>NW_026623197.1:0-1200000 GCF_028827665.1 Penicillium hispanicum | reverse complement strand
CTAGCTCATGATAATAGTTCGACATAAGAAGCAAAGAGAGGTCTCCAGTGGAAAGATATATAACAACCAGTCTGGTCTGGGGGTGCCTAGGTTTACACATCCGGCCCTTCACTTAGCCCTCCGCACGATGAATCTCAACTTGAACGTCTGCAATCCAGCATGGTAGTTCTTCATAATCGCATCCGCTCCCTCCCACTCTTCCATCCAAGCCTCGACATCCCACTTCGTCCCAGTCTCCTCGGCAATCTGCATCCAGAGCCTGTTCCACGTAGCCGCGTCATGCCGGTAGTGCGTCGGCGCATTTTCCTTGTTACCCGGGTCGACAGGGTCGACTCGGCCGACCTGTCGGCCGACCAGGAGCGAGCCCGGCCGCGCGCGCAGCAAGCTCACCACCCGCTTGCCGAGCACGACCTGCTGGTCCCAGGTGAAAAGGTGGAAGAAGGAGGCCGCGTTGACGATGTCGACACTGCCAGTGAGACACTTTACCAGATCGGAGTGGTCGTCAAAGACATCCGCGGCGATGAACCGCGTCTTGAGCGTGTCGCGGTCGCGGAAGAGATCGTAGCCGATGTCAAAGAAGTCCCTGCGGATGTCCGAGGCGTAGAGGTTGTCGGAGGGGACGCCGTCGAAGACCTGTTTGACGATTACCATGCTTAGTGCCTGCGTTCTTTGTAGGCCTGTCTTGGCTGGAGGGGGTGTCGTACCAAGTGACGCAGCTCTTGGCCGATGGCGCAGCCCAGGTCGAGAAGCTTCTCGCCGGACTTCAAGCGCTGGAGGATCTCTGGGTAGGTGGGTGACTGGGGAATGCTCATGTCCAGGAATCGGAAGGCCCCGATGCAAGGATAGGGGAACTGGGGTGAGTTAGCATCTGCTTCGGCTTGGTACATCCGTCGCCGGTGTGCGTGGCATACGGCATGGCGGATTAAAGATTATGAATCCATATGTTTGGTGATATCAACTCGCAGATATCTACCACCGCATACACTCAGGATGCCCACTCACCACTTCAAAGGCACGATCTCTCTGAAAAGAGCAAATGGAGTTAGCGATTGCGGCCTAGTACAGCACGGAGGGGTCCTTACGACAGTCTTCACATGCTGCACGACCTGGTCGGGCGGGATCTTGCTATACTTCTCCAAGATCGTCTTTGCGGGATCAGGCACGTCCGTCAGATCTGTTTCATACCACGGTAGTTCGCGCGGATCCATGCCGTTGACTATCATGGACCGCAGATCCGACTCGGCCTTGGCCATCGGTAATGCTGTCGGGGGGGGGAGAGGGATAGCGATTGGAAGTACGGGCACCGACGGGCAGCCGTGGGCAATTGAGCTCGTCTGTGACGTTTCTAGACCTTGATCGGCTGCAAGGACAATGCCAGGCGATTGGCAACCGGGTGGTCGAAGGATGCCCCGCGGTGGATCCCCAAGCTTCGCAGGTGAAGTGGAGTCAGAAATGACCCTGGGGTTGCTGCTCTGGCGAGGCAGACATAGGCCTTGCACTCGACAGCTCTGAAGGGCTGGCTGTCTAACGGAAATGATCGCCCCTTGTGGACCATTGTCTGGGGATGTTTCTCGGTGATTCTGGCACTTTACATAGTTTGGAAGCTACCACGGCCGACGTTATATTCATTATCAATGGGGTATAGTTACAGCAAAACAAGCAATCATGATATCGTACAGATCAAGCAATGAATCCATGGCGGCAAATGAAAGCCAGACTTATTGTGGCGGGATAGGTTCATCAGCCGGGTCTAAACCGCTGCTCAGTCCATTCAAAGAGTTGGGTCTGGATGGAGTTTCAGATCCCGGAACTGGGAAGGGCGGGAAGGGTTCGGTCCGCTCGCTTGATAATCGAATGGACGACGCGCTCGACCGTCGTCCGTTATCCTCCACGGGTTCATTCACCTGGTTTCCGCCATGGGAGAAGGGACCTTGATTGGGCGACTGCCTGATCTTGGGGTTATTAAGGAGGAATGGGGTCGCAGACTATGGTGACGTTAGTTGGTTATGGCCTGGGAGCCTCAGACACGGAGATGCTGTCTCATACCGCATCAGTAGTAAATTGGTCAAGACCTCGCTTCGAAGCCAGTTCTTGCGCAGCAAGTCGTTTCCTCTCGATTGTGGACTCTTCTTCCCGCGCCGCCCGGTCTTCTTCCATTTTCAAATCCGCCAATGACGGTGTATCAATATTTTGAACGATCTCTTGATCTGTGCTCCTCGGAGACTTGGTCGATGAGCGCTTCTTCTTTTGTTTTGACTTCTTGGACGTCACGTCCAAGCTGGACGTTCCGGAAGCAGACCGTACAATCCCTGATTTTGAACCAGACTGATCATCAGACTCCAAGCCGGTGCCTCGGCGGCCAAACGTAAGCGCGAATTCATCGTCCAGCGGAACTGCGTCTTCCTCGTCGCTCGGGAATAAGTCGCCGCGAGAACTCAACGAGTTGCTGGTCCCACGGGAGGACTCCGTCGCACTTCGGTTTCTTCCATTGCGACTGTGCGAGAGACGGCCCTCTTCATCATCGGTAGCTTCCATTAACGGCTCGTCCTCGTGCGCGTCCCGGCGAGTGCTGCCAGGGTGTTCCTGGAGATCCGCCGCGGAAGGCCGATACTTGACTCCCTTGGCGCCAAACCTCCACGGAAAACGCTCGAGGAATCCAAGCAGCGAGGAACTGGGTATGACAGTCGGATCGCTGCGGTTGTCTGGGATGTGCACCGTACTCCGGCGCCTAGGGTTACGTGTCCCGTAACTCATCTTCCTCGGTCGGCGCGGCTGCTCTGCACTGGGCCGGGTCAGCCCGCTTCCAGCCAGGAGACGGTCCAGCTCGCCGGTGCCCCATCCCAGCAGACTATCCTCCGCCTCCTCGTTGTCCCAGTCATCGTAGAAGTCAAAGTTGGCCTCAGCCCGCCCGCGTCGCCGGCGACGCAGATGATCTTCCCGGCTCGGGAGACACGGCGCGGTGCACACGGAGACGCAATTACCCACCGCCGCCAGGCAGGGGGAGACGTAGTTCTGGGAGAAGGTGTACAGTCCTTCCTGGGCGGACTCGTTGGCAGACTCCAAGTTATGCGAGATCTGGTTGATCCGCTGACGGATGCGCGGATCGCGCGGTCTCATCATCTCGAGACGCGTCGGCAGTGGGCAGCGGTCGGAAGGGGCGGATCTCACCTCATGGGGCGCGACATTGACAGGTCGGAAGTCGCGCAACAAATGAAGCACGCAGCGATGTCATCCGGCGTTAGTCAGCGCGGCACGTGAGGCGTGGGGTCCGGGGTAAAACGGCGATGTGCGAAGGCGCAGAGATTGTGACGATTGGACGATCTCAAGAACGACCGTTACGAGTTGAGATCGCGCCATTGAGCTGTGGGTGATGGTATATTATATTCGTTTTCTCAAGCCCCCACGGTTCCAGCCACAGAAAAAGTCCGTCTTCATCTCAGCGCTGATATGTATCACTACGGATCTGGGCGATGACTTCCTCGCCCAGGATGTCGACTTGGTGGCTTCATGGGCCCACCAATCAACCCGGAAAACTATATACGAGATGCCATTGAAGTGGAAGGCAGGACTACGGCAACTCTCCATATCATTGGGTCCCTTTTCCCCGAATGATGTCGCCCAGAATGCAGCAGTCTTGTTGATCCGGCCGAGAAACACCCGGCAAGATGTACTAGGGGTGCATTCGACGCCATTGGTGATCTCGGGGTGTAGTGCACCCTTCCAATCCTTGTCCGAGCCCACCGATAAATTGATCGAGCGGAACTTTGCCATTGGGCAGGCGGACTCTTCACTATCCTTGCGGATTTGGGAGGAGACGGGGAACAGCATCGCTCGACACATTTGGTAAGCCATTCCCATTTTTGTTTGCGTTCACCATCCTGCTCGATGTCGGTCTAAATCTCTGCCGACGATGCTAGGGATGCGGCACTCGCATCAATCACTTTTCTCCGGCAGGCCATAACGGGTGTGGACGTCGGGATGCCTGCCCTGATCCAACTGCTCACCACCCCGCGGAGCACACCTCTCCAGGCCGTGGAGTTGGGTGCCGGCTGTGGCATTGTGGGCATTGCGCTGGCCACCATGATGGACCATTGCAATGTCCTCCTCACGGACCTCCCCGAGGTCGAAGAGATAGTCATGCGCAATATATACGACGCCCACCCGCAGCCCTCATCGTCGCTCGGCTATCAGACTCTGGACTGGGATGAGCCGCCACCGAAACTCTGCAGCCGGCCCATCGACCTGATCCTAGTCTCGGACTGCACCTACAATGCAGACAGCCTGCCAATGTTGGTGTCAGTGCTGGACCGATTGGTCCGGAGTTCCCCGGACGCTCTGATCCTGGTGGCCCTGAAGCGGCGGCACGACAGCGAGGCCATCTTCTTCGATTTGATGCGAAGTGCGGGATTTTCGGCCGTGCGGGCCACGGTCCAACTGCCGGCGCAACATGAGCAGGTCGATGAGATCGAACTATACTGCTACGGTCGGTGACAGGGGGCGACGTGTCAATAATAGTAGTAGTATTCTTATAATAAGCCGGCGATATTGGAGGGACCCGAGTCTTGACAGGCTCCCAGGCGCAGCCATGCGTCATCCCGCCTTTTAGGGAATTAGCGGGCCCATTTTCCGCTTGAGCTGAGCTCCTCGCCGATCCTTGGTTGACAGTAGTAGTGCTTGCAGTATGTCGCTGCATCTAGAGCCCCAATCCCACCTGTCACTATTCTGGTTGGACCGATGGGGTTGTGTGAGTGGGCGCCCTGGTATCTTTCGCGGTATACTTCGAGCGTTGGTAAATAAAAAACAAGTTTGAAAAGGATTGTGGGATTCCTGCGCCACCAATGTACCTTGAATCATAGCGGCGCACAAGGTAATTTTTTTTTCTTTAGACGGCGATTGCCACACCGCATGTTCTGGAATCAATTGAGCAATTCCGAGGATGGCCTCCGCTGCATCCTGCGAGGTGCAATGTCAGGAACGAGGGAAAGTAGTAGTGAAAGCCTAGAGACACCGCCAAGAATAGAAAAGCCGCCCGAGAGAGCCAGAAATCGCTCATAGCGAGAACCTTAACACGATGTGTCATCCAGGTTCCAAGGTTGGCGGTTTGGTGGAAAAACCCTTTGCTGCCGTAAGCACCGGCTCGTGGCCAATTTCCCCCCCAGATTCGAGCTGTTTTCTCTCTGCAACCTGCTCGGTTCCTCTTGGGTATCAACAACACTGGTAAGTGGTTGTCTCCTCCTCGATCTCGCCTGAGTCCGAGTGTTACCGTGCGCCCTTTGTTCCCACCATTGGGCGTTATGCCCTAAACGCCGCCCCGAACTCCCCCCAAATTTAAAAATCTGCCTCTGCCCCTCTCAGCCGTCCATTTTTTTCTCTCATATTGACCGGCGACGAGGACCTCCCACGCTGATTCCCGTCCTTCCCAGCTTCTCTTCGACCCCGATTCCCAGTCGGTTTTGGCCTTTGGATCCCTCCAAAGGCAATCCTCACCACGGCTCCCCGAGCCTCGCTTCTGCTTCTTAGCCAAATTGTCTCCACTAGACGTCCCCGCGACACTCTTAACAACATTCCACCTCCTGCTGTCGGCTTATAATCCTCCGTCGGGTGCGCCTTTTTTCACCCCGTTGACGCCCTCTCACGTTATTCCCTCATCCCTTGAGCTGCCGCATAGGACTTCTCTGAAGGTTCTTCCTCTTAAGGAGGAAGGGTCTAGGAGGCTTGGTCCAGTCAACTTCGGTTGCGACACTTTTCGTCCTCCCTAACACGCAGTCGCGTACTTGCTGAAACCACCTTTTTCTTTCTACTTTAATTTTTTATCAAAAAACTCCCCTTTACTACCGGAATCGTGCTGAGTCGCAGCTGCACGGTTATGGCACCGACTGCGTGTGTATCGCCTGCTGAAGTATGCAATACTCTCAAATCCGACTTGATCAGTCGTGACCATGTCGATCGAGTCGGCAATCATGGCGGGGATGATTTGTTGCAATCTGGGTTGACTGCCAAGGAATTGGTCCTGGATGTGCTGAAGAAGCGCGCCGCAGAGGTCGATGTGGACCGCTGCGGTCCTGGTGAGGAGGATCCGTTCTATGTGGCGGATATGGGGGATGTCTACCGCCAGCACATGCGCTGGAAGATGAACTTGGGCCGTGTGAAGCCATTCTATGGTAGGTCCTGCTCCTTCACTCCTCGCCTGCATCGTGGCTGTCTTAGGAGGGCGAGCTAACTGTATTTTCAGCTGTCAAGTGCAACCCGGACCCGGAGGTCCTGCGGCTCATGGCCCAGCTGGGCAATGGCTTCGACTGCGCCTCCAAGGCGGAGATTGACCTGGCCCTCAAGACGGGCGTGGATCCGAGCCGGATCATCTATGCCCAGCCGTGCAAGACCAAGTCGTACCTTCGCTACGCCTCGGAGATGGGAGTGAAGCAGATGACTTTTGACAATGCCGACGAGCTGTACAAGATCAAGGCTTCTTTCCCCGATGCTGAGCTGTACCTCCGCATTCTGACGGATGACTCGACCAGCCTCTGCCGGCTGAGCATGAAGTTTGGCGCCTCCCTGGATGTGGCCCAGCAGCTGCTTGCATTGGCTCACCAGCTCGAGCTGAAGGTCGTTGGTGTGAGCTTCCACGTCGGATCGGGTGCTGAGGACCCTCGTGCCTTCCTGAAGGCGGTCCAGGATGCGCGTCTGGTCTTTGACCAGGCCACCGAGATTGGCCATGAGTTGCACACGCTCGACGTCGGCGGTGGCTTTTGCCAGGACACCTTTGAGAAATTCTCTGGGATCCTGAGCGAGGCATTGGAGACGTACTTCCCACCGCACATCCGCATCATCGCCGAGCCCGGCCGCTACTATGTCGCCAGCGCTTTTACCCTGGCCGCCAACGTCATTGCGCGTCGCGATATTCCAGACCCGCTGGACCCTTCGCGCGACGCGTACATGCTCTACCTCAACGATGGTGTCTACGGCAACTTCTCGAACATTATCTTCGACCACCAGCACCCCGTCGCTCAGGTTCTGCTTTCCGCGGCCGACTCCCAGCCCGGTTCTCCAAACCCTGCGACTTTGGAGAACATTTCGTACTCTATCTGGGGCCCTACGTGCGACGGCATCGACGTCATCACCGAGCGCATTGACTTGCCCGGTCTGCTGAACACCGGTGACTGGCTTTACTTCGAGGAAATGGGTGCCTACACCAAGTGCAGCGCCACTCGCTTCAACGGATTCTCCGACAACCACGAGGTTATCTACATCTCGAGCGAGACTGGTGCCTCCGCCCTCCTCGACTACTAGTCTTGTCCATGGATCTAGTCTTCCTGCGTATCATTCTCTGTTTATTTGTTTGCCTTTTGCTTGAAAATATCTTTTGGATTTGTGCATGGCAATGGAGGCCACTGACATTGTGTCTGATTTTTGTTGCATCGTTGTCCTTGCCATCCCTTCGTCTCCTAGATTTGGATAGAATAGAGCTTGTTTACCTCGACATCTTGACTCCGTGTCTGCCCCGATGTACGCACCCACGTATCTCTGAGGAAGTTATAGCGTCAGGTGAATGGATCGTTTCATGCACTCATTTCTATCGTCTAATTTATTCTAACCCTGGCGTCTAATTTATTCTAACCCTGGTATCATCGTCTAGACACAAGGCCATTTGTACACAGTTTGGTGGTTGTCGAAGCCCGCTCTTCAAACCAGACGCTCCACGGCCAATTCCGCCTCGGCCGCCTCAGTCGCGCGCACCAAATCACCCGCCTCCAGCTTCTTCTTCCACTTGGCAGACTCATACCGAGCCAGGATGAAGGTCAGGCGGGCAGCAACCTTCTCATCTGCCGACTCGGCAACCACCGTCGACGGCGTGCAGGTCCACCGTCCAAAAGCCCAGTTAAGGATGTAGTACCGAGTGCCGGGCCCATCGCCCTTCTGCCTCGACTCCAAATCATCCGATGTCTCCGCCGGCGGCATCTGTGACGAACAGCGCAGAATACCCTTGATGCGATAGACTTCCTCGCGCGGCGCAGACGAAAGCAACCGCTCCAACGCCGCCACATCCACCGTCCTGCCCGGCGCCGAAGACTTCAGCACGACCGAGAGCACCTCCACCTCAGACTGGTGGTTATGTTTATGTTCATGCTGATGTCGATGTTCACGTTCATGCACATCCACAGCCCCCTTCTCCTTCGCAAACAGCGCCCCATCAATCCCCAGCAGGACATCCTTCTCCACCCTCCCCCGATCCGACTTCACCCACGGCGTCTCGATCTCCAAGTCACCCACGCGATCCAAACACACATCGAACCGCTGCTCCGACACCGCCTCCCACTTGTTGAAGATGATCAGATCCGTGTACTTGGCCTGCAACTTGGCCGTGTAGCTCGTATCCTCATACCCCGCCCAATTCTCGACGTCGATCACGCTGATCACCCCATCCAGCACGAACCCGCCGCCCTGCTCGCGCGCAAGCCGGTTCACCTCCATCGCGAGCGTCGCCGGGAACGCGCTCCCGCTGGTCTCGATGACGATGCGGTCCGGCGAGACCGTCGTGCGCAGCTGCTCCAGCGCGTCGCTGAGCTGCCCGACCAGGTTGCAGCAGATGCAGCCGTTGAGCAGCTCGCGGACGCCGGAGATGGATTGCGTCGAGGCGAGCTGGGAGTCGACGGCGACATCGCCGAATTCGTTTTTGAGGAGTGCGAGGCGGTAGGTAGCGGGGAGTTGCGGGATCAGGTTGAGGAGGAGAGTGGTTTTGCCGGAGCCCAGGAAGCCGGTGACGATTGTCACGGGGATGGGCGCCATCGTTGGGGCGGGTGGAGGTTGGATTGGTGGTGAGGTGAGGTGGTGGGAGGAGTTCGGGTTTGCTTTTGCGATTTGCGGCGGAAATGCGAATGGGCGCGGGGCTGGTGGGGCTTGGAGTATATAATGCTATGCAGGGCGATGGTCTGCTAGAGACTGAAGACAGGTAATACTGGCCAAAATAACTTCTAATCCGTATAGGTCTTTATTTCTTTTTCTTTCTTTTTCAATTCTTATTTTACTTTTCTGTTTTGTAGGTTTAGCCGCTCTTTCTAGATGGCCTATTATTGATGCTAGTCCGACTCCGAGAGACTAGAGAGCTTGTTCTGAAAATAATCTAATCTGATTACTCTTACCTCACCGGGGTTCTACCTACGCATGAAACGGAGGGCCATCACCGCTTGTCCAGATCAGGGATTCGGAACAGTCCAACGCTAATCGCCATCAGGATGAGATGAGGGTGTGCTGGGTGATAGCATTTGTCAAGTCTGCTGTCTTACTTTGAGCACTGATAGTATATCCTGCAAAAGATGACCGAGATTATAATATCTATATACTGGGACTAATTTCTAGACAGCACTATCCTGATAGGCGGAAGGATATACTCACTGTCCCTGTATGCGAAATTGTTTACACAGCTCTGTAGTTACATTCTCAACTTCACCTTACTCATTAACCGTTCGGAAACGAGATTTCACTTAGAACACCTTATTGTCTATTTTGGGTTTTGTGGAGCAGGTTAAACAATAGTCGTGTCGTCTTGGTCAACGGGGCACTCGCCTACGCCTGATAGACCTCTAGAATTAACACAATTTACTTGATTTGCCCTTTCCCTCACAAAGTATCGTGGACATAACCAATATACTATAGATATACATGTCACTATCTATCAATCGAGACTATAGCTGGTCAACACGCGGCAAATTGTACTGCCGCCTGTTAGGTATATTGCACATTATCAACCTTGGAACGATTCCCTCCCGCGCAAGCCACGCCTCCCACTAACATTTCTATGTAAGTAAACATTCACAAATTCATAAAAATAATACTAGCTGTCTAAGTCTCCCCTCATATGTCACTACATGATTCAAATCAGCCTCTTCTCATCTCGTAAATTTTGCAATCTCCACAGGGGCGCCTATGGGTCCGGCGACGTCATTGTTAGGCATGATCGGCTCTCCACCACCTTGGCTGATGACGCCCTGGAGCCAATAAATAACTATCAATATATGCCATGATCTCAGCCGAGATTGCTGCTGCCTAGCCTATGGGCTACAGAAGATGAACCCAACTCGACCCCACTCCAATCAATCGTCATATTTCCCCAACGCATCCGCCGCCCCAGCCCTACGTCAAGTTCAGCCCTACGGTCCATGCCTAAACCTACGGGATCTACCTCTCTCCGCGACACACTATTTTAATCGCCTGTATCAATCTCATAGGAGCACGTTGGCTTCATGATGAGCTCGGAAAATTCGGTCTACGCAAGTTCCTCTGGCGGCCAAAAGAATTCTACCGATGCGACCCCCAACACGGCTCGCTCAGAAGCCGTTTTAGCAGGCATGAAGCACCAGATCGACTCAGTCACCACTGTCGCCGGAGAGGCTTTGACGAGCGCACAAGGCCAAATCCGTTCCCTCGCAGGCGGGGGCAGCGGGACGGGCGAGGCCAACTCAGACACTGGTTAGTAGATGCTGTCGAACTACTCTCTGGGCTATTTGTTGACGAGTGATCGAAATGTTTAGATGCGCACACGGCCACTGCATATGAACACGAAAACGTTGATCAGATGGACACGGAGAAGGTCTGCGATTTTCTCCGAGAAAAGCATAAGAGTACAAAGCCACCACCATCGGTCAGCTAAAGGAACGACAAGTTAATGGATTAGTACTATTGGGGTATTGCAAATTCAACAGCTTCCGGCCGCGGCTTATCTCTTTCCTCTTTGACACAACCGACGTGGCGTACGACTTGATGCATTTATCCATAGCACAAAGAACGAACTCAATGCGACATCTAGAATCTTCAGCTTGATCGAAGAGATAAGCTTCGTCGCAGATGCAGAAAGCAAAACTCCGTCTAAAGGACTGCTTTAAAGCCCAGATCTCGACTGCGATCTTGACTCAGGAAGTCCGCCACCTGTCCGAGGTGATCAACACCCCAAAATCCTTCCGTTTTGCCATTGGCATCAGTGCACTCAAGCCAAGGAAGACCGAAAGCACCAGAACGAAAGGCACGATCGGTGTTTGCAGTCAGTAGTCCTTTGATCTCGGGTTGGCTGGTCTGCGGATCTCTATCAGCATCAAGACAGTCGACAGGTTCAGTGGAATACGAAGTAACTTACAGCCGATAGAACATCCTGAGTGCCCTGCTTGCCGAGGACTGTCTCCAGTACTGGAGTGAAGCCCTCAGGCTCTCCAATCTTTGAATTCCGGTCCACCCAGAACGAGCGGTACAACGCCTCGATCGCAGACGGAAGCTTTTCTGGCGCCATCTGCGAGATGGCACCTAGCGCGCGCTGAACGCTCAGTGTGCGTACGGGGAAACCCTCAGGGGTGCTATTCGCGATGGGAACGGAGAAATACCTTGCCCACCGAATGCGCTCCGCGTTGATCCACTTGTCCTTATCTGAAAGGAATGATGTCAGTGCGAAAAGGCTCCGTCTCTGGGGGTGCAGTCTGGTTGCACAGGCACCCACTTTTGACGTTGATCGGAGGCGTGTTGTTGCATGCTCGCATCAAGCCTCCTAGTAAGATGGGAACGTAGGTGACCTCGCATTTTGCAAAAGTAGCCGAGTTCTAGTGGCGGTGTCAGTGTTGTTGCATTTGGATCTGGCAAGGACGCCCTTGCCTGCAGCACATGGAACGCTATGTAAGCGAATGGGCTCACAATGTCCACGTAAAGCGTGATCTTGGGTGCATCCATATTGAACTGTGAAATCGACCGCAAGATCTCGGAGATGATATTTGCAATATAGGGGAAACTGGATTCATCTAAGCTTCAGCATTCCCGCCAGTCGACGCGATGAGTCAGCGGCAGATCAACTGCAACCGAGGTTCAGTTCTTGCAAGAAAAGTCAGTGACTTGATAGCTTTATGGTCCTGATCAAGGGTGGAGGAAGTCTGCGATCTCCGATGGCTGGCGGCCATGGTTGTGGTAGTTGTTAGGCCAAAGCGGAAGGTAACTGCAACAACTATTCAGGCTGCGAGAAATCTAGACGATGTATAGAAAAACACCTAGCAAGGACCAGGATATGCAACACTCAACAATTCTGGCAATGATGAGTATTCAGGTTTGCATATTCTTCAATCAGAATGCAGAGGATGCCTGCCAGCAAGACCAGAGGAGAGACGAAGCCGTGCTTTCCCGATTGAGATATCAACAACGCTGTACACTCGCGTCCTATTTCTTTCCCTTTCACCTGATCCTCTCTCTACCACAGCTTCAATCCTGCATACTCTATTCTACATCTTCAAATCCCATCTCCACAGCGGAAAACCCTCTACCCAATGTCAACCTGGAAACCTGGCTTCCTGCCTTCCGCGATGTCCTCGGGCGACTTGAGCGATGCCACTTCTTCCAGTCATCCGTACACACCCGACTCGATCGCCAAACGACGTCGCCATGGAGAGTACTTTCACCGGCCTCCTGTCTGGTTTCCTCGATCGTGCTCTCATGCAACCTCCATGACCTCCCAGCCGGAAGACCACCAACCCACATTGGGGCCTAACCCGAACGACCAGCCCTGTGTGATCTGCCCAAGCTGTCGTGCCGGGCTAAGTCTGTTTGCTCTCAGGCAGAGCCCTCTTCTCTCACCAAGTTCGGTTGCTGGAAAAGAGAACGTTGCTTGTGCTTCGGGATGGGAACCCCACGTCCTCAGCGATGTGGCATCAACCCATGCCGGTTCTGGAGAGGAGACTGCGGTTGACCGGGATACCAGCCTGCTGAGTCCTGTAAGTGCTAGATGGCTCTATTTGCAGTTAGTCGTCTGACGCTTCCTCAGCCAGAGAAAGATAGGCCTCGACCAAGCACGCCAAGCAAGCAGAACACGGTGGATATTGTGAGCCCAGTGACCCCAGAGCACGTCAAAAATACGCCATTAGCTGGATGCCAAATTCCAGACGTTTTCTCTCAACCAAAGGCAACACTTTGCTCTCGTCTGGAGTACTATCGAGATATTCGATGTGCGCCTGGCCAGCGATGGTCCATGCAAGAGGGTTCCTTGGTCATTGGCATCGACCCGACCCTTGTCCACACTGCCCCCGACAATCATCTGCCCGACAAGCATGAGCTGAGACAGGGAAAGCTCTATGTCATCTGTCGAATGTACGCTGATATGTGGGCTTTGTGTGTGGAAGTCTCCGTCGACATCCCCTCTCCTTTGAATCTTCCAGTGCCCAGCCTTGGTGTGAACTTTGGGTTCCTCCCACTATGTGCCGTGACTTTGGCAGCCAACTTGGGTCCTTTCATGACTCGATGCCATGAGTATCATGTCAGTCCAAGAACTGAATCATTATTCCCTGGTAATGGACAGTGCGTCATGGCACCGGAGCGAGCAGAGAGTCTCCATGCAAGCCTGCAGATTTTCCGACTTGGACGCAGAAGCGTATTTAACCTGGACGTGCCCCCAATGGTTCGTCAGGCTTACACCAACTTCATGCTTCTGGACAGGCCCGAGGCGGATTATGTACCACTTGACTCCACTCTTGAGAAGTTGTTCAATGGAATCAAAATGGGAGCCAAGGATTCATCCATTCTATGGAAGACTTTGGTACGGAAGAGGATGTGGGCTACATTCAAGCCATCCCCATCAAATCCATTGACTGATAATTTTGAATCGTCGACTCCTGGCTCCGTCCCACGGCGCAAACCATCTTCTCTGGATACTTCGAAAAGCCGCACGCCCAGTCGAAAGCTCAACCAGCTGCAACGAGCTCTGAGGCAGCAACGAAGTTCCTTTTCAGTGGGTGAAAGCTTCCGGCGAATATTTGGCAAATCCGAGGTCAACGATGACTCTGTCACCCAGATTATGATTAGTGGCAGTGCCGATAGACTGAGCCAGTAGCACTTTGAGGCCTGTCCTTCATATGACGAGTTGTGGATATCGGCGCTGGCTCACTGTATGTTAGTACTGTCTAATGATTGGGCATACATGCAAAATTCAATTATCCAACCCACCTTCCTTTGTCAGGTCCTCTTATATACAGGCAAGGTCGTGCTTTATCAAAATACGCCTTCCGGGTTCCTTGCATCAATATGTGCTCATGATGACTCAACATCGCCATCCCCGTGCCACCAGACTCAATATAACCAACTCGTCCCTATAGAGATAGAACCTTCCCGTCATCCCAGCGATAAGTTCGAGCCTAAGTTGCCCTTCTGCCCTTATCCCTTGAGATATACCCCGAGAATGTCTTCTCGATCCTCCACCCCCTACCAATCCGCCGAAAACCTCTCCCGAAATCTCAATCTGAGCGACAATGACCGAGAGGAGGAATTAGACGTGAGCCCTGATCACTCGCGTGTGACAAGCCGCGGTGCACCGGCACGCCACTCTCGTCGGCAACGGTCGGAATATCGATCGTGGGATAGAGCTAGCGACCAACCGTCGACAGGAAAGACGGGAGCGAAGTATCGATCACAATCGAGACATTGATTTTCGGAAGGGTTATAGAAAATAGGTGGTATTCTTTCACCAGACTATCCCCCAGAGATTTGGTCTATTGTCAAAAGCCGCGGATCTGTAACTAAACTGTCATCCTTCTATCGTTTTCAGCTGCTGTTTTTGTCCTCCTAGAATTGCCCAGAGCCAATAATCCAAGTCGTTTCTCAGTAGTCAAATGTGATTGCGCAGTGGGTGGCGGCGGTTTCTCGAATCCTTTCTGCTATGCTTGTAGCTAGGCCGTAGTCAAGCAAAGACGTAAGACACAACTACCTCGGTGATAATTGATAATATTGATAACAAGTTCTTTCTGCTCAACCTCTTTCACTAATATCCTTCCAGGGTTTATCATCCGGGCAATTTATAACACAAGACGTGAGGCGAAATTCTTCCATATGGCTATCTTTCCATCTTTCCCCAGCAACAATCACTTCCAATCTTCATGCAATCATGATTCCGAGATCCCTCATTCTTTAGAGAAAGGTTGCTTATATGTAGTTGATCGATGCTCCACAAACGCCGAATAAAGTCCACACAACAGGACGCACATAGAGCCAGACATCATCGCCGCGACTCAATCGATCAGGATGAGCTTTGATTTCTTCTGCTGAAAATCTGTCTTCTCCGACAGAGAATCAAGCTCAGCCTCAATGCAGGACAACTGGTCCCCATGGAAATGGAATTGCTGCTTATTGGATTGCAATGCTCGTGCGATGCGATCTCTTTCATCCCTGAGAAGATCAAGGGAGGATTGACAGCCATCAAACCAAGCCGCCCTCTCCATCTCTTCTATCGTGGTTTGAAGGCGAACTCTCATGTCCTCAAAATGATCCAAAAGCAATATCTGTTGCTGGAGGCAGGAATCTTGCCCGGTGGCGTGGAAGCTGCGTTGGTCGAGCAGGGTCTGCTTCTTCTTGCGGCCTTTGGTAGTAATATTTATCCCTTTTAGTCGGTCCTTCAGATTTGTCGAGATTTCTTTTTCGACTGCAAGTTCGCGCGTTTGGTCTCGGGAATCTTGCCATTGGAGGAGGACACGGTGGATCAAGTAGCCAAGGCTATTGCCGAAGCCCAACTCGAAAGAGTGCATGGCTTTATGGATTAATCACAAGGAGTGGGCTCTGGGGAACACGTCACATTGATAAATAATATAGGCGAGGGTCAGAGAAAGAGAATTGGAAACAAAGCAAGGGGAGGAATGTGAACGGGTGCAGGATAGGGAGGGGTGCAAGAGGACGCCGATCCCTGGCGAACGCAAGGGTGAGGGTGCTTACAATGATTTCTTTGGTCCTTATTGAATGCCCTTCTTATAGAATGACTTGGCTTCAGGTATCTTAAAGAACAATCTATTGCTACATCTATACCCACACTTCTGAGGTCTGCCAGATGACACCGATATATCTATATCGAAGATAAAGAAGCAAAGGAGGCTTTCTGGTTATCCAAATCATGCCTCTATTTATGATACAATGCTCTAAGTGAGGAAGTTGATCTCCTATAAACACCTGAAACAATGTGATGGTGACGCTAAGGCTACTCCTCGAAGGACCTCAGAACCGCAAGAGCAGCAACCGAAAATGATGCAACTCGATTATGACCTGGGAAGGAACAGTATTTTAGCCACATGGATACATAGACAAGCAGGGAAGTTGGTGAGCAACGGTGGACCAAACGTACCTCCATATCGCACACGCTCCCACCGAACCTTCTTCACAATCTGCGAACCATCAGGACCGATTATCCTGTTCTCCCATATCTGTACATGATTAGAGTTACCAGCGTCGGTCTTTTCGTAAGTTAAGGCTCCTGGAGCGCCTTCGACGTTCTCACCCGTCGCGGCCACCCAGACACGACGACCTTCATGCCAGGGAATCTCGACATCATTCGAGGCGTGAATTATCGTAAGATCAAAATGCCTATGAGAATACCTCAAACTCGAAGTATCAGGGACGGTAGGGTTGACACCACTCAGACGCGCCACTCTGTCTGCAGTATCCCAGTGGTCTATAATGTGGCCAAGCACCCATTTCTGGAAGCGAGGATATCCAATCAGCGGGGACAACATTGGCGGGGTCAGGCCCTTGAAGCTGTACGATTCAATGAGGCTGGGGAGGTTGCTAAACGAGGCGAGCAAAATCACCCCAGCGAAGGGCTCTGCATTTTTGATAGTGGGCTGAACGGCAGTTGGGTTCGGGGATCCAAAGGCGAATCGTTCAGCCACTGCTGCTGTAACTGCAGTACCCAAGCTCTGGCCCATAATGACAATGCGTGATGTGGGAATCTTCAAGGGACCCGCAGTCAGGAAATTGAGAAGTGAAACGCCATCGGTGACCAGGCCTTCTTCGCTAGGACTTCCAGTCGACACACCAAACCCGCGATAGTCGATTGCAAAGACGTGGATGGGGTTCGATGGAGTAGAAAGCCCCAGCATTGCGTTATAGTTATTTGGTCGCTGGGCAGAACCGAGATGAGCAGCATTCCCATGGACTGTGACAAATTAGAACTTTTGCTGGCGACCCATGAGGATGTCTGAGATTATTTGTCACATACAGCTTACCACGACTCGAGCATTCGGGTCCTTTGCCAGAAGCTTGAACGCAGTAGTCTGAGTGTAATCCTTCGCTGGGCCGGACGGAGGATTCTCCATCAACTCTTGTTCATGTTCGCGGCAGAGATGCACAGGCAGCAGGTGCCAGCCATAGAGTGTCTCATTGTCCGGTGTCACCAAATTGAATGGCTGAACCTGAGTTTTCAGGAACCCAAACGCCTCGACTTGATTCACATCCTGCCAATAAGCTGGATTAATCTTGTTGGCGTAGAGGCAACTGTATCGTAAAGTGTTAGCTATACTGCCAGTCCATAGCAGGGCCAGGGATTCGCACAAGCGCTGGACATCTGGAAACGTGAGCGCACATATAACCAGCACGTAGAAGAGGCCTCCAGCTGCGAGAGCCCAAAAGGCCTTCTTGAAGATGGGCTGCAGCTCAACCATGTTGTGTCAACGGAGGCGGAGAAGGGCGGCCTGGGGAAAAAGCCGCCTTATCGTGCCTTTATCGCGTCACGCTTTTTCCCCCTTCCACCTCCGCCGCCGCCCGCGACATCCACGCGCCAACACCGCAAAGGACGATGCTTGCCGGCTTATTTGGTGCCATTGCCTTGTGGGTAAACTGATTCGAGAATGGCTGAGAAGCGCAAACTCCCCCCACGCGCTGGGCGCGAGCCCGCGGCGAAGAAACGAGCCTCCGAAGCCGCAACGCCTCAATCTCAAAAGAAGAAAGCCGCCACTCCTCGAGCCCCATCTCCGCCCCCCGAGCCTGTTGAGGTGCCACTGCCTAACAAGGTCAAGGAAGGTGAAGGCATTCCAGTTGTGCGCGTGCGACAGCCGGCCAACTTGTCCGACAACGAGTACCAGTCAATCGCGGAAAGGTTTGACTCCTGGACCTGCTGAGAGATTGACCAGTACTGATAACATTCGATGATGAACAGCGCAGTACTTCTCGCATCGCTGGAACGGTCCAAGAAGAAGTGGCTGAGCGATGGCATCCTGGTCCGATACTACACGAAGCCGAAGAAGACAAAACGCGAACAGATCGAGAAACGAAACCCACCCAAGGAGTCCATGACGAAGATTGGGCCTTGCGATGTCACCGTTGGACCTCACCTCTTCGATGCGATGATATATACTGTTAAAGACCCAAATGCCCCGCCACAGATTCAATATGCGCCCCCGCAACGACCGATGGTCCATTATGGCCACCCGAACAACTTCCAGCAGTACAGACCGTATCCGGGCCCTTCCAATCAGCAAAGACCTCCTTATACTCCTTCTCCAACTGGGCGTCCTCCGCAGGGATATCCAGGAAACCAACCGCCCCCGCTTCGCGGTCCACACCAACCTGGGCATGCTCCGTCTCAGCCTGGGCAGCGGCCACAGGGACAAAGCGGTACACCGGGCCAACCTGCGAAACCAAGCCCAGATCCTGTCATCCAAATGCTCGCTACCAGAGCCGCTGCTGATCCGGAACTCAAAGCTCTTATGAGGGTGGTCGCATCCAGTCAGGCCTCGCAAGAACAGCTTCGAGCTTTCCAGGCTCACATCGACGAACTTAACGCAATCATCAAAGCTCGAGAGCAACAGGAGCAGCGACAGCAAGCCGCTACCACATCACAGTCGCAACAACAGGTGCCATCCCAACCAGCCACCCCGGTAACACAAAACAAACCTGCCCAGCCACAGACTGAGCCTCGGCAGAAACAACCCGAGCCGAAGGCACCCTCCCAGGAACAGGGAGCAAAGTCAGAGTCGGCACGCCAAGAACAACCATCACCCAAAGAGGCCCCGCAGAAGCCAGAGCAACAGCCACCATCAGGAGGTGAGCAGGCTGCCACGCCGGCTAAACCGTCAGGAGACGGAACGGCAAAAGCCGGAGCTCAGCCTCAGACACCCTCGCAGCCTCAAACTGGCCAAACACCTAGCGCCTCTAATGGAACACCTACGGTCAAGCAAGAGCCGGCCACTGGTTCAAACAATCCTCAAAATGCTCCCTCCAGCTCAGCGCAGCCACCTGCTGCAACTCCGACTGCCACTCCCGGTCCTGCTAGTACTCCTGCCCCTAACACAGGGACTCAGCAGCAGAGTCCTGCAGTTCACCCTCCGCAGCCTCAGACCAATGGCACCCAACCATCAGCACCGCGGCCTGGGCTACCTCATCATTCATATCAGCAAGCGCCATACGGGGCTCAACCTCCTATTCAATCACGCCCTCCACAGTATGGCTCGCCCGCCCCCTATTACCGTCCACCTGGACCACCGCCGCCGCCTGCACGCGTAGGCTATAAATCCGTCGTTTTTGAGTTCACTTCCCCGTTAACCCCATACGGAAGCAGCACTTCGGGCCATGCTGGCTCTGGCGATCGTTATCTATTTCCAGAGCACTCAATTCTTGAATGGATACCGAACGAGAACACTATACTTGCTTCTTTCCTCATCGTGCGGAAAGTTGATCCCAACACGCCATTCCCCATCGAAACTGCTTCTGACACCACCGCTAGCCGTGGGAAGGGCAAAGGCGCCTCAAAGTCCAAGAAAGGGGAACCTAAGGGCAAGGCCGAGAAAGGCAAAGATACTCCCGGTACACCCGCCCCCGGTCAAACGACGATGTCAATTTCCAATGACACGCCGCAAAAACAAGAACCCTCTGACAAAACGGATGCCAACCCCAATTCAGCACAGCCCGGAACTCCCGCAACCCCCAGCGAGCCCCCTGTCAACGAGGCGAACTTGAAAGAGTACTGGCAGCCAGTTACCTTCCGTATTCACGCCTCCAGCCCCAGGATCCTTGAGCCTTTGACCCGTGTCGTCAAACCGGCCGACGAAGTTCGCAAGTACATGAACGAGATCATGGATCGAGCCGAGCGTGCCCCAGACGGTTTCCCTGCTTTACGTCTCCCTCATGAAGACGCCCGTGAGGCTTTCGAAGCAGAAGGTACACCCGCTTCTGCGACGAATGCTGCCACTGCGGCGGCTAGCCGCAGTCGTCCTTCCCGAGGCTCTACCAAGGTAGCCGAGGAGGAGTCGGAAGTCGAAAATAACCCCGTCGATATTGAAGAGGAAGAAGAGGAGCTGATGGATTTCTATGGCGCGCCGATGGGGCTGCCTCCCTTGCGAGTCTAAATTTGTTGGCCATGGAGCTTTCTCCTTGGTTTGTGCTGATGGCGCTCAATATTCGGAATAGCAATTGCAGAATCTGGTTGATCAGTGTATTACTATACAATCGATGTAGATGTTCCCTTCTAATCTCACTCATTCAAGTTCAACTACGGCTCTCATCTTCAGACTGTCAAGTAAGGCATATTCAACACAAGCTACATACGTATTATTCTTCAAGTCAAACCAGGTAATTGCCAAAACTCTTGACTGGATGTTACTATAAAATTCTTCCACCCAAACCATAATCAACACCTTCAGCACCGAATGTAAACTGACAAAAGAAAGAAGAAAAGTGTGCTCAATAGCCTCAAACGCTCCCGCCAGATTGTTGACCTTGGTCTCCAACAATACCAGCCGTCTCCAGGAGCCACCGGGCGCTCTCCTTTGCCGAGTCACCCGCTCCAGCATTCAAGTTGATGTTACGCCTTCTCTCCGCCTCGCCGGCCTCGAAGTCCCACTTCGCACGCTGCGCTGCTACGGCACTGGACTCGGTCCCTGAAGCAGACGCCTGCTCTGGGTCTGGGACAATGCCCCAGATCTCAAGACTGTACAGATCAAGCGTAGTCTTGATGGACGGATCTTCTGGTGATGCAGTGCCGGTCGGCAGGAAGACGCCGTCGTGTCCGACCGGTGCGATATAGAGTTCCGCGGACTCAAGATTTGTGTCGATGAGTAGGCTCCCTGCTCCGAGGGGAGTGGGGTGGGCCTGATGGCTGCGTGAGGGTGGGGGAATTTGGCAACCGATTGCGATGCCTGTGTGTGTTGAGAACCACGCTGCGGGGGCATTTGGTTTCTTTCCGATAGCTGAGGATGGGTTGCCCGGTAGAACTATAAGTTTCGGGGATAATTGGAAGAGGTAGGGGAGAGGGCTGGCAGAGTTGTTTGAGGATGCGCTTGAGGTTGATGAGGATGATTTCCAGGGCCGCGGTATGTAGACGCCCAGGGTGACAGTTTCTTGGCCTGGTCCCTCGGCTGATCCCTGGAGAAGCAACAGTGTGGCTGATTGCCAAGTTAGGACGTGGTGGGAGAAGGATGTCAGCGAGGAGCCATGAGCGGTGGTTGAGAAGACGGGATGCAGACGGACTCCGCCGCGGAAGAGATTTGAAGAAGGTGAGGAAGAAGGCAGGAAGAATGACATGTGAGATATAAGTGTCGGGTTGAGGATTGCCGACTCGAAGCTGCCGGGGAGTGTAACAGGAGCTGGTGCGGGAATTTCCTCTGGTTTCTCACTCGTTTCTGCATCAGTGGTAGATCCTCTTTGGCGCCTCTGGGAGAGATCCAGGTTCCTGCTAAATAGCATGTGCTCGAATAATGCTGTAAGAGGATCGAAGAGGTATGGCAAACATGACGAGATGGTTCGGGCGAAAGCGCGGTACGAGATGCCACCGTCATGTTCTTCAGGTGAAAAAGCTGAAATGATACTATCTGCTTCCTTTTGAACAGTTTCAGCCCGCTCGGTTCCTAGATCAGAGGTGTATGTCTTGACCGACTCCAACGGCTTTAGAGGCGCAATGACCAGCAGCAGCATGAGTAGCCGACGGAAGGTCTCGAGTGATATGCGCGTTTCGTACACTGCCCGGTCGACGCGATGGTCGTGTTTGAACACTTCGATGGCATCGAGAGATTCAAGGGCCGCAAGAGCAAGGTCATCATCTTCATCCTCGTCATAGTCGTCGTTTGCTGGCTCGTCCACTGAAAAGCCCGGAATATGAGACCTGGTGGTCGACGGATCAGCTTCCTCGCCGGTCAATTGGTCGTCATCTTTCCCAATTCCCTGGTCTTGTTCTGAGGTCATCCCAACATCTTTTCTTCCGACGTCAGCAAGACTACCAAATAATAACTTGACGCGGTCTTTGCGCCCCCGCCGCAGCACTTTCCCATAGCGTTCTGTCAAGAGCACGACAACTTTGACCATAGCCTCGAAGGTCAAAACGCTTGGCGCCATGGTATTTTGAAAGGGAAATGCCCCCAAGTATGAGACCATGCGGAAGAGCACGGGCCCGGCATCAAGCACGTTCTCTTGCGCAGCTGGGTAGCTACCATCAGGAATGCCAAGGAAGTCGGAGAGGGTCTTCTCGTTCCAATAACGAAGACCACCTTGCTCAGAAGCTCGGGAGTAAAAGTTGTCTTTGAAGTGAGTGAGTTCCAATGGCGAGAAACACTTCGTCGCGAAGCGTTCCGCAAGAACATAGCTTAGTTCCTCTATTTACAGTCAGACATGACTCGTGTTTCGGAATACAACATGCACAGAGCATAAGTTCAAGGGATGTCGAGCTCAGACTCATTTCCAGCAGGTTCATATAATTCTCATGCAGAATACGCATGCCGTGAGAGGACAAATTCAACTAACCTGGAGACGCTCCACTATACTCTGTTGACTGGCCCACACCCATCGTTGCTGTAAATGCGGGGGGCGCCCCGCAGCTTCGCCTGTGTGGTTGTCTTTCTTGGTGGTTGACGTGGCGTTAAGTGATAAACCCTCACAAGTCAATCTGGACAGAAAGCTCGAGGGTCAACCGCGAGTCGAAGAAGACAAGAGGATGTGGAGAGCGCGACGTTTCAGGTGACGACGTCAGATTCTGTTGCCTGAGGCATCCATGCTTTTCCGGCAGGAAATAGTGCGGCAGATCTCGGAAGTATGCACGAGATTCTTGAACTTCTCCTGGGCTTAGATAAATACTTCCACTACTTTAAGATATCCCATCATATGGGATAGTTGGCTTGCTTGTTATTGAAATTTTTTATTTTCATCGCGACGTAAAAAGATTCGTTTTCCGGGTATCCGAGGTGCATTCAGATCCATCAGATTGCTGGTTTCCCATCCCGACTACAGCATCACAATACCGACGCCGCCCATCTTCGTCTCATCGGGGAAGTTCTTCGAGTCGGTGCCACCAGGAATCGGCGCGGTACGGTAGTTGTACAGGTAGAAATGAAGCTGGCCGTCGCCAGCACCAAACTTCAGCTGTTCGAGGAACATGGGGTTGTCATGCGATGTCAGAGCGTTGAAAACATCGAACTTGGCCTGTAATGAAATTGTGAGTTATTTAAAATTAGAAGCGTGTCAGGGAGAAAAGAGGTCATACTTGCTTCGCGCAAATAAGCGCATCGTTCATCAACCCCAGTAACCGTTCCTTCAGTCCTTTGCCGTCGTCAACGAACGCAGTCTCGGTCGCGTAGTAGTAAAGATAAGCAGCGCGAATGAGCTCGTGTCTAGGGTTGTCGATGACGGTGGATTCGAGATTGTAAAACGAGAAGAAGTCGGTGATTTTGTGAGTCTCTGGATCTTCCACCACGTAAGCCCAGACCACTTGTTCCTTTCCAGGCTGCTCCTTGTACACCAGCCAGTGATCAATCTCCTCGCGAGTAAAAGCTTGGTTGAGTTCAAATCGGCGTTGGTACCGCTCGAGCAAGTCATGAACTGCATCGATATCCTTGCTCTCCATCGGCCGCAGCCCCGGGGTGGAGGTGTTGTTGGGGAGGTGATTCTTGGTTATCTGACGAGCCTTGGTGGAGCCATGAGGGAGAGATGAGAAGCCGACTTCATAGAGCTTCAGCCAGTCCAGCGAGCGGTGGTAGTATCGGCAGGAGCTAACAGGAGTGGGCAGGATAATACCACCCGTGTAGATCGCCTGGTAGATGCCATTGACATAGCATCGACGAGTGATTTCTTTGATCAGAACGGGGGTCAGGCGCTTGGAGCGTAGCTTCTTGTGGATACATAAGAAGTTGATCTCGGTGACCTTGATTCGCTCTCCACGCACACGGATCTCCGTGGGGACACCGGAGATCGACGCGACCAATTTGCGTGACTTTGTGGCTCGGACACCGACGTGCCATTCCTTCTTCCAGCCTGGAGACATAAGAGCCCTGTTGTAAGAAGGGAGTTACCAATGGTCAGCAATGTTGCGCAACATATACAACCCAGATACAAGGCGGGGTCGACCTACCAGTGCAAGAAAGACTCCGAATAAGCGAATCGGAACATGGCGTTGTCATCCTCCACATAATGGTTGTTCAGCAGTTCATAAAGCTCCTTCAACTCCGTGGGGTCCGTCAAATCCAGTGTGCACCATTCGAACCCTTCGATCAGCGGGTCAGGCGTCTTCGACACTTCCTCCGGGTTAATGATCTTAATCGGTCCCTGAGCAACCTGCTTCTGGGTCGCCTGGTCATCAAAGCTCGGCACAGGCTGTGTCTGCCAGAACTTGTACGAGGCCATATCCTTCTGGTTATTCCCACCAACCGAGAGCCCAGTCAGCAATTGGGCGATGTCCAGCTTGGAGAGCGTCTCGGTGGCCTTGTCCTTGTCCATCGCGGCGAGCTCGCTCTTCAGTGCGGGGTTCATTTCTATAAGGGTCTCGATCATCTTCGGTGGCAGCTTCTTCGAGCCCTCCGAGGCATCTATGAAGTTCAATTCCGTCAGTTGCTACTCTGAAAGGGGGGTATCGAGGGAGCACTTACCCGCGCTGTTGCCGCCGCCGACATCCTCGGCTTCGTTCTCAGGGCGCTTGGCGGCCTTGCCCTTTCCCTTGTCTTTGGAATCCGGCATGACTGCTACTTAGGAGTTTCAGAGACGTCGTCGTCGGTGGTGGTGAAGTGGGAAGAGGAGGATTTCGTTTGGGCCCCACGTTGACCGCATGTAACGCGGATCGGTGGGGTGCGCCGAGGGGCGCGCTTTCGCACCATCACTATTAGTCGGCGGGACGACACTAGACCATTGATCACTACCGGCGGAATTTACTGGGTGGTCTAGAGAAGCGTCCTTTATTCTTGCTTGCCTGCAATCATGGGACAGGATGGCATACTGTGCATGTTTGATTACTGTTCGTGATGCTGGAGCACAAGACCTCGGCAAGACAGCCATTGAATCCATATATACGATCATGTCCATGACTTCTGAATGGCAAATACATTGCAGGAGTGGGAATCTCGAATTGTTGAAATCCACAAAACACCTCTATAACCATCGTTTCGCTATGTCAAAAGCATATGTCAAGTGTTGATACAAGAACTCGAAATGGGAATGGGGCTCCAGGCTGCCCATCAACCCGGGTGTGGCGTTGTTGGAATGATGGAACATTAAGTACTTTCGGTTAAAGGCTTTGTTTCAATCACATCAAGGAAGCCACCAACTAGATGGAGACTGCCTGTGACAAACGTCATGACAGGCGCCTCATCATTTTCCAGATGTTTGCGTTCTTGGGCAGCTACAAGCCGTGCAAAGTCAACGGCTTCTTCGATGGTGCTGAACACTTGGGTTTGGGCATGGGGATCAATAGAATTCCAGGCTTCTGCAAGTGACTTTTGTACCCGTAGAAGTTCGACGTCATCGGCATTGGTGTTCATGCTGACCAAGTCAGGGCGGTACCCCGCCTGCTTGTAAGTGATATTGGTACAGAACAAAGCGTGAGTGAAAGGGATTGTGGATCCCAGCGCCGCGGCCAAGGTCTCATGGAGGGCACGAGCAAGTGCTGTGCTGTTCCGGGTCTGTTGATTGAAGATCAAGATCCGGGGCTTCTTCGTCGCCACATCGCTCGATGATGAGTCTGCCTGGATTCTGGATGCAAACCATTGGCCGGCTAGCCGGATACTCTCGAGGGTGTGACCACCATCGATATACCAGGCCACATTCTTCTCATGTCGAGTGTCGCAGCGACCCCCGAGGCGAGTCTCTTCAAGACCAGTCTTGAATCTGACAGGGAGGGTTTCTGACATGACATTCCCAGGAATATCTGCCACGCCTGTCTTTCTCAAGAATTCTGCCGCAGATGCGACGGCCAATGAGGCATTGATGTACTGGAAATCACCGGCTAGGCCAAGCTTCACTTGACTGTCGCCGGCACGAAGATCGGGGTGGTTGGCCACCACATCGAGCTTGGTGCTCTTGTCTGCAGCACGGTTGGCCAATACCTCCTCCGCGCTGGACTCCTGTGGGGCAGTAAAGGCCCGAACTCCGGGCTTAATGATGCCGCCCTTGTGCCACGCGATCTCGTCAATTGTAGAACCCAGCATTGCAGTGTGATCAATACCAAGGCTGGTGATGGCCGTCACCTTGGGTTTCTCTATCACGTTGGTGCAGTCATATTGTCCACCAATCCCGCACTCAATGACCGCGGCATCAACGCCTTCGCTCAGGTATGTATGGAACGCCATCAGAGTCAGGTAGCGAAAGTATTGAGGCTTCGTTCCAGGCGCAGTGGGATCCTCGCCTGCTAGCTTAGCAGCCTCCTCCAGTCGGTCCCATACCTCAAAAAAGTAACGAGCAAATTGCTCCTCGGATAGCGGGGCATTATCGATGTTGATGCGCTCGCGGGCGAATCGGAGATGCGGGGAAGTGTAGAGCCCAACCTTGTGGAGCCGAGGTGTCGAGTGATCCGGATCGAGCTTGGTGTATTGCGAGAGGATAGAGGAGATGAAGGCAGAGGTCGATCCCTTGCCTTTAGTACCCGCTACGTGAACAGGATTCAGTCGATCGAGATCGGAAGGCTGGATGGTAGAAAAAAGCCCCAATGTCAGCCCCGCGTTCCCAGATGATAGTTGGGAAATTAAACATACCTTGTATCCAATGCGCTGAAGCCATTCCACCGTTTCCGGTATAGAGCGCTCATTCAACTCCTTCCTCGAAGTCGATTTTCGGAGTTCCTCCACAATCGCATAGTTCGTCTGCAGGGAATTGAGCGCTGCGATTGCAGCCTATACAACGCTCATATCAGCACATTGGATGGGCAATAGATGCATTAACTGCTTTTGCTCTGGCTTTTCCTGCGGACCTAGGCAAGGTGGAAAGATCCAAGTCGATATCCATACCTCATATGTCCGAGTCATAGTGATAGAGTGAGTCGAAACTCGACGCCGTGGACAGTGCTGCCAGCTAAGAGACCTCCAAATCCCTCTCATGAACGATTTGAGATCGTGCCGGCGAGTTTACCAGAGCAGACGGGGGTGTTCGCGACGAGAAACCCGGCAGCTCGACGGTGGTCTGGTTCTGACTCTGGTTCTACTTCCGATCCAAGCTCTCCTCGGGAAATCAGGCTATCGTCGGACATGTCACGTGATTATTTCCTTATCTGGGCCACCCATGGATGTACACATATGTAGACAAGAGTCGGATTGATAAATTGGGACGTAGCTAAATAAGAATTTGGGAAATTCTGGATATATATACTCTTGGGCTATACGCGAAGGGTAGTTCATCGATTGACATGTATTGACTATCAACTCTAGGCCACCCCAAATGTCGTCTACCTCTTAAGGCGCTAAACAGCAAGGGAAAATACATAGCCATATCAGCAGATGGGAAAAGGGGCATGAAGCCAAAAAGCATTGCGCCGTTGAGACTTCGAAGGAAATAATGTCAGGAAAGGTAGAAGATGGAACCGTGGGAAAGCCAGAAGCGAGGACAAAAAAAAAGCTCGGGCAGGAGACTAGAAAAAGTAGTGAAAACGGTAGTAATAAGACATGCAGCCATGAAATAGAATATGAGAACAAGAGACGCCGAAGGGGATGGAGGCAGAGACCGTGAAAGCGAATTTATTCGACACGAGTCTTCCCCTCCTCCAGGAAAACCAGCCGTGCATTGCTGATGCCACGTTGGTGCCTTCTGGAGTGAAGCCATTGACCAATAATAGGGTCGGAGCGTGCTTTGACAAGAGCATCCTGGTATCCCTCGGCGCCAGCGACTGGGGTATTGAGTTTGGGCCAGTTCACCTAGTACTGTCAGTGGGAGAGTTCAAGAACCGGAGCGAGTACCAACTTACATAGAGCATGCCATGGCCATGCATAAAGCGGAAGCAGTAAGCACCCACAACCAGCCAGAAAATAATAAAAAGACGAAGGGGCCAGACTGCCGCATCCGGCAGTTGTCGTGTAAGAGTAGCAACCAAAATCATGAACAAACTTGCTGCGAAGACATATGGAACAGCCTGGATCACGAGCGGTCGTCGGTCAACGAACAATTGAATATTCGCAAATGTCGAGTCTGACGGAAGATAAGTGCCTAAAAATACGTCGAAGGCATCTTGACGGGGTCCGTCCATGAGGTTGTTGCGTACATAGCGAATAATGGAGTTTCTCAGATCTTGGAGCGCACCGGCTCGTGTGCGCTTGCCGGTCCGAGTGAAATCGGTCTTAAGAGCACCAGTACCAGAATAGGACTTGGAAACCACATCTGCGTTGTCTGCCCAGATATTTCGGAACAGGTTTTCAAAATCTCGGTCATCGCTCGCGGTTTCACCGGGGCGAAGAACACCGGCCTCGATCAGTTGATTTGTGACCGCCCAGCGGCCAAGCATGCTCTGCACGACATTCGTTCGGTCGAGGCAATCCATGCAATTGGTGCGTACCACGCCTGTTTGTGCCGAGCGAATATCTAACTGTCCGCCAGGAGCGCCTGGGTGTTCCACGCCGCGGAAATAACCACCTTGAGTCAACCCATCATTCAAGCGACCCATGAGTAGTTCGGCACGATGCCACTTGAGACCCTTGGTCTCATTGTGGAAATCGAAGTACACATAGTGCAAACGATCCATCTCCCTTCGCTTCAGACCTGGTTCCAAGACATGCATCTTTTCGGATGTCTTGTCATCAGCCTCAGTGGTTTCGGTAGAAGAAGTAATGAGGATTCGAACCAGCTGCTCATAGGCCTTCTTGACACGATCCTCCCTGCCCTTCTGGTTGACGAGGTTGACCATATAGTTCTCGCCGTACAGACGAATCTGCTCAGAAAAATGCTTGCGTGCGGCTTCCACGGCGGTCTCGACGCCCCGGACCTGAAGGGTGGGCGTGTATTTGAGATTGTTCACCTCAGCCCAGAAGACCGGTACGCTGCCTCGGGTTTGTACGAAAGAATATACTTGTAGATCCTGGCCCGTCTTGCTATTGGGCATTGACTGTCCACCAGCAAAGCCTGATAGCCCACCCGTCGCATCATTCAGGATGACGATCTGCTCCGTTTCGTTGTAGTTTGAGACATGGCCCTCCTCGTCAATCCCACGAGAGAAGTATCGCGTGCCGCCGCGGTGTCTCGATCGTCGCGTGATCAATGCGAAGGTGAAGGAGGTTGATTTTACTCGCGCAGGGGTGATGCGCAACATGCCAAACATAACAGGCAGAATATACGGGTCAACGCCAGGTTGGGGGCCATAACGAATGCCACTGGTGTCATTTTCTCCCAGGCTGAAGTCGATCAGGTCGGTTTGAATGAAGCGATTCCAGAAGAAACGGTCATCGGCACGCTTCCACATCGGAATTGCCGGTACACTTTGCGATTGTCGCTGAAAGCTGTTGGTGAGATCCAGGGAGTAGGAGAAATACATGGAGCCGGTGCGCAGGAAGTCTTTGACGAGGGCCAGATATGCGTCTTCGTCGGCATCGTGGAGAGGGCGCTCGCGCATGGGAAGGAACTCGGTCGCAGCAACTTTGTACACCATATGACCACGCAGTCGGCCCATCGGTTGGGCTTTGGTGATTACAATTATGTACTTGTCTGTCAGGGTCAGCCGATCAGCCTCTTCTCGTTCGGTTGCCCGGTCGCAAAGTTACCTAGCTTCAGTTTGAGAATTCCCAGGATTCCAGCAATGCTGGAGATCCGCTTCGCACCCGAGAGGGGCCCATCGTTCAAGCGCAGGTCACCAGTCGGCCGATCGACGACGAGCGTTGGTGCCTGGGGGGATGAGGGGGAGGTGAAGGCGTAATGGGAGGGTGAGGCGTGTAAATTGACGTCCCTAAAGGGGAGAATAGCGGGCGCCATGATTGACCCGAGAGAGATTCGGAAGTTGGGGAGATCAGGGGTGGGAGAAAGAGGGTCGAGGCATCGCAGTCAGGAAACATATCCACACCCGCAACGGCACAGTCGACCACCAAACACAAGCACACATGGGCCACGGCAGGCGCGGGCCTTAGCATGCGTAAACGCCGTACCGGCGAGTACCAGCCTCGTACCAGAGGTCCACGTGCAAAGGGTGCAAATCATACCTACTGCCACATTTCATCCTCGATACCGCCTGCATCCTCGTCGAGACTCCTGTATGTAATGTAAGCAGTCTGTTCCGCCACACCGCCCCGCTGCTCATGTGGCTGGGCCTTCCGTCATCCACTGCGTCCGCCTTACCTTTTGATCTTCCTCAACTCCGTGTGAGGTGTCGAGCCGTCCATAGTCACCAACGTCTACTCCCGGTTTCTTCTTTGATTCTCCACCGTACTCCTCTCTTTTCTCGGCCGCTCTTTGCCCTTTCTCATCAGTGGCCATGGCCTCCCGACCAGCAGCTGGTGCCCGCCCGGGGGCTAAATTCGCCCAGTTCAAGCTCGTCTTGCTCGGTAGGTTGTTTCTGCGTCGCTCGACGCGACCAGCCTTTGTGTTGAAATAACACCAGCTGATCTTGGTCTTCCTTCGTTTTCAGGAGAATCTGCCGTCGGAAAGGTTCGCAGCTCATATCTCCCCGTGCTTCATCGGTCGCTAACATGATCGCTACCTCGCAGAGTTCGCTTGTTTTGAGATTCGTTAAGGTGAGATGAACCTGAGCGATAGCTAGCTATCTTCCATACGACCAACTGTGGTCTGTTGAGACCGCTGAGGCTGACTCCGTTGGTCTAGGATCAATTCGATGATTACCGAGAGTCGACTATCGGAGCTGCCTTCCTGACACAGACCATCTCTCTCGACGAGAGTACCACGGTCAAATTTGAAATCTGGGATACTGCTGGCCAGGAGAGATATAAATCGCTGGCTCCGATGTACTATCGAAACGCCAACTGTGCCGTTGTGGTCTATGACATCACCCAAGCTGTACGTCTAGCTGTTTGCGACCCGCCTCCGATTGATAGCTCTGGCTGACACAGGATGGTTTTCGCTTCTGACAGTCCTCGCTGGACAAGGCCAAGTCCTGGGTGAAGGAGCTTCAACGTCAAGCAAATGAGAACATCGTGATTGCCCTGGCAGGCAACAAGCTTGATCTTGTTACGGAGAGCCCCGACAAGCGGGCAATCCCCACAGTGGACGCCGAAGCCTATGCGCGAGAGGCTGGCTTGCTCTTCTTCGAAACCTCCGCCAAGTCTTCAACCAATGTGAAGGAGTTGTTCACAGCCATTGCGAAGAAGTTGCCGCTCGACCAGGCCGGTCCTCGGAACTTGCGGGCGGCCCCGCGACCTGGAGTTGACCTGCGGCCCGAAGCCCCCGGCACCCAAGGTGCTGGTGCATGCAACTGCTAAATCTTCTTAACGTACATCTCTCTCTACCTAACACCCTTAACTCTTCCGTCCGCAACCTACCTCTCATACCGGCACCCGGCAACACCTCGTCCTCTGAACGTACGGTTCCAGTATACTCCTGGTGACACTGGAGTCAACTTGTCAACCCACGACCGCTCTCGTTAATCCTCGATTCGAGAGGGAGCGTCTCGGCTCGTTCATCCAGTTGTCTCGGTCTCTTTTTTTTTGTCCTTTGCTTGCCTTAGTCTCTCGCCCGACTACTCGGGGTCTGCTTGAGTGGGTCGTCGACAGGAGCCTTTCGACTTATCCATGGACGCATCTGAAACTTGGCTTTAGACATGCTGTGACAAGATTCTTTTGCGCTCTCCCGCTTCCCTTGTACCTTTTTTTTTCTTTTCACCCGGCGTCTGCATCTCCTCTTATCTCCTTGTTGGGTTGATTCCTGCACCTGTTACTCTTCCTTTTTTTCTTTTCTTTTCCAGAGCCTCTTTGTTAGTATGCTACGCCCAGATAATACATTTCCTTTCAATTGTATCTAGCTGAACTGGGATTCATCCGTAGAGAACATATCCAATGTGATACATGGTAATTACTGTTTGATTAACTTGCATGTGTCTGCAAATTATTGACATCCTGAGCAACATCGCGTGCCCCAGTCTGGTGGAATGAGATATATAGTTCTTCCCCTAAAGGAAGAGGCTATCAAATCCCGCAAAAATGAACGAGGAACACAGTATATAAATGGCAGCTTGGGTGCAGCCCAAATCCATTGCGGCTTTTCATAGATAGACATTCCGATCTTCATTGCTAAATACATACCTAGCTGTGTAGATGCAGAAGTCGCGGGTGCGGGTGTTGGGGACTCCCAGTCTGACCGCCTGCAGGATCATCGGGGCGGATCGCGACTTGAGCATCGACTTCTCGTTTCCCTACCCATCCACCTTTCCCCAACCCTCCCCGCTCTCTGGCGATTGTGCGGCCCGTCATGCTGCGCTCCTCAATTGCATCGAGTCGACCGCTGCTGTCGTCTCCCGTTCGCCAACGGATTCCACCGCAATGGCTGTCCAAGGCCGGTGCAAGCAGCCGGCTCTCGGGTCAGGTATGAAGACGCTAGCCCGTACATGTGCCCGCCGATTTCAACTAACATCCTATATTTTTGACAGCGATTCTTTGCTGATTCGAAACCTCCTACCAGCGGTGGCCCGACACCTGCTACCCCTTCTTCCGAATCAAGCATTCCCCCAGAGACAATCCCAAAGCCCACGGAACAAGGTATCGCTAGCCATCCGTTCACATTGGGGCGTATCTACCAGATATTAATTCTTTGCCTCTAGAAACGAAGACCACCCCGTCGGCCCCGGAAGCCGCGCCTCGCAAATCCGGCGGATTCCGTCGCTTCCTGTTATACTTGATTCTCACCTCCGGAATCGCCTACGGTGGTAGCATCTTCCTGGCCCTGAAGTCCGACAACTTCCACGACTTCTTCACCGAGTACGTCCCATATGGCGAGGAATGCGTTCTCTATTTCGAAGAGCGAGACTTCTACCGCCGATTTCCCAATGCCTCGCGACACTCCAACCGCATTGTTGCTGCTCCCCGTGAGGAGGGCAAGTCGGTTACAATCCCTTCCAACAGCGGCGTATCTTGGAAGGTGACTAAGGAGGAAGAAGTAGGAAGTGATGTCTCCAAAAGTGGTCCTCATATGAGCGCCAAGGCCCACGAGGGCCAGACTAAGAGTGACGCAGCCAAGCCCGAGCATCGGGACGCGGCCGTCTTGAAGGCCAAGGAGGACAAGGCTTCCAAGGTGGCGGGCGCGAAGGAGACCAAGCCTGCTCCCAAGGAAGATGAGAAGAAGCCTGTGTCCCTCGATGAGCCCCGCCAGCCGGCCGTTTCCACCATCAGTACCATCGAATTGTTGCAAACACAAGAGGGCGATGAGACTGTTGTGCAGGAGCTGGTCAAGACCTTCAACGACATTGTTACCGTGATTAGCGCCGACGAGAACTCTGGCAAATACTCTTCGCCCGTCGCCAAGGCCAAGGAGGAGCTCCAGAAGATTGGCGAGAAGATCTCTGCCATTCGGACTGAAGCACGCAACGCCGCTCAGGAGGAGGTTAACAAGGCTCACGCCACCTTTGATGAGTCCGCACGTGAGCTGATCCGCCGGTTCGAAGAGACACGCTCTTCCGATATTGCCCAGTTCCGTGAGGAGTTTGAGGCCGAGCGCGAGAAGCTCGCTCTGGCATATCAGGACAAGATCAAAACCGAGCTTCTCCGCGCCCAGGAGCTTGCAGAGCAGCGCCTGAAGAATGAGCTTGTCGAACAAGCGATTGAGCTTAACCGCAAGTATGTTCACGATGTCAAGGACTTGGTCGAGCGTGAGCGTGAGGGCCGCCTCAGCAAATTGAACGAGCTCACCGCCAACATCACTGAGCTTGAGAAGTTGACCACTGGATGGAGCAATGTCATTGACACCAACCTGAAGACCCAACAACTCCAGGTTGCTGTCGATGCTGTCCGTTCTGTGCTCGAGCGTGCCGAGACCCCTCGGCCCTTTGTCCGTGAACTGGTTGCCGTCAAGGAACTGGCTGCTGACGATCCTGTGGTTGATGCTGCCATCGCCTCCATCAACCCTACTGCTTACCAGCGGGGTATTCCCTCTACAGCTCAGATAATCGAGCGTTTCCGCCGGGTCGCTAGCGAGGTGCGTAAGGCCAGTTTGCTTCCTGAGGATGCCGGTATCGCCAGCCACGCCGCCAGCATGGTGCTGAGCAAGGTCATGTTCAAGAAGGATGCTCTTGCTGACGGTGACGATGTGGAGAGCATTCTTGTCCGCACTGAGAACTTGCTGGAGGAGGGCAATGTGGACGCTGCTGCTCGTGAGATGAATGGCCTGCAGGGCTGGGCTAAGATCTTGAGTAAGGATTGGTTGGGTGATGTTCGCAGGGTTCTTGAGGTCAAGCAGGCTCTCGAGGTGAGTTTAACTGCTTGTGATACCTTTTATCGATCTCTCCTATATCCAAATCAGTATGGCTAATGTGGAACTTTCCTCCCAGGTTATCGAGACCGAGGCCCGCCTCCAGTGCTTGCGGGTAGAGTAGAAGCATGTTTTGAGCGATGCTGGTTTCAAATTTATCCTGTATATCTTCATCTTGTCTACAGGAATTGTACCTCTAGTTGTACTTTTGCGTTAGACCCAAATGCTAGAATCTTCCCTATGTACGCCGCACTGATATCAGTCCAATGTACCTGGTGGCTCACAACGAAGTATTAAGACAGGCGATTTGTCTGCTATACCTCCATGGCTTGAACGCCTGCTTACTACCACGAAGTGAAGCAGTTGATCGCAGTGCTTTGCAATAATTTTTGGCTTTATCCATTGGTCCCCTATCTAGTACTGTGTCAATTCTATACCTCGGTAGTGAAGGTGGCCGCCCTCCCGCAGGCGCAACAAGGTGCTTAGATAAGCTCGCCGCTTGACGCGCAATGCCGATGTAGATCAACCGGCTCACGTCCTGCAGACCCTCGCATTAGCCTCGACTTTTACCTTTCCTGAGACTCTGAAATCGACTTGCCTCCCAGCTGCGCTCATGCTTGCTTGTTGCTGACAAGCGATGTCTGTTGCCTCCCTGATGGGCGTGGCCATCTAGCTCTCTTGGCCTTACCTCGGCACTAATGTCACAACCACTCAACCACCCCAGCGCGCGGTATTCGATGCCTCCGACAGATGAGGAGAAGCAAGACACATCTCACAATACTCGGTCTTCTTTGAACAGATCCGATGGCGGCTCCGTTCGACACACAGCTGTCCCGCTGGGTGACGCCAGAGCGAGCGGGGAGCTGGAGGGTAGTACACTGGGTAGCAGCTCTCGTAACGATGACCGAAGGACACCAAACCAGCGGAGGATACAAAGCTCGAGCGGCTTTTTGATTGACTCTCTTCCTCGCTCGAAGAGCTCTCGGATCGGTCCCCATAGCTCCCGCCCTTCGGAAACATCTGTCGAGAAACGAACCGCCCCCGAAGCCGATATCGTGGTGCCCAAGAAACGATCGCGGTTTCCATGGACCCGCCACAAGCATTCTGCATCCGAGTCTGTGTCGGCGACTGCAACTACAACCCCATCAGCTGCGCAGCAAGCTCCAACACCACCCCCTGAAGAGCAACCGCCCCGAATCTCGTCAACAGCCGAGCGCGGGACCTATGATGCAGACCAGTCCACAGCCGGTTTGGATAGAGATTCAATCCAGATTGTGAATCTGGCTCTAAATTTGAACGAGTCACGCAGGAGAACTGCTTCCGGCTTACTTCCTGGCTCAGCTGCGCGAAGACCTCTATCAGTTTCACTGCCCGCTGGGCCACCACTGGATCCCCGTACACAGTATCCAAGGGCAAACAACGGAAATAGGTATTTTTCTCATCGGCCTGATGCCCAGATCCTAGGCGATGAGGTGTCACGAGGGGCGCAATATGGCGGTCAGTCTCCAGTGGTGGATCTCTTACCTCCCACTGTGGTGGATGTCAACCGGGCATATGAATTCTCCAGTAGTACCATCACTCGTGCAGATCGAGCTCGTCGGCATTTTGAGCTCTTTCATGAATATCTGCGGGTGCTACCTTTGTTGCCTCCCCTTCGAACTCGTGCGGTCGATGCCGATTCGGATTCCTCGCCTGGCCCAGTCGTCGATTCGTCGACCAATAGAAGATACAATCCTTTACAGGTGATCAGAAACAGGCGGATTAGGTATCGGGAGAAAAGCCCTATTGATGCCGAGGCAGAGGGTTGGCATGACCCGGAGAAAGTTCATGATTGGGTTAATCTTATTGAGGAAAAGTACAGCAAACAGACTCATGGTCCAAATCATTCGATCAAACTTCCTTCATTCCAACGAGTTCAGCGCTCTGATTACCAGGACAATGCTGATGACATGGACGGGATGGCTGTCTCTCCTCCCTCAAGCCTGAGACGTGTCAGTCGAACCAACAGCACCAAAGCTCTTCGACCGCGTCTTGACTGGAAGATATGTCCCGCAGAACTTCTCGCCGATGCTGCTTGGAGTGAAGATGTCGGCAACAAGGCGAAGCTCGTTGATAAGGATGGCAATAAGCTATATACAGACCCAACGGAATTAGTCTTGATGGACGCCAGCGCCGACAGCACTTCTTTACAAAATCAGCAGATTTCGGTTGAAGTACAAGATTCTGCAAGAGAGGAATTATCTTCACGCCATACATCATTGTCAAGCTCTCATCATCCTGCACTGGCCCATGAGTTCAAGAGCGTTGGTCGAGGGCGACATAGACATCGTTTTCGTGGCCATTCTCACAGTTTACGGAGTCGGAGTGCATCCAGCTCTCAGAAGCGATCGCACTGGGACAAAGTGAGAATGCGCACTCGCAGTGTCTCCAGCGACTCCAGCGACTCCAGTGCGGGGCGGCGCAGCTCTATGGACCGAAAGAGCCGTGTTCTAGGCCATCCACGAAAGAAATCGGAAAGGGTTCAAGAAAAAGATGCAGCCCATTCATTGGACCCATACATCCGCCGTACTAGGTCACCCGCTGCGGCGGTGCTCAACATGGATCGTAATCAATCTCAGTTGTCCGAGCCTCCATCGATTGATACGAAAGCAGGTTCGGCACAGAGGAGAACTTCTTTCTCCTCGAACGCTAGTTTGGAGGATCGATACCACCCGCGCATGTCTTTGGAGGCTCTGGATAGCACTGCTCCAAACTCCCCTGCCCAGGCTGGCTTCTTCCCCAGCATAGCGGTTAACTTGTCTCCTCCTTCAAGCCGATCTCCTTCACCAGCGAAAAAAGGGCTTCGCCACAAGATTGCCTCTCGTCATGAACGCAGTAAGAGCAAACAAGGAGACCGCGAGCGAGAACATCAAGATGAGGCCCGGGATGTAGAAAGTCCATCCCACCGTGCGTCTACCGCCCCTCTTGAGCAGACTGAGCGTACCTCCAAGCTTGAACCAAGTCCTCTTCCTGATGTCGTTTCCTCGTCATATACTTACGATCAAAATGTTCTTGAAGGTAATCGCAACGAAGGTTACAGAGGGCGAAAAGGGCAATCTCTACCGGATTCCAAACTACGCGGGATCTTGAAAGGCCCTGGCCGGATTGCCGAGATCGTGGGGAACGAAGTCTCCAAGGTGGGCGATATGATCCTTAAAAAGGATGCTGTCCTGGACTCCCGAAAATCCTCGTCCGCAACCACCATCGCGTCCGAAGACAGTGACTCCGACGAGGAGGAAAGGAGAACGGAGAAACGATCGGGCCCTAAGGCTCTTCTGCGACGTCTACCAAATCTTGGAGACGAGCCTGGGCGTCTGACTCGTCGGGACTCTGATAAAGCTACATCCTCCAGGAGCTTCATCCCATCGCTGTCGAGCTTCACATCCCCGTTGCGACAAGACGAACGAAGAGGGTCGACTGATGCGGTCGATTATGGGAGTCCTACGGAACGTGCCGCATCACGAAAAGCGGAAGAGCATGAGGGACCAAGGAAAATGGCTCTTTCTCGAAGCAAGACATTCGATTTTGGCCCTGCGTTGCAATCGACCCGTGCTCGTAGCAAGCCACATACAATAAAGGATGCTTCTAATCCTTTCAGCTTAACACGCCCGCCTGTTACTGGGCTTGCTCAAGCTCGAGCCTCCCCCGGTCCCTTTGTGGCTAAACGAGCCCCTCTATCGGGGGCGACTCGTGCATGGAGTATCTCGGACCGCAGCCTCCACACTTCAAACGATAATGGCGTTCCTGGAAAGGCCGAAATTGAACGTACCCGGGCACTCTTACTATCATCTGGCATCAAAGCTCGAGAAATCACTCGGCGAGCTCATAGTGTTCGCGATTCACCTCCGCATTGGCTGCAGAATTCATTGGGCCCCGGCTCTTCTGTCTCTCGTGGTACCCGTATTAATGAATTCGATCTGGCTGCCCAGAATCTCCTGCGACGATTTGAAATGACTCAATACTCGTTTCAACAGTCGATGCATCACTTCAATACTGCGACATCATCGCCTCTCCGTTCCCAGCTGAAGGAACTGGAAATCCTCATAAATCAAACCCTCACACCCCGTGTCAGAGCCACAGCCGATGACGCTGAGGACTTATGTGTTCAACTCAATACCACCAGCACGCTCGCCGTTAAGTCGCTCAGCGATGCCCTTGACAAAGGCGTCCGGAAGCGTCGCCGGCGGCTACGGTGGGTACGGCGCACCGGCTTTTTTATGTTGGAATGGGCTCTTGTCGGTATGCTCTGGTGGGTATGGCTGATCGTGATGGCCTTCAAACTCGTGCGAGGAATTTTCCGTGGTCTTCTTTCTGGTGCACGATGGATCCTTTGGCTCTGAAGGACTTGGATTGATGCCAATATGATGCATCGTACTTACCCTGCATATTTCTGTCTGTCTTGTACCCATCTGCTCAAGGCCTTTAAGTCTTTCCCCATAGCGACGCGCACATTATACCCTCAGCGCGAAATATTGCCGAGTTTTTTTTTTTTTTCTTTTCTCTCCCTGTCGACGATCCATACACGTTTTAATGAACCCTTTACACGATCGCTTCTTATGATATACCCATCTCTTGTACATATCTCTTCATGTTCCACTTTATGTATTAATTATAGATTTTGCAAACTTTGCTTGTGTGCTGTATGACTTTATTCAACCACCAACGTCAATTTCCATATGTTATCGTTACTCGATTTATTCAAGGTACAACATGTGTTCTCCAGTTTTGCCCACATACATCCCGGTGTACAACTTTTCGAATGTAGCCCTACAAAGCGGGAAACATGTTCTATTCATCTCAAACAACGCTATGCAAGAAGGCTTGGTGCTGTTCATCTCCAAAGGGGAGGCTGGGAAACAAAGAAACTTAGTCCGCGCTTTTGTTCCTATTCTGAGCCATACTCTTTGACGGACAATGTCATTTAGCCATTGATCAATGAACCGGAACCTGATCCTTGGCTGTCTTTGTTCTCCTTGTCTGACAAGGAGAACAAGAACTCGTGCACACGAGGAGAAAATCAGAATATAAATATGCCCGCAGCACCTCTATCATCACAGATCATTCCATCACATTCCAAAAGACAACACATCTTCGCTCATCCCAAGTCTTACCTAAATCCGCCACCACAGAGCCACTGTCACTCCACCTGCATGACTAGAGCTCCCAACAACACAGGAACAGCCCTGAAAAGGTCAGGTGCGATCCGCAGACCAGCTAACCAGCTGAACAGGTCCGAAACAACACAGGCAACCAGCGCACAGAGAACCGAAGAGACACGCTTCATGGCAGGTCCACTACGAAGAGCCGCAACTGACAGCAACCCGTCCGATTCTGGTAATGAGGACTGGTTCCATAACATTCCCGACCAGGTATGTACTCTGACACGTCAAAACGTTGTCCATGCTAGATCTAACACGTATAGCCAGGATCTGGAGGTCCAATTGACTTCCGATGAGCTCAGCGAAGCCTTATTCTATTACATGGACTACGAGCAGCGACAAAGGCTCTGGAGGGATTTCCTCATCTGGGACTCGCACGGCATTCGCCAGCTGGTCAAGACGCTGAAGCTGTGGGTGAACCTCCAGCTGCCAGCAGACAAGGTCGGTGAATTTCTCGAGGATGCGCTATACCAGCGTGACGACCACATGAACAAGCTGGTCACTGCCATGGTCAACAACAATGAGACTTACACGCTCGTCGCTCTTCGAGTGATGGAGTACTATCAGATCTACGACGTCTCGGATCGTCCCGCCTGGGAGATCATGAAGCCGGGCGACATCGACCGCCATGCAGGCTTCAAGCGACTCAATAGAGTTCTCCCTCCACGAAGGCTTACTCAAGTTGAGCCGTCTACCCAACAGGGAAATGTAAGTGCCGGGAATTCCAACTAGTGAGCGAAGGCTGAGAACACAGATTGTAATCTCCCCTCGCAGGCTTAGCAGTCGGGAAGATGGCCATTCTTCCCCGAGGAATCCACAATCGAACGCTTGTTGAGCTACTTGGGGCCACTGACGATAGTTTACCAGGAATGCGTCTCCTATGGGGAAATTGCCATCGTCCTCAGACAAGGCATACAAAGACGTGTCTTGACCGAGAACGTGAGGGCTTTACCAATGGCCGCTGAGACTATTAATTCCCCATCAGTGAAGCCATCCAGCAGGGACTGACGATTTGCAGAGACACTCAGCCGGTTCTAGTCCGCTTTGCTTAACTGCCGAGGCAGGTAGGTTTACCAGTTCAGGCAAGCCCATCGGCTCAGGATATTTACTTCAGCCATGCTAAACATCACAGGTTGACCTTGTACAAGCACTCTAGTCTCTCAGAACAACACTCTTGAAAGCCCTCCGGTCATTCTTGAGCCAGAGAGACACAGAGTTCTGCATATGGAGGGCTGGAGGGCTCTGACGCTTCACCACTAAGTTTGCATCAACCCCATATCTGTTTTTTGTCTTCATTTCCAATTCAACTCTGGCTTACTCCCCCTTTTCTTTTATATTTTTCCTATCTTTGCCTCTTGATTTGCTTCCACTCCCAGCATTCTTTTCTATGATACTTCTTTCCTTCTGGCGTCCGGAGTTCAACTTGACATCAATGAAATACAGGGTAACCCTACAACAAAGATTAAAATGACAGAGCACCTGGAAGGCTCAACTCTCTCTCAATTTTCTTAGCAATTAATTAAACAAGATGCTTATTTTTAATTGGCACCAAGGAAACTCCATAGATAAAGTACTCGAATGGCCCATAAATGCATTTCAACGTATCTCAGAGTAGAGACTAAACAGAACATATGATTTGAGACCCTCGTCCATACTACAGCTGCGAGAACCGTGAGATCAGGAACAAACACAAAGAGGATCACTTAGTCCAGCTTCTATTGCAACCACCTTCTCAGCAGCAGGCTACATCGAGTGCCATTATTCATGGGACCAACCACTTCATGACCGAAACCTAGACTAGTCTCCATAGAAAGGTTCCTATGCCAAGGTCAAGAATATAGCGGTTTTCGTGTCGAAGAGTCGGTTTCCAAAGTCACGAGAATATAAACCCATAGAACACGGTGGGAGTGAGCAACCCTCAGTGACTATTAATTAGTGCCCAATATCTCCGTCTCGTGAATCAATTAGGGGCGACCTATCATAAGCAATCCCTATTGAAGATTGTGAGGCTTTAGAAACTCTACCTAGGTACCAACACTAATGAAACATCGTAGACTGCGCAAGGCAATGGCATATTGTCATATTGTTTAGACAGGAGAGTAGAAGGTAATATCTTGAATCTTAAAATACATATCCCAGGAAGCGATGCGAGATGATATCATGCCTCGACGCAAAAAAGTACAAGATTCTGGAGTTCTATAAAAAGGTCAACATGTGCTGCATCTGATGTCCTCGTCGCGAGTCGAGATGCATTCCAGGCCCCGCCTAAGCCAGATGAGAGTGAATGAGAGGGCGAGGTGAGAGAAAAAGTACAGGTGGATAGAGGGATAGTCGGCGGGTTTGGTGGATCAAGCAATCGGACTTTATGGGTTTATTTCTTGTTTTTGTCGGCGAGAGCCTTGAGGTGCTTGGCGATAAGCTCCTTCCTGTCCGTGGAGTGAAGCGATTAGCAAAGATACTTGGATGCGGATAGTAGAAAGAATTGAACGTACTGCATGTGGGGAGGAGCCTTCTCGTAGTGGCTGAACTCCATAGTATATTCACCCTTACCCTGGGTGGCCGCACGGAGGTTGGTGCTGAAGCCGAACATGCCGTTCAAGCTGCAGTCAGCGAAGATGGTGAACTCGTCGACGCCGGTCTCGGTGTCGTTGATGGTAGCGCCACGCTTGTTGAGCAGGGCAATCACATCACCCTGGAACTCAGACGGGGCGGTCACCACAGTCTTCATCATGGGCTCCAGCACAGACGGGTTGCTGTCCGCGAAGGCCTTGCGGAAGGCCTGCTGGGTGGCGTTCTTGAAGGCCATTTCGGAAGAATCCGTCATGTGGGTAGCACCATCGTTGATGACCATGCGGGTACCAAGAACCCTGTGGCCGATCAAAGGACCTTTGTCGCAAGAAATATTGAATCCCTTTTCGCAAGCATACAAGAACTTCTCAGAAATGCTACCACCGACAACCTGCTGTTCGAACTGGTTATCCTCGAGAGCACCAGTGGGCTCCATCCATCCCATAACACGGGCGTAGTCACCAGCTCCACCAGTCTGTTTCTTGAGCAGGTGGTCAAACTCGACACGCTTGCCAATGGTCTCACGGTAGGCGACCTGAGGCTGACCAGTCTCACAGTCGACTCGGTACTCACGGCGCATACGCTCAACGTAGATGTCAAGATGCAGCTCACCCATACCAGAAATGATGGTCTGTTCATTCTCCTCGTCGTAAGTCACTCGGAATGTGGGATCCTCTCTTTGGAAACGAGCCATGGCCTTCGAGAAGTTGGCAGCATCCTTGCTCTGCTTGGGCTTGATTGAAAGTGAGATAACGGGCTCAGGAACGAACATGGACGACATGCTGTAGCCAAGTTGTCCGTCGGTGAAGGTGTCACCAGAGGCACAGTCAACACCGAACACGGCACAGATCTCACCAGCACCAATCTCAGTGACTTCCTCCATCTCGTTAGAGTGCATACGCACAATACGAGGGACCTTCACTTTCTTGTTGTTACGGGCGTTGAACACGTTGGAACCCTTGCGAAGGGTACCCTGGTAAACACGGATATAGGTCAATTGACCGAAGTTGCTCTCTTCCAACTTGAACGCAAGACCAACAAAAGGAAGAGAGTTGTAAGGAACGAGCTTCACGGAAGCCTCGTTGCGCTTTTGGTCAAGAGCAAGGTTCTCGACCTCCGAAGGGTTGGGCAGGTAGTCAACAACACCGTCGAGCATGGGCTGAACTGACTTGTTCGCCAGAGCTGATCCCATAAAGACGGGCGTAAACTTGAGGCTCACAGTGGCTCGACGGATGGCAGCCTTTAGTTGGTCTGCGGTGGGTTCGCCCTCTTCCAAGAATATTTCAGCAATCTCATCGTCCACGTCGGCAAGAGTCTCAATGAGCATGGCCCGGCGCTCCTGAGCAATATCCTTCACCTTTTCGGGGATTTCATCCGTCTCCTTAAGATCCTCGCCGCTTTCTCCAACATTGTAGATAGCCTTCATGCGGATCAAATCGATAACACCCTCGAACTCATCCTCAGCACCGATGGGGACCTGAACGGCAGCGGCAGGCATCTTGAGTTTGTTGTTGATCTGATCAACAGCCTTGAATGGGTTGGCGCCCATACGATCCATCTTGTTGACGAAAGAAATGCGAGGGACATTGTAGCGGCGCATTTGTCGGTCGACTGTAATCGTTTGGGACTGAACACCGGACACGGCACAGAGAATCATCACGGCTCCGTCCAAAACACGAAGTGCTCTCTCGACCTCAATGGTGAAATCAATGTGGCCGGGTGTGTCGATCAAGTTGATGTGGTACTTCTGGTCATTGCCCTCCTTGTCCTTCTTGATCCAGTCACAGAAGGTGGCGGCAGACTGAATGGTGATACCCTTCTCACGCTCCAGATCCATTGAGTCCATCTTGGCGCCGACGCTGTCACGGCCACGGACCTCGTGAATGGCCTTGATACGGCCCGTGTAGAAAAGGACACGCTCGGTAGCGGTGGTCTTACCACTGTCGATATGGGCCTATTGTAGGAAGACTTATCAGACAACCTTTCAAGTAGGTTGAAGCATTGGGACAGCACTTACTGCAATACCAATATTCCGGACTTTATCCAGACGGGCAGCCTCCACAGGGTCGAGATTGTCGATAATGGCGGCTTGCGACAGGGTCTCCGGTGCGGCCGCGGCGGCCTCAAGCCTATTGAACACCAAATTTAGAAAATCAGATCAGAAGTCTCGGAATCAGAGACTTACACTGCAGACGCAGTAGCGGAGGCATTGCGGCGCTGTTCCCATTGTTTTAGGACCGACTGATAGGCCGGCGCGACGGCGGAGGACCGCAAAGCGGCCGTGGAAGCGCATCGCGAGCGCAGGAGGCCCTGGGACGGGAAACGTGAAGTTCTGGCCAGGCCAGACACAGCACGGTACTGGAGCCGTGCAAGGGAAGGAGATCTCATGGCGATGGCCAATTCACCCCAGAATTGATCGAATCAAGACGGACTGATTGCGCTCTTGTTTTCGCGGAGGAAAAAAAAGTTCGGGGAAGCCAGGAACGCGCCACGTGATCACTGGCCTGTCAGGACTGGCGTATTACTAGCAGTCTTGACAACGGCAATTAACAATGAATAGCCAGATTGTTAGAAAAATGAGGTATTCGGCTTTAAAAATAACATGCACGACCAGCGCTAATGTTGGAAACAGAGGCGTGGAGAGCTGAATTGGAGACCAATTGGAGTAGAATCGATGCAATATGGAAGACCAGAATCGCTGGCCCGAAACTATTGTACAGTAAAAAAACCCTAGCGCCGCTAATTCCCAAGAGATGTTTTGTTTGAAAACAAGTATGCAAACAATATTGTCCCCGATTCCAGTGTCAAATCGCAAGTCCATCACCAACGTCTCCGGAACCGACCCGAGTACTGAAGGTGTATGGGTAAGGGTTTCCGTCGGGTAGCTCTGTAGACTTTTGAGAGGAGGAAACGAAGTCTTCGACATCTAAGTCAACTCTGCCATCGCAGGTAACAAGACCGTGCGTGCCGTCGAAGAAATAGTGGAAAGAAAAACATCGAGTTTATTTGCCTTGTCGTTGCTTGTGCTTTGGGTTTTTGGAGCTGAGAAGGAAACAGACAGTATTAGCATGGAGCTCCCACTTGTTTTTCAATCCGATTCGAAACGGGCTGCGTAAGACTCACCAGATGATATAGACACGGTTCTTTCGCCGAACGGGCTGAGGTATCCAAGTCAGTATCCCGAACTATAGCAGAGGCCACCGCAATGGTGTAGAATGGCCATGGAATTCCTGCATATCATACCTTGCAGCCATCACATAGCCGCTTCACCGACGAGCGGGTCTTCATCCCGCGAACCTGCTCGATCTGTCGGGCCGACCCAACGGCAGTTGAGACAGCAGTGTTGGACTGCGATTGAGAGGCGCGCAGCTTTGAGAGACTGGTCTGGATCATGTGCGAGAAGGGACGCAGAGACACGACTCCGGGAATTGATCGACGAGACATAGAGGGAAGGAGCTGGCGAAGGGCGCCGGGGGCTCCGAGAACGCGGCGGAGTGAGAACATGGTTGCGATTGTGGCGGAGTCTTGACAGGCCGGTTGCTGAGGTGTAATACCTCACTTTTCGCCTTCCAAGGACGGGGAATCAGGGTGCGATTTCGACGTGGACGGTGTGCTCCCCGGGTTCTCGCAATGGGAAGATTGTTGCCCGGAGGTTTGGTATCCCCGAGCAGCCGATCCGGCAGTGAAAGCTGATTGGCGGATCTTGCCAACTGAATACTTTTACATACTCGCCTATTGACCGAGTATTCCTTTCAAAAGGCAGAAGTTAGAAATGATAAAATAGAAGATAGGATTTGGAAGATCATGTTCTTATCATACAGCCATGTCCAATTGCCCAGTCTATATTTAGGACCAAACGCCAAGCGGGGAATGAAAGCACATAGCGAGTGAAGCCGCTAAGAAAAAAAAAAAAAAAAGAAAAAGAAAACATTGATCATCACTCTTGGCCTCCGATTGGCCATAAAAAACTATTTACCAGGTAGACAGATCATCTCGTTAAGCGCGAAGGAATGTTTGATAGGTAGGGGAGTCAGTGTGCTCGCTGAAGGGGTAGCTAAGATCTCGCAGGAAGGCCTCGAGGTCATCCTTCTCTGCAGCCGGGCATTGGATACCAGCAAGAACCTTGCCCACGTCACCGCCATAGTTCCGGTAGTGGAACAAGGAGATGTTCTGGTTGGGACGAAGGGTGGTCAGGAACTTGGCCAGAGCACCTGGGCGCTCAGGGAACTCGAACATGAACAGGCGCTCATCAGCGACATCGGAGCGACCGCCGACCAGGAAACGCACGTGCCGTTTGGCGAGTTCGTCGTCGCTTAGATCCCGAGCGATCATGCCAGCCTTTTCCAGTTCCTCCATGATCTTGGCAAGGTCTTCACGGCCAGTCAAGGCAGATAGTGAAATGCCCATCAGGACATCAGCAGAATCCTCACGCGCGTAGCGGTAGCTGAATGCAGTCACGGCATGAGGCAGGATAATTTCCACAAGCTTGGCGAAAGCACCGGGCTTCTCCGGAATCTTGACGCCCAGCAGGGCTTCCTTTCGCTCCCCGAGAGCGGCCCTCTCGGCAACGAAGCGGAGGCGGTCAAAGTCCATGTTGGCACCGGAAGTAATGGCAATCAGCTCCCGGTTGGTGTCGGGGCTCGGGTTCTTAGAAACATATTTCTTCAACCCAGCGAGAGAAAGAGCGCCGGCGGGCTCAACCACAGACCGAGTGTCCTCGAAGGCATCCTTGATGGCAGCGCAAATTTCATCCGTGGAGACTTGGATCACCTCATCGATGACATTCCGACTGACGCGATACGTCTCCTCACCGACAGACTTCACCGCCGCCCCGTCGGCAAAGAGGCCGACCTCCTTCAAGAACACGCGCTGGCCGTCGTCCAACGACTGGGCCATGGCATTGGCATCGTAGGCCTCGACCCCAATCACCTTGACTTGCGGTGCAATACGCTTGAGGTACACTCCAATGCCGGCAATCAATCCACCCCCACCAACACCGCAGAAGACTGCTTCCAATTTATCCAAGTTTGCCTGGCGCAGCAGCTCCATGCCGATGGTACCTTGGCCGGCAATGACATAAGGGTCATCGAATGGCGGGATGTTGGTCAGGCCGTGCTGCTTCTCCAATCGGTGGGCCTCTTCCTTGGCAGCATCAAAATCGTTTCCGTGCAGTACCACGCTTCCTCCCAGGCGAGCGACGTTCAGATGCTTAATGGCCGGGGTGCCGGAGGGCATGACAATGGTAGCGGGAATTCTCAGCTTGCGAGCAGAGAATGCGACACCTTGGGCATGGTTGCCCGCAGAGCAGGCAATAACACCCTTCCAACGCTGTTCCGGGTTGAGATGGGCCATCTTGTTGTATGCGCCGCGGAGCTTGAAGCTAAAGACCGGCAGCAGGTCCTCCCGCTTGAGTAGGACCCGGCTCTCCAGCCTGTTACTCATGTTCACGGCATGGTGCAGGGGGGTTTCCTCGATAACATCGTAAACGCGGGAGGTCAGAATCAGTCGGAGGTACTAGATACCCCGCCATGGCATGTTAGATGAAAGGCGATCGAGACCGGGCAGAGAGTATCTCACGTCTGGATATCCATTGGGAAGCAAGAATGCTTCGGGGATGCCCCAGTTGGGAGGCAATCCCAGAACTCGCTGCAGCCGCTCCGAGGGAGGTGTCGGAGCAGCGGTATACTCAGTCAATGCGAGTCCGCTTGCTTTGGGAGACTTGGGGGTGACGGGCGTGGTCGCCCCGTTGGCCGCGTGCTCGTCAGACATGGTGCTCGGGGTGGCTTGGGCGAAGCAGGAACAAGTAACAATGGCCGGAGGAACAGTCCGTCAGGCAAGAGGGAACGCTTCGACACGTCGGACTCGTTTTTCTCGTCGGCCTCGTTTTTCTTGCGGGACCGTGACCGGAGCCTTATGTCATCAACCCTGGTCCCGAGCCCTAACAAGGCAGCGGCGACAATAACAACGGGGATGATTCCAAGTGAGGACGAGAGAACTGGAGTTCTTCTGTGGCTTCAGTGTCGAGTGATCCAAACTCGGTGCTGGCGCTGAGCGTAAAGAACCGCTCTCTGGACGAGATGCAGTAATGACTCAGGCTGATCCGAAGGCGGGCAGAGATGGCGGTCAAGCCTGTTCAACCATTGCAATGCGCAGCTCCCAGGATAGGCTACGTAACGCAATTCTTGTTCAAGACAAGCATAGTAATAAGAATTAGCTCTATTCACACTATTAATGTGAGCTCTGATAGTGGCGCAGTCAGTGTACGATCGCAGCATGGGCGATCCCTAGATAGTACGGTAGTTGTTCGCCCATACAAGCCAACGGCGAAATTCTCCTTGGCAGAGCTTGCGACGTCATGCTCGACCAAGCAACTCTCGCGTCCCCCAGCTCAACCGCCGCATCGCATCATTGAGACTCGCTCGAAGTACGAGAAGTGCCTGTGTTCACTCTCGAGGCATCCCAGCTGTCCTGTCGCTGTAATTACCACGCTCGAGATCGGCTTCCGAGTCACCCAGCGACCAACCCCCGCGCATCCTCAGCATCACCACGGGCCTGAGCTGCACAATACCTGACAAGCATGAGTCGCAGTCCTCTTCCATCGTCTCTGGACGATAGCCCGTACGTTTATTCGATCCCGACATGCCCGCAGTCGAGTGCAACCAGAGGCCCGGGAAGAGCGGGATGAAGCCCAAACTCGCTGCTAACGAATATCTCACCTCTACACAGGCAATTCACGGAGGAAACGGGGCTTCAGAAATTTACTCGCCGCCTCAAAGAAGATCCGTTGGTTCCGCTTGGTGCGTCCTCCTTCGCTCTGTCTTGCCACCATATCCTACCTCCCTCGACCGCACTCGACATGCTAACACCTCGTCCTCCTTCGTACAGGATGCGCTGCCACATGCTACGCCCTCTACCGCGCCTACCGGTCCATGAAGGCCGGCGATTCCGCCGAAATGAATCGTATGTTCCGCGCCCGGATCTACGCGCAAGCATTCACCCTGGTCGCCCTCGTCGCGGGCGGCATGTATTTCAAGACGGAGCGCCAACAGCGGCGCGAATTCGAAAAGGCCGTCGAGGAGCGCAAGTCCCAGGAGAAGCGCGACGCGTGGCTGCGCGAGCTGGAGGTCCGAGACAAAGAAGACCGCGAGTGGCGGGAGCGACATGCCGCGATTGAGGCTGCGGCGAAGGAGGCCGGTAAGAAGCCACCGAAGCAGCCTGATACGGCCCGGGCGGCGATCGAGCCGGCGGATGAGAAGAAGATCGGAGTTCTGGATGCTGTGCGAGCCTTGCTGTCACAGGGGAACTAGTCGATCGTTGCACGTGTAAAATACTTGGGACATGATGTTGTATTTGTATATATGGATTTTCAATCTCCACCACGCTTTCAACTTGTCACCGATGCGTCAAGGTGATTCTTGGTCTTGTTCTTGAGCTGTGATAGCCCGACATCAAGCCCTTTCTGGCGTGATAGGCCGCGCCGCAGGAGCGGCATGTCTAGCCTGTCGAACCCGCCTGATCAGCATTCATAACTGGGATAGCAAGGCACCAGAACCCACGCAGTGCTCTGACATGTGTATTATTCTTCCAGATAGAGCAGACAGGATCGGCGGCTCCGATGCGGCATCAACCCGTTGGAGGATTCTGTTCAGCGCTGCCTCGGATTCATGTGAGATCGACGGTTTCTCGCCCGAACAGAGTTTTTCTCCTTGTCTTTGCGGGGTCCAAAAGTACGAGGGGTTCAAAAATGAGTCTTTGAGGGAGTCAAGGAATAATTCAAATGAAACCAGCAACAGGATGTTTCTAGATAAGTAGAAATCAAGAGTCTGGGGAAGACAGCCCGAACTCCACCCCGGATTGATGTATAGATCAGTCTACCGAGGTGCTGCGCGCCAACCACTCCGGGGAACAACTCGCGGTCTCCAATAGTCGAAGAGACTAGTGCTCGTGGAGAAAACCCTCTATGCAACTTGTGTGAATTTGCCAATACTTTTCGGCATTCCGTGCCCCACTAGCCCGGCTTCTATGTCAGTCCGGCGCGTCCTGCAGGGTCTATTCGATCCCAGCTCACCTAGGCTTCACGCCATGCTGTCTCGCCACAGCAGACGGCCTCGGTCTGACACTTTCTTGCTAGCAGTATTTAACTGGATGAGACCCTGCTGGGCTGGGGTGGATCCTGTTTCTTTCTGCATTGCATTATCACCGGCCAAGGTATATACCACATCCCGCATACCCTGCCTCAGGTCACTCTCCACAACATCCAACCCCACGAAGCAATCTAAAAGAACTTGCTCCTGTGCCTAGAATGTTGAAGTGGGTGTACCCTATCCGAATCGTCCAGGCAGTCTTTGCCCTGGCGACCATCGGTCTGACTGCATACGGTTCGTACCCCCGACACCACGCCGCGCCCCAGACATACTAACGAAAGTCAGTCATCGCATCTCTGTACGATAGCTGGTCCTTCTCCAATGTCGTCTACTTCATGCTCTTCAATGGCTGCTGGACAACCGCCGTCGCCGTCCCCTACCTGGGCCTTGCACCTCTGTGGCTGCCACGTATCTCGCACGAGTTCGTGATTCCTACCGTTGAGCTTGTCACTATGGGTCTCTGGCTCAGCGGCTGGATCGCCATGGCCGCCATGATCCCTCACCCCAGCGCGTGCAACTATCCTAGCTGCCATGCCCTTCAAGCCACCATTGTGGTTGCCGCGGTCGAATGGTGAGTGTGCCCATCCTACCAGGGAAAATCGCGCGAGAGTTTGAGCTTAACGATGGTGACTGTAGGGCGCTGTTCTTCTTTACCAATGTCTTTGCCCTTCTGGATGTTAAGAATTCCCGAAAGAATCGCGGGAACACCCACTCTCGGGGTGGGCAGCCGGCCGTCTCAGAGGCGAATGCCTCCGGGGGCGTCTGAGGTGACGAGATCGCTCGTTGCTATATATCTACTCAACCTTGTTGCCATTTGTAGAGAGGGTTTACTCTCACTGATCTGGTCTCGGCGCATCGATCAACATGAATACGAACGCACGGTTTAGTGTGAGAATCGAATTAGATGCAGGCTATGAGTATATATTCATGACTTGGTTCTGTCTATTCATTGACATAGGACAAAAGAGATATAATATGGTGAAAGGATAGCTAATTTAATCAAATACCCTTGTTCATATCGCAGTGACAACCGCGAGAACCATAAGCAGGGCATCCGTTCCATGATAGATTTAGAAAATCACAACGCTCTCGCTGACAACGCACACGCTAATCCAGCAATTGCATCAACACATCTCATCACGTTTCTTGGAATAGGTCCCCAACAACATTCAACCTAGATCCATTGCCTCCACTTGGGGTGTGAGCTGGGATGGAACACCGGTACTGTTGTGGTACCCTAGAACCTCCGCGTACCTAACAAAATATTAGACTTGTTCTCCTAGTCCAGGGTAGAAACATACATGACTGTCTTCCAGACATCGGAAGGGAGATCTGCGTCCAGGAAAGACCATTCGAACTTCTCTTCTGCTTCTGGTTCATCGTCGGGGTCATGATATGGCGCTAGGTATTGGGCTTCGAGTCCCTCGGCGGCTGTGATTCGTCTCCCAGGATCAATCTGGAGCATCTTGTCCAGTAGAACAGTAGCTATGCGAATCAGTAAAAGGACATTATGGCAGGTCATATGGTAACATACCCTTTAAATTGGCTCCTGGTAAGATCTTGGGTAGAGGTTTACGGGCTCGTTTGGGTAGAGATCGAATGAAATTCACAGTCTGAGTTCCAAGTCAGCCACATCTGAACTATGAGTGTAAACCAACCCTTTGCCCACTCACATTTGGACTCGAGATATTCGCAACAACGTCATCGGGTGGACTTCCTAGCAGTTGCGTAATCACGCAGAACTGGTCGATGTGATTCTTCCCGGGGAAGATGGGTCTGCCGAGAATCATCTCGGCGAAGATGCAGCCCGCACTCCAGATATCAACCTTCTCGTTGTATCTTCGCCAGGTGAGCATGATTTCGGGAGCTCTGTAGTACCTGGTGGAGACGTAGCCAGTCATTTGCGGGTCTTGCATGCGGGCGAGCCCGAAATCGCATATTTTGAGGTCGCAGTTCTCATTGATAAGAATGTTGCTGGGTTTGAGATCGCGGTGGACGACACCCGCGGAATGGACGTATTTGAGGCCTCGCTAGTTATACGTCAGTCATGAGCATTGCTTTGAAATGGCAAGATGACCTACCAATATCTGGTACATGAAGAATTGAGTGAACTTATCATCGACCTTTCTCGTCTTCAACAGAGTGTGGAGATCGGTGGCCATATGGTCTGTCACGAGATATCTTTGTCGAGTGTCAGAGATATTGTTTTGATCAAAGAGTGAGAACCGTAGTGTACGTACATATCCTCTGATGGAGAGATAAACAGATCATTTAACCGGATAATCTGGTCTCAGGTGTCAGACTCGGTGCTCCAATCGCAGTTCGGAGACTCACATTCTCATGCTGAAGCTGTTTGAGCAGCTTGATTTCGCGGAACATGTGCTGGGCCACCACAGCATTCTTGAACGGCTCACACAGCTTTTTCACAGCCACAGTGCGATTGGAAATTTGGTCGTTGGCAGCGCTGAAATCATGCAATTATCAGTTTACGCTCGTCGGTGAGAATGTCCGAAGATCATACCAGACAAGTCCAGAAACGCCAACGCCCACCGGTTTGATTTGAGTATACCTATCACGACAATATCAGCATCGTCGCTGACTTGTCAATGCATACGCCTAGCACACCTCTCGGTCGTCTCGAAGTTGACACCCATGATGGTCCTATTTGTGAACTGTGCCATCTCCTGGCCAGAAGTAGGTCCTTGGCCCGTCTGTTGGGACATGATTGAAGCCCAAGCCAATGCCAATGCTCATAGAGTATTGAGATGGAGAATTGATGTGATACGGCTCTAGGGGAGGTGTTGAGTATTCGTCGCTAAGAGTGGAATTGAGAAGTTCAGGCAGCAAAGAAGAAAACAACAACTGAGTTATATTAAACGCGCCCGTGATCCACCGCATCATTTCGAGCGGCTTCGATGGAAATAGTGTGCACTGACATCAGCGGCTGGTGCCCACGAATCCATCAGGAAAATCCATGGACCTCATATCTGGACGTCTTCGCGGCTCTATTGGATCTGGTTTGCCGCTCATATCAGGACCCACCTGATCGGCAGATAAATTTAAGCTTACTGGCCGGCCGTTTTTCCCGGCTCTACCGAGCTTGGTCAAAGACCTGTTCCCACCCGCCCCGTCCGACCCATGCAGATGGAGACGGAAATCGTTTGAGTCCAGGACGTCAGTGGCTGCATCTCTCCACAATCCACGGTTTCGGATGTTCCCACGCCTTCCAGGGTTCGTGACCGGTCATTGGCGACGTGACACATCGGCCCTGCTACGCTTATTAGCGGTCACGAATACATATGTAGCGTGATACTGCGTGTCCTCATTGATGATACAGTGGGAGGGGGAGGAGCGATTAATTTAGCGTTAGCCCATTATGCGAGGTACACTGGGATCCAATTCGAGTTTGTCCAAGTAATTAGGTAACTATGTAACTAACCAGTTAGTTACTTTGGCAAAGTGGATGACATCAAGACGTGATACACGACCTCGCCGATAGCAGCTTCAGCGCGAGACCACACACAAGTCAATTTCGACGAGGCCCGGAAATAATCCCTACAGGCAATCTGCATCGATGAAATGATCAAACATCGCATCGGGATATTCGAACTCAGTAGTCTTCTCCATCGGTATTGTCGCCGAGACGTCGCCGTACGCATCCGACTCCAACGTATTCTCCCCAGCAAATCCCGATCCCGACCCGTCAGACCTCGTACTGACCGAAAAGCTCGGTGATGGGCATTGATCCTGGCCGACATTGCTCCCCATTACTTCCGAGGCCATTCTCGCCAATTGGTGATTGATTTGCTGATCGTCACACCTGGCGTGGTCGAATATCCTGTTTTTGAGGTGCCAGAGCTCTTCCTTCAAGGTACCTAGCTCCGCAATGAGGCAGTCATGCTTCGCAGTCTCATTTTCCAGCGTGCGTTGGATATTCTCGTATTCCTTCTTTTTCTTGAGCCGGCACTTGTTTGCGGCAATGCGATTGCGCTCGAGGTGCTTTGTTCTTGCGGGGTCGAGATTGTCACGAACTGGAGGCTTGGTCGAGGATCGGCGGCGCGTTTTCGGGGTTGACTTGGCGGGCGGATTGGTTGCCGGAGATGTATCTTGCTTCTGGAGCAGGTCTTGAAGCAGGGAATCGGTCTTGGTCTGCGAAATGGGGAACGGCGTCAGCCATGGAGGCTGGGCCAGGTCTTCGAGTAATGAGGGCATGACGGCTTGAGCGCCGCGTAAGCCGGGACTTGGGCATGGATATTCCAGAGTGGCTGTCATATTGCGAATGGATGGTGGGAAACAGTGGTCAAGTATCGTGATGTTCGCAGAGTGTAGTCAAGGGTGGGCGATCGAGTGTGCTGCGAAGCTTCTGTGTCATATATACTCACGACCATTGAGTAGCATCCACACAAAAGTCTAGCATATCACACGGCAGGATATCGTTACTGTAGAAAGCAACGGGTATGATGTAGGCTACGCCAACTTCCAAGTTTCAGGCAGGCAATGGGAGCGAGAGAGGAGTCTCGCCACTGCAACGGCTGGAACCACAACCACCCCAGACAGCGCGGAGACGGGCAGGATCCAGTCAAGAAATCTTGGTCTCCCAACGGTTCTTTCGTAGCAAGGCCGGCCAATCATATCACCCAGTTGTGAAAGCTCCAAGTGGGGATCTTGTACATGCAGGGGTGATCCTGTTGGTGCGTGCGTGGAGCAGCCCAACGTTCAAGGAATGAGGGGCATCGCAAGTGGCAAATCGCGGCTGGGGAGATCAGAGCATTGATACCTCCGGGAGTAGCTATGGACCGTTGTTCTAGAACTGCAGTTGTTCGGTCTTGCGGTTTTCTTGCTGCGATGACATCATGCACCAATGCGGGACATCGATCTCCAGGGTCGTTGCCATGCTTTCTATGGTGGTGGAAGACTTTGAATCAAGAATGAATGGTACTTTGTCAAGGCGATATACACCAAATCATCACATTAACGGGTGTGCATATGCAGATCTCTTGACCCAAAGCCGAATCGTCATTTCACTATCTCCGTCATGGCCATCTACACTCGAGAGTGATGCTCATGCGGCTCGGATGCGGTTATCTCTTCCGGTGATCGTCCTAGACAGAGTCCAAGACTCTGTGTTATGAAGCCCCGTTTGGATCTAAGTGGAGCAGCATTGACTGGAGTGTTCAATGGTTCGATCGCTTTTGATCGGTAAAACGTGACAATTGCCTGCTATGACTGTTTGCCCTGAATCTGTAGGAATTCTGACTTGATTTCACGCAATTATCCACTTATGACGAGAACTGGCTGGGTTCTGCCACGCTTATCCTCTTTAACATACGACCCCAAGATCTCAATTCAAAACACTCACGACCATTTGATCATAGTCTATCAGACTCCCATCACCAATACTCTAAACTTTCTTTTTCTATATGTACAGTGATGATCAAGATAAGAAATTACCGGCCATATAAAGGTAGCGATCAGTAAGCGTCAACCAGCGACCTGCTCATCAATATACCTCCTCATAGTCTCGAATTCCGCTTTCCCTGTCTGCAGAAAAAGTCAACTTTTGAATCAGTCCCAAGAAAGTGAAGAATCATACCGAGAGCAGGTATCTTATATGTGGCTACCGCAAAACAAAATCAGCCATCGACTCTGGCCAGTACCAGCTACTAGACGCCAACTTACCAAGTCCGTGACTTCGCGATGCCGTTCAAATTCCTGTCGCGCATAGGCATGCAGCTCAGTGCGGGTTGACGAGGGTGGGATCTCTGCGAAGAGTCAACAAGCTATTCAGCACAGTCGAGGGAATGCTGCAGAGAAAGGAAGCATACTATTCAATGCCCGGACGACTTCGCGCCAGAATGCTAAGACGCGTTGCCGCTGAATGAACTATTTTTTGCCATCAGTATATGCAGTTCATCTCGCTCGCTCGGGTTCAATTGGCAGACGCAACCTGGCAACTAGGCACTTACATGGTCTAGACTGACAGCGGGCTTTTTCAGCTTTGACGGCTGGCCGCGCGAAATGGCGGCAAGAAGGCGGGGGCAGGGACGCATGAGGAACAGATCATGTCATGTCTCAGAGTAATAAATGAGTGGACAGAGGACAAGTGTGAACCTTGGCTCGTCTTCTGCTGGAATACAAGTCGCGTCGTTGCGATTTGGATGAAGAGGGAGATGTGAAATAGTAATACGTGTTTTATACAGTCATGTGATATATGATTTCCTGATTGGGAATCTACAGAGGGATGCCATTTGACAATTCCCACTTGCTGGACCTAGTAAGAATCTTTTTCGAACGTAAAATGTGCAAGTTCATTTGCATCGCATCTCAAAAATTCTAGACATATATAGCTTGGAGAAGTCCTATGCCTGCAAAGGCTGCCCCATGCCACCAAAGGTAACGCTCTTGATAACCATGAATTCATCCAGACCATACTTGCTGCCCTCGCGACCAAAGCCACTCTGCTTGACACCTCCAAACCTGTCGATGGATTAGTGGGAGTATCTCAAACGAAGGGAGAAGGAAGACCTACGGTGAAGCAACGTCACTGATCAAGCCAGTGTTGACACCAACCATGCCAACCTCCAGGGCCTCGGCAACACGGAAGATGCGGCGAACATTGCCGCTGAAGAAGTAGCCAGCAAGGCCAACCTCGGCGCGGTTGGCCAGGTCAACGACTTCCTTCTCAGTCTCGAAGGGGAAGAGACCAGCCACAGGGCCGAAAGTCTCCTCCGAGGCAATGAGCATGTCCTTGGTCATGCCGGTGAGCACAGTGGGCTCGTAGAAGTTGGGTCCAAGTGCAGAAGCTCTCTGGCCACCAATGGCCACTGAAGCGCCCTTGCTGGTAGCATCCTGCACGTGCTCGTGCACCTTCGCAACGGCACGCTCGTGGATGACAGGGCCGTGTGTGATACCATCCTCGAAGCCGGCTCCGAGCTTGAACTCCTTGACCTTGGCCGCGAAGCGGGTAGCAAAGTCCTCGTACACGCCCTTCTGCACGTAGATCCGGTTAGCGCACACGCAGGTCTGGCCAGAGCTGCGGAACTTGGAGTTGATGGCGCCCACAACGGCAGCGTCAAGGTCCTCCACGTCATCGAACACGATAAACGGGGCATTGCCGCCCAGCTCCCATGAGACCTTCTTGATTGTGGACGAGGCCTGCTTCATGAGCAGCCGGCCGACGTTAGTCGAGCCGGTGAAGGAAACCTTCCGCACCTCGGGGTGGGTGGTGATGAGCTCACCCACGGCAGGGGTGTTCTTTGCCGCAGTAACGATGTTCACCACACCCTTCGGGATACCTGCCCGGTGGGCCAGCTCCGCCAGCGCATTCGCGGTGAACGGGGTCTCCGCGGGCGACTTGGCGACCACTGTGCAGCCCGCCGCCAGCGCCGGGCCAATCTTGCGGGTGATCATCGCAGCGGGGAAGTTCCATGGGGTGATCAGGCCGCACACGCCAACGGGCTGCTTCAGCGTGATCACCCGGTTGCCCGGCACAGAGGCCGGGATCGTGTCGCCGTACACACGCGGCGCCTCCTCGCTGAACCACTCAAAGAAGCCAGCGGCGTAGTTGACCTCGCCCTTGGAATCGGCGAGCGGCTTGCCGTTCTCCCATGTAATCAGCTTCGCCAGGTCCTCCGCATTATCAATCATGAGCTGGTACCACCGGCGTAGCATGCGCGCACGCTCGCGGCCCAGGGTTGTGCGGAATGAAGAGAAAGCCTCCGAGGCAGCCTGGACGGCCTTTTCGACGTCGGCGACATCAAGCTCCGGGCATGTTCCAATCAGTTTACCAGTGGCCGGGTCTGTGAGCGAGATGCAGAATGAGATTAGCATACGTGCGAATGGCCCGAATCGAGGGGGTTCGATCGTTACCGTGAACCTCGAAGGTCTTGCCCGACTGAGCGCCGACCCATTCGCCATTAATGTAGCACTTCTCAATGAAGAGCGATGGATCTTTCAACTGCATTCGCAATCAGCGCTGGGCTATGACCATGGCCTCGTACTTCCAGAGCTAACTCACGTCAGGTCTGCTGTGTTCCATGGTGTAGAGTCTCTTCGCGGCGGGCGGCGGGGGAATGGAAAAAGGATACTGTGGACGAGATCGCAGTAGCTGCCGGGTAACGGGGCGGACGATTCGCTCCATCTCGAGAGATCCGGCTCGCAAGGGGAGCGGGGGATGAACGATGAGGGGACTCAAAGCGCAGACAAGTGCGGTATCAGGGCGCGGGGAGTGGGAGACGTCTTAAAGGGCTCGGGATCCGCGGTCTGCAGATCTGAAATTTCTAGCGGGCTCGATGGTGATTGCTCTCTAGGCCCGAGTAGCACCGAGGACGGAGTTCGCGCCGATGGGTGTGGCCGGTGCAGGTCAAGCTCGGACGGGAAGCTGGAGTGGATTGATGTCATTCCCGGCGCATTCGTCGCCCTTCGCTGTGTCAAGCTGCCACTTGTTGGTTTCGCACTTTTCATACCTATAAATGATAATTGACTTCTACGTGGTTATAGATCTGCTTCAACAGTCTTTTTGGATAATCTACTGCTTCACTTGAGGAATTCCGGCAATTGCGAACGTCGAGGCTGACCGTCTCTCGACTGCATAGAAAACAGTGCCCGGCGTTCTCAGCCAGTCGGAAGCTTGGACGAAGACGAACTCGGCGATCTCCACCAATCAAACTCAACCATGATAGTATGTAGATAATCATCCATACCGCAATTCCCATTTCATATCATTTTGGAGATCAAACGTTGGAAAGAGCCGACGCTGGGATGGTGGATAGCTGCAGTATATATGGGGATTCATTCGAAGGTCTAGGGCTTGATAGGAGGCTCATTATAATACAGGAATTAAAGCTAATCAATCACAATCACACCAGCCCCAGACACATCTTCGGTCTGTTCATGGGCGGGCTGATACCATTGGTGGACATGCTTCATATGCTCCTTAAGATTCCACATCCGTGTGAAGGGGTGCGTATGTCGGGAGCATCCTTCGACGGGACAGACCAGCTCTCCGCTTAGTTGACTATCCATTATCTCGCCGCCGGGCACACTTTGAGATCGCTCGCGGCCGTAGGATGGATGAACACGTTTCATATGCTGGTTGAGATTCCACGTCCGTGAGAACCCCTTGGTATGTCGAGGGCACACATTGATGGGACAGACGAGGTCGGTCCTTCGATAAGGCCTTTTGCCTCCGGTCGCCAATTTATCAGGGCTAGTATCATGGGACACCAGCCCTTTCATATTGGAGGTGGAAACGACATCCGGCGTTTCTGCAAGGCGAGAACGAGATCGTGGAGCTTGCGATTGCCGCCGGGACTGAGGCTGGGATTTGGATTTGGGTCCTCGTTTATGTTTTGCCGACTCCGCTGGGCCAGTCTCACCCTCGCTGTCACTGCCATTGTCGACGTAGGCGTAGGCCCATGTGCTATCGGGTAGCCTCTGCGTACGTTCGATTCGACCTTCCTGTAATGTTCGGAATGTCATGTCCTGACTGAAGAGCCCGGCACATCGCTGCGATGCGCGCCTGACAGCATCAGAGGGCAGACCCATCATGCCAGCTAGACCCATAACCTCGCTCCAATCCCGGGGAGCGCGCTTATTACGACTGACCCTTCGAATGCCATCTTGAGATGAAGGCGAACGTCCCCTCGAATCTGACGCATTTCGCATGCTTTCATCGTCCGATTCGGCAGCAGGGGATGAACGTAAAATGGACGAACGATCATTCGATGTTTGAGAATGTCGCGAGTGGCGCCGAATTCGTTTGCGACCGCGGGACAGACTCCGGCTCCCACTCCTCCGTCTGGATCGTGATCGTGACTGGTCATCGTCCGAGTCGGTTTCCGAGTCACTTGCCGAGTCGTCGCCACGAATTTTGCCGATCATGGAGTGGTGTAGGCCTGTCAAGAGACGGTCTAGTTGGGAAATAACATTGCGCGAAAGAGGTCGCAGCTGTTGTCGGGAAACGCCATCATCAGATTGAACGACTGGGCGGAGGGATGTCGTACTGGTAGGCTGTTTCTCGTGTTGCTTTTCTTCGTCCTCATCAACCATTGCATCTGGATCGGGTGTTTTCGTTACCCGATTGCTCTTCAGTTCATCGTCATCCCACTCCCGGGATTTAAACGTTTCCTTAGCAGTCTTCATCATAGTCGCAATGATGGACTCTTCCAACTCCGCGCTGGGCCGTGGATCAGGCGGCATTCGAACTGTTTCGGGTCCATCTAACCGTCGACGAACTGCTTCGTCCGCGCGTGGGACGCAATCAGCCGGCAAAGGCCAAGCTACCCATCCTCTTGGTAGAGAGAATGTCTTTTCCTCGTCATCATCGTCTTCTTCCTCCTTGGGATCTCGGTCAGCATCCCATGGTTGATTGGCTTGGCTGCGCATTGCATAGGCATTGTAGAGGTGGGCAGCCAGGTCCCTACCTCGAGAGGTGAGCATGGCATCAAAGGTCCCTTTCTCTTCTGCAATGACCCTGAGGTACGCAGATGGATCATCTGTCCATCGATTGGGACGCTCGACACCAGGTGGCAGGTCTAGACCGCGGTTAAGTACATAAGTCTGCGGGACTAATGTCTTTACGGGTAAAATTGACCGCTCGCGAGATCCCGCCTTCTCCGGAGTTTGTCTTTTTTGAGTTGAATCGTCCTCGCTACCATGAAAGCTTTCCCCATCAGAGCCATAGTCCGAGTCCAACGGTCTTTCGCGTAGGAGCTTGTCAAAGTCATCTTCCTCTTCAATGGTGGGGCCTTGGCCAGTTAAATCATAGTCAAGATCTGGCTCCGAGGGAACATCTTGACTGCCGCCCCCGCCAAAGATGGACCTTTGTAGTGGCTCTGGCTGAGATGATGGTGGACCAACATCACTGCTTGGTCCGCCAAACAATGAATGATGTGGCTGTGCAGACTGTGGCGGTACGAACTGGGAAGATGATAGAGGCTGGTTGTCTGAAAATCCGGACATGCCTCAGCGCCGGTGGTGGTTTATGGGCACGTCGTTGAGTAATAGTTCGGTCATATCACATGGATCTTGATATGCGTTGTAAAGATCGCAGTCTCGACCACAAGCAACAACTGAGCATCACGCAGAGTTTCTAAAGATGCCAGCTCTGATGCTCTCAATCATTGCTCGCCTGTGTCAAGAGGTGTGTTGTGATCGAGGTTATCAAAAATTCAACGGCGCAAGTGGACCACGTCGCATCACGTGACATGCGTTGATATGGGTGACAAACAATTGGACTGTGTTGATGCTTCTAATTCTACGAAGATATTTGGAAAAGTAAAGTGCAAGAAAGATATTCAATTGGATGCGCGTAAATTTTTAGGACATGCATATACAGGGGACTATCCCAGCCGCAAACGCCAGCACAAAAGCACTCTTGATGGTCGGACATAGCCGCTCAGCTTCATTTCTTGGCGGCATTCTCAATCTTACGCCGCTTCGAGCGGAGCTTAGCAGCCTCATCGGACGTCTTTTTGTTCGAGTACATCATCTTCTCCAGGAGCTTGCGCTTCTTCCGACTCATCATCATCTTCTGCCTTTCGAGCTCTTCGTCCTCCTGGCGCTTCTTAGCAGCAAGCTTCTTGGACTGAGCATTCTTCTTCTTGGATGCCTCATCAGCGGCACCAGTGGAGGAGAACGGCAGGCCAGCAGCCTCGGCCTCCAGTTCCCGCTGGTGCTGGTTGCGCGCCGCCTCATCGTCATCATCTGACTCGGACCCAGCGTCGTTCTCCTCAAATCCGCCGAAGTCTCCATCTTCCTCTTCCTCTTCTTCGTCGCTGGCGCTTTCGTCATCGTCGCTTCCAGCAACATCCATACCACCATCAACAGAACCATCGTCTGACTCTTCGGCCTGTACGGAAGGCTTCTCGGCACTCGCGGACTCATCTTCCATCTCTTCGTCGCTGTCCTCGGCTTCGTCAGCCATCTCAGCCTCACCTTCCTCTTCCTGCTCGGCCAGAGTGGCTCGCGGGTCATAGCCACCGCGATTAGGCTTAACCCAAGGACTCAGGTGAGGAGGGAGAGTTGTGCCAGGCCCGTAAAGGTCGGCTCGGATAAGCTTGCCCTCGTTGACGCAATCCCAAACCCACTGGGGTTGGACGTAAGTCCTGCCAGGGATGCGGGTACCCGGCTTGACCTTCTGGACAGCATCATTAGCAGCAGGGATGGCTGGGAGAGATTCTGCCGGAAGCTGAGGTCGATCAACGATCTGGTGAGTAATCCGCGGGTCTGTCTCGTCGTGAGTGAAAGCTCCATCGCCTAAAACAGTATCCCAGCCAATGCGCTTGCAGCCGAAAGCACGCAGGATAAACTCAAGAGGCGCCTTGGGAGCCTCACGAGAGACGTAGAACACGAATGGAGCAAAGAGTGCACCGGCTTCGTTGCCGCTCATCTCGGGCTGGGGAAGAGCATCGGCCTCGGGGGCAGCGGGCTCGAACTTGTCGATCGCATCGGTCGAGTCCTCGGTGGTATCGACAGCCTGCTCGTCCTTGGTCTGATCCAGACCGGCCGACTTGATCACCTTGTCCACCTTGGCTTGCACCTCTCGCGACACCTCCTTGTTCGAGCTACCGTTGGTCTGAGGCTTGCTGGATTCGATAGCCTTGGGTGTCTCGCCGACTGTCCGGCCCTCGAGGGTAAAAGCCGCCAGCTCGGCACCATTCTCATCGCTGCGAGTATCGAACTTCGGAGGGTACCTCAATCCAATCGAAGAGTACAGTCGGAAGTTAACGAAGCCGAGAAGAGTGGTGTAAAAGTCGACGAACGTTGCCATGATCCGGTAATCGACATCGCCATTGACACGTTGCACAAAGCGGTAGGGCACCAGCCACATGATGTCCTGGCCTTGAATGGTAGCCTGGTAATAGATGCCCTTGATCGAGAGGAAGGACTTGCGCAGCGAGTTGGTGATAATCAGGTAGTGTTGGAACTCGTGGCAGAGGCGCTGGCATAGTGCAACAGTCTTGGACGGGACATGGTCGGTGGAGGGCAAGGTCGCAAACAGGAAGAGAAGCGATAGGGCATCATCGAGATCCCTCAGGGCATCGATAAAAGTCGGATAGCGCTCCTTGATGACGTGGTCAAGAGTGAGTTTGGGAGCATGATTCTTTTCCAGGCGCGCGGCGTCGCTGACTTCGCCACGACCCAAGGAGCGAGCGATCTTCTTCGCAAGAGCCTTCTGGTCACGGAACTTGTTGAGCAGCGGCTCGTGCAGCAAGTATTGAATGTCCTTAGTGTAGTAGAAGGTAGTGTTCGGGGTGGAGGTCTTGGAGGCCTTCTTCTTGTTCCGGGGCTCACGAGGGTAGATCCCTGCCGACGAGCAGTGAGTTAGTATCGCATGACCCTCAGATCAAAAAGAGAAACCCAATCTTACCCTTGAAAATGCAAAGTCGACGGAAATCTGGCAGAGAGATTTGGAGTTTGCGCACGGCCTGGGTACGGGTAATGTAGTTTTTGGCCTGGCCAGAGGTGCCTGCAAGATGAGTTAGCATTTCCAATTAAGAGCTAGCTTTGTAGCGCATACCCTTCTTCTTGATTTTCGCCATGATGAAGTCTGTGGGAGTTGTGAGCAGCAAAGCCAAACAGTGCTGATAAGAAGAAGGAAAATTTCTCGATTACTTTTTTTTCTCGAAGCCAAGGCGGATGGTCCGTGCGCTGCGGGCGCCGTGGTTCCTCCGCCCGGAGACACTTGGACTTAACAGGAACAGCTGGAAACGACGCAACGCGGGATCTCACGCCAATCCACTGTCATGGCGGTGGACCGACGGAAGGTCGCTGTGTTCGGCGCGGCCTTCGTCTTGCGTCTGCTTCTCATCTGCCTTTTTCCTTCCCTGCCCGACTTGCTGACCGGCCGAGTCGAGGTCTCGACCCCGGTCAATAGCTTCAAGCGACGTACGTGACTTTGGGAACCCCCTCAATGGCTATGCAATACGCGGCCTAACATACCTCTCTAGTGCAAGAAGGTCTCTATCTGTACACGCGAAATGTCTCGCCCTACGACGGGGGTGTCTTTCACCAGGTGAGTCGACTTCCAATGCTTCTATGGGACTTCCCAAGTATTAACCCGACTCTACATAGGCGCCGCTCCTACTTCCATTGTTTGCACTCCTCCCTGATGTGCGGAGTACCCCCCTTCCGACTGCTATATTTTATATCATTGTTGATCTGGTGAATGCGCGTGCATTGATCACCATCTCGGAGTCGGGACAGTCTATCCAAAGCCGCCTACACTCCGCCATCCGAAAGCATATTCGGTGGGACGGCGTCTCTGTCGCCGCTTGGTATGCTTACGCTACTCACTCGGGGCCAATATTTGTGCCGCTGACTAGTCTCCAGGTTTCTGTTCAACCCGTTTACCATCGCAACATGTCTCGCACGGTCGACGACCGTGTTCTCAACGTCAGGGATTCTTTTTGCCATTTCGAACGCCGTCAGTGGGAACAGCGTGAATGCAATGTTGGCGCTTGGATTTTCCTCCTATCTCTCGCTCTACCCAGTACTTCTGTTCATCCCGTTAGTCCTACTCTGCTATGACCAGCGGACACACAAGCCTGGTCAGCAGCCCAATGTTGCCATTTTCACCCTACAGCACAGCACTATACTAGTTGCCAGCATTTCAGGCCTGCTAGGCCTCTCCTACCTCATTACTGGGAACTTCTGGGAGTTCATGTCGGCCACCTACGGCTTCCATCTGCTTGTCCCAGACTTGACCCCGAACTCAGGGCTGTGGTGGTACTTCTTCATTGAGATGTTTGACTCGTTCCGCGAGTTTTTCCCTCGGGGTTTTCTGGCTTCATTTGGCTAGTTATGTTGGCGGGTTCACTGCACGATTCCGTCGACAGCCGCTGTTAATCATTACTTCACTCCTGGGTGTGTTCGCCATTTTCAAGCCGTACCCCAGCATCTCCGACGCGTCTCTGTACTTCGCGTTGCTCCCTTTATATCGCCATCTATTCCCTCGTGAGTATTCCATTGGCTCGTCAAATGAACCCGAAGCTAATTCGATTCAGTGATGCGGTATACCTTCTTTGCCACCTCAGCCCTCCTCTACTCCAGTCTGCTGGGTCCGGCCTTCTACCACTTATGGATCTACGCTGGGTCGGGAAACGCCAATTTCTTCTACGCAATCACTCTCGTCTGGAGCTTGGGCCTTTCCATTCTCTTGGCTGACTGTCTCTTCGCTGCGCTCCGAGACGAATGGGAGCAAGCTCACCCCGAGGCGGCCGGCCAAGAGGTGAAACAAGTGTAATGTATATTGATTTTTTGGCAGTTCAACTGCTGCATGAACCCCTCGCATGCCATAAAAGGAATAATCCAACCACATCATGCATCATATCATGTCTTCAGACGCTTTGAGAGAATCAAGTAATCGAACTCTTTAACTGTCCCATTCCGCAGTTTTCGCGGCTGAGGCGAGTACTCATCAACTTCATATCCACCCTTCTCATAGAACCGACGAGCAGTCGTATTTGATTTGAATACGGTCAGCATCGCCTTCTCCACGCCGACGAGCCGACCGATCGCCTCCATCCGACTCATCAGCAGGGCCCCGAGACCTTTCCCCCGGCCCGTCGGCGACAAGTGGATCTCGTAACAGTAAACAACCTCCTTCCCATCCTCGTACGTAACCATAAACGACAAGAACCCAAGCACGTCCCGGTCTTCAGAGCTCGCCGGTCCGTCCGGCTCGTCGGCGGGCCGTCGCTCCTGCTGCTGCTCCGCCGCCGATCGTCCCGCGCCCCGCACAATCAAGTACTTCATGTCCGGCAGGCGCATTTCGCTGCGCTTCTTGGGGCGCGACCATCCCATGCCAGACGCCGCATAGTCGTCGCCGGAGGTGAGCTGGACCAGGTCGAGACAAGCCTCTAGATCGGCGTCGGGGATGGTCGCGGCGGAGTACACGTCCAGGGGCGTGGAGATCGCATCTTGTTGCGATCGCCCTGTCGGCTGGAACGACTCGTCCTTGGAGGATTGATCGGAGGCCTCGCTCGCGGTCGAGATGAGCGGCGACACATAGTTCGAGATGAATTCCTCGATCCTCAAGGCGTTAGTGCGCTCGACTAGCGGCTGGCCTAGACGTTTTGAGCTTGCATTAGGACGCGTCGATGGACAGACCGAGTAGGAGGACAACGACTGGTATTGCATGCGACTTGGTGCGACCAAGTCGCACATTCTTCATTCTTCCAGCCCAGAGCTGGGCACCTGGCGTGCAGCGGGGGCGCAATGAAGATGTACTCACGTTTCCCACTGGACTGGACGCGTCGCGTTGACTGCTGGGACTGGCGCTGCTTGGATTTGGCTACGCGGCCGTCTTTGGTCGCTGGCATTGTGGGAATGCTTGAATCAAACCAGCAGTCCCGATAGTATATCCGGTCACAACATTCGGAAGGTGTGTGTTGGAGATGCAGCCGGGGAAATCGGGGCTCGGGTGAGAAGAGGCGCAGGCACAGGCGCTCTCCGGCGTTGGACTGTGGGAGCCGGCAAACATAGTACGAAAGCCATACGTCAACAAATACAGGCATATATCCATGTTTTGCCTCTACTGGAGTGGCTAAAAGGTCGGTAGATTCCAGATCTTATTTTCCACTCCATATTATTGTTGAATTGTTTTATATCGTGAATATATATTTCACTTCTCGTGCACTTCGTATCTAGCACGTACTCGGAAGTATCCAAACACCGGGGATCAATTAAACCACGTCTAAGATGACTCCCTTTGCTTGGCCGCATGTTCCTCGGCCCGTCGCTCGGCTTCAGCAGCTCCCAATTCATTGAAGACGTCAATACCCCAGCGGAACGGATAGTTGTAGCGCTCGTTCCGGTCTAGCTTGTTAAGAGCCTCAAAGTCGGCATCGGGGATAACAAAATCTAGAGAAACGGGCGTCAATGACACGATCTACCCATTGACTGAGCAATAGGATGACCGACCTTGGAAATTGCTCTCGATGCGCGAAGGAGTGACACTCTTGGGCAGCACCGCGGAGCCTCGTTGGATCGCCCACGAGATCAGCAGGATCGCGGGGTCCTTGTCTAGTTTCTTGGCGACTTCCACCACCGTCGGGTCGTCGACAACGCTGTGGGTCGGGTGTTAGCATACAAAGGGGGCCATGCGATTGGGTTCAAGCTGCATACCGTGGCAGACCGTAGATGTTGTTTCCGAGAGGGCTGTACGCCACGGGGAGGATGTTCTGTCAAGGCAATGTCAATGGGTCTGATCAAACACAGAGGATGGGAGCACATGGAACTACTTACGCTGTCCTTCAAGAATTGGTGTAGACCGGGCTGCAGGAGGTAGGGGTGAGCCTCGATCTGGTTCGCCGCGGGGGGTATCTTCGCAGTCTTGAGCAGATCCTTGGTTGCCTCGATGGTGAAGTTGCTAATGCCAATGCTGCGAATCTTGCCCGCGGCCACGAGCTTTTCCAGGGCAGCCCAAGTGTCAGCCACCGGGACATCGGCTATGCGGAAGCGCTTCGTCACCGGGTCCGTCGGCGTGAGGGTGTCGTTCGTGTACTCGAAGGCGACAGGCCAGTGGATCTATTCAAGGTCAGCCAGTCTCCCCGTCAATCCGAGTCGAAGCATCACACACCAGATACAGGTCCAGGTAGTCGGTTTGGAGGTCCTTCAGAGTCCTGTTGAGGGCTTCCTCGACGTGGTCGGGGTGGTGATGTGTGTTCCACAGCTTGCTTGTGATCTACGCATATGTCCACGTTAGCTACTGGCTACTCCAGTCGAATCCGAATCCCTAGCATAACTTACAAAGATCTCGCCACGCGGCACACCCGACTTCTTCCAGCCATTCCCGACTTCGTTCTCATTCTGGTAGCAAGCCGCCGCATCGATGTGTCGGTATCCCTTGCGGAGGGCATGCTCAACTGCGTTCTCGACCTCATGAGGCTTGGACAACTGTATCGCAGCAATGATTTAGCTGGGTGGTGTACGCATTCGTCCGAAGCAACTTACCCAGGTGCCGAGGCCAACGGCGGGGATCTCGTAGCCCGAGTTGAGCTTGAAAGTGCGTCCAAGAGTCATCGTGGGAATAGACAGGGCAATAGAGACAGGAAGTCTGAGGCAGATCGAATGCGAATTGATTTAGGGAACCCGGGAAGCAGAGAAGAGCCCAAAGCGACAGGATGGGCGGCTATTTATCCTCTCTGCCACCATGCCCCTCCCCCTCTCGTCGGCCCCCTCCATGCGCATTAAAGATTGTATTGCGCCAGAGCTTGACACGCGATCTAGTATTATTGCGCGCGTCAGAAACCCCGGTCGCCATGCATGAAGTGGATGCCAGATGGGATGAGCCATATTAGCTTCGGATTGCACAATTGCTGGGCCGCTCTGTGGGGAACGGCGATATAAGCCAACTCGGCACCTCCAAGGTGGTTTGGTGGGCGCCACTTTGCTTGTGGCTGCAAGGCGTCGACTAGCTACATATCATAACAAGGTGGTCGAATATCAATAATCCATGTCTGCATTTTCACGGTATTACTTTTTGTCCATTTCTCTTTCCAATGAATGCGATCCCCCAACATGAGGCGACTGCGAAAGGGAATATTGAAACGAACAATGCCTCTCGGCTGATTCAACCAGGTACAGTTACGGGATGCTCTGCCAGTCGCGGGAAAATAATCGACAGATGATCAAATCCATAACTGCCTTGAGCATTGCAAACCTGACTAGGCTTGACGGTGGTCTGTTTCCCAGTGTTGTATATGAACTCTGTTACGGAGCGGAGTCAGGTGACTCCAGAATAACATTATTACGTAGCTGTCCTCATATCTTAGTCAATGACACATCTTGATCACATCTTACATCGTACCAAACTCCAAAACGACGACGTTGAACCGTTTTAAGAGAAAGGAAGCAAAAGTATCCGAGTGTCGGTGTTAGTTAGCCCGAATTAATAATAGCCAGCGTCAAGCCCGCCCAGGACGGAGAGACCTCGGCGACTTCTGCATTCTTAAGGAACTTAACCTTAATAATCGTGTCGTCATGCCGGTGGAGCGGACCCGCATACGTCAAGCTATTTAACACACCCCTCCCTTCATGCTCCTTCGTACAGAACTTGCTGAACAGTTTTGTTGTTGTACATAACACACCTCGGCATACACCATCTTGCAGTTCCACAATGGCCGCATCGACGATGAAGCAATGGGTGGTTGAGAGCACCGAGAAGGGCTTCGACGGCCTGGTCTACAAGGACGCGCCAGTCCCGAAAGTCGGCGAGAACGAAGTCCTGGTGAAATTGCAGGCGGCGTCGCTGAACTTTCGCGACTTGATTATTCCTCACGTATGGTCTCTGTGATCGAATGTTGCACGCAGCACAACTTCAAAAGCCTGGCTTCTGACACGATGTGATCTTGACGTAGGGCAAATACCCATTCCCGACCAACTTCCCCGTGGTGGCTGCCTCAGATGGTACCGGCGAGGTTGTCGAGGTCGGATCGAAGGTCACTGAGTTCAAGAAGGGCGACCAGGTGGCAACGCTCTTCAACCAGGGCCATCAGTATGGCGAGGTCGATCTCCCCGCAACCCAGACCGGTCTCGGCGGTGCGATCGACGGCACTCTGCGCGAATATGGTGTTTTCAATGAGAAGGGCCTGGTCAAGGCGGCCAAGAACCTTACGCCTGTTGAGAACAGCACCCTTTCTTGCGCGGCTCTCACGAGTTGGAACGCTCTGTACGGTCTGAAGCCTCTGAAGCCTGGCCAGGTGGTTCTGGTGCAGGGCACCGGCGGTGTCAGCATGTTCGGTCTCCAGGTGTGTACTCGCATGAAACAAAGGACCTTTGACAGCGGCGACTGACCACATTCGATCGCGTTATAGTTCGCCAAAGCGGCCGGCGCGACCGTGATCGCCACAACCTCCTCCGCGCAAAAGGCAGAGAAGCTGAAAAAGCTCGGCGCCGACCATGTCATCAACTACAAGGAGGACGTAAACTGGGGTGAGACTGCTCGCAAGTTGACCCCGGAAGGCGCTGGTGTGGACCACGTTATCGAAGTCGGTGGACCAGGCACACTCCAGCAGAGCTTCAAGGCCATCAAGTTCGAAGGCGTGATCAGCATCATTGGATTCCTTGGAGGCGTTCAGGCGGAGAACCAGCCCGGAGTTCTGGATACTCTTGGCCATATTTGCACTGTTCGCGGTGTCTATGTTGGCAGCAAGGCGCTGATGAAGGACATGGTTCGCGCCATCGAGGCCAATGACATTCATCCGGTGGTGGATGAGAAGGTCTTTAGCTTCGCGGAGACCCGGGATGCATATGAATACATGGTAAGTGACCTCCGCTCGTCGATATTTGACCCTTATGCTAAAAAAGGTGGATACACAGTGGGCTCAAAAGCACTTTGGCAAGCTGGCCATCAAGATCAACTAAACGTCAGGGGTACATTTCCTCTTTGGACACGGAGGCAGGCCGGACCAAGTTGATCAGTCGTGAGGATTCCTGTATATATCTCATTCAAATGAGATGAGACCCGAACTTCACGAATCTCTCGCCGTGTTGGGTGGTATAGTGTATGTAGTGTGTTTGAGCGTAGACGCGATCGAGTTGATATGGAGAGAGCGGAGGTCAGCTTCCCCGCCACTTTCATCATGCATCATCAGAGCCACCACGCCTGCCACGCCGTCTAATTATACCCGGTTCGCTACACGACCTGCGACACATCCGATTGTTTTCCAGCGCAACACTAGTCCTTACTAGCTACTTTCTGTCCCTATAGCCAGGTCGAGAAGCGTCCGCCTCCTGCCCCTCCGATGATGCAGGTCAACACTAGAAATACGGCCTCCACCCTCCCCATCATCGGAGCTCGCCATCGCCAGAAACCACGCCAGTTGACCTTCAATCGCCCAGTCCAGATGAGCTTATTCGCCCGAGTAACATGTTATCCTCCGCTGGGGCAGGTTACTTGCCTCCGGCGGGTGCAGAAGGCGCTACGGTCAGAAGAAGACGATATTGTGAGTACATTGATGTGATTAATGCCTCCCTGGATACTAGTTCTCATTCACGATCAAGATAAACTAGATTTCTTGTATGCTGATCCTCCAACTAGGTGCGATTCACCGTCGTTCTCGAGTCCAGCACCTCATTTCCCGTTCAATCCTGGGAAGCCGAGATCTGGCACAACATCACAGGCTCCGAGTGGACGGCTCTTCCACTCCGGAAAAGCGATCCGTCGCATGCGCCTCTCATGACTGGCGACGAAGCAGATTACAACTTTCATCGCTATGTATTTTCACAAGAGTTCCTGCTCCCTGCGGAGGGCGGCCATGCACAATTTACCGTGCGCTTCCGAACCAGCCCGGACACTGAATGGCAATGGGCCAACCAGCAGCATCCAGTCAGCGATGGCGAAATTGTGTTCAGCCCCCGACACTCTCAGCTCGAAAATACGTTGTCCGTGGATGCGTCCTCTCTTGCTGGCAAAGATGAGCTTGTCAAATATATCGACGGCCTGTCCTCTGACATACGGGTTGAATCACGAGCAAGTGAAGCTCCTGGATCCCTTCTGTGGGGTATCACTGGAGACGTTGATGCGGCCCAGCAGGGTATTTCTGGCATCAAGAGATTTGCTCTTGGGACGCCTTCCTCAATGGTCAGGTACTTCTCCTTAGTGCGAGTTTGGAGTCCGTGGCTAGGGCCCAGACATGGCAAAGATAAGTTTCGGTTAACGGAGGACGCTATCCTGTGCTCTTTCCTTCGCAAAGATGGGGTGCATTTTGTTGTGTTGGCCGTCTCGGGGATCAATGATGTCTTGACCGTTTTTCGGTCGGGAGAGGACGGCGAGTTAATGGTAAATGCCAGGAATGAGAACACAGAAACGGCCCAGTTTCACATTCTGGCGGCTGCAGCGGAAGACTTTGAGGTTGCCATGTCTGCGGTGATTTACGAGTCGAGGAAAGTGGTCAAGCCGTACATCCAGTCTGCGAACGACGCCGCTGAAGACCAGCCACCGTTGTCTCCCCCTGGCGATGACGTGGTGATTGTGGAGAAGGATGAAAAAATGCAGTGGCTGACTGAATGGTTTGATGGGTTGACATACTGTACCTGGAACGGGTTGGGCCAAAACTTGACGGAAGAATCGATCCTGGGGGCATTGGGAGCACTGAAATCCCACGGCATCAATATTGTGAATCTGATTATCGACGATAACTGGCAGAGCGTCGATAACGAAGGCGAGTCTCAATTCAAGCGACGGTGGAAAGAGTTTGAAGCCAATCGCAGAGCCTTCCCTCAAGGTCTCAAGAAGACAGTGGAGTCCATTCGTCAGACTTACCCCAACATTCAGCACATCGCAGTCTGGCATGCGTTGTTGGGCTACTGGGGAGGCATCTGCCCAGACAGCGATCTCACCCAAAAATATAGAACCAAAGTGGTCAAGATCAAAGACCCTGCTGCAGGGGGTCCCATTGCGCACAATATCAAGGACGGCAAGATCCTCGCTATTGATCCCGAGGACGTACAACGATTCTACGACGAGTTCTACAATTACTTGACCTACGCGGGGGTGGACTCAGTCAAGACAGATGCTCAGTTCTTTATCGACCTTCTCGAAGATCCAGAGGATCGCAAGAGATTCATGACGTCGTACCAAGACGCATGGTCGATCTCTGCATTGAAGCATTTCAGCACGCGCTCCATTTCTTGCATGTCGATGATCCCTCAAATAATCTTCCATTCCCAGTTACCAACAAACAAACCGACCATTGCCTTACGAAACTCGGATGACTTCTTTCCGGAAATTCCGGCCTCTCATCCGTGGCATGTGTTCTGCAACGCACACAATTCGCTTCTCACTCGGTATTTGAACGCTCTACCGGACTGGGATATGTTCCAGACCAGCCATCCATATGCATCTTTCCATGCGGCAGCCCGGTGTGTCTCGGGAGGGCCAGTGTATATCACCGACGAGCCAGGCAAACATGACCTCGATCTTTTGGACCAGATGACCGCGCCAACGGTTCAAGGTGGCACCGTAATTCTGCGGCCAAGCGTCATTGGCCGCACAATCGATATCTACCATGATTATAATGAGGGTCACGTCTTGCGTGTTGGCAGCTATACCGGCTGGGCTAGAACTGGAAGCGGAATCCTGGGACTATTCAACATTAACTCGACCGAGGTGCCGTGCATGATCTCACTGATGGATTTCCCAGGAATCCACGAAGACTCTGAGGGCTACTATGTGATTCGTGCGCATGCGAGTGGGAAAATCACTGGGAGAATGACGCCGCTGAGCCCAGACTCGCTCGTCTCCGTCGTCCTGGAGGAGAAAGGATGGGAAATTCTCACCGCGTACCCAACTCGGTCCTTCACGTTCAAGGGAAGCAGGGGCTGCAGTCAATCCGGCCAAAGCCTAACTCATGTAGCTGTTCTCGGTCTCATTGGGAAGATGACTGGCGCAGCTGCGGTGGTGAACTCGGACATTTTTGTCGTTGAGAATGGCCGTTTGCGCTTTGATGTTAGCCTCAAAGCGCTGGGTACGCTTGGCATCTATTTCTCAGATCTGCAGGATCGAGAGATTGCACGAAATTTTATGGTCTTGATTTTGGGACAGCCGGTGCCACCGAAGACGGTATGGAAGGAAGGCGGAGAGAGTGCAAATGTGTTGGCGATTGACGTTCTGGCAGCTTGGAAGGCTATGAAGCTGGATAGCGGGTGGAGCAACGAGGTCTTTGTCCAGATATTTGTGGGCTGATGTAACCCAATGGCATGGGTACACGTGGTTCTTATGATGATAGAATTGCTCCAGGCATTTTTTTTTTTTTTTTTGAGGAGTGATGCCCATGACTTCGCACCGTAGTTCAGCCGAAAGCCACTGTAACGTCCCGCGATTCCATATGATCCTCATTCGGCTAACCCTCTCGCAACAGCTACTTCTAGTCGCGTAGCTACCCATGTAGATATGCATGTAGGCAAATATAACCGTGAATATCGTCGAGGAATCACTAATCGGAATAGGGTGCATGGTGGACCTCTAGTGCCTGTTCTCTTTTCTTCGTTCCTTCGGAGTAGGACGATGACGAGAGGGAGGGCGCGAGTATAGGCCTTGGTGGCCATTGTGGAAACTGTCTTTCAAAGGACTTCCAGAGGGTAGCGAGAACGAAGTTCACAGATGGTGTTTTAAGCAAACAAGCAGAAGAAGAGATAATCAAGAATGACCCGAACCGAGAATGCATCATCACAGAAGGAAATGTGAGTTATATAATATTTATATGAAGCGGGGAAGCCAATATTTAAACCTCAAAACCTCTGTTGCCGACGCAGCCTGTTTTAGGGTGATAGCGGTGAGAACGAGTTGGTACGGTCGCCCATCTGCTCCATCCCCTTGAACTATTGAAGTATTCGCCTCTTTCCTTTTCTTGAGACGGGAATTGCATATCTCAAGCTGCAAAACACCCGACTTTCCTCATCACAACTTGGCACGGGCTTTCGTATTTGTCAACCTTAGGGCCTTCTTACGTCTTATAATCCACCCAGAGCTTCAACTCCTGTGTGAATCAGCATGTCGCAGCATCCTCAGGGACAGGAAGATACAGGTTCTGCAGATGCATGGATGCAGAATGAGGGGTTAACACAATACAAGTCAAGTTGCGATCCGCGCCACCCGACTATCTTACCAACATTGAGGAAGACCTATATGAACTGAACCGCCCCCCGAATACCCGGTCTATTACTTCTTCTACGGAACATTGACAGCACCGGCAACCCTTCAACGAATCATCGACCTGCCCGAGGAGCCAAAAATGCGGAAAGCGAAACTCATCGGATACGCGCTTGCGAAATGGGGCGATTACCCTGCCTTGATAGACGGAGAGTCAGGCCAGGAGGTTCCTGGGTACGCATACATCGTGCAGAATGAAGAAGAAGCCCAGAAGCTGACGTATTATCAGACAAATGCTTATGAGGAAGCACACTGCTTGATTTATTTTGTTGACAATGAAGAGCCTGCCGAAGTGCCAGGAAAAACATTCGTGTATGCCGGGGATGCAAATGCCTTGTTGGAACAGCGATTCGACCGCAAACTGTGGCTGCGTCGAATGAATGGGAAATTAGTCTGATTAGTCTGATTAGTCTGATCGGTCGACTTTCGTTTCTCGTTTGCCTTCTATTCCTAACGGCAGCTGGACTTGTTTATACCATTAGGGCCCTATTCGCCCCGAATCGCTTGGAATATGCGGACTTTCTAAGCCAGCGTCTGCTTTCTCTTCTAGTTAGTCGATCCCGTGGCTAATAGTTGTTATTCTGAGTATATTAAGAAAATCCTAGTACTTTTAGCGTAGAAGCATTTTGCCAAGTCTATTTACCACTCTGGCGATGCGCCGCGTCAACATTGTTCCGCGCCTCTTATCGTCACAATCTCGGGGTTTCTCGCGGACAATTTCAGTCGCTGCTCAAGTCCATTGCAAGCTTCGTCGTCCTCACCTTAGGTCGCAATCCACCCCGATGTGGCCACGGTCGACCCCGCTACCTCGTGCGAATTTCCGCAACCCGCGTGCTCCTCGCCGCACCCCATGCGGAGCACGTAGCTTCGCCGGAGCTGCGCAAACAAATCCGCTGCACTGCGAAACCCGTCGCCCAGTTGTTTCCTTCCAACCTTCTACGTCGACATTACAGCAGCGAAGATGTATTACAAAGCAGTATCTACAGCGGATCGAGGATGGTAAGAAGGAGTGGGCCAAGCACGCGGAGGAGATCAAGGAAGGAAAGAGGAAGAATTTCGCAGCTCACCTAGAGGAGCGAGGCCTGATCCATGATGTTATTGGGTATGAGTGACATCCAGTCAATTCACCTGAGCTATAAGCCGCCACAAGAATCTGGGCGTTGATTTGAAGTTTGGACGCTAATTCATTCTACTCGACTGGCAGAGAACGCGAATTACTACACCAAGTCTTTACCGAGAAACGAGCTGGAATATATGTTGGGATTGACCCTACTGCCCCCTCAATGCATGTCGGCCACATGCTACCTTTCATGGTTCTTGCCTGGGGCTATGTTTGGGGACTCCCAGTGACATTCTTGGTCAGTCACCTGGAATCTAGCACTGTCTATAACGGGGACACCACACTAATAAATTACAGCTCGGCGGTGCGACTTCTCGAGTCGGTGATCCCTCGGGGCGTTTAAAAGGGCGAGAGCAGGTCCATTCCTCGATCCGCAAGGCGAATATGGCCAGCATGCATATGCAGCTGAAGAAATTGGGCTCCAGTATCGAGCAGTATGGGAGGAGACATGGTTACGAAAGGAAGCCAATTTGGAAGCGAGCATTGCTCAATAATAATACCTGGTGGAACTCGATGCCTTTCATTGAGGTACTGCGGGATCTAGGTGCGTATATGCGACTGGGTCCTATGCTGGGGAGGGACACGTAAGTGACACATTCTTGCGCATCTGATCATGAAAAATACTGACATTACCCTTAGTGTCAAGACTCGTTTGAACCAGGGAGATGGCATGTCCTTTGCCGAGTTCTCCTACCCGCTTCTGCAGGCGTGGGATTGGTGGACAATGTTCCAAAAGGGCACCCAAGTTCAGGTGGGAGGCTCTGATCAGTATGGGAACATTCTGTTCGGTATGGATGCTGTGAAAGCTATTAGCCGCAACACTGCCAACGAACAACTCCGGAACCCCTTGGAATCGGAGCTAGACCGGCCCATCGGCTTCACCACGCCGTTGCTGACTGCCTCGTCCGGGGAGAAGTTTGGAAAGTCAGCTGGCAATGCCATTTGGCTCGACAAGGATATGACATCCACTTTCGAGCTCTACCAGGTATGTCGAAGCCTTCGTGATTCTCTCAATAAGTGGTACTAATTATTACATAGTTCTTCGTTCGGACACCTGACGACGTAGTCGAGCGCTACTTGAAGCTCTTCACCTTTGTTCCCCTGCCTGAGATTGCTTCCTTGATGGAAGAGCAGAACAAAGACCCCTCCAAGCGTGTCGCGCAACATCAACTAGCATATGAGTTCGTGGAGCTGGTTCATGGTAAACAGGAAGCCGATGCAGTGTCACTCCAACACCGCCAGCTCTTCCGTTCACGACACTCTACAGGCGAGCCGTCGCCCATGCCTCGGACTCCAACCACTCCGGCCGGCCATGCCCAGTCTCCTATGGCAAACTACGTGACACCTCAGTCTGGGAACCAGTACGCTTCCCAAACCAACTTTGCCAACATGCCCAATTCCAAGGTCACTCTTCCGAAGTCACTGGTCTACAATCAGTCATTCAACAAAGTCCTCTGGTCCGCTGGTCTCGTTGCGTCCAAGGGTGAAGGTCACCGAGTCATCTTGAACAACGGCGCGTATGTAGGCAGTCGCCCCGGAGATAGCGGTCCCATGTCGGATGATCTCGCATTCACCCCCATCCGACCCTGGCCCGCGGAGAAAACCCAGGAATACGTCATTGGGGACAACCTTCTCATGCTCAAGCTGGGCAAATGGAAATTCAAGATGGTTGAAATTATCAGTGACGAGGAGTTCCGCGAGAAAGGGCTGACCGCACCTGGCTGGGAGGAGCCAACGGAGTCGACACCGTGAGTGCGGAGGACTGGGTGCCAAGAGGAATCTCCACTTTGTAACTATATCCATATGTAGCATAGAGCATTTGTACAGTATTGCATGTCGACGGACGGTGCACCAAAGTAATCAATCCTTATACCGTGAATGTCGATTTTACCTCGGTGAGCCATGCCGATCGAATGGGTGAGCATTGTTGCCAGTCATTGGGCTCTCTGTCGACAACGTCTGCAACACCTAAGGTACATACGTGCCAGTTAAATAGAGAGGGGAGGCCTCGTTTAGATATGGGGATATGCTAGAGGTGGCCGATGTACCAGGCTTTCAGTATAGTAAAGCACGGGTAATACGGGGGCCCGCCAAGACCCGCGGCCACTTTACGCGTCGACGCGATTCGCGCCTTATCTCCTATCGTCCATCGTTCCTCCTGTCCCCCAGGCTTCATCCCTATACCAGTATAATGTGGAGTGTTGACTTATAAACGACCCCATCTCCGCATCTCAATTGCGTCGAAACATTGCCGACAATGGCCAAGGCGAATGCCTCCTCGCCCACTGCGACGCCCCCGTCCGCCGCCCTCAAACGAACGACTTCTAGCACGCAGAATATGAAAAACCAGAAGTCAATCCTGGGCTTCTTCCAGAAGTCCTCCCCTGCCACGCCTTCTTCAAAAACGCAAGATCGCGAACCCGCATCCTCCCCCGCCCAGAGAGCCTCTGAGCAACGTGGTGCGAGTGCTGTCAAGCAGACACCAAAGAGGAGCTTCTCCAGTTTTGCGCAAGACCTGTCCCCTGTGCCGAGTAGTGACTTGCCTATTCCGGAAGAGGAGGATGAGGAAGATGGAAAGGAGGTGAGGGTTTGTGATTGCGTGCTCTTCTCTCACTTCGCCCGGCTGACAGTTGGACGATTTTGCAGAAAGGTAGCGACGGAGCCCAGGACACCACAATGTCTCCTTCTCGCCGGGTACGTTGATGAAACGATGATCAACCGCCCCTACGCTCGTGTCCCACTGCTAAACTCTCCCCCTCAGACCAAAAAGCAGGTTAGCTACAAGGAGTCGGATTCGGAAGGCGAGGACGACGACGACGTTATTTTCCGACCCAGTCGAAAGAACAGCACCCGCGGCCGGGCTGCGAAGAGACAAAAGACCTCTGTTGATAGTGACGACGAGTTCCAGGAGGCTGCCGAGGATGCTGGATACTCGGATGATGGTATGCCTCTCTGTCCCACCAGGAAGTTGCTGGTGTAGTGCTGACCAGATCAGAAATGGAAGACTTCGTTGTTGCAGATGACTCTGATGAAGATTCTGCACCTGTGAAGAAACGCAAGAGACCCGCTGCTCAGCCATCGCGTAAGAGCTCGAACCGGTCTTCCTCTCTGCCACCGCCACCAGCCGACGAGGATCTGGATATTGAGCTCCCCGAAGGATCGGCTGGCACTGCGACTAAGTGGACTTTTGACCCGGAGAACACAGAGCCCCGAAAGGAGCGCACCAATGATACTGTGGCACCGAAGACACCAGCCAGCGCCAAAAAACAGAAAGCCCACCTCAAGGAGCCTGAAGATCGATATCCATGGCTTGCATCCATCAAAGACATGGATGGTAATCCACCTGGCCACCCTGACTATGATCCTCGCACTATCTATATCCCCCCACTGGCCTGGTCGAACTTCTCGCCCTTTGAGAAACAGTACTGGGAAATCAAACAGAAATTCTGGGATACCGTGGTGTTCTTCAAGAAGGGCAAGTTCTATGAACTCTACGAGAATGACGCTACTATTGGTCACCAGCTGTTTGATCTGAAACTCACCGATCGAGTCAACATGCGCATGGTCGGCGTTCCCGAGATGAGTTTACCGCATTGGGCCAACCAATTCGTGGCTAAGGGATTCAAGATTGCTCGGGTTGACCAGTCCGAGTCCGCACTTGGCAAAGAAATGCGCGAGAGAGATGCCAAGAAAGGCGGCAAAGAGGACAAGATCATCAAGCGTGAACTCTCGTCCGTGCTCACCGCCGGTACTCTCGTTGAGGGATCGATGCTGCAAGATGACATGTCTACTTACTGTGTTGCCATTAAAGAGGCTATTGTGGATGATGTTCCTGCCTTCGGACTTGCCTTCGTCGACACAGCGACAGGCCAGTTCTTTATTTCTGAATTTGTGGATGATGTCGACATGACCAAGTTCGAGACCTTCGTGGCCCAGACGCGCCCACAAGAGATGCTCCTTGAGAAGGGCTGTATCTCGCAGAAGGCTCTGCGTATTCTGAAGAACAACACCGGTCCCACTACTATTTGGAACTATCTAAAGCCTGGCAGAGAGTTCTGGGAAGCAGACATTACTGTGAGGGAGCTTGATGCCAGCGAATATTTCGTGTCCCAGGATGATGAAAATATCACGGCCTGGCCTGAAGCGCTTCGTCAGGGCAGAGAAAAGGAGCTACTCATGTCAGCCTTTGGCGCTCTTGTTCAGTACCTCCGCATTTTGAAGATCGAACGAGATCTAATTACGATTGGTAACTTCACGTGGTATGATCCCATCAAGAAGGCCTCTAGCCTCGTGCTAGATGGCCAGACACTCATCAACATGGAGATTTTTGCCAACTCCTTTGACGGCGGAGTGGATGGTACTCTTTTCCAGCTCCTAAATCGTTGCATCACGCCTTTTGGCAAGCGAACGTTCAAGCAGTGGGTTTGCCATCCGTTGATGGATGCACATAGGATCAATTCCAGACTGGATGCAGTGGACGCTCTGAACGCCGATCCGAGTGTCCGGGATCAGTTTTCCTCACAATTGACCAAGATGCCAGATCTGGAACGGTTGATTTCTCGTGTCCACGCGGGAAATTGCAAGGCCCAGGACTTTGTCCGTGTTCTTGAGGGCTTTGAGCAAATCGATTACACTGTTGGCCTTCTCAAGGAAAGTGGCGCCGGTGAAGGTATTATCGGCCAACTGATATCTGGAATGCCAGATCTGGCATCGCCACTCGGATACTGGAAGACCGCGTTTGATCGTTCCAAGGCCAAAGAAAATGGGATTCTCGTTCCTGAGCCCGGCGTTGAGTCCGATTTCGACAACTCACAAGAGATCATCGAACAGTTACATAAAGATCTCGATAATCTGCTCAAGAAAGCACGCCGTGATTTGGGATCTACTGCTATCTGCTACCGAGACAACGGCAAGGAGATCTATCAGCTGGAAGTGCCTATCAAGGTCAAGAATGTCCCCAAGGACTGGGATCAAATGTCTGCCACCAAGCAGGTGAAGCGTTACTACTTCCCAGAACTCCGAAGCCTTATTCGCAAGCTACAGGAGGCTCAAGAGACACATAGCCAGATTGTGAAGGAGGTTGCTGGGCGGTTCCATGCACGATTCGATGAGAACTATGGTATGTGGCTTACGGCTGTCCGCGTCATTGCACAGCTGGATTGCTTGATCAGTCTAGCCAAGGCCTCTTCGTCTCTAGGTCAGCCTAGTTGTCGGCCAATTTTTGTGGAAGATGAAAGGAGTGTTCTGGAGTTCGAAGAGCTGCGCCACCCTTGTCTTTTGACCGCTGTCGAAGACTTCATTCCTAACGATGTACAACTTGGTGGCAAGAAAGCGAATATTGACTTGCTAACGGGTGCCAACGCTGCTGGAAAGTCCACCGTCCTTCGAATGGTATGTTTTATTTAAATTGTGTGACTAGTTTGCATTGCATTCTAACATATATAGACCTGTGTCGCCGTTATCATGGCCCAAATTGGTTGCTACCTGCCGTGCAAATCAGCAAGATTAACTCCAGTCGACCGCATTATGTCTCGTCTTGGTGCCAATGACAACATCTTCGCCGCTCAGTCAACATTCTTTGTCGAGCTGTCTGAGACTAAGAAGATCCTTTCCGAAGCCACCCCACGATCTCTCGTGATTCTCGACGAACTTGGTCGCGGAACCAGTTCATACGATGGTGTCGCCGTTGCGCAGGCCGTGCTTCACCATATCGCCACACACATTGGTGCTCTGGGCTTCTTCGCTACACACTACCACTCCCTTGCGGCCGAGTTTGAGAACCACCCCGAGATTTCACCAAAGCGTATGGCCATCCACGTCGATGATACTGAGCGCCGCGTGACCTTCCTGTATAAGCTGGAAAGCGGTGTTGCCGAAGGTAGTTTCGGTATGCACTGCGCGTCGATGTGTGGCATTCCAAACAAGGTCATCGAGTGTGCCGAAACCGCTGCTCAGCAATGGGAGCATACTAGCCGTCTCAAGGAGAGCCTCGAGCGCCGCAAGGGTGGTGGCTTCGTCGGCCTCGGCTGGTGGAGTGACGTCGCCTGGGCGCTGCGCGAGTCTACTGCCAGTGAAAATGCTGATGCTGAAATCACTGACCGTGGTCTTGAGGTGCTGCGCAAGGTTATCGAAGCACTGTGATGGTCTATGAGGTGAAATTTCTACCAGAAAATCTATCCTTCTGAGTTATTACTTCTTCGTGTCCACCATATCCATGGTCTTCTTTCTTTTGTCTTATATCTCGGGTCTCACGGAGTCTGTCGGTTGTGTTTGGTTTTAATACTAGGTTCTTGTACCTCAATGTATCCACTAAATCTATGATCGGCGCCGCTCGTTAAGCACCAAATCTTGCTGGTCGGACCCTCCTATCTTTCAATCCGAAATTGATGATGTTCCATTGCTGGGTATTGGTGACTCGAGTATCCTCTGCCTTGATGGATTGATCGTCGATGAGAACAAAACCCATCACATCCGGGATAACCATTGAAGTTGTTTCGAATAAGTGACTGACAGCAGCGTTTCGGCCGGGATATATACCTAATATCCTCCTAGGACTGGCCTTACTCATGCTTTCCCCCACAAAACTAGGTAATTAGCTAGTCGACGATAAGTCGTTATATCTTGAGGTGACAGCGTGATGGGTTGAAACGCACTGCGGCTTGTTAGAAAGATTAGAGATTATAGGCAGATCACTCACAAGTTCTGCTCTGCTTTGAAAACTTCGAATGGAACTGAACCAAGGTCAGGAATACCTAACTCATAGTTCATGTCGAGTACAATGTAGAAGTGTCTCATTGGGGGATCTTGGGGTAGTTGATAGTGAAGGAAATGCTTGTCTGATGATATGTTGGGATTCTTAGGATCCAAAAAGTTCAAGAAGGCATGGAAAATCTTCACAATAACATCGGGCTTTCCGTTATCGAAGTCGCTCGAGCGAAGTCTAATCACGAATCTCTTCTGTTCACTAAGTGGATGTGCCATCTTGCACGGACCGATGAACAAAGAATAATTAAGCCTCTGGCGGGAACACAGCGATTTTATGAGCAGTACAAGAATATCGCCTAACCGTATTGGGACAAGATCAATAGTCTACTGCTTTTTATCAGAAAGTGTGCCAGAAAGACAGGGGTCTCATGCACCTTGATATGCGTCTGAGCGTGCTAAGCCCCGATGCTGCGATCAGTCACCCTCTTGGATACAAGTCACCCAGTCGGCATCCGCCATATTTGTCTTCTCAGTAAGACCCCATCCACATATTTTCAGCTTGACTCGTTCAAAATGTCCAATATTGAAGTTATTTTGAAATACAAGTTTGAGATAGGTGCCAAATATCATACAGTCATATAGTCGAGAAACGCACACTAAACACCAAGCCGGCTCGCATTAGCGCTTGGGCGTTGCGTTAGTCTGAATCCGCCGATAAATCTCAGGCCAAAGCTCCGGATAGAAAGCCGCCGATTGTCTTCCCGCTTGACTGTGATCGGCAGTGTAAAATTGCGTTGGTGCTTTCCCCATCCACCAGGGACGCTGGGCCGGGTTTATATTCCGGAAGCTGACAGGCCGCTTCGTGGCTTTGTCTGCAACGAGATCCCCAACACGCACCGCGGTCTGTCGGGGAATGGTATTGAAGCGCATGGTATTGAGGTAAAGGACGGCGGTAGGCGGGAGGTCTTTTGCGTAGTGAATGGCGGTTTCGCGAGTCCTTCTGGCGAAGGGAGGGATTGCCAGATGAACGAAGTTGACATAGGGCGCGGATGTATATGCGACAAAGAGCATTGGCAGGGCACCTCCAGCAATGACTGTGAAAGTGTTAGTGTATCTTTTCGTTCGGCGTCGAATTATTAGGATAGGGACATACCCAATGGCGTGATATACCATGCGCCTTCATCTGTATAGCAGGAAGGCGCCACAATTAAGCAGGCCGCACCAAAGAGAAGAATTGTAGTAACCCGCAGCATCCCCAAGAACATGGCTCGGCCAGTTCCTCCGTAGTAAACGAGTATACGTTCCGGTGGCCCTGTAGTCCCTATCTCAGTATGCAGTGCACAAAGAGTCCTCCAGCAGAGTCTGCCATACCTCTTCGAATACTTGTTTTCGCGGCTGCGGTCGTTGGAGCAGATGGGCGAGCGGCCGTTTGGCTCAATTCTTTCGGATCTGCAGAGATGGGCTCATGGCGCTGGGACGGGCGTGGGAGCTGAGACTTGAAGCGCACCCATAATCGACTGCGGAGATCTCGCTGAACCGATCTGGGGAGTGCAGCGCGCAATTGTGGGTGCAAGAGAATATGTCGCATGGTGCTGGAGAGTTGGTAACGCGCTCGGAGGTTCTACGAGTGGAAAGCGGTGTTCCCGCCTTCGCCGACCGCTTTGTCCGGCTTTTGACACAACTTCAGCTGCACCATCGCATTCGTCCCGGCTCAGTTCTGGATAACCTGGCTGGTCTAGGCCCAAGCTGTATGCGTATGCCATTCGACAAGTCATGAGGACATAGCGACATACCTCCGACGCTATGCCTTCGGCTGACCGTGGCCCGCCCGGCCGCTTCTTTCTCTTGTGCCTCGGCCTGCTACTGTTATTGCTTCCTGGACAGGCCTACCAAAAGCTCTCCGACGGGGAATTGAAAGGGCTTCCACGCCCGGAACAGGACTTTGACATTCACAATGGCGCCATCTTGGCCCCGATCCTCCAAACTCGGGTCCCTGGCACGCCAGGCCACTCTGCGGTCCTCGATCACTTTGTCAACTTTCTTCGGTCAACATTGCCGAAGTGGGAGATACGGTTTCAAAACTCGACCTCGAAAACACCTACGTCCCGTGGGAAGGATGTGCCATTCACCAACCTGATCGCTACCCGAGATCCTCCAGACGTGCCAATGGGGGATGTTGAACGCCTGACGCTGGTTGCGCACTACGACAGTAAGCTGGAACCCAAGGGCTTCATCGGAGCGATTGATAGCGCAGCGCCATGTGCAATGATTATGCATGCGATGCGCAGTATTGACACAGCGCTGGATAAGAAATGGGCTGCGATGCGCGAGCAAGGGATAGACACATCGCTCGAAGAGCAGCGAGGCATCCAGGTCCTCTTTCTGGACGGCGAAGAGGCTTTCAAGGAATGGAATGAGCACGATTCTTTGTACGGTGCCCGGTCTCTAGCGCAAGAGTGGGATCAACAGATATACCCGGCCATGTCTACATTCAAGACTCCGCTGTCGTCCATTTCTCTCTTCGTCCTGCTCGATCTCCTGGGTTCAAGTGGGCCCAACATCCAGTCCTACTACCCTACTACTCACTGGGCATATCAAAGTATGGCTTCTCTGGAGCAGCGTCTTCGGTCCAATGGGCAGCTGAAGTCGCAACCGGGACATTCTTGGTTCATCGACTCGGGCAAAGACGCTCATCAGATCTTCGCATTGGGTGGGATTCAAGATGATCACCTTCCTTTCTTGGCCCGGGGTGTTGAGATTCTTCATGTCATTGATTTCTCGCCCTTCCGAGGTTTTCCATCCGTATGGCACACGAGCGACGATGATGCAGAGCATTTGGACATGGACACGGTGAAAGACTGGAGCATGATCGTCACCGCATTTGCTGCCGAGTTTATGGAACTGGGAGGTTATTTTGACCTACCAGCCAATTCGAAAGAACGACGGGATGAGGAGCTCGAGTTGGAGGCTATCCGTCTCAATAGAAAGACCGAGTTGTAAGCCCTTCTTGTCCTTTCTTCCCCTGCTTGGATTTAGCCCACACCGTTTGCATATATTCAAATGACGTCCGCCAACCGATCAATTTTTCAAACTAGCATTGTGACCCATACTGATTTAATTCCGCGCAGTGCATGAATAGAAGGGCTGCACACCTTTACTTTGGTGACTTGTGCCCCTATGTTAACTTATTGTATGCAAATAATGGATATACTTATAAGCTATTCTTTTGTTTCTCTTTTTTCACCACGCTTTTAGAAGAGATTGCCGAGCGTATACCCGGCCATTGTCACAAGGCCCCAAGTTGGCTGCACGACTGAACGCAGAATCGCCGGTCCGGGGCAGACACCCTTGAGACCCCAGGCAAGTCCGAACGCCACTGCACCGGCGATGAACCGCCAGTCAATATCAGCCACCGTGGCCGTCGGTAGCCTCCATTTCTCGCCAAGCGTAGGCTTCGAGCGTGGCTTTTCCTTCTCTACAACTTGACCCGGCTTGCGAGACAGGTAAGCTGCCAATGATGGGCCGATACCAAACAGGATAATGAGGGCCAAGGACGGGTCGAAGCGCGTGGGATCTGTGAGGAAAGCAAAGAATCGAAGAACCTTGGCAGGATCGGCCATTCCAGAGATCCACAGGCCCAGCCCAAATTCCAGTCCAGCCAAATAGGAAAAGATCGTTCTCGATTCCTCAGACCGCTTCAATGCTCTGGGCACGACGATGAAGTTGGTGATACTGGACAAAAGGAGCGCTCCGGTCATGAACAGCCATTCTGACGGCGATGGGTAGACGGGAGTATAGCATGGAAGTGAGCCACAAGACGGGATATTGGATCCTCTAGCTGCAAAGTTGGCCGTGAGCAGGGCAGTAGTGAAAAAGAGGGCCGTTGCAATCAGCGAGCGTGGAGAGAGACGCGACAAGCCGCACAGCATATGCCCGGATGTGCATCCGCGGCCATTCTACAAGATAGCAAGAACGCGGTTAGCTGGGGGATGCGCTCTTTCAGTCATTGCGGGCAGTCAATATCACCTACCTTGGTTCCCCAACCTAAGAGGAAGCCCACGCCGAATGTTGCAGCTGCCGAAGCCAACGAGTGGGGAGGAGCAGGGTAATTTGGAAGCAGGGACGGTGTTAGCAGCCACACTGGAATCACGCTGGATGCTAGGCCCGCAACGATGGGCACATTGTCACGGTTCGGATTGAAGACGCACCCCGATACAAGGGATGAGATGCCAAAGACGGCGCCGTTGTGGAAGAGTAGTCCGGAAGAGCCCTCGAAGAGCAACAGGGCACCCAGTGATGTGTGGACTGGGGTGAACATGGCTGCGTTTTGAGACAGGAGAGAGTTGGAATCAACGGTTAGACTTTGTGGATGCGGTGAATTGATGTCATTCGAAACTTTTCGCACTGGGGAGTCGAGGTTCCCAGTCTTGGCCGCGTTCAACGACGGACAAGTATTGAGCAGCGGGACTCAGTGAGTTTTCTCGACTTGGGAACGCGAACACGTCGAGATGGAGAAAGCTTTGCGCATTCTCGCGCCATTGCAGGAATTGCCCGAGTCGGGGACCATCGCCATCGCGTGGTCCCCGAGCCCCAACGCCTCCCCGATTGTGGATCTCAGGATGATCGTCGAATAGGCTCGGGATGGCAATTGCCCGGCTGCGATCATGACGTTCGAGTGTTTCTCACTGCTCACCGATTGCATGCGTTCCAGCATCCGGCCTTGCCCAATTGGAAGGATGTCGGGTTGTATAGACAATAGAGTAAGGTTGGAGCCACGCGATACGAGAGAGTATTCGATCGTCCATGGATATTTCGTCCTCCAGACTATCTTCGATAGACCTTGGGAAACGCGACAATGTCTAAAGCAGCTGCCATTTGTCGCCAATTGCCATGGCCCGGTCGTGCATTCCTCACTTGGCTTCTCACCTCATCTGGACCAGGGAATTCTCTTGAACGGAAGACACTCTTCCTTACGTTGTGTCCTTCGACGCAGTCATTGATCTCAAGGAAGGCTCCGTTCATTCGATCTCTCTTTGCAACTTACGTTCAGCTTCGAAATGGGCAACGCCTCCAGCACCGCCGTCCACGACTGCCTCTTAGCAGCCGTGGACCACAACACCGACCTGGCGGCCTTTCGTGGTGATTCTCTTTTTCAATCACACATTCCACTTTACAACCTCAATTTCCCAGTGGTCCCGACAGCGATTATCTTCCCTGAGACATCAGAACAGGTCGCCGAAGTTGTCCGTTGCGCGGCAAGTAACGGCTCCAAGGTCCAAGCCTACAGCGGGGGTCACAGCTATGGCAACTACGGTATGTACATGTCAGAACCGTGTCGCTTATTCTCTACCTAATCAATCTGACAGGCCTTGGGGGAAATGACGGCGCTATTGTGGTCAACCTGAAGAACATGCAGCAGTTCTCGATGGATGCAAGAACCAACATCGCAACAGTTGGAGCTGGTACCAAACTCGGCCCTCTTCAGACACGCCTTTACAATGCAGGGCACCGAGCCGTTGCCCACGGATCCTGCCCTCAGGTGGGCATTGGAGGTCATTTCACCATTGGTGGTCTTGGTGCCATGTCGCGCCAATGGGGTGCTGCCCTCGATCATGTTGTCGAAGCAGAGGTTGTCCTGGCAAATGCCACCATTGTGACAGCTTCCGACACACAAAATCAAGAGTTATTCTTTGCAATCAAGGGTGCTGCAGCCAGCTTTGGCATTGTCACTGAGTTCAAGCTTCGCACTCATCCTGCACCTCCCGAGGCTGTTCAGTGGTCTTTCACGCTCAACGTGGGCAGTACGGCCGAGAAGGCGCGACTCTTCAGAGACTGGCAGGACTTGATCTCAGCCAACAACCTCACCCGCAAATTCTCCACCGAGCTTGTACTATTTGAACTTGGAGCCTTGGTTTCGGGAACTTTTCTCGGCTCCAAGGAAGAGTTCGACGACTTTAAGCTGGAGAACCATTTCCCACTTCTTGACGCCGGAAACATTGTTTATTTGACGGATTGGATTGGAATGGTGAGCAGCAAGGCACAAGACCTTATCATAGACACCGTCGGTGGCATACCCTGCTCTTTCTATGCAAAGTCCATGTCTTTCACCCCGGGAACAGCTTATTCCTGATACCGGAGTTGATGAAATGCTCACCTACATTGACAACACAAGCAAGGGTACACTGGCATGGTTCATTATCTTCGACTTGGAAGGCGGTGCAATTAATGACGTGCCCACGAATGCAACCGCTTATGCGCATCGTGAGACGATCATGTGGATGCAAAGCTACGCTGTCAATCCTCTGGGTTCGGTGTCCGAGACAACCAAGAGCTTTCTCGATGGCCTGAACAACGTCATTGCATCAACTCATCCTCGTGCACAGTTTGGGTCGTATCCGGGGTATGTTGATCCCTGGATGGACAATGCTCAGCATGCCTACTGGGGCCCCAATCTCCCAAAGCTTCAGCAGATCAAGACGGCAATCGACCCAAATGATCTATTCCACAATCCCCAGAGTGTACCAGTAAATCCAAAAATTACTTAGGATGGATAGATCAGAACTTTTCATTTGAGCCAAGGTTCTTCCTCTCGTGGCCTAAAAAGACGAGATAACCAAGGACTGTAGCTGGAATATCTAGGTTTGAGTCCATTTCTGGCTGCGCGTCCTGCCAGTCACTCTGCCAGTATTGAATTTCGAATCCGCCCGTGCTAGCAAGGCAATGTACATAAGACATTGCCTCAAGCTCGGTGACCTATGTTTATGCTTAATGACTGGGGAGAATTCTAATGTCCACTTGTGCTGATGCACGGTCTGGCGAAGAAACACGGTCTCGTCGTATGTCGAAAGGATGCCGTACTTTAAGTGCATCCGGTGCATGTAATTCGCAATCTGGCCTATAATCGGATTAGCAAAGCTGGATCAATCCCGATAAACTGTTCTTTCACCAGACATGCTTACCGAGCGATTTTCGTAATGCTGTATTCGAGCCTTTTTGGGCTCGCACAACCTTTGCTTGCAAGCGGTGCTCTGAAACCCAAGGGGCTTTCATTTCCCCGACAGCTATTGCCTCTTCGTCGGATCTGCCCATTATGATGAAGTCAGGGACAAGCTCAGAGGCTCCTGGGACGCATTTAGGCCCCGCGAAACGAAAATCGAGTCCTTCAGCCTCGGCAACCAGACTTAGGACCTGACCAAGCCGTTATTTGAATCGAGCTTGGACGTCATGCTCATCACCAACAGCAAAGTATTCCTTGGCGAGTGTAGCTGGCGCACGACCGGTTGGAGTCCAGTATATTGGCGTTGGGTCCCACTGGTGTGATAAGAAGGCTGCCGACGCGTCTGCTTTGAAGTCCATCCATGAGCGAAGCTGTCCGACGAATTTGATGTTTTGGAGAGCAGAGTGTGTTGTGGTAGAAGAACCCACACAAAGGTCGGGCAGGGATTGGGACAAAAGCTGCTGCGTATTCTGGGGGGCTGGTGCCGGAGCCATGTTGTGCACTTATCATAAAGATGAGTGATGAGAAGATGAGTGATGAGGAGAGAGGATACTCACGGGGAGATGATTTATGAGGAGAGGAACAACGAGCAGCGAGATGGCGGACGAGGTGAGAGGCAGTTGATAAGACGAGATATGATTGACGGGGCAAGAGATGAATGAGAAGAAGAAAACTAGCGAGGATACCACTAGTGAGGTGATAACTAACCAGAAGCAGACGAAGGGCGTGAGATAAATGAGCCTCAAAAGCACTGGCTGTGGATCTCTGCGTGGAGTGAAGAAGATGGAATAATAACTGCCTGATATACAGGCAGAAGCTACGTACGTGACAAATTAAGCGTACTAATACACGCTATTCGACTAATATAAGTAGATTATCATAGGCCTATCTCGCTACACATGTAGCTAAATAGGTAACTACATATGTTTTGGACAGGAAGGGAAATGTAGACTTAAGGCATAACTAGGCCATGGAGGCTACGTGCATTATAACCAGGCTATGCTATATAATATACATATACTGCCATGCGCATAATGGTAAGGGAATTATCCAAATAGCCCCAGGGGGTTTCATTTGATATCCCCCAAGCTCTGAACGGGGACGATACAATATATTTGATTGCCCATACAGATTTTTATCGCTATCTGATTCTCCTCGATTCATCAGATTATGATACCAATTATATTAAGCTGAAGGAACACAAGAGCTTGTGTACATTTCAATAAGGCTATGATTTAGCGACCTCGGGAGATTTCAGAAGTGAAGCCACAAATCATCTCTCCATAGTTGTATTTATGCGTTTAGCTCTGCGTGTAGCTACACGTGAAGCTACATGTGCTCGCTCGTAGATATCTTCACATGTTATAGAACACCCCTATCTATGAATATACAGTCCAACCTTGGAAAGCTCCAAGGTGGACGGGTCGCCATCCATGGATGATTCATAAGACCGCACTTGCCAAATTTGGTAGCGGTAGTCTCCCGCAAACAAGGCACGTCCATCTTCCCTTCCTCTCTCCTTCCCTTCCTCTCTCACTCTCCCCATCTCGTCTCCACGCCAATAACCAAAGCATTTCAAAGGCTTGCACTTTCCACCGTCGTATCAAAGCAAATCGAGATGTCATCCAAGATAGCCTGGTTCAACCAGCGATCCATTCGTGAATTATTCACGCCTGGCAAAATTCTACCAACCAGCGAACCGCACCCAGGCCAGTGGAAAATCCTTGAGATCCTCGAAGACGAAGACCACCAGATGGAGCAAGCGGATGTGCGGGGTGGAGCGAAGTCTTACGCCACACTGAAATTAGTATGCGCCAAGGCTGCTGATCCTAGCATCCAGGCCAGGATGCGCGTTTATCTTCAGGTTCCGGCGGCTGGTACTGAAACGGAGCAATCGTCAATTCGCGCTAGGCAAGCCACCACCTTCGAACCCGAAGAACTACGCGCATATCGGATTATCAGTATGGAGGAATCCGTCTCAAAATTCACGCCAAAGCTTCTCGGTTTTCACAAGGCCCGTCAAAACGACTCAGAGCTAGTTCCCGGTGGGTTTATCATTTTTATTGTGTGGGAGTTTGTTCCGGGTCAACCCTTGGATGACGGTTCTGGAGAGGCTTCTGCATTCTGGGATCTCGACAGGCCCACGCGAGATAAAGTCCGGAAACTCTTCAAGGAAAGCTTTCTGTGAGTTCTCTTATCATCTTACCTAATAGATCAACTCTGAACAGGAGCACGACTAGGAAACTCGGCAAGCTTCGCGTCTGGCCCGGCAGTCATGGCCCGCATAATCTGGTATGGAATGGCAAGACCCAGACTCTGTATGTTGACCTTTCCTTACACACTTGGTTATCGTATGCTTGAGAGCCATGATCTGACAAGCTTGTTCTTTATAGCTACTGGGTTAGATTTCGAGAGCTAGAAGAAAATGATCCACCGTCATGGAGCGACATCTGGTTTCCATGCTACGGTCTCGTAAAAGCCCCCTTGGATGACGAATGGGATGATCCTAACTGGAACGGTGATACTTCGCGCTGGGAATATTGATAGACCGGTCTGTACTTCCTTGCTCAGGAACGGACCTGTCAGGGCGTCCCGCCGGACCAGCCAGCGAATTCAGAGCGCCAAATAACGCGACATGGCAACTGTGAGCTTTCAGGGACTGGGGCTAGAGATATTCGAAGCGCACATTTCTCGGGTCTCTCGCTAGGAGTTGTCATGTTGCCATTTCCTTTCGATTTATGAATGCTGCTACCTCTTAAAACTGTGATTTTCCAGATTTATCGTGACTGATTAGTCTCATATTTGAAAAAAAGAAGCCTCCTCGAAGTACCTAGGGTACGCCACTAGTTAGGCCTATGACCCTGTTAAATGAGTGGCTCCGAGTGTCCAGTGTGCTCGAAGAATGGTGACCACTTAAACAGAAAGACACGACTCGGCGATTGCTACCTAAATATCCTCTCTACATAATGACATACATGTCCGCAATCTCACACCCCCGAGAGGCGCATCTACTGGGATTGCAACCTCGAAATTCTTTCAGAGTAGGTCGAGCAACTGTGGGTGTTATCGGAAGTTACCTTGACGGAGTGGCCACCATTATTCAGGCCATATTTCGGTCTCGGAGTAGACCAGGCTCTCGCGATGACAGTTGTGCTCCCATCAGGGGAGACTGTCATAGCTAACGAATGTCAAACTCTTGATCCTCCACTGTTCTCCGTGGTAAATGTGGTGGTGCCTACGGCGTTGACTACCAGTAGAACACAGCCGACGACTGATCCTTAGACATGCTCTATGTATCATGCCACTCGGCGTCTATTTATTGAGAGTGCTCAGTATCACTGCTGAGGTTATGTCAAGGTACCATACAATATCGGACAAGGGATTCTCTGCTTATGGAGCTGGTCAACGATTCCAGAAAACCCATTTCGCAAATGGGAACGTACGGATATGCTTTTGGAAAGCTACTCCAGGGGGATGACTCGGTCAGCATTTGGATTGCCAGGACTATGGTCGAGAAGGAACTCGTGGAGGGTTTACTTGTATACAACAGGTCAGAGTGTCTCATCGCCTCGGAGCGGAGTCTCTTCAATTGGTCCGAAGAATACTACACTGCGATTGTGGGCAGAGATTCAACGATTGTAGAACGCAGCTGGCATTCTCTTGGACCTCTTCCCAGCCATGGATTAAGGGAATCTTGAATTCAGTACCATTCTCCTCGAGTTGTGCTTGGTTGGAGGCAGAAAGATCCTCCAGTCATAGCCCCATGCCGCCATCCTTCCAGCGTAGCGTAGAACCTATCTCCTAGTGCTGGTGGGTTGTTAAAGCTGGGCCGAGGCCAAAGGTGAGGATGGATATAGGACGTGCTGCTTGGATGGAAGTGACCTTGTATATAAGACTACTCCGTGTGAGTAGTCTTTATATTCCAGTCAACCAAGATCAATAATTCCTAGACTGGGCGAATCCTCCCGATTGTATCAATATCTATGCATCAATTCATATGCGGAGATGTCAATTGGTTGAATGTCCAAAATCCAGGGGTGGACTGCAAATGACTAAGCCATGAAAGCTGGAGGTCTCGCGAAGATCAACCGCCATCCATTGTTCGTCTTTATCAAGTTGTAATTGGGGATTGTTCATCACTTCTATGCTCAGCTGATTTCTTTGCTTGAAACTTCTACCTCTTCCACACTCCTGTTTTCCATTCTCTGCATGAGCGACTTTGTGCCGACAGTCCGCCAATATGAAACGTGCTGTAAGCTTAGAAAACCGGGACCGCGATACATCCTCGGAACCTGTCCCACTATCAAGCTTGAAAACTGCTGTATCTCCTCCCCGCCGCCGGCGAAAGATCAACCAAAAAGAGGCCAGTAATCCAGAACCTTCTTCGGCCGCTGCTCCGCCTCCAACAGGATATGAACTTTCAGCCATTGAATCTGGGAAGATCGAAGTCACAGATCACCTCGGCATCATCTCAAAGAAGCTGGATCAGTATTCTCGCCCTATTGCTTCTCAGCTGTCCCCTCGGCTGCCCATTGATGCATACACTAATCTGTATCGCCGCAACAAGCACCCGGAAGGACGCCATTTCGTGATCCACCAGCACGATCATCCGCTGGCTGGGCCTCATTATGATCTCCGCCTCCAGTTTTCCGAGACCAGTTCAGTCAGTTGGTCAGTCATGTATGGAATGCCGGGGGACCCGAACAGCAAGCGTTTGAATCGGAATGCAACCGAGACCCGTGTTCACTGTCTATGGGTATGCGACACTAGTTCTCTCTTCGATATAGATAAACCGCTACAAAGTGACTGACTAGTTCCAGAACCACCTTATTGAGACAGCTTCCTCCCAAACGGGTAGTTTGATCATCTGGGATACCGGAGAATATGAGATTCTACCTTACCACGCGCAATCACTGCCAGAGACCGACGATTCGCAGTCCAAAAGCCCCTCATCTGAGCCGGAAGAAGAGCTAGTCTCCGATAGTGCAAAACTCCGTGAGGCATTTCGAAATGCAAGTGCCGAGATTGATGAGTATCGGAGTCATGCCTTGCTAACATTCTGACTAGCGAAAGATCCGACTCCGTCTTCACGGAACACGACTGCCAAGTGACTATACAGTCATCCTGCGTATGGATAAAGGATCCAACTTCGCACGTCCAATCCATCGAGGTCCGAAACGCCGCAGGAAAGGTCGACAATCCGCACGAACGGCAACACCAGCTCCATCTACATCCGGATCGGAGTTGGAGGTTTCTCTTCCAACCGAGTCTCAGCCATCCGAAGCAAATGAAGCTTCAGGGAATCCCGAATCAGGCCCTGAGCAGGGGAACCATTCTGATGATGACATCGACTTTCAGATCCGACGAGATAACGCGTACCCCGGATCGTCCAACACGATCGGGTCCATCCACCAGCGGCGGTGGTTCCTCAGCTTGGATCGCGAGAACTCAGGCTTCGAGCCGAAGTCCGAGTTCGACAAAAATAGCAACTCCACAAAGAAAATGTGGGTTCGGAAGCTTCGTGACACGCAAAACCCGCAGGGGTTTGAGCCTTTCTACGTGCGTGGACCGGATATCGAACGGAGCGTGGTGACGGGCCGTCTGGGGCGAGACGTTCTCGATGACGAAGGAGTGGAAGACTTTTTGCCGCGCAAGGGCTGGCAGCCAGTCTTGCATTAGACCGAGGGTTGATCGGTCATTGTAGCTCCTTCGGGGGCGCTGTCGAGATTCCTGGACGTAGGCGTAGGCGCCTTGGTCGGCCCACTGCACTCCACATGTCGGAAAGACTCAATCTGATAGCAAGTAGCGGTTGATTTCACCGGGGATTGTGGGGCAGCTCTGGTGTATTCTGGGAGTCGAGCCGAATCCGAATGAAATCCTGTCACTTCCTATTTGGCTTGAAATAAATGAACTTCACTTAATAAGCGGCAGATAAGCCTCCCCCAGTCGCGTTATCCAAGCTAAGTAGGGATGCCGAAGGATCCATCGCCGTCGGGATTCCGTGATTCGCGATCAGCCTAACCTCTTTGTCCATGTCCCTCGGCAAGCTAGTGCAGGGACAATCCACTAAGCCGCCGAGATTGTCTAGGTGTTGGGTACTTCAGAGGGAAGGCGATCGTGGACGTGTGTAAGCACCAAATGGCTATATAGAATATCCGAGTTGAATGCTTGATCCAGACCGTGCATGACTGCCATCTCGGATGTGGGCACATAAAGCATGAGGTGTCATGTATGCAATTTGGGATGTATTCTAGCTCTGGCCCGTGTGTCGATGGAGCTAGTTCCGGTTGAATGACCTCTGGGGGGCCGAGATTGGTACAGTATGGCACACATAGTTCCCAACCGGAGTATGTTTGATATCGCAGGTGCTTTAATATATGAATTGGTGACACAAGATGCAAAGCAATCCTGGTTCAAGGCAGCTAAAGCAGAAGAATGCTGCACGTCGTGGTGATGCGGGCGCGTCAGACCCGACGCAAGTTGTGACGCCGACTCCGCCGCGATCATCAGTGCGCGAAGCTCGCTTTCTCCACCGCCGATCAGCCCGAGTCATCGTTACTCATCTCCCGGATGAGCTTCCTCAAGGCTCTATGCTCGATCCTCGGGGATCATATCCACCTTTCCTAGAGCGGTGCCCGCTCCCCGGTCCGAATGGTAAGCTGCAGCCCGTTGGAGTCGTGAGTCATCCAGCCTGCGAATGGGGATACGGCGAATGCATTTTCACCGTCACTTGGAAAAATATCTCCGACTCTCAGGCCCCCTGGAGCGATTGCAGGTCGACCTCCAGCGAGATACTCCACGGGAGAGAGGATGATATACAGACGTGCAGGTGCATAGCGGCCGGTGACGGTGGAGATTCTTGCATGAATCATGCCTTCTCACACCCAGTTCGGTCCCCTACGGGGATGCAGACCGTACCTACTGTAGTGCATGGCTTAGTACAGACCTGCGAGGAGCTCGAGTATACAACACGAGCACGCCAATCAGGGATCTTGACTCACACCGTTGTTTCGCGGAAAACCGGGTCTCCCCCCGACCCATTGCGCGTGGATGTCACCTTGGCTGCTAGTGTGCATCTGGATGATGACTTTGGAACTGATTGGACCGAGGCTGGATGCGGGCTAGACCTGGATTTGGCGATGGGGACTGGGATCGCGATAAGCCTGCTGAAGGAGGAGATGGAGGAGGATTATGTATGCTGCTGTCGCCATCACCATCTCCACCTCTCTCTCTCCTCTCCCCTCTTTCTCCTCCCAACCCCCAATTCCACCCTCGAGACATGAGGAATGCCTCTTAACGTCCAGGTTCAATCCATAGGCACGGGCGCGCTCGCCCTGTCCCTGGCCGGCCTGCTGAGCATCCCAGCCCTCCAGAGCGTCGCCGATCGGATCGCGCGCAGATCGCTACGGGAGGACGAGTCCGCTCGGGCCAAAACCGCCTATCGCGACGAGGATGGCGAGGCCACCGAAGAATCTCTCCGGGCCTTCTCGGACAAATGGCAGCGCGTCGCAATTGCCGTGTTCTCCGCGAGCGGCTTGCTGACGGCACTGGCCCTGGCGGTTCTCTCGACAATCGAGTACAGCGTCAACTCCCCCGTTCTGGATTGGCTGCAATTTGGTGTCTGGGTATGCTAGCGCTGACTCAAGATGTCTTCCGTCTGAACGCGTAATTGATCCGAATTTAAATAGGTTGTTCTGTCAGCTCAAGCTGTTGCTTTCTTCACAGAGCCCCGTCCGACGAGCCGATTTACTCTCGGCTTGTTTGCGCTCGGGAGCAGTCTCGTTGCTATTGCGGTGATCGCCTTCCAAGTTCACCTAGCCTGGACTTCGAATAGTATCTTGCTCCAGGAGAAGGCCTGGATCGGTCTCGTGATTGCCCAGATTGCCAGTGCATTTCTGCGTGGCCTGTTCAGCATTCTCCTGCCCCGTCGACCGGATGTCTACTTTGACGGCCAGGTCGTTGACCGTGAGCATACCGTGTCGGCACTGGGCCGCTACACATTCTCCTGGGCTGGGAGCCGTCTGAGCTACGCCGTCAAGAACCGGAATCTCGAACTGACTGATCTGCACAAACTTCGATTCGAAAGGCGCACCGGTCGCCTTCGGGAGAAGTTTGAGAAGGCCAGGGGATCGAGAAAAGTCTGGAAAGGGATCGTACGGGCCCATTGGCGTTCTCTCTTGACCCAATTATGCCTGACTTTGATGATCGCGGTGTTGGGCTTCGGTCCACAACTGGCGTTATTCAACATTCTCAGTTCACTGGAGGGTCGTGGAAGCGAGTCCTGGAATCCGTTGCAGTCGTGGCTCTGGGTGGGCGCACTTGGAGGACTCATGCTGGTCTATTCGACAATCGAGGCGTGGCTGTTCTGGAATGTATGCTCCAAGATGGGCATCCCCATCTATGCAGAGCTCTCCGCCGTGGTGTTCGCCAAGTCGATGCGCCGAAAAGATGCCAAGCACACGAAGAAATCCAAAGAGACCAGTGATCCGGAGGCTTCGGCAAAGGCTCTTCTAGCAGATCAAAAAGAGGATGAGGATGAGGATGACGAAGCGTCAATCAAGAAAAACCGACAGAGCATTGTGAACCTCGCGGCTGTAGACGCCAGGCGTGTCTCCGACTTCGTTAGCTATGCTTATCTGATCCCATCTGCAAGCTTGAAGGTTCTCATTGGCTGTACCTTCCTGATCAACATTCTCGGATGGCGTAGCGCCCTCGCTGGTATTGCGGTGTCCGCTCTTGTCACTCCACTGAATATCCATGCCGCAAAGAGATACACCGGTGCCCAGGACAAACTCATGAAACTAAGAGACCAGAAGATGGCTATTGTCACCGAAGTTCTGCAAGGTATTCGCCAGGTCAAGTTTTCTGCGCTGGAGCAAGAGTGGCAGAATCGAATTGGACAGGCCCGAGACAAGGAACTTTACGCCCTCTGGGTCTCGTTCATGTATGATGTTGTACTGATGGCCATATGGATCCTCGGTCCGATTGGTCTCTCCGCAGCCTCACTAACGGTGTATGCCCTGATCCACGGTGGGCTATCTGCCTCGGTGGCTTTCACGGCCATGTCGGTATTTGGCGCTCTGGAAGTCTCGCTTGCTATTTTACCAGAAATCATTTCAAACGGACTGGAGGCGAAGGTCAGCGCGGACCGAATCGACATCTATATGGCCTCTGCAGAGAAGACGATAAATACTGTGCCCTCCGACAGCATTGCCTTCGAGAATGCGTCGGTGGCATGGCCAACGGAGCACGAACCGGAAACATCAGAGAATGAAGACCGATTCCTCCTGCGCGAGTTGACCTTGGACTTCCCCAAGAAGGGACTAAGTGTAATTTCTGGTCGAACGGGGTCAGGCAAGAGCTTGCTTCTGGCCTCCATTCTAGGGGAATGTGATGTTCTTTACGGCACGGTCAAGGTTCCTGTTCCACCTTCTCTCGAGGACCGCTTCGATCATCTCGCGACCAGCGCCAACTGGATTATTGACTCGGCTATCGCGTACGTGGCTCAGATACCATGGATCGAGAATGCCACTATCAAGGACAACATCCTGTTTGGGCTACCTTACAACGAAGCCCGCTATAGACAGGTCTTGTTTGCCTGCGCTTTGAAGAAGGATCTGGAGATGCTCCCGGATGGCGAAATGACGGACATTGGTGCCAACGGAGTCAATCTTAGCGGTGGTCAGCGCTGGCGTGTCTCCTTTGCGCGTGCATTGTATTCAAGAGCGGGGATACTTGTCATGGACGACATCTTCAGTGCTCTAGATGCCCACACTGGACGCCATGTCTATGAGCATGCCCTGACTGGTGAGCTTGGTCAGAACAGAACCCGAATTCTGGTCACGCACCATGTCGCCCTCTGCCTTCCTCGAACCGATTACTCGATTCTGATGGAAAATGGATGTGTGCGATATGCTGGTACTATTGACGAACTTCGCAAGTCGAACCACCTGGACGATATTCTTCGCGAAGAACACGACGCGGAGGAGCAGGACAAGAACGCTCCTAATGAAGAAGCCCATGAACTCCTTGGCGCTGAAGAGACGAATCTCCAGAAGGTTATCTCGAATACCTCGCAGCAACAGCCTGCCACTGCGTCGGATCAGAACGGCGCTGCTGAAAACAAGAACAAGCCTAGGAAGTTTGTCGAGGACGAGAAGCGAGAAGTGGGCTCCGTCCGTCTCTCTGTGTATAAGACCTATCTGTCAATGGGAGGTCATCCTTTGATGTGGGCTATTATCGTTCTCGTCTTTCTCAGCTATTCTTTTTCGATGGTTGGACGAGTAAGTCTTAATCCGCTGAAATGTTAATCCTCAAAATCTGACCTTTTCACTCTAGGCGTGGTGGATCAACGTCTGGACTAGTTCTTCGTCGTCCAGTACCCAGGCTCACCCCGAACAGTATCAGTCGCTGTTACAGCACTCAATGACTCGGCAATCACACGCACCACGAGATCATCATCTCTCACTTTATCTTGGAGTCTACATCGGCGTCTCCGTCTTCGCATGCGTTATCGGAACTGCTCGATACTACTTGATACTTTCGGCAGGCGTTCGCGCATCGAGAAATCTTTTTGAACGCCTTACATTTGCTGTGCTACGTGCTCCGCTGCGATGGCTCGACACTGTCCCCCTGGGTCGAATCCTGAATCGCTTCACAGCGGATTTTCACATGATCGATTCACGAATTGCGTATGAGCTTGCCTTCTTGGTTTACGAGATGCTTGAGGTTACGGGCATTATGGTCGCGGGAATCCTCGTCTCGCCATTTGTGATCATATTCACCTGTGGTCTTATTGTTATCTGCCTCAAGTTTTCTCTGACATACCTGGCCGGTGCCCGAGAGGTCAAGCGCTTGGAGAGTACGGCCAAGAGTCCAGTGTTTGAGCAATTTGGCGCTAGTTTAGCTGGCCTGGTCACTATCCGGGCTTTCAGCAAGAGCGAGGCTTTCATTGAGTTGATCTACACCAAAATCAATTCTCACACCCAGGCCTGGTGGAGTATGTGGTTATTCAACCGCTGGCTTGGAATTCGCATGAACGTCCTCGGCGCTGTGTTCTCGACCCTCACAGCAGCGCTGGTGGTCTTCCTACCAGGGATCTCAGCCTCGCTCGCTGGATTCGCCCTCAGTTTTGCCTTGCAGTGCAACACGGCGATTGCATTTGCGCTGCGCCAGTATGCCAACCTTGAACTGAACATGAATGCCACGGAGCGCGTTATTGAGTACTCCAAAATTGAGCTCGAGAACCAAGGCGGCGCTGATGCACCTGCTGCCTGGCCCACGGAGGGACGCTTGGAGGTCAATGATCTGGTCGTCGGTTACGCACCAGACTTGCCTCCCATATTGAAGGGTCTCAGCTTCTCGGTCGAGAAGAATCAGCGAGTCGGCGTGGTTGGCCGCACCGGTGCCGGCAAGTCGTCCTTGACCCTGGCGCTGTTCCGGTTCCTCGAGGCACGCGAAGGGCAGATCCTGGTTGACGGAATTGATGTCTCCAAGATCAAACTGCATGATCTACGCAGTCGACTTGCTATTATTCCCCAGGACCCGGTGCTGTTCTCGGGTACTGTGCGGTCCAATCTCGACCCGTTCGACGAGTATAGTGACTCTGAGCTCTACGACGCGCTGCGGCGAGTTCATTTAGTTTCCGCTGTCGACGATGACGAAGCGACTCTGACTTCCCAAACTGCGACTCCGCGCCAGACAGGAGGGACCGGTGCCACGACACCTGATACAACGACCGCACAGCAAGTCAATGCTAACGTCTTCGTCTCTCTTTCCGCGCCCATCTCAGAGGGCGGTCTGAATTTATCTCAGGGCCAGCGACAACTTCTCTGCCTTGCTCGTGCTATTGTCGCCAGCCCCAAGTTGATGGTCCTGGACGAGGCGACCTCCGCTGTGGACATGGAGACCGACGCACTGATTCAGCAATCTATCCGCGAGGAGTTTGGTCGCAACGCCTCTACACTGCTTGTCATTGCACATCGGCTGAGCACGATTGCGGACTTTGATCGTATCTTGGTCCTGGACGCTGGCAAGGCTGTTGAGTTCGGAGCTCCGAAGGAGTTGATGGGCATTGAAAATGGCGTGTTTAAAAATCTGGTGGAAAACAGCGGCGAGAAAGCCGTTCTGGAAAAGATGATCTTCGGCTAGGAAAATTTGGTTGCGTTAGTATCTTATGCTCGGAAGGAAATCAAGATTGTATAGCATGTTTTTCAAATTGTGAATACGACGTCACTAAGGGGACCGCCGAGAATGAATTAATATCATGACAGCGGCACTGCAGATGGATTTTGACCTATTGAGATATCATATACGCAGCAGAAGAAAGAGAGGTGCTGGTCACCAAAGTAGTATCAAGTCAGCCACTAATGAAGACTGAACGACCACTTCTCCCAGACCCAGCTCTTTGCTCGTGCTACGTGTATTGTATGTCCACGGCTGAGCCGGTGGAAACACCACCAAGTCAAGATGGATCAGAGATGCCTTCATCGCGTCCGTTGAAAAAACAAGGTTGGTTGTGCCGAACGCATATTTCACTCTCCCTCCGTCCCGAGTCAAGCAGCCCTTAAGCCCTCAGAGAGGGAGAGCCGCAAGTCTCAGGGAGGAGAGATGGGTGTCATATAGAACACACTAGGCTTTCATCATCTGGAAAACAGTCAGTTTCATGCAATTTGAAAAGAACACGGTATATTTTGGAGGTGCCAACTCACTCGTTTAAAACTTGGAAGGATGAAGAAGAAAAGAAAGAAAAAGTCGGCGTTCGGCCGCAATTAAAGCAGCGCGCTAGGCCGCTTTGGGCGGGCGGATTCTGCCACTTTTTGGAGTCCCGCGCTGGACCCGTCAATCGTGTGGTCGTTGTTTCTCTACCAGACCGACAATGCTGGGTGTGGGCGTGCGAGTGCGAGTGCCGATGCGGCTTCGCTCGAGCTTCGTGCTCTCAAGTACCCTGCGCGCTCCTCGGTCTACACCTTGCGTGCGGCAGATCGCTGCACCGAGGCGCTTTCATCGGCCGGCTTGTCTCCGCGAGCAGCGGGTTCCGGGGGAGCTTCCTAGCTTTCTGGAGGCTTATAAACAGGCAGGTGAGTAGAGCAGATATCTTTGATGAATGAATTGCTAAATCCATACCCTTTTGAGTAGTCGAGTTCCCTCCTGCTACCCATGATTTCGAGTCCTTCCTCTCGCAGGCCGAGCCCAATACCGAAGTTGTCCTGCATGGCTACCTAGGCCACCGGGCTGATCTGTCCAAGAAGCTCTCCTTCGTGCGTCTGGCAGACCCTACAATGAGGCATAGCTTGCAAATAGTTGCCTTCGCCAAGAACGATGCCTTCGAGAAGCTCAAAGCTCTCAACCCCCACAGTCCCGTCGCGGTGCGCGGAACAGTGCAAAAGAAGAAGGCAAAGCCGTCGGAGGCAGGAGACATACCTGCGGAGGATTCATGGGAGTTAGCACTGGGAGACATTCACCCGTTGAATGATTTTCCCAAGGATATCATCATGACCCCGGAAACGGTCTTTGCACCCGAGCAGCGGTACCTGCAGCTTCGTTCCGATGCGGAGCTTCGCGAAGCGCTGAAGTTCAGAGCGGAGGTGCGCAATACTTGCAAGAAGGAGCTGGAGGAGTCCTGCCAGCCTGCGTTTGTGGAAATTGAAACTCCGCTGCTGTTCAAGTCGACGCCGGAGGGTGCGCGAGAATTCTTGGTGCCTACGCGCCGACCTGGTCTGGCCTATGCCTTGCCTCAGAGTCCGCAGCAGTACAAACAGATTCTCATGGCGAGTGGGATACCGAGGTACTATCAATTTGCGCGCTGCTTTCGGGATGAGGATCTTCGGGCGGATCGACAGCCGGAGTTTACACAGGTATGGGAGTTTCGGTCGGATATACGTGATATAGACGCTAATTTGATCGACAGCTCGATATGGAAATGTCATTTGCGACCGGTAGCGATGTCATGCGTACTATCGAGGGAGTTATTCGCCGACTTTGGTCGACATTGATGAAAGATCCCGCGCCCGAGGGCTCATTCCGCAGAGTTTCATATCAAGAGGTCATGGCTCGCTTTGGGTCCGATAAACCAGACACTCGATACGGTATGGAGATCATGCGACTTGAGCATGTTCTGCCAGTGGATCTGGTGGGTAAGATCTCATCCTTGACGAATCCGATTGTTGAGGCATTCAAGTTGGAAAGCGAGGACAATGATCCCGCCGAGACCCTCAAGTTTATCACTCGCTTTCTTGATTCGCCGGCCGGTATGCCATTCAACAATAACCCCGATGGCGGCCCAGGAGTCTTTGTATATAACGGCAAGCAACCTCTTTGTGGTCTTCAGCCATTTGGATTTGAAGCTGCCGACCGAGTTGAAGAACTACTTGAGCCCGACCACGGCGATCTGATTATCCTGCAAGCTCGCCCCCGAGCTCCATTCTCCGGTGGATCAACACCCATTGGTGACCTTCGCCGTGCACTGCACGCCTCAGCAGTCTCAACAGGCTTCAAGCCCGCACCCACAGGCTTTGACTTCATGTGGGTTGTTGACTTCCCTCTCTTTTCCCCCTCCTCGGACACGGAACCCGGCCAAGGTGGCGCAGCCGGCATCTCATCTACGCACCACCCATTCACAGCGCCCAAATCTGCCGCCGATGTGGACCTGCTCCTCACAGATCCCACCCAAGCGGTGGCAGACCACTACGATCTTGTCGTGAACGGTGTTGAACTTGGCGGTGGCAGTCGTCGTATCCACGATGCTGCGGTCCAGGAGTTCATCCTACGTGATATTCTCAAGATGCCGGCCGAGCGTTTGGCAGACTTCTCGCACTTGCTCGATGCCCTGCGCGCTGGATGTCCGCCACATGCGGGCCTCGCGCTCGGCTTTGATCGTCTCGTTGCTGTGATGCTCGGTAAAGAGTCTGTTCGCGATGTCATCGCGTTCCCAAAGACCGGCAAAGGAGGTGATGATGCCATGGTTCGCGCGCCGAGCCCGATGACCCCTGAAGCGTTGCGAACCTATCACTTGCAGCTAGAGCAGTAGATGTTGACAGTCGCATGTGGGTGTTCTATACCTACAACCGGCAGCATTGTACTATATGTGTACTATAGATTTAGATACCCGGTCGATCTCCCATCCATGAACACTAGTTCCAATTGTGAGAATCTTATGGCTTCGAAGGACTAACCTGTTCTTCAATCTTCATCGCCATTTCACACATACCTGAACGGTTCTCATAGAAAGCGGTAGCCTTTCCCGTGCGTATTTATGAGCCACTCGGCAATACGGCAGTCTCTATTGCTCCAGAAAGAAATAATTGTCTGCGAAATCTGACGTCTCCAGTCAATCTCCACCCCTAGCTCCCTAGCCATCATCTCGCAATTGACAAGGATCTGTCCGCAATTCTGCATGTATCTTGCTAGTTGCTCACGATTGGCAGGATGGAATGGATCGTGCGGCACTTTGAGGGTTCTTTTCGGCTCATAATCGGCGAATCGCATTACCATCGAGACCAGTTCTGGTGGGAGACAGCCCTGTTCATATAAAATTTGGCGCACGCAACTCACATCCTCTGCACTAGGAAAATGCTCCATCGAGGGATTCTCCAAGGTCAGAAACTCATCGAACGGCAGAAACCCGTAGTGCGGCCCGTTAATGGTATGCTCACCATTCTCGTTGAAGATGCCTATATTCTGCAACCAGTGTTTGCCTTTTTTGTTGACGAGATGGGGGCCATCATTGTGGAATCGGTCATCGGGGATCCCGAAAAACTGTCGATGGGGGTAGGTAATGACATCTGAAGTTCCTCCGGGGGCCGTACAATCCCTAAGCATGCGCTGATAGAATGCTGTATGGCGGTAGTCTAACTGGTCAGTTTTCCCGACCGCTGGGTCCCAAAGCTCAGGGACTTTGAGCACGGTGTTGAGACAGAGGTATACATATAACGCCTTTTCGTACAGCTGGTCCCATCCAGCATCAGGGGGGCTTGCCTATCCGCATTTGTTAGCTAGATCATTACATACGTGGCCGGGTTTATAATCGTGGCTTACCATGCAATGGCACTGGGCAGCGTTCTTCCAGCTTTCCAAAGCCACATCCGGATGAACGCATGCACGGAGAATAGGCTCCATCTCACCGTGAATGATCAGTGTCTTGACGATCTCGAGGTTAAAATACCCCAGCCCGTTGATCTCGTAAAAATAGGGACAGTCGTTGTACTCGTAGCTTCGGAGGAACGCGGCCACTATCCTCAGCTCATGTGGAATCAGTGGGGGCTCAGGGATGTCACCAGGGTAATAAATGCCGGACACTGGGAGCCATCGAGCCACGTAGGGATCAATTTTTTGGACAATCCTCTCGTCTAGCAGTACGTTTTCGGGATGGGGGAGATTGTATTCTGGGTACTTGCTCCGCTCTTCTGTTGCGCAGTCGTCGATGGCTTGCACGAAGTCCGAGACAAACTGGGTGAAGTCTGCGCCCTGATTCTCTTTCATGCGAGGAACGAGATTAGTGACTTCGTACTGGCATTCTTTCCCCGATCTGCGCGGGACCCAACGCAGATTGGATGTCAGGAGAGGCCATGGGATTCGGTCTGCCAAGTGGGCCATTGTACGAGACCAAGTTCGAAATCACGAACCAAATCAGCGTATTTGAATATCGGAACTGGAGGAGAAGCTCTCTTGGTCTGTTGTTCTCCGCGAGGAGGCGGGAGGGCAAGGGAGCTGCGAGGAAAGTGAGGAGCAGCGAACTAAATACCTAAGTGCAAACCCAGCGATGCTAACTGTGAGCGGCTAGAACATGCCACAAAGTGAGTCAAGAACTCGGCGCCTGCGCTAGGCCTGCGGTGAGGACGCCCAGGGGCGCCTGAATGTCGTATTTTCCAACATTGGGGAATTTTCGTCAAAGAATGAGAATAATGCCAAGATCCATGGCAGATATCCCATTCTCTTGTCTTGGACATCATGTAATCCGAAAATACACATATCCATGGATAATATTGACTTGACCCGTATCCTGACTATAGATATCCGTTCTCATGCTAATCGTGTAGTCTTCTAATGCCGAACTCATGGAAAATCCAATCCTGCAGACTGCTGCATGGAGAAACAGCCGAGGAGCCCTACCGACTCTATTTCAATAGACCTGGCAGCACGTATGAGTCGGTGAAATTCCAAAGCATCGCCGAGTTCTGCGTGTGGAAAGCAGCACCAGTATACCATGTGTTTCGATACCCCTGTAAAGCATACAGGTCCCTGTAAAATCCATTCGCGATTTGTTCGGGCGACACCGTTAGCTCGAATGGGGTATGACTATCGAACCGGACAAACCCAGGCTTTCGCGAAACATTTCCTGCAAATCCATTGGCTTGCAGCTTCTTGATGTATGTGACTATCGCACACTGGACTTCACTATCCGACAGGCCCTTTGGACTGCCATATTTGACGTCGAAGACGCCTTGAATCGCTGTTGCTGAGACCGAGTAGACACCCGGTAGCTTCGGTAGGTTGTATGGCGTGTCAGAACCAACGGAGTACGAGGTAAAGTTTGGCGGCAGCCCGGTGTTGTTGACTAAACTCGTGTAGTATCCGGTGTTCGCGAATCGGCTGAAGAGAGTAGACTCGCGGCTGTCGAGGGCAAGGGGCCTCATATTATCGACCTTTTGAGGGATTGCCACCAAGAGCTTTCTCCCCTTCACGGTTTGTGAGCCGCTGGGGGTTTGAACGTCTAGTTCAATTCCATCTTGATCCCTCTGACGTGTGGAGACCACGCGGCTGCTCAACAGCACATCAGGCCCAAGAAACTCAGCCGCATGGTCGTAGATTTCATAGTTGTTGTGACTCGTGGTCACCAAGAAACCACTCGACATATCTTGCAGGATATCCAATCCAAAATTCTTAAACACGTACAATGTTGGTTGGTGGAGGAAATCGCCTAAGCCCTGACCATACGTAAATATTGTGTAGGTCGCATTGCCAATATCAGGGTACTTGGTAAGAAACTGGCCAAACGGTAATAGCAAGTCGCCTGGAACGGGGTCGGGGAGAAAGAACCCAAGCTCAAGCTGCACGTATTTAGATAGTTGTTGCGCATATGCGAGGAGTGCCGCGGTAGGATCAGGACTGGTGTAATTTGTCTGTTTGCCAGTCTTCCCATCTAGATACTTGGGAACCGACGCGCTGAAACTCGGTGCCTCCATGGTCCAAGACACGTTCAATCGACCAAAATAGTCCTTCACAACTTGCTGGTTATGGAAGATGACCACCCCATAGTCCACTGTCTGTTTGGTTGCCAGATCCTGGTATGTATTGACGTGGCCCCCCAAGATGTTATCCTTCTCAATCAAAATGACCGATTTGCCCTCATCACGAAGTCGCACGGCAGAAAAGGTTCCAGAAGCTCCGCCGCCTATGATTGCGATATCGCGAACAATGGTGCTTTGCTTGCACTGGCTGAGCGAAGTGTGAAAAATGAGGCCCAGCGCGAGGAAGGCCGTGCGTGTTTGCCGGAGCATGGCTGCCTGATGCAAATATGTGTTAGGTGGCAAGCCGAGATGAAAGAAGATTTGAATTGCTCGCTCCTGTTTCAGCACATCACCCGACTTATATGCTTTCACAGTTTTTTTGCTGGTATAAACAGGCCACAGTATATGGTTCGGCGCTATGTGGTGTAGGGTCCACAATCTTGGGCCCCTGCGCAGTATTGCTGTGTATTGTGTATAGGGCGTGACCTGGCTGCAGAAGACTGATTCGGCGTTCGAGCTAATAGTTTGGAATTGGAGAAGTGTGGTTGCATCCGATTGCAACCTTTCGGATGGTGGTGGAGAGATTTGCATCTGATTGCGCTTATTCTGACTCGATTGGTTTAGATTTGGCCCGAAAGCTGTATATGAAGGTGTGAAGGTCAGGTGGATTGATATGTAAACTCTTCGATATCACCCGGCGGTATAATACTGCTTGTTGCAACAAGGTGAAGGGATCATATTGCTTTTTCTATTTTTCCGGCTGTTCCGAGCAGCAAATTTGATGCCATTTCCGACAACACTGTACGCCGATGACTTTGTTTGATCTTGCTGCTAGGCAGCCCCGCAGCCGAGAAGTAGAATGCAAGAAGCCCGTGTTGAATCGGGGTCGTCATCAGTTCGAGGGTGGCTGGTTTATGCGATTGGGTTGTGAGGTTCGGACCATGCTAGTAAAGTCTCCGTGGGTTGTTTCGACAACATCCACTTTCTCAAATCCAGACTTGGGGTATAAATCAATACCGGCAAGAGACGACATGACAATGAATCCTGGCCATCGCCGTCTACCTCATCACAAAAGTATTTCAGCAGCTTAGATCCTATCCCTTGTCGTTGGTGGTGTGGGTTCACTGTCATGAAGGTGAGTCCTGATAGGATCAATATGGCAGCCGTCTCAGATGTTTGGGTACACTCGCAGTGGACATACGATATGCTTCATTTGGAATATGATTGAGCACCCTTTCTCTTTCCTTTTTCAAACGTTTGGAAAAATCAAGCCATGAAGTCCCATTCATCGTATCAGGACAGTGGCCGCTTGTTGAGTTCATGTTTCTGGTGTTCTTCCGATCAGCCCAAGGGGAGATCCATCAAATGTGCATGCTTTGTACAGAGTTGCCTTCCCACTGTTAATACCATCGCACATGCCGTCGATGATCCACTGGATTTCGTTTTCGCTTTGATCTTCGCTTTTCGGCCCGGGAAACACCTGAAGGTGCAATGGACCATCTTGATGGGCTGGGTATTCGACTGTGCGGACAAGCCTGTCAACATTCCAACTTTAACTGGAGATATGGAGTATGCCATCCTTCATATGTCAGCCTGCCTGTGTTGGTGGGTTATTCAGACTTGTGTGGTGTTAATAGTGAGAGAGAGAGAGAGAGAGAGAGAGAGAGTGTGTGTGTGTGTGTGTGTGTGTGTTGACTGCGAAGTCACCTGAGATCCGCTCAGGCCGATTTATTATTCGGCATGGCCAGAACAGCATACTCATCCTCAGCTTGCAACTACACCAAAATACATAACCTCTGCACTACGCGGGGGTAAAATCCAGGGGAGCACGGTTGTATCCTTTTCGCCCTCATCATACGACTGGGCTAATGAAGACAGACTGCGGCATTTTGGTATGTTCTATCATAGCCTATGGTTCATAATCCATGGCGATGGAAGACGCCTTGCCACGCTTTGAGTACGTCGTCCCAAGCCACAATCAACATCCAACATCTTGCCTAATACCTTCATAGGTGCACCACGTCAGAAATTGGGGAGATTAGCGCGCATTACTCGTGCCCCACCTGCTCTCGAAGCTTCACCAAGTCAGTCGCGATTCCGAGTCTTCTGCCCGCAATAGTCGAAATTTGGCGCCGCGTTCCACCAATCAAGCATCTTGGCTGGCAGCCCGCCAATCAGAATCGGCGACGGCGTACATTCTTCGGCTTCCTTTTGTTGACCGCACAATTCTCCTCGGCTCTTGCACAAGAACCCTAGAGTCGGACCGCGCGGCCGCGCGCTGGCCCTCTAGTGCCATTGATCTGGCGGCTTAGCGTCCCGGGGAGGCGAAGCGCCGATTGGGTATTCGTGGAAGCCAGTAATACCGAGATGGGATTCCGACGGCGTGAATCGCGGTGGAAAATTTTTTTCCAAGGAGGCTAGGAGGCTTTCAGCTTTCCGGAATCCTTCTATCGCCTTCTTTGGGCGCGAGTGGCATCCGAACGAGCGCCACTGGCTTTGCGACTCAAACGGCTGTGCCTCGATAGGCATCATTGCCGAACCGAACGTCGCATATGATCACTCAGCCAATATCATCTCATTGGCCGGGCTATAGAGTTAACTAACGAGTTAACAACTAGTTAAAGGCTGTGATAGAAAAAACAAAGACGTCATTCCGCAGACGCCCGTTTGGTGGGGTCGAAGAGGAAGCTTGGGCCCGAGAATGAGCGATGAGATGGACAAGATTAGTCTGACACCGCGAATCGTGAATCGTTAATGCGAGTGAATGACAAAAGTGGCTTGTGCCGGACGCGCTCCTTACTTCATGCACTGCTTGCCCCCAGTTGTCGGCGTCCCCTGATCTGCATTTTCATCCGAGGTACGTACCACCCCATCGCCCCATGGAACAACGAGGAACTAGATTCTAGATTGTTCGGGGCATCGTGGGCAGCCTCTGGCCGCTTCGACCGCCAATGCCGTTTATATAGACCCCGTCGCATGCCTCTGGCGACGGCGAACACCCCGATCTAGGTGCACTTCACCATCCGTAGGCCCTAATCCCCACCCGTCTGCGCTTCTACGAATCCCGAGACTGTCATTGGCGGCATCTCAAACCGGAGCAATTGGTGTCGCACGCCAACCCCGTCGTGATCATGCCCGATGCCCTAGGAATAGTCTTGACCGTGCGATTGTGAATTGTCTCTAGGACACTCCTCTCATGACCAGCAAGCGACAGAAGAAACAGCCTCCTCGTCAACCAAATGAGGTTGTTCCGCTGCAGGAGCGGCCAGCGCCGTCGGAGCCGCATAGTGCGCCGGCAACGCCAATCCGGCCATCTGTATTGGAGCCCGCGCCAGCGCGAGGCATTCGGGGGCCCAATTCGACTCCCTCGCTCATAGATGGTGCCAGCGCCGCCAATGCCAAAGTGGCCATTCCGCGCCAGCCGGTAGGCCATGTGCCGCGCTACAGTCGCCGAGTACCGCGCGCCTGTGAGTCGTGTAGACAACGCAAGTCGAAATGCAGCGGCGACACGCCCGTCTGCCGGCAGTGTCGCGAGTTGCGGATTCCCTGTCAGTACCCCGTGGGTTGGCGGGAAAAGATGAAGAAGTAAGTTCCCCCGAGGATACTCCCTCCAATCGGCAGCCGAGATTGGGACCGCGGTTTACTAACAGTGTGTGTATAGTGAGATTGAGAGACTCTCGGCCGAAGTGCAGGACTACGAGACCTTTTTGAATGAGGTACGGAACTCAGTCGGCGAGTCTCAGACCGCGGACTGGATCAAGACTTTGCTGGGAAAGGTTTGTATTGTGCTGATAGATCACCCATGATCACCGTTGAGTTGAGCTGTTGCTGACGATGCCATGGAAGCATGGGCTGATGGGGGATCATGTCTTCGACACCTCCCATTCGCTTCTATCCACGCCTCAAAATGAAACCGAAGCTGATGATCCTTCTCCCCTCTCTTCAATTGGGTCATTGGAGGCCATTGATCGTGTCGAAGAAGACCTGAATCGAACAAAACACACCCAAGCCACAGGCTTCATGGGGAAGAGCTCCGAGATTACATGGATGCAACGACTGCAACGAGAGGCAGAACAGCACGCCCGAGGGGATCCCGGGACGCTGGATTCCTACCAGGATGAAGACGAAGAATCAAAAGACCGGTTCTCCCTCCACGCGCTGAACTATCACCTTGACGATTTCGACATCTCTGTGCCCGAACCGGTCCAGCTCTACCGCACCCCATCTCGACATCTCGCGAACCAGCTCTTTGACGATTACCTGAAAACCGTACACCCTTTCTTCCCTATCATCAGCAAGCCATTATTCCGCTCCCAGTTCCAGACCTTCTTCGACAGTTCCTCTCGTCCTGGGGCCGCTCGACCGGGCGACAAATGGCTCGCCATTCTGAACGCGATATTTGCCATCGCGGCGAAACATGCTCACCTTACACGCGCGCCTTGGCGTGGCGATGAGAATGACCACTTGGTGTATCTGACTCGCGCGAGGCTTCTTAGTATGAACGGCGAGGTCTTGTTCAGCCACCCCGATCTCCAGCAAGTCCAGGTGGAGGCCTTGATTGCATTTTATCTACTGGCATCCGACCAAATCAACCGGTTCGTACCATATCCCCTTATGCCCTTGCCCACCTATTGGATCAAACGCTAACCCTGATCTCTCATTCACAGCGCATGGAGAATCTCGGCCTTGGCAATGCGCTCCGCCATCACGCTCGGTATCAATTTGAAGAACACTAGTTCGCGAACCCCAAATATATCAAAGGAAGCTCGCTATAGGGTTTGGTGGTGCCTCTACACCTTCGAGCATATGCTGGGCATCATGACCGGTCGGGCTATCTATAGCCTTGACGGAGGATACGCAACCCCACTGCCGCTCCCTTTCGAAGAAGATCAACTCCAGGAGAACTCAGCAGCGGTGAAAGTGCTCAACGACCCAGCGTTGAGGGACGAGCAGATCAGTAGTGTCATGGCAAGCTACTGGATTCGACAATCGGAGGGCAGAGACGACAAGGCTCGGCCACGAGAGCCCGCGTGGCTCAGGAGTCTGCCTGTCAACTCCGGGCTATGCTATCTGTACTACTGTGATTTGACAGTCATCACGCAAGAGATTGTCAACAAGGTATACTCGACCAACTCCGTAATGCTTTTATGGTCAGACATCGAAAGTCGTCTGGAAGAACTCAGGTCCCGCATCGACCTCTGGCTTTCAAACCTCCCCAAGGGACTGGATTTTACCCAGGAGGACAACAAAGATACCAACGATCAACTTCGGTATAAGATTTTCCTAGCGTTCCAATACTACAGTACGCGACTCACTCTGGGTCGCCCGTGCCTCTGCCGGCGCGATGCGCGGCACAACAACTCCGCTCAGAGCTTCAGCCACAACATGGCCGTGATCACCCTGGAGTCTGCTTCGCGCATGCTCGACCTGATCCCTGACGAGCCCAACGTTCTCCAACTCTACGAGATCTGCCCTTGGTGGGGAGTGCTCCGCTACCTCATGCAAGCAGCAACCGTCATCCTTCTCGAGTTGTCATTCGGCAGCGTGCATGTGCCAGAGGACGAAGACAAACTCGTCAACCTCGCCAAGAAATGCATTCGCTGGTTCCACGCCATGTCGGAGCGCAGCATGGGCTCCCGACGAGCGTGGAAGCTCTGTGATTCCAGTTTCCGGAAGCTGGCCAGTGGCATGAAATACGACACTGACGACATCCCTCCTTCACATCCACACGCGCAAGAGCGCACCAGTGCCGCAAGCCCCTCCCAATTCCCGCTTGAAACGTCTCCGACCATTCCGGCTTCTTCGCGAGATTATTTTGGCCTGCAGTTTGAGGATCCATCCCCGTTTGTTGCTCGACCCGCACCGGAAGAAGATATCTGGACGAGCTACTTCAATCTCCCAACTCCTGATCTGATGTGGTCTATGCAGGGCTTGCCTGAGATGCCCGAAGATTCCTACTTCACCTACGACCCTCTCCACGAAGACTTTGTTCGGTCCTTGTTCACCTCCTCTGAAGAGGAGAGTCGAGACCCGAACTAAGCTCATGAACTAAACAAAAGCATTCACTGGTTCCAAGACGTAGAAAAGAAAAGAAAGAATACGATACCCTTTTCTGATTTGTGCTGTGTTGGCGCCGCTCAACCTACAGCCCTCTGTCTTTTCTGCGACGTTTTTTTCCCGGTTTCTTTTCAGTAGCGCCTGACCAGCCATGACTTGAAAAACAATATTTCGGTAATTATCGTCATCTTAGCGCATTAGCATTGGGGTAGGATAAACAAAAGCATTTGCATTTGTTATCGTGATATGATAGACAATATATAAGCCACAGTCGCACTCTGGCCGAGCATAGTCACGTACCACTATCAAGCCACGACGTAAAACCAGCCTCCTAGCTATTCGGCCGGATGCGCCGCTCGATGTCCTCAATCGACCCGGGATCTGGCCGCCTAGGACGATACAAAAAAAAATCGACGACGTCTCAATATTGGCTCGACGCCCGTTCGCGCCAGCAAGTCCACTATCGGCTGGCATCCGGACACGAAGGCCGTCTGCATCAGATCGTTCTGAAGCGCGGGCGATTCGATATCCGCATTGCCAATCGGCAGAAGGAGGAACTCGGCGAACTTCCCTGACCTCGCGGCACTTCTCACAATTGAAGCGCTATTGAGTCGCGGGTTGGTTTCGTGGGACAACAACAGTCCAAAGACTTCGTGACTGTCTCCACCCTCAATAGCCAGTTGCAAGGGGCGTCGTGTTCACAGTCTGCGCCAGATCGCCGATTTTCTTGGGCGACGCGTCGGCATTCGGATTCGCGCCGTTCTCCAACAAAAGCAAGATCATGCTCGGGGGCGCATGTTTGACCGCCGCGCACAGCGGCATCCAGCTTGCAATGGCAAACTGGAAATTGGGATCTGCGACCTCCTTGGACAGGAGGTATGTGACCCGAGCCTCGTTCGCGCGCTGCGCCGCGTATTGCAGCAAGAGCTGGACGTCCGCTCTCGCGGTGCCGCGCAGCTGCGGGTATCGGCGCCGTAGCGCGCGGAGCAGGTAGTCTGCGATGGCATCGTGGCCCTCGCACGCGGCCTAGGCAATCAGTCGGTGGTCATCCAGGTCGACGGAGTGCAGACAGGCACCCCGGCGCACCAGAGGCTCGACGATGTCGAAGTGTCCGCCGCGAGCCGCTAATGCGAGAGCGCTCCGGCCCCAGCGGCTCTTGTAGTTGATATTGACGCCCCGGTCCAGGAACTTGGCCATGACGGCCGTGGGGCCGTTCTTGGCGGCGTTCGAGATCGGGTGTTTTTCTCAAGGGCTTCTCGCCACGGCGACTCGGTTTACGGTATCGGAGGTGCTTTGCTCTGGCGAAAGGAGTCGTGCGGGCCCCATAGTGCGATTCCCATTGCACGTCCGCGACGGCATTCAGGACGTGTTGCAGTGTTCCTTCGCAGCCTTGTTTCGCACCACAAGGCTGAGCCTTTGGTGTTTCAGACTGCGAGCGTAGAGATCAGGGTTGAGGGCGGCATAGAAGAAGCCTGCAGGAGCGCGTTCGAGTCCTTGAGATCCAGTTTTCGGGAGGTGAGATGGAGGGTCTCATCTGGTATTTTCAGGAAGGAGATTTCGTGGACGCTGGCCGTCGGCACCGTTCACAGGGTCGATCAGTAGATCCGACAGCTCGCGATGGGGGTCGAGCCTCGAATGGACGGATCGCCGTTCTCGATGGTGAGTCGCCCCGGACAGTGCTTTTTCATAATCAAAATAGAATCAACTTGATCATAGATGTAAGAAAGCGGGAAACTAAACGCGGGGATACACTACAGAACTTGAGCGGAGTAGCGAAACGCCTAATCCGTTATTTTCAAGGACCAAATAGTTTATCATCAATAGATCTTTGCTAGCGATGCCTGGGTTGTGAGGCAGGCCCACGCTAGTGTGTAGATAGCTTCATACTCATACAGATCTTCCACGCCATCAGAATCAGTACAGAGGCGCCGTTTGAGAATATAGGAGTTCTGTTCTACCATCGTTCTCATGGCCAAACGGAGTAGGGTATAAGGGGCCAGGAATTCGGAAAAGGGCAATCTAGGTTGCAAGAAATCACAGAGGGGGCAAGAAGAGCAATGGAGTCTAGAAACCGCTATTCTTGTCACTTTAGGGATAGGCTGGAGAGGCGGGCAAGGTAGTGGGAGGTCCCTGAAGAGAAGAGAGCAACCAGGGGCTAGAGCTATCAATGTTATGGAATCGCAGGGGAAAGGATGTTAAACAGAGGAGCTAAGAATGGCCCCCTATCAGGAGCGCGGGCAAAGGACCTGCGGCGAAATCCCAAGTGGACATGGATGGGCCACGAGGCACAGCCAGCGAAAGACATGAGGAGCAGAAATAGGCTCGGCTTGTTATACGCATTCGTCACGCCCAGGCCAACAACGGTGAGCGGGACCCTTGAAATAGCGTCAAAAGCTGCCGTTGCTACGGTGAAGCACAAAAAAGATTGCGAGGGAATCAGCGTGAAAGCCGCAATGGTAACAACGTGAAGAAGTAGTCCATCTACTCGACAATGGGAATTTCCACTACAGTTCTATTTCGTCGTAATACTTTATAAATCCTCCTTCTAATGTATTGTATTAATAGGGACCTACGTATACTTAGGAAATAATTACTAGTGCTTTAGGGTGTGTAGCTTGCCTACCTGTTACATGATCTACGAGTTACTCCGTAGTATCATCAGAGGTACTGTATGACCCAATTGCCCGGCCCTAATTCTACATATCGCCCCAGATTCCTCCCAAGACACCTTCGGCTTAGCTACCTAGATAGAAAATTCCTCTTTATCGGAAACTGGGTATAAAACGCAGGTCCGTCGCCTTCGAAAATACTCTCGGCGACCACCCCCTTCCCTCCTGCGTCGCAGTCTACCCGTCTACTTGAACATTCTCCATCTCGACTCTAACAATCGATTTGCCACCATGAAACTCCTCAGTCTGACCCTCGTTACCGCTCTCGCCGTGCTTAGCAGCGCCAGTGTTCTGCCAAACCCACTCGTAGAACGAAGCTGCAAGGATAGTGAGTCTACACCAATTGTCTTTCTAGTTATTTCCTTGAAGTTTATCGCGGCTTGGGCTGGTTTGGAAAGTGGCACTCGCTTACTTCTCCCCTATGCAGTCGACCACTTTTGTTTGTGGGATCATATGTGCTGTTCGAAGAACTGCAAATCTCGTGCAACCTCGACTGGGTCCTTCAGCGGCTGGTACTGTGCTCCGGCAGAGTAAATCAGGCTGGATGGTTGTATTTAAGTTGGCACTCAGACACGAGTCAAGACCCAAGGACGTCAAATTACCCTCTGGGGGCCTAGGCTGTATTTCTGAGTGGCTGTATTTCTGAGTGTTTAAATGACATGCTAAACTTACGTTAATGGAATTAAAATGAGATTAGTGTGACGGTCTACTAGATCTATTATCATATGACCCATGATTGATATCTTCAGCTGCCGCTTCTTCTCTTTCTCCCCTTTCCTTCTCATTATGTTGAATATTCTTGTCTTACTCCTCAGAAAGTCGATACTCAGTCGATTACTTTGTCTGCCTAGCACCCCTATCATAATTAGGCTGAGAGAGAGCTTTGTGGGTAGATCCTTATATCAGGCTCTGCGGGTAAGAGATATTATCGATGCGATATAGGCTCTGTGTCATTGCTACACACGATTGTAGTCCGTGAACGGCCTATGTTAGTTTCTTGAGCGTGCCAGATTTTAACAGATGATGGCAATGAACAACAATTGCAGTAGATAACAGAATTTATTGGGGTAGAGAAATGTGCTTTCCTACCAGTTCTCTGTGGTGTCATTGCAGTCTTTCTTTGGATATGTTAAACGAGCGTGGATGAAGATTGTATGACAGGCCAAGACGTGAGTAAAAAAGAGCCATCTTTATGGGAGCCTTTGTTCATCACATAGCTAGCTATATGCAAATGCAGACGAATCGTTAGAATGGTGATGGCCGTGGTTTGTCAATTTAGGAAAAATAGCTACAATATTTCAAAGAAACTGAAACTAAAAGCCATGTGAGATTGAGAGTAACCGGACTCGAAGATGGAGGTCAATTTATACTCAGTAGTCTAAAGCCAGTCATGTCTGGTATACCTAAGTTGGACGTTGTCACGCCACGGAACTCCAGCACACAACCAATGAAATGTGGAGCAAATATATACAACTAAGAATATGAGATATATCAGAATAGAAAGGCTCCATATGGTGGTGGTTGTACAATATAAAGCAGATAACGCCGCTCCCAACCGCTTTATAGGACTGAATCAGGAAATCAACACAATGCAAACAGGACGAATGAGACAAGTCTCATGCAGTTGACACACTACTCGCCCGATTTGATGACGAACCACCCTCAGTGGTTGTAGGTTGTGCACCGTCGTCCCCAACGGTTTCACCTGAATCATCATAATACAAATATTCTTCATCTTCTTCCGGCTGTCCGAAAATGTTCCGCCACACTCCGTCCCATAGGCCCTTTTTGGTCACCAAACCTCCAACAAGAAGAATCGGCAACTGCCAAATACTAGCCCAAAAGAGGCCTCGCGCAGTGCCCTGACTCCCCTGATGCTGCCAGAAGCGATAGGCCTCGCGGACAAGCCAGCCGTTGGCAAAGGTACTACTCACCAAAAAGGCGTGGCCAACAACGCCGGCCCACCAGAGACCGATCGAGATGGGAAACATGAGGACGGAATATCGCAACGCAACTCGAGCGTTGCGTGCAGGATTAACCCAGCACATCATTCTGTAGCCAGCAGCCTTGTAATCGTCCCGAATAACGTGCGAGAGGGCGTTAAAGTGTGGGAATTGCCAGGCAAATAAGACCCCACCAAGCAGCCAGCCACCAATGCTGTCCTCGCTGAAGAGCATGTCGCGCCAGGAGTCATGGCCTGTTGTCGCCGTCTGACCGGCCGCAGCAACCCAGCCCATAAGTGGTGGGATTCCGCCAACCACCGCACCGACCCAGGTGTTGATTACGTGGATACGCTTCAGAGGGGTGTAAACGAAAGCATATAAAGCAATGTTCGTTGCCGAGAGAGCCGTAGTGGTAGGATTGGTTCCGATATACAGCAGCCCAAGACCCGCAGCAGCGGTTCCAACGGCGAAGAGCAAGGCCGCCCGGCGGGAGACCAGCCCACGAACGAGCGGACGATTCCGGGTACGTGACATCAGTGCATCATATTGCGGCTCGAACAACATGTTCAAAGTATTCGCGCTGCAGCAGGATAGAAAGGTACCCGTAGTCAAGTATATGAAGGTCAAGGTTGAAGTTGAGAGTGTTGGGAGTGGGGTCATGGCCGGGTCGAGAGTAAGCAGGGAGGAGATAGGGTACATCCCGTATGCGGAAGTCGTGGTTAATAGGATCAAAAACGACAATCGAGGTTTCGTCAAGGCCAGAAAAGCAGCGAGCTTGCGACGGATCGAGGTAGTGGGGAGGGCGGACGAGAAATTTGATAGCTGCGCTGACGCATCGAGCGGGATGGTAGGTTCTGCTTGGCCGTTGGCTATACCCGAATCCTTTAAACGTTTCCTCCGTCGATGAGGTAGTTCATGTCGTCCAGATTCTGGAGCAATTGGTGTAGGTGAGGGTGTCTCGGCCGCTGCTGTTGGGTTTGCGGAGGCATCGTTCGATGGTTGAGAGGTATGAGAATTCGAGAGAGAACCGGAATTGGTAGATGCAAATGATGAGAGGAAGCCTCCTCTTGTGCTCGAACCATCGTAAAGGCGGTTAGGGGAGAAATAGGTCTTGTGGAGAGTCGAAGGTGACTGGCCTTCCGCAATCCCGGTTCGCCGATGCGAGGAAGACAGGAACCCTCGAATGGCAGACGGTGGTTGCGCTCGTGATCGAATCAGACATCGCGAGCATACCAATGCCTCTCGAGGCGGCCCAGGCCTCAATATGGCGGACCGTAGCGGAATCATGGCGCGTCCGAGGTCCTCGAAAGAAGCGGACGAGAGCAAAGTGGAAAGATGCGAACTTTCCCTGGCGGCGCACGGACCAAGTCGGCGGCGTGGAATGTCAACACGTATAAACACATTTCTTGCGCTCCATCCTTCGCCGCTCAAACCACCATGGACGTTCTTCAGAAGACCGTGCTGGATCCTCTCCAGCCTTATCTCCACCCCATCGTCAAGGCTATCCCTGAGCCTGTCCATGATGCCGTCATCTCGTTGATCGGCGCCCCCTGTCACAGCGCGCTGCTTCTCAACCTCGATGTCACCCAAGACCCCGCCTGCACATCCCTGGCTATCTCGAAAGCTCTCGGTATTGCCATCGTTGGTGCCAGTGCTGTGGTCAAAGTCCCACAGATCCTGAAGCTCATCAGCTCGCGCTCGTCTGCGGGTGTTTCCTTCGTCTCGTACGCGCTTGAAACCGCCAGTTTGCTCATCACGCTGTCGTACGGCGTGCGCAACCAGTTCCCCTTCAGCACATACGGTGAATCTGCTCTTATTGCTGTGCAGGATGTGGCAATTGGTGTTCTCGTCTTGACTTTCGCCGGCCGCTCAGCTGCGGCGGCCGCCTTTGTCGCTGTCGTGGCGGCCAGTGTGTACGCCCTTCTCTTCGACCAGACTCTCGTGGATGCGCAGACCATGGCATACCTACAGGCTGGCGCTGGAGCTCTTGGTATTGCCAGCAAGGTCCCTCAGATCTATACCATCTGGAGTGAAGGAGGAACCGGACAGCTGAGCGCATTCGCGGTATGTCGCGTCCACTCTATTGCATCTCAAGACATTCTTACTGACTTTCTTTGTCTGCAGGTCTTTAACTACCTCGTTGGCTCGCTTTCCCGCATCTTCACCACGCTGCAAGAGGTGGACGACAAGCTCATTCTCTACAGCTTTGTCGCCGGGTTCTCTCTCAACTTCATCCTTGCAGCCCAGATGGCGTACTACTGGAACAGCCCAGCGCCGAAGAAGGCACCCCGCACCAAGACCGTGGAGAAAGCGCCTAGCGGCGCAAGCTCCGGGGCATCCCCCAGACCAGGCTCCAAGACACCCACCACTCGAAGACGGGGTTGAGAATGTTTTCTAGCTAAGCTGCACTTAAAATCTTTTCGTAATACCTCTGATTACTGCTTTTGAATTCGTCCAGAACCTTGGAAGGCCTACAAGAGCCACCCTAGTCATGTCTATTCATGTTCTTCATGCAGTCCGTATGTGTATCATGTGTAGAGAACCCGCGCCTCTGTAGTCCCTCAACTGACCTCAAGCACCGGAAAGACTAAGGCATGCGCCCGGTAGTCATATATCGCAGAATATCGCCCAGCGGCACGAAGGGCTCCACAGCATGCGCATGGTGAGGTGCAATCTCAAACTCGAAGCCTGCACCACCGCCCGACTTGCGGTGCACTCCGACGATCTCCATCTCATCTTCACCCTCCCCCTCGCCTTCCTCTTCTTCTTCTTCCTCTTCCTCCTCCTCTTCATCCTCGTCATCCTCCAATTGCTTCTGTAGCCCAGTCACCACGTTCTGTATACCAGCTTCACGTTCCTCGAGCGTGTAATTCCCACCCCAATTCCGCCGCCTGGCCTGCTCGTTAGCCTCAAGCGGCGCCCATTCCCATAGCTGCGCCAACTCGGCCTCGCTGAGCTGTTTCCGCTGTGGCGCTGCCGCCGCTAGTGCACTCGGATTCGGCGTCGGGTTGGTGGGATCTAAGGGGGAGGTCGGAGATGGCTCTGAGCCAGCAATACGGCCGCGCGCGACCCAGTCCTCGACTCGGGGGTCGAGCTTCGTGCGCAGAAGCTGCTCGAGGGTGTTTGATTGTGTACGGCCAGGATAGTCGGGGCCAGGGTAGGCGACGAGCGAGGAGAGGAGATCGCGATGGTCGGAGAGGTGTTCGGATACGCTGACGAGGTTGTTGGATATGATATTTGCTTGTGATTGAAGCGAGGACCTGGCGGTTCGGGTCAGCTAGAGGTGATTAACGTGGGGACGCTTTGGGAGAGCTGCGTACCATGGGGGGAGAGGGTCGCTTTGGTTCAGACTTGCGATCAGAGAGCCCAATGAGCGGGTTAATTGGACGAGGCGCTGGCGAGATTGTTCGAGTACTTTGATCTGGTCTTGGGTGAGAGTGGCCATGGCGAGCTGGAAGACGAGCCGAGTGGGTGTGAGAGAAGATAAAAAACGCGGAGATGCGAGGCAGGAAGCTTTGGTGGGGATCGGTCCGCTAACTATAAAACGGAACGGATCGTGGTCACTATTAGAGCTGCACACTCTTCGACTCCGATCTTTTATCAACGGGTAGTGAATGAGTTCTTGACTTGTCTGTCTTTGTGCTTCCCGATTACAATATGCTCAAGCAAGCTGAAGTATACTTTGGAACGAGGGCCTGCAGCAGGCATGCCCAATGGATATAGTTCACGGGGGTTGCGCATTCAGGTCTGAAGTCATTCACTAACAGCGGGGAAACATTACTTTTATTTTACGGATAGATACACATGCCCTGGTTAGCCCGCTCGATCTGGTATATCCATCAGGACTTGTTTTTCCTCGATCTACCCAAGCTGTATGGGCACTAGCCACAGACCTGCACACTTTCTCCCCAATCTGTTCCTCCACTTGTGCAAGCTAGGCCCTTGACCGGATTTACTGTACAGATGACTACGTAAGTGTCGAATAATCCGTAGACCTTCCCCTCTTATCCAAAAATAAACAGCAGCCGGCCAACACCAACCTATTGGACCCTTAGAGCCTTGGCAGTGCATACTAGAGTGAGTCCCGACAGACAGCCCAACCAATACGAGACCTGTGTGGCGGTATAGAGACCCTTGAGCTATTTATGGCAGTCTACTTCGCTACGTAGAAACCCGATCTCTTCTCCCGTTGTTATTTTTGGACGATATCCGGTGTCTGACGCTGGCCCCGGGCTGGAAGGTGGGAGGGGGAGAAGGGGGAGATAAATAGAGATATGGTGCCGCTTTCCTGGCAACACCGCTCGGCGGTGTTTCCTCTATGAGGCCATTAAATTCATCTTCAAGTACTCTTCCAGCTTTACTCTTCGAATCTATTCTGGTTGAGATGTTGTGCCTTCTCATTCAACTATTGAGGTCAGGAGAGTGGTCATCAGTGACATTCGATGTCCCGGATATACCAGTGCAATTCGAACTGGAAAACGACCCCGGGAAACGGAAAACAAACGCAAGAACGCCATGAATGATGGAAACAATCGAAACGACATTCCAGCACCGAGTCATTAATATACCAGCAGGAGTCTGTGCGGCACAGCTCGACAGAATATCATCTCACAGGCTCTGGCACCGGCCACGTTTTCGGGAATCATCTAGGATATTACAGAGCTTGCTTCTTGTCCACATCGGAAAAGGGCTGCTGCTGCTGCGTCTGCGTCTGCGTCTCCATGATTTCCTGCTCGAATCCGGACTTGGAGGTCTCCTGCCCGGGATGACCATACCCATACCCATACCCAACTTGGTGGTGACTACCATCGCTATCTGTGAACCCGAAGCCGGGGCCATACCCGTATCCTGCGGCATGCATCTGAGGATCGGCCCAGCCACTCTGCGCCTGCGTAGGGGTGCTAATGGTGGTATCGTGCCAGCGAGCATACAGATGATTCGAGAAGCGGTTGCGGCGGGCGCGCTTGCGGCGCCAGCGGATGAAGAAGAAGCAGCACCCGCCAACGCCGCAGAGCAAGATCACGAAGCCCACCACCGGGACTGCGATCACCAGGCCCAGGTTCACGGAGTGACCCGAGGATGAAGTGGAGAGGGACAAACTCGACGGGAGGAGAGACTCGGCGAAGATTCTTGTCGGGGAAACATCGAAGGCATGGCCGCCTACGGTTGGGAAATGGCAGTTGTATCGGATGGCTTCGAGGACTGCATTCGATGAGTTAGTGGTTCTTGCTGATACAGGGTTGTATTGGCGTGGGGAGTACGTACAGTTGGCGAGGTACAACTGGCGTTGGGGAACTTGTGTCAAATTATAACAGAATTCGCAGGTGTTCACGACGTTATCGGCAAAGGAGGGCGCGGAGCACCAGGAGTCCAGGTTGTCTACGGCGGGGTCCTGGACATCGGTTTCCACTGCGAGCCGGACGCCGTCGCACGACACGGTACATGGCGAGGAGAGATTCGAGAATGAGACCGGGTATCCGTACACGCAGGTTGAGAACGCAAAGCGCATGTTATCTAGACCGGAGATGTTAGCGCCGACAATTCTCTCGGCTTGGGAGTTTGGCGGGTGACTTACAGAGACCCCAGTTGACGTCGGTTTCGCCAGTGTTGGTGTCCTGGAAGGTGCTCTTTAACTGACAGGAGACGCAGTCTTGGAAGTTTTCGCCCTTGGTCTGATTGTACGAGCCGTCCAGGCAGACGATCTCGGAGGAGGTCGTGTTGGAGGTCGGCCCAGATTTACTGCAGGCGTCTGTACATGGCGAGCCACTGGTAGTTCTCAAGCCCACGGCATTTGGGAAGAGGCTGCTCAGCAGGAGGGTGACCAGGACACTCGACAGCATGCTGGAGGACCGTGGACCGGGGCCCCAGAGTCCGAGCATTATGGATGAGCAGCAAGCGAGCGGGCAGACACTCAGTCTGACAGCTCCAGGTTCCTTCTATAGTCACCAAGGAGGGGAAGAATGAAGAGGCCTGGTGCCAGAGGAGGGCAATCACGGTTTCATGGACAGTCGCAGCTGTGGGAAAAAGCGCAGGTTAGAGAGTTAGGCTGATCGGGAGGAGAAGCTTCTTTTTTCAGTGCGACCAGCTTTCGCTCCGGCGGCGACCGGGGTGTGATGGTCGAGAGGAGAGATGCATCCGCCAGAGGCTGGCAACGTAGGAGATGCCCACTCGATGCAGCGTGAATCTGCTTAGTGTCGACGAGGGGAGGTGCCCGTCGAATCAAGCACATCCCCTCGCGGCGTTGCTCCCGGCGCTTAGAGGGCATCACACAGAGGCCGAGGGCCACTGGTAGATGAATTGAAGGCCAACGGTTGGTCGATAAGCCATGATCGCCGGGCCACCTTGGTTGGAGTGGATCAGCTCGGGCGTGACGAGTGTGATGAAGTTGGCCAGTGATTGGCGAGCGGCCGTTGTGACTGTGACAGCCACTGCATATTCCTGCACGGACCGGCGGGTGTTCGCTGCGGCGCCCCCTCTCCGCCGCAATTCCGACTTGCGATTGAGACGGATATTGGTATCACTCAATGGTCCGAAGGTCGAGGAGGAATTTAAGCGCTAAGCAAAATCATGGATAAGTTGAGAACAACACATCAATCGGAGTGGAGATGTATTGGGGAATGCCATTAAGGAATCCATCCATGGAGACAGGCCAACAACGGTTACTAATGCCCTATACTTGAAAGCATCCATAGATGACGAATCCAAGAGATATCAAATTGGTGTTTATGAAGAAGCCTTCACAGATTCCTGTCAATATACCAAGAATTAAGCCCGATTAATCGCCCAGCACAATTCCGCCCGAAAATAGATGAAGGTGCTCAAGGGCCACCCAGAGAAAGCAACGGAGCAAAACAAAAGCCTCCCACAAATGAACAATTCTAAATTCCCAAGATAGAGGATGAATGGGCAAGAGAAACCTTGCTTCCACATTCAGCCATAGAGCTCATCGTAAGATGGAACGAGCTCATTGCGAGCCGCAGGCTCGGGTTCCCGGTACCTCGGACGGGGAACCGGAGGCCGCTTTTCCGCATGCGCAGCATGCGTTGTGGTATACGCATAGCGTGGCGTATCAGGAGGGAGTGAGGGCGCCGAGACCGACGATGCAGCAGTATAGCTCGTCCGTCTGGAGCTGGCAGTTCCGGCCACAGACGAAGACTGTTCTGTCATCGAGCTTTGCACGCTGAAATGGCGCATGCGTGATGTGACCGACAGCGGCGGGGACCTTGCCGAGTGATCGTTGTAAGAGTCTGAAAAATCTCGCGGCGATGAACGAGGCATATCTCCAGTCGCATAGCCGCGATAAATCGGACCGCCCCCGGGGTCACCCAGTGTATCACGTCCCTCGTCATCTTCATCGCAGGATTCATCGCACGTTCCACCTTCGTTTTCATCGGTCATGTCGTGTCGGGCAGCATTGATGCCAAGGCCGCGGACGGGTGGTCGATGGCTTCTCTCCGGGCGATGTCGTATATTCTCATCAAAGTAACCCTTGGGGAAGGTCGATTCAGCGTGCATGGGTTCTGGGCTATAGGTGTAATGAGAGCCATAGTCGCTCAGCATTCCCGGGCTATGTGGTGGAACTTGGCCCATAGAAATATAGCGTCGTGTCTCCTCCGACTGTGAATTCTGTCTTTCCCCATTGGAAGCATTGGCGACAAATCCAGATGGTTGATTCCATTGATTCCATGACCCATCGTTGGGATGACTGATGGAAGTGTCACCCCAACGAGAATGCAGCTCCGAGGAAACTCTGTGCTTTCTCTTGAACTTCTTCACCAGATTCGCCATGGCCTTGAACAGATTGGGCATCGAAGGGAGGCGAAACTGAGCAGCGCTGGAGTCAACACGGAGAGAAAATAAACCAGTTCTCAGAGGGAGGCCAGTCCACTCCCAAGTGCGAGGCTCATCTCAAAACTGATGAAACTGCCCCCGCAAGAACCAAGGAGCTCACCTCCGAGAAGACAGATTCCGAGGGCAGAGCCAAAGAAGCAACGGAGGGAAGGATGCCAGAGCAGGTGACACGCCCGCATGTGTTGAAGTTATATCAAGAGTCAGAGTCTGTGAAGAACCGCTCACCAACAACGGCATGTCTGTAGTGTGACCTAGAAGAGAGAAGATCTTCTGGGGGAGTACTTCACGGGTGGGTGTTGGGAACCCAAATCACTCAGCAAGCAATGAGGAGGCCTGTGTTGGGCCCGGCACAGTGGTTCAACCCCTCTGGCGGTGGCCCCGGGGCGCCACTTAGCATGAGGATGATGCGTATCCGGCACAGCAACAGCGCTTCTGAAGTAACAGCGGGCGAACCGCAAGCGCGACAGCTGGCCGAACGAAGCAGTCTAGCGGGCCCACGGTCAATTAGGATGGCTCCGATGGCTGCAGTGTCGGTACACAGTTGCAACCAAGAGGGGGGAAGGAGGGGGTCGAGTGGATGTTCAGCCCCGGGACAACCCGTTTCCTCTGAACATGGTCAGTCAGTTGCAACTTCGCGGCGCAGGAGGTGCAGTTGACAGATGGAGGGCGAGTCAGGCGCAGGTTGCATATAGTATCGATGCACGTCGGTCCGCCGTCGTCTTGGCATGGCGCTTGTTCTAGGATCTGCGCCCGCGCACAACTGCACTCAAAGGGCCAGCACTGGGACGTGGCGATCGGAGTGCAGCCAATGCGTGTCTCCAGCATCAGACTGGCCGTGAATCACCCGCTGGAGAACGGACGGGAGTGGCTGATTGAAACTAGGAAAGCGGATACGGCGACAGGGAAGAGCCTTCCCGACCAGTGTGACTAGGCGTCGAGGCTCTCTGGTAGGCAGACACTGCGCAGGGTGCAGCAGGGATCAGAAGAGGGGGTGGGGGGCGCGGTCGTCGAAGTTGACAGAAAGACACCCTGTTTCACCATGGCGCAGTCAGACCCCTGCAACGGAGTGGACTTGCAAGCCCGTGAAGTGGAGATCACAGATGCGGCAAAGCGACAATGTCCTTGCAAGAAACTATGAGGATTCGGCGCAATGTGCGGCAGTCAAGGGCGTCGTGTGCTGGCGGACACTGCGCCGAGAGCAAATCTCGGTTCGGAGGCATAACAAGGTTGATCGACCCGATGGCCTCGTGGCAGCAAACCAGTCCGAAGCGTGGCTTAGGCGCCGCCGAAAGAGGAGAGGGACTGCAGCTATGGAGGGCGTACGGCGTACTTTGAGAGGAAAGGAACCATTATGATGACTGGGGAGGAATCGCGCGAGATCGACGGTGGCACAGACCGTGCGGGCGTCTGTTAGGGGGGTCTCGATCTCACTCCACTCCGGACGCGTCGTGGAAATAATGAGTGGTTGGGGAGGAAAGAGAGTGGAGAAGGGAGGATGGAGGATGGAGGAGGATGTGCGCGGGGAGTGGCCGAGGGACTTTGCAGTGTACGGATTTGGAATCACCAGCCCGATCATCACGTTGACGCCACGACGTTTTGAGTTGCGGTAGACTCTCTTATGATTCGCAGGTTTTCTTCGCATCGTTCCAATCGCAAGAATAAAGTCATTATTGAAGTCGATGGCCCTACAACTTGCATATATCCTCGATCAGGTACCTACGTACAAGCATGCATGCCCACTAATTAAACGCCCAACACCTTCGCTCCTCATGACAGTCGTGACGAAAAAGCAGCACAACAAAAAGAAAGGAGAGAATGGGTGGAAACAAGCTAACACTCGATAGATGCTCCCGCCAATTCCAGCACGCACAAGACAACAGAACCAATCATACCCACGAGTTTAGCCGAAGTTGGTGATGAGCCGCGAAAGAACGGGTTTGGCCCGGCTTGATCCTCGGGTGCCCTGAATGGGACCTGCAGGCATCGGCATGGGCTCGGAGATGCTCCTCTCTCTTCCTTCGCCTGGCCGCGGTGGATGCTGCTCGACCGAGACACTCGGTCGCGATGGCATGACCGATCTTGTCCGAGCATGCGATGCCACCGTCTCACGAGGCATGGGCGGTGCAAAGGGCCGATCCGCTACTGAGGGTTGGTAGATCGACAGGCGAGCATTGTAGTGAACGGCACTCAAGCGGGAAGATGGGGCCCTGGCAGGTGGATGGAGGTACGACGGCAGATCTGCACCGGGCGTCGACGGAGCTCGGATGGGCTGGTACTTTGACGGATCATACGTTGGCAATGTTGGATACTGTGGGGGTCTTGCGTCGACCGAGGCTCGCGGAAGCTGTGGATGCTGGGATGGGGGATAGTACTGCGACTGGCGGTAGTCCGGAGCGAAGGAGGATAGCGGCCGGGGATATGCAGAGCGAGACCCGGCGGGCGCTTCATAGAAGTCGGGCTTGTAGGCTGATGGCACTTGCAGAGCCACCGGGCGTTGCTCGGCCTGCTGCTTTCGTTTGGCTCGCTCCTTGCGGGAGAAAAAGTGCAAAAGTCCGCTCACTGTGGCGGGAGGAGGTTAGCGTGCATAATCACCTCGACGGGCTTCCCGTTCATCGTCCGCCATTGACCATTTACCATCCCCCCCCCCCCTCCACTAGGGCAACTCACTTGCAAGGATCAATCACCAGAGTTGCAGTCAAGAGCACAAATGAGAAATGAGGATCGCTGGGGCTGCGTGGATTTGCCGGCAGATCGTGTGATGAGCGTTGAGCCAAAGACTGATATCCTGGTCCCCAAAAGGAACTAGCAACGATCGAGATGCAGTCACAGCCAGGTCCAGGGGAAACGATGTCGATCCAGGGTTCGCATCCGTTAGCCCATGCCACGTCCCGACTTGCGTTGGGCCCTCGTCCTCGGCCGGAGTATCGAGCTCGCCTGGAAACGCAGATTCAGCAAGGCGACCATGGCATAAGAGCGGTGATATATAGACTGCCGGAGACGCTGCCCCAAGCTTCTTTCTGACACAGGGACCCTGTTTCAGGTGAGATATTGTGACCCGAGCGCGGAGAGCATAAAGATAGTATCAATTGACCGACTATAGATAGATCCGAAATAGATCCAAACGCCCATAATTAGCCCGGAATGTGCCCGGATTAGCGGCCAGCGCATCGCGCTAGCCCGGCCCCGCCAGTCCGCCGCCGGCCAGGCCCAGCTATCAACGCCTCCTCCGTGGATGCTCGGCCGAATCCTGCTCTCGTGCATGAGCGCCAGTCACGGCGGCGCCGTGGCGGGGAACCAACACTCAATCGGCGTCCTAACTGGCTGGACGTAAGCGCTTCGCTGGATGAACAAATCAGGCCTCGAGCTCTTACCAACACAACGTGCACTCAGTTGGATCGGCCGTCCCCGCTGGTTGAACTGCATGTCTCCTCTCGGTGGCGTCGGTGCCCTGAGAGGATCGCGTGCGTTGATTCGATTTGATTCAGATGGTCTATACACTTCACGAGCACGAGATATGAGAAATGCAACATGGCATGTTGTGCCTCACCGGACTCCCTATCGGCCCCGATCATGGGCATACGGCCCAGAAGAGCACTCTATCTGATTCACCCTTTCTGTTTACTCTGCATACGCGCGGTAAACCGCCATACCTTTGTTGGTGGAAAAGTCCAGCGCCACGCCCTGTCCCACGAAAAACACATACCCCTCCTTCAACTCGACCGTTTGGTTTCCGGGGATCTTCATGGACCCGCAGCCCTTGGTGATGATCATCAAGCTGGGCCCAAGAATGGCCTTGTGTGTCTCCGCCTCGCCTGCGCCGAGACAAGTGCACAGGACGTTGAACTCGCTGATTGGAGGTGCGTAGACATCCGTCCGGCCGTTCAGTCCTTTGTCGCTCTTGCGGCGCGGGAGCAGGGCATCCTTCGAGTTATGCGGGACAAAGGTCAGTGCCTGGCTGAATAGATCGACACTATCGCGGTCCGCCACAGGACAGAAGCCCGTGTTGATGACGTTGTCTGACCGGGCCATGCACTCAACAATGTCACCTTCCAAATACGCGTGGATGCTGTCCGCAGGGACGTATACCGAGTCCCCAGGCCCCAGGGTCAAGTAGTTCATCAGCAATGCGGCCACGAGGTTACCGTTGTCGCACTCGGTATACTGCTTGTTGAGACGGTCTAGGAGATCCGGGATATATGGGTAGGCTCCAAACAGGGATTCTGGGATGTCCTGCAGCTCCTTGATTGTCGAAGCCACCGTCTTCGGCGGGGCACTCAGCAGCTCCTTGCACACCCGACGCAGGGTCTCGTCATTGAAGTGCGTGTGAGCGGGCAGGAACCGCTCCAGGGGCTTGAGTTTGAACAATGCCTGGATGTCGCGCAATGGCTTCCAGCCGGCAAACAGCTCGAACTTGGAGAGTGCAATGGCAATCTCTGGCTTGTGCATGGTATCACCGAATTTCCTCGGGTCATGCTGGTGCAGCTCAGCCGCGAGCTCTAGATCCGGGTGGATCTGGAGTGGCAAAGCTTTGCTGAAGGACAGGATCTGTCTTGTCATTATCACGGCGTGAATGGGCAACTCGGCCGTAACGGCTCATACCTTGGGCAGAAATGGAATCTCCGGTCCCCATCGATCTAGTACCGATTTTCCGACCAACTGGGGATTCTTCTTCAAGTACTCGCCTAGGTGCTCACCGGTCGATAAAAGACGTGACGGGTTCGACGGATAGGTTCCCATCCACATCTGCAGCGAACAGATTAGTCTGGACAGGCCGCTATGATTGGATGGCAGAGCCTACCTCAGAATACGTCTTCGAGTCGTCGATTTGCCCGCTTCCGGGTGACTTCGACCACAATTGGGCTACCACGGAATCTTTTCCTTTCTTGCCCCAGTCATCATTCTTCACAGCCAATTTATGTCAGTGTGTCGAGCTTGATAAGATGCATTGGGATTTACCTTGACACCGCACTGAAGCTGAACCACCGCGTCTGCCATGATGGAGTTTGTATGTCTTCGACTTGGCGTTTGTAGAAGTGACGCTGGGTTCTCAGAGGACGACAGGATAGAAGGACGGCATCTCGGGCAGAAGAACTACCTATTGAACGTTGACTAAACCAAAATGCCGTCATAGTGATCTCGGCGTGTCGGGCTTTATTACCAGGTTCATTCTACGACAACGAAGCACGTTGTGTCCGCAAACGATTCACGAAAATGGATGTATATTCCGCCAATGGAAAACTTGGCTCCCGGAGTTGAATGGCTGGAATCGGGTGAATCACACTGACGTCAACCGGGAAAAATGCTAGACAAATTAGAACGTAAGAATTCCGTTCCAATAAATAGAAGAAAGCATTTTAATTCTGAGTATCAGGCCAACGATATTTTTCATTCTTGACTATAGGCCGAGAACAATATACGACACCTCCAAACCGAACGCCTTGTTGATGCCAACAGTCGAACGCCGCGCGATGATGATATCGTAACAAAAGAAAATTAGAAATTCCGACCAATGAAACTCCTTCTTCCCATCCATAATCACTCGTAAAGTTCCTCAGGATCGGGAACCATCGCCAAGGTCATAGGTTTCAAAGACGATGCGCGTTTCCGATCCGCCGAAGCAAAGGTCGACGTTCGTCGGCGTGGCGGCAGTCCGCAATTGCGTCTGGAACTGGAACTGTCAGAGCCATCGCCTAAGCTGGAACAAAGACTGCGACGATCATCTTCCTGGTGGGAGCCCCGCCGCGAAGGAGGATCATGAATCCTGGAGTGCTTGCGACCACGTTCTTTCTCGTCTACTGACTCTGTGAAAGAGTCTCGTCGGGCGTGAGCGCTATAGTAAGATCTCGCCGACTGACTCCGAGGCGAGACAGCAGGTATGTCCTCGAGGTATCGCCCGTTGGTCGGGATGTATCGAAATCGATGGGCTTGAGCCTGAGACTTCTCAGTCACCTCGGCTGGGTAGTCCTGGCGGATGGGCTTGTAGGCAAATTCATGGGCTTTTGGCTCCGGCTGGTGGTATTCTCGCTCGGCTGCAACCTCACCCTGGAGGTGTTTAGGGCGAGACGCTAGACGTACTGAAAGTCGCCCTGGCCGCAGTGCGCTTAGAGATAGGGAGTTCCGCCGGGAGATGGACGTTGTGCCCGTCGGGTTGCTTTTGTTGTCTTCGTTCTGGGTTTTATTCTGCCGAAGAGGGGGCACCGGATCCGTGGGAGAGCAGTCAGGCACAAAGCCAGGCCCGTATCTCTGTCTTGTTGGAGCAGACCGGTGGGGATTATTGTATTGATTCCATGAGCCATCCGTGGGGACAGAGATGGCCACATCGCCCCATCGAGCATGAAGGGGCTTCGAGGAGTCGTTCTTGCGGAAGATGGAAAGAGGCTTATTGACAATCCCAGCCATGGTGTATGTTGTGGAGGGAATAAATGGTCTTCGATGGTAGACGACTCCCCTCGCCGAGGAAAGCAAAGGAAAACATTCGATTCTTGATAAGGAGTATTCGAGAAGAGCCGAAAGAGGGGGGGGGGGGGGGGGGAGGAGGACGAGCAACACCCTCAAATAAGTGTGAGCACACGTTCTCCGCTAACGAACACTCGGGCTGTCAGCTCTTTGGGAGGAATCAACAAGGATTCCGTGGCCCTGGGTAGATTCTTGGGCCTTCACGTTCGGCGATCTGCCGTTGGCTGCATGCAGAGAACGATAGTGCCAACACCAATGACAACGGCCGTCTTGGATTGGACACGACCGGGGCGACGATGAACCAGGGTTTCGAGTAGAATGAGGAGGGTCGCCAGCCAATGACCGCGAAACACCCTTGCAATCAAGCCGGGGCTGTAAAGACCGAGAACGCGGCAACAAAGAAAACAGAAAGCAGTTTTTATAAACAAAGCCCCTCGCACAGGCGATGAGGATGCAAGATCAAGGTTGCCCAGAAAATGGTGGCAGCTCAAGCCGCGGGAGGCGGCCGGATATAAAGCTTGTTCGGCTTGTTTACCAACGCGCCCGTGTTTCCCTCCACCTCCCGTCATGCATAACTTGAAGCAGCGGGAGAGCTGCACGTTGAGATCCAGAAGCAGCTGGACTCGGTGGCGGCCAATGAGAGAGATGCATTGCCGCCGCGACAGTGATGCAGCAGAGCCGAATTGCGGATCGGATCTGCACTCGAGGCGTCGTGGCTGCCATTAGCTCGCTGTCTGCCCCATTTCGCCTAAAATAGAACGTCAATTAGGCGCAATTCAGTCATTTCCGAACAGCAATGCAACCCTGCACGGTCTAAATCCTGGCAAATTAACGATATTTTTAGCATTCCCTCGGTGTATGTTTTCCCCCGGCGTTTCGGTCTCCGACGGTACTGCAATCATCAGAGTCGGTCTCCTTCTGCATTAGATAACTGCGACGGCCATGCTATATGCCGGTGAAGAACTCACAAGTCTTCCCTTTCGCAGCTCTCCAATCCGTTCGCCTATTATACTAGCTATATCAGCCATTAATCTGTCCGTCGAATGTGATGCCAGATTAAGCTCTTGGAAGCGCTAAAGGACCTTCCACTCTCTCGACTCGTCGCTCTTTCTTCTCGCAGCGCTTTCTCTTTTCTTGGTGATAAAAAGTGATCCTTTGCCGACTCGGTATCAAGAGGCATTCACTTTGTCAAGATCGGGTGCCTGTGAGACGAAACAAATCAGCTAGCGCGAGACTTCCAGGGTTGATTCATGATTTAATAGTTGCCCGGATGGGCATTGAACCCCTTTGGAGCTTGTGTACGACCAAGTCTAGCTTTGACAGCTTTCTTCAGCCAACTTAATACTTAGTTCTTCGTGAGAGTCAATCTCGGAAGAGAACCCTGGAAACAGCTTTGCTCGGCAATCGACGATGCAGATCTGAATGTGGTATGATGTGAGTCCTTGGACTGAAGTCATTCTTGCCGATAATGTAGATCTTTTATGAAGCATCCACCAGGACAGCCTTGAGGGACGGAGATGACCCTGGTGGTCTATCGCGATTAAAAACTGTCCTTCGAATGCTTTCTAGATTTGACAGTCATGATTCGTGGATAATCTGTCAAGTAGGCTAGTGATTAGGCGACTCAACTTCCTATTCCCGCCAATTGTTACCACCCAGGTAGAGTTTTGATCCACTCGGTCAGCTTTCCATCCGGCCAGTGTCTCATTAATTAGTTGATATCACATCCTTTGGCGCAGGTAACTAGATACATCCCCGATATATGTGTGCATCACTATGTATATCTAGTAAGCCTACTTACTCAAACTTCGCTGACCGAGTGAAATTGGGACACCTATTCACCCGGCCTTCTTTCTCTTGTACCAACCTCGCCGCTTGGTACTAGAGAACCTTGAAAGGATCGAACTGAGTCGACCAAATTCAAGAGCAGCTTAGTTTAGCAAGCTTACGAGTTCTGTTTTTGCAGAGTGGATCAAAGCTGGCCGCTGATCCCCAATCGTAGCTTTTATCCAAATGCCTAGAGATCTCGGAGCCTCGATTGTCTCTGCGGGGAGCCCCTGTTCCAACGCTGGCCCCAGAATCCACTTAGTTATATGTCTACCAAGAACCGGTTTCCAGTCTGAATTTTAGGCTATTCCCCTCGCACTGAGCCAGAGGTTTATAGTGTGGAAGAGTGGAGTTTCGATTTGCATTCATTTCCCCGTTTCCCGCTTCTAATTTGTCATTCGTATGGATCACTTTACAGTAGCGAACCCCTTAAATTCTGGCAGTATACGCCGCCTATAGTCATGTAGATCCTCTCCTGACTCCATCTGATGAAGCTTTCTCAAGTATCGGGTTCGATCCGATGACTCTTCTGTCGTCCCCTAGTCTTGAGATTGAAATGCTGCCAGCTCAACGGGCGGCCGGCCCAGTTGTTTGAAAATCTCAACTTCTTAGCCTATACCGGCCCATCAGGATTCTGTATCCACTGCTTCCTTACGTGAGGCTATGTACTGTAGATATACAGTAGGTTGGTAGCTGTGTGGTAATGATCGATGCTGTATAGACGCAGAGCAGTGGAAACTTTCGCCGTCATGAGAGTATAATATCAGTAATGAAAACGGTTCAAATTCAATAAAGGGCAAGTGAGTATGTATTTACCTATGGTACTCATGCCGACGGGGATGTTTGGGCATATCGTGAGGTATTTGTCACAATCCCAACCCTTCTGAGGCTCCTGGGGCGATCAACGGTCCATGGAGGGTGTAGATAGAATATTTAAAAATTAGGGAATTACGTTCATAGATCGTTTAAGGGGCACTGTTTGTTATATCAAGCGGGATCGGTTCTTTTGTTTTCTCAGAATAAATTCAAGATCGTGTACTCTGCCCAACTTCAACTCTACGAGTTCGGGCTAATCTACGACAGAATGTTTCTTCTATCACTTGGGCTCTGGGCTTTCCTTGCCGGAGTTGCATCGGCAAGGACCTGCTACAATGTGACTGTCCCGGTCGCTGTCTCCGCCAGGAATGGAAACTTCGTCTTCGACACACCCAAAACCAACCTGGACGCCACTAGGTTTGCACTGGCCCTAAGTCGACAGGGAAGGAATATCACTGAGGAGCTCTTGGATGGGTACAATACTGTCTCTGGTGAATACAACCTCGCGACTCAATACTGCATGCCCGACAATGCCGTTGGCAAAGATGCGACGGTGCAGGTTCTGACGCATGGAATTGGATTCGACAAGACGTGAGCCAATCAGCACCGTTAGTCGTCGTTTTCCCCTAATTTTCTTCGCGCAGATACTGGGATCTCCCATATAACGACTACAACTATTCTTACGTCGAGTATGCCCTTTCTCGAGGTTACCACACGCTCTCTTACGACCGCTTGGGCGTTGGCAGCTCGTCCCACGGAGAACCCAAGAATGAAATCCAACAGTTTCTGGAAGTCGAGGCACTGGCTCAACTGATCCGCACGCTGCGCAACGGCTCATTCCCGCGCCTCAAGAAGACGCCATCCAAGGTCGTCCATGTAGGACATTCCTTCGGATCGCTCCAGACATACTCCTTGACGGCGAAATACCCATATCTCTCCGACGGAATCGTTCTGTCTGGCTTCTCGCTAAACTCCTCATTCGTGTCGTATTTCGTTGCCGGTGCCAACCTCCAACAGGCTCGCCTGAACCGCGACTCGAGCAGCCGAGTGGGCCAGGACTACAGACGCAGGAAACTGCGAATACCTTTTCTTCGAGCCGCCCTATTTTGATCCCAAGGTTCTCGCCATGGCCGAGCAGACGAAACAGCCCGTTACCGTCGGCGAACTCTTGACCGTCTCCAGCGCACCCGCGAAGACGGATTTCACCGGCCCGGTTTTGCTTATTTCTGGGACGAACGATCTCCCCTTCTGTGGAGGTGACTGTCTGGCGACGGGAGGCACTGCGGCTTCTATTCCTGCTCAGGCTAAGGTGGCTTTCCCGTCGGCCAAGGCTTGGTCCGTATATATTCAGCCCAACACTGGCCACGGCCTTAACCTGCACTACAACGCTACTGCGGGTTACAAGCAGATTGCTGATTTCCTGCAGGCCCATAGCCTCTAGTCTGCAAAATTGGGAAAATACACCAAGGCGTTGGACAGGTTGTTGCTGGAATGGCCGTCATTTGATGTGTATATACGCCGGGATGGGGCTCCACTGCTTCTAGGAAATGGATAATATAGACGCGACTGAGAATTACCAGTGCAAGTAATCAAATACCTAAATAAACAATCACACTACCTTAGGACTCAGCTGCCGTTCTGTCCAGTGCTGTTCTGTTAAGCCTGGAACATACGAAGAGGATCGTCTGGTAGAAGACGCATCACTACTCCACTACCACCACCTCAGCTTCACAGTTCCTCCTTTTCACCCTCGAGATCAGCGAACTCGAACTCGAACTCTTCGCCGTCAGCATCTGGAGCGGTTCTGGCAGATGCGGCCTCAAAGGAAGCCGCTTCTTTTGCTTCCACCGCTGGTGCCAACGGGTTCTTTGCGAGACAGGGCACCTCCTCGACAATGAAGGGCATGCAGTTGCGAGGGTTATTAGTGTCACCAAGTGATGCCTGGCCTGGACACACACCACCCAAACCATTAGGATCGGCAGCAATGCAGATACCACAGCCTTCGGAGGTGCACCATTTCTTCGCGGAGAATTCCTTGGCAATCTTCTCGTTAAGGCAGGGGTAGTGGTGTACACCTTTGCACATCCACCACGGACCAGGCTCTTTGTTGTTGGGAGCCCCGATCACATCGTTGAGGACGAATTTCTCATCTGACTTGACCGTCCCGCCGGGCGAGCAATTCTTCGTGCTTCGGCACACACGGAACTGCCAGATGGGATTCTTCACATCGAACCGGTAGTCGCTGCGAGGCACGCTCAGGGGGAAACCAGACACCGCGCTGATCAAGCGGTAGCACTTTCCATACTCGACGCCCATGTCGTGCTCATCTGGAGGGCAGACTTTGTGACCACACTCGTCCGCCGGTTTTGGCTTGGGCTCGGGCTTGGGCTTGGGCTCGGGGGTTGGAGGCTTCGGCTGCTCGGGCATCACACATTTGCCATCGATGTAGCCGATGGCGGTGGCCTCGCAGCAGGAGGAATCTCCGTTGGCAGGGTCGACAAAGAACGAATGCTTCGGAGTACCCTGCGGGCAACAACCGACTGCTTTTGCCTTGGGGTCCAGGCTCAGGTACTGTCCATTGGGACAGCATTTGCCTTTCTTCACGTCGGCGTTGAATTCAAAGTGCGTGTCTGCCGGGCAGCAGGCCATCTTGCCATCCAGGGGGTTCCGGTAGGGGACTTCGGCTCTCGTCATGCATCGGAAGGTCACGCATCCTTCGCAGGCGCGCTGCTTGGCGCTGTAACGCTCGCAGATGTAGCCTTTCTCCCAATTCTTCTCGCACATTTTGTTACATTCTTCCTCCGTGCCGCAAATTTCGGCTGCAGGTGCTACCCCTGCGACTATCAAGCAGACAGCCAGGTGTGCCAGACGAACCATGTTGAGTTGGTTGATAAATAAGGATTGAGGAGTGGAAAGAACTCTTCAGGGAGTTTCGTTCCCAGGAATTGACTTGTAATTGACTTGGAATTGAAATTGAATTTACATTGAATAGGCTGGGATGAGAGGGGATACTTATACCCTTTCGCCGTGGTATACGAGGTATACGAGGATCTCAGCAGGTTTCGGGTCGAGATGATCTTCATGCTCCTCTACAGCTGAAGATTCTATACACATCTCCAGGATAGATTGCTCTGTATCGTCTTTGCAACGTCATGGACTCTTGTTTTCGGATCGACGATCTCCTACTGACGCTGATGTACGTGTGTCTGTTCGTATGAACTGAGTTTCGAGTGGGTGATGAAGATTCTGCGAGGTCGCCAATCAGAGTGCCATCCCAGGCGAGCACTGGTCGGTAGCAGCTCGCGTATGCATCTTGCGCGTATGCATCTTGCACAACGGAGCTCGACGTCCGAACTCCTGCGACAGGCCACAGTTGCACATCACACGAATGCTCAGCTCCGCCCACGCGCTGTGTTATCGTCCAGCTAAGCGATCGACTGATCATCACTGCGACGTTTTCATAAAATCCTCAATCTTAAATCCGGATCCCTTACAGATCACAGCTCGAGGCGATAGCCGAGACTTGCTCGGTCCTTCTGGATGATGAAGTTGTGGCAAGGGATGCGAAGATTCAGCTCGGGGAGGCCGAAGATCTGTTATCAGAACAAGCAGCCATCCATGGTTCCTCTGGCCTATACATAGTCAGACGAGGAAAACAGACCCATTCCGGGGACGTCAGGTTACACGAACCAGTCATCATCCACGATCTGCGATCCGATGCGTCCATCCGTCGTAGGGGCCAGCTCCATGACTGGTTGACTCGCAGTGATGCCAAATAGTGGAGCCGGGCCCAGCCGCCTCCCGCGACGCCAACATGTTCGCTTCCACGCTTCTGCACGACCCACCGGCTTCTCTCGCTGCTATCATCTTCTCCCCTCGTTGCCTTTCACGGCACCACTCGACTAGCTGATCCGCGGCAGGCCACGGCGGAGACCTCTGCAAGCTCCGTCACATATTTGTCAGTAGATCGATCGGTACGTAGTAACGGCACCAGCTCGCTTGCTCGCTTACAAGGAGACACTAGTAGAACAATGCAGCTCGCCACAGTGGGGTTCTCCTTGGGCAAGGTGCGTTGCCTCGCTGCGAACTGTGAAGTCAACCCACGTTGATCCTTCTCTATGACGCTAGCACCCCTTTCCCCGCAAAATCCGAGCCCGACGCCTTGCTAGTTCGTGTGCATGTCGACTTGCCTCGAGTGTCTAGGGGCACCAGCAGCGTATGTGGATGACAAAGTTTCTTGTGCGTACTCTTTCATGAATTCCTTGTTGGATGCATCCTGGTGTGAGACTAGACCAAGTGCCCACAATGTATCGCCGCCAGTGGGATATCAGAAATGCTCCACTTGAGGGAAAGCTGCAGATAATCTGCGGTGTAAGTGAATCGGTCGGGCACATCGCTGGGGAAGTTAATCATGGATCCAGACATATTCTCTTGCGACCCGTCACGAAGGCTAGGAATCAGGCTTGACGACCCGGATGCCAGTATAAGCACCGTTGATTGGAGATCCCTAAGAGCTCACGCTGCCATTGACATTCCCCGCATTGACGGTGGGCTTGACAAAGTTGACCGTTGGGCAGCTGAAAAGCCCATAGTCTGTGACGAAAAGTACAAGGATGCCCTTCGCAAAACCCAATCTCGTAGAAGTTTGCGATCGCCGGCTGAACCTGGTCAGGCACAATGTCGAAGTTGGTTCTCCACGGGCGAGCATGCCAGCTGCGGAACCGTGTACGAGTTAATATCCAGCTTGAGCGGGATGATGACGTTCAGCCCCTCGTTGGCACCGAGCTCGCATGGCATGAGCAGGAAGAGATCAAGGACCTCGGCAAGAGTGGAGGCGAGCGTGAAGGGCTTAGCCCATCGATACCAGTTTTCAGGAAAGGTCTCATTTATGGAGAAGGGAGCAATGTTCTTGTAGTTGGGGCTTTTTTAGTCGGTGCCGTACGAGCCCTTCGTAAAGAAAGACTCGCTCGGCGTAGGAAACTATATTGAGGCTCGTCAGTCATAGGACATCTTGCTTTGGTTCGATCTTGTGGACACACTGGCAACCTACAAAGGACTCGGGGTTTGTAGCACGGGAGTTGTCGTATCGGAGGGCCTAGGGGTACATCAGAAGATGACGGTCTAGCATAGCGGAGGTTGTACTGACCCGATCTTCGGCTTGCGTCTCGGCGCCAAAAGGACCACCGTAACGATTGACGATGTCCACATATTGTCCCCATCGCTGGAGGACGAAGTTGGCATTATTGCCGAAATATGTGTCTTCTCGAGTGATACTCCCGTCGATCTCGAGTACCGCATGTTAGTCAACACCAAGAGCCGGGCCAAGAGTGTTGGGCACTCGGTCATCTTGCCAACCAATCGAGTATTTGCCCGAGATAAGGTTGCCGCCAACCATGAGATCGAGAAGTGGTAGTCGAAGCCGTAAGCGCTTTGGGTACCATTTGCAGCCTCGGCAATCTGAAGGGATTAACCTCCAGGGCAAGACAGGGACGATGAGATAGCTCACTTCGTCTCCAGAGAAGTATCTGTTCTTCGCCAACGTATTCAATGTTGGACGGTTTCCGCGCACATCAGTGGGTCCAGGCTGTTGGAATTGATGGTCGGGATCGTCTTGTGTGTTGGGATGTCCAAGTTTGCCGGTGAGCTTTGGAGCACACCACCAACAGTCACCCGTTAGCCCACCCGTAAGAAGTTGCCCCCAGTCCGAAGACCCTGCGTTGACTGGGCTCATCGCGGAGAAAAGCTTCGATCACTCCGATCAGTGAATGGGGCCAATGAGATTGAGGACATCACTAATGCTCAACGATCAGGGAAAATTAGCTCATTGAGAGGACCCTGGCATGGCCGATCATATCACACCACCGACGCTAAAGATGACGGCAGGGCGATTCTGCGAACACCCCCGATCAAAGCGCGGAGAATTTATTGAATATCATCAAGTAGCCAGCCAGATGCTGAATAGATTCAACCCAAATTCGAAGGAGATTTTGATGCATGCAGATTCGGTCTCAACGCTTCGCATACCTTGCTTGCTGGATGAATTGAAACTTTTCATTTTCCCTTGACGCCCGAGTCTGGCTGTCCTCTAGGCCATAACTAGCACACTCTCTGGCCAACTGTCTACTTGACTTCTGCGTATTGATCCAGCGCGTCATGCAACCTCCCAAACACACCTCCATGCCAACTCCGCACTTCCTCCCACTCTGCCTCCGGGAGAGTCCTGCTCGCCATTCGCAGCCATCCACCGACAATCAGATCCGCATAACTCGCCTGCTTCCCCAATAGAAACGGCCCGCTGGTATCGCTCAGGAATGGCTTGGCGAGGCCCCCCAATGTATCCTGGAAGGAGCGCAACAGCTTCTCGCGCTGCTCGCCAACGACCGCAAAATCATCCCAAGATGAGACACCCGCGCGCCGCACAAATTCGGCCTTGCTCTCTTCAGCCCTCGCTGGGTCCAGCGGTATACCTTGTACCATGAGCGCGACGTGCATGGTAAAGGCCGCGTCGACATTCATGTTGAACTCGGCGTAATCAGGATATGCGCCTTCCCCGCGCTCCGACAACGGGACGAGGAATCCCAGATCGTGAGGGCAAACGTAGTCCAGCGTCTGCGGAGGGAGCAAATCGCCTGCGCCCGCGTCTGGGTACGTGCGTTGCAGGTAGACCGCGATGTCGAAGGAGTCGCCGATGGCAGCGTTGGTGGCGGGATCTTCGATAATGGGGAGGGTGAAGAAGTCGGTGCCGTCGGCGAATTTGCGGCACGCGGGCACGCGGAGACCGCGACGGACGCTGCTGATGTCGGGCAGCTGTACCCAGGAGGTCGAATACGGAACGCGCTTGAAGTTAAGCGCGAGTCGGCTTTTCCACGGATTCGGGGAGCTGCATGTCTTCGCCACTGGAGGGCGCATGGCGATGTCGTAAAAGACAATAGCGCCGGACTGTGTGGAGCTCGTTGCCATGATGAGTGGATATGTGAATGGATCCAACCCTTGTTATTGTAGGTCAAGGATTGCGCTTTCAGAGAGGGCGAAGGCGTGCTGGCACGGCGGTACTTATAGCGACATCACCCATTCCGGTGGGGAATTCTTCTCCGGGGCAGACAAATTCTCATAATTCGCCACAGCCCAGTCCGCATATAAACTTTGCAAAGCCAATCGACTCATGTTGACTCATGCTGACCGGGGCCCCACAGCTTCACTTAAGCTTGTTTCCAAGGGAGAGCTCAGCAGCGAGACGCGGGGTTTTTAGAGCGCGAATCAGTGATTCCTGTCTTCAATGCGGACCCTGGAGTCAGGGGAGATATAAATCGACATGAAGAAAGTTTCGAAGCTGGTTCAGTTACCCGATCCAACGTCTACCAAGAAAGCAGGCCACCGATCTTCTCAGGGCGGACTTTTACGAGACATACGTCATACCCAGACGGTCTTTCTCGCATCGAATTCTGTCTCTTTGCTCCAAGGCAGCACATAGCCCCGTTGGTTACTCACAACTCTAAGGCCCCTCTCCTTGAACTCCGTTGTATAGTGTGTATGGCCAAATACCCAAAGTTTAACACCCTCCCACTTCTCCGAGATGAGATCGGTTCCAAAGGCAACGCTCCAGGGATTCTGGGCATGTTGCGGAATCGAAGTTCGCTGGAGAGACGGCGCGTGATGGGTCACAACGACGATAGACCGGGAGCTCATCTTCCTGAGGGCATTGCTATCGTCTTGGTGTATCATTTGTATTTCATGCCGTAGCCAGGTCAGATCAGACTGGTGAGCCGCATTATGTTGATCAATTGCCCAACCCTGAATTTTTCTATAATCTTGGATTTTGGACTGTACAATGTCCCTTGCTTCCGATGGAATATTGGACCATAGTGTGCAGCCGAGTATCGTCACGCGAGTACCCGGAACATCGTATCGTCGTCGATGGAGCAGGACCAGCCGTCCATTCAAACATGGTTCTTGCTCGAGTTGCCTGGCTTTCTCGAGTCCAGATTCAAAGGATTCATTGTAGAACTCATGATTGCCAAGCACCAGGAATACAATTTCGAAATGATCAGTTTGCTTCCGAAGGAAAGCGAGGTATTGACCGTAATCTTGTAGACGCCCAATGTCGCCCGCCAAAATGAGGTGTTTGGAACAAATGGGCACCTCGAGTAGAGAATATTGCTGATTAATTTCGAGATGAAGATCTGACAAGATCTGGAAAGATGCTGAGGGGCTCCTAAAAAGAGAGCGGATACTCTGGAGCATCGTCGTGCGAGAAGAATTGGGAGTTGGAGTGGCTTGGGGAATGGGAAATCGCGGATCAAGCGACCACAGCGCTAAAACCATCACAAATCAGGTGATGCGTTCAGGGTCAGATGATCTGACCCCCAAGTCCTCCTCTATAACCAGTATAATGCCTCTATAGTAACTTGTAGGCCGGTCATTTTTTGTAACGGAGTCTTCTGTCAAGACGGAGTAAGGTTAATAGCTCTCAAACTCTTTCATTCCTGTGCTGCTATTTGGCCCATCATTCCGTGTAATGAGATTATAGGTCCGAAAGGATAAACCTACTACAGTCTAAACAAACAAAAGTGTGCTAAGAAGCTAAATTTGCAAATCCTAATTTTGCCTATCGTGAAATCGTTGCATAAGTGGAAAAGCTGTAAGGGAATGGGCCTGGAAATCCCCCGCACGATCCTTTAGAGCAGCTTCTCTCCAAAACTCTTAAAGGCAGCTTCAGTGTTGACAATATCCTGGTCAATACCCAGATCCTTAGCCAGCAAGGGGCTATTATCCAGGTACCACTCCTGGTTTTCCTCAAACGCCTTCAGGTTGAGATAAGCTTCTTCGCCGGGGCTTCCATAAGCCTTGATCCAGTCCCCAGCCTCGACCTGCAAGAATGCCGCGGGCTTTCCCGTCGCCGCGCTCCAGTACTGCAGAACCTGGTCCTGCGTGAGCGTGTCAGCGACGCAGGCGACGTATTTGCCTTGCGTCTTCTCCGGCTGGGCAAGGATCGCTTTTGTAAAGACGCCCACATTGACCCTCGTATCCCCCGCCGAGGGGATCACCACAGTGCGCGGAACGGGAGATATCCAGAAATAGTTTCCAAAGGAGCCGGGCGTGGTGAAAGGCTTCACGATGGGGAGGTCGACAAGGTTGTTGGCATAGTAGCCGACGTACAGGAAGGTGGTTTTGGCGGCAAGGTTGGGGTGTGATTTGCGGATGGTAACATCGACCTGGGCTTTGCAGTCAAAGTGTGGCACGGCGACGCGTTTTGCTTGCTGTCCGAGAATCAGTACAAGTGCACAATGAAGCCGGTTGGCTCGTGCAACTGACCCCTTCAGTATTGCCAGGCAGAGTGCTCCAGATAAAGTGCTTCAACGAAGGCAGCTTATCCGCAATCCGGATGACGGTGAGTGCCTGTCTGCTCTCGGCCTCGCCTGACTCGTCGCGGCCCTTGCCGGTGAAAAGGTGCTCCCAGAAGTTGGTGACCAAGAAGATGGCCTCGACGTCCTGCGCAAGCCGTCAATACATGCCACCTTACCAGTGGACAATACCTACCTAGGTAACCTTGGAAGTACAACCTGCTTACCTTATAGGCCTGGATAAGGGACGCCTCGTCATCAAAGTCGGCCGTCACAACCTCCACACCGGCCGTGAGGAGAGCCTGGGCGGAAGCGCTGGATGCGTTACGAGTGATAGCGCGGACTTTCCAGTTCGACTGAAGTAGCGACTTGACGACGGAGCCGCCTTGTGTGCCCGTTGCTCCGTGGACGGCGATAACTTTAGACATGATGAAGATTGGTAATCCGGTTCAAGGAGACGTAAGAGACAACCATTAGCTACAGTCTAGCAGGGATGGGCTAAATATATGAGTCCCTAGGATAATCTACCTCGGCCTTATAGATGTGGATGACGCTGATACCCAGTCGTCCAGTACCGGGGGCCGAATAGGGAGCTATTCGCACCTTGCATGCCATTAACGGCAGTAAGAGCAACACGGCTGATCCGAATTTAAGTTACGCTCAGCTACGGTTTGTTGTATTTGGGGGCTATTTCCAAGCTCCGGAGCGTTTGACATCAAAGTTCCCTAGTTAGGTTTAGTTCAGCTCAAAACTCCTAACTACATAGCCCGGGGGCCGTTTACGGGGCCCATAGATTTCATTGATAACTGAATACTACGAGAGCACAGCAAGGTGAGACCGCGCAGCGCAGTCGGTAAACCTGATCGACTAGAATGATAGCGCAGAGCTTGAATATGCATCACGAATGCACGGCACTGTATACACAACTGGTAGTCCCTCTTGTTATATACATACAACACACATTGAAGTCACCAGCTGTCTATGACAGATGGCCATCATGACGCGGCCCAATGCGGATTCTAACCATCATCCAAGCAACAATGCATGCCTCGAAAGAGAAAATATGGGGCGCCCAGGCAAGTCTAAACACGAGAAAGTTCCAGGTGTACTATGTAGCACCAATGGCGGGAGGAGACCAAAAAAAAAGGTATGTAGCGAAGCCTGCAGGAAATGGAAATCCACCCGACCTTCTGCACCAATCCTTCCCGCCCTAGTGTCCCGCACGCAGTTGGGAAGGGGAGGTCGTTTGGAATGGATTAGCCTATCAAGACAACACACCACGCAGCACCGAAAGCTTGAGAACGACATAGCGAGCACCCATGACTTCGGAACACGGATACCGTGGACTGGCAGGGTAGGTAATGGCTGCATCGTTCAGTGGCGGGCTCTGTGCGTAGCAGAATCAGGAGAGCTCGGATCCATAGTGGGTGTCATGCTGAGGAGGTGACGGGAGGAGGGCGACAGAGCCATGGAGATTTCTCGAGCGGAAGGGTTGTGGGCCTGTTGAGGAGAACCTGGTCGACTCCAAGCGGACTGGTGTGCAGAGAAAGAGGGTTGCCGGGATCGGACAGGATTACGCATCCCATGAGTCAAGGCGTCTTCGTAGGATGAGGCATCCCAGGAAGCCCGATTCCTGGAGAGCCGAGGACGGCTAGAGAAAGACAGGTTGAGTTCCCCCTCGCCCTCGCTATCGGAATCAACGGCAAAGAAGCTGCCGCCAAAAGATATCGAGGATCGACGGTGGTGGGCCTTCGCCCGAGGTGGCACGGAGACAAAATCGTTCGACCCCGAGGAAAGTGGGTTTTCCAGAGACACAGTACTACGCGCCTCTCGCAGTTCCTGTATATTTTGGCTTGCCGATGGTCTTCTTGGTCGTCTGTGGTCTAGCTCATGACTGCGCGAACTCCGTCTCCGATTGCGTCCTCGTCCAGCACTGTTTTCCATTGACTCGGTCGACTGACGTGCGGCACCATGGAGGCGCAACTGAACTTGGCCTGGACTGAAGGCTACATGAGCCCGCATCTGTTGGATGGCTCGATCTAGTGCAAGCTCAATGGCACAGTGATTCCGAATTCGGCTCAGCCGAGGCCATGTTGCTCGTTCTCCGCTGAGGCAGGCCTGCAGCATGAACTCCGTTGTCGGATTTTCCAATATCCGCGGGAAGTTAGAGGAGATCAGCTCGGGGTAGATGTTAATGTCGCCACTATATTTTTGGTTCATAATGGATGCAAATTTGGTCATAGAGTTGGGGAACACCCCTAGCTCAGACAGGATAGTCATTCGGTGGAGCACTTCATCCTTTGCAAGGTGCGTTATCGTGCTGACCCAGCGAGGAACGAGGGACAGCCCTTGTTCACCTTCAGCTCTCGGTCCGTCTTCTTTGGGTAAGAAAGGGGCGACGTGAGGATTGACTTGTGACACGATGAAGTGATTTACGTTGAACATCTCAGATAGCCGAGTCATTGGGAGGTCACCATCCACAGAGCCATCGATGTATTGTCTATGGAGATCATTCCATGGCATGGGTTGTCCAGTCAGAGGGTCTTTGGCCATCAGTGTGAATGGCCTAAACACCAAAGGTACTGAACATGAGACCGCGCTTTGATTTCGTCCTTAGTTAAGATCTCACACCAATCAAGGAGAACAAACTTACACAGCAGACCAGATCAACACATTCGGTGCGGAGATGTAGTTCAGCAGTCGAGGGAGCTCATATATGCCGGCGCTTGAGACACAGATATTCAGTATCCTGCGAGTCCGATTATATGCCTCTTGGAATGTCATGTCTCCTAGCCAGTTTCGCATCGTATTCGCCAGGTGAGATATGTCCATGAAGGAACCATATTTGAGAAAGCGTGCAATCTTTTGAAATATGTTCTCTGATTGGCCGTCCTCATTGAAGACATTGAAGTTCCCGTGCGCATATGTCTCCAAGAGAGCCGGCAGTTCGTCATCTGTGCGAGTACAGAAGACTGCACACACAATGCTGCCCGCAGATGCGCCGGAGATAATCCGTGGGATTAACTTGGCCTCGTAAAGTGCTTTGAGAACGCCAATATGATTCATTCCAAAGGTCGCTCCTCCAGAGAAGAGTAACGCACTTCGACCAAACGCCTGGCGAGCTGCCAAAAGCTGGTCCAGAATGTACTTCATCTCCAGTCCATCGCAGCGATTATGGACCGATAAATTGACCAGCGTGGTGATTGTCTCGAGGGCAGTGGTGATGTACCGATCAATCAAGTCCTTCGTTCCTATGTGCGAATGGCGGTAGAGGGAAGCGTTACTTATCTTCCCCAAATCACGGCTGAGGGCGGTGCGAACGAGAAACAACATACGGCTCACATCACAACTGATGCGCGCCTCCTCCAGCTGTCGCAGTCGTTCCTGAACCAGCTGGGGGTGATATTCGTCGCACTCGAAAGTCCGTTTCCAGGCGTTGTTGTCTTCCAACACGTCCAGCTCACTTGCGCAGCTGCTCCATTCCTCGTACGACACAGCCTGCGGCCAGAATCGAGATTAGAGCGGTAACTCTGCAGATGCGACTCTCCGGCAGGTACCGGCCGGGTGACAGGTACTCACATTCTTGATCTTCAGGTGGAGGACTTGTTTGCGATCCTCAATATCCGCCCGCTGTTTCCGTTGTTGAGCAGACAGACCGCCACGGTAGGTGCCTATGGTCTCGCCTGCCCAATTCCACGAGTCCTTCACGATCGACGACACGGCTGGAATTGAGACGGCCTTGCGTAAGGAACGCGGTGGTGAAGCATGGGCTGCGGGATCTGCGTCATGATGTTTCAGGCATTGTGAAGGGCCTAAAGAGTCGGCTAGCACCGTCATAGCAGGCCGGTGCATCGGGAGTAAGCCATCCAGCCGGGGTCTGCGACGCGGCCCACAGTATAAGTCTAAGGTGAACTGAATGGTAATTTCCAGATCGCGGATTGCGGATCGAAGAGGGAAGATGAAAGAAGTGATGGAGATCAGACGGGACCCGCGAGTGGGCGGTCAAACGTCACGAGGGCCAATCCCAACTTTGTTTCCCGCCGGACGCTTAATTTTAGTTGGAACTTAGGATGAGTTTGATGGCATTTAGCATTGACTTCCTTGTTTCGGAGATGATGGAGGGGGTCAGCAGACGTGGAAGATCAGTTATCGATCTACAGTTATCACCGATATCTCCTGCTATCTCTTCAGGCAAATGCGCCACCCATGCGCAGTCCCCCGATGATCTCATCCCATCATCTGAACAAGTTCCGCTGCGTCCCTGGTTCACATGCATGCGCATGTGAGAGACTCCCACCACCCGTTGCGTACATCAGGTCGAAGATTCAGTCACTAGTTATCGTATCGAGCCCCGACCCCAGTAAGAGGTGATGACTGTGGATGTCTATGCGTAGCCTAGAGAAAAGTGGACGTCTTCACGAAGGATCACGCCCGAGCCATTCCTGGAGAGCCTGTCTCGCACGCATCTCCACTCCTTGCTCTCGCCAGAAATGCCCCGCGCCCTCGATCTCCAAGCCCCGGAACTGACTCTGCGGCACGCGACCCAAATCGGCTGACCACCGTTGCAATTTGCGGGCTGAGGTGAAGGTGTCCTGGTCTCCAAAGAGTGCAAGCGTCCGGTGCGTGCTCAGCTGGTCGGCTAGTCGGGCCTTGACTGATACTCCCGCCCCAGTCATTGATAGGGTGGAAAAGACCGTCAGGAGTTGACTCACTGGAGGCAGCAGTGGTGATACGAGAAGATAGGAGATCGTGGTTGATGCGCAGAACCCGGGGTTGTCTATCCGGCTGTCCGGTTCTGCGGGCTGCAAGCCTGGTGTCGACTCGGCAGCAATTTTCCTTGCTGCAGTGCCAATCTGATCGATCGGCGTGCCTGAAGAAGAGGCCCCGGGTCGGATCAGGTCGAGCATGACATCAAGGGTCGGGACATGGGATGCGATCATGGATCCGTAGGAGTAGCCACCCAGAATGAGATGGATGCTTTGGTCTCCCTGAGGGACGGAATCCTGGCGGCCTGGGCTTTGGCGTAGTCGCTGAGTTACAGAGCTCAGCTCGTGGAGGTACTGCAGCATAAATGCGTAGAATGAGACATAATCTCCCAGTTCTGGTTTGGCGGTCCAGCTGGTTGCGCCCTCTGAACCACCGGCTCCGCTGGCATCGTCGGGTCAGTGGTCTTCATGATGCTCGCGGTCGGGATATATGCCATACCGGAAGTTGAAGGTGCCCAGGACATAGCCGGCCTGAAGAAGTTCGTCGCCAATAAAACTGACCACCGGGTCGTCATAACAGCCTCCAAGTGATGCGTAGGGGTGGGCAACAATGGCACCACGGATTGGCACAGTCGGGGTGGTTTGTATATTTCGCAGCTGGTGGGGGAGATAAACACGACAGTCCAGCTGACAACGATCGTGGACCGAGGGGATGAAGAACGAGAAGCTGGGTGATGGAAGGTACATGGCCACTTCGATAGTCCTTTACATGATCAGGTCAAGCCAAGCTGAGACTAGCAACTGTTGTGCACGAAGAAGTGGTGGTTGGGGTTTGAATTAGGTGGTTGGAAGACCCGCCCGCACCGCCATGGAAACCACGATTCTACGACCAACTACTATGTACATATGGTGACCCAATACTCGAAGGAGACATTTAACAATTCAACATATTTATGCTTATCGATAGAGAGAGAGAGAGAGGTTTACTATAACGCCGAGTGCAAATGAATTTCACCATATCTCGCTCTAATGAGAATCAGGTTTCAGGCAGGAGCCAAGCTGGATCTGGTTCATCGTCGTCCGACCTTGAAGCGCTGTCCGTATGATTTGCATCCCCATCTTTCAACAGATCAGCGGGGGGATCGGGATCATCGTTGCTCAAAGATTCGTCATGACTTTCGATATGCTCATCCGGAGCTTGGTAGTCAGACGAAGGTGGCTGAGCAACCGGCGCCTCGGGGGACATTGGCAAGCCAAAGACTGAAAGAAGCATTCCACGTGCTTCTCGAAGCGCTTCTAGTTCGGCTGCAATGCAACACACAAGGAGTTTCCAGTCTTTATTCTCGGCCAACTCCAGACAACTTTCCAGCCGGTGCGTCGTTTGCTCCAAATCCCGGGAAACACTGGCCGCGATTTCATCCCTAGCGCTTGGGATCTGGTAACTGTTTGTCGCCTGCGATTCTAACTGAATGTAACGGCGCATGTGGCTGCGGAGACGTTTCTCAAAGCCGGAAATGTGAGCCATAACTTGTTTCCAGACTCCTCCTCCTTCCTCGAGGGCCAGAATCTCCGCATCCACCTCCTGATGCCTCCTTTGTAGATCTTCTTGTTCTTGTTGCCAAGCATCACGTGCAATTTCAAGCGTCCGGCGCTTGGGAGCCAAAGTATAAAATGCAGATTCGCTCATGCGACGCGAGAGAGGCTGCACCGGGGGATCACGAAGGTAGTTCCGAATGTCAGACTGGAGGAGGGACAAGGACTCAGTATACGAGGACAATTTAGCGTCCACCGAATTTTGGACATCGGAAATTTCAGCGATGAGATGTCGGTGCCTTGCTTTCATCTCATATAGCCTGGTTTCAAGTTCACGAATGTCAGTCTCAAGGCTGCAAGCCTCAGCATGTAGATGTTTGGTACGTTGGCTCTGCCGATCGTTGTGAATATTTGATATAGCTTCCTCTAGGCCATTTCTCCGCGAGGTGAAACCTTGTAGTTCTTGAAGCGCATTGTCTCTGTCGTCCGTCTGAGACGTGAGAATGTCCCGCTCTTCCTCTCGGAGCTTTAGAAGATCGTAGATCGAGTGAAATATACCCTTTCGCGCAGTCTGTAGCCCAATTTTCTTGACAGGAGGCTGCCGCGCAGGGATTGTAGAGGGCGAGTGGGACGGTCCAGCCCCAGATGATGTCGGAGTAAAACTTCCTTCAGAGGAGCCATCGGGCTGGGGGCGAGGCAGCCCAGCTAGAAGACCTTCACTTTGCGCATCAATCAAATTCTGAAGGTTGTGCTCAATGTGCTTTGTCTCTCGCTCGACGTAGAGAAGAGGGTCATGGTGATACATCGAGCCGGCGGCAGGCACCGGTGGTAGCCGCTTGTCTCGAGACGGGAGGAGGGTTGACATCGTAGAAGAGGGTAGGCGGACCGGGATTGGGACTATAAAATAGGAGAAGCGTTTACCCCGGGGACGAGGGGGTATTTCGGCATGATCGCATGCGGTCACGTCCCTGGGAGCAGCGGTAAGTCGGGTGTTGGTTTGTAGCAGCTGATGCACCGGCACGGACACGACACGATCACGTGACTGATACAGTCAGCTCCTCCGTTGACGTTGACTCGCGCCTGCAAGCTTCTGCTGTCTGCTTCCAGCTTCCATTTGTACGTTCAGTCCATCTCCTCGTGTCCTTTACCTTTACTTTGTCTTTGTATTCCTCGCCCTTCCATTACCAAGGAATATCATATTTCCCGCCGCTTCGATTATCGCAACTGTGCTCTGAGGCTCACTCTCTGTCTTCCCCAAGCTCCCTCCCGGCGACGTTGTTTCGTCATCCCAACAACAACATCACAATCTGAGCTCGAGCTCTATCTCTCACACTCAGACGCTAGTCGTCTCGCTTAGCCACGATGGTCGGACTTGTTTCGGCCGCCGGTCTGGTCGGCTTCCTCTCCGAGCCCGACCCAGAACTGAAGGTCTTTGCCTTGAAGTCATTAGATTCCCAGATCGACTTGCTGTGGACAGAGGTTGTGAACGCCGTTCCTGAAATGTAAGTTGACATCCCTCTTGAAACTACTGGCATTTGGCAACCTATGCCTCTCCCGGCGCGTCCGAACCTCCAACCGAGGCCCCTGTTCCACAGGACTTTACTGACAACACCTATCCAGTGAGGCCCTATATGAAGATGAATCATTCTCGGAAAGGGAGCTGGCGGCCCTCGTTGCCTCGAAGGTGTATTACCATCTGCAGGAATATAACGAGAGCATGGCCCTCGCTTTGGGTGCGGGCAACCTGTTCAAGCTTGACAACGGTGGCGAGTACGAGGAAACCATCATCGGTAAGCATACCAAAGATTCGTCAAATACATTTGTATTTGGTAACTGATTTTTCCTCGCGCTTCTGTGCAGCGAAATGCGTCGATACCTTCATCTCTCTGTCTGCCGCCCAGCGACCTAGCACCGGTGACCAGTCCGCCAACCTCAACACCTCTTTCCCAGCATCTGGCGATGGCGCCACAAGCACATCAGCAAGCTTGACATCTCCGATCACCCCATTCTCGAAGTCTGCGCTGCCGTCGAAGTCTTTGCTATCACGCCAGGAGGTCCCTGGCATCGACGCCGCCCATCCCGGTGGCGAAGACACCAGCGTCCAGCATGAGCAAACACCGCTTGTCTTGAAGCGCGGTGTCCAGGGTCAACTTCAGGCTGTGATTGAGCGATTGTTTGAAGAGTGCTTCCGTCAAAAGCGCTATCGCCAAGTGATCGGAATCGCAATCGAGGCAAAGAGCTTGGACGTTCTCCGCATGGCTATCATTCGCGCCAGCGAGGATGAGAAGAAGCAGCAAGGCGAATCTCGCCGGAGTGAAGAACTCATGGAGTACGTTCTGGATATTTGCATGGGTATTGTCCAGGAGCGAGCTTTCCGGAACGAGGTCGGTCATTTCCACTCGGTTTTCGCTGCCATTTGAGGCGCTGCTAACGAGCTCCTGGCTTAGATCTTGAAACTCATTCTCGAACTACTTAATGAGATTCCCGCACCTGACTATTTCTCCATCGCTAAATGCGTCGTCTACCTTAATGAACACTCGATGGCATCTGTCATTCTCCGACAGCTCGTTGAGAAGGGTGACCCACGCTCCCTCGCCGTTGCCTACCAAATATCCTTCGATCTTTACGACAACAGCACCCAGGAGTTCCTCCAAAAGGTTCGCCAGGAGATCGCCGAGCTCGTGCCCGAGAATGAAGCCGAGAAGGAGAATAATGATCCGAGGGAATCCGACCCGCTGCTTGAGGATCAGTCAAGCTCCAACCGACTGTCCCGAGACCATGGTAATGCCTCAGGCGAATCGCGTACTCCATTTAAGAATATCCTTGCCATTCTGGATGGTATTAAAACCATTCAGTTGAACCTTGAATTCCTTTACCGAAGCAACAAGGCCGACATTGCTATCTTGAATAAGATTCGCGACAGTCTTGAGGCCCGGAATTCAATCTTCCATACCGCCGTCACCCTTTCCAACGCCTTCATGCACGCTGGGACTACCCATGACAAGTTCTTCCGAGACAACCTGGAATGGCTCGGCAAGGCTGTCAACTGGTCCAAGTTCACGGCTACCGCCGCTCTTGGTGTAATTCACCGTGGCAATCTCAGCCAGGGACAAAAGCTTCTGCAGCCTTACCTTCCTCGCGAGCACATCGCTGGGGTTGGAGGCTCCGGCTCTGTCTACAGCCAAGGTGGTTCTCTTTATGCCTTCGGCCTCATCTATGCTAACCATGGCGGCATGGCTGTTGACCTGATTCGTGATCACTTCAAGAAGGCAACCGAGGAAGTTGTCCAGCATGGTGGTGCCCTCGGCCTCGGTGTTGCAGGCATGGCCACGGGCGACGAAGGAATTTATGAAGATCTACGGAATGTCCTCTACACTGACTCTGCCCTCAATGGTGAAGCCGTCGGTCTTGCTATGGGTCTCGTCATGCTGGGCACTGGTAACATGAAGGCGCTAGAAGATATGATCCAGTACGCGCACGACACGCAGCACGAGAAGATCGTTCGGGGTCTTGCCATGGGCATGGCTTTGATCATGTATGGACGCCAGGAGGCTGCTGATGAGTTGATCAACGGTCTCCTGGGTGATCCCGATCCCGCCCTTCGTTACGGTGGTATCATGACGATTGCTCTGGCGTACTGTGGCAGCGGCAGCAACAAGGCAGTGCGTAAGCTTCTGCACGTTGCCGTGAGCGACGTCAACGATGACGTCCGTCGTGTTGCCGTGCTGAGTTTGGGTTTCATCCTGTTCCGCAAGCACCAGAGTGTTCCGCGGATGGTTGAGCTTCTCTCGGAGTCCTACAACCCTCATGTCCGGTACGGCGCGGCTATGGCGCTTGGTATCTCTTGCGCAGGAACTGGCCTGGACGAAGCTATCGACCTTCTGGAGCCGATGCTCAAGGACTCAACAGACTTTGTCCGGCAGGGTGCTCTGATTGCTCTTGCCATGGTTCTCGTCCAACAAAATGAGGCCATGAACCCCCGCGTGACTAGCCTGCGGAAGGCTATGATGAAGATGATTGGTGACCGCCACGAGGACGCCATGGCTAAGTTCGGCTGCGCTGTCGCTCTCGGCATTATCGATGCCGGTGGCCGCAACTGCACGATCAGCCTCCAGACACAGACTGGCAACCTGAACATGCCCGGTATCGTTGGGGCTGCTGTCTTCGTGCAATACTGGTACTGGTTCCCTCTTACCCACTTCCTTTCTCTTAGCTTTGCCCCGACTTCTGTGATTGGTGTAGACCAGAAACTGGAGGTGCCATATTTCAAGTTCCACAGCAACACCCGTCCTAGTCTGTTCGATTACCCCCCTGAGCAGCAAGTCAAGGCGGAAGAGGCACCTGAAAAGGTCAAGACTGCTGTACTTTCCACCACGGCCCAGGCCAAGCGTCGCGCCCAACGTCGGGAGAAACAGGCCCGTCGCGAAAGCATGGATATCGACCAGACTCCTACCACCCCAAAGGTCTCGGATCAGCTTCCAGAGAAGATGGAGACCGAGGAGGCCAAGGCAGAGGGCGAGGAAGGCAAGGAGACTGAGAAGGGTGCTGGCGAAGGCCCGAAGAAGAAGGTGGAACGGGAGAAGGTTGGATACGAGCTGGACAACATGTCAAGGGTACTACCCGCGCAGCTTAAGTATCTGACCTTCCCCGACCCTCGGTATGAGCCTGTCAAGAGGGTATGTCTCCACGAACTCCCATTATTATGGGCTCTCGAGTTAACTAATTTGTCACAGCCTACTGGTGGTGTCGTCGTCGTCCTCGATAAGCAGCCTGACGAGCCTCGCGAAGTTGTTGAGTTGAAGGCCAGTAAAGAGACCAGGCAACCTGCTCCGCCTACGGAAACACTCCAGGATCGCCTGCAGGCCGCCATCGGTGCTGCTGCTCTCCAGACCCCTCAACGGGCTGCTGCTCGTGCTGCCATGTCTGACACCCCTGCCCCTGGCGCTGCCGCCGCGGCCGGTGTCCTGACCGCCGTGGATGAGGATGAAGAAGGCGTTGAAGATGCACCGCTCCCGGATGAGTTTGCATATGAGTCGGAGGATGAGGAATAGAGGGGGTTTAACATATAGTCTTTGACGTTGGATGTATTACTAGATTAATCGAGTCCTCTTGACTTGATCTCCTGGGATTGCGGTCCCAACCGCCTGTGATATGAAGCATCTTGGTTCCACTTTCTCGAGCTAGGGTCTGTATCTTTCGTAGCAGCTCTTGCAGACTGTTCGCCAGGTATCACGACTATAGTCTGATCAGCTGTGATCTGGTTCGGCACCACCCACCACGAGGTGCCCATTCCACGAATCGCAAATTGGCCGATGTGTGTGGACTTCACATGTCAGAGATCCTTAGCTAAGCACACCTCGGCTTTGTGGCAATGACGCACTGCGAGCCAATCACCGCGCGGACAAACGGGCATGACCGACCCGATCAGCGGCCGAGGACAAGCAGCTGAAGGTCAGAATTCACGCCGAATGGCACGCGCAGCTCCTCCGAGACTCCCGGTGTTGGCGCAGCATATGGTGAGAGAAACGCGGGGACTGCTTGATCTAAAGTCGGTCTCCGGACCTATATAGCGCACATGCTCCATTTTCCCCGGACTCGACCTTTGCCTTCTCCCTTTCCCCCACGAACCGCTTTTCCCACCGTGATCTCTTCATTTCTTTTCATATACCCATAGCCTTCCATTTCCCTTTTCGAACTTCCTCTCCCGACCTTCAACCGTCACCATGTCCAAGACCTTCAGCAAGGAAGAAGTGGCGTCGCATAGCAAGGGCGACAGCCTATATATTGTTATTGACGAGGACGTCTACGATGTGTCCAAGTTCCAAGATGAGCATCCTGGTAAGTTCTCGGTGTTTTTGGGGCAATTCTGGCAAGTTGTGCGACTGGCCTCTTGGGGAGGAGAGTGGCGACCAGGCAAGCATCACATGTGCTAACCAGGCTCGTGAACAGGTGGAAAGAAGAGTACGTTATGTCACCGAAGCTAATCCCCGAGTCCTTCCATATTGATATTTGTACAGTTCTCCAGCGCGTCGCCGGAAAAGACGCCTCGAAACAGTTCTGGAAGTACCACAACGAGGGCATTCTGAAGAAGTATAAGGGTCAACTACAGGTCGGCTCGTTGGACACGAAGAAGGCGGCGCCGGCTCCGGCCCCAGCTCCCAAGAAGGCTGAGCCTCAGCCTCGGCCTGCTGCTTCGTCGTCGAATGTGGCGCCGCCTGCGTCTGCTGAGCCGCAGGACCCGTTTGGCGAGCTGATCCCGTTTGCCGATCCCTCGTGGTACCAGGGTGTAAGTTCACCGATTCAGTTCACCCGATTCGGAGACTTGGAACGTGAAACGGGAATCTAACACACTCTCGATGTTATGGCAGTACTCCTCAGCGTATTTTAACGAAACGCACGCCGCTCTCCGAGAGGAAATTCGCACATGGGTCGACTCCGAGATCGAGCCATATGTCCACGAGTGGGACGAGGGCAAGGAAGTGCCTGCCCATATCTACAAGCAGATGGGTGAACGCGGCTACCTGGCTGGCCTGCTAGGTGTTAAGTATCCGGAGCAGCATACTCCCTACCGAGTCCAGTCCGTGTCGCCGGATCGGTGGGACTTGTTTCACGAGATGCTGTTGACCGATGAGCTTTCCCGCGCTGGCAGCGGTGGTCTGGTATGGAACTTGATCGGGGGCTATGGTATTGGCTGCCCACCTCTTGTCAAGTTCGGCAAGAAGGCTCTGGTTGATCGTATCCTGCCAGGTATTCTGGCTGGTGATAAGAGGATTTGTCTGGCTATCACTGAGCCGGATGCTGGCAGTGACGTCGCGAACCTGGGCTGTGAGGCGAGACTCAGTGAAGATGGCAAGCATTATATCGTTAACGGTGAGAAGAAGTGGATCACGAACGGTGTGTGGGCGGACTACTTTACCACTGCTGTCCGCACTGGAAAGCCTGGGATGAACGGACTCAGTGTCCTTCTCATTGAGCGGGAAGCTGGCGGTGTTAGCACCCGCCGTATGGACTGCCAGGGTGTCCTGAGCAGTGGAACCACTTATGTCGCATTTGAGGATGTGAAGGTTCCTGTCGAGAACTTGATTGGCAAGGAGAACCAGGGCTTCAAGGGTACGATCGACCTCAACGGAAACAGACAAGTGCAGGACTGACCTAACTTCCAGTCATCATGACCAACTTTAACCACGAGCGCATTGGTATTGTCATCCAGTGTGTCCGTTTTGCTCGTGTGTGCTACGAAGAGTCCGTGAAGTACGCGCACAAGCGCAAGACCTTCGGCAAGCGCCTGATCGACCATCCAGTCATTCGCATGAAGCTCGCACACATGGCCCGTCAGATTGAGGCCACCTATAACTGGTTGGAAAACATCATCTTCCAATGCCAGTGCATGGAGGAGACCGAAGCGATGCTCAAACTAGGCGGTGCCATTGCCGGTCTCAAGGCACAATCCACCACCACCTTCGAGTTCTGTGCCCGCGAGGCCAGCCAGATATTCGGGGGTCTTAGTTACAGCCGCGGTGGTCAGGGTGGCAAGATCGAAAGACTCTACCGAGATGTGCGTGCCTACGCTATCCCTGGTGGGAGCGAGGAGATTATGTTGGATCTCAGCATGCGTCAGAGCTTGCGGGTGCACCAGATGTTTGGGATGAAGCTGTAAGGCTGATATTTTTGACAAGTCATCCTGACTTTGATAGATTTCCTTTTCCTCCTCGATTTGGAGTTGGAGGGGTTACTCTTTCTTCTTTTTAGATATCCCGTGAAGCATATTTCCTAAAGATCTAGTCTTGTACGAATAACATGGCTTCTGTACATTTGCTCCTCAAATATATCTTACCGCCTGATTAGAAAATAGGATATCTATTCTTGTTTTAAAAGAAAATCAGTTCCTTTGGCATCATCTCTTATCTTTTTATAAACCATATGCAGAGTGGCGTAGGCAAGAAAACACCGTCCGGGTGCGCGCAAAGACCATTCGCGCAGTCTCCAGCCGTGACTTTCGCCGCGACTTGCAAGTCGCAGCTTCCGCTCTTCAATCTACCTCATTCCCCCGCTCAAATAAGGTATCAAAGGCTTTCTCTGCCTTTGTGGCTCATTTGGGAGAATCATCTACTCATTACACTGCCAGTACAATTGCGGACGCATCGTACCCCCGACCGGTCTGTCGCTCGGTGGTTGCCCGCAAAGCCCGCAGGATTACTCGACTCCCTGCGCCCTTCGTGGTTGGGGATTTACCTCCCACCGTTTCAAGCTGGCCTTTCCCATCGAATTTGGGTCAACTGGAATTGGAAAGATCGCGCAGTTTTCATCCCTGTGACGGCTATCCTTGTCTTTGTCTCCGAAGTCGCGATCAGCCGCAGTGCGCAGGTATGTCTTTTGCAATTCTTCCCTTCCATGACGCCGTGCCATTCAGCTGTTTCTGACTTTCTCTCTCTAGTTTCTTGTTGCTCCGATATAATCTTCAGCCTCTTCGTCCAATACTGCTCCGGCATCTCATTGCCCATACTCCAAACTCCTACCGCACACCATGTCACGAAACTTCTTGAATCAGGACTTTGGCTCGGAGGACGAGGATGATGATTTCAACCCGGCCCCTGCGGAAGAATCCGATGCCGAAGACTCCAAGGTCGGTGGACCTAGTAGCCCATGTTGGACCTCTTTAATACTGACTCAACTGCTATGAAGCCCGCCAAGTCCGCACGAAATGGCGCAGACCGCGGCGCAGAGGAGGATGACGATGTGAAGGATAACGGCGAAGCTGGGGACGAGGACGACGTGCAAGATGATGAGGCAAATGAGGACGATGAAGATGAGGAGGAAGCGGAGGAAGAGGAGGATGAGACTGTGGTTCGTATCCAATGGTGGCTTTGCTCTACGAGGGTTTTGCTCATGCATTATCTATTTTCTAGGCCCGTCCCCGCAAACGAAGAAGGGCCGGTGTCAACATGTTCATTGAAGAGGAGGCCGGCGTCGATGAGGAGGAGGATGAAGCCGAGGACGAGGAAGACGAACTCGGGGAGTTCGGCATAGAGATGCACCCCGATGATCTTGATGCGCTGCCCGTGGGCGCCGAAACCGACGACCGCCGCCACCGACAACTCGACCGTCAGCGTGAACTGGATGCCACTATGGATGCGGAAAAGCAGGCGCAGATGCTTAAGGAACGCTATGGACGAAACCGCGCTGCCGCAACTGATGCGCTTGTGGTCCCGAAGCGTCTGTTGCTCCCTAGTGTCGAAGACCCTAGCATTTGGGGCTGCCGCTGCAAGCCCGGAAAAGAGCGTGAGGTTGTCTATTCCATCCAGAAGCGAATCGAAGAGCGCCCACCCGGTTCTCGAAACCCAATTCGAATTATTTCCGCCTTCGAGCGCGGAAATCTCATGCAGGGCTGGTTCTACTGCGAAGCACGCAGACAGGCCGATGTCACCGAGGGTCTAGAGGCCATCAATTTCTACTATCCTTCTCAAAAGATGACACTGGTTCCGGTGAAGGAAATGCCGGATCTCTTGCGTGTTCAAAAATCGGAAGAGCTGACACCAGGTGGCTGGGTTCGGATCAAGCGTGGTAGATACCAGGGCGATTTGGCTCAGATCGAAGAAGTTGAGACCAATGGTCTGAATGTCACTGTTCGCCTTGTTCCTCGACTGGACTACGGCATGAATGAAGACACCCAGGGAACTATTGCTGGCCCCGATGCCAAGCGCAAGCGTGGTATGGTGAACACCGTCCGTCCTCCCCAGCGTCTGTTTAGCGAGGCCGAGGCAAAGAAGAAGCACGCAAAATATCTCTCGGCTACTTCTGGCCTGGGCGGCAAATCATGGAACTACCTCAACGATACCTATGTGGATGGTTTTCTTATCAAGGATATGCGAGTCCAGCACTTGATCACCAAGAACGTCAACCCGCGGTTGGAGGAAGTAACTATGTTTGCTCGGGGAGGAGAGGATGGCACTGCCAACCTGGACCTGGCATCGCTGGCTGAGACATTGAAGAACTCGACGGCTGAAGACTCATACCAACCTGGTGACCCCGTTGAGGTGTATAGGGGTGAACAGCAGGGCTTGATCGGCCGAACAGTCTCAACTCGGGGCGAAATCGTCTCATTGCAAGTTACCGAAGGAGATCTGGCTGGCCAGACAATTGACGCTCCCATTCGGACTCTTCGCAAGCGTTTCCGTGAGGGTGACCATGTGAAGGTCATTGGAGGTAGCCGTTACCAGAATGAACTGGGAATGGTCGTACAAGTCAAGGACGATACTGTTACCCTGCTTAGCGATATGAGCATGCAAGAGATTACTGTCTTCAGTAAAGACTTACGTCTCTCTGCTGAGATGGCTGCTGATGGCCAACTTGGAATTTACGATGTCCATGATCTTGTCCAGCTTGAGTGAGTACAGCATTTGTCATATCTTGACAATGTGCTAACTTCTATTTAGTGCCGCCACCGTTGCTTGCGTCATCAAGGTTGACCGCGAGTCTCTGCGGGTCGTGGATCAAAACGGTTCTGTCCGAAATGTCCTACCCACTCAGATTGCCAACAAGATCACTCCTCGTCGAGATGCCGTTGCGACTGATCGCAATGGTGCAGAGGTTCGACACGGAGATACCGTACGCGAAGTTTACGGCGAACAGCGGAGTGGTGTCATCCGTCATATCTATCGCTCGTTTCTATTCTTGCACAACAAGGCTCAAGCTGAGAATGCCGGCATCTCTGTGGTGAGGACCACTAATGTTGTCACGGTCTCTGCCCGTGGGGGTCGCCCTACTGGCCCTGATCTGACCAAAATGAATCCTGCCATGGCAATGCAAACGCCAAGAGGTGGCGGTGCGATGCCACCCCCTCAACGCGGCCGGGACAGGTTGATTGGCAAGACTGTCAGTGTCCGGAAGGGTCGCTATAAGGGTCTTGTTGGTATTGTTCGGGATGCCGATGACAACAACGCTCAAGTCGAGCTCTACACAATCAACAAGCCTGTTCTCATCCAACGGGACATCCTCACACCAAAAGAGTCAGTCACTTTGTTTTTCTTTGGTATGATTCTCTTTGCTAACTTCCAATAGCCCCATCTCCAAACAACCCCTGGATACGGGCCGCGGCCGAGGATCGCGTGTTCCATTTGGGGCGTCCGCGGCTCCGGCGAGAGACGGCTGGTCTGGTGGCCGTACCCCAATGGCTGCTGCCGATTCCTCAAGAACCCCAGCCTGGGGTGGCTCAGCTTCAGCACGGAGTAAGTTTCTTTACCAGATCCTTTTTTTTTTAAAATATTAATTTGCGTACAGCTCCTGCTTGGTCCGGCATGAGTGGTGCCCGTACTCCAGCATGGAAGGCGGACGGGTCACGCACCGCATACGGAGATGGAAGCCGCACTGCCTATGGGGATGGTAATCGAACTGCCTACGGAGGCCTGGGTAACCGTACACCAGCGTGGAACTCCGGTTCTCGCACCCCTTACGACTCCGGTGCCGGCTACGATGCCTTTGCTTCTGGGTCCCGCACACCTGCTTGGGGTGGCGCGAATTCAGGCAACCGCACCCCAGCTTGGGGCGGCCTGTCTAACAGCCGAGACCAACGTGATTACGATGATGCCCCTACACCCGGGGGAAACTACTCTGCTCCTACACCGGGTGCATATGGCGCTCCCACTCCCGGCGCGTCTGCTCCGACTCCTGGTGCCTGGCCCGATAATGCTCCCACTCCGGGCGGGGCCTTCAGTGCACCCACCCCAGGTGGGATCCCCAAGCGAGGCTACGATGCCCCGACGCCTGCCGCGTACGATGCGCCAACACCGGCAATGGGAGGCGCCGCCGCTACCCCCGGCGCAGGTTACGGCGACGATGATGGTGGCCCACGCTACGACGAGGGTACACCGAGCCCGTGAACCTAATCCCCTCGGTTCCCTTCAAAATATTCATATCTCCTTGACACTACGCAAGGTACACTCTACATGGTTCTAGATCTCGGATGGGTTGGATCAGCTTCACACATGTATTCTACGTTGACCCCGGTGTAATTTCTTCATAACAGCCGCAAATGATACTTCATTTGAGTACAGACGTGTGTTGGTTGGCCAGATCTGTAGCAGGGTTGTCAGTGGTTTACGAGAGGTGACTAGCATCATGAATACCTAATCACCGTCATTGGGTATATTACGCAAAAGTACTAACTCCCCATATTGGATGCCGTAAGGGGTTTCTATTCTGATGTTAGAAAATCAAAAAGCTCAAGACAATATCTGCCTGTGCCGTTGGGAGTAACCCTTCATGCCATCCACATTGTATTTAAGACCAGTCAAAGCACCTCCTATGCTCGAAGCGCTTTGTCGATAATATCCGCAGCCCAGAGACACTTTTCGTCCTGGAATTTCGGAGTAATAATCTGGATTGCGCATGGCGCACCGTCAACCTCCTCTGGATGATCTGACACGCTGTTAGTATTTTGAAGAAATGTTCTTTTACGTTAGAAGACATACAATCTGGTTGTACTCCATACGGTGTACTCATCTCATCTGGATCCAGCTCCTTGGAAACCTTCCCGAATGGAATGATACAGGCGGGATACTGGGGAATAGTTAGTTGGCACAAGGCCTGAAGACAGCCACGGTTCAATTGTAACTCACGTCCAACAAGTTCCACATTGCGGTATATGGGGGCCATCCGTATGTATCATGCGCAACCGCAGTGTTCTGTGCCCCGGGAGCAAGAATGACATCAAGCTTCTGCGCAACCCAGGCCTGACGCCAGGCATCGTGGACATTCTTTCGAGCCAGATAAAGTCCGTGGATCTTCTCAAAAGGCCCTTGCTCCTGATCAACCGGGAATGGGCCCGAGAACATTGGCGAAGAAAGGTAGGCCACGGATGTCACCGGTGGCTCACCGCTGGAGCCGAGATGGTCTTCATGGGGACCGTAGATTAACGATTGGTATACGAGACGTGACATATACGCCACTGACAATTCATCCTTGCTCTGATTGTCAACCTGAACGATGCGGTGACCAGCGCGAGTCAATGCATCTACGGCGCGACTGATAGCCCGCTTAACCGGTGGGTGTAGCGGAAAATACTTGTCCTCGGACAAAACACCAATAGTCAAGCTTCCATTATGCCCATTCACCGGTGGCGTATCCTGCCATGGGGCCGCGACTGCCGTTGCGTCATACTCCCAAGCTCCGCCGCTCCCAACGATGCTCTGCATGAAGAGGCGCAGATCTGTAATGCTGTGCGCCAGTGGGCCGGCCGCAGGTACTAGACCGGGTAAACTGTCTAGAGTGCCGGAGACCTGCCCGCCGAATGGGATGCGGTTTATCGTCGGCTTGAATCCGTACAAGCCGCAGCACAACGCTGGAATGCGAATCGAGCCTGCAATATCAGTACCAACACCGAGGATTGACCCACGGAATGCCAAAAGGGCGCCCTCGCCGCCGCTGGACCCGCCGGCCGTCAAGGAAGTGTTATGCGGGTTGAGTGTGCGACCGTAGATGTTGTTTTCCGAATCGCCCGTCTAGTCGTTGTTAGCTGCTTGCGATATTGACCAGACATATATATGACAGATGGGACTTTTACCATCATAGTTTGGGGTACGTTTGTCTTAACGTATAACACCGCCCCCAGCTGCAGTAGCATCTCCACCAGCGAGGAGTTCGCCGTTGCCGGCGGATGCTTCAAGAAAGAGACATATCCTATAGATGACTGCAGTCCCTTGACACAGAAAGTGTCTTTGATGCTGACGGGCAAGCCGTGAAGCGGCCCAATGGGCTTTCCCTCTCGCGCGAGGTACTCATCCAAGTATCGAGCACGATCTAAGGCCTGCGCGAAGAACGTCTCCGTGAGACATGATGTCTAAGCGACGAGAAGTCAGTATATATCCCGACTTTCGAAGACACATGCTTATCGCTTGGACCCAACGACTCACCACCTGCTGCGCAATCGCCGCTCTCTTGCAAAAGGCCGTCGTAACCGCCAACGAGGTAACCTGGCCAGACGCAAGTTTCGGCAGAAGCTGGGTTGCGGTATAGTTTTCAGTCAGATCAAGTTCCAGCTCCGACAGCAGACCACTGCGACGTGGAAGATCGTGATCGAGCAGACGCGGAGGCACTGCAAGAAGGCCCGCGCTCAACGTCCATTCGTGGGGGATCTTGTCCTTGCATTCCTTTCGCTTGCGCACCACGAGGTCCTGCCAATGGGGAGAATCCAAAGCCATTTCGTGCGTTACGAGCGTCGATGTGAATCGTGACTGATATCTGGTCCGTCACGGCGAAGTGTGTGTTGTTGATGGCCATAACACCGCTGCTTCTCCGCACCTGCGATGGCCCATGACCCACTCGGCGCAGCCTGTTGGACGCTGCATGGCTTCCTGTAGGCTGAAGGATGCCGATTCTTTCCACTTCGCGCGCAGTCGGTGTGACGGTGCGTCGACCTGCCCGATTGGGCAATTGGGCCTGGCTGGCAACTGGGTTTCACTGAATGATCTGATATTGATACGATCTCTTCGACTTGGCACGCGAGTTCAATCTATCTGCCGCTATATAATGCCATAGCTGCCACACTCTCCGGCTTGATATCCGGAGGATTCGTGAGGTGGTAGGCATCAATCCAAATCTTCTCTTCTTCACTGGTCATTACCCTGAGGCACACCGCTCCGTTCATCCAATTGTACGGACCCACTCAGCCTTGATACTCATATGGGAGAAGAAGTCAGTTTAGGCTTGCGACGCCGTTACCGATGGTTTGATATCTGGGTCATCATCGGCTTGCTTCACATAGTTCGTCCTCGGACCTTATGCGCGCGGGCGTAGAGATAGAGGAGGCCTGTAGTGTGTACCGCCCAGCGAACCTCAAGGGTCCTGGAATAAGAACTCTAGTGAGAAACAGAATTCCTTCTAAGCAGAATTTTGCAAAGGGGTTTACGTGAGTTCCCTTGATGGCCCTCGCCGAGTAAGCCGCGGAGTGGGAGAACTGGGCCCTCGATACTGGGCCCCCTTATGCTGCCACGCACGATGCTTGCAACATTGCTGATAACACTGGTATTGTGAGTAGTACCCAACGTTGATATTCTCGTTTGAAATATCCCCAGTCCAAACGGCGGTAGAGGAAAGAAAACGCCGGTTGGCGTATGCATGGGCCATTGGGTAGGACGTCGTCGCCGAGAGATACAGGCGAAGACAGGACCCGAATAATAGCAGCTGAATTTTGCGCTTGTTCATGGAGAACTTGTTGGTTTTGACCACGAAAATCTTGTTCACAGCGAGCCACACAGTCAGCGAGACTCAGCGCCGCCGTCTGGTGGAGAAAAACATCCCCGCCGGAAATGCGAAAGCAGCAGGTCGACCCATGGCCTTATCAATCATTGTGAAGGTTGGAGCTGGACGCGTCTGCGGTGTGGTGAGATTCGATGCATACAAAAGAGGGAGGTCCAAGAGGAAGCATCCGATTAGTGAGGATAAGTGAGAGCTATCGTCGCCAGATGCGATCGCGGTCTATTTCACTCGACTCTCTCGTTTTCAACCTCTCACTTGCCCCTAACCACCACAGAACTCGGAACATCAAAGTACATCATCATCAACCTTGAAGATACCGACAATCATGCCGTTTGTTCAGTCTGTTCTCGAGGACACCGCCATCCCAGCCGCAGAGCGACAACAGGCGTTGAACCGTATCTACTCGGACCCAGGCATTCCCCAGGACGCCACCACTGCGTCCTTCTGGCTACAGAATCCTCACCCTCAATTCACCAAGCAGTCATCAAGCTCACTTCCCACAGATGCAGATATTGTAATTATCGGATCTGGAATCTCGGGGGCCACGATTGCACGCACCCTGCTCCAGAATCGCGCGCAGCCCGCTTCATCAAATCCATCTCATCCATGCGTGGTTATGCTCGAAGCCCGCGACATCTGCAGTGGCGCCACCGGCCGGAACGGTGGCCATATTCTAGAGACAGCCGACGAATATGCCGAGCTGGCAGATGTCTTCGGCGACGAGGTAGCCCGCAAGACAATGCGATTCCGGCTTGCCCACCTGCGGGAGATGCTGCACGTCGCCCAAGAGATGGGACTGACCGAGGCAGCGCAGGCACGCAAAGTGCAGTTTCTCAGCGCATATTTTGGAGACGAGCCCTGGAAAGATGCGCTGGAACGACTCCGTCGGTTCAAGGAGGGCATGCCGGAGGAATCGGCAGAGTGGATAGCGTACGATGGAGACTCAATACCCAAGGTTGGTATCCTCGCTCTCATGCAGAATGAGTAGTAGCTGAACGGTAACAATTCTAGGAGGCCAAGCTTTCCCGCGCTCGGGGTGTCATTGCTGGGCCTGCGGGTGCATTGTGGCCGTATAAGTTTGTCACCGGCGTGCTCGCGCGTCTTCTGGCTGACTATCCTGCCGATTTCCGCGTCGAGGATCATACGGCTGTCACGGAGATCCTGGTGGATTCTTCGTCGACATACAGATACAAGGTGAAGACGAGTCGCGGTACGATTGCCGCTCGACATGTTGTCCACAGTACCAATGCGCATGTCACCCACCTGGCCCCGGGCCTGCGAGGCCGTATCTTCCCTGTGCGCGGACAAATGTCCGCCCAGACCCCTGGTGACCTTTTCCCTTGCCAGGCAACCAAGCATTCCTGGATCTTTAACTACGACCGCGGCTTCGACTACCTCACCCAGCTGCCAGAAGGGCAGATGATGTTCGGTGGAGGGTTTGCACGGGGCGAAGGCGGCGGCGTCGCCGAGCTCGGTGTATCGACGGACTCGGAGATGAGTCTATACATTGACATCCATCTATCAGGAGCGTTGAGCGCGGTCTTTGGCCGCCAGTCCTGGGGTTGCGTGCAAGGCGAGCCGGTGCAGGCAATGTGGACGGGCAACATGGCATTCAGCACAGACGGGTTCCCGTGGGTGGGACGGTTGCCTGGGTCAGTGACACACCGGCCCTTAGCAAATGGCGAGGATGGCGGCGCGGAGTGGGTGTGTGCTGCGTTTGGTGGCGAAGGCATGGTGCAGGCCTGGCTCTGTGGAAAGGCTCTGGCGATCATGCTCCTCTCGCATGATAAACAGCTCGCTGCTAGTGCAGATTCGGACATCTCCTGGCTACCGGAACAGATGCTTGTTTCTGAGACCCGAGTGGTGGAAGCCGAGATGCCCCGGTCTGTGGTTGATGCACGACGTCAGGCCAACCTGTAGAAGGGCCCGGTAGGGGTTGATAGGGTCTTGCCGTGTGATACCTATGCTTATCTGCGCTCGTGTTTGTTGCTTCATCTGTGACAGCTGCATACCCAGGCATCCAGATTCCAGAAAACATGGAAGACTAGAGTGCCACGCAGCAGGCAGAAGGGTTTCCCCTTCTTTTATGGGCGGACAGAAAGGCTCATGTGCATTGTAATCTGATGCGAGACGCGCTGTTGTACCAGATAAATCAAAGTTTTCCCTGGCAGATCCAACAATTCTTGTGCGTCATTGAAGCGGCTTGCAATGTGACCTAAAGTATGCCCGTACCATCCATCCATCCTGCCAAACAGTCCACTTGACGCCATGATTTCTCTGAGTTTCGTGAGCCCTGCACCTTAATAACCATGCCCCTGTTTCTCAGTCAGGCGATGATAACGCCCCGCCAAAGCGCAGCGAGCATTCTTGCCCCAACATATCATTGGCAGGATCAGACCCATGGTACCTAGACTGGTCAATCCACAGGCAATAAACATATTCTGTAAGCCGTCGCGTTTCATCCATGGCGAGATGGCGAAGGGAATACCAATGCTGACAGAATTTCGCATAAACGCGATACCCGTGAATGCATCACCAGTAATCTAGAAAGCAGGTGAGTTAGAAGTACTTTGGACGGCTAGATTCTGAGATACATGCCAATGACTGGAAAGAAACCACTCGACCTACCTCACGATAGCTGTCAATGACAAGTGTCAAGGCGGCATCACTGACACTGCCGAGCCCGAAACCAAATAGGACACCTGCAATGCTAGGGCAGATCCAGTGCATGCCCTGTATGATGCGAGCATATCAGCCACAGTGATGAAATGCACCCCTGGCCAAGAAAAGAGCGATGAAGGGAGACGAATCCAATGCAACAGATCAAAGTATAAACCAACAGGGACATGTGCAGTGTAACCTTACCCGGGCGACGGTGAGACCAAACATGATTAACCCGCCAGTCATGCTGAGGGCCGGTAGATGCAGAATATACAGACGCATCTCAGGTTCATAGTAGCCGTTGTTCTTTCGAGAAAAGTGCAGAATGGACCAGTCGCCCAAGAGCCCACCGTAAACAGAGCCAATCATGTTGCCAATGAACGGACCCGCGCTCATAAAGCCGATCTGTTGCGGGGAGAATTCGTACGGCGGCATTGGGAAGACGAGCGATAGAGTGCTTGACATTATAGTGAGCCAGACCACGCCGGAAGCGTACTGCAGCGCGGTGAACAAGACAGCGGGGAAGCTGGAGAGGACATAGAAAGGACGATAGTAGTATGGCCAGATTGGCTCGGGCGTTGGAGTGATAAGCGCAAGACGTTTCCGCCACGAGTTTGAAGGGATGCTGAGATCCAGCTCATGATGAACGTTGGTTGGCTCGAGCTTGACTGGAATTGCAGCTTTGGTGTCACTTTGACACGCCTGTTTCTGGTCGGGCTTGGTGGGAGGACAGAGATTGCCGTCCTCGCCAGTCCTGGGCTGCGCCTGACCGGTCAGAACAGGGACGTATTTTGTTTCCTCGTATAGGAACAGAAATAAGACCAGGAAGATCGCATCAAAGATCCCCATCGTTTGGTAAGACCAACGCCATCCTTGTCGCGTTGCCTGCGCGCCCGCAGCCATAGGCGTTAGAAAGCTCTAAACAGGTAGGTCAGCACAAGGCCTTCAGCAATGTGTGCAAGGGGGCCCAAGGGTGCATATCGTGGCACATACACCTATCATGACCATGGTCATGTACAGGCCATTCATGCGGCCTCGATGGTGCACGAAGAAAAGATCCGCAATCTGTGAAACATCAGGTAGGCGTCCAATTACCGGACAGGAGAAAACATACAGTGATCTCAACAATGGCCTCATTGGTTGCACCGGCCAATCCTTGGAGAAGGTTGCAGACATAGAGCTGGGCCAAGCTTTCTAGCCTGGCTGTCCAGAATGAGGTGGCCAGCATTACCACCGTCGACGCAATGTAGATGGGACGCCGGCCATATTTCTTGGCCAATGGAATCAGCAGGACGCATCCCATAGCTAGCCCGACAAAGTTGACAGACATGGTCCGGTTGAGTTGGGCATACGTGACATGGAGGTCAACTACCATCTGCTGCCAGAAGATAGTCTGGATAGAGAGCCTGGAATCTAGAGTGAGACAGAAGCCAGGACCATTTGCGGACGAAAGATCGCCTACGCCGCGAACACCACAACCGTCATCCCCATAACGATCGTGAAATTGACACTCTTGCGAGCAGTGCTCCAGTTCTACCATGGCCAGTCAGTTCTGCAAAGGTCTGAGCCGTCAAGATCGAACTGACCAAAGGCTCATTGGGATCATTGCTTGGAACAGGATCCAGTATGACAGCTCGTTGGCCATGTAAATCAGACGCCTCTGCAAAGAAGATCAGCAATCCCTCTTCCCCTTTGTAGTTGCTTTTAAAATTATTTTACCTCGCATTAATCGAAAAGTGCCTGGTGGCAGATCAATATCGTCCTGAAGACTAGAAATCTCAGAATTATGAGCCATTGTTCAAGTCAAATGTCGAACGAGTTACTAGAAATCGGATTCAGGGGGTGCACCGAGGGGGTTATAATTGCATTCCACAGATTTCAGATACGACCAGTAGTCCACATGATGAACTACGATAAGCTGTGCGCCACGGTAGTCAGTACCCAGCGTGGACGATGCGATAAGTCGCGAATTCGTGAACGGCGGTTTCCTTCTGTACCAGACGCGGGCGTCGGCCTCCCTGAATTGGAATAGGGTACCCTGATCAGAATCGTGAGGCGTGCAACTATGTAGATCCAGATGCGATGGGTGGGCAAAGAGAGCATCGAAGCGGCTTTGGCTATCACCCACATTGCTGTATATGGCAGGTGGACGCACTGCTCGAAAGGTGACTGGTTGGGAACCGTGCAATTCTTCTCTTGATAAGACTTATTGTGCCGAACTCGTCAGTGATTATTCCTACATATCCCCCTGTACATTCCCACCACCTTTCTTAAATACTGTCTGTTCTGTTCCCTTCGCCTGGTCGCCGTAGGAGAGCGGCAATCGTTCTACAGGACATGGTCAACCCGGCAACAATTGTCAGGGTGCTCCGGGTGCAAAATGGAATTAATGGGCGACAGACGACAATTTGAAGTATTGGGGCATGGTGCGTGCCGCAGAGAAGCTCGTGTGAAGGCTGCAGTCGGAGACGATCTAAAAGCCGAGAAATTCATATACACTTCGCCTCGAAACGATAAACGGGATCGCTTTATTTTGGTATCACAGCAGGCCCATTTCGATGCCTTTGGAATGGGCCAGTTCATCTACGCTGAGGTCGGGGTCGTTCTGTTCCCACGTTGTCTTGAGCAAATCCAGCAAGATCTCGTCCTGTCGCGATCCCAATGCGCAGTTCATGATAGTCTGCTGCCACTGCGAGTATACGAGTTATGATACAGCACCAATACTTCAAGACCGGCAGCGAAGAACGGAAAGAGGACCGCATTCTTGATGAAGGGATCTTCTGTCGGGCGCTCCACACATGCAAGGCGCAGAGCGTCAAGATTCGCCAAAATGCGTGTTACGAGAATTGTCGCATCTGCTAGGCACGCGCCCGGCCCCGGCTTCTGCCCACGTTGGGAGAGAAGGCGCGTCTCTCGATCGGTGCGTATATGTCGACGGAGAGTCAGGATCCCAGCTAATCTATGCGCCGCCCAAAGATAGCATTGCAGGAAACTGCCTTCCTCTCCTGGCCAGTCCCAAAGGCTCTGCTCGGTCGTCTCGAGCCCGATCCCGGCAAATAGATCCAACAAAGACCGAGGGAGTCCACTTACAGGTCTCGAAGCCCTGCCTCGGAGCCGCGGGTTGACAATAGCGACGCCGGATGCCGATACAAGGTGTCTGGCGACCGATCACAAAACACGGCAAATCCATCACCCCCATGACTTCCAGCAGATGGGTGCGGAAAAGAGTCGGTGGTGGAGTGGCCGGGATATGGGGAGCGTCAAGGCCGTGGCTTTTCAGGATGTTATGCATGCCTTCCAGATGCATGGTCCAGGGCAGCCCATGCATCAGCTGGATGGGTTGGAATAAGGTTAGAGCCACCAGGCAAGGGAATCTGAAACAAGAATCTGGGGTGACGCACGTCAATGCTACAGAGCAGCAGTCCGGCCGTTAGTGTCCCATCCGATAAGGTGGTGCTGCGGGCCAGCTCGGATCGAAATCCACGTAAGGCCGTGTCGAAGTACTCGAGGAATCGTGCGCTGTGGGTTGTAGAGAGGGACAGTTGGAATGCAAGACAGATTGTATATAACGCGCTGGATTCCTGACATAGTTCTGTGGGTCGAAGTTGAAGCAGGCTGTCTCGAGCAGTGGACGAGTGCAAGGCATTGATTCCGTCTCGAAGGACTTCTTTTTCTGTCAATCGAGAGAGTTCCTGCCAAATGCTACGCAGATGGAAGACTCACATTCGCGGAATAAGATCTCACCTCGTTCAGTGAGATCTGTGGTCAGAGAGAAAGAGTCGGTGGTCAACAAATCCCCTCTCGCTGGAGAATGTGGACGGAGTGGGAATGCAACGTTGAAGAGTTCATGGACCGACTGGTCTCAATCTGGGGCTGCATATTCAATTTCTCCCTCTCTTTGCTAAAGTCCCTCCAACGTCCTTTTAGCGTCGGTGGCGCACATTCGTATAAGGGTTTATCGGCGCCGGTCAAGCGCCCACGCGATGCAATGCCACTTCCCCAACGCAGTCGGACTTCATAGCCCTCGCAATCGATTCCAGGTCGGGCGAGCGTTATCGCAGCGACACCGACGACGCTTGCAAGTCCATTCAGCTTTGATGAGAACGGGTGGACATTCCGAGCTGAGCGAACAGAGCGCATTGGAATGGCCGGTCGACAAGAGCGATGGCTGGCTGCTCTACCCCACAAGCGATGGTGGAGGTGGAGCGGCGCTGATAAGGTGTGTCCAACTGCCCGTTTAGGAATGGCGGCGATTCCGCACTGTGTAGACTGTTCTATACCTGAGAGATGGAAGTCCGCCTGATGATTATATAGTTATTTGTAGCTTTATATCTATATTGAGTAGTGCTAGTTGAGTACTAGCTCAGCGAGAAAACAGAAGAAATAGTAGATCAACCGCTAAACCAAGGAATGGAAGTGGAAACAGAGAGAGTGTACGTTTGGAAGCCAGAGAGGAGAGAGGCCTACAACCTTGGAAACTACGACTATCTACACTAAGCGCAAGTGCCTAGGTAACAGCTTCAGCATCCACCATCAGATGTTTATTTATTATTCACACTATAAGATATTTACCTACGCAGGCGACCAAGAACATATCAAATCTTCCCTCTAAAATTTAAAAGAATGAGACTGTCGATCCGAATAGAAGTAGTAAATCCAGGGCATCCAATTATTGATGTTGCGGGTTAACCGCGCAGCTTCATTGCTGGGCCAACAATCAATTGCTGTTTGGACGTCACAAAGATCACACGCCAGATCAACCGAACACAACCTCATTCATAACAATCGTCTCTGCCATACTCATTTGCTATTCTATCTTGGAGTTCTCTTTCCTACCTGTATATTCCCCCGCTCGAGCAAAATTGTCGGGCAACATACCCCGGGATCAACATTGCGCGCTTCTTCACCATACGCGTACCCATCACTGTCGTGATAATTAATCGCACAAATGGCGCCCATCACCTCACAGGGCAAGGGGAAACTCGATGATGGCCAGATTTATGTCTGTGCCTGTCATATAAATACCAGAAAGCACCGGCGCCCCTACCTCACGCCCGAGAACGAGTCGAAGCTGCACATTACTGTCTTTCCTCTTGACCTATCCTCAGGCGACGTGCCAGACCATGGCCCACGCTTCACTGAACCGGTTCCCTGGGAAGAAATGAATGAGTTTGTGGAGCGCAATCGGCCTTGGCAAACATACAGTGAGCTCTCACCTCTCACCGAGGAAGCCGATCTTCGCAAGAATCCCGAGGTTCCCTGGGCCCGGAGCCACCGATGGCACGAGGGGGAGTTTATGATCCTTGTCTTGGAGCACTTCGCGAATGAATTTCTTGGCGATGATGCACCATTAGGCTACAACAAGCAAGTCACGCCTGTCCTCTCCCGACGACCTCGTTTCTAACCGATCGCCACAGTCCCGAGCTCAAATTCGAATATTTTGTCGATTCCCAATGGTCCATCCTATGCTACACGATGCGCAAAGACCCGTCCAAGTCTAAGCCGCACATCAACGCCTTCATCACGGATGGAGAGCCCCTGCTCCCTGATCGCCTAACCACCGGGGAGATATCCATTGCCTTTGGCCTAATCACCCAGCGCCGATGGCAAGACGGATACAATGCACACCGGTACATTCCGATCAACATCTTCTCGGCTTCAGATCGTCAGATCCGCGTCCTCCAGATATGGCACGACAAGCAAAATCCGAAGGCTCTCCAGGTGCGCCGGACGCCGATTATGGAATTCCCAGATGGCATGAGAGAGAACTGGAGGGACTGGATTTCGATTCTTTGCTGGATTGCGGGAAAGCCGGTGGGAGAGACACTGGAGGCGAAATAAGTGCAGGGGACTTCCACGTCACGGTGTGCTCTGGGACTCGAGCGCTATCGGTCCGCTTCTGGCAAGTCGGCTCCCAACTGGGTACTCTGCTTAGATGGATGGGTTTTGATACTGGGACCAGCCCACGCGACATCCACGAGCCTCCGTGATGGCTGGAACAGCTGATGATTTTTGATAGATATCACGAGGGAGTCGTCTTCTATCTAAACTAAGCTAACGTGAACCACTCGATTCACCGGGTGCCGCAAAGCCATATGAAGAATGAGTCGTATCCGAAACAATCCTCAACGCGCATGGTATCACGGTCGATCTACCACACGGCGAGCTGGCGATTCAAGTGGAGCACATGTACGGCAATGTCATTTTCGGGGTCTTCAAATATGAGACTGGACAGATTCGTGCACCGAGAGACTTGTCAGAAAATGGTATCTTCTGTACCATTCTGATTAGCGCTCTCGTCTGTCAAATGCACTCAAAGAGACATCAAGCTCAGTGAGAATGAACGGGCCACCGCACAAGAGTCGGCTCCGGCTTGAATCTGGTTGGCGAATGATGTCGCGGCTTTGGATGTGTCGGGAGGTGAGAGAAGGTGGAAGGTCTGGGAACCAGATAGCAACAAAAGAGGGAAGAGTGAGGATGAGAATGACGTTTCTCGAATATTCGCTCAGATGAAAGTGGTACTGCACATATAGCCGGGGTGGCTGCCTGCGGTAGGTTGCTTGGTGAACTCAAGGTGGAAGCTAGGTGACCAAGAGTAGCAACATGGTATATATCGCTGCCTGGGTTGTTGAACACGACAGGATTCTTCGCAGATATAGGTAACTGTAATGTTTGGAGTCCCCGCTCGCTCCTAGAGCTAGATGACACCATCTCCAATAGATAGATGCAATTTATGTCGCGATGATCGCGCAAGAAGGCAAAGAGATGAGCCATGAGGCCAACCTAACGCTTTACCGAGTAGCCGTGATTGCTGTTTCATAGATGCCTATCAGGCAAAAACAGCATCCTTATCGCTGGAGGCCTTAACCTAGGCAATGCATTTCGCACTTCCTATAAGAAGCTCAACGATGTCTACCTTACCAAACGTTCAAGTATTCTACACTACTTGATTCAGTAACAAAATGGTCAAAGCGGACCCCAACGAGATACAGCGCAAGTTGTTCAAGTGGCTTCAAACCACTCGATACGCATCAACGGCGCTTGATTTTGTGTCTGCAAATTCATCCAACTTTGTCTTTCGTGCCCACCTCTCCGATCCACTTGAAGACGGCACAGCGGTAGTGATCATCAAACATGACTCCAACCCGCCCAAATCGACAGAGAATCCGGAGCCCCTGTCTTCTGTACATTCTTGAAATGCACTATTGCTGGAACCTGGCTAACATCTTCAAGACAGTTGAAAAGGATTGCTTCCGTGCGCTCCAGTCCTTCCGTACAGTCTGTGAGCAAGAGACATTCAAATGCACTGTGGAAACACCCCAGTACTTCTACTTCGACGATGAAACCAAAACACACATTCTGGAGTGTCTGCCCAATGGAATAAATTTGAAGAACTACGCTCTTCAAAATCTTCTGCCGCCGTCGACTGATGCTGCACGACCACAGTTTTATTGTTTGGGGAAGTGCTTGGCTGAGTATATCACGGCGTTTCATCGATTCGCAATGGAAGAAAATCAGAAGCCGTTGTATGAAACGCTGAAACAGCACCAGGCGATGCAGGATTTGAAACATATGATCAACTACGACTGGCTACTGCAGCGCATCGAACAATGGCCCCATATCTTGGAAGAAGCGCGAGGTATCTTTCAGGAGGTGAAGACGGAGGCCCTGAAAGAACTGGAAGGGAAGTCCACAAGTTTAGTGCCAATCCATGGTGATTTCTGGACTGGAAAGTAAGTCGAGCCTTGTGAGTAATGTGGTCTTTGACTAATCGTGGAATCTTGCTCAAGTATTCTACTGCCAAATACCCCCGTGCAGGGGGTTAACGAGCTGTCGGTATTGGTTATTGACTGGGAAATGGCTCACCTAGGCGTGCCGGCCATGGATCATGGCGAGATTATTGGAGAGCTCTATGCTCTATGGCTTTACAGACGGATCGATGCTGGTCTGTGGATGATCCAGGGCTATGCAGATGGCCTAGGAGAACAGACTGAGAGCTCAGCTTGGCGGATTGCTCTTCAAGTAGGATCTCATCTTCTCAGTTTTGGAACAATTGCACCAGGCTGGGGTACTCCTGAACAAGTCGAAGAAGTGGCTCTCAGGGGTAGAGATATTGTCGTTCACTCGTGGAAAAAAGACCGTCGATGGCTGGAAAACACGGAACTTGCGTGCTTGCTCCCTCGTTCCACAAGCTGAGCCATCTAACGACTTCCCTATTTCTGAATACTTGAGCATGGTATTATTATCACTCGAACTCCGCCTCCACTCTCATCTTATAACCTGTTACTCCAACGCCCAGAACATGAACACACTAGATCAACATCAGTATGCGAACAAACCAGAGTAATACTATGCTATAGTATCCATGGCTGGACAGGCTACCAAAGACCATTCTGTGTGATAAGCCTCTCAAAAACACCGTTCTAGTTGAAAGAACAACACAAGAATCCACACCTCTTAGCATAGAGAAGAAACCATGCTAGCAAAATGCCATCCAATAAATCCGCGTATCTTCTATCTATTGCCGTGTGCCTTTTCCCCCAGAGCTAATGCAAGTGAGCCATATTTGCAAGACAAAATAAAAAGAGAGAACCCGTAACCCAAATAAGCCTCAGAATACATCATACAGAAGGTAGAAAACAATCATCAAGGCGGCACAGCCCGTGCTAGGACGCGAATATTATCCACAAACCCCTTCACCAGCTCCTCGTACTGGTTGTTTGGATCGCCAGACATTGCCAGGTGTCCCTGGCGGCGGATCTCGGCCGCAGAAACTTCGATCTCAAGCTCATGCTCAAAGTCATTTTTCGTCGGAGGCTATTGAAATCATTAGAAGACCATCGCAGTTAAACTATTCTGGAAAAAATGCAGAAAATACTCACCTCGGCTCTCGCTACCTGCGTCAAGTCAATTTGGTAGGCCAAGTGCCGGTAGCTCATACGGTCTTTGTTGCGTTCACCTCGCCCGCCCCTGGTCATGTCTATGACGGGCAGATTTTGGACATTGCCTGGGTACTCCATTTCCAAATTCACGCTGACTCGCCAATCAACAGTGGTGCGTGGGCTGCACACGTCGATGTCTGCAACGCGGCACTTCACAATCTTCGCAATTATTTCACCAGTCCGAACGTCCGTTGTCACACGAACTCGGGGTTTGTGTCGAGGATTCAGATTTTGGCGAATGACAGGAGGCAGATCGGCTGGTGAGACTTCATAAAACGTATCGCGCTCTTTTTTGTGCGCGTACGAAATCGCAATACGATTGGAGTCGGTGGTTGATATCGAATTCTTCACAGCCTCGTTGAGGAAGTTATTCATGGCGCGGTGTTGCTCCTGCGAATTCCCTGGTTAGCCTGATGTGCTCGTGACTTCTCGATATGAATATACTGCAGAACAACACTTACAATAGTCATGCTGCTCTCAAACGCCGTGCGGAAGTGCGAATTGTCGCGATTGACAACGCTCTCGGTGAGAATCGGCAAATGTAGACGCTCGTTTCTGTCCTTATCCATGACATGACCCAACTTTGCCTCTACTTCGATGATCGCGCCATGCCCGACAGCGGCGGATCCCGCCGGTCCTGCGGCCACGTCATTCCTCATCACCACGTGCTGGAACAGGAAATCGCAGAGCATCTTCGTGATTTCTTCATACGGAATGAAACCTGTGATAGAAGGCTCCCAAGGTCCGAGAAGACCAACATGCGGCGTGCTCGGCGCAGGGGGATGCACGGGTGGTCCATTTGCGCTTGGCGCCGCACCAAGTGTCCGGACGGGAGGTGGAGGAGCGGAAGTAGCCGTAAGTCCCGGAGCCGCGGATTTCCTGCGTGAAGCCCAAGACTCGCGTTCGGATCCCCGGGCATACTTTGGGATGGGAGGCTGGGGATTGGGGATGATTGGACATTTCCCCTTGTTCCGAAGAGACCGCTGGGCATAGATTGGGGGCTCATTGTATCGCCTTCTCCTCGGTTTTGGCGGTTGGCTTTCGACGCGAGCTCTTGGCTCGTTGTCCACCTCCATCTTGAGAGGATGGGAGCCGCTTCTTGGGGCCGAGGGCGAGCTTGCCATTTGAGGATGAGCGGTGAGGCGGGGGGAGACGTGTGCATCTGAGCCTGGTCCGTTCGAGAATGGTGCCGTGGGACTCTCATTCCACTTCCTGTCCTCTGACGAGCGCAAAGGAGCTGCACTTGTACTGTCGGAGGTGGCTGCAGTGCTGTTCTGTCGAGAGACAGCTCGCGGACTCGCCATCTCCAATGGTTCTTGCTTTAGACTGGACGGGGCCACCTGTGATGGCAGGTCGGATGGTCGAGATCCTCCAGGGGACAGTTGTCGTTGGGCCACGGGGGACCTCGTCAGCATTTCATGCATGGGTCTTGGGCTGGACATGGGATTGCGCGGCGAATCGTGCCCGGAAGACAGCGGACGCGAGGATGATGGTGACTGACGAGAAGTAAACGCTGGAGGAGGACCTAATGGGGTGCCCGGGATGGATCGTTGTTCGGGAGGAGAAAATTGATGCGACAATATTGGTTGCGAGGCGGACGGAGGACTGTCTCGGGTGACCAGCCGCTGGTTTGTCGTAACGGATTGAAGGGAGTGAGACCGTTGCTGTGCAAAGTAAGACTGCTGCTTCGAATGCTGAGGTCCGGCGCTTATGGGTTGCTGCGGTGTATACGGCGAGGCCAAGGGGCCCGCGGGGTGCTGGGGATGCGAATTGTACGCGGACGCGCTGTACGGATCACGCGCGCCAGGTCCATACGGCGTTGAAACATGCGGAGGGCTCTGACTCCGATGGGATCGAACTGTGGTATTCAGCGGCGGAGGTGCGGCGTTGAATTGCTGGTAGGGCGATTGCGCAGGCCCATACGGCGAGGACCGTTCGGGTGATGCGTGCTGGGCGCGTTGCAGAGGGGGCTGTGGGGGACGTCCGGTGTATTCTGAGTATGTCTGCTGTGTACGCTGTTGATGAGATGGATCGGAGGGAGGACTGGACGATTGAGTGGCGGGTGGAGGGTTGGAGGCGCCGCCGGCGTCGGCATTCATGATGGTGCGCAAATCCATGGCGACGACATGAACACGGAGCCACCACCACCAGCTCGAGCAGGATTTATCGAATAACACAGGCAACTGACGATCGCGACATCAAGTCGCAGGCGCAAGTCGTCGCGAGGCCAAAGGGCGGAAGTTCAATGAGTGGCAGGACAAAGAGGAAGGGAGAAGTTCTCGCACGGCTTGCGCGAATCAGGGAGCTTGCGAGGATGATCGCCGCTTCGGGGAACGGACGAGAGAAAGAGCCACGAGTACCGGACACGACAGCTTATACGCAGCGAGGAATCCATTGACTCTCGTCTGGGAGTCTTCGACAAAGCTTTTCTACGTTGGAGCTGCTAAGCTCGTAGATCATACGTTGAGTTAGCGCGCAGCAGCCTGCAGAGCTGTTCCTGCCATTATTTGGTTGTTCTTCCACACGAACATTGATACGGCTAAATCCCGGGTGAGAACACCACGGCCGAGCAGTTTTGGTCCACGATGCAATCTCGATAGTGCCATGCATCCTTGACGTGGCATTGCAACGCCCTCGTTGAGGGAGAAAAAGGCCAAGTGGAATCTTGGAATCTCAGGCAGTCATGTGATACAATGACTCAGCATGGCGCCACATCGCAGCTTTGGAACTTTGGAAGTATAAAAGGCGTATTGCGGATAAGGTCGAATTGCAGAAGGCCAGACCCTATTGGTGCTGTAGAGAGCAACGTAGGTGCAGGATCTAACCAGGTCAACCTTTCGTGATACAGATCGTCCATCTGTCTGACGCGTCTACTGAAGTATAGTTTAAGCCACCTGTCTAGAGTCAGATTCGTGTCACGACAAATGCCCCGCTATAAGAGAGAAAATGAGACAGGAAATACACTTGTCCTCATGCCCAACAATGAGGAACCAGCAAATCCAACAACTATCAATCTATGCGAATCCCAGGTCTTCCGAACGGTTTATTGACCGGGTGCGGGCCGCGGGCCCTGCAAATGGCAGGAGATCGGCGCGTCAGCCATCATTATTATATTAAGCCTTGCTCCGCATACGACCATCCGCACTTCAACCTCCCCCGTCCTCCCCTCCCCCTATTGCTCCTCGGCCGACTCCTCGTTCAGAAATTGACGACGACAAAAGTGACTCCGGAAACGAAAGGCGCCATTTCCGCCATCGCATCCTATCTGGCGATTCCGTCGTGCCGCCCCACAACGCAACAACGTCGACCCCCCCTACACAACCGACATCTGTCTCGCTGGACGAGCAGCTCCTGTCCCTCGTCCCGCCTGACCGAGCACTTCAAAGTCTTTTTGTGGATGATCTCCATGTCTATTGCGACTTAACTCCACTCTGCACGGCGCACGGCGCATCGGACATGTCATCTTGAAACCCAGACACGCTCCAAACCTCCGGCCATGACAGCTCGTAATGATGAAGACCGGGCCACAACATCGGCTTCGGACATCCCTATGGCTGACCTCGAGTCAGCGAGTGGCCGTAGCTCTGGCCTTGGATCTCGCTCCAGTGCCACCACCTTTCGCTGGAACGACTTCTCGCAATTCCACCCGTCGAACATCCTCGCCCACCCGAATGGACTGACACCGAAGTTGTCGCAAGAAGATTGGAGCGCGTTTTCCGAGGATACATGGCACCGCCTGACAGTTGCGCTGACACCGAGCTATCTGCAGCACTACGTGGGCGGGGAGCCGCCAGCCCCTTCCAAGTTGCACGCTATCGCTGCGCTCGATGGCCTGCGCGGGTGGGCTTGTCTACTAGTTTTCAACTTCCACTTTCTCTTCACATATACCTGGAAAGTCGCCGTCGGATGGGGGTTTGCCGGTGACAACTTTGGCATTCACCAACTGCCCTTCATCCACCTTCTAATCTCGGGCCATATCATGGTCGCTATCTTCTTTGTTCTCTCTGGTTATGTCTTGTCCTACAAGCCCATCAAGACAATTCGGTCTCGCGCTTTTGATCAGACTTTTACGGTTTTGGCCTCGTCAACATTTCGTCGAGCCTTGCGCCTTTACATTCCATCCATGGTGGGGCTTATGTGCGTCTTTGTCGCTGTCCGTCTTGGCCTCTACAATTATTCTTGGGCGGTCATCAAGGAGGGCCACACCATTCTCGGCACAAATGAACAGCACCCACCAGTTTACAAATCTTTCACCAAGCAGTTCTGGGATCTGTACGATACGATTGGGATTCTAATGAACCCATTCGACTGGGGCATCTTCTATAATAATTACAACCCGCACTTATGGACCATCCCCGTCGAGTTTCGCTGTTCACTCGTCCTGTTCCTCACGACGCTAGCTACATCGCGACTATCTTCAGCCGTTCGAATGCCTCTAGTCGTCTGTCTAACCTGGTTTTGCATGCGCTACGGGCGCTGGGACCTCGTGATGTTTCTATTCGGAATGCTCATGGCCGAAACGGACTTGATCAATGGGACGTGGGAAATCCCCGCATATCACTCATCGGCAGTACGCGGTGACCAGATAAACATTCGCTTCGCCCCGGGCGGCAAGGTGATGGCCCGTGTCTCGCACCGCCGTTTCTGGATCGCCGTCTTCGTGCTCGGTCTCTACATCGGCTCGAGCCCCAACCTCGGGTTCAAATGGACGCCTGGCTACATGTGGCTCTGGCACATAACGCCGTGGACATACTCTGAACCGCACCGCTTCCCGCAGTCGATCGGTGCCGCTCTGATAGTATTCGGCATCAACCACTCCCCCGACATTCAGAAGCTCTTCACAAACCCGCTTTCCCAATACCTTGGGAAGATCTCATACTCGTTTTATATAGTGCATGGCCCTATCCTTCATTCGCTGGGTTACTCGATCATGCCGACTATCTGGAGCATGACGGGCAAAGAAACGAATACCCAGTACTGTCTGGGCTTTCTAATTGGTTGGCTTATTTGTCTGCCCATTGCCCTCTGGGCCGCTGATGTATTCTGGCGGGCTGTCGATATTCCCAGTGTGAAGTTCACTCGTTCACTGGAGGACCGCATTATCTCCAAGGGTGCACCGGCCTCTGCGACGCCGAGTTTGTTGACACCACGTGCTCAGACTCCGCGGCCGCAATAAGCGCCGTTCCTCAAGTATATCATTGAATCGTCATCGAGCCAGCCTCGTCGAGCTGTATAGCATTTTGCCTACCCCTGACACCTTCTTTTACGACCCTGGTCCAAGCTTGCTAGACAAGCCACGAGTGACTGTGAATACCTACCAATTCCCATCTGGATCCTCACTGGTCACGAAGCTCTGATTTCAGTGTTCGAGACCGGCCCAATTCTTGTAGATATATACGCCCGCTGCAAAGATAGAATCAAGATCATTTTTAGCCTACCGTGACTTTCTCTGCGCTATCAGATACACAAATCAACGTGGCAGTAAACCGCCCCAAGTAAAAGGAGCCGGGGCCCGCGAAGTAGAATCGGATGTATCGTTCGTTCATTCATTCACTCGTACCAAATCAAGATAGATCGCAATGATTCTCCCACGACCTAATCAACGGAGTCCATCCCTGCAATGCCACTGCACACATCGACTCATCGATACTTCCCCTATTTCGCGGAAGGAATATGGCGTGGCACGGATGACGGACAGATATAAGAGCGACCTCGATACATGGTAGTCGACTGCTGAAATATCTGACAGGACGATCTGCGATGGCAAGGGGAAGTGGGAGCCGGGGAAGTATTGGGGAATATCCACCAGAGCAAAGATGGGAATCAAAGAAACAAACCATCTAATGCAGTTCAGACCTGAGAAGAAACAGATCCCGCGAAGCGTGCAAATGATAAGAGGAGGAAACGGCATGTGAAGCGTAAGACAAAAAAAATATGGAAGAAAAACCTCCCAGCCCTCGAACTTTTTTGTCCCAACTTAAAGCTCCTCCTGCAACTCATAGTGAAACACCCCAGATTCCTCGTCCCCCACAGACGCCAAGCCATTCCCGCGGATGGCCAGTGTGGTTGGATCCACCTTGTGGCGACCAGCTGATGTTTGAAACTTCATAGTCGCATTGCCAGGCGGCGGCGGGCCCGCGCTCGGTGGTGGTAGATGGAGCAGCCGGGTTGTGGGCTTGAGGGGAGAGGGGCACAGCGTTGTGTTGGTTGATCAAGTCCCAGATCAGGACAAGGCTGTCGTCACCACCGGAGGCCAGGACGCCTCGGCGGTTCGGGGACCATTCGACGCAGTTGAGGGCGGCAGAGTGACCCTTCAGCTCGAGGAGGGCCTGGCCCGGCTGCCGAACGTCCAGAACACGAACAACACCAGAATCTTGCGAAAAGGTGGCAAGGAGGTGCGCGTCGTGGGGCGATGCTAAAATCTTGGTGAGAATACGCTCCGACGAGACTAAACGCCAAGCTGGGGTTCCCATACCTGCAATCCTCAATAACGGTGGTGGTGGAAACATCCCTGACTGTGAAGGGCCAGATGGACTGGAGTTGCCGGGACTCATCACAGCTATAGCAGGTCAGTCATCAGATCAATCATCCCAGCTGGAACTCCCCAAAATGACCTACGTTTGTCATTCTTATCCGATGGCTCATAAATAATGGTGCTGTGCTCGAGGCTTCGCAGATCAAACATGCGCACACTGCCATCCGCGCCACAGCTCACGAAGACGTCGACGCTATTCGCACAGAAACGAACATCGAAAACTTCTTTGTCATGAGCAATGAGCTGGGTCTTTGCGGTCAAAGTCGGGATGTCCCAGATCGTGCAGGTTGTATCGATACTCGAGGTGATAATCAAGCTGGGAGAAATGGTGTTCCAATCAAGGGAAGTGATAGGAGCAGTGTGTTCAGGAGACTTGGAGTTCGACAGCAGCGCAAGCGGAGAAAGTTTGGAGGCCGGAGCTTCTCGCGGGTTAGCTGGCCGTGTTATGGAATTGGAGCTCTGGAGGGGTTGAGAATTGGGGAGAGACCACAGGCGCAAGTGATCCCCCGACGTGGCCAGCAAATCAGTGGATTGTTTCTTGGACGAGGGTGGTTCCCAGAGAATACGCGTGACGGGATACGAGTGTGTTGCCTCGGCTGTTTTGACATAATCCAGCTTGATCTCTCCTGCAGCGGCATCCGGAGTATCTGGGTCAGGCTGAGTCCAATGCGTATCGATGATTTGGATCTAGAATTGTCGTCAGCATGGGACAAACCGCCCGACGGGGACCCCCTGTACATAATTGTGGTTGTCTTCCAGATAGCTTCCCAAGGCCAATTTGCCCCCGAACGAACTTGAACTCCCCGAGATAGGCCATTTGCACCAATCAACTGCATATATAGGCCATGGTGCCACGTAGTTGCTGTTTGTGGGCACTTGGGTATCTCCGTTGTAAGGCAGCAGGCCCGGACTCATGAGCGAGTCCCCCAGGAGGTGGTCAGCGGGTGGTCGAATGTCTGCCAGTCCCAAGGGCGAGTACTTGGAGCCCTGCGGGGTCTGGGGTGGATATCCAGCGCCGGGGGAGGTTGGGTATTTGGAGCCCTCCGTGGCTCCATGCTGTTTGTACAGGGATTGATCGAACCCCGCGGGGCTGGATCGCGAGTGTCCGTGCGAGTTGATCATGCTTGACCGATGACTGGGTTGTGTTGACGACTGCGGCAGGGTGGGGAGGACGGAGGGCGCCGTGTTGACGGAGACGGCTGGAGGGCGATTCTGACCACCGGGAGTGAGGGCACCTGGCAGAGTGGTGCTACTATTCCCGCTGCCGCTGCCGTACTGCAAGGGCTGCGAGCTCGAGTGGACATTGATTGAGGGGACCTGAGTCGCGCCAGCGCCAGCGTCTGGGGTCGTGGGGTAATCGTGCGAAGGACCCCGCGAGAGATTGGGATTGACCAGGCCGGTGGAAGGGATATGTAGTTCCTCCGGTTGACGCCCAAACACAGCAGAGCGTCGGGAGGAGTCGAAGGAGGGATTCGACATGGTGCTAACGGGCAGCGGCTCTAGGGAAATGGTGGATGGGTCTCGGTGAGCTCCACTCCCCCTGGATGGAAGGAGGCTAGTGGGAGGAGGCGCTCCGAATCGGAGCAGCGAGCTTTGCAAGCAGAAAAGAAAAACTCTGGCGACCCGAATGCAACGGCGAAATCCAACGTGAATCATCGCAGCTTCACGACGTTCGAGGCAGCTGGCGGTGCCGCGCTGACTCAGCCAACTCCGGCCGTTCCATTTTGGGCGTTGATCGCTTCATCTACTTTGGGGCCCGCGGATCGCGATTCCTCCTCTTCCGCGAATGTCCTTTGACATCTTCTTCTCTGCGTAACGCTTTCGAACTTTGTTCTCGATGGCTTCGCGTATCAGTCCGCCCGCGGCTTTGCTTCTTCTCCCGCCGCCGCCGTCCTTCACCTTCGGTCGGATTCGGTCTGCATTCGAGGCCTCGGTCTCGGATGCTCTAGTGAGGACGACAGAGACCTTGGAGGGAACCAATCGCATTGCCACCCTCGACATTGCGTTGAGTATCCCGGAACTCCTCTCGCCGCGACTCAGGCCTAGAGCCAAGTTCTTTCCCCAACTTCAACATTACCTGACGGGCATTTATACCCTCGTTGGGGCGGTTGCCACTGCTCGGGATCTCGAACTCGACTCACCTGGCGGCATTGACGTCCGCGTCATCTTTCTGGATAATATTTCTTCTGACTCCGCAGGTTCTTCTCTGTCTAACGCAAGCTTTTCTCAATTCGGACCAATTCTCGACCTGCAGGCCCTGGCGTCCTCGGGCCGAGCGTGGGACTATGTGTTCTATCCAGGCCACCCAGCCGGCCAGGAACTAGCGGATTCCTTCCTGAGCAGGACCCCCGGTCCATCCAAAAATCAAACCGCATCGATCATGCAGGCCATATCCAGCAGCGGAGACTGGTCCGTTCCACAACCTCTGCTGGTTCCTGACGACCAGCTGCCCGCAGTGCCCCACTATTCCGTGGCGGTGGGAGGTACATTTGACCATCTTCACGTCGGCCACAAACTTCTCCTCACAGCTACGGCGCTGGCTTTAGAGCCACTAACCTCGGCTGATCCAGGTCGGAAAAGAGTATTGACGATTGGCGTGACCGGGGATGCAATGTTGGCAAGGAAGCAGTATGCGGAGTTCCTCGAAACCTGGGAGGAGCGCTTCCAGAGCACCGCGAACTTTTTATCAGCCATTATGGATTTTGCACCCGATAATGCGCCCCGGATCCAGCGTACTTCAACCGCTGATGGTCACGGCTGTGTGGTGATTGTGAACATCCAACCCAATTTGACATTGAAGTTTGTGGAATTCTTCGACGTCTGTGGACCTACTGTCACCGACGAGCACATCAGTGCGCTAGTGTTGTCCAAGGAGACGCGGGCTGGAGGGGCCACGGTCAATGACGAGCGGGCTAAAAAGCACTGGCCGCCTCTGGTCATTTTCGAGGTGGACGTGCTTCAATCCAGCGAGGCCACGGACGTCAACAGCTTCGAGGCGAAGATCAGCAGCACGGACATCCGGCGACGGCGCATGAACATGGCCAAGGTGTGAGAATTGGGGGCGTAAAACGTGGAGCGCTGGGGAAATTGAAGATTTGGAATCCCTTGCAATCCTCTACCGAGTAAATACCGCCCAAGCGCAGTCAGCCTACACTGTATGTACATAGCGACTCCACTGGTGTGAAGACTCTCGGGAGCCAGGTAGCTTTCCCCGTAGCCCTTTCCCCCTAGTCTGAAGCTAACCAAACCGGATCCCTAGGCACCTACCAAGGTGGTTCTATCACCAAAGGGAATCGGAGGGCGGGATTTCACGCATCGCGTCCTCAACACTAGCGGAGCGCATTCAGATTTCGGCCAATTTTCCCCCAATGAACCCTCCGCCGCCGCTGCTGGCTGCTGCCTTCTCCACCACTCGCCAATCCGTCACTCTGCAGATGTGTGACAGCGCGCGCGGGGCCTGCATCCCCCGGTGTCTCCTCCCTCGCTCTCCAGCACCCTGACTCGCTCTCCGACGCTCGCCAGTCTGCAGGTTCGCGCTGTTCGCGCTGGCTGGCCGCAGCCCGTTTCAATCATGTGATTCCGGTGAGAGCGCGTCGCCAATGAGGCCGACCAGATCGCGATGCCAGCGGGCCCGGCGCTACCGATGGTCTTGACGATCATCCCGGTCGGCGTGGTTGTTAGGGCGAGAACACTCGCCGTGCAGCCATGGTGAGACAAGGGCCTTTTTTACTTTTTTTTCCCTGGCTCTCTCATTTACGTGGTCGATCCCAGCTTCGGAACACACGTGGTGTTCTGGATTCTCGCATTTCTCTCGTGTATGAGGATTTAATAGCAGCGTTGTTGCCCTGATTCCGTCTGCGCCCCCAATGCCCTTCTCTCGTGCTGGTCTATAGGACCCGGCCCTGTGCTCTTTTTCACCATCTGCGCTATTCCATGTGGCTCCGTCTCGTTCTAGCAGCCGACGATTCGGCTGCCGTTGTGCGCCGATCATGATCATGGCCCAGCATTGTCACATTTACGACCTCGCAGACGAGCTGCTGAGCGAAATCCTGTCGTTCCTGCTCGAGTCTGGACCGCAAACCAGCCGTACTACGTCCAGCGATAGCTCTAGGGAAGGGGCCAACGGCATGAGACTCCACCACCACGAACCCATTGGCCACGGAGAAGCTTCTGATCTCGATCGTTTTCGACTGGTGTGTAAACGATTCATGCGCATTGGCACGCCGCGAAAATTCGCGCGCTTTGTGCTTCGTTTTTCTGAGGATGGGTTTCGGCGTCTTGCCGATCTGCTGGAGATGCAGCTCGCCTGCTACGTGAAGACGGTGACATACCTCGTGCGACCTTTCTATGAGGGCAACGGTACGATATCCTGCCTGGTCTTTGCAACACTAGCACCGACTATAGCTGCGGACGTCAACTCCGGTCAGAACAAAATGGCAAGGAAAAAATATCGGGCTGACGACGAACCCTACAAATTACAGGCTGGAAGTCCATCCTACGACTCCTCGGCACCGAGAACCTGACTCTCGCCCAACTACACGTCCGACGCTTCAAAGAACAGGCCAGCCTCGTCGACACGAACTACGACCTGTCCCAGCTCCAACACGCAATCGCCTCCTTCTCCGCCCTCCAAGAAATCAAGCTCCTCCGCCTCCAAGACGAAGCAGACGAACAACTCCTCGACTACATCCGCGACCAATCGCGCCATGCCTCCATCACCTCCACGCGGCACAGCATTCCCGAGATCCGACAAGTCCGCTTCGATTGGGGACCCGCCTGCTCGCGCGCAGTGACCAACCTCGGCATTGCCCTCCTCGCCTCCCAATGCACCTCGCTGCGCTTCATCGGCCCACAGATCAGCCCGGAAGCAACCCTGCAGCTCCTCCAGGCGCCATCCACCACACTCGCCGCCCTCGGTGGCCGCCTCACCAGCCTCGACATCACCTTCCACGCCAACACCGACATCTCCACCACCATGTCCGACCTTTCGGGCGTCTTCCAGCGCTTCTTCAGCGAGGCCACCAACCTCGTCGCCATCCACATCGGCTTCCCGCCCAAGACCCCGTTGGACCTGGACCTGGATGCCATCTTCCACGGCCTCCGTTTGCGCACCCTGCGCACGCTCAGTCTGCAAGGGTGGCGGCTGGAAGCGGCGGAGATAATCGCGCTCGCGCGCCGACACCGGCGCCAGCTACGCGACCTCCGGCTGTGTGCGGTGTACCTCCGGCCCGGGGCCCGGTGGACAGATGTTCTCGCTGTGCTGCGGGAGGAGATGGAACGACTGGAGAGGCTGAAGCTACGGGAGATTGATTACGAGACACATTTCGATGCGCTGGCGGTAGCGACTGGGGTGGAGGTTTTTGACGAGGCGTGGACAGATGCGCCAGTGCCGTCGTCGCTGTCTGTTGCGGCGGGGACGTCGCCATCCGAAGCGGAGGGTGCTGCATTTGGAGCTGCTGCTAGTGATGCGTATGCGCTGCCGGCGCTGCTACGTGAGAGACAATTGCCGTTACGGCAGGCATCGATGGACAAAGTGCGTAAGCTTGTGACAGCAGAGCTGGGCGATGACGGGTGCATTGTGCACCGGGACCAGATCAGTCTGTGGGAGGCATGGGTGCTTTCTGCATCGAGCTCGTCACAGACCATGCAGAATGGGAGTTGGGATCGGAATTGGAATGGGAATGGAAATGGGCATTCGCATGGACAGCATAACTAGGGACGTGGAGCCAGGACGAACAAGGGAGGATCTCTGATGGAGTTGGCGGCTGTTTGAACTCGATTTTCTGCGCTTTGCTTTGCATGTTTGCATTGAAGCATGTTCTAGGTGATATCTGTGTTTCGAGTCTAGGTAGATCTAGTGTTGTATTCAACCGAGACGCGGCAATGCTTAGGTAGCTGCGCTCTTCAGTGGCCTCTTTTTTACATTTCCAGTCTTTCACAGATAATGAGTTTCATTGCGAATTGGGCTTCTGGGTATACCACGCTCGGTGTGTAGATGCATAGCCTGTGTTTCCGGTAAGATATATTTGTCCACGACAAACCATTCCCGGGGACTATAGCATCGAGTGAGTCAGCCCGAAATCTCCAAATTCTAACGCCGTCAAGCAAATATCGTAGCTACGAATAGCAGTTCGCCCAGTTGCCATCCGAGCGAGCAAAGCTCAAGCCATTGATAAAGTCCTCTCGCCGACACCGGCCCAACGCGTCAACAGCACAGCCATGCAACGGGACAACGCGATCATTCACCAGCACACGCACGAACGGCTCGGGATTAGGATCGGAGGGGCATTGCATCATCTCAATGTACGCGCGAGCACCAAACGGCACGGTCCAGGCGGCCGAGTATCCATCCGCGGCACTCTTAGACTGCACATGCGTCCGCGGCAGCTCGGAAGTCCCGTTGTACAGGCCTAGGGCAAAGAAGATCGGGATCATCCCGTTGTCATGAGTAAAGTCAGCATAGAGGGTGCGGTCGACAGGGAAGGTGGGTGCCCCGGGGGCATCGAGGGTGTGGTTCGTGGTTGTGTCGTCGTGGACGGGGGTGTGGGTGAGGCGGGCGATGAGCTCGTTCACGAAGCCGATGCCCTGTGTCGGGCCGAGTGGGTTCCCTGCGCCATAGCCGTAGTATTTACCCAGAGATTGGAGATAGTTGTACTGGGCCCATTCGGGCAGTGTGAATAACTGGCAGAAGCCGGATTGCTTGCTGCCATCGCTGGTGGAGGCGACAGTGTCGAAGGCGCAGACGTCCATTAGATGGACTACATCCTCGGTGGAGAGCTGGACACCGGGTAGATGCTTCTCGAGGCGCTTCTGAATGGGCAACGCAAAGAGATCCGCGTAGTCAGCTGCCACGTCGTCGCCCAGTCCACTGGCTTCAAACACGGGGCACGTATTGTGGTTCAGGGTGTTATTGGAGCCAGGGTCTTCGGAGAGGACGACATTGATCTTGGGACTGTCCTGGTCACGCTGCAAACTCTGGCTTTGACGCTTCGTCTGTTCAAAGCCCTGGATAAACTTCCTGCCTGACCGGACCACACGCGAGGAGTCTGATGCCCGAATGAAGGGAACATGGTCCCGGGCCAAACTCTCATATCGCTTGTAGAACTTGATTCCGGAGTGAATCATCTGGTACTCACCAAAGGTCGTTAGATCCTCACTGCCCAAGGTGTATTTGTAGTCCCGCAGGAACGCATATCGGCCCTCGAGGTGGGTGGCATTGGCTTGGATCGCTGCCACCAGCTCCCGGTACTGCTCGCTCTTGGACGCTGTCGGGTACCGCGCACCGTGGCGCGAGATTACCTGCACAAAGGTCACCTGGCAGTTATCCGGCACGGCGTCGGAGATACTCTCCGGGGCCAGCGAGAAGTAGGGCGAATACTGGCCCCAGTGGTGGGAGATGTCTGCGAAGCAGTTGTACCCGCCGGCGACACTGTTACACGCGCGTGGACGGTGGACGGTGTTCCTCGGCCTAGATGACACAGCACCCTGGTGGTCAGGCGCACTGGAGGGGAGCACAGGCACGAAATGCGAGGGTTCATACCGGGTCACCATAGATACTCCTGCGAAGGCCAAGATGCCCAGTAGGGCAGCGATGCCTGCCACAGTCCATCTGCTCGATGCCTGGGAAGTCTTCGATGAGCGCGGGGCTTCCACGGGGCAGTCCTCGCCCAGCAGTCTTTCCTCCTCGTCCAGATTGGGATGCTCGTTCCGGTGCCCGGGCATATTGTCGTCAGACCAAGCTCATACTCGGACTCGGCAGGTGAATCTTCAACCAAGACAGCATGGTAGAAAGCAGAGACACCCAGTCCCAGGAGAAAAGGGCAGTTCTCAGCCAAGTGCAACCAAAGACTCACTTTGTCTTTCCATCATTGTCATTTGGTCCAGCGAGCCCGTGAGGCCCAGCGGCGCTGTGATTGGCTGGCGTCCAGGACCACCACGTGGGTGTGACCGAGCTCTTCGTGGCTACTTGTCAGGTACCTGGCTGTAGTATGAGCTGTCCATATCAGGGACAAGTACCCTGTAGGTCCCCCGACCGTTGGTCACTCTCACGTCAGTGCGAAGCTTGGAAGTACCAAGGCGGAAGTACATAGTCATCGACTTAGCACTTCCACCCTCCAACCATCCAGCTCCCATATATCAACATGATATCAAAATCACAGCCACACTATTCTCCATCCACATCACAGCCTCAATTGTCCAACTAATCCAATCTAATCCAACCCCCAAAGTCCCTCCAGTATCTGCGACGACAAGACCACGCCCAACGTCCCCGACACCCTGGGCCGCGCTTCTCCATCGTAGCCCATACCAACACCATTGCACCATAACCCCAACGCGAGCTGCCAAATGCACCCATTCCCTACCGCCTACCCCTTACATCTCCAGCCCCCATCGAAGCTGTAACGCTCGCACCCATGCAATCCTAACAAGTCCACCCTAGCGCAACCGCTATTCGGAGCCGCGACCCGGCTGCATCCGTCGCATGAGGCTACTGCACCGCTTGTGCACGCCCGTTGCCGGGGATAGATTGCCGGTGCATCATACATACAGTCGGAGTTGGTGTATCGCGCATCGATATCCTGGCCTAGATCCCTCGAAACCGTTGACGGGGCGGAGGTAGCGGCTACTAGTTAATTCTTACCGAGCCAGCATGCAGCCACTAGCTGCCAATGACGTCCATCTCGATTGTGAATCCGAAATCGATGAACCAGAGGCCTGGATGGGCCATCAGTCAATCTATCGCCTTCCCCACAGTATCAGACATAGACAGATAGGTAGGGGGTATACACCGGATTGGCGCGCTGGGGCTGGAGAGGGAATTGGTAAGGACGTTGTAGATTCTCAATCAGCTCTATACTCCACGATGCGCAACATCTCCACCTGCGGTAGAGAACAAATAGGAACAGCCATGAGCCCGACAATAGCAAAGAACAAGAACCAATATTCGGGTACGAAACATATCGCGCCATGGGAGGTATCACCGCTTGTGGAAACCAGACACCGGGACCAGTAAATAGGACGTCAACTGCACAATAACAGGGGCATATGGGAGGGGGAATCAGGGGGGATTATGATAATGGATGATGCATGAAAGGACTTTTCTTCTCTTTTTCAGGGGAGGATGCAAGCCAAGACCGGACTCCGGAGTGATTTGGATAGCCGTAATCAAAGGACAGGTGAGAAATGCACATACTAATACACCTCCGCGGAAGGCCAAGGCGCATGTGGAGAGAGCGACGCCGCGACTCCGCGGATGTACCACTCGAGACAGTCAGACCAGTGACTGCTGGCTATTGACAGGAATTAGGAAAGACATAAGAACGCAAAAGGGAATTCGACAAAGGAAAGGAAAAAGAAACGAGGCAGGGCAAAGAGCTGTCAGACTGCCTACCCAGCACCCGCGCATCACGCTTATGGGCGGGACCAGGACCCCTGAAATGGGGGCAATGGGACCCCCGTTACTGGCGGTGGTCCTGCTGATGCTAGTGATCGACCTGTGTGTGGCGGGACAGGCGAGTAAGACGCCGGGCTGTCAGGCCAGCGACCCTGCGGCCGGGCCGTTTCCAACAATCTCCCAGCCGGGGTAGTAGCGTGGCTACCGGACGGGGCTGCTCGAGCAGCGTCCACACCAGACCATACTGACGCAGCAGGCGTCTCCGCCGCGGGCAAGAGGATGGGCTGGGCAGCACGCGGCGATTGCGGTCTCGGCGGCAATTGGCTCAACGACATCGAGCGGCCGAGATGGTCGCGGTAGAAATCACGCTCCGCGCGGTAATGGTCTCGCTGCTGCGCAAGAGACCTAAGTTCCTCCGTCTGGCGCCGCACAGTCTCCATGTGTCGTTGGATCTCGTCCTGCTGTGCGCTCAGTCGCTGCTCCAGCTGCATTTCGTTGCGCTTGCGGTTACGGAATCGCCGAGATGCATCGCTGTTTGCCTTCCGCTTCTCGGCCTGGCTGGAAGAGCCGGATTTCAGATCCAGCACACACGGGATCAATCCTGGCATGGTCGTGCTCCCCGGTGTACCGGCTCGACTGCCCGTGTCTTCGTCCAAACTTTCGCGCGGTGCTGTGGGCGTCGGGGCAGTGCGGTTGATAGATTCCATGGGCACGTAGGCCCCGGCAGCTCCCGCTGGATAGGGTGCAGTGCTGGGTGGCAGGGAGACATTGGCCACGACCGGAGAGGCATGACCAAAATGGCTGTAGCTCGAATGCGGCGTGGTAGGACTCGTTTCCTGAGAATTGGGCTTGGTTAGCGGGCCCGGCCCTGTGCTGGTCCGCCGCGAGTGGACACTCGGTGTGGAATGGAGTGACGCTGACGCTGTCGGCTGCGTCCCCAGTAATGATGGAATGGAGCGTAGGGTCGAGTCCAGTGGAAGAGGAGAGCTGACTCTGGCCTGACGTGCGCCCACCAAGGGCTCCTGCGGCACCAGCGGCGAGTGCGAAACGCTGGACTGCCCCGAGCTCCTACCACCACCGCCGACGAACCGGGCTGAGGGTGAGCCTGGATTCATCAGTGGTCGCGAATGTGACCGGGGAGAGAGTGGCTGCGCAGAAGGATGGACCGGACGGGATGCGGGCGAGGAACCCTGTCGCCGTCGCGGAGAGGCTGATGGCCCCGGCAGGCTGCGTGGTTCACGACGACTGGCCCCTGCTAGATCTGCTCCGGCTTGCATGGGTGGGTTCAGGATGGCATGAACCCCGATGGATCGCGAGGATGAGGACTCCAGCGGCGGTTCCACGGGGCCATATGGATGCCAGGACTGCGGACGCACGCGCAGCGGTGGCCGTCGAGACGGATGGCGGGTTCCCGGTTCATTCTCATCAATCACGGCGCGGTCATGAGTCTGGGACGCATCGTCGGACAATGGACCTGCCAGCAGAGTGTCCTGCGACATAGACGAATCTCCTTCCCCGGGGCCGGGGATTAGGGCATGACCGAGTCCCCCCTCCCTCTGTGTCACCGGGGGGCTCACGAAAGGATTGAGAAAGTGAGGATGCCGGATAGCGAGGGTCCACTGGATAATGCGACAACTTTGGCGAATGCAGCGGCCTCGAGTATGGCGTGGTCAACACGCTGATGCCGAGAGTCGCCACGGTGAAATGGAAGACGGAGACAAAGAGTAACGAGGAGAGGACGAAAGAGAAAAGAAGAGAGGATGACAGGATAGACGGGTTGGCGTGGTGCAAGACCTCCACGAACTAGGACTTTTGATAATCAACCCAATTGAGGTCGAGGAACGACGGGCTCGTTCTGGCGCCTAGGGTTTTCAGGTCTCGAACCCAAGATCGATCACCAAGTTCTCAAAGGCACCGACACTCGTTCTCAGTTGTCAGGACCCCAACAGAGGCGGGGAGGAGAGGAAAGGTCAGCGATACAATTAACAGTCCCCGTTGGGATCCGATCAACCATGTGCAAGACGGCGATCTGAGGCCCCAGGCGAGCGAGAAAGGGGAAAGGCGAGATCAGAGAAGGAAGGGAGGCGAACTGGAATTAATAATAGTGCCGCATTGTCGTCGCAGCCGTTGAGATCCAGCGGTGAGCAAGTCCCATTGATCCATCACCTCGGCGAAGGGGGCTAAGACAGAAAAGAAAGTTGTCTGTCCAACCCAGAATGCCGGGTGTTGGGCAGGATCTCCCGGGCTTGGGAAGCCTGTACCCAGCGCCGTGATTATTGGGCCCGGTCTGACGGAGAGGAGACCACGACATCATGGGCTCGTGGCTCGACTAGGCGACTAGCAACCTCCACTATAGGCTCGGGGGAAGAGTGGAGAGAAAGAGAAGGGCTGTGGGATTGGCCTGTGTGATGGGTCCTGGGGGAGCTGCCTGAAAAGTGATTCCATTCTCCACCGGTTGGGTTGGTTCGATACACTTTTCTTACACCCGGCAGGAATTAACTGCCCGGGGAGCCAACCAGCGACCGGCCTGCAAAGCACGAATCATCGGCCGAAGGCTCCGCCAGAAGCTGCAAGTGCGCGGGCGCCGTCACCATGGACATGGTCAAGGGACGGGTGGAGCCTGGTTGACTTTCCTTCTGTTCTCAGGCGTGGAGGGCGATAATTGGATACTCGAGGCAGCTAACCGAGTCTACACGCCTTCTGGTGGCGGCAAACAATGTGTTCGATATAGGGAAGAAGAAAGGGGAAGGCGGATCGGGGGACGCGAGCTACCCGCGAGGTCTCTATAGCTCCCGTTGACGGAAGGTTTTCCTTTCTGCCATGTGTAGGCGTCGAGTAGGGGGAGTGGATCTATTGCCTAATGCTTCCATCCATGACGCAGGAGAGAACAATTTCCATGGAACTGATCTATACTGCCTCGGGCTTAGCCGAGGGGGGGGGGGGGGGGGTTTCCCCCTGATAGTCGTCGCCTGCCCAGCTAGTCCTGTCATTTTCCGAGAGTTTGACGCTTGAGAAAGGGGAAGGTGACTAGCTCGAAGTATACCAATACAAAAGGAATAGGAGAATCAGCGGATGGATTTGCCTCAATCTCGCGGATCGCACCGTCGATCAAAGCTCGGGTTCAGAGAAAGGGATGAAAGGAAAGGAAAAGACGACCCGTTCGCTAAACAGGGGGATGATCATTTTCCTGCTCGAACCTACCATGGACTTTATCCCGATCTGGTCTTTCGATTGTGCATTCTCGGTTTTCGCCAAAGAAAACCCCCCCCCCCCCCCCCAACGGACCCTTCCTCCCGTGAATATATCTGATGTTGTGCATACAATATCGGTATTTCCCCGTGGCAGACCCGACCAAGGGGGCCGTTGGCGCCGTTGGCGTCGTTAGGGGCAAGAAGCGACCAAAAAGATTGATACGTTCCCCACTTGGCACTGATCCGGAACTCGTCCAGTGGATTCCTCACTCATCCTTTACGCCACAGCTACCTAGGTAGCTTTTGCTTTCGTTAGAAAATATCAAGTGGGAATGGCTGAGGTACCAACTGACTATAGAGACCTAGTGGGCTTGAGAAAGTCTTTTGTTTTGGTAGACGAAGATGCGGAGCCCGCCTCGGTGAAAACCGGTCAACACGACATGGTCTTATGCGAACGTACAGGGGCCAAGGCAAGAGAGGTCAAAGAGTGGAACTCGAGGCTCCCTTGTGCAGTAAATGCTGAGCTATGATTCAGTATGGTCGTTAGGTGTATGATGGTCCGTATAGCTAAGCATGTATGTATATGCTTCATTGTTTGCCCTGTCGCCAGCGGAGATATAGTACGATGAGAGGCCAGGCTCCTATGTCACCGATAATTCCACACCACAATGCCCAATGTTGGCCTCAACTCGTGTCACAATGATCTGCACAGCATTACGGGGCCCTAAGGGTCAGCAAGTGATCCAAGCTGACAGCCCAGCGAATCGGTGATCTATCACCCGGAAGAGAGTGCATGAGCGAGTTAGGAGAAGGACGTGGGATCCAGCAGCCTCGCCTTTGCCCCCTGACGAGCCATTCGAGCGCCGCCAAAAGTGAGGCTTCAGCTGCGCCCGCACTATCGTGATCTCTCCCCGTTTTCTCCAAAGGATCGCACGCTCCACCTTTTAGCTGCAGCCGCTAGCTTGGATCTTCCCGAACATCATTCGACTTTTCATCACGCGGGAGCCTTCTCCCGCACTAGCGGTCGTAATTCAATCTGCGTGTGGGACTGGAGTCAAAGGAGAAATGATGGGGGCGGAGTTCACCATCCTCGCGATGATCCGATTCAGCCTGCAATATCGCCTTGCAATGCGACAGATTGACCCATTTTGATAGGTCTCAGTCGGGATATGGCCAGAGGGGCCTAGTCCGTGTATTGGCAACAAAACGAAAGATATAACAACCAAAAATAAAAGGCGACCGACTATAGATAAATCCATTAATGCATGGACAACGCGAGAGGTACTTTTGACAAGCTGTGGACGGAGCTGTTATGGCTCCGAGGTCCAGTGAAGAGAGCTAGCTTTGCGAGCTTTGTCCACACTCTCACCTCTGCCCGTCCAGCGGTCAGCGAATCATCGTGTGCGCTGGGGCGAAATATGCGGTCTGATAGATCTAATCCTCCTGGTCCGCCGACCCTCAATTTCTCTAGTCCGGGGGGAGAACGCGGTCAGTCTTACGGGGAAGATGGCGGTCCGTATGTTATCTTCACTGGGAGAGTCTCGGGCCATTTAGCGCCTGGAGTGGCTTGCAATCTCAAGCCACCATTCCCACCGCGTCGGGTCGGCTGGGACGCGTTTGCCGTAATTCTCCCTGGCCATGAAGGCTGAGTCTTCCGGTTCGAGACAAATGCGTGTCATGGACGGTAAGGTTGTAAGGTTGAGTGGCGTGGGTCGGGGAAACAAAGAGGCTGGGTAGGATAGGGTGTCCCAGGTATTCGGTACGCGGGTACGCCGTGCCATGGTTGAGAGTGACCAAGTTCCCTGTACTTCCCACAATCACACAAGTATACACGCCTACAGGCCGCTTTGCTAAGGTCTATGAATGGTTGTCAGGTATTATGCTTTGTTGCTTAGTCTTCCTCCGCGCATCCATACTTTTTTCGACGGCCTCATCGAGAACCAGATTTGCTCCACAGCCAATATCCACCTCTGACATCTCCGGTCTTGAATAATGCAGTCACCGGCGTTTGTTGTCCTTGAAATGATATTTGCTTTTTTTTTTCCCTGTGTCTTTAGTGTAAGACTATTACAATCTGGACACCGGCGGTATCGCCACTTCTTCGATCCCCCCTTCTTGGCTATCCACCGCATTATCTCGTGTCCGCTGCAACCGCGGCCGATCATCAAAAGAGAGATTATGTACATAGAGCCAGAAGGGATCTCCGCGGCAGGCTCCTTTTCCGCAGACATATGATTTTGTTCTTTCCAGCGTGCCGATGCGTGATGCACGATGCACGATGCAAGTCACGGAGCTTACCTTGGTATACCCTCGCCGAACAGCCAAGGGAGGATAGCTCGCGTGTGGATGGAAAGTATATGCTCCGCCTGTAAGTGCTTAGCTGGCTTACATAGATCCACAGGTGCTACCTCCAGAGCTATCCAAAGAGTCGAGTCTACCTCCAGGCTATGCTATGCCTCCAATCCCTTCAGTCACCTTGGAACTATAGTCTCACCGCATGACATAGAGTTATGGCACACCGAAACATCTCCACCACGATGCTCCGTCTCCGTGCCTGCATCTCGCCCTGCAGGGCAGACCCGCTACCGGGGCTGTGCAAAATACGCTTCTGGCCCTGATTGGACAGATCGGGAGAATTTTGTATCCAGTAGAAATCCGGAAAAGTGATTCCCTGGGCGAGAAATAAGGCGATCCGACCAATTTCTAATCAGACCGACACCTAGGGTACATGGTGGCCTTGGCGTGATGCAAGTCTATAATGCAAGATCAATGCAGAGCTCTCATTCGACGTGTAACTTTCCTCGCCGGGACTTCCCCCCGTGTCTCCTTGCGGCAGCCCAGGATTACCGGTGACAGCGGAGTCGGTCCGCTGTGGCCGTCGCCCGTTTGGTGATCGACGACCCACTCGCCCTGCTATACTAGATGTATGCACTCATAGATGAGTCTACATGCAACCAGGGTAGTTCAAGGCGCAGCCTCTGCCCTCTCAGGTGGTTCGATTGGCCGAGATCTATCAAGTCGCCACGCGCTCGGAGGAGTCATAGTTCCGTGGATCGGGAACTATCGACGGTAGTCCTTCCATCGTGCAGGGAGCAGCTTCACGGTTCCCCGGAGGGTTAATACAAAGATGCATACTCGATCGTTTTAGCTACATGTGAAGTATAACACTGGAAAAGGTCGCCGGAGTGACTACGTCTCGCACACGAGACACCGCCGATCGAGGTGACATTTTCCTGGTGTCTATGTACCTATAGCAACCTCAAATATGTACAGTTAGAGGCTCCGCATGCAATGAGCAGACTGCGTATGCACGAATCTGTACATACCAGTCTAGCTCTGGAAGCGAAACTCATTCTTAGGCTTCCCGCGCACCCCAACATCAACTCTGAAGACCCGTCCCCCGTACCGTACCGACTGTGGCAAGCGCTCATCGTCACGATCATCCTTGGCAGATGTAATGAACAGCTCCGTTCCCACGAACGCTGGGCAGGTCGGGTTGCGCGTCGGCAGGTCGATCTGACCGATGACCTGGCCAGCAGGCGAGATGCGGAGCACCTTACCGCCGCCATAGATGGCGCTCCAGATGCAGCCCTCGACGTCGATGGCAAAGCCATCGGGTTCCAGAGGCTCTCCCAGATCAAAGTGCACACGCCGGTTGCTGATAGCACCCGTCGCAGCGTCAAAGTCAAACGCAAAGATCTTGCCCGTCGGCGAGTCGGTCCAGTACAGGGTGTCGTCTGCCATATTCCACCCGATGCCGTTGGGAATGGTGACCGGCGCCAGCATACGGTGCAGACTCAGGTCCGGGTCAAGCCTGAACAGCACGCCCTCGGCTTCCGGGCTCTTGACCTTGGGATCGTTCATCGCGCCCGCCCAGAACCGGCCGTGGCTATCGACGGCACCGTCGTTGAAGCGCATGCTATTTGTTGAAATTAGCGAGGTGTCGATGAGTCCATGAGTCGGTGAAGTGGTCTCTTCCCCTCCCCCACTCCCCCATTCCTCCTCGCCTACCGTAGCCACACATCTTAGGGCTGGTGACAGGGTTCATGACAGGATTTGGGGAAATTGGGGGTTTCTGGTTGGTCGTTCTCTTTGGGAACACTTACATGTCCGCCTTTCCTGGGCCATCCGCTTCGCCCCAGGCTTTGCAAACATAGGAGAGTTTCCCGGTGGTTCGGTTCAGCCGGGCGAATCCATGCTTGGCCCCAACGACTAGCTGATCCGCGTCGGTCTCACCCGCATTAGCAATGTTAGCCGTCACGCTAAATTCGAGAAAGAGTCTTGTCAGCGGTGATATTCGATAGTGACGGTTCCTTTGAGAGACGGTGAAGGAAGAGGAGGCTAAGGAAGGCAGCCAAGACAAAAAAAAAAAAAAAAAAAAAAAAAGCAGCCAAAATCAATCTCGGAGAGGGGCGCTGCTTACCCAATAGCGGCATCAGTATCAATCACTTTCAGAGAGGCGGGCCCCTTGGCCAGATCGAGTCGATAGAGTCTGTGGTCCCAGATGTCGACGAAGCGAAATTCATTGTTGGCCACATCGTGATAGGGGCCCTCGAGCAGGGTTCCCGCTATGTCGAGATAGGGCTACAGTACCAGCACCTCAGTCAAAGCCGCGTTGAACCATAGTAACCATGATTGCTGATTTGCCGTGGATTGCTTCTTTGTCTTCTTCTTGCTTCTTCCCTGGTGTCGAAGCTGGGGCCATTCTCGCGTCCTTTGGCCGACAGAAAAGAACAAAAAAGAGGCCAATCACTGATGGCAAAAGACCAAAGAAACCAAGAAAAGAAAAGAGACGAGATGCACGCGGATCCCGGCAGCGTGCAGCAAAAAGATACAAAATGAGCTCACCTCATTGACCGTCCACCTCTGAATTTCAGGCATGCCGATCGCTTCTTTCTCCACTGGGGGTGAAATCGAAGGTCAAATCAAAGCCAAGCGGGTGGACACCGCTATTTCTGACACCACGGGGAGACGGGAGGTAGGAAGGCTACAGTGATGGCGTGAGCAGTCAAGCCTTGCGCCAGCACTCGACGTGAGAGCACCTCGGTGAACGGAAGCGCACCTTCAAAGTCAAAATGTGGCAGCACTGATCGCAGGAGCAGTCCGAGCCAAAGGGGCTCTGAGGTTGGGGTTGAGAGTTGAAAGCGAAAGAGCAACAGGGGAGGAATCAGAGAGAAAGGGGAGATCGTAGCGCAGAACGGGTGCCAAGCTCCGCCCCCACAACGCGCAAAGCGGGAGCCCGCACTGCTACCGCGAACCCGTAGGACGAGATCGCCCAAGAACATCTCTAGTGGTTCATACTTCTCAGGATAAAGTACCAGGTATATTCGAGAAATGTTTCCTAGGGCTGACAGGGAGTCCCGTTCTCACGTCAGATGCATATACGCTCGGCGCAGTAAATACCTATCGTAGCATCTATACACATCCAAGTAACCCCAAGAGATGCCTACGGTACGGTGTCCGCATAGACAATCCACCCACTATTGGATACCCTGCAGATAACTTCGTCGAGGGGGGAGTTTTTTGGTTCGTGCTAGGAAAGTCAATCCCAGCTGGACATATTGCAGATAGAACCAATATGCCGAATCGCTCGCAACCCCCGATCGAGACATCCTAGCTGCACAGCAGTCTGTACCTAGGAAGTCGAGGAAGTACCTCGCTGCAACCCCATCTTTTTAGCCCCTGTCCAATGGGGCTTCACATGACCGACTCTGCATGCATCTGCAAGAGATTCATGTACGTGTGTGCTGGATGGGCGCTAAGCCGTCACGCCCCGACCCGATTTCCTGCCTGACCTCCGAATAAGCATTGGGCATGAAGCGAATGCATGTACAACCAGGCGAAAATAAAAGAAACACTCTACGAGTATGCGGAATCATTGAAGATGGGATTTGGTTTCATCCCGTTGTTGATGTAATCATGGATTTTCCTGAATCAGTCTGCGTGAAAGAACAACATCAAAGCTATCCGCGCAGCAAGACGACCCGGCCGATACGTTGCCTCGCAAATATATTTCAAATCAAATCCTCCAGAAATACGCAGAACACGTTGTGATACTAGACGCTTATAGGACCGAACGATTAATTCGAAATTACCCGAGGCAACCTATGGGCAACCAACACGCGCGCACACACGTAGCCCCCCGACTCCGATAGCGGACACCCAATCACCACCCCAGACCGAACAAACTAAGTACGCAGGTCAAACGCTGCAATGCACCTCATCATCACTCGACTCGGTGGCTTCAAGGACATTTGGGTTTGCCAGGTAAAGCTCGCATGTTGACACCGATGGAACCTGAATTACTCGGGGTACCTAAGCAAATAGAAGTAAAACTGAGCATGCCGGTGAGTCTCCGGTGCTGGGTTAGACCAAACTTTTACGTCAGTACCTGTGACAACATATAATTTATTGACATGTCGCCCAGGTACCCATACCCATATAGGGGCTTCTCATGTAGCTTGATCGGAGTTCTGGTGCAGTAAAACTGGTGAACGGTAGGTAAACCTGCAGGGCACGCTATGTAGCGGCCTTCTATAGTAGATAACTGCAATACACATTTCTTTGAAGACCTTGGACCTGGGAAGTAAAATCGTGAGCTGCTGTAGTATATCAAATAAATTGGTACTGCTTCATTCTAGCTCTAGATTACAACCTGTGCAAAGTATAGATCGATTGGGCCTGAGAATAGCTACAAACAACGTTTTCTCAAAGTTAGGAGAAACTTGCAATTGGACTGACCTCACTGAATAGGTTCATAATATACGTCGTATCATGCCAAATAAGGAATATTTCAAAATTCCCTCGTCTCACCAATATCACAAACATCAAAAATTCCAGTCTCGGCAAGCCCACTTCTAGTCATAGCTTGCCTGAGTAGCTGAGGTGGCTCCAAAACATTGTCTTCTGCTACTGCCCAAGTGCCCCAGTGGATACCAATTGCCTTTTTACACTTTGTATCTTTGAAGATCTCAACGGAATCATACGGATTCGAGTGCACAGGACTCAAGACGTGGCGTGGCCTATACGCTCCTATCGGTATCAAGCCGAGGTCAAACGGACCCCTCAGCTCGCCAATTTCCTTAAAGGCAGGACAAACGGGGAGGTGATCAAGCTCTGGGTCCCAGTCGTCAGTCTCTGGGGGCAAGTATGGGACTGCGCGATAGCCCGTATCTCCGGCAAAGTACACCGACTTGTCCCCGGAAGCAACCGACCAAGAAGCCCATAATGTGCTTGCTTTATCAAAAGGTGTACGTGCAGATGTATGTTGGCACGGAAGGCAGGATATCCTTGCAGTAAGCCCATTATTCGAGGGACCGGAATCTGCAGAAGTGGGCGAACGCTTTTCGTCTGGTGATTCGGTCAACGTGAGGTCAACGTCCTCCCACCAATCGAGCTCGATCGCGCTGTCGATGCCGCAGTCTGCAAACCATTTCTTGAGGCCTTTTGGAACAAAGAATTTGACTGACGGGTGACGTTTGTAGATTTCGAGGATGGTGGGATGAGAAAGATGGTCGTAATGCGAGTGGCTTATGATCACCTTGACCGTGACACAGACGTATCAGCTCTCATTCTGGAGGCTAGGAGAGCAGACCAAGAACTCACACAATCAATAATTGGGATATCAGAGATGTCGCACGGTCTCGGGGTGAATCTTTTGTGGCCGAGCCAAGAGAATGGGGAACAGCGGTCTTCGAATACGGGATCAAAGAGAACTCGCAGGCCAGTGGGAAACTCGATGTAATGGCATGCGTGTCCTAGCCATGTAGCACGCATAGCCTGTGAGGCTTTTCTAGCGGCAAGGAACTTGGGTTTGGTGACCGAGACAGTTGGTGGAGTGGTATCAGGCCTCTGGCTGTTTCCCGAGAACAACTTGTGTCTACAGAAACCACGTCAGGCACTCAAGTTCCTGATACCTAGCGCCAAATTCCTTGATAGCAAGCAAGTAAAGCCCTGCATGCTATGAGGAGGAAGGCTATCAAAGCACTTACTGGACCATGACCTTGAATAGTTCGGGAAAGGTGAAGTCATGGGCACTGTCCCACGGATTCACAAAACCCTTGGCTTCTCCTTTGCCGGTTGTATCCCTTAACCAATGGCTTTTCTCACTCACACTTTCCGGCACAGCATCCAACGCAGCCGGGGTACTGACAGTCACGGCATACAGGGCGTCGGCAACCCCTCGATTCCCGGAGCTCATGGTTTGATACCTTCGTACTTCGGCCTTAGTCAAGTGCTGAGGGATGCACGGATGTCGGGGAGAGAAGACCAGATGGGTAAATCTCAGCATGAGACGGTTGTTGCAGACTCTTACTTGACAGTCAATGTTGAGAGAGAAAAAGGGGAGCTGAGCAGATCGGTGGGGCGTGATTCGGGACGCCTGAATCCCTTACTCGGATTTCCTGTCTACACCTTCCCACCTTACCCTCAGAACCAACATAAAATGCTTAGATACACGTCAGAAGCTATTTGGGCAGATTTCAAAATATGGCGTTCTTTTGGTAAAACTTGGTGCGCGCCAAAACGTAGGTCTGGTTGTGGGGTTTACTTCAAAGTGACCTCGGGGAACATGCGCGTTATCAGAGCCACCGTGGGGTAGACAACTGAAGTGCGCAAGCATTTACATAGCGTCTGTGGCAACTTGTGGTTCGTAATTGTTCTTTTTTGTTTTGTTGTCTGGCAGACGTGGCATATTCGCACAACGATCAATTGGTGCAAGGTAGTTCCTCTCGTGATATATATCCGTAACTAGGGATTAGTATGTCATTTCCTCATATCGGCTGCTGAAATTAACCACAACCGCGAGGAACCCTCTCCTTAATATGCCATTTTACCCTGTACGAGAGGCATCCCGCCCCGTGATTCACAGATTCGACGTTGTCAACAAGACGAGAGTTCATATTCTTCATTCCAGCGGGCATGGTGATGAGCGACGCAATCTACCTAGGTACTATTCTTCAAGCCTAGCAAGCCGTTAATAGCAATTAGCATCACACCTCCCCTGGTGCTTCATCGCCACTGCTATCACCTCACTGAGCCTCATTTTTCTCCATTGACTTCTGGCGTTTAGTCCACGGAGGTATGACTGCCGTGATTGCAGCATACGAATACATCTGACTCTGGGAGGCCACGTTCCCATAAGCCAGATAGGAAAATGCCGCTTTCCCGTGCCGTGGAGAGCCAATTCATGTTACAGGCTTGTCGAAATCTCGTTCTGGCCAGCAATCTTGAATAACCTGACAGATCATGTCAGTAATGTGTCTTAATCGAGAGTTTCTAAGAGCCCTATACAGAATCTGGGGGAAGAAAACAACAAAGTCAAGACAGATAGATTTGGGGAGGGGTAGAAAGAAAGAGGCTCCGTGTAAGGCAATCGTGAGACATCCAGGGATGGTACGAACATAATGAATGTTTCTACTCACCTCGGAAACTGGTTCGTCAGCCCAATTGTTGGCACAGAAAAAAGATTGCAAACTAGTCCCCACGAGTGTTTTGCCCACCTCCTTGTATTTGTAGTAGTCATCACTATCTGAGCTTCCATAACTCAGATCACTGTCTTCAAGCTTCTCGTCGTCGCTGATCAACACGGGGAGAACCTCGACCTGGATGCGGAATGAACGCAAGACAGCATACAAAGCCAAATCTGCGCCTTTCAACCCATGCGGAAGGAACTGACTAGCGTCGTCCGATGTATGTGGATAAGCATGAGAACAGAAGAACCCTAGAACACCGCCTGCGTTTGTTAGCTACGCTTCTATTCAGATCTGTATTTTTGTCTTAGACTGCACCTTTTGACTGATGGTCTTAATTTCATGTTCACAATCACTGTAGAAAGCGGCCCACTGAATCGTGTCCGCGCTCCGGTGCTCCCATTGAAGATTCATTTCTCTGTCATTATGTCGGACTATCAAATTTCCGCCCTTGAAAGGGCAAGGGAGGCACACAACCAGAGACCCGATTTGGTTGTTCGAGCGAGGAGTGTCAACATGGCTCTGGAAGAGACCGGAAGGACCGGAGTAAACCTGAATGTTGAGACAACGCATCAGCACACAGAATCGAAATCAGATGCAGAACAGACGGCTACAAACATTTAACTTGTAGAGCTCCGCCTCAACACGCCGAAGCCCCACCGGTGGGAAGTTATCTTCTCGGATATTGCATCCAGGAGCGAGAATCTGCTGGATATTCTCAATGATGCCGAAGTCGGCGGGGTGGAAGCTAGTCACGAATCGGTGGGTGTCGAGCTTTCCAGCCTTGCGGTATTCGGGATCCATGACGGTTTCCTGCCCTCTCCCAAAACTAGCAGGCTCACAGTCCTCGACTAGTTGACGAAGTCTGGCATCGCTTGAGTTACAGGCAGGAGTGGAGCTGCCGAGCGGAAGGACGAGCTTTCGTGCCTGCGAGTCATTTTTTGAATCCCAGAAAAGACTGACTGGGCTGGACGAGTTTCGTGCCTCCGGAATTCCTTCGTTTCCTTTAGCTCTTTTGGTCGGCTTCGCCGGTTGTGCTGCTTCGGGCCCTTCAATCGGAATGGTGCCACCGCATAAAAATGATGCCGCGGCATCTTCGCCCACAACAGTTGTCTCCAGTTGACGGCAAAGTTGATTGAATGCGATCTTCGACAACGATGCACTAGTTCTCTTTTGTTTGGGCATGATGATAATTTCAGTTTGATATGGCAGGTGGAAGAAGTTTGGGATAGGCGATGAAAGTAGGAAGCTGAAATCTGGGCTGAGAGTTGGGGAGGAGAGGAGGAAAGCTGCGATGAGCGTACGAGATGGACCCGACTCCCTCTGTAGAGTCAGAGATGGTGAAGCCAAACCAATTTGGGTCAGAGCCGCCTCAGTACCACGGATAAATATTAGCTAAAAAGGCTTTATATGGCAGGCAGAATTGGAGTATGTAAAGTCTTGTTTAGGAGTATAATGAAAGAGCGGAATGGTTTAAGTAGTCTTGGGTGACTACTAAGTGTGTCTAGAGCATTCTACATAATCTAACTGTCATTACTGGAAGCCTATTAAAGACTACTGAGAAACAATTTCAGCTTTATTTTCAGAGAAATTCTCATGGATCTATCGCGTTTCGTTTTGGAAGAAATAGTACTGTCTACCAAACAAGGCGAGTCGTATATATTTTGGGGAACAACCTCGAGTTTCGTAGCATCTTTTTTCTGGTGCTTTATGTTTATTTAACCTTGCCACGAGGTTGATAGCCATCCAATCATCAGCTGTACATCTCCAAAGGCTCTCCGCTAGTCGATTGTCTGTTTCCATATCTCTTCAACATTTCCATCTTCTACATCTACATCGATGTATATCGGTCGATCCTGTCACGTGGCCTCCGACAGACCCACCGGCGCGTCGAGTTCCAATCGGGCAAACAACAACGTCCACTTCGTCATTCCAGCGACTCGCGTTGGATTTCACATCTCGGTGTAATCGAGGGCAGAAGTGATACGTGACATTGGATCAGTGGTGCTTGAAGATTTCCCACTTCCTCCGGCCAACCCTGCATTCTTGTGCAAGTCGCCCCAACTTCCAGCCTAAATGACGCCCAAGGGCAAGTCAACAGACAGCGCAATGGCAGACAAGAACGCCGAGACATCCCCGAGTTCGCCCTCGAAGACGTCTGTCGCAGACGAGGGGACCTCCGAAGTAAGCAAGCCAAAACCTGGGGCTGATCGTCACCATTCGCCCGCACGCGCAGCATTCACTAATGGTCATGATGATTATCGGACAGATTGCTGCAACACCCCAGACCGGCGAGAAACGGAAGCGAGGTCGTCCACGCAAAAACCCGCAGGACTCGACTCCCAAACCCGCCGATGGCCCTAAGCGCGGACGTGGGCGGCCACGGAAAGTCGTCTCAGAGGCGGATCTCGCTGCTGCCGCAGCCACGGCGGCTGCATCACCTGCGACAAAGAGAGGCCGTGGGCGGCCTCGCAAGGAGCCTGGTAGGACCCATAGAATACGCACCAAGCTGCTGCGAAAGATACCAAGCTGACCGTTAACCATTGCTATCAGGCACAGAGACACCAAAACCCACCCCCAAGAAGAAGGATGGTCGCGGACGCCCACGCAAGAGTCTGCCTGCTAATGGCACTAGCGACTCTCCTGAGTCGAAGCCCGAGCCGGTCACATCTACTGCGCGGCAGGAGGATACTGCCCGTTCATACTGGCTGATGAAGGCAGAGCCCGAATCACGCCTGGAAAAGGGCGTCGATGTCAAATTCTCGATCGATGATCTGGCCGCTGCCAAGAGTCCAGAGCCTTGGGATGGTATGTATCTCCTCAGAACTGTATCTTGGATCCTTCTGACTGTTGACAAATAGGTGTTCGCAACCCTGTTGGTGAGATTTGAGATAACACCACTGAGATTGACATGAACACGGGGCTCACAGTTGGCAGCGCGAAATCTCATGAAAGATATGAAGAAGGGTGACTATGCATTCTTCTATCACTCTAATTGCAAGGTCCCCGGCGTGGTTGGCATCATGGAGATTGTCCAGGAGCACTCAGTCGATGGTTTGTGGATCCTTCCTGCCTCATGACATTCTGTCGGGACTATATGGCTCACATCCTTCCCTGCAGAATCCGCCTTTGATCCAAAGCACCCGTACCATGACCCAAAGGCCACTCGTGACAACCCCAAATGGGTGGTGGTGCATGTAGAATTCCGCCACAAGCTTCAGAAGCAGGTCACATTGGATGAGCTGAAGAGCAATGCGCTGCCCGGAAAGGCCCTTGAGAATCTTCAAACCCTCAAGCAATCACGATTGAGCGTCTCGTCAGTGACTCCGGCTCAGTGGAGATTCATCTTGGAGCTAGCAGGCGAAGATCCACAAAAGGTCACGCCGCAAGGCTGATGTCTTGTTAACATCCGGGCTGTTATGCTTGCGATCCATCGCAAAATTATCTTGTGTATTACTGAGCAGGACATATTATCATGGGTGTTTGGGCATGGATAATAGGAAACAGTATCAAATCTGGTTTATCCAAATGAAGGTACGGCGATGCGGCGACGTGTAGTATGTAGTACATTTCCTTTCCGTCCGCGATTGGCTCCACGGGCAGAATGCCGAGTATCAACGTATTGATATCAATTAACCTCGGTGAGAAGCTCGGCAGAGGACGAGCGCGGCCAACCAGAACGCCAGGCGAAGCACGCAAATGGAGCAATGCGATCCGCCTGCCCCGAAAGAGTAAGTGCACCCGACCTGACGCCCGTTATCGTTTATCGCAGGCGGGGACTTGATTTGGCTCTGCTGCGGCGCAACGCGCTTTAAGCTCTTCTCTACCCCCCCGCCGTGGGAAATGCTCGGTTGCTCTTTCACTATCCGGCTGCGCTGTCTGTCCCTCAGCTTCCCCTTTACCCCTCGCCTCACGCCTGCATCGTCTCGCCGGTTTCATCACTCCACCATGTCGAACCAGTCTGTGCAGTTGACGGCCCCGAACGGTCGTTCCTACGTCCAGCCCATAGGCCTCTTCATCAACAATGAGTTTGTCGCGGCTAAGTCGGGCGAGAAGTTTGCTTCCATCAATCCTACGTAGGTGTTTGTGGATGGTTGGGCATCCCCGTCAAAACACTCGCTGATCCGGTCTGCAGGAACGAGGCCGAGATCACATCCGTGTATGCCGCTGGAGAGGAGGATGTCAATATGGCTGTCGCGGCTGCGCGCAAGGCTCTGAAGCACCCTTCCTGGAAGCAGCTGCCCCCCACAGACCGTGGTGCCCTGATGATCAAACTCGCCGATCTGGTCGAGCAGCACAAGGAGACGCTCGCAACCATTGAGACCTGGGATAACGGTTAGTAAACTAGATTGCGGGGTTATTGGACAGATAGAAGCCTTGACTAATGCGTACGCAGGCAAGCCATACTCTGTCTCGCTGAACGATGACCTGAGTGATGTCACCTCCTGCCTCCGGTACTACGCCGGCTGGGCCGACAAGGTTACCGGCCAGACCATTGGCACCACCCCGGAAAAGTTTGCCTATACTTTGCGCCAGCCCATCGGTGTTGTTGGTCAGATCATTCCCTGGAACTTCCCATTGTCTATGGCCGCATGGAAGCTTGGCCCTGCGCTCGCTTGCGGCAACACCATTGTCATGAAGGCCGCGGAGCAGACCCCTCTCAGTATCCTTTACTTGGCGGACCTGATCAAAGAGGCTGGCTTCCCTCCTGGTGTGGTGAACATTCTTAACGGTTACGGTCGTGTGGCTGGTGCGGCGCTGGTTCAGCACCCCGATGTTGACAAGGTTGCTTTCACCGGCTCCACCATTACTGGCCGGGAAATCATGAAGATGGCTGCCGGCACTCTGAAGAATATCACGCTTGAGACCGGTGGCAAGTCGCCCCTTCTGGTCTTCCAGGATGCAGATGTCGAGCAGGCGGCCAAGTGGGCTCATGCCGGTATCATGTATAACCAGGGTCAGGTTTGCACTTCGACCTCACGTATCCTGGTTCATGATTCGATTTACGATAGGTTTGTGGCTATCTTCAAAGAGGTTGTCGCGAGTACCAGCAAGGTTGGCGACCCTTTCGCCGATGACACTTTCCAGGGCCCGCAGATCACCAAGGCCCAGTACGATCGCGTGCTGTCGTATATTGAGAGCGGTAAATCCGAGGGTGCTACCCTGGTTGCTGGTGGTGAACCCCACAAGGACGTCGGCGATGGGCGAGGATTCTTCATTGCCCCAACCATTTTCACCAACGTCAAGGACTCTATGCGTATCTACCGCGAGGAAGTATTCGGTCCCTTCGTTGTGATCTCTAGCTTTGCCGAAGAAGACGAAGCCGTCACTCGTGCCAACGACACCACGTACGGTCTGGGCGCTGCCCTCTTCACCCGGGACATTGAGCGTGCCCATCGTGTCGCCTCCGAGATTGAGGCCGGCATGGTCTGGATCAACAGCAGCAACGACAGTGATTTCCGCGTGCCATTCGGTGGTGTCAAGCAGAGCGGCATTGGCCGTGAGCTGGGTGAAGCCGGGTTAGAGGCGTATTCGCAGGTCAAGGCAATCCATGTGAACCTGGGTGCTCGCCTTTAAGTAGAAGCTACTGGGATTTGGGAAGGTCGCCTATTTCTTTTCTGTCTTGTAACTAGATGATTATGTTTCATGACCAGCCAATGTTCTGATTGATTGATTCATCTCGGGTTTACTCGCCTTGTGGTCTCGGGTATGATTCTCGACTGCCTATAACCTTTCAAGGGTAGATTTTCCCTTACTCGTAAAGGCAGTGTAGACAATGTCCAAATTCATCTCAAGATATTCAGTCTCTCGGTTCCCTCGATCAGCTAGCAACAAGGCCATATTGGTCTATTTATCTACGGCATATCGACTTGCCGCCCTCAATTTTTCTCCAAAGAACCACAACACCACTGAGCCAGTATATCCAATCCCAAGAGTAGCAAATCCAAGCACACTATTACCCCAGCCCTGCCCCAGCGCATCGTACATGTAGCCCGCGAACAACGGAAATGCAAACCCCGTCACACTCCGCGAGACAGCAGTAGCTCCCACCGCGGACGCCGCATACAACTGGTAAGAATCGATCGTGTAAGTCTGGAGTGTCGAAGAGGTCATACTCGCACCGACCCCGAAGATCGCAGCCCCGATATTCGGCACAATCCAATGGGTGTGCTTATCCGCAGACCAGCCGTACAGGAAGATTCCCCCAGCGATGAAAGCAGTCGAGACGAAAAGGATCGGTACTCGGAATTCCGGCCGGCCTTTCCCATCGGCAGCCTGCCGTTTGAGCCTGCCGTACACAGAGTCTATCAGTATTCCAGCTGTCTGCGCGCCGGCTGTGAGACCGATCGTGAGCGAGAGGTAGTTCAAGCCCCCGATCCCGGTGGACTCATGGTATATATCCGTCCAAACGCTCGGGTACGTCGAGAGAATGAGGTAAATGATACCGTAGATCAGCGAGATATACAGCGCAAGGAACTGGACAATCGGCTGCGTGGCCAAGAAAACGAGGACGCGGAGCAAGACACGACGCATGACATGCACCACGTTACGGTCGTCCGTCTCATACGCCGTGCGCAGATGCTGCCTGCCTGTCCGGCGGCGCAGTTTCTCGGCCTTGCGCTGCAGGATCCGCGGCGCGAAGGTCTCCGGCAGCGTGAAGAAGACGAGGACTTGCACGGCGACGCCGAAGATCGTCACCGCCCAGAAGCTCCAGCGCCAGGTGGTCTTTTCGGTGATCCAGGCGCCGATGAGGGGGCCGACGGAGGGCCCGAGGACTGGGGCTAGAGTGTACAGTGCGACGGCTCGGCCGCGTTCTTCGGAGGCCCAGAGGTCGGAGAGGACGCCGCCGCCTACGGTTTGCGGCGCGCAGGCTCCTAGGCCTGCGAGGAATCGGAAGGCTAGCATCTGGCGAGCGGTTTGCGCAAAGCCGCATGCGAGGTTGAATATCAGAAACCACTATGCGCGGTGGTCAGTGGATACCTAGTGCCCAGCAAAAGACCTGGGTGGGATGGGGCTCACTATATTGGCTAATTGAAGCACGACGACACGTCCATAGATCTCACTGAAGGGCGCGATAAAGAGTGGGCCAATGATGAAAGCAAGAAGGAAGATTGAGAAAATGAGCTCTGACTCGAAGGTCGAATGGACGCCGAGGTCGTGAGCCAGGGCCGATTCGGCTGGTGCAATCATGGACGAAGCAATGGGCGTCATAAACGTAATCAGCGAGACGAGGCCTGTGGCCAGCCATCTTTTCCGGAAGGACCAGTTCTTTGGATTGGTGGGATCGTCTGGTCCGTCCCATGTTACCTTGGAGACGGAGGCTGTCAGTGTGCAATTTTCATCGCAAGGAGAATTGGCTTGCCGGGGAACTTACCAGGTTGGGGTCTTGTTCATCGTTTGCCGGAACAGAAGTGTGCTTCTCCAAATCGTGGGGAGTCGACGTTTGTCCGTCGTTGGTCTTCCCAGACTCGTCAGTCTCGGTTTCATTGCGTGTAGTCTCGTGGCACATCATCTGCAAATTCCTAGTGGGTGGTTTAGACAAGTCTGCGAACTTGTTCACGGCACCAAAGGGGGACGATGTAATTCTATCACGCTAAAATATGCAGAATCTGGGGTCGGGTCTCGATTCAGAAATGCACGTTAGTAGTCAACAAGCCAGCCGGTAACGGTCCGGTCGCGGGTCTTGACATGGAAATAGGCTGCGATACTAACATCATTTCTGTCCTCTGTTCGAATGACTGGAGCGATGTATACCAGAGCAATCAGTATTATCAAAGACCTCGTTTACTTGGTTAATTCCTCGACTTGCTAGATGCTCAAGATCGAGTCGAAGATCTAGATGCGGCATGCCGAAAGCCGGTACCGGCATCAATCGTGGAGCCCGGCAGTCTTGCTAGGCCGTGACTGTTAAACATGATGGATAACAACATCCATAGGTAGCTGACCATCTCTGACGAAGCCGAACAAGCAAATGGTGGTCACGAATGCCGACAGACTCATCACGCCCCATTCGCTATGAATTCTTTCTTAGAGCTCGATATGAAGGATTGCAAGCATGATCATAGACATGAACCAGCACATCAACCCTGAGATAGATGTTGTTTATAGAGGAGCCCATCTTTGTTGAGCCCGGAAGACATGGATCAGTGTAAGCAAGCCAGAACGCCCACGGTCGACGTGAGAAGTTCCTACGGTAGTTCGAACCTAGCTAGTTGCCGTTTCCATTGGCTGTGGGCAACTGGCTGGGCATCCACCGTGGATCTACATGCGGCGTCGGCACTAGGGAGTATTCGTACTCGACCAAAAGGGTGTGCGGCATTGCGCCATCTGGTCGCGCCTCCATTGGCTCCAGGTGGGGGATTATCGGCCGACTCTGGAGGCATGAACGCCTCGGCCGACTAGTGAGACGATACGAAGAGAGGCAATGAGGAGTCGAGGAAAGGGTATGATAGAGGAGAGAGATGTTCAAGTTTACATCGAGCATCCAAAGCAGAGGCAGAGACAGTGACTTGGGTGATGGCAGGGCGAGTGCGGAGGAGTACCGCGGGTGTGGGGAGAAGCGCGGGCAGTTGGGCGGGCAGCGATGCACGAGTGAGGTACCTGCAAGTAGCGGCGGGCGTGCTCGATGGCATCAGGCACACTAAACAGCCCACCTCGCAGTGGCCAATCAGCGCGCTTCTGCCCCGGGCGGTCGGCAATTGCGTGATGGACTCGCGCCGGATGAGGAGAGTCGATCGGCGCGAGTTGGCATCGCCGGCGGTGCTGCTATTTGAACCTTCTCTCTCCCCTCTCTGGCTCTCGCTTCTCTTCCATCTAATCCTCTCCATCTCTGATCATTTCGGTTCCTTTTTCTGACCATCTCCCACCACAATGGCTGAGCGTGCTCCTCCGTATGTCCACATCTATAGCTCATAGCTCTCCCCCCCCACCTTACATCCTAGCTAACCACTTGGAACCATCAGTCTCCGTCTGGGCTCCGTTGCCCCCAACTTCGATGCTGAGACCTCGACGGGTCCCATCAACTTCCACAACTTCATCGGTGACAAGTGGACCATCCTCTTCTCCCACCCCGATGACTTCACCCCCATCTGCACCACTGAGCTCGGTGCCTTCGCCAAGCTCGAGCCCGAGTTCACTGCGCGCGGTGTCCAGCTCATCGGTCTGAGCGCCAACGGCGTCGAGTCCCACCACCGCTGGATCAAGGACATTGACGAGGTCACCGGCTCCAGCCTCAAGTTCCCCATCATCTCCGACCCCGAGCGCAAGGTCGCCTACCTGTACGACATGGTCGACTACCAGGACACCACCAATGTCGACTCCAAGGGTCTGGCTCTGACCATCCGCTCCGTCTTCATCATCGACCCCAGCAAGAAGATCCGTCTGATCCTCACCTACCCGGCCTCCACCGGCCGCAACACTGCCGAGGTCCTCCGCGTTGTCGACGCCCTCCAGACCACCGACAAGCACGGCCTCACCACCCCCATCAACTGGCTTCCCGGTGACGACGTGGTCGTGCCCCCTCCCGTCTCCACCGAGACTGCCAAGGAGAAGTTCGGTGAGGTTCGCGAGGTCAAGCCGTAAGTCCCACCCCTTTGGCTGTGTTGTTCTTTGTTATCCATTGACCCGGCATACTGACCTGGCTTAGTTACCTCCGCTTTACCAAGGCTCCCCAGTAAACGGGCAGACTTACGATGTGACGTGAAAACTTGAGAAAAATGCTTTGAGGATGATTTGGCCCGAATAACCTCCTTGATACCAATACGAATTGACTTATCCGCCAATATGGTGTAAACATGTACCTGTTCGTCGTAGATATCCCCGTACTATACTTCGGCATGAATTGTTCGAAACCATCTTACTGCCAGAGATGTTGACCTAGTCTAGCCGTGTCCCCCTGCCGTGTACATCCAATTGTTTCCACTATACACGACACGGGACCTATAAATACAGAGTACTCGACGTAGGGTAATGAGATAAATCACAGCGGATATGATGCAATGTGATAAGACGCATATTATTTACAACAGTGGCAACTACCCATCAACGATTCCAATAAGCAAACCACCCCATATCATACAAATCCCCGATTCACTTCGACTGCCCGGATTTCCAAGGCAGAGAATAGTCTATGTACTTCGGCAAAGATTATGATAATCTCTTCCGCGATTTCTCCCCATAGACTAGAGACAAAAGTCCGGTTAGAAATTGTCGGAGATACCCCCCTCCGAAGGGCCCAGGAACGGGGGAAAGAAAGACTCACGCCGGTCATAGAGGACATAAGAACTGACCATGACAATTGGCAATGCGACAATCGTTGCGGTCCATCTACAAGATCTTCATCAGCGTTCCCTTCATATACAGCGCGTTTGGCTTCGAAAGCGAGCCTGACTCGGCTTCAATATTGATTGAAAAGAGAATGTGATGCAGGTCATAAAAGTTCTTGAGAGGAGATGGCGTAAAGAAGGAATGGATGAGAGTACTCACCGCCGTGCAGCAGTCTTGTATTCTTTCGTCGCTCGGATATCCTGCGGACGCGCCGGACGAGCTGGACGTGGAGCACTGGGAGTGGCCTTTGGCTTCTCGCTTTGGAAGCGTTCTGAGGGGTAGACTGGGGATCGCTGGGCGGGCATATTGGATTATCGGAAGAAAGGACCTTGAGAGGAGTGTGATCGTAGTTACATTCTATTGGAAGTTTGGAGGATCGACGGGAGGTCGGTTTATATGGGATCCGACCAATTGGAATCGAGGATTCCGGAGAAATATTGACACGAGCCGACTTTGGCATCTCCATCACGCGTCACGCATCTTTCTCCCTGCATACGCTTTTCGTACTGTTCTCAGATTCGAGTAGGATATTGTTCATCTGAATCGTCATGGCTGGCACTATACCTACGGTCCCTTTTTCCCTCTCCAACCCTGAGGCAGCACAGTGGAATCAAAATCTCATGCGCGAATTCCAGGTTGCACTGGAAAAGAACCCTGCAGCCGACCTCCTGTCTATGTTTCCTGAATTCTATCGTCATGAACATCGAGATTCCCAGTGTCTTCACCTTTCTCACGCCGCACAAATCAACCTCCGAGCTCTGCATAAGCTCCACGACAGACTGCAGGATGAGCCAGAAGTAAACATACTTTCTGTGCTTCCGATAAATTACAATCGCCAAATCACCATGGCGACCGGCCCAAAAATCTTACCTCCTACTGAGACAGATATCCCAGCTCGGGGTCCGGATTTCCTTACCCGGCTCGATACTGTTCAGACTGCCACGGTCGTCTTTCCATTGTCTAACGAGGTGACTGCCTTGATCACAAACTCCTCGAAGGAATCTCCAGACGATCAGGACAAGACACTTGCCAATTCACTTAAGAAACTTCTTTGGGACTCGCCAAAGCTATGGGAGGGCCCTGCGCGAGGAATAGTAGTTCAGTGCAGTGACAATATTGTCGCCAAAGTTGTTGTTGGGAATGAAGATTCTACAGAGTACACAAGTATGCAATTTCTTGCTAAACAGGCACCCGAAATCCCTGCTCCCAGAGTCCACGGCTTCATCGCCCTCGGTCCCTGTGGCGTTCTTTTCATGTCCCGGGTTCCTGGTATAACGCTAGCTCAAGCATGGCCCACTCTCTCTCATGACGGAAAATTATCGATCCAACAGCAGCTGGAAGAGATATTTCACCGGTTACGATCTCTTCCGCCGGAGAACCGAGATATCGGGGGAGTGCGTGGGGAAGGAGCGAAGGAGTTTCGGATAAGTGAAATCGACCTATTCAAAGATATCAGGACGCCTCAGGAATACAGCGACTTGCAATTTTCGGCCCGTCACTACGGCAGCAACACATACGTGGATTTTCTTCGCTCCTTTCTGAAGAATGAAGATCCTTCAATGCTTCGACCGGTTTTCACTCACGGCGATCTTAGAACTGCTAATATCATGGTCGAACGAGAACCTAGCGTCGGTCACTATACAATAACCGGAATCATCGACTGGGAGGATAGCGGCTTTTACCCTGCATATCATGAATCGCATACCCTGACACACAATTTAAGCCCGGTGGATGAAGATGACTGGTATCTCTACCTGCCAAGGAATATCTCACCATCCGAATTCCCTATACGTTGGCTTGTTGATCGACTTTGGGATATTCATCTCCGGACCGTTTAGCAATATCTCGATGACAGCTTTACGAACCAGCTCTCCATTTTGAGCGTACCAAGGGAACACAGATGTACCAAATGAGTGTGAAACCTGGCGCCTCGGTGTCGGCTTGATTCTTTGTACGTGAAGTTGGTGTTATCATATTGAAATTTAGTATTTCTGTGTAGTGGTTCGTCAATATGTTGGGCGTATAATGTGATTAACCTGTGCACTACATCAATACGACTTGTAGCCATCTACTAAGAAGGGGGCAGGGCGGTAACAAGGCCCCAGGACCATTAAGCAAAGCCAGTATGTGGATAACCAAACATGATCGGTGTGGAAGGATTCTCCGAAATATGCGACCTCACGTCCCCAAAGTGAGATGAAATCAAGTAGGGCTAAAAATAGGCTAAATGTCTGATTCCAACTGTTGTAAATGATCTTCGCCCCTGCACTAATGCACAGCCAGGCTCTCTCATGCTTAATTTGGTTGGACGTCGGCGTGACCAGTTCCGACCTACGTACATAGTTGTGGATAGAGCGCCAGGTTCCAGAGCCGCCAGGAGAAAGGACACTCCTCTTGGAAGCGTTAGCCCCGTCACTTTGAAGCAGCGTGTCGCCCTGGCATTGGAACTAGTGTCGCATTAATGCGTGTCCTACTGTTCAAGTGGCTGAAAAGATTTAAATACCCTTTGCTATTTCCTATAATCCCAAGACCAGTTTGATCAAGTTATTCTATCACCTCCTTTGAAGCTTTAAGAGTTGCAACCACGCTCCAATATTGGAAGAGCCCCCGCGAACATTCAATATGACATCGACCGTTGAACTTCATGTCGCAATCTACTACAACAACGGTTTATTCAAGCACTGGGGTCTCTTCATCGACGGACCTACAAACCGCGAACGAATAAATAGTCTTTCATGTTGAAGGCTTCTCCCCCAGATTTCGCTTCGAGAGAAAATTCACCAATGCTCGAGTTTCCAAGCGACTTTCGGAGTTTATTTTTCTTTGCAACGTGCCTATTTCCAGCATTGGTGCTATCAGCTAAGCGGCAGAAGAACAACTAATCTACAATCAATATTCGGGCTACAACTGTCAGGACTACGTCCTCGAGCTTCTGGATAGTTTAGAGGAGAGAGAGATCATCGACAAAGCGGACCCGGAGTACATGAATAAAAAGGCTCTTGTCAGGAGCAAGCAAGAGGGGCTGCCATGAATGTTTGACTGGATCGGTGCCAGCAAGTCGCTGGAGAGGGTCTCGATCTCGGAATTTGCCCTCTGAACCAGAAATTGTTGACACACCTCATTCCGGGTGGTGTTACACCGCGGCGTCTACCACTACCGTCAACACCATCTTGTTCCTTGTGTCGTTCGATGGGAGTCCGATTTGGATATGGATGGAATAGGGCTACTGTGACAAGGGTCCTGAGTTGGCGTCTTGCGTCGGTCCACCTCTTTGTACCTGGTTTTTTGATTTTTTTTTTGATTTTTTTTTTTTGCCTTTCCTTGTTTCATTAGACACTCGTTATTGTTCCTCATGGTTATTTTTGACTGTAATCTTCTACGCCAATACGTAACCATTTCGCTAGATTGCTAGTGATGCCATGTCGTAGATTCTTCAAGTCGTACATATCGAAAAGGGTACCCGTGAACATCAAGTTGTGCGGCTGATAATACTCGTTGACACTAGCATTGGGACTTGCAAGTTGCTCCCTGAGATGTTCCTCCATGCTACTCGTGATAATTTAGGGATGGAGAACCCTCCATCACCCGAGACATTGCTTTGAATTTGGGTCTGCCTTGATTTTCTTTTGCAGAAAGGAGAACTCTGGCGTTGACTGCGGCGTGTTTCATCCTGACTATGCCGATGGGAATGTCCGATCCTCTCAGAGGGCTTGGTAAATAGCCTTCTATAGTTCACATTTTTCGCACGGCAGGTTTTTGATGATCGAGAGTATACTTTTCTTGAACACGTCTTGAAGAGGTTACGGGGAATCTCCAAGCCTTTGGCGCATACATGAATATCGGGTTTTTCAACCAGTGGTAAGAGTAATAAATCAATCCTATCAGAGGAACATTCAGCATGGGCTGAAGAGCCCCTGTTCTTTCCCGTGATAGAATTGTAAACAAGAAATGTTACAAACATGCGTTGTGCTTTCGCGAACTCCAAATTGACGCTTAGAGAGGGCAGCATCGGAATAATAAAACACAACGGGTCATGCGCTGCAGGGTATTGACGTAGTCAAGGAGAATCTCTACGTGGCTTTGGACAAAAGACTCCGCTCTAATGGGAAATCAAGCATTGTATACTAAGCATTCAAGGCTTTAGAATGACTTTTGTGGCGTATTGAAAATCCATAGTAGCCTTAGCGTTTGTCGAATCCCATCGGGGGGTATAGTTGAATTAGAGAAGATGAGAAATACGTCAATTCTAAAATAGGATCTGTGCATCGGAATATAGGGGGCGAGTCCGTCCAAGCCAGACCTGGCTATGAAATAAGGCATCCTTTGCAGCTGAAATCTGCGGCAAGGAAAGATGGCAGTGGATCTGTGAGTATCAGGATACCAATGGCTGCAAGGCTTGGCTTGACGACATTGAATAGACTGAACTAGGTATTATTCATCTCCTGTCTGAGATTACAACAAGCAGCATATGGTCTGGAACCAGCAAACGAAATAAGATTGAAGGTGCGCTTTGCGCTCTGGTATCAAATGCCCGAACAATAATCAAACACAAAGAGATTGTACAGGAGACCCGGACAAACATTCAAGACAAGCCCACGCTATGCATATCATCATTACTTGTTCTTCCACACCTCAAGCCCGAAACAAAAGAAATTCATCGCTGGATTGACATCACTCTGTCCCCACAACACACATTGTTCATACACCCCACGCCATACAACCTCGTCCAGCGAGTTTAACCACGCCCGCTGCGACCACGAGCACGACCCCGAGGCGTAGGGTCAGGCGATGCACGGAGTCGGCTCTTAGTGGTGCCGGCTCGCTTGGCGCATCAGTGCCGCTCACCTGCTCATCCTCAGAATTGAGAGCAGCATCTCTCTTCTCGCCCTTACTTCCGACCCCTTTCTTCTCTCGCTTCTGACCCTTCGAGACGACGGGCTTGTCGGTAGCCTCGTCGTCCGACGCGCCATCAGCAGCGTCAGTCGAAGAGTCGCTCGAGAACTCAGACTCGGGATCGGGCGGGCCCGGCCTCCGGTTCCAGCCCATCTGGAGCGGGTTTCAACTTCAGATGGAGGCGCTGGAACTTCGGCTTGCCAGCGGCATCGACGGCGGGGCCAGGTGCATGCGCCTTAACTGCGCTCTTGGCGGAGCGAGACGCTGGCCTCTTGGTCGCGGCGGCTTTGCGGGTGGGACTTGCCACCACTGACGCCGGCTCGCCGCGGCGGCGCTTTGGCTTGCGCTCCCCATCTTCTGTGGGGACTGGGATGGGGACGGGGGCGGCGGTAGGGGCGGCGGAGGCACCGGGATCTTCGGTACCGTCCGTTGCTGACTCCTGCAAGCGGCGTTTTCGTCCGCGCGACTTCTTGCTGGCGTCGGTTGTGGCAGGAGCCGCAGTGCCAGACGTGGCCTTTCGGCGGGCCTGCGCGCGGGCCGTTTCCTCGGTGACGTCCTCCGGCAGGAACTGGGCCTGGCCATCGAAGGGGATGTTGCGGTCGCCGATGAGCGGCGGGAACCCCAGCGCGTCGTCATTGTTGATTTGCTGGTCGGAGCGAGATCGAAGAGGTGGCATTGGCAGAGAATCATCGCCGTAGGTGTGTGGTGAACGGTAGGGGCTGTGGCCCGGAGGTGTCAGGACGAGCTCTTCGCCACTGTCGTTGACGCGGCCAGCGCTTGCCCAGCCATCAGTTGCGAGTTGCGGTGGTGTCATCTTCTTGAATTTGACAAGAGTTGGCTTATTGCCCTTGGATTCCGGGGCACGATTGGCTTCAACGCTGTCGGTCTGGGTCTCGTTGGCAGGCTGTACGCCAGAGGATTCGTCGATTTTTCCTTGGAGGTATTGATTGCGCATGTCGGCAAGCATTTTCTCTGCATCAGGTGGAGGGACGAAATCGGGACCGAGTGCAACTACGGCGAGCTCGTACAGGTGTTTGCCAGCCTGATCGACGCTGATATCGACCCGCTTCAGGGCAGGTTTCTTGGCCTTGCTGGTCTTTCTCGTCTTGGTGGTTTTGGTGACCTTGGTGGGCTTGGTGGGCTTGGTAGTCTTGGTATTCTTGGTGGTCTTGCTGGTGGTCTTGCCCTTGTTGGCCTCCTGAGGCTTCTGAGGCTCCTGGGCCTTCACAGCCTTCTGGGGTTTCTGGGGCTCCTGGGCCTTCACAGCCTTCTGGGGTTTCTGAGGGTCCTGAGCCTTCACGGCCTTTTGAGCCTTCTGAGGCTCCTGGGCCTTCAGGGGTTTCTGGGTCTTCTGAGGCTCCTCTGCCTTCACAGATTTCTGAGCCTTCTGTGCTTTCTGGGGCTTGGGGGGTTCTTGTGCTTTCTGGGGCTTCTTGGCGACCTTCTTTGGGGCCGGCTCGGGCGCCACCTCAGGCTCTTGCTTGGTCGAGGTTGGGGCAGTCGCTTTCTTGCGGCGGGGTTGGGGCTTCGACGCCATCGCTTCGATGGCTCGAGTAGTTGGCTTGCGGATGCGTGCAGAGGACCTCGTCCCTCGGGACGATGCGCTGGGTGAGGTTTGAGCCATGGCTTCGTCGTAGTCACGTCCTCCCATGTACTGGTCGTAGGTCCAGCCTGTCGACCCGACACTCTCGGGGAGATCTTGATCGGAGAATTGGTTGTTTGGGACCTCAGATATGGTGGTCCGTCGGGACCTGCGGCTTCCCTGGCTTGAATTGGTGGTGTCCACCGCTGGGGTGTAAACAGTGGAGAGGCGAGAGGGTCGAGCTTGGAAAGTCCGACGACGGGTTGAGGGCACGTCTGGGGACGCGTTCTTTGTTTTGGTAGTTGATGGAGGGGTCTTAGGGTTGTAGAAGCGGATGTTGAATGAGTCGTCAGAGGGGACAGGTGAAGGAACATCCAGGGACTTGGTGGAAGTAGGAGTCTCATTTATAGCTCTGGGTGAAGATGGAACTCGCGGGGATCGCCGTGAAGGGCTTAACGTAGTGCTATTCACTTGAGCCGGCATCGACTTGCGGTAACCCTTTTTGGACGCCATCGTAAACGAATCTGGATTGTTCCCAAAGGTGTTAGTCGTCGGTGAATAACAAAATACGGATGCGAGGGGTAGTTGGGACCAAAAGGAGAAAGACAATACACAAAGCCACAGTGAATGCAGAGCAAAGTGCCAGGCCACAATAGCCCTAATTTCCTGCCACAGCGCAGTCTTTGGGGGGGGGGGTGTGAGTGAAGGGGATCACCAGAGGCGACGTCAGATGCGCTGCGGCTGTCGGTGCCAGGGTAGAAGTTGGGGTTTAGGGCCAGGCTCTGGGTGGAAGGCAGCGAGACTTACAAGCTGGGGCTCAACCATCCAGCAAACACACACAGAAGCACCTGCTGATCGATCTAGTCGGTTCACTGGCTGGGTTGGAGAGCCGGACAGGTCGAGAAGGCGCTAGGAACATGGGGAGAAGTGAAGTCTGCGCCGAAAAGAAATTAGGGCTAGGTCGATCGGCGCTTATCGGCTTCATGGCCCTTCCGCCTTTATTCTGCAACTCGACAACCACCACCTCTTCTAGCTCCCTCCCCCTCCACCATCAGTATTGTTGCCTTCTCCTTTTACAATGCATCTGTGGCAGGCCATTGTTCCCTTCTGCCTGCTGGCATCAGCAGCCATTCCTGTTGCTGCTGCTGCGACCTGGGGCTTCACTGATGCCACCGTGGCAGTTCAACCTAAGGGTGCCGGGGTCAATGGAGGATTCAAGGAACAGTATGACTGATGACCTTCCATGATCAATCTCATGTGCTCACAAGCTGACCGCTGGCTGCAATAGGTTCACTGCCTCCAACCCCCTGTCCAAACCCATCTCCCTCGCTGGCGCCGACACATTGCGCGTCAGCTTGACAGCTCAAGAAGGCAACTCTGCGAAGCGTCCACACCAGGCTTTCCTACTGTTGCAGGATAGTCAGACAGGGCTAGACATTTCTTATCCTTTTACTGTCAAGGAGAATGGCAAATCTCGTGTGGAACTGGTATGCAATCCCCAAAGCTTCCCGCGACACGTAACTAACACGTGGATCTAGACCCAGAAGGAGCTCCCCGTTCAATTCCTGTCCCTCCCAGACCCTGTCGATGCTCGAGTTGTGATCGGATCTCCTGGAAGCTCTAAGGCATACGACAGCTCTGTTTTCAAGCTATCCATCAAGCGCCAACCCGACGCTCCCGTACCGACTGCCGACGTCCCGCGATACGGCAAGCTGCCCGAGATCCACCATATCTTCAAGGATTCCCCTACAAGCCCACCGGTTGTGATCACACTGGCCTTCCTGGCCATGGTCGGCGCTACGCTCCCAGTCCTAGGTGCTTTGGTGAGTGAATTCTCTGTCAAGTCACCAGCGACCTGGCTAACATTGGAAATAGTGGCTCTTCCTCGGCGCAAATGTCAATCACCTCTCGACCGCCCTCAAGTCGGCCCCCCTGCCTCACGCTGTCTTCCTTGGCTCGTTGTTTGCCTTTGAGGGTATTTTCGTCCTCTACTATACTTCCTGGAACTTGTTCCAGATTCTGCCCGCTGCTGCTGTGGTTGGCGCGGTCGCATTCGTGAGCGGCAGCCGTGCATTGGGCGAAGTACAAGGCCGTCGCCTTGCTGGTCAGCGTTGAGTGTCATGAATACGAATCCACTCTCAATTAGTGCACTCACGTTTTGCTGAGCTCTCGAAAATTTCACCACGAGTTGGCCTTTGGAACTTGCGTGGTACTGTATCTTAGCTATGATGATATCCAGCTTTCTCACATCGACATGTTCAGGTGAATAATACCATATAAAGAACCTATCCCACTCACATGAGGGCTTTCGAAAAGGCCCGTATAGACGTATTTACTTCGCGCTCATGGTAACTTGCAACCCTAAACAGCTAGACATTAGATGTATCCAATCACATGCATTTACTCTCGGCCGTATGACTTCCTTTTATCCCGCATAAATCATGCTTTAAACTTTTCTTCCCTTTTCTCGCCTCAGATAGTAGAAGTCTCGCGATGCAGCGTGGCATGCAACTGATTATATTTTGACGTCACTTAAGTGGCCAGAATCGCACCGATGGATGCCAAGACGGACCTCCGCGTTTTCCCCCAATCTCCGCCGCAAAAAGCCTCACCACCTCAACCAGATCGAACTTCCATTCCCCACATTCCTTTCGATGGGTTCAACTGCTTCAAAGCCCGTGAAGTCGGCTGCTGGTGCAGCTGCACGGCGCCAGTACCCCAAGCAGCCTGCGCCCCCTCCACGAGCTCCGCCTTCGACGACCCCGAAAGAAATCAAGGAAACAACCGACACACCATCACGAACACACATTCCCACACCCGCGCCCACTCCTTTTCCAGCTCAGACATCAGGGTCAAGACCACAGGGTCCAACGTATCACTCTAAAGAACAGCCATCCGATGTGAAGTCCAGTGGTAGGCTCCCCTCGACCATTTATCACCTCCAGAGGACTGCCGATTGGCACTGCCATGAGAGAAGTCTGTCTGGTTCGCGATCAGTTTTCTAACACTATATCCCCCAGCTATTGATCTCGATGGTCGAGATCCAGACTTCGCTGCATCCCTTCGCACAATCGGTCCCGTCAATCCAAATCCAACAATGTCGAATTCCAGCACCTTCAACCGGAGCAACGTGCAGACCGTCTTCCCTACCGCCTCTAACCCAGCCATGCTTGTCGTGACAGCGCGGCAACGGATCAACAAAGCTGCACAGGAGGAGTCTTCGCAGATCGGACTCCCAAGCTTCTCGGGCCGTCAGTTCCTGGATGCCCTGACCATCCAGCAGGCTCTGTCAATGCGTGAGCAGCAAGGGCTCCAAAATGGGGAGATTGAAAGACTTCTCAGGTTAAAACCGGGTGTTATGGATCGGCTCGGGAAGGAGGGGCTGCTGTCTCGGGTTGCATGATTGTTCTTATTCATGGATCCATATCACGATATTCTGGTCAATGGTCTTTGCTGCACTGGTGTCGGGTGTGATTCAAGGTGTATTTCTACGGTAACTGTACAGTACTTATTCTTTTTGATATGGGATGTCTACCATTCACTATTCAGATAATGGGACATGTTCCACTCTGCTTAATGTTTCTTTGGCTTTTAATGTCACAAAGCTCTTACATGGAATCTGTATACCCTTTGAGCTACCAAGTCAGTTTCAATATCCATTGTTCATGCCTCAGACTTATCGGGTAGACCGAGGATCATACCTAGGTCGTGACTCCAAAGCGGTTATATATCTAGGTACCTACGCCTCTAGCTGTAAGCATTTTAGAGTTCCTCTGCAGGCTGTCAATGCCCAGAGTCACGCAAGTGTCACCTCTCTCAGATGGATACCTACAGCGTCAACACCTTAATCTTTGACACAGATGCACGATGCCCATTCGAAATCATCATTTTCATCTCTAAACTGGAGTTGGACCTAACAAACTGTATCAGATCTGTCGGTGAGTTCATCGACCCGTTCATCCTGCAGTGGCAAATGGCACACATTGTCGAGATTGGCCAGATGAATATTACCTTCGAATACGTGACAGTCCAGGTATTCTTCAACATCTATCAATTTCCTGATGTGATACACGAGGGTTCATGGCCCATATTCTATCTCGGCAAGAGACTGGGCGGTCCATGGTGGGACTTGATCCTGCAACCAGAGTAAGAAGTGACAACCCAAGGCTGCTGTGTTCACCATAGATTGACTATCTGACCATGTTTTACAGTTTCTGTCTGCCAGTATCCCGCCGTGACCCGATAATGTCGGGATACGTATCTTCAAGGTGAGAAGATGTCCAATCAACTTGATGAATAAACCTCAGGACTAACTTATCGGTGTCTCTGCAGTGATACTGGCGCTTCAGTTGTACTTTCATCTCGGTGGAGGTAGATTTGATGCAAGGATGCAATTGGAGTTCAGGTGTGTCTGTTGGCGTGTTACTGACTCCCCATGTCATCCTGAGAATGTGGGAGGAAATTTGACATCCGCCCTATAATTCTCGTCGGGTTTTTCCTTACAGTGATTTATAGCAGATGGAAATGGAAACTCTTCAAAGAAATTTCTTAGATTTAGTATCATTCACATCTGTCATTTACACTTCGTCGGGAGACAGGGTTATCCAGGCTTCTGTGTGATATACCAGGTAGAATCCAATGGCCACCCAAACGGTCCAATAGTTCAATTTCCTCAACCCATGTCATTTCGCTTCAAGAGTGACGTACTATTTATAGAGTATGCCATGCGACCTATCAGGTCGGTCGCTCAAAAATCGGACAGAGAGGATTCTGCGCCGAGCTTATTCTGATTTGGCCAATAAACTTCCTAGAACAGGATGAATACTTACATGAAAGTCCCCAGAGAGTCAGCGACATCTGCCGACCACGAATGATAGATCCTGAGATGACAAGAACACGGGGAGGCTGTCAATATCGCCCCCATCTAGGCTTAAAGCAGAACCACCGTGCACTGCAACTCCCAGTCCGACAAAGCGGGCATATTGCTGCGGAAGCAGATGGAGGACCAGTCGCATCAGCGAGTTGTTGGGGCTATGGTACAGAGGGACAAGCCGCTCGCGTGGTCTCTGATGCTCGGCGTCTTCTGTGGGTTTTTCTTTGGAGAGTATCATCGGCATAGACATCAACATTGAACCGTTGCAGAGGAGGTTCAATATGAACCAGGAGATGAGTAAGGGTGATCGAGAGGGGCCGTCAAGGGGTTCAGGGGGGATGGAATTGCGCAGACCGTGCAGACGCGAGGCGCTCTCAAGAATCGGCTGTAATGTGCCATTCTAATCTGTTAATATTCGCCCTTGCTATCCTCTCTGGTATCTGGTGGGGCGTGCATAGCTAGATGTTTGGATAGACGGGGCATAGATTAGACTGGTTGCGCTTCACAGGCGGAACAGCCCTGGGAGACTCGATAGTTGATGAGGAAACTGCAGAGAAAAGTTCCCTCATATGGGAATGGCATGGCGATAGAAATAAAATGAGTTTTTCTCAATGTACTCTAGAATTCGGACGAGGGACTGTGTCTCTCAAGGACGTATTGCTCCTATTTCCTGAGTGCGTAGATCAGAGTCCCGTCATATTCCAGAAGGTATCAGGAATATCGACAGCATCAGCCAAAGGGACCTAGGTTGACGGTCTGAGAGAGGAAATGGTGATCTGAATCTCGAGGCGTAAGCAGTGAGCCCAAATAACCTTGGAAGCTAAACTGAGCGCAGTATAGATCCCGGGGTTTCTGGCGGGTTCTTGGCAGGACCAGCACCTCTGGACAGTCGGCATGAAGATCCTCCCACCATCTAGCCCCTTGATTCGTCTACTGCATTGCCAGGTCCACTGCTTGCCCAACCCCTTTTACCGTGCAGCCTCAAAGGAATTGGTTCTCGCATCCCTCACGACTCAGTATCGAGGCAGCATGGGAAGTGATCCCCATGCTCGCGAGGCCTTCCGTTTCCAGGTCTCGTTGCACATGGATCGGAGTTTCCCACGCGAGCAACAGCAGTGGCTCCGTTGGGTTCTCAGTCGGAGAAACACCAGACGACCTACCCTATCTGGAAAAATGGGGACCAGCACGGTGAATCGAAGTCGATCGCTCAGGCCGACAGGGCTCATATCGGATCGGAGATTCCGAAGGGTTAATCACGTTAACGGGAGGCCCTTTGGTGATCCTGACGATCCTTGCCGGCCTCAAAAAATATGTGGTGCTTTCCCCCGTCCGCGTCGGGGCTTGAATCAGGGCCGCTGAGGGCTCGCGATGCCCATTGATCAGGCCACCTGGGCGCCTTGTCGCCTGAATGACGCGTGGAGGAGGATCTCGGGAGATTCAGTGTTGCCTCGAGAATTCGGATCCGCAACGGGTTCGCGCTGCGGATTTCCCCGGATTTCGTTCTCTGTGAATGTTAGCGCATCGCGAAGTCTTCCAACGCTATTTGTCTGCAGGGACCCGAGCCAAGGAAAGGGCGTCGAACTGGGTCTTTCGCCGCAGGGAGTTCCTACAATGACGGAAGGGAAGGTGTCTCAGTGTCAGGTCTCGCGTCGAACAAATCACATTGTGGCGCTTGACTAAGGGAGGTTGCAGCAGGATGAAGAGATCCGATGCACAATGAACGATGTAGGGTCCACCCGGAAGCTTCGCAAGCTTGGAATCGCCCGGATGGTGATCGGTTCGAGGGCCATGATCCGCCGTGGGACGTGAGAGGTGAAAGGTGAGACAAACCAGTAGCCAGAAGGCGAATTTCCGCGACGTCCGGTGGCCTTGGGCTCCACTGAAGTCATTGCGAGTCGATGAAGATGGAGAGGAGCGAGACAGGCTTCCAGTCGCGTGCGTGGATGCCCTTTCGGGGCCCCCAGTTTCATCCTCCATGGGAATCCGGGCGACGACTAATATATCCCGCCTGAAGACGCTTGGGTGTACGTGTGTGGTACATAACTATAGGACGACTTGCTCCACGAACCGATTCAATGATTGCTGCCAATAGCCTGTCTCGCCGGTTCTTTTGTCTTTCCCTCAACGCTCACGCATTCCCGTGTGTTTATCTCGCCCATTCCAATTCCAACCTTCCACTCCTTCACCCTCCATTCCACTCTCACTCTCCTTCGTCAACTTTTTCTTTTTTCTTTTGCTCTCTCGGCCTTGATTCAATTATGAAATGAGTTCGCCATGTCGCCATTCGCCTACCTCCCGCCCCTAACTCCCTTCCTCTTCTCGGCGCTCGCTGTGAGTGGCCTAGCCTCGAAGGCTTTACACATTGGCCTGCACATTGAATCGTTACCATTCCTCTACTTCGTTCTCTACTCGCCCACGCTCATTCTGCCAGACTTGCTGGTCATCCTACTTGCGCGAGTGTTGCTACAGTTTCCGACGCCGGAGACAAGGTTACAATGGGTGTCGACCGGTCTAGGCGGGCTTCTGGCGTATGTCACTGCTGGACCCTAGGGATCAGAACGAGAATTTGCGAAAACTGACTGATGAATAGCCTCGTCACCTGGGTTGCCTCTTCGATTCAATTCGGCTTTTTCATACAAACCGGTGGCGAAGTCGCCTGGGCCGCCAGCAGTAGTTTCATGAACGATCCCGCCGCCATGAAAATCTTATTGACAGGCATTTCCACCGTTTCCGCAGCGGCCATCGTGCTGGGCCTCATCGCGTGGCTGGTCCATGCGCAGCTTTATCATCTAACCGGTCGTGGATTGCAGGCGATCTGGGATCTATTCACGGGAGGATACAAGGCCCGCTATACCCTTCTGTCGATGCCCGACAAATCATGGTTCGCCTCGATCGATCTACGCTCCGTTCGTCGCATCGCTATCATCGTGTCCGTTTGCGTGTCACTATTGTTCTTGGAGGCCTCGCGACCCTCGGTGCCCTACGACCACCTCTCGGGGGCATTGCCTTTGACCCTCCTGGATGCATTCACGAAGAAGTCCGTCACTGATGAAGGCTGCCGCGCACCGGCGGCGAACTTTCCACTGTGGGAAATGACTACGACTGCGGAGAAATGGTCGCGACCTGCATGGCTGCCACGAGATCCACCGACTGGATTTGGCCGCTGGGATATCAGTCCTCAGGAGCGTGCTGAGAGGGACAATATTTCTTACTCCATTTGCAATGGCGCCGGCGAAGATATGGGTTTCTTCAACCCCAAATATGATCCGCTCAAGATCTCGAATCTGGGCGGCGAGATCTACAAGCCCTTGCAGAAGGCGTTCAAGGAGCACTCGGTGGAAATTGAGCATGTCGTGCTCTTGACCCTCGAAAGCGGGCGCAAGGAGCTGTTCCCAGCCCAGCAGGGCACTCCTCTGTTCGACTCCCTGCTTGCTTCTCACTCGGAGAAGAAACAAAAGGCAGCGATTGATCGTCTGGTGAAAATGACCCCTGTCGCGCAAATGCTGACGGCCGAGTATGCCACGGATAGTCGGGGTGAGAAGGTCGATTTGAGCCATGCGCGGTGGCAGGATACCACCGAGGCAGGCATGGGAGGACTTAATGTGCGTGGAGCCGTTACGGGGAGCTCATTGACGTTCAAAAGCGTCCTGGGGAGTCATTGTGGTGTCTATCCCCTCCCTGTCGACCTTCTGGAGGAAACATCGTTGGAGATCTACCAGCCATGTCTGCCGCAGCTGTTCGAGTTATTCAACCGAGGAAAGGCATCCCTAGAGCGTGATGTACGCTCCACCAACAACCAGCCCGAAGCTGTGCGCAACCCATGGAAGTCGGTCTTTATGCAGTCCATCACCGATAATTACGACCGTCAAGACATTCTCAACGACCAGATGGGATTCAATGAGAAGGTAGTCAAGAAGACCCTTGATTCTCACACGTCCAAGTACCGGGCCAAGGGGCAGGAAATCAACTATTTCGGATACGCCGAGACCGAGCTCAGGCCGTATATACGCGATCTTTTCTGGGAGGCCGCGAACAACAAGACACGCGTGTTCTTGTCGCACATCACCAGCACCACCCACCACCCATGGGGCACCCCGGACGATTTCGAGATGGAGAAATATATGGGTAGCCAGGGCAGTGTCAACCACGACTCGATGAACAATTATTTGAATGCTGTGCGGTTCGTCGACAATTGGCTTGGCGACATCATGGGCATGCTCGACGATGCCGGCATTGCCAACTCCACTCTGGTCGTGATCGTGGGCGATCACGGCCAGGCCTTTGGCGAGGACAATAAGGACATGACGGGCACCTATGAGAACGGACACATCAGCAACTTCCGCGTTCCTCTAGTCTTCCGACACCCACACATGCCTCGCATCGACATCACGGCCAACGCATCTTCCATCTCTATCATCCCCACCATCCTCGATCTCCTCGTCCAATCTCACTCCCTCGACGAGCGGGACGCGGAGATTGCCTCTGATCTCCTCCCCGAGTATCAAGGCCAATCCCTCATCCGCCCCTTCATCCCTGCTACCAAGCCACCACACCGCCACGACGAGGCCCAGAGCCACTCCGCCTGGAACTTCGGGCTGATCAACGCCGGTGGCTCCATGATTTCCGTCATGGCTGCCGATATCCCCTACCGCCTCGTCCTTCCGATCCGCGAAGGCTTCGAGTATGTGTTCACCCACCTGGGCGACGACCCCGGTGAGCAGCACCCCACCAAGGCATGGACGTTATCGGACCTTGTCGACGAAGTAGCGTCCAACTATGGCAAGGAACCGGCAGCCTGGCTTGAAGATGCCGAGAAGGTCGGGAAGTGGTGGGTGAACGAGCAGAGGCGAATTTGGGGATACCGGGAAGCATGACCTGCGGACCGCGACGTCCATTTCGCGCTGACTCTTCAAGATTTCATGTCGATATTTTGGCTATCTGGCGTTTCTGGTTTGGAGAACGCATTACCTTTGTCTCTTTCTTCCTTCTTCTCACTTTTCTCTTATTGGATTGCCTCGATTTCGCTCCATTTATTTGGGTCCTGGGCCGGATTTTTGTATCAGTCATCTTATACCATCCTGCGGATCTAGCAAAGTGTTTTTTCCTTGGTCAGAGATGGCCCAACACCCTACCGTGGGTTTTTGCGCAATCTCCAAAAGAGGGTTGTGGGATTGCGCATCCTTGTACATAAAATTGACCTATTGATGAGTTTTCGATGGTGCAAGTTACTTGTCATTTGGTGAAGGTCTGGGATTAGCTGGGGTGTTTTATCTAATAACCTGTTCACGTCCATGTTTCCTGCCAGTATGGTTCTATGTCATTATGAATAACCATGATCCCTTTCAACAATAGAAATACATCCATTTGGTAAGTATCACTCATTTGACTTTGAGAAGTAATAGACGAGTGGCCTTTCTGGAGATGACACTACGATGCCCGCAGTTCCAGTCCTGTGAGATGCGCTTTCTTTTTTTTCCTTTCTATTTCCACACAGGTATCACCTCCGATTCCTTTCACAGTATCATTATTGATATCACTGCACTTTTTCCAGCTTTTCAGAATAGCAAGCATGTATAAGACCAAAAATAACCTGACGAATGAACCTGCAGTTTCCCGACGGCGGGAAACTTCTAGCCAACCATCAGAGATCCGGCAACTGGTCCAATCATAGTCTCGGCACCAGGATGCATCCCGATCAGCCACAACATCAATAAGATTCCGATAACTCTGAATAGTGCATCTGAGTCGGGGTTTGTGAAACTACCGACCTGGTAGTCTGCAGCATGCACCGGTTCCCATCAATGGCACCGCGCTCGGCACGCCGAGACCATCGCGCCGGAACGGGGAAGAGGCGGGAAACACGCAAGGCTCCACATACATTGCCCGGAGCCCTTTCAGATTTTTCTTTCTTGGCTGGACTGGGGTAAATTACACGCATTTTGGTAGAAAGTCTGGTTTCTAAACGCTGTGATAGTGGTCCACGCTGGCATAGTCGCATCGCTTTGTTCATCCGGGCTGCAATCCCCTACAAGTCTCGACCTGGACAAGGGCCGAGCAGAGCCACTGCCCATCATGAGGGACGAGGAGTCATATGTGGTTGATGGGAAGGGCATCATAAATGCACCCTTCCAGAATGGGAACGATAAACCGTTCGCTGCAAAGGACCTGGAGCCCTTTGGCAATGAAGAGACGGCAGAGGTCAAGTATCGGACCATGAAGTGGTGGTGAGTACCTGTTCGAGATTGCCGGATTCAAGTTGTTCAAAGGCTAATCATATATCATAAGGCATTGTGGAATGCGTGAGTCTTGCTAGCTCCTGTGCACCATACGAATTTTCCTTTCTAACGACCATTCCAGTCATGATTGCAGAGAACGTCTCGGTGGGAATTCTTTCTCTCCCATCTGCAGTGGCTACCCTTGGAATGGTTCCGTATGGACTCCCCTCTGAACTAGTTTTCTCCTAGCATGCCAGCTAACACTGTTTCCCAGCGCTGCTATTATGATTATCTTCATCTCCGCTCTTTCATGGTACACGGGCTATGTCATTGGGCAATTCAAGCTCCGTCACCCTGAGATCCACAGCATGGGTGATGCTGGCGAGCTCTTGATGGGCCGTTTTGGTCGCGAGCTGCTAGGCCTCGGCCAACTCCTGCTGTTGATCTTCCTCATGGCCAGCAATATCCTGATGTTCAACATCTTGATGAATGTCCTGACCAATCACGGCACCTGCACGTTGGTCTTCGGTGTCGTCGGGTTGGTTATCTGCTTCCTGGGTGCCTTGCCACGTACTATGGATAAGGTCTACTGGATGTCCGTTGCTTGTCAGTACTCCTTTCAGACCTTAAGAGCAGAGGATGAAAGTTTCTCAGTTGCATGGCCCATCTAACTTGATTCTAGCCTTCTTGAGTGTCTTTGTTGCGACAGTGCTCACCATGATCACCGCCGGCGTCGAAAGTAAAGGCCACATCCCGATTCATGCCACCACGAACGTTAGCTTCCGCGAAGGCTTCCTGGCAGTGACGAATATCATTTTCGCCTACCGTACGTGGGAAAACACTGTTGATTTCGATATCAGCAGCCCCATTCCCATGAGATATGGCCTAGTTGGGCCGAGCTAATCCGACAACCAACATTCTAGTCGCCCACGTTGCATACTTCGGCTTCATGTCCGAGACAGAGGACCCTAGGACCTTCAACAAGTCGTTGGCAATGCTCCAGATCATCGACACAGTACTGTACCTGATCAGCGCCCTCATCATCTACCGCTACGTGGGACCCGATGTCCAGTCGCCCGCCATCCTGTCGCTGAGTCCCTTGATGAGCAAGATCGCCTGGGGCCTTGCCATTCCAACCGTGAGTCCCGAAATCCCTCATCCAATCGACCTACCTGTGGTGCACACTCTATGAATCCTCGCTGACCCTTCCAGACCATCCTCTCCGGCGTTGTCCTCGGCCACGTCGCATGCAAGTACATCTACGTGCGCCTGTTCCGCGGATCCGACAAAATGCACAGCCGCAGCTTCCTCTCGATCGGCTCGTGGGTTGCCATCTGCCTCGCAGTCTGGGTCGTATCCTGGGTCGTCGCCGAATCGATTCCCGTATTCAACGACCTACTGAGTCTCATCGTACGTCTGGCGGTCCCCGTCTCCCATGACTAAGAACGCAGGCTAATCCAGAAATGACGACTAGAGCGCGCTCTTTGGAAGTTGGTTCAGCTGTATGATTTGCCTCTCCCTCTCCTCCCCTCCACTCGCAATGCTCGTCCGAACGGTTCTAACATCCCGCGCAGTCGGCCTCCCGGCCGTGTTCTGGTTCCATATGAACCGTGGCCAGTACTTCCGGAACAGCAAGAAGGCATTCTTGACCATTTGCAATATCGGGGTCTTTGCGATTTCCTGCGCCATCGTGAGCTTGGTCTTCCCCGTCTATTTTCTGCTTTCCCTCTTGGCTGACGCTGTCTAGTGCGGGTTGGGCCTATACGCCTCTGGAGTTGCGATTCATAACGACTCGAGCTCTAAGAGCTGGTCTTGTGCTAACGATGTGTGATGATGGGGGAAAGATCACACATAGCGCCAGGGGACCCCGTCCCTCTACGGATCTGACTTCAGCAGGACTCGCATGCAAAATGTACATTTCGACAATTAACCAGACTTAATCATATAGACAAGATATCATATAGTTCTATCCTGATAAAAGCCTCCGAGGACGGCTATAGCTTGAGGGATCTAAACAGGCCACATCGTTTCAAACCAGAAGATAAATGAAGAGGTTGCATTCTAGTACTTGGATAAAGCTGTTCATCTCCTGTAAGGGTCCTCTGGGCTGGTACAAATCCTACGGAAAGGACACCACGAAGCTGAAAACAACTCTATACATTCTATACATTGTATGTTCGATGCAAATTCGTACAAACCGACGTCTATGGTAGCTATAATCCCGAAATCTAGCGAAAACCAACTCCCAAGAGCAATCAAATCGGCTCATCACGGGGCTCGACCAGAATCTCATTTACAGAGACATACTCCGGCTGCACAAGCGCGTGCACAATCGAGTTTGCCACATCTGAGGGATCCAGGATCTTCGCACCAGACGGCTCCCCGTATTTCTTCACAGCTTCGGTATCGGTAGACATGTTCAGCAGCGGGGTGGACGTGTTCCCGGGCTGGATAGCAGTCACCCGGAGACCAGTGCCAGCGGTCTCGAGGCGGAGCGCTTGGAGGGTGGCCTCGACGAAGAACTTGCTGGCCGAGTACACGCCCAGGCCGGGGAAGACCTTGCGACCGGCGTCGGAGGAGATGGCCACGACGTGGCCGCGGCCCCGGGCGAGCATGGCCGGAACGGTGGAAGAGAGAGCGTTGAGGAGACCCTTGCAGTTCACGTCGACGGTGCGTTCCCATTCTTCTGTTTGCGTGTTGGCCATCATGGTGAAGTACATGACTCCGGCGCAGGCAACGAGGATGTCCACTTCGCCGAGTTCTTCGTTGGCGGCTTGGACAAGCGCTTCGGTTTGTGTCTTGCTCGTCACGTCTGTGGACCGCGCGATACATTTTACCCCGAGAGATTCGACGGTGCGCTTGACCGGCTGCATAGCGTCGAGGCGTCGCGCACCGAGTGCGACAGCGCAGCCCTGGCTGGCGAGAGCAGCAGCGACTGCGGCACCGATGCCGGACGAAGCACCGGTCACTACCGCGACCTTTCCGCTAAGCGGGCCTCGCGAAGTGGGCTTTGTGGTGGAAGACCGATTGAGAGCTAAGCGGCGGGATGGGGGTCGATCAAGCCAGCCTCGGGCAAACCAATGCCTGGCATAGGTTTCGAGCAACAGACCGTCCACTTTAGGGCGTTCGACTGCCGCGCGGAAAGGCCTCGTCTTTGCGTTATCTAGGACGACAATGCCGCGAAGGAACTCCACCGTCGGCATGCCGCTGCGAAGAATATCGACGGTAAATGCGCCATCTCCTCCCTTGGTGGAGCCTCTCTTCTCCTGCCAGAGAGCGACCCATTCATCCCACGGGAGCAGCTCAGTGGGATAGCCGAGTTCCTTGAGATATTTAAAAACAGAACGGGTATCAATCGGGTCGGGATCACCCAGGTGGTAGACCGTTTGGTCTGCCTCGCTCCCGACATGCGTAGCAAGGTGAACGATGGACTGACTCACAAAATCCACCGGCGTCATTTCTGCGCGCCAGCCCTTCACGTCTGGGGCGTAGCCTAACCGGATCGATTCGACCAAAAGTGCTGTAAGCAGATCCCAGGCATTCGCAGAGCCTGTGGTGCTATGCCCACTGATAGTGCCACATCGGTGAATTTTCACAGGCAGTCCACGCTCGCTGGCTTTGAGAACCAGTTGTTCGGCAACCCATTTGGTCTGGCCGTACCCGTCAAGCAAGTTCGTGGGCACGTACTCAATGTCCAGCATCGCGTCTTCAGACCACCCACGGGTTCCCAGAGGGTATGGGGGTAGCACACCGTTGGTGGAGACATACTGCACAGTCGCGCCACCCTTGGACGCAAGCCGAAGAATCTCCCTGGTTCCATTGACATTGGCCTTCCGCAGAGCAGCGTAGGGATAGACTAGGTTCACCGTGGCCGCGGCGTGGACAATGACTTGTACCCGAGATGCGAGATCATCAAATGCATCTGATGACAGGCCAAATTGAGGCATGGAGAGATTTCCAGGAAGCACCTCAACGCGCTCCATAATTGTGTCGCGCCATAGGCCAAAGTCCAGAAGATTACGGCGGATCCGAGCCACTCCACCAGCCTGATCGTCCGATTCTGGCTCGCTGAATCGAATGAGACAGATAATCCGAGCGGACGTGTTTTCGAGCAAGTCATTCAGTAGAAAGGCGCCCAAGAACCCAGTCACGCCTGTCAAAAGCACGGTATCTGCCTTGGTGATGGAGGTCATCGTTGTGTTTGGCGGCGGCTTAATATCCGCGTCCAAGGTGGAGTCAGCAAGCAGGACTGCTGGAAGATCCGCTTGGACAGCGGCTGTATGGCCATCTCTAACGGCGCGTACGGTAGCCAGGTGGCCAGCTAGAGTCGTATTATCCGCGAGACTGGGAATAGGAACACGGAAACCAAAGTGTCTAGATAGTCTAGATGCCAAATCAGCCAAGGACAACGAGTGGCCGCCCAAGTCAAAGAAGTTATCCTCAGGTTTCAGAAGCGCTTTTGACGTCTTGAGGACATTTGCCCAGATGGCGGCAATGTCGTTGATGCCGATGGGATCTTTGTCCAGCGGCTTCCCGTTTCCATTAGGACTGGCACTGCGAGGAGGAGGGAGGCTTTTAAGGTCGACCTTCCCAGAAACTTCGTTGGTAGGCAGCTTCTCGAGAACCACCCAGAGGGCGGGAATCATGTAGTGGGCGAGGTGTGCCTCGAGGACACGGCGTGCAGCCGGGCTGTGACCAGACTCATTGACCTCCACAGCCGGGCGATCCCCGGCTTCGGTGTCAGCCACAACATATGCAACCAGCTGCCGCTCCAACCCATCTCCATGCGCAATCACGATACAATTGCTCACAGCCAGATATTGACAAATATCACTTTCAACCTTTGCGGGAACCACGGAATATCCACGAAGTTTGATCATGGCCCCGACGCGACCGGTAATCTCAAGCAGGCCCGAGGGTAGCTTGCGTGCAAGATCACCTGTTCTGTACATGCGAGCGCCCGGGATCGCGTCAAACTTGTCGGGCGTGAATGCCTTTGCGGTGGCTTCTGGAAGATTCAAGTATTCGCGCGCAAGCAGATCTCCACCGATGAAGAGCTCTCCCGCCACGCCCACATCGACCTGCTGCCCACGCTCGTCGAGGATATAGTTATGTGATGGGTCCAGAGGAGGACCAACGGGGCAGTAGAGCGAGTCATCGATCATCTCACGGATGTCACCACAAGCGATCTCATGTGTTTCGCAGGCGCTATAGCAGTTCAAGAAACGAGTCTGAGGCAGAGCATCTATAGCGCGTCGGGCCAGATCTGTGGTCACAACCTCGCCGTTCAGCCATAGAGTGCGCAAATCGGGCAGACGCGCTTTGATGTCAGGCCCATGGTAGCGAGCAAGGATCGTGGCTAGTAAGGTGGGTGTCATCAGAGTCTCGGTGATCCGTTTTGATGCGAGTAGATCGACCAAGGCCGCTGGATCATAGCTCACCTCGTCCGGCACAGTCACCACTGTTGCGCCCCGGAGAAGCGGGCGCAGCATCTCCCAAATGAAGAACACATTGCATGCCACGCGGTCACCGGGCTGCACGTCCTGGACGGCAAATCGGAGATTGTAGGAGAGCACGGGGGCACGGTGGGGATTGGCGATTCCTTTCGGTTTCCCCGTGGTTCCCGACGAATAGGATACAAAGGCTAGGCGATCAAGATCGTCCTCTGCGGGCAAGGGGGCGGGGTCCTTGGCGTATCCATTGATCTCGGTGGTCTCGTCCAAGGCGATCACCGGACAAGCGGCCTTGACTCGGCCGGCTTCCGCGCGGTGGGTGATCACGACCGCGGGGCGGGCGTCGTCAATCACGTCGGCGAGCAGGCCAGCCGGGTATGCGAGTTCCAGCACCAGGAATGCGCCTCCCGCGCGCAGCGCAGCCAGACAAGCAATCACATAGTGAGCGCTGCGCGGAAGCAGCACGCCGACCAGCGTGTCGCGGCTGACGCCGTACAGGCGCAAGCGGTTGGCGAGGGCGTCGACTTCCCGGTCGAGCTCCGCGTAGGTGTAGACCGTGGAGCCATCCTCCAGTGCGAGCGCATCAGGCGTCGAGAGCACCTGTTGCTTAAACAAGGCCGGAAGGTCCTTTGCGGTATCGATGAAGGCCATTGCGAAGGACAGTTGAGAAACTGGGGAACAAGCGCGAGGGAAAATCGGAGCTCATGGAAAAGACCGATCGGGCGCCGCAGTCCAATGGGGATTCGGACGAGGCGTGCAGAGGATGGAAAGTTGCCGCAAGTCGCAGCGTTGCAGAAGTGCAGAGGTGAAGCCAGCGAGTTTTCCGTTTGAACCGGAATTGGCGAACTACGCGCATCCCACCATTTCTGTTGAGCGCACAGCTCGCACGTTGCCGCTAACTGGATCCTGTCTAGTGGGCGAACCTTGGACTTATAGAGTTCGCCATCAGAACCAATGGATTCCCCGACTTATCCCCATCCGACACGATGGCGGGCCACGATTCGATGCTGTCCACGCTGCCAGTCTCGGGCCTGTCACTGGTGGTTATCTCTGTCGATGCCGATCGGGGCTGCAGACACTGCGGCTAAAGCGGAAAGACCTCTCGTGTCCTCCAGATTCCAGCATATCCTCAGATGGAGCATTTCATCTTTCAGTCTCCGCCGTGGATCCGCCCCCACGCCTGCGATGGGACTGACATGTGAAAGCGGAGGATCCCAACATTTTGCGACCATAAAAAAGGCCTTTTCACATGCCAATTCACTTTGCTTGGAGTTGCCCAGCTGTTTTTTTGTTCGGTCGACGCTGCTGAGATCGACAGGGCGGTGATACGAACAGCTCTTCCAGCCACTTTCACTTAGGCGCTTGAATCACTCCTTGATTTGTCTCTCGCATTGAGGTGCCATTGAAAGTCCCAATGCAAAGCAGATCATCCAGGAGGTCGAGACCGCCAATGGCCAGATATTGAATCTCATCGCATCCTATCTCTGTGTATCTGGTTTGATTATTCCAGTTCTGCGAACCTCATGGTGGGATGAACGAACTGTCCATCCAGAGCACATGTTGCATGCTCCCCTCTCATCATCTCGAACAGGGCATCCCTCGGACTCGGCTCATCACGCAGATTTAGAGGGGCTCTCTACCTTCCACCAGAATGACACCGCCTCCAAGATGCTCCCTCGCATGGGTATCACAGGCCGAGCGAGTCACTACAGCCCTCTCAAGCAAGTCAGATACCTCTTATTCAATAGGATATCCCAGGCTATTCCTAGTCATGACAGACACGGATTGCTGTGCAGTGAGTATGCCTATGCGAATGAAGCCGAAAAGGCAGTTGCAGATACCTTTCACCCGCCAGCTTCAGCGTCGTATGCAGTGCGACCAGTCCCAGCGTCGACATCCCAGGCACTTCCCATCCATGTAGGACAACCGCCGTCGCACCGGAGATACCCCGAGGACCAGTGGGAGCCATCAATGTACTTGTTTGTGGTGCTTTGTCTAGCGTATCCCTTGATCGGGAGACACCCGATCTGTGAATCAAGGTGTACAACTGTCAGTGTCAGTGTCAGTGTCAGTTCCACTGACCTCCCGGTCGGTCGCACCACTCGGACAAGCTCCATAACTGCCGCGGGATTGGCGGTCACGCAGACACACAAAATGCTAACGGGTTCCTGGAGGATGGGGCATGGATATGGAAGATGGGCCCTTGGTCACCGACAGCGCCGGGAACGTGGATCCGGATCGGGTATTCCGCGGAGTCAATTGCAGTCGCTGGCTGTAATACTAAGTACATACATACAGGGTCCAGCGACCTAGTATGTAACTATAGTAAGTACATACCTCTACTCTCACAGAGTATACCTCCTGTCGAGGGAGCGGGCCGGGCAGCAGTTGGGAACCTGGTAAGGCACAAAGTAAAGTGTGACACGGTAGCCCGTGAATGACCTTGAAGCGTTGCTCGACAAAGGAGTGTACATCGAGGGCCTAGATGGCTACGTCTGGTACAAGAGGGGAGGAAGACGAGAGACAGATACAACCCTAAAAAAGACACAGTAGAGGCCAGCATGACCCGAGCCACGATCTCGATCGGGCCGGGCCTGGACCGTGAGCGGTTGGCGCGGCGTGTGTATCGCTGATCTCTCGAGCTTCTCCTCGTCGGCGGGCGTGCAGCAGGGGTAGGGGCTCGACGCTGGTTTTCCAGGACTAGGAATGCAGGACGGCTTAGCACAGGAGGCAAGGGAATGATCCAGGGCGATGGAATCGTTCTAGAAGATCAGATTGCTGACATTTCTCTGTTGCTCCTTCGCGGATGCGCGAACCAGAGGAGATGGATGATTGGCGCAGAGGAGTAGATCGCCGCCAACGCCCGGCTTGATGGGCGCATCCTCGGGCTTTCCCGAACGAGTAGGTCAACGTCCATGCCAAACAAAAAAAAAAGTCTGCTGGTCATGCGGCCCGGCGCATCGGCACTTCGGCGTGGTGCATCGTGTATCATGAATCCTGAGTTGTGGCCCCTGTCGGTGTTCGAGAACGAGACCGGGCGTGGGATCGGCTGGTTGGGTCGTTTGTGGTCGGGCTAGAGTATGTCGGTGTGCCCATCAGCACCACGCCTTGTGTTCCATTGAGTTCATTCAATTGGAAATATCCAGGGCCCGAGAGTTAGAGCATAATATCCTGGTGAGCTAAAAGTAGCACTAATGGGCGCATTGAGTTTTCATCTCCAGAAACACGACAGCCACGGGATGCAATGGCAGCCATTGGCGAATGCGAATGCGCATGTCGGAGGCACATGACTAGCCCTGAGTGGGTTGAGAATTATAAATGGAGGAATAGAGAAATCCACAGAGATCCATAGAGGATTCGAGACGATCGACTCGTCAGTCCCGGATTCCCCGGGCTGGTCACCTGGGCCCCGGGCCCCAAGTGGCGTCCTACAAGTCAGGTACTTCCATCGTCAGCATAGAACTGCGTAGGATGGATGTACCTCTATGTACTTTACCCCGGCCGAGATCGAGCTGGGGCCCCGGCTTGCCCAAATAAGGCACCCGATCAGCGTGGCTAACTCCGGTTCCTGCTCATCGACAGGGATTGCAGAAAAAAAGTACGTTCTGATTTGTGCAAAACGTCGAGTTCAATGTCAACCTCTCCCCGATTGCGTCGGAATGATTGTGTCTCCAGGATGGGGGACTGTGGAAAGGGAAAGACGGTGGGAAGTCCTCGGGGTCTTGTACGATGGTTGCCCACGGAGCGTTAAGAGGCTGTGCCAGCGCATTCCCCGGGGAAGCCCAGACCCTCCCGTTCCACAGTAAGAGGATGCGGATGATTATTCGAGTATTCGGTTATTCGATTATTCTGGCCCAGTTCTGGATTTCCTCTTTGGGTTCTCCTCCAGGCTCTTCATGTTCACGAGACCCCCTTCACCCTGCACGACTTGGAGTCGACGATGCCACGGTTATTTAAAGCTCGTCGCTGTCCATGGGTGAGGATGGCATTCGAATCATCTGTATTCTCTCTAATATCTTAATCACTCTTGACTGTTCACGACTTCCACCCTACTGGTTATACGACACTATACTTACCCACCTACCACTCTAATTACTTCCATCACTATACATCATGTCGGTCTCCATTGAAACTACCACTGTTCCCACCGCTCCCAACACCCAGCAGCCCATCCTGCTGGGCCAGAAGGCCAGAATGCCCGAGTTCAGCCTGGCTGGGAAGGTGGTGCTCGTCTCCGGTGCCGGTCGTGGTCTGGGTCTGACCCAGACCGAAGCCCTGCTCGAAGCGGGAGCGAAGGTGTATGCACTGGACCGTCTGGAGGAGCCGGTATGTGCTATCTACTCGACCTGACATCGCTCGCGCTCACATCATCCCTTAGGCTCCCGAGTTCGCAGAGATCCAGCAGCGCGCTAAGGAGCTGGGCACCGAGCTGCACTACCGTCGCATCGACGTGCGGGACACCGAGTTGCTGAACAGCGTCATCGAGGGCATCGCCAATGCGGAGGGTCGCATGGACGGCCTGGTCGCCGCCGCCGGCATCCAGCAGGAGACGCCCGCGCTGGAGTACTCGGCCAAAGACAGCAACACCATGTTCGAGGTCAACGTCACGGGCGTGTTCATGACCGCTCAGGCCGTAGCCAAGCAAATGATTCGCTTTGGGAACGGAGGCAGCATCGCCATGATCGCCAGTATGAGCGGCACCATCGTCAATCGGGTACGTTGCCAGCCCCCCCCCCCCCTGCAGACGTGTCTTTATTTCTGAGAGATCGCGTGGTTTCGTTGTCGTGTCCTGCGTCCTATCCCTGTCCGGGACGAGGGCGTGCAGGCGTTCCCCAGATTGCATTCCCTCCCCACCTCGTACCCCCAAACTTTCCATTCACGTCATCCCACTCCCGGTGCTAACTAACGCTCGTCCAGGGTCTCATCTGTCCCGCCTACAACGCCAGCAAGGCCGCCGTCCTCCAGCTGGGCCGCAACCTGGCCGCCGAATGGGGCCCGTACAACATCCGCGTCAACACCATCTCGCCGGGCTACATCGTCACCTCCATGTTGGAGAAGCTGTTTGTTGAGTTCCCCGAGCGCCGCGACCAGTGGGCCAAGGAGAACATGTTGGGCCGTCTGTCCCGTCCGGAGGAGTACCGCGGCGCCGCCGTCTTCCTGCTCAGCGACGCCAGCAGCTTCATGACGGGCAGTGACTTGCGCATGGACGGCGGCCACGCCGCGTGGTAGATGGCGGTGAGCGGGATGAGATATTCTGTGTTCGTGAAGGCTGGTGTTCTATCTATACACGCGTGACCCCTGGGGAGGCGCAGTGCTGGCATTCTCATTGCCTGGCGTTTTCGTTTTCGTTTTTCCTTTTCCATTTCTGTTGCGGCCGAGCGAAACGTTGGATTCTGTGGTCATGCTATTTCTTGTTGTCTGCCTTGATTCGTGTCTGATCAGCGCGTTGCCACTTCACACATGTCATGATGATTAGACTGCCCTCGATCGCTCGAGTGAATAATGTCATTGCATTTAATGCACCCCAGATCTGCCCCACTCCCTGTCAGGTCGATCGGCTCCACAGTGTCGAAGAACCGCATGGATGTCGTATGCATGTTCTTGGCCTTCCAAAGAGAGGACAACGCCGAGAGTCCATCCCCCAGAAAGGAAATCGAACAGCACGAGTCCGCCTACACGCCACGCATGACCCGCCGATCGGACTCCCAGACCAGCTCCCGCCAAGTCTGCCATGTCCGCCACGATACCCGCGACCACGGATGCCTCAGAGTTGGGACCGAGGTGACCAACCCGTACGACTCGGTGACAGGCGAGTCTGGGGAAGATGTGGAGAGAGGCGCGGCTCCGCCAATAAGCGTGGGTGGGTGGACGCTCGGTCCGCGGACTTGGAAAGCGTTGGGCCATCCGGGGTCGCAGCTGACACTGGGTTGAGTGAAAGTTGTGGGCCAATCATGGAGATCGGGAGACGAGATCGGGGTGTTGTTGGGCGCAGTGATGGTACAGGATCATATGGGTGCATGCTAGGGGTGTACAGAGATGCAAGGGGGAGGACCTGCGGGTTTTTCGAGGGGCCGTGTACCCTCCAGCTCCAGGGTGGCAGAGTGAGTATGGGCAGGTGGACGAACAGCTTGGTCAGACGTGACAGCCTTGAGAGAGTTATCTGGGATGGCGTGTTGACTCTGGTGGCCGGCTACTTGCGGGATCGGTGATGGATTGGGGAGGATAAGAACTGGCGGAACCGGGGTAAAATATCCGCCGGCATGCCTGATCTGGTAAACACGCTGGTCGACGATGGATCAACGTGGTGGTCAAGGTTCATTCCCACAAGGCGGGGGTAACCTTGCAAATTCGATGTCTGTGTGAAGCTTCGAGAGTCGGTTTGGGCATTGCGGGTAGCGGCGTATATAGCGTGGGACGGGGTACGACCGGAAGTTATCTTGTGGCAGCACTAATCAGCTACACGTACATCCTGCACGTTGGTGAATCGTGATAGTTGCACTCTTTGAGCCGACTCGGAACCCCCTAGGTTGGGGATGCACGAGATGCGACGTGGACGGGGGGAGTGGCCGACCACTGGAGCCGTTCGCCACGCCAGGGGCGAAGATTATGGCTTGGCGGTGTTCCTATATCCAGTTTTGGGAGCATTGATAACATGGAGGGATCCCAATGATAATGGAAGGTTGATGATAGAGTAATATCTCTGTGAATCAGGTTGGAAACCTGGTGCCACTCCAGCGTCGCAATGGATCAACGAGTCTTAGCCAGATACCAAGTGGGATGGAGTACAGGGCTAGCAAGAAGTAAAGATATCAAAAGGCAAGTGATAAGTATTGGCCAATCGAATGGCGCCATTGGAACTGTCATTTCCTTGATGTCCAATCTAGGCCGATCAAGTCCCTGGATTTGGCAACGCCACCGATAGTGACAGCGCTAAAAAATGTCCAGAAATCTGCAGAGTGGCGGCTGCAGCCGTCTATCGTCGGGGGCATCGTCTGATGAGGCAGGATCCAGGTGGACGGGATACTTCGAGCTAGCGGACTCGCCGAGATGAGAAGCGCAGAAGAGATAACGAAGCGGCCAAGGCGACATGCCAAGCCTTTCCGCGTAACAAGCAAATCCCCGAGCACCAAGAATTCTCTCTCTTTCATTCAAGCCACGCTTCCTCCGTCGGATCTCCTTTTGCTCACCTTCCTCTTTCCCTCGCGCCCCATCCGATTGCTCATCTTTCCCACGCTGATCGCGTGGCTCTGACCGCAACTGAGTTCCTGCGGAAGCAATTCATCTCTCGTCTCCAGTCGTCCTTCGCCGCCAAGCGCGTCCGCCCCACGCAAGCCGGCGTTTTTAGCTTAAGCTTCGTGGTCTGAGCTTCGCAAGGCTCTGCAAGCCATTAAGCCATTCACAGGCCGGCAGTTGTGCCCTAGTGCGACCACAGTTAGGCACGTGGAGTAGAGTTACATGGCACGGCACGCGGTGCATCAACTTGCACTCGCTAGTTCGCGCATTTGTGGACGGTGATTCGCCCTCGTCCGGGCTTATCTGCCCTTTCACGGACATCAACCCCCATTCGGGGTTGGCGTGGGTGATATTTCCAGACCATGGCGCGATAAGTCTGGGGTAGGAACATGGCCACGAGGAGAGATGTTGCGAAGACGAGTACCAGAACCAGCTTGATTAGCCTCAATCCGCAAGTTGGCAAGTGCCAGCTTCGCATGGCAAATTTGTGGCCTAGGCTGGTGAAGAGATATAAATGTCCCATGTGTCGCTCGTCGTCCTTCTTGTCTGCTCCTGCGCCACCCTTTCTTCAGACTTCTTTCTCCCCACGCTCTCACCTCACAACTGTGTGGCTTGCCCTCTTCTCCAGCCATGGCGACCGAGATCGCAAATCGTTCCTCCGGCTCCATGGATATCCACGAGGGTGGTCGTACTGTGACCACAGTGGTGAAGGGTGACGATCCCGTGGTGGATACGAGCAAGCCAGAGAAAAGTCTCATCTCGAACTCATATAATCTTCAGATGGGTGATGAAGACCCCACCACCGAAGAGCTGCATGGCCCCAATGCCCTGCGTCGTGTCTCGGCTCCCATTCCCTGGGCTGTGTACACTGTCGCTTTCGTCGAGCTGTGCGAGCGATTCTCCTACTACGGCACCCAGGTGCTGTGTATGTCTGCCGATGTTTGGTTTATAGTTTCATCCTCAATTCTAACGTGAGTTTATGCAGACTCCAACTTTGTCAACCACTCTCTGCCTCTTGCTGCCCCAAATGGTCCTCCTGGGTCGAACCACAACACCGGTGCTGGCGGTGGCTCGGCTGAAGGTGTCTCGGGTGCCCTGGGCAAAGGCGTCCAGGCTGCCAACGGTGTAAACACCTTCAATACCTTCTGGTGCTACTGTGTTCCCCTGTTCAGTGCCTACATTGCTGACGAGTACTGGGGCCGATACAAGACCATCTGCTGGTCCATCGGCGCTGCGATTATTGGTCACATCATTCTGGTCATTTCGGCTATCCCCCCAGTGATCACCGACACCACTGCGTGCTATGCTGTCTTCATGCTGGGTGTCATCATCATGGGCTTGGGCACTGGGGGTTTCAAGCCCAACATCTCTGCGCTGGTCGTCGAGCAGATTCCCGCTGTGAACCTCAAGGTGCGCACGCTGGCTACGGGCGAACGTGTGATTGTCGATCCGACCATCACCCAGAGTCGTATCTACCACTACTTCTACCTGTTCATCAACGTTGGTGCCCTGGTTGGCCAGATTGGTATGGTGTACGCCGAGAAATACGTTGGTTTCTGGCTGGCCTACCTCCTGCCCACCATCATGTTCATGACCACCCCATTGGTGATGTGGTGGGGCCGTAAGCGCTACCGTCAGGCTCCTCCCCAGGGCTCTGTCGTTTCCAAGTCTGTGCAGACTCTCATGTTCGCTCTGCGCGACCGCTGGCACTGGAACCCGGTCAAGCTATGGAAGCGTACCCACGACGGCACCCTCTGGGAGGCTGCCAAGCCGTCCAATATCCCGCCGCACTTGCGTCCGAAGTGGATGACCTTTGACGACGCCTGGGTGGACGAAGTCCGCCGTGGTTTTGCCGCTTGCGCCGTGTTCTGCTGGTATCCTCTGTACTGGCTGGCATACGGGCAGCTGACGAACAACTTGACGTCCCAGGCCTCCACCATGGCCCTTCACGGCGCCCCCAACGACGTGATCAACAACCTGGATCCCTTCGCCCTGATCATCTTCATTCCGATCTGCGACTCTTTCCTGTACCCCGGTCTGCGCAAGATGGGCTTCCAATTCAGCGCCATTAAGAAAATCTTCGTGGGCTTCATTTTCGCCGCGTTGGCCATGGTCTGGGCCGCCGTCACCCAGCACTACATCTACAAGACCTCGCCCTGCGGTCACGATGCCAACAACTGCTACACCGCAGACGGCAGCGTCAACTCTTCTCCCCTGAACGTCTGGATCCAGTCCGGCTGCTACGTTCTGATCGCGCTGTCCGAGATCTTTGCCTCCATCACCTCGCTCGAGTATGCCTACTCCAAGGCTCCGCGCAACATGCGCTCTCTGATCCAGGCTATCTCACTCTTCACCAATGCCATCTCTGCTGCCATCGCCGAGGCACTGAACCCCCTGTCAGCCGACCCCCTGTTGGTTTGGAACTATGCGGTGTTCGGCATTCTGGCGGGTGTGGGTGGTTTCGGCTTCATTTTCCAGTTCTGGGGTCTGGACAAGGAGGAAGATGAACTGAATAACCTTCCCGAGGGCCGTGTGGTCGCTGACGAGAAGGGTATGCTCGAGGCTGCTGAAATCGGTCCTGTGAGGGGGTAAGCCCCTAACACGGTTGGAGCACCGTGATGAGTTTCTTTTATCTTATTATTGCGTAATGCGGATGATGTGCTTCCATCTCGATTTCATGATAACGTCGCTAAATCCTTCGACACGACGGAATGCTATGATGAATTGATTCCGTACATGTGTTGTTCGAATTGAGTAGAAAGTAAGACCGCCAGCGATCGGCTCTGGGCTGGCCTGGCGCTCTGCGAGTATAGCCCACAAGTGCTCACTGACTGCTCCCTTCCGGCCCGCCATTTCGAATTTATCCGACTCTGCCAGATGTTACGGCACATGCCCGGGCGCACTAACCAAACAAGCCAAAAGACTGAATATCCTAGAATATGCTAGAACGCTATGTTCTAGCATGCCCGGGACCGATATAAGTAGCGCGCATCGTTAGGCTAGGGTGGACCAGTCCTAGTCCTAACACCAGATCCTTTAGATCTACCAACCCCAATTCAGTGCCGAAGGATCTAGCGAGGTGACGCGTGTCCATGTGGGTGCAATAACAGTTCTCGCCATACCCTCTCGGTGATCTACTGACCTGACCTTCGAAAATAAACCACTCATTTGACTCGGAGATCTGAAACGGCCGTTTACTCGAGGCCCAGCTGCTCTACCGTGCGACGCCACGGGAGAGTGGGGATTTCCGGGTGATCTACCCGGTATTGGTTAGCTTTGCGCTTCATGTAATCCACTGGGAGAAATCTGGCCACCGTGTTTTCGGAGCCGCAATGAGCTCTGGGGTGTTGGAAGAGAGGCTTAGGCTGCTAGATGGGAAGAAGAGTGGGACGGAGCAACTGCTTGCCTGGAATATGGAAGAGAGGGAGAGCAGGATTGATGAGTATGCTACGTAGGTAGGCAGTAGTTGGTCTTGTTGGTCGAGAAACATGCTATTATACGTAGGCAGGCTTCACATCTAGAGATCTTTTCGGCTGAATCGCAGAATTCATAGTGATACGCCTAGCGAAGAGGTTGAATTGACGAGTCCAGATTTCCGTATGCCATTATGCCAAATACCGGGTCTTGCCGTTGGAGCTAGGTTTGTTTGCACGTCGCACAGTGCCACAAGGGTTTGGTTTTGCGCTACCGAGGCTATTTCCTTGTCACTGTATAGCCTTCGACGCTTGATATTTGTAGTTGACGGTTTATTTATGTGCTCACCCAGCTGAATGTGCTATCTTTGGGCCGGATCTGGGTACCTCGGCTCAGAAAATATATATACGTGCGAATCGCTGTCAGGTAGTTTCCCGACTTCACACAAATCAGATATCTTTGGCCGACCTGTCTGGTTTAATACTATAGACCTAGGTAGGTGTCCAGACATCTCGAGACACCACCTAGGTAGAATTTGATATTGGCATACCACTACTGCGTAAAGCGTGCTGCAGACTCCCCACGGTTGTGCCGATCGCGGGCTGCGATGATCCCCGCCCACAACAGTAATTAACCTTGTTGAGTCCAGACTACGACTGAGTGCATTAAACACCAAGTGTAGGTCTATTTGATGTCGAATGCTCTGCCTCTCCTATACTCCTTCGATTGCAATTCTACCAAGTTCCAACTCGAAACCCACTTGACCCGGCACAGCTGAACAGTTCCACTGACCCAAGCCTATAGTGTATGTACTCGAGTCCTGCACTCTGCAGTTGCCGGTTGCGCTGTCGCACGCCCCAGCCACTAATGGGTCTATTGCCATGCCCGCTTCCTTGTACTGTACACCGGTTGCTGGGCAAAACAATACGGCTGCCTGGCCGGATTGCAGCGGCTCTAACCGAGTTCCCCTGGGTTGTATGTGCTGGCACCGAGGATGTATGTATACATAGGGCCCCAGGCGTGGGGACCGGATGCTGCCGGTCCATCCGGCCCCAAAACTTATAGTCACCAAAACTCCTTCCAGCCCCATCTTCTTACATACTACTCAGTATGGCTTGGCTTGGTCTCCATATTCTTTTACACCGTTCACATTTTCCGCCCGGGTGGGGAATAATGAAACTGTGGTGGATAGACGTTGCCGTCGCTGCGCTGGGCGAATCAGGGGAAGCATTTGGGGGCGTTTATAAGGTAGATCGCCGTGATGGTTTGGCTGTATGAGGAAAGAGAATTACCCTAACCAGATTATCTGGATGATGACAAGCTGATGGGCCATGAGCCTGTAGGGAGCAGTGGCTGACTCAATAGTGAGAATTTGGGGGCCTGCAGGAGCATTCCAATGTTGTCATGATGGTCGTATTCGAGTCGTTTGCTTTTTCTGGTGCAGCTTCCTAACAAAGCATCGGTAGGAGTTCTGTGATTTCATGGGTGCTTTGATTATAGTGGAGAAATCGAGAGATCTTGATCCATCCCGGGTCAGGACAGCCCGCATTGAACTAGAATCACGACTCATGTTGACTCCGACAAAGACGTGCCGTTGCGGATTCTGCCTTTTGGAGGTGCCTCTTCAGCCCCCAGCGTGGCACAGTCTCCAGTTCAGCCCTGCGCCTCGGGTTCAGATATTGTCTCGATAGGGCATGAATCCACAATGCCACACCGCTACCGGGGCCAACGGAGCCCTCGGGGGGTTCGTTCCTTGACATCACTCGCTCCACCCAGTGTGCGCCCACTCGCTGCGCCATGATTCGCAGTTCCCCGGGAACGCCCATGCGCGATGGAGGATGGAGAAGATGCCGAGGAGCGAGGAGAGAGACAACTGCTCCAAAATCTCGGCAGGGCTTGGCTAAGCTTCCGGCCTCCCCGGCGCGCATAAATAGTATCATCCACCCCTAGCTCGGGACGATTTTTTAATCCCTTCCTGCCTCTGCTCTTGCGTCTTGAGAGTCGACAGGTCGCCGAGGTCCAACGATGAAAATTGCTGCGTTGATCAGTTCACTTGCGCTAGGCGCAGTGCCCGGTACGTTCTTCGTGTTTCTCCGGTCGCGTCGGCTCGTGGTAGTGAACCGAGGTAGCATCATGACTTGCTAATCGCCGCATTGCTCCTACAGGTGTCGTTGCTGCCCCGAGTGGCTTCGATCCGAACCACCTCGCGCTGGAAATCTTCCGTCGGGCCCTGCCCGATGCCCCCGATGGATACACACCGACCTCCGTTAGCTGTCCGGCCAGTCGCCCGACGGTGCGCAGCGCCGCGAAGCTCTCCTCGAATGAAACCTCATGGCTAGACACTCGACGCTCCAAGAGCCTGGCGGCCATGAAGGACTTCTTCGGCCATGTGAAGGTTGGCGACTACGATGTGAACTCCTACCTCGATGCCCACGCCAGTAACTCGTCCAATCTCCCCAACATCGGCATTGCCGTGTCAGGTGGTGGCTACCGTGCGATGCTGAACGGCGCTGGTGCCGTCAAGGCCTTTGACAGCCGCACAGAGAATGCTACAACCAGTGGCCACCTGGGTGGCCTGCTGCAGTCCGCGACTTATTTTGCTGGTCTGAGCGGTGGGAGCTGGTTACTCGGATCGATCTATATCAACAACTTCACCACGATATCGTCGCTGCAGACGCATACCGATGGCGCTGTCTGGCAGCTTGGGAATTCCATTCTGGAGGGCCCGGATACCGGCGGTGTCCAGATTTTGGATTCGGCAAGCTACTTCAAGGATCTGGCTGACGCGGTGGAGGCCAAGAAGAAGGCCGGCTTCGATACCTCCATCACCGACATTTGGTACGTTGTCACACACTCGAGTCGAGGTTTCACGCAAGAAGCAAAATCTAATATGTTCGCTGCAGGGGCCGTGCTCTGTCCTACCAGATGTTCAACGCTAGCAATGGCGGAATCGACTATACTTGGTCATCCATTGCCGCAACCCCCGACTTCCAGCAGGGCAACTACCCTATGCCGCTGGTCGTGGCAGACGGTCGCAACCCCGGTGAAGAGGTGGTAGGTAGCAACTCAACCGTGTATGAATTCAATCCGTGGGAGTTTGGTACTTTTGACCCGACCATCTATGGGTTTGTTCCTCTGAAATACCTCGGTTCCCGTTTCGTGGGTGGCTCGCTTCCTAGCAACGAGAGCTGCGTGAGCGGTTTCGACAGCGCCGGTTTCGTGATCGGAACTTCGTCGACGCTTTTCAACCAGTTCCTGCTCCAGCTCAACACCACTTCGCTGCCGACTTTCGTGAAGAATATCCTTAGTGATATTCTCTACAAGCTAGACAAGGCGGACGATGACATTGCCGCCTACGACCCAAACCCGTTCTACCACTATAACAACCACTCTTCGCCGTATGCGCAGCAGACCGAGCTGGATGTTGTGGACGGTGGCGAAGATCTACAGAACATCCCGCTGCACCCGCTCATCCAGCCTGAGCGCCACGTCGATGTCATCTTTGCCGTCGACTCCTCTGCCGATACGACCTACAGCTGGCCCAACGGTACTGCCCTCGTGGCTACCTACGAGCGCAGCCTGAACAGCTCCGGTATTGGCAACGGCACGGTCTTCCCCGCCGTTCCCGACCAGAACACCTTTGTCAACCTGGGCCTGAACACTCGCCCGACCTTCTTCGGCTGCAACAGCTCCAACATGACTGGCCCGTCGCCTCTGGTCGTCTACCTGCCCAACTACCCGTACTCATCGTACTCGAACGTATCCACCTTCGACCTGTCCTACGAGGACGACCAGCGTGACGACATCATCCTCAACGGCTACGACGTCGTCACGATGGGTAACAGCACCCGCGACGGCAACTGGACCGCTTGCGTCGGCTGTGCCATCCTCAGCCGCTCGTTCGAACGCACTGGTACTACCCTCCCGAGTATCTGCAACCAGTGCTTCACGAACTACTGTTGGAACGGCACTGTCAACTCGACGGATCCCAACGCCTATGAGCCGGCGACTCTGATGGACAGTTCTGCTCGGGCTCTTGTCCCGACGGTCCTGTCTACCGCCGTGGCTGCTGGTGTGGCGATCTTTACTTTGGTTTAGGAGAGATCTTTTATTGATGCATCAGAGGGGTCTGGCGCGACCGCATCCTTTTTCAGTGTTCGGGTTACGTTATCTGCTTTTCTTGGGCCGTTATGATATAATGCCTGTTGCATGTCGAATTCCCGGGTCACATTGATTACATGAAGCTGTATGACTGTTAATCATAGCTGATACGAATCCATCGTGTTGATGGATATTTTACCATGAGTTCTTCATGTAGAAGTGTTGACCGCGACCGACTCAGCCAGCTGGAAGTCATTTATGCTGATCTCCATGAAAACCATGTTATGCGTATTTTTAATATCTTTATTTCCTTCTTCTCACAGGTATGGAATAAATAGGATTCCCGATAGTATGATGTTTTGAATTTGTGTTGTGTTGGACCACGGATTGTAGACCCACACGTGACTCGTTCCCATGGAAACCGTCCGCTCCGCCCAAACACGCCGCCTCCACCGCGGATTATTTTGCCCTGCGATCCAATGCATTCCCGACCTCGTTAAAACGCGGACACCCGCAACGCCCCATTTCGCCTAGACCCGCCATGAGTGAACGGTGCTGTCAACACCTCTAGCGCGACCACCGACAACCATCCCGACGACCACACCGACACACGCGACTCCATACCACCAGACTGCCCAACGCCATTATGGCACGCGCGGCCGTCCTTCCGCCGTCCCCTGTTAAACGGGGGGCACGGGCGGCACCGCGAACGACATTGACCAAGTCGAAAACCTCCACCGACACGAAGAAGCGAGCGCCGGCCAAGCCAACCCAACCTACCAGTCGTGCCGCCCAACAAGATATGGAATCCGACGATACGGATGATGAGCTTGGGATGATGATGAAGGCACCGGAGGACAAGCCCGCACGACCTAGAGGTCGAGCCCCAGGCCGTGCAGCAACCAAGCCGACCACAACGCGAGGGAGAAAAACGGCGGCTGCCCCCGCGCCTGCAGAATCGCACGAAGAAGACGAGACCTCGGCGGCCGAGGCGCCGAAGAAGCGCGCTGGACGTCCGAGGAAGACACCACAGCCGGAGCCTGCTGTTGCGCCAATTGAGACTGCGCCTCGGCCTCGGGGTAGGCCGAAGACTGGTACTTCAGGGAAGACTCCTGCCGCTACACGGAAGACCACTCGCGCTGCGGCCGAAACCGACAGCGCGGAGCCGAAGCAGATTATGATTGCGACCAATTCGACGACAATGCGCTCCAACATCCTCCGGGGCCCTGCTAAAAAGAAGACGGTTACTTTCCAAGATGTGTTGGATTCAGACTCGGATGAAGTCGAAGAGGCCCCGGCTCCCACGACTGGGCGTAGGAGGGCTGCCGGAAAGGGTGCGGGCCCTGGCAAAGTTGGGTTAGGAGCCACGCCGGTACGAAAGCCTGCTGCGACTGGGGCTCGTGGGCGAAAGTCCACAGTAAAGAAAGAGACTGTCAAACCCCTTTCGCCCAAGAAAACTAAGCAGTTGGCCAAATCTTTGTCTACCTACGCCAGCTCCGATGGTGAAGAGGATGAGTTGAGTACTGCCAAGGATGATATCAACAGCCCTGTCAAGCTTGTCATCCACTCCCCGACCAAAAATGGCGCAGAGTGTACAGGACTGAGCTCGCCCGTCCGCAAGATCAACTTCACACCTAGAAAAGCCTCCAGCCTCGTCGATGAAAATGGTGAACCAAAACTACCAACGCCTAAACACGGATCAGCGGGAATCGGCCTCAACTCACCAGTTCGAAGAATTAACTTCACACCGAATCGCAGTCAGAACACCGTCTCGGAGAATGGGCATCTAGCTCTCCCCCCTGGAAAGTCAATTGACTTTAGTGATTCTGTCTTCATGTCCAGCCCTGCTAGGCGCCCAGAGACCTCGCCCTTCCGATTCAGTCTCAGAGATACCCCAAATCGTGGTCTTTTCAGAAATGAGGGCAAGCCTATTCCAGCGCCTGATTTCACTCCTGGAAAATCTTCCCCCTTGAAGATCTCACCCAAGAAAGGTCACTTGGGCGCTTCTTTCTTGGAATCTCCGACAAAGGCTTCGACACCGACCTTTCCAGCTCGAACTTCCCTCTTTCAGAGCCCAGCCAAAAAGATTCCTTCCCCTTTCAAGAGCTCTTTGTTCTCATCGAAAGGATCGGCGGGGGAGGCACCAACGCCTGCTCGTGATGATACCATCAACACGGCACCTGCATCCACAACCAAGAAGCGCACCTCTCTTCTCCAAACTATAGAAAGCGACCAGCCGGATCCCGATGAAGACCTGGGAATAGTTGAGGAGGTTGCGCGTGATATCTTTGGCATTGAGTTGCAATCTGATAGTCCAAAATCTACGGAATCGCCTTTATCGAAAGAAGGACCCGATGCTGAAGGAGCGCCTGATGAGCTTGAACCCCAGATGCATGACGATGTCGAGGGCAATTCTGAACTAATCGGCCATGCGGTAGAGGAGAGCTATGGGGATGTTGACGAGAAACTCGAGCAGTTACAGGAAGAAATTCGGCGCGAACCGGAGGATTTTGGTACTGTCTGTTTCAATACGATGGAGCAGCTTCAGGAACCTTTCAAAAACCTACACGAAGGGGCCTTTGTGAACGATACACTATCGGACGATGATGGCCTTGTTGAAGAATCTGAATCGGACGAGGAGGATGGTATCAACTCCGAAAATGCGATGGAGATTACGGAGACTGCTCGTTCACCGTCTACTCCAACCCCAGAGGAAGAGGAAATGAATGCCCTGGATGCACCTCTTACTGAACCTTCCACTCCTTCATCGGAGCCTCCTCTTGAATTGGCCGCTCTTGAAGAAGCCCAGTCCCCAACTCCCATGCCCGCGATTCACCAGGAACATGATGACCTAGAAGACGAGTGTCAAGACGATTTCGAGGAACCACTGGTCTCTGTTCGTCGGCCGGATGAAGAACAAGAATTCGACAGCGAAGAAGATGCTATCGAGGATGACGAGCCTACCATCGCGGCATCTGAATCTACTTTCACAGTCATCTCTCGGCCTCGATCGCCGTATGAGCTCCATGTACAGCAGGATTCGACTAGTCCCCTTGAGACATCGGACTACGTTCCCCCTCCGGCACCAACTCCTCCAGCAGAAGAGACTATCCAGTTGTCCGTTCACCAGCCGGAGAGTGCCCAGTATCATGATCGACTCTTCGACATCAACACCGAGATGCGTTGGGATGCCGAAGTAGATGCTCTTGATACCACACAATCTGAAATTCCTACCCCTTTGGCGCCAAGCTTTTCCAACACCCCAAGTGCTCAAAGGCGGCGGAAATCCTCCTTCAACGTCGACCTAGGTTTCACGCCACTGGCGCAACAGTTCGGTCGCTGGGAAGCCAATACTCCATCTCAAGACCGCCAACTTCGGCCTCGTCGACGGGGCGTCTTCTCTCTTGTTGGTCCCCTGGAAAGACCGGCTGAGACCCACATTCCAGACTCTGGAGACGTCTCATACCCTGATCTCTCTGGTAACGCCTCCCTTCCAAACACTCCTTCACTCTTTGCAGAACTTCCCCTTCCACCACAAAGCGATGATTCATGTGGGACTCCAAGGTCATTGCTGGCCGCCGAGTCTGCTGCTGAGAGCTTTGATGATGATATGATCGACTCGCCCAGCAAAAGCGAGATCTTCGAGGACCCTGAGCCCGCAGTGCCTGAGCCCGAACAGTCGCAGGAGGCCTCGTATTCGAAGGTAGATGAAGATCTGGACCAGGACTCGTCATCAGAAGACGATAAGGAGAACTACGCCACTCCTTCCATCATCCCAATGACTCCTGTGAAGTTTAGAGCCGACCCAATGCGGACGGTTCACACGGTATCCAAGGTTCCTCTCAAAGGCGAAGGAGAGGTTTCTCCCTTGAAGATGCCCCGCAAACGAGGCCTCTCGCTTTCAGGCGCTTCTCCCACTCGGTCGTCTCCTCGAGTTCGCAAATCCATTTTCCTCCCTCACAACGAAAGTGCTCCGGCACTCTCCCCGCCTCGCAAGTCGCCGCAGGTCGAAAGAAGCCCTAGTCCGAAGCGCCGTTGCAGCACTGCCTCCAGACGATCCAGTTTGAAATCGACAACTATGCCCCCTCCTAGGAGGCCTTCCGTCAGCAGCAGCCCTGCGAAGAGCCCTCGCCGTAGGCTCAGTGTCAGCAAGCAGGCATTGCGTGGCGCTGTTGTGCATGTTGATGTTCATACTACCGAGGGTGAAGACGCTTCCGGGATTTTCGTTGAGCTCTTGCAGCAAATGGGAGCTCGATGCGTCAAATCGTGGTCTTGGAACCCTCAAGCTAGTCTGTCTCCTGTTGACGGCGTGGACCCTACCTCTTCCAAGGTGGGGATCACTCATGTTGTATACAAGGATGGTGGCCTGCGTACTTTGGAGAAGGTCAAGCATGCCGCCGGCCTGGTCAAATGTGTGGGAGTTGGCTGGGTTCTTGAGTAGGTTCCATTCATCCGTCTTACTTTGCTCTGTACTAACACTGAATGACTAGCTGTGAACGTGAAAACAAGTGGCTCGATGAGTCGCCCTACGCAGTCGACAGCTCTATAATCCCACGCGGTGGCGCTAAGCGGCGAAAGAGCATGGAGCCGCGTGCTCTAAGTAATATCAACGGGACCCTTGTTCAAGTCGCTGAGCCATCAACCCCATCTGCGAGTGGCCGCCGTTGTGGTGCTGATTGGGGCGCCGTGGAAGGGTTCCGCAAGATCACGCCCCCTACGCCTCGCGGTGAAGGACCATCCACCCCCAATCAGCAGTCTTCTTCCAACGAACACTACCAAGTCCCCCAGACCCCGGGTTATAACTTTGCCAACCTCGATGCTATTGGCATGTCGCCAGCCACCCCCTACTTCCTTTCCAACCGCGCGCAGTTGGTCCAACAATCATGCCCGCCGAAGCAGAGTAACCGTGGGCTATTCCCGGCCTCCAAGTCGACTCTCAGTTTCGAGGAAGAGAGTGACGAGGATGCTAGGCGCCAACAACGCGCCCGGATGGAGGCTGCCCGTCGCAAGAGCCATTTCTACAAGCCCGCTGTTCAAAGTCCGCTTGCGCGGTGATTCTTTACTTGCATTTTTCTTTTCTTTTCTTTTTTTTTTTTTTTTTTTCAATAAATTTCCCGTCCACTGTACATATGGGGGACACTACGTGACTCTGGTTCGGAGCTTTGTGTTTTATTTGGGGCCTTTGGCTGGATTAGCTTAGTTTATTCTCGATTCATTCTCATTTTCACGAATACCACTCGATTTCCCCGAGATTTCAATTTCTAGTTTTCAGGAAGACCTTGAGATATGATACCTCTGCTTCTATGGAGCACACATGACCGAAAAAGAAGTGCTGACCGAGATTTTTTGGGGATTCTCTTAAGGCTCAGAGTCCCTTTGACGCAACATCAGACCGGCTCTCCATATGGCCTTGCATCCTAATTTTCTTCTTCTTCGCGATAGAACCCTGCAACAAGGAACGCGAGTTCCAGAGCCTGCTTCTCGTTCAGACGCGGGTCACAGAAAGTCGTGTACCGCTCTCCAAGCCCGTCCTCTGTCAGGCCCGCCGCACCACCAACACACTCCGTTACCGCTTCGCCGGTCAACTCCAGATGCATACCACCAAGGAACGACCCGGCCGCCCGATGAATCTCCAGCGCCTGCCGCAGCTCCGCCAGGATATCCGTAAAATGCCGCGTCTTCACCCCAGACGGCGTCGCCTGCGTGTTGCCATGCATGGGATCGCACTGCCAGACCGGGACATGGCCCGACGCCTGCACGGCGGCAATATGGCCCGGCAAGAACTGCGCGATCTTCGCCGCGCCGTACCGCGAGATCAGCGTCACTTTGCCGATTTCCTTGTCCGGGTTCACGACGTCCAGCAGCCGCACCAGCTCGTCGGCCGCCATGCTGGGCCCGATCTTGATGCCGATGGGATTGGCGATGCCGCGGAAGAACTCCACGTGTGCGCCGCCCAGCTGCCGCGTCCGGTCGCCGATCCAGAGGAAGTGCGCGGATGTCGCGTAGAAGCCCGACGCCGTCTGCGCGGCGGCCCCGATGCTGCTGCTGCGGTGTCGGTGTCCGCGGCTGGGGCTCTGCGCTGGGTGGCAGAGGAGCCGGGTGAGGCTTTGCTCGTATTCGAGTGAGAGGCCTTCGTGGCTGGTGTAGATGTCGGCCGTCTCGACGCCGCGGTCTTTATCGATGCCGACGGTGCGCATGAAGCGGAGTGCGTCTTTGACTGCGTTCACGATCTTGCTGTACTGCTCTTTGATGGCGGGCGTGATGACGTGGCCCAGGCCCCAGTCGAGGGGAGAGTGTAGGTCTGCCAGCCCCGAGGAGAGAGAGGCGCGGAGATAGTTCAGGGTTGCGGCAGAGTGGAAGTATGCTGAGACTAGTCGTGATGCGTCGGGCTTCCGGGATTCGGCATCGGGCGCAAAGCCGTTGATGTTGTCACCCCGGAAGGAGGGCATTTCCACTCCATTAACGAGTTCTGTGGGACTCGATCGGGGTCTACATGAAGCGATCAGTATTGATGATACGTATAGTTTGAGGGATAGATGCCTACTTGGCAAATTGGCCTGCAATGCGGGCAATCCGGATGACGGGCTTGTTGGCTCCTGTAGTTCTGTGAGCATATGTTTCTTATATCTCGCGGACGATAGCAATACCCCAGATCAGAACCAAACTCATTTGCAGCAAGAGCTTGACTTTGGCCTCAATCATGTCTTGGTTGCAGTAGTCGAAAAGCTCAGCGCAGTCGCCTGTTCATGCCCAGATTAGATTGGCTCAGGATTCACACGTTGATAGACGCACCGCCTTGCAGGACGAAAGCCTTGCCTAGAGCGACATTTCTCAAACTATTTTTGAGATTGGTAATCTGGAAATAGGGTCAGTGTTTGGGCCAAGAAACATCCTGAAGGAATGATATGCATACCTCCTGAGTGGTCACTAGCGGTGGAAGCTTCTGCAGTTTTGCTAGAGCGTCTTTCACGCCCTGTGCATCCTCGTAGACCACATCCTGTTTGATGGGTTTGGTTGTCCACGCTGAAAATACCAGAGAATTCCAAATGAGAAAACCAGGTACCTCATATGGTTATTAGACACATCAGACTTACAGTTCGGACTCCAATCCGCCATCGTGCCTGGATAGCCGATGACCCCACAGGAAAAAGGTGGGACGATTGTTCAGAAGGGGGCCGGGAAGCAGGGTATCGACAGCGCTCTATTGGGTGTTTAGCCCAATTGAACAAGCCAAGAGCACAGCTACAAAGATAATGAAGAGAGAATTGGGCGCACACGTTCTGAGAGTCAACCAAGAAATGAAGATGCACAATCGTGAATCCAAACTGGCAAAAGACGAGGCCGCTTATTCACGGGAGTTGGGATGACTCATGTTGATGCCAGCATTCTCAGGTATCAATTTCTGTTATCGAGTCTTATCAGTGACGTTGCTCCATCACAACAGAGCAACTACGACTACCCCAGGTACACAATACTACTAGCCACCATCCATGTCTGATCCAATCCCATCAGCAACCGCAGACCCAGATGCTGTGGATCTGCCTATCCCAGCCAACGCTGAAGATCGCAAAGCCGCTGCCGCCCTCTCGTCGTTGAACACCAATGAGATTGTCACCGAGGCCAAGGGCCCGTCCAGTGCTGACCAGGAAGCTCTTGGAAAGGCAATGAGTCGGCTGGAAATTGCTGCTGGACATGGTACTGGTGGCAAAGGACCAAGCGAGAGCCAATATAAGGAGACAGAGGCGAAGAAAAAGGCGGTTAAGGTGACCGCGGCCGATGTATCCTTCTTGGTATGCCTGAATGCATTGTTTTGTTCGCTCCACGCAGTCTACTGATGCTTTTCTAGTCCGATCAACTCGACGTGCACAAAAACAAGGCGACGGAGCTGCTGAAGGCTCACGAAGGAAATGTCACGCTGGCCATGAAGGCATTTATTACACCGCCGTTTCAAGCGTAGCCGGACTCTGCACAATATATGGCATTGGGTGAAAAGAATGGATGGAGGACATGTGGTTGACTCGACCTGCCAGACAGAATCTTTACCACTAGCATGCGGCGTATATTATGAACCAAAATGAATCACAATCAGAACTTCTTACGTCTATTCCTCTCTATTCCATATTCATTCTCCTCTTTATTGAAGATCAAGCCCGGTATGGGCGTTTACCTATTTGACCAGAGATAATTTCCAACTGCCATGGCTTGAACCCCAACCGTATCAATAGTAGAGCGATGTTCAGTATAATATGATCATCCCCAGCCAAGGCTTCGCACTCGTCTGGATATAATAATTACTGCTGTACTTCTTTGCTGTCCCACCTGGGAAGTCCGCCTACCTTGTCTATCTGGATCCCAGTGAAACCACCCTCTTAGCCAACGAGGCAATGCCATTGTGCACCATAAAGTTAGCCGAGTAGGTAACATGCCTATTCCTATTATTAATTGCTAGTCGAGGGAAAACAGACACAGAAGATCTGGCTGGACGGGCCGATGTAAGGGAGATCTAGATAGGAGCTGGACACGTATTAGTCCACTTAAAGGAAAAGAATTTTTACAAGAGCGCCAAAGAATGCATGATTAGTCCATTGAAATCTAGTGACGAAGAAAATGCGATTTTGGATTTGACAGCGGCTGCCTGAGGTTTGCAGACCGTCACCTATATATAGCTCTCCCTCTCTTAAACAGAGGACATTTTTCACCCACTCCAGGCGCTCCTCCATCAGAACTCAACACCCAATACCTTCCTAGAATTGGGACGTACTCTTATCTACTTCTATATATTACCAAATGTGTGTTGTCAACTCAAGCCTCATATAAAGTGTTGGAATTGAGAATATACACCTTGGATATACCTAACCCTCATCAACTTCATGAAACCTGGAAGCCAGAAGAGAGTCATATATTCGTACCTGACTATTGACCCTCCATGAAAGCTCCAAGGCATTTGCGTGATGCTTATTTGGAACCGCGCAGAATCTGTTGAAGGGTCACACCAATTCTCCAGCCTGTCTTTCAACCACCTTCCACTATATCCCATCTTCTCGATACATTTTCATGATCTGTTGGTCAAACTCAAGATCCAAACTTGTTGTCATCAAAAACCTAGAAGTCCATATCTATGCTCCTTATGGTCCTCTCAAAAGACACCCCCGAAGACAAAGAAGACTCAGAGATCCTCAAGAGGGGACTCAGCCAGCATCAAAATCATCTATAGATGCCAATCCTGAATGAAGACTGTACTTTCCCTTGGACTCACTAGCCAATTGCCGGCTAGCAGGGACCTCTCTCCGAGTGCATAATAGATGATTTGAACAGGCCAGTCGTCTGCTGCAACGGGAGTGGCTTGAGAGGAGACGAAATTCACTGAGCTCGCTCTGAGGATGGAACCAAATTTCGGGCATGATCGATCTCTCTCGAATGTCACAACCAAGGTGTCTGTGGTGGCACCGGGTGGATTGAGCCCCAACGATCGAGCATGTCTGTATGCCTCATGCGCTATGATGGTGAAGGATGTCTGTTTTCATTCTCGGCGTCCATCTAGCTTTGGTAAATGGATGCATGACTATCTGGCCTTCGCTGTCACGGTACTATGCTACTCAGCATTAACCCAAGTGAGTTTCGCTGATCCTCATGAAGCTGCAGCATTCCCTAACCGTTGTATGCTGGTCATCAACCGGTTTAGTTTCCAGAGTCCCTATTATTTGTTGTACGAGTTCGAGGACAAGTGGAGCCTATTTGGCGCTTGAATGGAGATTATGGGTTGCCGATGCTACTCGTGATTCTTATATCACCCGTCGTTACACTCGCTCGTCGAATTCTCAGGGTGAATCGAAAAGTGATAGGGACAGGCTTGCGCTAGAGTCTATATGTTTCTAATGGCTGTTGAAGGTGCAGCATCGAGTGAGCATTGAGGTGCATAACATGATGCTATTTTACGAGTGAATTCAGTACAAAATGACCACGCAAATCCCAGACTCCAGGCTGCAATGGAACATAGACATTTCTATTTTAGGATGCCCTCGCTCAAGGCAGACGATTAGGCGGGACAAGGCTGAGCACACTTATTGGCCGCGCGCGATGCTCTTCTCCACTGCGCCTTCCGGGGCTGAAATGCACACATCCACCTGCGTTATCCATCGAAGACCAGCCATTTGGCTTTGGCACCTTCCATTCATCAACTGGGGAGCCTGGGAAGATGACAGTGGCCGACCAAACAAGCACGGATCCAGACGTCGCGCCAAACTACCAGGCGTTGCTTCCAGAGGAACGACTAGATCCGAACTACTCATGGCCACTTGTCGTTCTGGCGGACTTGAGCGATGACAGCAAGACTAAGCTGGTTTCTTTCGTACGGCAGATGCTTGAGTATGACCTCAGATACAACTCAAAAGACGAAGTGAAGCAGGGCCCAGAAGACCAGAACGGCCTGCACCACATCTCAATCCAAACATGGTCGCCATCGGAATGGCTGTTCAAATCGATCGCCAAGCAAGGCGCACACCGAGATAGCCAAGGCAATCTTCATGCGCTCGCCGTTCTCGGTCATCGATCGGGTCGACCGAGAATCATCGTGGCCGACGAGTGTACCAAACAACAGCTGGATGGCATCACTCAGAGCCCAGGCCGTGGCGACTGGGTCTCAGTAGTGCTATTGTCGACTCGTCAAAAGTCCACCTGCTCAGAAGGACTTTCTGTCTTCGCGAGACGGGCGACCTGTTACCCCAATGAGAGGCAAAGGCTCATGTTTGAGGGCTGGATTCAGCCCTATTATAGAGACGACCAACCCTCGGCTTTCATGTCGGCGGACAAATACTGGCATCCACTGTGGGAGCACTACGAGACGAACATAGGTGGGCGCGAAGGGTTCGTCCTTCATGATCCTGATCGCGCAGTCTTCGAAGCTGACATGCCGGTGACCGGTCGAGAGCATTACCTGAGCTCTGTGATCTCCTCATTGAAACCATATCTGCCCATGGAGCTGGTGACTGAAATCCTAACACTCGCAGAAAATGATACCAAGCGCCTCGAAATTCCACTATGGCAACGCCATCCGAGTCGGACGCATCTGGTCATCTTCGTCTTTTATCAGACCACGGCCGAGGAACTCGAAAGAATACGATCGGTCATACAACAAGCCTTCTCGACCTTTTTCCCACGGGAAATGACGGTCCGGGTATGTGATTATGAAAATGGCGGCTTCTATACCAGAGCGGAGCCTTGGTTCCCCGAAACGCCCGATATGACCGTCGAGCTGATCCCGTGGGAGCGGCACCGACTGCGATCCCGACGCGAGTTGATGTCTTTCTGGGCGGAGTATCGGCTGTGGGATGCCAAAGTCGAGCATTACCTGTGGCCCTCGCCGTTGCTTTTCCTGCTTGAGCCCTTTTCCGATATCGATTCCACCAAGTTCAGCGTGGTCTCGTGCGACGGCACATGGCCTAAGCCAACTTCAATCTCGAAACTGTCTCTGGGCAGTATCTGCAGAGCCGTCCTGTCCAAAGGGCATGTCTCTCTCTGTCAATGGGATAGCTTGTGCTTCAGCGCGAACGACTATGAGGCACATAATCGATACGCGGAGACGCTCTGGCATCCGGATCAACCCTTTTGTAATCTCGTTCCACGCTGGCAACAGGGATATGGCTGGATAGCCGCGTTCTCCCTTACAAATAGTCTGACGGAGGAAATGATCCAACATATCCGGGAGGAGGTCGTTGCTGACGATGGGGCGCAGCACGACTCCGACTCCGAAGAGGATGAGTACGGATTCCCCAAGATGTACATTGGTCGTCGGCAGTGCCCCTTCGTGCCGTGGAAAAAAGGCAAAGCAGGCGAGACCGACGGCACAGTCAAAGATATGTGGGATATTCTAGTGGAGATCTATACGTATCCCGGTCGAGCGGTAGATACCTTTCTCTGCCTTGACCGGCAGTCGGCAGTAGACCAGACTGTCATTTTTGTGAAAGCAGATATGGGTCCGAGGCAGGATCATCCGCTGGGGTGTGTGAGAGGCTTCACCTATACTCGCATCCCGGCTCATTCGGCGCAGGATACCTTCCGCCAAAGCACACGGATGCGTCATTTTGTAGGTCCCCACGGTTGGATCCGAACCTATTTAAGACCTGGGTGGCCACCACATGGGACCTATCCCCATGAGCGTGAGGCTGAAGGGGATTATGTGGACTTAGAAGGGAACTTGGTGGATTTGGAGTCGCTTGTCTCCGAGACAAAGATTGGCGAATGAACAGTTGGCTCATGGAATGTCATCCCATGAACTGCGTGCTGTCGGACTCTTGATCGTACAGTTAGGTTGTACGTAATGATGCATTTGGGTATTGGCGCGTTTGAAATCAATCATATGTCATTCCATATTGATCGTTAGTGGACAATCAGATACAACAGTCTAGCAATGACCCGGGAAAATGCAATAGATGCCGAGTAGACATCCACATATTTTATCGATCCTCCTCTTCACCTTGTTTTGGCCGCTCAATACCCCTGCCTTCATATATAGTCCATAAAACCAACCATCCAAGCAGAGACTCGGCAGCCAAGGCCCACCATACAGCTCCAACCATGTTGTACGTGAGACCTAGACCGAGGCCCCAGCCACCCAGGAACGGACCGAGGGTACGAGCGGCAGAGGAAATGCTCTGCGCAACACCATGAACCGTCCCCAGAATCGAGGGGTCAGAGACACAGTTGTTGACAAGGATGACGGCGGCAGGCAGCGCGAAAGTGCGGGAGAGGACCTGCAGCATGACGACAACCGTAAATGAGGGCCAGACAAGCCACGGAATCCGGGGGAGAACGACAAGGAAGGGCATTAAGAGGTAAGAGATAGGAGAGAAAGGCAGGAAGGCGCGGAATGAGGTGAGCGTCCCTAATTTCGACTGGATGCGAGGGTAGAAGAATATTTGCAGTGGGAGACCTATGAACCCGATGATGGCCGTGGCAAGCCCGACCCGGGAGGACGGCAGGCCTAGCCCTCCGCTGAAGTGGAAGAAGCCAGTGTGAGAAGTCTCCGGGGCCCGGGGCGTGGGCAAAAACACAAATGTCATGGAATTGAAGGCGCTGGTGTGGAAGGCAAGCAAGAACTGAGCCAAAAGGGTGAGGAGGACGTTGCGCGTCCAGATCTGGCGGAAGCCAGGTCTTGCGTGCGCTCGAGGGAGCGGCGGCATGCGTGAGCGGACTGGACTGGAGGGTGTCGACCAGGTGCCCACACTGCCATCCAGATATAAGGAATCGTCATCCCTTGAGCGGGCAAGGGGACGGTACTGCTGGTGTCGTCGGGAGAACGCCCGTGCAATCCGCTTTCCCCAACTTCGGCCCCAATCACTTCGGTACTGCGCAACTTCGTGTGTCTAGTCGAGTGAGTGGGCCGCATGACGAAAAGGTCTCGGTGTGAGAAGGACTTACTTCGTCGAGTCCAAGGAATATTGCCAGAAAGGACATGAAAATGAACACAGCACTCAGCAAGTTTGGTAGAGCATAAGGCCAGTGTTGCATCCACCAAACACCATCCTTGCCTCCAAACAGCGACCCGGGACCGAACAGCTGCGGGAAACTGTTGGCTGGGTCGGCCAGCGATCCTCCTAGAATCGGTCCGATAATGACGCCAATGTTGAAGCACATCGGCAGGAGCAAAAATGCCCGTGATTGATACCTTGTGCCCAGTTAGTTCTCAATCCACCGATTTGAAGCAAGTGGGAGGGGAGTAGGATACTTCTTCTCGGCAATTATTTCTGCGATCAATGTTCTCATCACGCCTACGTTGCTGTTCAACACGCCGCCCAGAGTCCGAAACACCGCTGCCGTGACAAAAGATCGAGAGAAACCGAATCCCAGACACGAGATACAGGTGCCCAACAGCCCGATCATCAGGACTCTCTTACGGCCCATCCATTCTGCATCCGCCAGCCGGCCCCACCAGACTGCAGTGAGAAACTGCGCCGCCGTGAAGCTGCCTTGTAGAATACCTGCCTGCGCCGAGATGGTTGCGTCTGGCAGTGAGGGATCAAACGACTTCAGCTGGTAGAACATATAGGCCTGCAATGAGGTCTGGGTGAGAGGCTCCGACAACCGAGCAACGGTCAGGATCGCCAGCTGCCCCTTCTTTGGCAGGGAGCTCCATGTCACCGGCTTCTCGTCCGCTGCAGTCGCACTGAGTGGGTCGTCATGGACATCATCCACGTCCTCATCGAGTGACGGGAACCGGCGGTGATTTGTGATCGACGGGTTGTCGCCATGGTTGATCTGTCTTGGATCGTCGCTGTCACTGGGCAAGTCGGTGGGTGGTGACTCCAGACCGTCGTGAGCAGGCAGGTGGACGGTGTCGGCGTCTGGATCGCGGCGGGATTGGGCCCGATCGCGTGGGGAGAGAAGTCCCATCCAAGCCAAGACCGCGGGGGAGAAGCACGCGAGCTGGTGTGACGTCGAGTGGTGCGGTGGAGGCTGGTGGCTATAATATATTAAGGGATGCTGCGGATCGAGTGATTTGGAGAGATGGAAAAGTCGGACTGAGAATAGCAGAGGTTAGATTGTTCTGACATTCACCATCGTCGCTCCCCACATCGCGTCAATGCCGACTTAACCGCTTATTCTGCGCCACCGCAGCAGTTACTGCTTTAGAAAAGAATAGAACATGTCATCCAAAGAATGGAACACGTACAAAAGAGATCCAGCTAGGATGATTTCGCCCCTCTATTTCCATGTCCAATGGTTGAATCTCGACTGGTCGATCTTGGAATCTCCACATCATCAAGATGGTCACCTCTCTGATTCTAATCCCCCAGTGGAAGTGCCTCGACCCGGTCCAAATAATCCATGGAATTGTTGGACGCATGGGTGATAGCCTCTTGACTAGAGCAGTGCGTATCGCCATGACGAGCTAGAGGGACACTCTTCCCAGTTCTTACTTCCATACACTCGATCGCTAACCTGTTGAGGGTCAGGGAGGACGCTGTCGTAGTCCTTTGGGTCCATGAGGTTGGTTGCATAGCGTGCTGATATTTGAATCAAGACCAGTAGTGTCGTGTAAATCATCTGTAATCAGTGCACAATCAACTTTTATCCTGGATCTTAGGCTTTGCTGGGAATTTGAGCACTCATAAACGTTGCTGTCATGAGATACTCGTCCCCTGATGACGCCTCAGGATTAGTAGCTGATTGATGCGAAACAATAGAAGCTTTCTGCCATACAGGACAAACACTTGATTGACCCGTTGGCTATTATTCGTGCAATCCTTGTCTGTTGTTAGGACAAGCTTGGAAGAAAAAGGTCTGGCTTAGGCGCTTACATTCGTCCACAGTAGATCACCAAGCCTATAGCCCAGAAGACGATTGCTTCACCAAATAGCTGGTGTGGAGTAGGAGACACCTTCCCCATCCTGGCGGATGGAGTAACATACTTCTTCGGTGGGCTAGAGATCAACTCCAAAATAAGAGGCGTGTCAAGACTATCCATATTGAAGAATAATATTAGTTAGACCATGGGAGTGGTGACCATCATTCAACGGTGACCACTTAACCATCAACTCTCCACGATGAGCAGCAGAGGCGAAAGTAGAGACCTTCTTTTCATCGCAGGTGGTGAACGAAATTAAGCTCCAATCCGCCCGAGGCAAAGCTCTAGTGTCGTCGCTGGGTCTGAAATGTCATGTTGGGCTGGAGAGCGCAACGGGTGATAAGCAAGGAGGGATGGCGCTCATGCAAGGGATCAAATTGAAGTGTCAATCTAGATCGATGGCAGTTTCTTGTGGAATGCAGATCACAATGGGGTATGGACTGTACTGGCGCTCATTGGTGTCGTCCATGCTTTTGTAGGCCTAGGTGTGCTTCTTTCATCGCTTCAAATCCCGTACACAAACTATATTTGACCCGGCTTTGTGCTTGAGACTTCGCTGCCTCTCGAGCGGGAACACATATACTGAGGAACAATACTTGTGTTAGTTTGCAGATAAGCATCATACAGACCAAAATTTTTCGTCCAATTGTGAATGGCATACTCAAAAGTCCTTCTGATCAAATTCTGGGACCTTGGTAGGATCAATGCCCCTCGCCCTGCACGGCGACGATAGCGCAGCGAGCTGACTTTCAGACAGAAGTCACTCGAGTGACACGTCAAATGCTGCGATAGATGCATATGAGCCAACTATGAGGCTGTTTATTGGGCCTGCCAGCACGATGATCTACACGCTGATCCGAGTTAAATCCCCTAACTCCTTAAAGAATCACTACGCAATGACCTTAGTAATTCCACAGCCCTGAATTAAGATTTGACGCGTAGCTAGAGTTGCCCATGGGCCAAGACAAGTTCTAGTTCGCATCTTGTCGGTCAAATGGCTGACCATGATGTCGACGTATTAAGTTAAACGCTGTGGTTATCATCTGTATCACTGAATATTAGGATAACATCGCCCATCTTTTGTACGCTATCAGTATGGCAGGTTCAAGGGGCGCCTCAAAATCTATAACCTAAAAGAAGAGCACAGCGCCTTCTGCTCTATTGCCTCTCGCCCAGCTAATCGAGGCTCGTCACCAGAGGCAGATTTATCCTCGACTTGTACACAGCATTATGGCGAATTGTATGCCAAACAGGATTCAGAGACGTGCCGGTGGCAGGATTGTCGCCAGTGCCGAAGTTTCGAATAAAGCGCGGATGAGAACCACCTGCTATAAGAAGGCGTATTTTACTCCCTCGACCAAAGCGATGTGCACAATCGTTCAGAGTCAGGTGAAGCGGAACTCCTTCGCCCCGGGGCTTAGTATCCAGGCGTTGAAATTTCTCCGCGATGCTGCGCGACACGCCTTTCGGATCAACCTCGCTGATCCGAACCAGTAGGTCGGCGTAGGGATGGCTGGTCGAGTGGTATACACTCACGGTTGGCTTCCCACAAACCAGCACGTCACGATCCAGAGGCTCGGTGGTGAATGAGAGGACATCGGGGCGCGACTCCAGGGATGTGTCGGGGTTTACACTGGTACTAAACAGCCCAGGGCCGCCAGTATCTGGTGTCGGATCGGCGGGATTGAATTCGAACTCGGATTCACCAGCCTCAGGAGCCGGTGGACTGGTGGAAAGCTTCTTGTCCGGACCGAGCATCAGCTCGTATGGCCGAGACTCAGGCGGCCATCTCGGAATGTTGCGCCATTCCTGTGCTCCAGTGACGAAGACGCGCACTGGACTGGGTCGGTCACGATCTGGCTTTCCGGCAAGATACTGGTCAAGCCAGGCGAGTGTACCAGCCGTAGTTCCCCCTCCGCCAGCGCCGATATGGGTCCAGGGGCCAATGTTCAGTGCGACGTTGACTCCCCGACTCTCCAGGGTATAGTATTGCTCCAGCACATCCGGTAGTTCGAGGTCGTACCAGCCTGTCGTCAGCAGAATGGGGATATCCGCACGTCGAAGTGCCGTAGTGTGCTGCAAAGGTTCCCAGTAGGGGTCAGACAGGTCTGAATGGCTGATAATTTCCCGAAGCCAGGTTGGAGCTGTGCCTTTAAAATGAGCGTCGACGCTTTTAAGGAGAGGGACGGAATCGAAGATCGGACGAATGGGCGTCGATGGTAGCAAAAGCATCAGTGGAAGCGGGATGCTGCTGTTCATGCGCGACATAAAGTCCGCCCAGGCAATGGCATCTGAATTGAATGCCCCGGTCCCCCACACAAATTTGCTGAAATCATGAGGGCCCGTATTGATCACCGCTGCTTTCATGTCTGCCGGGGTGTCGGAGAGGAGTGACCACTGCGTAAATCCGAGATAAGACGTGCCTATCGTGGCAAACGCGCCGGTGTACCATGTCTGCTGCTTCATCCAGCTCACAATAGCCTGTCCATCTGCAGCCTCATCGCGTGCTGCATCGAACTGCCCTTCGGAGGCGCCGGTCCCCCGGCAGGAACTGAGAAGAACCACATAGCCACGCGCAGCAAAGGGTCTGGCGTTAACAAGCGCCGTTGGTAACGACAAGCCATAAGGGGTTCGAACTAGCACAGTACCAAGCGGCTCTAGCTCTTGAGGTTGATATATGTCTGCTGCAATATTGATCCCGTCTGGCATCGGAATCTGCAACCTATCAACCGTGTAGCTGCATGATTCCTTGGGAAGCCCGCTCATCCATGTGAGAGTCCGGTCAAGCCAAGCCGTAAACCACCCGCGCTTAATGGGTGCCATCAAGATCTTCGCATTCGTAAGAGCAAGAAGGATATCTCAATAGTCGAGTTTCATCAAATACTCCTCGGTGTCGGCGTTCGGATACCGAACTCCGCCTGCGAACGCCGATGGGGATTCGGAGGACCGCATATCTAGCGTCTTCGACGCGCTCCTGCCTATCACCGGAGCCATTTCAAATAGTATTTCTTGCTGATGCCTAAAATCAGCAGACCTAGATTCTTCCCTTGAGAGTAATGAGACCCGACTTCATGTTTTTACCCCGGTACATGCCAGTCAGCGGCACTTCCGACTTGAGATGCCGATTTCTACAATCCGCGAAAGTTAATGGACAACCACAAGGCCGAGGAAGGAACCAACTTTGGCCTTGACCGCATCCTAGTGAGTAACCCACTTGGCAAATCTTCTGGCCGCCCCCAAACATTTTCTATCGATATGTCGCTCCCAAAGATCCGCCAATAAAATCGAGGCAACAATACAAAACAACAGAGCTCCGCCCCAGGCCACACCAAGTAAGTGTATTGAACGCTTGCTTGCTTCAACAGTGCCAGGGAAGGACTCGTGCATGAGAAGGACCCACAACAGACTTCGAATGCGAGTTTTCATAGTGTTGAAGACCATGGGGTGGATGAGGTATAGCGGGAACGAGATCCTGCCTAGGTATTGTACCGGCTTGGAGCTCAGTGGCCTCTGTAGAAGAGATGACTGATTAATCGCATAGATCACTAGCACTGCTCCAATGGTGATCCAGCATCTGGATCTCATCTCGGGACTATCCCAGTTGGGTGACTGAAACCGAAGCAGCCATCTGTATTCGGGTGCGACATTCTCAATATCACACATGCTCAACAGGTACGTCCCCAGCAGGACTGAGGCTGTGAGCTGAGCGTGGTAGACATAGGACGAAGCTTTGATGTTTCGTGTGATGTTGGCCACGTATGCGCGTGCTCTGCTGAATGGTTGCTGCGTCGGCGGGGAATCGCCAGGTAATTCCAGTTCTCCGTATGCTTCAACATCCGCTGCGAGGTCCTTTTCTGTGAAAATAATTCCCACGATAAAGGCAAAGAGGTCCCACTGGCCCTCATACAGCCAGAACGCTGCCACAGCGGCCAAGGCGAGGAATCGAGGTTGGGGCTGCCAGAAAGCCATTGTCAAGATCAGGAGGTAGACAGTGCATGAACCACGCAATTCCACCGGCATAGTCCAGAGATGTTGAAGCAGGTTATTGGCGTAGTCTGGTCGAGCAGCGCGGTCTAAGTTGATGTCGGGTCCGTGGTTGCTGATGTCCAATGAGCAAATCACGCTCCAGACAAGGTATTTGGCGTGAGCCCATGGTGACAGTAAGGGCTTCAGTCCAGCGAAATAACTGTCGGGCATTTCGTTCTCGAATTTGTATATGTTGCCGAAGTACAAGATTTGGTTGATAGTCATTACTAGGGCAACTGGTAGGTAGAGGCGCAAGACGCGCCGCGTCGCCGCCGACGACAAACGTCGCGCGAGGAGGTAATCCCCAGCGCCGTCGTCGCGGGATTTGAGAAGCGACGTTGAAATCGCGTAGCCCGAAATGACCATGAACAGCGACACCATTGATGACCCGGCGAGGAGAAGATGGAATGGCGGCAATTGGAGAAAGCGACGGTTGTCCTCAGGGGGGTCGTCCCAGTACGAGTTGAACAGCCAGGCCAGCAATTCCGCGGGGTCATACATGAAAGAGTGATATAAAAGGACCCCAGCCGATGCGAGGCCTCGAAGGCCATCGAGCCATAGCGTTCGTTCCATTTTGTTGTCGACCCCTCAGCCACGGGTGAGATTCTTTCCTCGTTGTGTCTGTCACCGCCGCTCGGTATAAGTATCTGCGTGTGGATCGAAGTCGCAGATGTCCAAGAAGCGCCGATCCCTTGTGTACATATCTATGCAAGGCCCGAGGAGTTCGTACTGTAGGAATCGAGGCCCACATAGCCCCTGAACTGGATATATACAATCCATTCGAGTCCAATGCGAGAATTGCTAGATGTGCCGACACGGGCTAGCTGCGCTAGTTGCTGCACGTCTGCACCGATCGTCGAAGGCAGCTGAATATTTCCACTGGATACATCCATACACGCTGCCACAGCGGCGCGGGTCGCAGGACTAGTCGATGCACTCCATGAAATAATGTAGAAATACCAGGTGGGTTCAGTGCCACCGGCCCATCAGGTGAAGGATCATTTGGAGTTGACTCTGCCACAGCCTACCCAAGAGGTGAATCTATACTCAGGGAGCGATGATAGATCTCGTTTTCTCGATCAGCCACCGGGAACGAGTCCACTTCATATACGCGCTAGCAGCCCGTGTCCTTTCTTCTGTTTACCCCACAGTGGGTACTACTGAGATTACCTTGGGATAGTTTGGCTGATCTCGCAAACCGATGTCGCGATCGAGGCACATTGTCGATCACATTGTCTTGCAGCGCAATCTGGTCCCGGTCGACAGTTGAAGGGATTGGGGCTCGGCTGTGACCAAGTCTTGACCCTTTGATGAAGCACATCTAGGAACTACCCCGATTGGAATCTATTTGTTTTGAAACTAAGCTAAAGGAAAAGCATCACTGGGTCATGAAACATCGTGCACGAAGAAAGCGAATCAGCTCGACACCTTGCGCCCGGTGCATTTACAGGCGCGACTTGATGCTCTGGCCACCCTCCCAGGAATCACCAGCCTCGAGAGTCTGCCAGCCAGAGACCGAACCGGCTTCAACGCAAATCATATTCTTGTACGCCTCGTCAGGTCCAAAGTCGGCCATGCCCTTGGCCTTTTCAATCCAGGGGTTCCACACCACGACGTCGGTCAAGGCCTCGCGCGTAATAGTGAACAGTGGTTGATCGTCCGAGGCCGACGATACGATAATCGGCACAGCGGGCTCGAGATCCCGGTAGACGCGGTCGGTTTCTTCGGTGATGGCCAGAGCGGGGGAGGATTCGGTGTGCAAGGTCGCGTTGCGGGTCTTGTCGACGTAGGTCTTGGACTCGAGGTTCTTGACGCGGATGTTCGAGATATCCTAGGAGAAGTCAGATCAAATTTGCAGGCTTAGACGGTGCAATCCGAAGAGGAAACCCATACGTCAATGTTCAGATAGGTGTGCATCAGGACCTGGAACTCGAAGTTTTGCGTGCCCTCGTTGCGCACCTGTAGCGCCGTCTCCAGGGTAGCCTTGGTCAGGGTCACGCTGTAGACGAGCCCAAACTCATACGGCCAGGCCTTGCGGAACTCCTCGCTCAGCATGGTGTGCGACAGTCCGAAATCCAGCTTCACGGCCAGGTCACCCTGGCTCTCGGCGGATTCGGCCGAGGACTTGCCAAGGAATTCCCAGTTCGAGTTGCGGGCGAAACCGTGTTGTGGCAGAGGAGAGGTAGCGTGGTTCTGCGGCGGCGGCCCAAAGACCTATAGGTAGCCCAACAGTTTGCCATTAGCTTCCTATGTTTGGATGCGATGCGAGGAGGCGGGCAGCGTACCGGGAACACAAGCGGAATACCACCGCGGATCGGCTTGGAGCCATCTAGATGGGCCTTTTGACTTAGGAACAGCTGTTCCTGGCCGTGGGCCTTCCATGAGGTCACGGTAGCGCCGTACAGGTGGATCGTGACCGACTCGCCGGTGGGCAAAACAGCTTCGACGGTGCTGTCCTTGATGGAGACAGTAGGCTGGGGCGTGGAGGCACCCACGCCGATGGCGGGGGGCTTGTGGGAGCGATCCATGGTGGGTAGAGAGTGTGTGGAGGAGAGAGAGAGAGAGAGTTGGCGCTGGAGTTGAAGCGATGGCGGGGGATCTGACGCCGAGCCCCGCCGGCGCCGTTGCGAACTTCCAAGGTTGACGCTTGCATGCTCTTGTCATTCGTCTAGCTTTTACATCTACTTTACAGACATCTCTCTAGCCGTGCTGCAGGAATGCTGATGTATTCCCCTGCAGACTGACTCCCTCGATACGCCGGATCTCGTCCTCTGTCAATCGCCACCCCAGCGCCTGCATGTTCTGCTCCGCCTGTTCGGCGTCGCGTATGCCCACCAGCGGCACCACGCCCTTGTTGATCGAGTAGTTCAGCGCAACCGCCGGCACAGGCACGCGCCGCTCATCCGCAATCCCCTTCAGCACATTGATCGTGGGCTCCAGCATGTGCATCGGGTAACTACTGAAGCGCAGAGTGCGCCGCGGCTCCTCCAAGCGCGAATACTTGCCGCTCAAGCGGCCCTCGGCGAGCGACGCAAAGCCCTGAAAACAGATGCCACGCTTGCGGCACTCGCGAATCATCCCACTGACCTCGGGCAAGCGGCGGATCACCGAGTACTCGCACTGTGATACGGAGAGCGGGACGCCATTCTTGCCCAGCTCGTCGGCCATCTTGATCATCTCCTGCGTGTCGTAGTTGGCCACGCCGACAGTGCGCGTCAGCCCCAACTCCACACACTCCGCCAGGCCCTTTGCTACCGTGGTGATCATGGTGGGATGGATCGGCCCATGCACAAGGTAGATGTCAACATAGTCAAGCCCGAGACGGGCGAGCGATTCTTTCAGCCTGAACTTCGGTCCGCTCGACTGCATCAGCGCATTGGTCAAGTCCGGCGTCGACAGCCATTTCGTCTGCACGACGAACGATTCCCGCGGCATGCCCTTGAATAGGGTCCCGCAGATCCGCTCGCTCTCGCCATCGCCGTAGGACTGCGCAGTGTCCACAAAGGTGAGTCCGACGGCCTTCAGCTTCGCCCATGCGGCATGGATCCGGGGCAGGTCTGCAGTCGCATCATAGCCAAATGTCGCTTTATCACCCCAGGACCATGCTCCAATACTCATATAGGGTATCAGCACGTCCTTGCCACCGCGCGTGTGTATGGCAATACGGCTTTGCGAGTCGGGCATCACGTCCGCGGGAAGGACGTAGGCTGGGTCGCTGAGACTTTGGTCGACGGGTTTGGGATGCGGCGAGTGAACACCTTCTGTTGCGGACATTCCACTTGCCAGGCCGGCTTGCATGACATATTGTGTTCCTGGAACGGCCATTGTTGTATCCTGTTACCTCTATACCGTGCTACTGGGTATTCTTGGTGGGTGGGTGAGCGAGTGCCGTCTTTTGTTCACGGATGCAAGTTCCTATTCATACCAGGAGACAAAATCGTCTTTTGGGGATAAAAACCATACTTATTTGGATATTGATTTGAGTGAATGAGTGGCGTCCTGCGTCATCCGCCATCATGATGACATCCCAACCAAGGCCACCTACTGCGCACAGGGCAAGATATATAGTGCTTGCCATGCCGGATTCACTTCCAATTAGCCAGAGCTTTCTTTATTGCCATCGCAGGTCCTGTGGCGAGCAACCTGGAAGGAAGACTGATCAGCAGTCTGGTGGCTAATTAACAAGGCCCTCTTACACAACACCAACTAATTGCTCTAATTGTCACCAAGGTGGACAATTGTTCCCTGTTTGGATCATCACCAATTGATTTGGATTGGAGGTCTTCGAAGCCCAAGAATATAGAATACAACATGGCGAAGAATCACTAAAATGCAAACAATCCAGCACGCCGACAGAAAGACAAATGCGTATGCAATGGCCGCTGTGTTTTTGAAGACATGTAGTATGCACGTGGGGAATAAAGGCGAAAAAGTGCCAGTATAAAGGCCAAGTTCATAGACAAAAAAAGGTCAGTAGAAACGCCATCGCTATGCGGAAGGGTTGTGTCGCCGTGATGCGTCGTGGGCTTCGACGCGAATGCTGAAAAGGAGGTCGTCGACCTCGCGGAGGGCGGTTGGGCTTAGGGTTGCCAGTTTCATCTCCCCCAAGAGTGTCTTGAGGGAATCTGTAATGCCAGATTCGCTGGTGTTGAGAGCGGGGGCGGGACTTGGTTCGATCTGGATGATCGTGGCAACACTTGTGACCTGTTGAGAATGGTCGGTGGATTCCTTGGTTTGATCCACATCGGAATGCACATTCTTCTGGAAGTCACTGTTGGTAGAGATAGCGTCGGCTGGAGTGTCGATGTATGTCATTTGAGAATCAGTTGCTTCTTCGGTGGAGACCAGAGGAGGATCCTGTTGTGCCAACCCCTCCGGAGCGACGATACTCTCGGGAACAATATCCTCACGCACGACCTCATCCTGCGGCATCCCAGCCTCGCTCTGAGCAATTTCATGTTGGGGACATGCATTTTGAGCAGGAGAAGTTCGAGATTGGGTTCCAAATTGGGAAGAGCGCTTGTTGCGAGAGCGGGTGCTGCGGGTAGATTTGGGCTGATTGTTGCTTTCCTTAATCGTAGACGAGGCTATTTCGCTATCAGCCCCTAGGGATTTGCGTGAGCGTTTTGGCGGGGGCTGCGAGGCTTCTTGACCTTGGGTCGATTCTTGGGTAGCCTCAGGAAGCTGAGGGGATTGGGCAAGCGAGTTATCGAAAGCTAATTCTTTCCGCTGGGAGCTGCGGGTCGTTCGTCGGGGAACAGATGACGATGCATTATCCAGAGAGGCATACTGGGAAGCCTGTGTAGTTTCTCCATTTTGAGACTGTGAGACATCTGGCTCGTCTAGATCGGGAGCGGCAGATTCCTTTGTCGTCGAGAATCGCGTCGACCGACGTGTTTCTTTTGCACTGGGTGGGCGGACCTCGTCTTCAACCCGTTTCCTCTTCTTGGACGCTTGCGACGAACGAGATTCATCGATCAATTGTGCATCATTGGTCTGGCCGCTCATATCCGCGGCTGATTCCAAGTCTTGCTCAAGCTGTGACGCTATCTGTGTCTCCAGGTCGTCGCTAGAAGAATCAATGTATTCGCTGGCTCCTACAGCAGCAGATTCAGCCACTTGCTCCACAGGCTGTGGAGTCTCGATACCAAGCGGCTTAGATCCTCTTTTCTTCTTTTTCTTGGATGCTGAAATGGACTTGGAGTCTTGAGAAGAGGCATCTTCGCTGGTTTTATTAGACATCTTAAATGTGGGTGGGGGTGCGACGTTTTGGTCATTGTCTGTACTCTGGCTCAGCGCAGATCGAGTGCGTCGGCTCGGCGGTCTCTCATCCAGTTGAGCAGGGGTCTTATTTTCGGTCGCATCATCGCGCGCAATTGTCGCAGGGTCGGGCGCACTTTCTCCATTATGAGATGGAGCAGGACTATTGACCAAGCTTTGAGTCTCTGCAGAGGCGCGGGCGAGTGCTCTCTTGGCCCTCGCGGATTTACGACGCTCGCGCCTTGAGCGCTTGGAACGCTTCTGCGGACTTGGACTTCGGGAACCAAGTTCGGGCGGGGATGAGGGAATATCTGGAGCGTCGTTCATGAGGATATCTTGAGACTGTAGCACGGGAACATCGGAATTCATAGCTGGGGTCGGGTCCCTGGTCGCAGGTGTAGGAGATGAGCCCATGAACCCATCCTCGTTCTCTGCTGGCGCCAGAGTAGGGGTCAAGGGAATTTCGGAGATGAAGTTTGATGCATGCAGTCTGCGCAAGTGAAGAGGTGTATCGAACCCAAATTTTCCGGGAGTAGTCGCAGGGGATGAAGACCGGATCGACTCAAGCATCCGGAACATCTCTCGTCGATTTTCTGGATTATGGATATTTGAAGCGTCATCCGGCATTCTTTCTTCAGTGGGTTCTGGCTGAGAATTCATTGGCAATTGCGGTTCTGGTAGATCTGCAGTCTCTGGAGCCAACGGATCATTTGTACCAATGACTGGGGATGAATTTAATTGTGGGTAATCTTCAGCTCCAGATACGATAGAATCTATGACTGGGGGGTTCTCGAGAGGACTATCGGCTGTATTCGCCACGTTTGAGGATGTCGTCTTGGATTCCTGCAGATTCACGATTAATACCAATCAGCAATTATAGTGAAAAAAGTCCACATTACCTGATCATCCTGTAAGGCAATTGAAGTTTGTAGTGTGTCCAATCCAGTTCTTAGAGACTGTCCTATCGCACTCTTATCTGCAGCTGGGTGTAGGGAAGTAGCATTTGAGTACCAGAAATCGACGAATTTCTTCACGCGCGAGGCGTGAAGAGACTCGAGACCAGCGCAAATGATTGTTTCAAATTTCGACAGTTCAGACGCTTCGTCGATAACAGATATTTGCAAGATGTTAAGGATGGCAGACAAGAGGGCCCGGCACTGTCAACAGTCAGCTTCTGCACCAACCCATTTTCCGACTAAAACCCACCGCTGTCAGAGTCCGGCTGTCGACGCCTCGCTCAGCATCAAATCTGGCATGTTGATCCTTCACCCAAAACCCCAAGGACGATTGGAGGGTTTGAAGAACCTGGGATCGGAAGGAAGGCATGCCGGAGCCCAGAAAAGAGGTTAACGACTCGATAAAGTCGGCAAGACCATCACCCTCCAAGGTGCTGAAGCTTTCATATGCCAAGCGAAGGGTTCTTCCAGTCGTCTCAAGTAACTGACTGGGAAATAGAAGCGAGGACACCGGCCTAGCCACGTTCGGCCCATCTCCAGCTCCCGTGGCTGGGATGAAAGGAATGGCAAGGGAATGCCCAAGCAATGACGCTAAAGAACGATAGGTCTGTTGTACCGGAAGAGACATTAGACCCTGGGAAATGGGTTCTACAATCAGACCGGGCAACACCTGGTCGCCTTTCTCCGTTTTTGCCACGCGCATGAACGCCTCAAGTAAAAGAGACCATTCTTGGGAAACCTCAGAGAGATGCAAACCAGATGTGAGTATTTTCATGACATTTTCATAATCACGGGAAACAGAGCCATCGCGCTCTCGGGCGGATTCCACGGGGAATGACTGCAAGGCATCGGCCGCTGCCCTTGCACTAGCCTTCCAGGAAATCGCAGAAAAAGAAAGCGAGCCGGCGCCATGTTCTGGTCTGGGAGGACCTAACACGGCAAACTGTTGTAGGAGTTCGAGACGGGAGCCGCGAGAAATCCGACTCTTGCAAGATGCTTCGATCAAGTCATCAACGAGGCTTATATATGGCGTAGTCACCGTCGTTGTAATAGGCGCTATGATTATTGTTCGTACAAGGTGAAGGATGGGGCTGTCCATGTTGGTCCCTGGGCCAGAGGAGCGATGAGTTGGGGTATTGGCCGTTTGGAATGCTCCATCAGCCGTTCTCAAGAAGATTTTGTCAGTGAAAATGCCACCAAACGAGACAATCATGACAGTAGAGAGGAACCGGAATCTTTCTAGGAAGATGTCTGTACACCTCTCGCCAACGGCGTTCAAAGAGGAAGGTCCCGCGGCCCATAGACGGTGCAAGACACCCAGAACGCTAGAAACCGCATGCATAGATTCGCCCGAAGGAGTGATCTCTTTGCTAGAAGCCATTGAGAAGGCACACGATAGGCTGGTCCAAGCGAGGGCAATGTTTGAGTTTTGCAGGTCACTGTCATTCCAGATTGATGACGTGAACAGCGATTCGAATACCTTCATTACTTCAGATACCCTTGAACGCACCCATCTGAAGTCGATCGAAGGAATTTCTTGGGGTTCAATCCTGTTGGTGTCGCTGATACGGTTGTCGGTCCAAATTTTTGGCTGTGGACTCCACAAGAGATTGGCCAAGACACGCGAGGCACTGTCGCTAAGGACAGGAAGTGTTGAGAATACGGTTGCACAAGGAAGAGCGACGTATTCTTCCCAAATAAGGTCAAGGTGTTGATGAGATGGTGAGGGTCGGAAAGCGTAGTAGAGTAAGTTGTAGTAGCTCCCCAGAGCCAGTTGGGCAGTGGATGATCCACACTTGTCGTATTTCCTCCGCTCGAACTGTGAGAGAACTGGCTTGCCGAGCATCTTGAGCATCATTTGTCCGGTTGATTCATCGGGACCAACGGCAAAGACAAATCGATTCCAACCTAAAATCGCCTGGGATTTGATGGCAGGTTCACTGCAATTGAGACATTTCTGAAGAACAAGCAACCATTCTTTGAAATGCTCCCACTGATACAGCTTCCACTTCTTGCTTCGCAAAAGCAGAACAATGACGCTCCAAATCTGCGGGACATGAACACCGCTGTCTGGAGGCGCCATCATCCGTGACATGCGCTCCCGAATTTCGGTTACCATTTTCCGGTCATTTTCCAAGGGACGATCAAAAAGATCTCGAATGCTCTTTGACAAGAGCTGGTTAGGTGCAGCTGCGACAGATATCTGAAAGCCAAGTGTAATCGACTTCACCCGCACTTCCTTCACATGATTGAGAAGACCGGAGATCAAATGTTCGACCCAGAGCGATGCATGGGTGAGGAAAGTCGACTTGGACTGAGTGAGGATCTGATGGTATATGCTCACGCGATGCACAGCAATAGCTTTTCCTGATGTTTGCTTGGCTGTTTCGTGTAGCACCGTTAGGAGACGCGTTACCCGGGCACTTGTCATTACTCGAGGGCCGAAGTTCTGGGTGGACAAGATCGACATGTAATGTGTCAGAACCGACTTGGGCACCTTGGCCTCATGGATGGAAGTAATCGCATGGTCCACGAGAAAGATTTTAAATTCTTCCGATAGATGCGCTGAGACCTCCGCGTTCCAGATGAACGCTGCAGATAGCTTCAAAGCCTGATTGACGAGATTTGTATCGATCGGTGCTCCGTTGACTAAATCCCGGTTGACGTCACGCTGGATGAAGTCTGTTATGAGACCGAGCTTCTCCGCAATATCCTGTCCCGCCGGTAATCCTTCGTATGTCCTCAGTGCCCCAAAAAACTGCATGTATGCGTCGAGCCGAGCGGTGATGGACTCTCCGGCGAGCTGCTGGATGACGGATTCGAGAAGCATGGCAAGGGATTCGGAGGTGAACGTGTCAACGTTGGGAGACCAAACGGGTATCGGAGAGTTGGTTTCCTTCAGAATTGACTTATATGGGCTGTCCTTCTTGCTAGGCTGGGCGTTTACCGTGGATTGAAGCCATGGCGAGAAAGTCACACGTTTGGAACCACGGCTGGACGGGGGAGCCCCGGGCGAATTTGCGATGTATGATGAGTCCCCAGGGGTCTGCACGGGAATGGGAGATTCAGTGTGGCCCTGATCGATCCGTGAACCTCGCCTTGGGGGTGTAGGTGGACGAGCAGGAAGAGGGCCAAGCATCTCCACCATGGTTCAAGCAGGGAGAGCGAAGGAGGAAGGAGAAGAGTCAAGGACCATTGCTGGGGGAGGTGCACTCGATTGTAGGACCTCCCATGGGTGATGGGATCGGGGAATCGTGAAGCCAGGGACCAGTGAAAATGTAGGTTTGGACGCGCCTGTCGCGAATCGCGTAAAGTGGCCGCGCCATTGGCGCCTCAGGCAATATAAGGCATCTACCCACGCGCTTCTCAGGTGTCGACGGGGAGATAAGGCCGCAAGGCAATCACGGATTTTCCATGGTCTTTGAGTGCATTCTGCATGCTACGTGGTGCTCGCTCTATCTACCTGAAACGAACTACTAACTTCCATGAACAATGAGATCCTGGACCGCTAACCCTGGAGAAAATCATGGTGGCTGCACCAGCGCCACCTCCGACTGGAGGCCCTGGCATAGGAAGTTCAGGTCCCAGCTACGTAGATTAAATGCTTGGGCTATGGTTGCAAGCGATTCATAGAAAGTATTAAAGAAAAAAGTACCGAAACAGAGAGAAGGGCCAATATTCCCCAATTGCTCATCCGATCATGACGGGAATATTAATCATGCAGGCCCAAAGTACCAAGCTGAAGTGGGGGCTCTCCTGCTCCAATTTATGACGAGGAATCGCCTTTCCCCGCGTTCACTTCCCCCCATGCGATCGCTGGTGCAGACCGTGCAGCCCTTTCCTGCCCGCGCATATGTCGTGGAAGTGCTCCGGCTACAGTCGTCAAGAACTCCGCCCGGTCTCTCTATTTCGCTAGCTCGCGCGACCTCCTAGGGTGGGTTGGTTTTCGGCCCAGGCGACGTGACTGCTGAGAAGCATTATGGCATTCAGTCAACTGAGCGGAGCAGGTACGCTCTCCCAATTTGGATTTGAAGTGATCATCGGTCGATATCGGTTGCGCTGATTGTCTTTTATATAGTCAAGCTGCAAGAAGTCACTCAGTTGCTGGGGTCTCTTAAAAAAGACCTGCAGGAGAAGCACCTTACATCGGCGGGTGAGTCGTGGCAATTGGACATCTCTGAATAATGCCCCTGACACCAATTCGCCCGATCAAGAAAAGGTCCAGACCCTTCTACAACTACGACAACACGGCACAAGCCCCAACAACGCTGAACCGATCTATTCCAGCGATGTACGATGCACACATTGCCCTATCACTAGGCCTTGAGGTCTGACATCTCATGCAGGGAATCCGAACGTTAGTTCAATACGGAGTTGATGGGGAAACGGCAGACGTCAGACGAGCGGCCCTGAGATGCGTGGCCAACGCCTTGCTCCTCGACGAGAAAATGCGCCAGGTCTTTGTGGATACGGGAAACGGAGGTAAACTAGCGGAAAGGCTGAAGGTATTTAGCTAGCCACCCACTCCTTCTGATGGCGCTAACTAATAGTACCTTAGACGGATAGCTCCGAAGATGAAATGATCACAAGTCGTCTTTTGTTCCTGTCAACATATGGCACGAGCATGGACTTTGGGGATTTGATCAAGAATCATTCTTTGGGCGACAATGTTAACTATGTTCGTTTCTCGGTACTGGTTTGGCTTGTGATGATCGTGCTGACCTCTGTAGCAATTGAGCCGGCATTCAAAGCAGTTTCCCAGGTCGGGAAGACGACCATTGTCGCAAATGGATGAACTGGCCCTGACTGATACCCTTAAACTGATTTTCAATGTTTCGAAAATCTATCCCGACCTTGCCGATACATTCTCTGCTTCAATCCCATCGATTCTCAAGATCATCAGTCGCGTTGATATTCCGGCGAAGCCCCTTGATGGATTGGTCAGTTACTTGATCAACTCACTCTCTGTGCTCGATCTAGAACAAAAGAAGGGCAAACATTTTGAGAGCAACCCCCTCTTCCCGACATTCGATAAGAACTGTAACGTGGATAAGTTGATCAATATCCTCGACCAAGCAGTATCAGTATATTGTCCAGAGGAACTTGAGGATAAAGCTATCCCACTTTTGCACTCGCTGATCGTTGTCCATGAGGTTGCTCCCGACGGACCTCGCAAGTATATGCAGTGGCTCTTGTTACCCGAAGAGAACGACCGGAGTCAGCCCATCGGACATTCTGATACTCTCGCATCCAAACTTCTGAGACTCTCAACCACCCCCTACCCCAATCTGAAAACTGCCATCTCGGAGCTTATGTTCGTGCTTTCCGGCAAAGATGCAGAGAACCTGACACGGAGGATTGGGTACGGATTTGCAGCAGGATTTCTCGCATCTCGCGGACTGGAAGTTCCGCAGAGTGCTGGTGAAGCATTTGCTACAAATCCCAATGGTTTAGATGCAGAAGTCAATCCGATCACTGGACAGCGATGGACCGCTGAACCAACAGATCCAGAGCCTCCCATGACCACCGAGGAGAAAGAGAGAGAAGCTGAGAGACTTTTCGTTCTTTTTGAAAGGTGTGTAGCTTTGCAACCACGGTGTTCATTCAATACTCAATCTTTGCTTTTTCAATACAATCCCACTAACCATCAACACAGAGCGAGGGCCAATGGCCTCCTAACCGTTGAAAACCCCGTTGCCCAGGCTCTTCACGAGGGAAGATTTGAGGAGCTGCCTGATGATGTTGATAGCGATTAATTTCGTCTTAGTTTAGAAGATATCCCAGAAACGTCGTTTCCTCCCACGGAGTTTTAGTCAATATAGGAGGATTTCCGGGATTGGCTGTCATCTATCATGCATTTGTCTATACCCTGCCCTGCATTTTGATGAATGTGAGGATACGTTTTTAAATTTTGTTCAGAAATTCGCCCAGCATGTCTTGGGTGATACTTTCTCTCTGGAATAAACCGTATACTTCATACTCGATGGATGTAACTAACTACCTAACTAGTTAACTAGAGAGATGAAATAAATGCGATGACGTTATGCGGCGTTTAGACGGCAGTACTCATTCTCCGCCCGCCGAAAAAATATTCGCGGGGCATGGCACTCTCTCCCCCACTTATCTTCACTGCAGTCCACTCTCTCGCAAATCCTTTTGATTAAACAGAATTCACATCAAAGCCAGCCGTCAAGATGTCGAAGCCATTTGACCCTGAGAAGGCGGAGAACCTGGAGGATGTATGTCGCCGATGCAAACCGACCTATCCGATAACCGTCCAACGCTAACCATCGCTACAGATGGAGAAGCAGTTCGCAGTGAAAGGTTGGTTGCGACACTCCGACATCGATCACCCGGCATATATTCCCCACAAAATTTCATCTGAGTTCACTCTCATTGACCCTTGACCTCTGATAGCTGTCGAACACTTGATGACATACTGGGCGATCTTGGAGAAGGTCAAGGGCTCACAGCTACGCCTGACTAAGATGGACGACGAGATTTACGAGTCCTTCAAGAAGGAATTTCCCGACTTCGACCCCGCTGCCACCATCGATGAGGACCAGATGAAGAGCAAGGCAGGCAAGGAAAAGTGGCGCAACTGGGTCAACCAGTTCGAGAAGAAGATTGAGGACTTCAACTTTGGCACAATTATCCGCAACCGAGCCGATTGCGAGTATGAACAGCACAATACCATTTTCGGTGAGTCTCCGACACGGAAGGATTGCGAAGGAGTTAGTGGATGTTGGCTGAGACCAACGCTGATCGTGGCATGAAGGTGTGCGCATGCAATTCTATGCCATTGAAATCGCGCGGTAAGTCAATTGTGACCATCCTTTTTTTCCAACATCAATTCTAACGATTCCAGTAACCGTGCGGGTCTGAACGACTGGATCGCCGAGCGCTCCTAGATGGCTAGTGTATAATTGCGCTGCTGCTCTCCTCCCCTTTCCTCCCCTTTGCTTGACTCGCCGCTTGGTTCCAACCCCGGGCTATTAGACCGACGGCATGTACCGAAGATGCATGTAGATAAACAGCATGACAGCGATGGCGTACTGCGGTTTCCGAGGATATTGGGCCTCGACTCAGACTGAATTCCATGTGATCACCAAAGAACAGCGAGTCGACATTTTACAGCACCCTTTTTCTCGATTCACAGGCGGATGGGTTTGGCCTCCAGTCCCATGAGAATTTGATAATATACCCGGAAATAAAATGGCATTTCATGATTATCAATCCACTGTTTCCAATATGGTTCAGCGACCCGACTTGGCATTTCTACCTGACTCATTGATTTCGTGGCTAGAATGAGTTGAGGATATGGAGCGAAGACGGCGTACACACGTGATGTCCCCAAAACCACCCTCACATCTGATTTCTTTGTTCTGCTTCACTCGTTGGCCCTTCCATTTCCAGGGTTTCTTAGTATTGTTCTCTTGACACAATGAACCTCCCCATCCCGCATCTACGCAACAAGCCTTGGGTTGTTTTATCTCTCTCTTTCCCAACCCACTTACGAACATATTCTGTGTCCTGATCCTTCAGCTTTCTGCATTCCAGTGGATTTTCTTGAAGATGAAGGACATGTCTCACAGAGCTAAGCGATCCCGACATGAAGAAACCACCACGCCTCATGAAAATGCCCCTGCGTTCAAGCCAAGCTGGAAATCATTGTTCTTTTTCACCACGCGAAAGCACATACCGGCACTGGTCGTTGGATCTCTCTTCGCTCTCTTCGCGGGATGTGTGACCCCGGTCCTTGCTGTTCTTCTGGGGGATGTGTTTGATTCATTTACATCTTTCGGAGCTGGTCAGATCGATACTGATGGACTGCATGGCAGGATAATAACCAGCTGCTTTGGCATGATTGGATTAGGAGCCGCGGGTTGGTTTCTCAATGGTGCATATTTCATGGTGTTCGTCGCCTTTGGAGAGCTCCAAGCAGCTAGCATCCGCAGCAAGGTTTTTGTCGAATTACTGAAACGAGATGTCGAGTGGTTTGAGGCGCAGACAGAGGGATCTGGGGCTTTCCTATCTGGCATTCAAGCGTAAGCTGATTGTGTATGGTCCATATCAGAGTCTGCTCTAACGCACCATAGTCAGATCCGTGATCTTCAGATGGCCACTTCGCAGCCCCTCGGACTACTGCTGCAATATTCGTGTCGATCGCTGGCCTCGTTGGGGTTGAGCTTTTACACATCCTGGAGCTTGTCACTAGTCACACTCGCTGGAATCCCGGTCTTTTCGTCCGCCATTGCGTTCCTGTCGTCCAGGATGAAATACAGCATAACGGCACAGCAGGCCGAGCTCACTCATGCTTCGAAAATTGCGAATAATGCTATTGCCTCAATTGACACCGTCAAATGCCTCAATGCGCAAGCCAGCGAATCCCGGAACTTTGCTACACGGATTGAAAAATCTGCGATCCACTACCTTAGACAAGCCCGATTGAACTCTTTACAGATTGCTTTCATTCGGTGGATGATGTTCGGAATGTTTGTCCAGGGCTTCTGGTACGGCAGCACACTTGCTCGACATGGAAAGCTCTCGTCAGGAGAAGTCATTAGGACATTTTGGGCATGCTTGACTGCGGCCCAGTCCATCGAACAGGTGCTTCCACAGATGATTATCATGGAAAAGGGCAAGGTTGCCAGTGTCACTCTGAACTTACTTATGCGAAACAGTGGCACAAGCAATGTGGTCAGCGAGAGAAATGGCACTCTTTACCCAGGGCATTGCGAGGGTGACATCGAAGTCAACAATGTTAGCATTTGTTCAAATATCTGTCAAGATGGAACTAAATTTCTTGGATAGGTGTCCTTCGCGTACCCGACTCAGCCCGATGCAATTGTTCTGAAACCTTCGACATTTTTCTTTCCCGCCGGAGAGACAACATTCGTGATTGGAAAAAGTGGCTCTGGAAAGAGCACACTCAGTCAACTACTAATGCGATTCTACCTTCCGTCCTTCGGTGATATCTTGATCGACGGGCATAGGTTGAAGGAGCTAAATATCAATTGGATTCGGAACAATGTTACTCTCGTTGAGCAGCGCAGTGTGCTGTTCAATGATTCGGTTCGTCAGAACATCGTCTTCGGGCGCCAGGACCAGACAACAGTTAATGTGGACGACATTCAACAATCGATCGAGCTCTCTATGCTTCAAAGCACAATTGATGGTCTCCCTGACGGGCTTGAAACCTGTGTTGGTCCCGGTGGAAGCTTCCTGAGTGGCGGTCAAAGGCAAAGAGTAGCAATCGCCAGAGCAAAGCTGCGCGACTCCCCAATTCTCATCCTGGACGAACCCACCAGTGCTCTGGACCACACCAACCGTGTAGCAGTGATGAAATCGGTTCGTGAATGGCGGAAGGGAAAGACAACAATCATCATTACACATGACATGTCGCAAATCCTCGAAAACGACTTTGTCTACATACTGGAGCATGGGTCAGTTGTGGAATCCGGCTATAGGAATCAAGTGGAAAAGCGACCGGGGTCTGAGAAGTATTTCCACTGGACATCAAACCGAGTTACAGAGACGACAAAACCCCCCTCACTGTCTTATGATAAAGAAGGTGGCTCCTCCTGGGATAATATGGATACCTCCTCGACAGACAGTGAGGATGAGCGACCGGCTATGCCCCGAAGAGCTCATCACAAACGCAATGCATCGTGGGCGCAACACCACATTCCACCCAGCTTCAGATCAAGTACATATGGAATGGCGGCAAAAAGGCACTCGACGTATTCAATGCGCAGTGAGCACAATGTGGAATTGATGGCCAATCATCAATTTCATCGACATTCCAGCTTGGGGTTTCCTAAGACTGGTTTATCACGCGAAGTGATGAAAGATTACATGCAAACATCAGACCAAGAAGTTGAAATGACAGAAATTGACAACCGCCAACTAGAGAATGGAGACTCACTGCAAGCTAATCCATCTCTCGTACTTCACTCGTTGGATCACTCCAAAAACCTCGCTCCAGATCGGGTCCGGAGGAAGTGGAGTCGACGAAAAGCAAAAGACAATAAGTTCACTTCTTTATCTCAAATAATGAGCACTATTGTGCCCAATTTGACTACAAAGCAGCGTGTCATTCTTTTCTTCGGTATTTCATCAGCACTGGCCCATGCTAGCGCAACACCAATTTTCTCGTATTGTCTGTCCCAACTGGTCGGAACGTTCTATGCACGAAGTAACAGTGCCAAATTGACGATGAAATGGTCACTCGCTGTGCTTGGTGTGTCGATTGGAGATGGAATCTCGTCTTACTTCATGCACTATTTTCTTGAATTTTCTGGCGAAGCATGGATGGATACTCTACGCAAAAAGGCCCTCCAGCGAGTTCTCGATCAGCCTCGATCATGGTTTGAGAAAGATGGCAACGGGTCTTTCCGACTTGCATCCTATCTCGACCAGAATGGCGAGGATATGCGCAATTTACTGGGTCGTTTTACGGGGTTTGTGATTGTCGCAGCTGCAATAACTGTCATGGCGATTATCTGGAGCTTAGCTGTCTGCTGGAAATTAACACTTGTGGCGCTTGCCTGTGGCCCAGTTATCTACACCATCACTCGGGGGTTTGAAGGGACGAATGGTCGGTGGGAACGGAAGTGCAGTGCAGCCAGCACCGTTGCCTCAGATATCTTCACGGAGACGTTTTCTGAGATCCGAACTGTGCGGACTCTCACTCTGGAAGGCTATTTTCATCGGAAACAAAGCAAGGCCATCTTGTGGAGTCTGAGGATGGGACTAAAACGTGCTATTTACACTGGCTTGCTTTTTGGGATGGTCGAGTCCACCGTGATATTTGCAAGTGGTAAGCAGCATTCCTGTGACAAATCCGATGAGAGAACTGACTGAAATTCATAGCTTTGATCTTCTACTATGGTGCTGTTCTTGTCGCCTATGAGTTCACAGTCAACGATGTGGTTATGGTCTTCTCGCTGCTTCTTTTCAGTATTGGATATGCGGCACAGATTCTATCGTGGAGTTCGTGCATACTGTTCCTTCCGTTATTTTCCGTAGCTAAACCAATGTCTATAGTTCCCCAGATCAACACCTCGCGTGAGATAGCAACCCAGCTGCTCCGTCTTGCCCACCTTTCCGAGGCTGCTTCCCACGAATCTCACGGTGTGCTCAAATTGTCTTCTTTGACTCCAGTGAAACTGAAAAACGTCAATTTCTGCTATCCATCAAGGCCCAACACTACCGTTCTGAAGAATTTGTCCATCCAAATTGAGCAAAACTCTTGTACGGCTATTGTGGGACGCTCCGGGTCCGGGAAGTCGACAATCGCCTCCCTAATCCTTGCGCTCTACGAAGCTCCAGTGTCCCGAGATGGCCAGCCCACCATAACACTCGGTGGACATGACATTTTGCACTTGCATGTGCCAACACTTCGATCTCAGATCGCAGTCGTATCGCAACAACCCACTATCTTCCCATGTACCATACAAGCAAACATCAGTTACGGCATCGAGGAAAAATCTCCAATGGCGTCTCTGCAGCAGGTGCGAGCCGCAGCGCAAGCCGCAGGCATCGACGACTTCATTTCATCTCTGCCAAATGGATATCTCACAGTGATTGGCGACGGCGGCATCGGCCTATCAGGTGGTCAAAAACAGCGGGTGGTCATTGCCCGCGCATTGCTGCGCCACCCTCAGATTCTCATCCTGGATGAAGCAACTTCTAGCCTTGACCCCACCGGCGCTGAGCTTGTTCGGCAAACGGTCAAGCAGCTAGTTCGTGCCCGACGTGATCTGACCGTGATCATCATCACCCATTCCAGGGAAATGATTGAGGTGGCCGACCACGTTATCGTGCTTGATCAGGGTACCGTGGTGGAAGATGTGGTGGAAGATGGGCTGTACCGGTCTCTTGCCAAGCGAGTGGGCGGCAAGGCTGCATGAACTGATGAATGATCCGGAAGATAACTAGTTAACTAGTTAGTTAACAATGATGATGATGATGTCTTCATTTTCCCGATGTAGTTAGCTGCCAGATTTTTTCACGTTGCGCTATGCGGGAGTGGGAAGATGACGACGCGCATTACTCGCAATGCATACTCCAAAGGCTTAGTAGAGGAAGGATCGCCCGCGGGTGTGCAAGCCTTGCACCCAAATTTTATATAAAGAAAATCCTGCCTTTTTGGGATGCCCTAGGAATATATGAAATTTACACAGCCAAAACATACAGAAATCAATTATAATCAGGCTGTACCTACCCCCCATATCTGTTGATAATCTCCAGTAGGCGAGCTATTCTTACCAGCTAACGCAGCGAATCTCTACTAATCGATTCATATGCCTTTTCAATAACCTTATATAGCTGTGCCTCAAGTGTGATATGCTCTAGATTGCGTACCTACATGTATTCCTACATCATATTCTATGCACAGTTTCAATCAGGTTCAATTCTAGCCTAAGTAATAATAGGTTTAGTGGTATATACATTACTATGCACTAAGCTCACTAAAATAGCCCCTTTCAAAATTTCGTTGCAGGGGTAGTAGGCGTCACGCCAAGCTAGTTTATAATAAAATGGAGCGACGACGCTCCGTGAGCTTAGCGGTAGATATAGTTATATATGTACTGTAAGTATCGGTGGCTGATTTCATGCCAATGGCGAGAAAGGCCCGCTTCTTCACAGTAGTACGTACGCCTGAAGTGATAGATCTCCTCATGCATTATTACCAAAGCGTGTTGCTGACGCGTCCGTAGCATCAGTGTATACCGCACGCGATATCATCTATACTGGCAATATTAGTACCTAGGCTGGTCGGAGTTACATGATTTTTTCCTGGCGGGGAGGGGTTAATTTGTGCATTTCGTACACCACCGACAGCCATGGTTTGCCACAATAGAATTGGGATCGTGGAGGAACCATACTGTAGGATCCGCAGAAAGTGCGGGATTTATGGATGGTGTCATTATTGTTTCTTATCAAACCATCCCTGGGGCTGCTTTTCTTATCTATGTCCACGCGTTCTCTGGGATTGATCAGCACAGGATGTGTGGCGCCATGCAGTAACCCCCCGTTAATCTGCCCTTAATTTCCGATGGAGAAGGAGCGCACGGGGTGGATGGGGAAAAAAGTCATCGGTCTAAAAGAGAGGGAGAAAGAGAGCTATCTGCATGGGAAGGGGCGACGGTCTGCTATCAATTTCGAAACCTCAGTAGACCGAACGATTATGTGCGGAAGAATTAATCTGACCATATAACACTACAGTATAGCTCAGGGGGGCAAGGCTGGCAAAGTCCTTCGAACCTCGATTCGTCCGAGACCGTTTCGAGGTCATACATAGCTTACTATCTTAGGACAAGGCTGTCGATATCTATTATGACCAAAAGAAGTAACCCTCGCGATTCAATCACGTGGCTAGGCATTTAAATACTTCAACCAGCTCCCTGATTGCTGTAGAACAGCAGGATGTCTTGAAATCGATTTGACTGCCTGGGTTATGGATTACTGTAAGCTCACTATATAGACTACTTGGGCAAAATGATTTCTGACTACTCGTCACCGGGTGATGTGAAATGTAAATACAGTCCCGAGGCTACATCCACATTCCCTAATTAGGAAGGGTGGTGTCCACTTCACCCGAGCCGTTGATCTCTCCAGCATATATATGTATATTTCCTAGAGTGAGATATGCGGTCCGCTACAGCCTTGTTTCGGCCCCAGTCACTGAGATTAGGGGCAAAGGGGTCTGCTGCATATACGCCCTGAAATACCCAGTCGAACTGATGTACAGCGTCACTGGAAACATTCTTCACTAGACGCACCATCATGGCGAAGTCTACCGTCCTCCGACAGCCGCAACGAAGGGCGAGGAATGTGGCTGGCGCCCTCTTCATCCTGTCGTTTTTCGTGATATACTATTCTTCAGGAAGATTTGGAAAGCCTTCTCCCATTGAAACCCCGTCTCATTCGCGTCTCTCCGTGCACCCCCATCCTCCACCGAAACCTCTTATGTCGCCTCATTACCACAGCGGGCCTGTGGACTGCGACGTCGACCTCGAGCTCATCGGATCCTTCGCACCGGCTTCAACCGTTCTATATTCACGATGGGACATCGAAGTGGAACAGACGGAAGAGTTTGACAATTTCTCTAAGCGACTGGATGTCCCCATCCCCAATTTCACTCCTCTCGATATTGGCTCTGGTGAGGCTCGCAGGTCATTCGGCGAATGTTCCCCTGATGTCAAAATCACCGCTCCTCGCCCGGTCCCCGTGAATGCGTCTCACCTTCTATTTGGTCTCGCCACCTCCCTCGAACGACTTTACGAATCCCTGGATGCAATTGCACACTGGGCTGGGGGTACTCAGGCGCGTGTATTTGCAGTGGTGGAATATGGCTCGCTTAAGTCTGCGGTTAAGCAGAAGGCTGCTGAGCTAGATGTCGATCTGACCCTTCTTGAATCCACCCAAGAGGTACTAGATCGCTATATCTTATTGACGAGGATTCTCTTGGAACACCGTGATCACGCAACACAGTGGGGTGTGATTATTGATGACGATACATTCTTCCCATCGATGCAGGGCCTCGTTAAGCACCTTGCTACCTACGATGCCACACAGCCTCAATACGTCGGAGCGCTCACAGAGGACGTGAACAGGATTTCCCTGACTGGATATATCGCATATGGAGGTGCTGGTATCTTCCTATCTCTTCCACTGCTAGAAGAGCTAGATAAATATCACGACGAATGCGCTGAACTTACAGAATTTGGTGATAAGAGGATTTCTCAGTGTATCTACCTCTACACTGACACCAAATTCACTTGGGATCGCACCCTCCATCAGCTGGACTTTTACCAGACCGATGGTTCTGGGTTCTACGAGTCTGGCCGTTCCTTGCCCTTGTCCCTCCACCACTACAAGAGCGAAGAGTGGTTCCCAGTCGACATCATTGGTATGTCTAAGGTCGCGTCAGTCTGTGGAGATGACTGCCAACTTCACCGATGGCGGATCTCGGATTCGAGCGAGTGGTTCTTCGTCAACGGGTTTTCCATCATCCACCATTCGCACCCGATAGAAGATGAACGGGGTATGGAACAAACTTGGGACCCTAGTTCTTGGGCGCGAGAAGAAGGTTGGGCATACAGTTTGGGACCATTACGCCCTGTGGACGAAGGAAAGATTGCCTTGCGCCTCAGACATGCATCTGTGGAGCGTGACGGGAGCGTCCGACAAATTTATGTCTACAACCCAGAGGACAGCGACCTAGAGTACAGCGATCCAGACAGCGATCCAGGGGACCGCGATGCGCCTTACGTGCATGAGGTTGTCTGGCGGTTGGCACCAAGGACGAGATAGTCCTATGGATCTGCATGATGGGATTTCGGGAGAAAGGTACATCCTGGTTACGTTTTCTTTTTTTTATATGTTGATCCTGTTATTGTTTCAAATAAGTCCGACAAGCGCATTTCTTCTTTGTATGATATATTGTTTCTGAAATTCAATTCCTACACCTAGCCAGCCATATATAGTGACCCAGCAGACTTCCCGTCCACTGCATCGTTAATTGACCTTGGTCTGCCTTTTTCTATGCGTTTTGTACGGGAGCTATATTGTGGGTTCGACGACAGAGGGATGGCACCTTGGTTGTCACCACCAATGATTGTTGCAGTTTTTCCTTGGCTCATGTCTAATTCATTGAAAGCCTGCTCGGCCACTATACTTCTTTTTGTTGCTTTTGTCTGCCCCAGGAATTCAGCTTCATAGGTTGAGAAGGCAACGACGATCTAGCGCTTCGATTGCCAACGGATCATTCTACTCCCAATATTGAAGAGATATCCAGCCGTTGATCGTCCTGTGTCACGACATCCACTCCGGTCTGCATCTTTAAAGTCTTTCAGCATCTGAAACTGACCCGTGTGTGTCAGTCGGAGACTTTTTGTGCCTTGGAGATACCGCAGGATGCATCAGGTGTCAATCCTTGGTCCCACAATTGGGAGGTCATCGTAGTCGATACCTTCTTGTGTGAAGCCTCTTACTACCCCTCTGCCCTTGTGACAGATCACTTCGCCAGGTCTTTCGTTTGACATTGTAGACCCATTTCCGCCAAGAATCCGCCATTTTCAGGAGGATCAACAAGCTCCCACGTTTTCTGATTGGGGGAGTACACTTCTTCAAAGGGTTCTGTTTCCTCCAGGGCTATAAAACGAATGTTAGACCGTTGGGATGACGCTCCCTTCAGATATGTTCATCAATGCAAGCTCCTTTTCACCGTCAGTGGAAGCGTCTTTTGTGGCTCGACGGCGAAAAGGAACTCGCAAAATATCTGCAGATCTGGCTAGCTCACTATCCGCTTCCTTCGTTAAACCATATATAATGCCAGGCGTATGGTATTAGAGCTGTCATATACAGGAACTTGCAGTATACTCCGGCATATTTTGGGTATCAAATCTGTCATGAAAACCGTAGTAGTCTCCACAACATATCGCCTACCAATCAGTTCTTCCACTAGATACACATATTTGGGGGCCGGTTACAGACGTCTATAGTCTCCTGAGAGACCCCCACGGCCGCACAAGACGCATTCCCAGCCTCGCATAAAATCTTGGTTTTCTCTATCCTGTCGCCGAAGTGCTAATTTCTTCTCTCCCATCGTAGTCCGTTCTCGGCTCACTGCTATAATGTTGAAGCCGACACTCATCCTCGCCCCGGGCGCCTGGTATCCGCCCACTGCCTTTGATCCGCTGATCGAGAGGCTGGACGGATACACCTGCCACAAGATAGCATTTCCGTCTGTGCAGCAAGCAACGACGGTGACCGATCTGCAGCCCGACATCGCCTCCGTCCGCGCTCGCGTCGAGCAAGAAGCCGCGGCCGGTCGGGACGTGGTCGTGGTCTCGCACAGCTGGTCCGGGTTACCGGTGAACAGCGCGCTGGACGGGCTGGGCAAGGCTGAGCGCGAGGCTGCCGGCCAGCAAGGCGGCGTCACGAAACTGGTGTTCCTCTCCGCGTTCATCCCTGACGTGGGCGAGTCGTTGATCGGTGCGTTTGGGGGAACGCCGCCGGACTGGTATGTCCGGGATGTAAGTGGTCGTACTCTGTTGCATACTCTATGCGGGAATCAGACATGGTTGTTGACTGATGTGAGCAGGAGGAGAATGGAACGGTGTCGCCGAGTGACCCGCACGCCTTGTTCTTCCACGATGTGCCCGATGGCGCGCGCTGGGCGAGCACGCTGCGTCCGCATTCGTGGGCGACCAAGAACTCGCCCGCGTCGAGTGCGGCGTACATGGCCATCCCTGCCGCGTACCTGATGTGCGAAGAGGATCGGGCGATTCCGCTCGTTGTGCAGCAGGGGATGGTGGAGCGGGCCCGGCAGAAGGGCGCGCAGATCGAGACGGAGACGATTGGCACGGCGCATACGCCGTGGCTGGTGCAACCCGATGAAGTTGCGGCTTATATTCGCAAGCATGCGGGCGAGCAGCTTTGATTACTGGATGGCGTGGTGGAATATATATACATATAGAAACGAAAATATAGAAACGATTGACGCAGTCATATTCACATGCCCGAGAGCCTGCTGGGAATCAAGTAATCACAAAGCAAAAATGTAGCTATCTACGTCCCACGCATATACACACACAGCTTGCCCAAGAAAGCCAGCCAAATACTGGCAATGTCGAGAGCTACACCCAAAGCCTTAGCTACTCTTGCGCGACCACTTCCGCACAAGGTTCTTGAGGCCCTGGAGTCGGCTCTGCTTCTGATGGTCTGGAGAGACCGAACTGGTACCCTGATGGGCAGAGCTCTTGACCTGGCCAGCAGATTTGTTGGTAGAATTACTGCTGGAAGGACCCCCAACAGTGACAGTCAGCAGTTTGGGACTTCCATCGTAGACAGCACCAGACTGGTCAGCGCCGTCGGATGGGCCCACGTCGTCATAGGGGAATGCATAGCCACGGTTATCAAGAGCGGTGGCATGGCAGATGCGAGCGTAATGGTTCGTCACCGTGTTCTGATAGTAATCCGCCACGACTTCGCCGTCTGGCTGGTTCGGATCGGTCAGCAGCGTGGAACGGTTGAACGCGGCTGCCAGACGGGCCGTGATGGCATCCTTGGTGCTATCACCGGTCGCGGCGAATGCGCCGGAGCTGTTGCTGAAGATGTCTGCCGTGGACGGCTGATCATAGGTGATGCTGCCTGTGGAGAAGTTGAGGGTACCGTTCGCGACCGTAGCGGTAACCTTGCCGGCATCTGCCTGGGTGTCGACGGTCAGGGTGGTGTCAGTATACTTGGACCACACCGAGTCGACATAGGAATCGAAGTAGGTGCTGAGCAGGCCGCTCGTGAGCGTGATGCCAGTGTTGGGGGATACAGCACGCAGGTTGGACCCGTTGTTCTTGATGATCAGCTTGTCCCAGCCCGCGCTATCGCTGGCATTCTGGGTCTGCAGCGCGGTGCAGATGGTATCAAGTCCGTCCGAAGGAAGACCCTCGACCGTTTGTGTGGTGCCCGAGGTGTTCTCTAGCGCCAGGGCAATCGGTAGCGACACAAAGTCGACAAAGGTGATGTTGACGTACAGCTGGGACGAATTCCAGGTGAACTCGCAAAAGTCCCAGTAGATGTTGTAGTTCGGGTCTGACGGGTTGGACGAGGAGGGCTCAACCAGCGCAGGACCCGGGTTCAAGTAGAAGGTCAGCTTGTTGTCCCGCGCAAACCAGATTCGACCGCCGGCGATGTGCGGGATTGTGACTGTCTTGGTGCTTCCCGATGCCCCCAGTGGGATCGCACAGTCCTGAGCCAGAGCGGTTTGCGTGGACGACGGCGAGGTCGGGTAATAGGCCGTCGTGCCGTCGGACTGTAGAAGGAACAGGGCGTTGTTATTGTCGATTGCCTGTCCCGTAATATAGGCGTAGACGGTGTCCGAACCGGTGTGGTTCACCAGGGCGAAATTCAAGGTCGACATGGCTGGGCTGATGCAGGATCACCAAAGTCCAACGGTTGCCACTCGTCGCTAGAAGCTATTCAAGACGGAGCGAAATCTGAGGTGAAAGAGCCACCAGCGTTATGGAGGAATCCGGGGTCGGTGTAGCCAGAAATTCCTGCAGACAGCCCCATAATTATACCTTCCACCCTCCCATCTCCGGACCCCGAGGAGGGCAGGCTGACAAGACCCGGTGATACAGCGTCGCGATGCCATCCTCCAGGGATGAACGCTCGCCGATTGGATCTCCATCCCCCAATCGAGTTGGCGGGCGGCGATCGTTGCTGCGAGCAGAGTTGCCGCCGGCCGCCGAAGCGACGCAACCCGCTCCAACGCGCCGAGCCCGGCGCCACACTCCTCGACGCGATCATGCCGTGCGCGCAGATGATCTCACACCCGCGATCGACGCGAAGCATCTCCACGGGGGAGGTAGGATCAAGGGAACTGCCCACGCTGTGAGGGGGATCCTGACTGGCGAGTGCATGGCCATGACATAGGAACGTGATGGCCGAAGTCTCGGCCACCGTGGTTTGGGCCCGGATGCTACCCAAGTGCCTCTTCATTCACTCTGCTCCGCCTGATTGGCAGCCCTCCTAACACCCATCTGAGATCTTATGATGGTACATTGATCAGCGCAATCCTGGTTTATTTCGTCTCCCTTGGACGTGCGAGTCCCCATGCTCTCGTCGAGATCAGCGGCTATACCCCGTCAGACACTGTGAAAGGCTCGTTGAACGTTCTTTCTCCTATCCAGTCCCGGTGATCCAATTCTCCCATTTAGGCAGGTCGCAAAATTGGACGCCCCAGAAGCGCGAGAAAGGACTGTTATCCAGATCGCATCTTTTGTTTCTCTGCCCGTTCACGTCTCCCTTACGAGGAAGAGGAACCAGAGTACTGTCATAGCTCGACTCGATTCCTCCGAATGGAGGCTCTCAGCCCTCAAGATGCTGTCCCATAGACGCCGGGTTGTGGCTATCTGTCAAAGCCAACTCCCCATACGCCGCAACTGATATCCGTGCTTACCCGGTCAATAGCCAACATGGCCGGTGAGACCGGGCCCATCACTATATCGTGCGCTGGCAATGGTCATTACAGCACTGTTCGCTCTCTCGTGTTACAATGTACTCGAAACACCATCTCGATCTTCACCTTCAGGCGCCGCAACGGCCCGTACTTCTGGAGCATGCTGGCTGCCACGCTGGGAATCCTCCACGCGATCTCGGGATTTCTACGTTATTTCGCTTGGGCTCCAATTTTCCTGAGCATCTTCGTCTGTAGCGGTTGGTATACCATGGTCACTGGCCAGTCCGTGGTGTTGATCTCGCGGCTTCATCTGGTGACGACGAATGGACGATGAGTCCCTTGCATTCAGGGCGCATTCTGCTTTCCATGAAATGATTCATATCGACACTTGCAGTGTGAGGGAACCAATATGTATAATTTAGAATGCATGGACTGCTAGCCAGTCGAGTTATGCATAGTTTGAACATCCGATTTCATCACCACGAGGATCGACCTCGTTTACCTCGGGCCCCTCGCTCTGCTTTGCTTGGCTTTCTCTCCTTCTCTTTAATTCCTGCCGAAATTCTTCAGTGTAGTCATCTGGATCCCATGCCAACGGACGGTCTTTCATCTCGGCAAGCTTCCGCGTCACCAGCTTTTCCATATCGTCTTTCTCCTTGTCGCTCAGCAGGACCAGTCTCTCCTTCCATGCCTCCTCGGGGCTGCACACGGTAGGGCCGAAAAACCGGGCGTCAATCTTCTGCCAGTAGATGGCATCAAATACAAAACTGTGCAACAAAGCATACATGACCCAGAAATCCCCATTCTCCCAGCTTCGTTGCATATGCTCCGAGAGCACCTCGCCACCTTCGTGTGTTCTCATTGCTCTGAGGAAAGTCTTCAGGCGATAGTCAAGTCAAACACTCTTTCCCAGTCATCAAGGCCGTTTGACCACGACTCGGGCGTTTCAATAAGCAACCACCAGGGCGGTGCATAAGAGAACTCAACCGGTGCTGCATATGTAAATTCCCAATCCACAACACCAACAACCTGCAAATCCCCATTTAGAAGTATATTTGCAGGCCGCAGGTCATCGCACCATAGCTTGAATGGCCCATTCTCAAACTTGGTAAGCTTCTTGTCTCGGGCAAGCTTATAGAAAAGCTGTCGAGCCACAAACTTCCGGCGATAGTCATCAGCTGACTCAATGGCATCATTCCTCTGATATACCAATTGTTGAATATTAAGGCTTGCAAGGGCTTCAACATATGATGATGCTGTGCTAAACGTAGCATGTGGCGCTGGAAGCTTGGACTGTGGCAAGGTTCCCAGGCGAACAAGCTCATTCATGTTCATTGGTAAAGGCCGACGTGTCACTTTCCAAGTAAAGTCATCAATCTGACTGAGAGATCCAATCTGGGGCAGTTCTAGCCTCGAAAGTTGTAGCAGGATACCTGCTACCTGTCTATACAGCATTTCAAGCTTGTGTTCGTCGATATTTGGATCAAGAACGCCTCGCTCGTTATCTGGGCGTCCTGGTATATTGAGAGCTGTATACATATTTGTCTCGTGCTCGATGTGATCCATTATGATAAATGGACTCAGATTGAGGGGACACTCTTCTTTTGAACCAGAGTGAAGAATGAATGGAACCGGAATAGACGTCTGATCAAGGATATATCGCATCACGGCAACTTCGTTCTTGCATTTCTCTTCGGGGAAAAGAGTAGTGCCAGGCTGAGAGAGACGTATATTGGTTGCGGTGCCGTGTTGATATTTCATGCGTAATGTGATGTTGTAGAAGCCTTTTTTTCAGAACAGCAAATTCAGGATCATCGCCTGGGTTATGCTCCAAGACAAAATGTCCGATTGACTTCAAGACCTCGACGTCAAGAAACTGAAGCACCCAATTGTCGGAGATATCGTCTGACTGCTCCCACGCAACATCATCGTAGCACATCCGGAGTGACATGATTGGTCGAAAATTTGCTGGGAAATCCAAGCACAACAGAAGAAGATCGATTTGGTTTTTGTTTTGTGAGGCACTCAAGTGGGAGCAGGAAGAGGGAATAAAAGGGGTCGAACATCAACAAGCGCCGCGAGTCCTTTTTTGGATCTATCAGGTGACGTGATGTGATCAAAGGGCTGGACAGTGTCCCATCGACAACAGACAAATGGATTTCTTGTTTATGTATAGAGATGATTCGTATTCAAGTCTTTGATAGAGCCATGATACTACACACCCGGCTTGATTGCAGACAACGCCGGGATCCTCAAGAGACCAAGCCGGACTAGGGCTGGCGGATGGCGAGCAAAGAACCAAGACAACTAGCCACGAGAGCTTTTGGTTATTACAACTTGAATATAAATTTGGAAGCTTAGATCTATCGGTGCTCAAATGACGACGCTGCTGGATCTGCACTCTTGACCTGTCTGGACCTAGACTCCGTCGATCGTCTTCTGTTTTATGTAGCGGGGCCGTATGAACCTACGAGACCCTCCAACCATCTTATTTTGTATAGAACTTCACTGACGACCACCCATACTGAGGGCAGGTGAGCAATGCAAGGAACCCTAGCGGAGCTGATCCGGCGTGAAGATCATAATGCTGGGTCGAGTGCAGAGCAGCCCGCTCCGCTGGAGAGGAACGATGTAGGACGGTGCACCGTCAACTTTTGCTCCATGTTTAACATCAGATAGAGAAGACTTCTGTTCGGCCTCGGTGGCGGTTTACTTCGATAACGCGGGAGTGCGCGTCGGGGACTCCGCCGTGCTTCCTATCTTTCTTCCATGAACCCCCTAGATTGCGTGATCGCAGCGCTCGGTAATAGCACGGCACTGATTCAACTGCTCACGAGGAGAAATTGGAATACGTGGCCGCCACCAAGAAGATGGCCGCTGGCCATATCGGGACGTGAGCACAGGGTCTGTCGCCATTCATACAGAGTAGAGCCCAGCCAGCCAACCAGCGGCTTCGCCGACCGACATCCGGTGGCTCGGAGCAGCCACCGCACGCAGTGGATCTTTGCCCTTGGCGTATTGTGGGAAAGAGGTGAGGAGAGACTCTTTGGCATGGGTAGCACACCATTAGCACTGCAAGATCATGGGTCCCTGGGTTGAGCAACCCACTGTCGACGGGAGCTTCCCCGCTGGACCTTTGTATTGCTCTAAACCGTTTCTAGAATTGATATTGCATGCTAGAGTATGGTTGGACTGAAGGCTATGGAGCTTGGTCTTGAAACCAGGCTGTCGGGGCCCGATAGCCGTAGTGAATGTCGCCATCAGCACCCGGGGTGAGCAATTGGTGCTATCTTGAGGGTCCCTATCCATGGAGCCTGGACGATTCCATAACCGCGGAACGGAGTTGTACCTAGGAGGAAGCCGATCTTGTAATTTTCAGACGTTCGAGAAGTATAGTTGAATTTGCAAATTCTGAGATGTATTTCTGTCGCAGCACCTGGTGCCACCCACAATGCCCATGTCTGCGTACGATGCATGGCCCCTTCCCTATCCAAAATAGTATAACCGTTGGATCACAACCCGTGTACTTCTAAATATTTTCCGGGTCCGCTTTCGCATAGGTCGTGATCTTGGTGGGCTCGTTTGTAATCGTGCTGCTGTTCGATTTCCACTCTGTATTCATCAGTCACTGGACGCACTTCTCGGCTGAAGCGCAATGGTCAACGTACTTCGAAAGGCACGGGCAGGCACCTTGGCTGCAAACATCTCCTCCAATTCCTCCAGGGATCGCCCGGTCATGTCTGGCAGGTAGAAGTAGGCCCAGACAAGGCCAATCAATCCACATGCGCCGTAAATAAAGCCCACTTTGGATTGGAGGTTGGCCTCTCCCGCGTCCAGCAGGTAGGGAAGAGTGAAGGTGACAATAAAGTCAAAAATGAACTGCATGAAGGCCACGACCAGCGCACTCTTGTCTCGCAGTCGTAGATTCGGAACCTCGGCTGCCGTGACGGCGCCCCTGTGGACTTGGTCAGCGGGGGTGGTCGGAAAATGCGTCTGGGCTGGACAGAACTTACATGCCGCCGAAGGACATGATGTAGAAGAACCCAAACATCGCGCACACGGCCACGATTCCGGTCTTGTCGGATGTGCTGACATTGCCGGTGCCCAGTCCGCCACAGATGAAGAGTACCACGACACACGCGGAGCCACTGCCGAGATAGAAGATGCGACGCCCAATGGTGTCGACAAGTGAGAAGGTGATGATGGGGCCAATGCAGGTGATACCGATGGCGATGGAAGAGAAGGTAAACGGACTGATGGTTTTCAGACTTTTGATGAAGATGGCACCGTACTGGCTCATGAAGCTTTGGCCAGTGACTTGGTTGAGAATGGCCACTGCGATAGCAATCCGTAGTCGTCGCTAGATTGAGGGCAAGCGTCAGTGTCTGCTTGCTAGCCAGCAAGAGCTGAGTCGTCGACATACCGGGTTGTTCCCCTGCAGGAAATCCGACCATCGACCCTTGGTCTCGTGATCTTGGTCAATGCTCTGCTGAAGATGAGAGACCTCCACTTCGGCATCTTCTTCAGACAGAAAGGGCGCACGCAGCCAGCGAAGCTGCCTCACAGCATGCGCATGCTTGCCCTTTCTGACCAGCCAACGAGGACTCTCCGGGATAAACCAGCAGAAAACAAGCACGAAGAAAGGAAAGGTGAACATCGAGCCCAGCGGCACCTGCCACGAGGAATCACCAGCATACTTCGCCGTCCTCAGAGTCACAAAGGAGCAGATGAGAGATCCCAAAAGGTGCGCGAAGACGTACACGACCACGATCGCGCCGCGAAGCGCTGTCGGACTGATCTCGGCCAGGAACATCGGGACCAGGAAATTATCCCATCCCACGAATAATTGCACAATGATGCGGCCGGCGAGAGCACCACCATAGTTCTTTGCACTGTAACACACGGCAATGCCGGCAATGACAATAAACTGCATGGCGATGTAGGAGACTCTTCGGCCGAACCTTTCTGCAATGAACCCGCCGAGTAGGGCACCCACGCATTTTGCTGGGAGGCCGAGAGCGTTGAGGAAGGCAAGATGCTGCGCGGTGAATCCCCATTCCTTGGTCTGGGGATCATAGGAGCCGAATTTTTTCTCGTATGCTTGGCGCCAGGAATGAGTTCGGGTTTCTACCGCACAAGGAGATGTCACATACCGTCCATGGCTTGGATGTTGGAGAAAACGCTGTTATCGAATCCAAAGCTGAAAACACTGAGAGCCATGACTATGATGGCTAGCCCCAAGTTCCATGAGGTCTGGCGAAAAGAACGCAAGTCTTTCCAACCGGCCATATCGAACAAATCAGTTAATACCAAGACAAGATTGGGATATAAGATGTACTGCGTAGGGTGCGAATTCATCCAAGGTGTGGCTGCCAGACATTTTATAGATGCCAGTCGTCGATACCGATATGCCAAGATGTCTTCATACTACCGAATCATGTCGTGATTGAAGCTGGACACTAGTGGCTCTCAATTTGAACCCCCGGAATCGACTTTTGCAAATTTGGTCAACCACCATAAGACTACCCACTGGTATCTTGCTAAGTGGGGGCACGCGTGGAAGTGCTTCCAGCTGGTTACGGGAATGGATTAGTGTCGTCACGTCACTGGTCAATGGTGATTGTTTAATTGAACCAGCTTAGCTTCCTGTCGTCTGACCATCATTGCTCTTGGAATGAGCCCTAGTAGAAGCAAGATGGCCCCCGGCAAAAAGCCCAACTTTCTAGTCATCGTCGCCGACGATTTGGGGTTCAGCGATCTTTCCGCCTATGGGTCGGAGATTGACACTCCCAACCTCGACAGGTTGGCCCAAGAGGGTCTTCGCATGACCGACTTTCATACAGCAGCATCATGCTCTCCTACGCGGGCAATGCTCCTATCTGGAACAGACGCGCACATTGCCGGTCTGGGTGGAATGGCAGAGAGAATGAAACGCTTCCCGGAAATCTTCAAAGACCGTCCGGGCTACGAAGGTTATCTCAACTTCCGAGTCGCGCCGTTGCCAGAAATCATGCAAGATAATGGCTACTTCACGGTGATGTCTGGGAAATGGCATCTGGGTTTAGAGAAGGAACTAAGTCCCTCAGCGCGAGGATTCACCAAGGTGCTCACCACGCTTCCCGGGGCTGGGAACCATTACAATCACGAACCGCAGCTTTACGGCGAGACGGAGAAGCCGCGCGCGATACTAAATGGCAAGGGACTGTGGATGGAACATGACCGCTTCATCGACGGGAGCAAAGACCTCCCCAAAGACTTTTACTCGTCGAATACGTTCACCGATTATATGATCCGGTACTTGGAGGAACGAACGGCGGAAGAACAGGAGCAGCCGTTCTTTGCATATCTCCCCTTCACTGCACCACACTGGCCTCTACAGGCACCACCGGAGACCGTTCAAAAATATCGTGGCAAATACGATGACGGGCCGTTGGCACTGCGAGATCGACGACTGCGCGGGCTAATAGAAAAGGGCATCGTGCCAGCAGATGTCGAGCCCGCCCCCTTGCACACGCTCAACACGACCCCATGGGCCGAGCTGCCGGAAGACGAGCAGCGCAAGTCCTGTCGAGCCATGGAGATCTTCGCCGCCATGGTGGATTTGATCGATGTAAACGTCGGGCGCGTCCGAGACTACCTCGAGTCTACGGGAGAATGGGACAACACCTTTGTCGTGTTCATGTCGGACAACGGCGCCGAGGGCCAGCTCCTCGAGGCCATTCCCGTTTTGGCGGGCGCAACCCTCGAGCAAGTGATTCAGAAATACTACAACAACTCGCTGGAGAATCTGGGCAACCACAACTCCTTCGTGTGGTATGGGCCACAATGGGCCTCGGCAGCAACAGCGCCCAATCGCGGCGCCAAGTCATACACGACCGAGGGTGGCATTCGCTGTCCGTGCATTGTGCGATATCCAGCCGGGACAAACCTCCAGCCAGGCACGGTCACTGGGACCTTCACAACGGTCATGGATGTCCTTCCCACCGTGCTTGATCTGGCTGGAATTGAGCATCCGGGCCAGGAATTCCGTGGGCGAGAAGTGGCCCCAGTCCGAGGCAAATCCTGGCGGCCACTGTTGCAATCGTCGGATGGTGAGCAGGTCACTTTGTACGATGCAGAGAAGGATATTGTGGGCTGGGAGCAGTTCGGGATCGCCGCTGTGCGTGTTGGTCAATGGAAGGCGCTATATCTCCCTCCGCCTCGTGGGCCGGGCAAATGGGAACTGTACGACCTGGCCACCGATCAGGGGGAGATTCACGATCTGGCCGACAGTCACCGGGAGAAATTGATGGAAATGATCGCCCATTATGAGACCTATTTTCAGGAATCAGGGCTGTTTGACACATATTCCACGGTGCAGGCGGTGTTGAAGAGTCGAGGGGAGAAGCGGTGGTGGTAGACGGGAATCTTGAAAGGTGTGCAGCACGCAGTCATCATCCTGCACGAGAAGCATGGAAAATAGCTAGGATGATCGGGACAGCAAGAATGGGAGACTGGATGCATGGTTTCTGCTGGAAATGCATGAAATTGCAAGACTGTAAGACTGCACTGGGTGCAATATTGCTGTCTCATTCGTGGTGTCCATTATCGACTGCATGTTCTGTCTGGATCGATCGGTGCAGAATCACCCTGCGACGGTGCTCAATATCAGCACCCGCTAGTGTCAGTGTAATTTAGAATTTCAGTCGGTTGTGGATTGCAACTCCCCATTTTCCCATAGTTGGAAGACACCCGGACTCCTCGCTCACCATTTACAAACACCGCCTCTCCTGGATGCAAGGGCATTGTGTCACCAACCTACCCTTGCGGCCAACAGCTGCAGCGTGCAAAGAAGAGCCACTCGTGCAATCCTCCACGAGCGCCCGATGATGCCGATGCCTAGACATGTACGTGTCTCACGCCCCCGGGGAAGATGATCGCAACAGTGTCCCAGCTCTCCATCATCCATCTCCACTCTGCCATTGCGGATCTCCTGTGCGAAACGAAAACGCGACAAGGGGACGTGCATTATTCCAACCAAGTCAGACAGTCAATCCTCCAGTCTCGGTGGATGCTGGGATTTACGCGGTGAGGCCGCCTCCACTGGATCCACGCCATCCTCCACTGGCCACTCTGCCTAATAATAGGCCTGATACGCCAGATCGGTACTCCACTCGTGCCCAGAGCTGAATACTGTGGTGGCTGGCTTTGTTGCCTTTGTGCTTCCGTCTCCTCCGACATCTCCGACTCTTTTGAAATCTGTATGCCTTCCGAAGATCTCTAGGGCTCGTTGCCCGCTGTCATCCCACCATGTACATTCCGCAGAAACGGTCGATCGACCACAAGAACAGCATCTTCATCATCGTACGTTGTCTGCCCACTCCCGCCTGGCTCCCTTCCGGCTGCACTCGTGTCTCTTCCCTCCCAAGGCGAATCGCTAGCTAACGCGATCCTCACTCGATTCCAGTGCTTCGTGGTCATCATCTTCGTGCTGGCTCTGTGCGCGATCGCATTCTTCCTGGCCCGGTACTTCCGCCAGCGGAACTTCGAACCGAAGTACATCCCCGGCAAGTTCCTGAAACGCAAATGGAAGCAATGGGGACCTGGCGGTGCCTCCTATGGCCAGGTCCCTACACAGGCGACGGGAAATGCAGACCAGGACACCTCATATCGGGGCGCCGGGGGAACAGGTCCCGAGATGACCACCACGACACCCAACTCCAATTCAGGCGTCCAGCGCGAAACCTCGATCCGCTCGATCATCACTCTGCCACCTTACTCGCCCAACCCTAAACCGACCGAACAGGTCGTGGCCCGGGAAGGGGAACGAGGTGGGATGGACATGGTTGTCGAGTTCCCCGAAACTGCCGAAGAGCAAGAAGCCCGTCGGGAAGAGCAGATGGAGTCGCTCTATCAAATCCGCCTGCAGCGTCGCCAGGAGCTGGCTGAGCGGGAGTCGCGCCGCCAGGAACGACGGGATGCCCGGGCTCGTGGCGATTCTGTGCGCCTGGAGGAATTGGCGGCGGAATCTCGTGCTCGCAGCAACCGACGGCGTGAGGCCAGCACCAGCAATACTTCCCTCCCCGCCTCAACCGTCGTTGCCGACCACCAAGCTCGCGAACGTGAACGGCGCATCTCCAGTGTGAGTTATGCTGAGCTTGGTCACGTCCGCCATGACGGCTCTCGTCTTCGCGCCGATTCGCACGACTCTGACAATCACCCGTTGTTACAAGACGCGGCGGTGATTTCCTCGTCGCCGTCCCTGATGGACAATCCCAGCATGTACTCCCGCGTGCAGTCTTTTGCATCCTCGATCATGACCACAGACACGGGCGCCACCGAGATTGATCCACTGGCACTAGGCCCGACGTCAACTCGTGGATCCAGCCGGCCACTCTCCCAAACGCTGTCCCACACGCTTTCCCACACCGACGAGGGTGACCTCGGTGCGACCAACATTCCCCCTCCACCGGATTACGAACAGTTGGACTGGGGCGAGGCACCCGCCTACTCGAGCCCCGTCACGGGCCGACATGAAGGACTTCAGGGCCTGGGACTGACACGGCTGCCATCCATCCATGTTGACGCGGCTAGTCCGATCGCCATCTCCCCGGTAACACCCACCCATCCGCGCTCGCAGGGGTCGGAAGATGGCCAGACAACTCCAAGAGAGTCCGCGCGGACGCCGAGTGTGGCATCAGCGAGAGAAGAAGCCGCTGGAGAAAATACCTCTGTTTCACACTAGACCAGCCAACCTGCCGCCACCGATGGCTGGATTCTGGAGCATCCGGACGTGCAATAATGCGTGTCGGCGCGTTTGTACTCCTAACCTAATGAGCATGATTCACGACTTGTATTAGCATCTCTTTCTTTGTCCGCGGAGCCGCCGAGTTCTTTCTGATCTCCCGGTTCAGCAAGGCGTTTATGGTTTTTGTGGCGGATGGATCTTTTACTGCCGTGGTAGTTTGTCGCCGCTGGTGGTATACATCGGGAATATGGGTCTAGGGATGGGGGGATTTCAGTGGAACGTGGATATGTAGACATCACGGAGAATCAACTCGATGGCGGACAGCGCCTTGCAAAAACGTCGTCCAGTAGGCTTTATTAATCCATACTCTGCTTGTCTCGCTCTGAAAAATGCTGCAGGTTGCATCTCGCATGTTGGCAGTTGGATGAGAGGTGTAGATCGGGCGTGCTGATTGGCCGAGACGCGCGACCAAAACATTCCGGGCCAAAACAAACCGTCCAACTTCAGTTTCGACTCAGCCAAGCTCGAGAGTCCCAATTCACCTCACCTGCGAGCACTTTGAGCATGCCTTTGTCAGACACCAGCTTTACGGTGTCGGACTTTGATCCAGAACACGAAGCCTTAGCATCGACGCGCGAGTTTGGCAGTCCCCAGCTTCCCACGATGCACGACGAACCCGACTTCGCCATCAACACCTCCACCCTCGACCGCGCTTTCCCCGATTTCTCGCAGTTACCCACCTCCGAAGAAGAGGTTGAAGCAGACGGGATGTCCGACGCCAACAGCGATCTCTCAATGGAGCTGGGGCGCGGCATCAACAAACCTGCCCGCCGTCTGGACGATTCGCGGAGCTCCGTTATGAGCTTTCAGAATAGTATTCGCTCATCCTCGCCCGCCGTTCGTGTCGAGTATCCAACGCCACGAAAGAACCCTCCTGCACGCCAGAATCCTCGCCGTGCCGTCGGTGATAATCTTCGAAAGGACGCGCAAGTGCGCCAAGCCAGCCAGGCACAGAAAGAGACCGCCATGAGCCCGCATGTCTCTAAAGGCCAGCGAGACCAGCGTCACACTTTATCCCAAATGCACGCCAAAGTCCGCGACAACTACGACGGCTCAGTCCTGGGTGATGAACGCCCAGCCCCAATTGACATCAAGACACGTTCGACGCGTTTTGGCAACCCCAACAACTCCCAAGAGATCGCGGACGCGGTCGAGCGCGCGTCCCGAGAAGCTTACGCCAAAGAGCTGCGCAGGAGCAATACGGCAGGTACACCCCGTAAGACAGCCGTCAGCATGCACAACGCCAACCACACCACGGGCGACACCATGACTCGCAACTCGTTCCTTCTTCCCGACCTCCCCAATATCTCCGAACTTGTCTCTGGTGTTTACGAGGACGGCACTCCTGTTTTCTCTCGTAACCACAGAATGCGCTCTACTCGATTTGTTTCGCCTCCTCGCGACGCGACGGATGTCTCGTTGACCCGCGAACACATACCCCTAGATGCGGTTCCCATTCCTGAAGACGAAAAGGCTCTGTTCGTTTCTCTGCGCCTTTTGCAGGACAAGGTTGCCGAACTTGAGATGTTCAAGTCCGATGCGGAGCGAAGGATTGACAACTTTCGTGAGGAAAATGCAGCTCTCAAAGCTGGCAGGTCACGACAGTCTGAGAAGTACACCCGTGAAGACGGCGACGATCGACGATCGAAGCGTCCGAGTAATGATAACCAAAGTATGTCCGCATTCTACGCCTGTGTCGTGTGTTGGCACTAACCCTTCGCTCTAGAGCTTGAGGCTGCAAACATTGCTTTGCAGAACCAGCTTGATATTGCTGACCGCAAGGCTCAGGTTCAAGAGGCTGCGGTGAAGCGCCTCAACCAAGAACGTGAATCTGCCATCTCCCAGCTGGGGGTGGCCTATCTTGAAACTCGCGAACTCAAGGCCGAAAATGAGGAACTAAGACAGGAGAACATTGAGCTCAAGTCTCAACTAGCCCGATTCTCGCAAAAGAAAGCCCACGAACAGGATACGGTCGAGTCAGACGCCAGTGTGAGCCCGTCCGAGGCTGATGACAGCCAAATGTACACAGAGCGCAGCGCGGACTACAGCCGCAGCACTATGGACCTCACTTCCAGGAGTACCCGCTCCAAACCACGGACAAGACGCCGGGATGACTCTCACGCGAAGGTCTCCACACAAGTTGACAAGGAGATTTCTCGACTGGAGAAGGAGCGCGCGGACGAGGCACTTTTCTCCCTCGACCTGCCTTCGCCGAAACGTGTAGCCACGTCGAAATCAGCGAAGGCGGAACCCCACCGCCACTCTGATAACAAGAGCTCCCGAAAGCAATCCAATACGAGCAAGCAGCGCATCAAGCGGGTTGTTGTCGAGGAAGCGAGCGGGCCTGTCGAGACCACTGGGCAATCCAAGGCGTCCTCTGATGTTCAGGATCTGACCCTGCTGAGTGTGATTGATGTGAGTTGCCTTTCTTCGTTTCTCTCCATGATTATAACTGACACCTTTTAGGAGAATGAGATTGCCCGTCTGCGGAAGACTCTGGAGGAAGAGCGGCTGTCCCGCAAGCAACGTCGCTCGAGCGCCACAAAAGAACCTACCACCACTGAGACTGTGAACACCACCCGCCAGAGCATTCTCAAGGCACCTCTTGCGCGCAAATCCTCCATGCGAGGAGAAAGCAAGCCCAGCATTCCCCGGCCGGCATCGGCTGCCGGTGATATCACCACCCGATCAGTAGCAACTACAGAGGGCGACAACAGTTTGGTTGTGCCAACTGCAGAGCGGCCCAGGCGTCATTCAGACCACTCAGTTGCCTCCAGGGCACAAGGCAAGAAGCGCCGAAATGTCGAAGACATGACGTCTGCCTTCATTCTTCCAGACATTACTCTCAGTCGTGCGGAGATCGCAGCCAGCAACCCATCCCGGCTCCCCGAGTCCGCCCAGCGAGCCTTGAATAGTATTGCCCAGCACGACGGAAACAACTGCGTCGTTTGCAAGAACGTGCTTCCTCACGATGGCCCTTGCAACCATGAACCCGTCAAGATCCCTAAGCCTGTTCCCGTTTCTGAGCGAATGCCTAATCCCTCGCCATACAACGAAGAACCCACCATGCGTCCCTCGCAACCACCAGCCGTCGCTCTTGCGAACGTCCTCAAGGTCCTTGAAGATGAACTCTCTCACTTGAAGATGCGCCTCGCTGGCTACCAGAGTGCATTCAACAAGCTGGATGCGTCGCTTGGCAAGCGCCAGCGAAAGGGTATTATAGAGAAGATTGAAACCGTATTGCGAGACATCGACGTAAAGTCGGATCAGATCTACTCGCTCTACGATGTACTGGAGAGCCATAAGAATGTGCAGGATATGACGGAGCAAGAGATGGAGATGACTTTGCAGAGTATTGGCGTTGAGAACATGTCGGCGGCTGAGTCTACCGGGCGTGTAGATACTGACGACGACGAGCTCCCTTGGGAAGGTATTGAGAGCACTGCGGAGCTCACGGGTCGTACTTAGCTTGATTAGAGCGTTATTGTTAGTTGTACCCTACTTGCATTTCAAATGGACGCTACTGGTTTTGGTAACAAGTTTCCATGACTCATGGCTTCCTCCTCGGACTGACTGGCCCAAGAATTTCTATTTGAGTTGAGAAATAAACATCATCCTGGGTTATCTGTTTTAATGAGGAGACTATCAGAATACAGAGCAACCACTTCTTCATCAAATCGATGCCATTTTGATCACATTAAAATTTGAGACGCCAGCGCTATGCTATGAACCCCACCATGTACAAAAGATGCACGATTATGCTTTATCTTCGCCGCCCGCCACCATCGCTGCACCCTCTGTCGATGCCACTTTGGAGCTGCCCAAGGCCGAAGTAGCCTCGCGCTGAGAAACTTCATCTTCGACAAAGCACCCAAGTCCCGCAAATGCCTCTAACAAAGTCCGAGAATAGTACTCCCGCAGATCATACCCACCAGCCGCAGCCCTGGTATCTGCCCGAAGACGTTCGAGGAAGGGCGAGGGGTAAGATTGCTGGAGGACATAGTAGTCGCGTTTCTCGGGGACGAGGCCCATGAAAGGATCGTAGGGCTTCTCCGGCTCGGGAGTCTTGATCTTGCGAAGACCCTTGATAAGACCCGTGTCCGCCGCGGTCCCTGCGGTATCCGCCGTGGTGAGAGACATGCCAGCCTGCTTGGTCTCGGATCCACGCAGAGCAGCTTGTTTCTGCCGAATCCGATCCTCCTCGCTGCGCCGGGCCGACGATTTCTTGAGGAGCACTTTGTGCCCCTCCCGAGCAATAGCTGCGGCATCGGCCGTGGTGCCCGCTGCTAGTCGGGACAGGAAGTCTTCGCGTCCGGCTTGGATTTCCCTCCGCTCGTTCTCGTATTCCTGCCGCACGGCCTGTCGTCGGAGTCGGGCCTCCTCTTGTTCCAAGGTCATGCGCGTTTGGAAGGAAGACGCCTCCTCTTCTTCGAGGGCTTGGTTTATCCGGATGGACTGCATGTTCTCCGCCTTATACTTCTGGAGCTGTGCTTCGGTTTTTGCCACATCGATGCGGGAAACGAGGTTGGCGATGATCTCTTCGCGCTGCTCGAGGAAGTCGTCGTATGCGCGTTTAGAGTCGAATTCGTCTTCGCGGCGGTTGAGTCTAATAGATTGTCATTTCAGCTGGGCTTGTCAAATTTGCAAAGGAAGCATCTGTGTCGTACATGCTCATTACGCGCCGCCGAATGTCCACCTCCCGCTCCACGCCAATATCCTCGAAGGTCTGCTGACGAAATCGGTTCTTGCGCAGTGTCTTACGGCAGCCGGCCACCGGGCAGTTTGCTGGGCCGGATGAGAATATACGGTCCACGCATGACTCGCACATCTTGTGGTAGCACTCCGGGTTGATTAAAAAGCGCATGTTCGGGTTGAGGTAGCGCGAGGACTTGCACACAGGGCAGACCTCTGGACAAAGGCAAGCCTTAGCATCATGAGCCACAGATGGCGAGATGCAAACTTACCATCGTCATCCCGACGGTCAATCCCAGTCTTTGAGGCCATGACGGCAGCGTGGTGCGTGGGGGAGTGAGAGTTGCAGGGACGGATATCTACGCAGCGACGAAAGCTGGAGATAAAGACCCACCGCGCACGGACCAGCTGCAGTGCTGCGCTTTTTTTTTGCCCCTCCGCCGCTTTCACTTCATCTTCCACTCTCTGAGCTGGTATGAACCTGCTCGTTCCAGACTGGTGCAACCCGTCCTAGTCGGTGAATCATGGGGGTCCCTAACCCTAGTCTTGACTCGCTCGAGCAGCGCCGTCTGACCCTCGAAGACAACATCCTCCAGCTCCAGAAATCACTCTACCACTGGCGCACCTGGGAAGCAGAGTACGACGGCTTCCGTGACGAAATCCGTGAACTGCACAATGACGCTTCGACTGAAGATCTTCTTCGCGTGGGCCGTGAATTTGGAGGCACGCTGGTCAACGAGGAAGAAATGCAAACCATTCTAGGAAAGCAGGGCGTGACGCGGTCTCGCGAACAGGTCATCGGTCTCCTTGGGCGGCGGATTGACTATGTGAAACAGAATGTTGCGACTATGGAAAAGAGGCTGCACTCCGCGGAGGACGATCTAAGTGCGTTGGATACAAAAGATCAAGTGTCGACCGAGCGAGGTGCGGACTTCCCTATGCGGGAAATCTTGGAGGAACTGGATGACGATGGAAATGTGGTCTCCAGATCCGTAAATACGCCAGGTGACCAAGCGCCGCAGCTACTGGAGGTCTTGAAACATGCTGGTGTGGAGGATATTCCTGAGAAGATCAGAGCAAGCCAGAGTACTTCCAAGACCCCGTCTGCTGCATCCCAAACGAATAATGGTGCGCCTGTTACAAGCCAGTTCCCAGATCAAGCCACAGCTATTACTCGGTCAACTCCTGCGCCAGAAATGAACCGCTTGTCACAAGATGAAGAGATGGACCTGACTCGCCCCGTGTCTCTGGTCACAGCAGAGGACCGCAAGGAGCCACCAGTCACCGCTGTCGACGAGTCCCCAGAAGAAGCCAGGTTACGCCGTGAGATGCTTCAATACGGCATTGATGAAGTTGGTGCAATTGTCGCAGAGCTGGAACTGGATGAAGATGGAAGTGAGTTCTCCGTCGACGACGAAGACTACGACTTTGAGACAGAGGAGGAAGAGGAAGATGAGTTTGGTCGGTCACACACCGTGTTGTCCGATGAGTATCATCAGCAGATGCGGGAATTGGAAGCCAAATTGAATGCTCGTGGAATGTGGAATATGGGCAAGGATACACAAACGTTCCCGGAGGAAGTGCAGCAAGAGATTGAGCAGCCTGCTCCGGCAAATGATGCTCAACCCGACAGCGCCGCAGGGGACTCTACCAAGGGCAAGAAACCGAAGAAGCGTGTCGCATTTGCCAATGATCTTGACATTGCCCCGACTTCCGAACCACCAAAGCCTCAACCCCCGGTGGCCGAGAAGCGATCTCTTCCACCACAGCCCGACGTTCCTGTGCTCACAGATGCCATTGTTGAGCGCACTGATCGTACGCAAGAGCCCCAGCCGGCTACGGCCGGTGTGCCCAAGAAAGTCTCACGCTTCAAGAGTGCTCGATCTGCACCTCCAACCGCTGAAGCCGACAAGAACACTTCCACATCATCCAAACATTCGAAGTTTGCGGAGGCCCGTTTGGCCCGAAAGCAAGCAAATACCGTTCCATCAGCAATCCCTCCTACTTTGTTCCCCGCCACACCTCACGAGCCCAAACCGTTCTCCACTCCAATTGCCGATATCGCCACTGACCCATCAACTCCTCGACCGCCCCAAGGGAAGACTCTGGCTGATCAGCTTGTTGAGCGAGACATTGCTCCAGGTGCAGCCAGGGCCCCAGAGCCAGATGAGCTGGATGAGGAAATGCACCGCCGTGAGATCGCTAGCGAGTTCTACAACATTCGGAACCGCATGATCCAGAATAATGGCGGTTTTGTGAATAATGACGCTGAAATGGTTCCCATTGAAACAGAAGAACAGCCACGGGTCAGCAAATTCAAGGCTGCGCGGATGCGGTAGCTTGGCCATCATTCAGCATTTGTTTCTTTCCAGCATGCGAGCCCGATCACATCACCGATACCCAACCGAAATGATAGACTGTACTATAAAACACTAAGTATCCAAATTGCATTGGACGAACTCATGAATTCTCTACTTCTGAATTGGAACGGGGCAGGCCTATAGCCGGAATTCATTTTGTCATGGCACTTGCCATGTCATCCCAATGGACATACCCTTCTCTCAGAGAAGTCAATGGTATGGGCCCATCACAAGCAATTCCAAGATAAAGTGCAATTTGGGGGCTTCTCTGGCTGCATCACCTTCGGATTCCTTGGCCTTCTAATCCCTTCTGGGCTAGGGACGTTGTCTGTATTGTGCTTGCTTTAGAGTACCTACGGGCACCCCTCTGGCAAAGTCGGGCTGGCTGGGAATCCGAGCAGTGGAGATGTGGTTTATTTTTTCTTCCCCGACATATACGCTCATTCTTCTAGCTCTAGAATATCTCTGTGCTTCTCGCCCATGCAAGGAGTAAGTAACAATTTTTGAAAAGAATCCAACTTGCCTCCAGTCTGGCCTTCCCTCCAATCCTGAGAAAAGTCTCCATATAGCACCATCCTGGACCCTGAACGGCGTGACTCGGCCAACCATGAATTGCTTGAAGAGGCATCCCACAGTCCCGTCGTAGCAGTAAAAGGGAGGATTCGTAACGTCGGCACGGATGTGCAAAAGCCGACTTTCAGCACCGAGTAAATATCATCAATTATCGTGGCAAGGATCACGGTTCTCCGCACGCTTTCCGAGAAGACCCATGCTTCCCACGTCGCCGCAGGTCCGGAAGTACTGGCGCGCATATGCAGTTCCAAGGTCCACGTCCGGAGAACGTCCAGATTCTGTTCCGCGATTGACCGCTGGCGTATATCGCCGTCAAACAATTGCATGGTATGGAAAAGCATCAACGCCTGCACGGCCGCCAATAGATCTTCCAGTGGGAGGGTCTGGCAGTCCTGCCGGACCAGTTGGGCAGCTTTGCTTTCCAAGATCCGGAAGACCGTGTCCTCGGTCTCGGCGGACTTCATGCAATAGGACGCGGAGACCGAAAATGCATCTTGTATAGCATCGGGGAGGTGGGTTTCATATAGGCGGGGGTGGATGAAAGGCGTGCTACGGTGCCGGGCAAACATGCGTGGAAATCCCTTAATACTCCGCAGCAGCTGACTGGTGGACCACTTGTCTAGAAACGCGACATCTGGATACAACGTCTCTGACAGGGACGGCGGGAAGGTAAGGAGGGACGGGTTGATAGTCATCCAGTCCGGGCCGCCGAGGGCGCTGAGAGGATCGGACGATAGCGGGCTGAGTTGCGGAGACTGCGCTGAGAGGTCACTGAACTGCTCCCAGGCATATGAGTCAATTGGCTCTGGGATGCTGGCGTCCTTGCTGGGGCGCATGGATACGCCGACGTAGCTGCATCGAACTCCGCGGGCGAGACACCGAGAGCATTGCGGAGTTTGGCGGTTGCAGCGCCGCTTGCCCTCGGCGCATGCGACGCACGATTTCTGACGGGAGCGATAAGGGCCTGATCGGCACGACATGGCTTTGTGTGGCTGGGGTTCTGGCGTTGAGAAAGAACAAAGCTGGCGGGGGCGATATCGCAAGGCTGAGAATTCCGCATCAAAGTCCGCAAAGTCCGCAAGCGCCATTTGGTAAGCAGCGCCGCCGTTGGAATCGTCAAATCAAAGATGTAGAGCCAGTCATAGCGTCAGATGCTGGTCTTCCTGTCCAGGTCCCCAATGGAAAGTCCGCAGCCATGCTTATGATACCCAAGATAGCTCGCAGATATATAAAGGGTCAGTTGCTCCTCTGACAGTCACTCAGGCTCGCAGTCACCATTCCAAAGTTCTACCAAACAAGACGTTCTGTCATCACGACTTTCATATTTAAAATGGCTATCACCGAGCTTATTTTCCCTTCGTTGAAAACGGACAAAGCCTCGATCGACGAGGTGGAGCGAAACTGGCCGGCTTTCAGCAAGCAATTGATAGATCCCAACCCGGGGCTTTTCAATGCATTCCGCGGCTGGGTACTGTCCGAGGGCGACAAAGACGTACGAGGCGAATACAAAGAGTTTCTGCTATTTGGTACGTCTGACAAAGAAGACTCATCCCTGATGACCGGCGGTCTCGATCACTGACTGTGTGACAGAATGGAAGGATGAGGCCTCATTCCACGCCTTTTTCAACGGCGAGCAATTCGCCAAATTCCGAGCCATGGTCGGGCATCTTTTAACTGGCCCTCCAGCCCTGCAACTCTACAACACCAACGTCAGCCCTAAAGTGTGCGGCCTTGCTCCCGTCGTGGAGATCATCAGGGTCCCAGTCTCCGATGCTGAAAGTGTCAAGGCTGCAGAGCGCGCGTGGGAGGGATTGTCCGAATTCTTGGTTGAGCAACCAGCGAACAAAGGAACTGTCACATATGGCAAGAGTTTGAACTTGGAGGGAGAACTCTTCGCGGGCATCATCGGGTGGGCAAGCGCTGAAGTAAGTCTATCGACCTCCACCATGCCCGAAAATGTGTAAAGTACTGACCTACCGTTAGGATCGTTCCGAGATATCCAAGCAAGAAAAGTTCCAGCAAGGGCTGTCCTCGTTGGGATCTCTCGGAGAGGTGTCCCATATTATGGTCGATGCGTCCCCGATGGATCTGCCAGTTTTGCAGGAAGCATAGAGACCACTGTTGTAGTATAAGTATTGTACCTAGATGATTAGAGACTCGCAACTCACTCACGAAATTTGAAATATAAACGGCGGCTGCCTTATCTAAACGAAGGCGAACATGCTAATGTCCTATAACCTCTTTGTAGTTAGTATAACTACAAGGAGCATGTGAAAACGAGTATGTGCGTTGTGCCATTTCTTCGAGTTTGTAGCTGGCATGAAGCCATACGTTCATTGTTCATTAATGGAGGTATCATGGCGGTATAGTCATAAAAAGTCATCAATGCATTAAATCGAGTGACCTGGCAGAGAGAAATGATTCCTCACACGTCGATTGCCGAGTCGCTGTGCCATGCACATAAAACCCCCAAGCGCAGTCCGACTCCCACGGCAAGTATGTGTATTAAAGTGGCCAGAGCTTGCACACGGAGATCGTGGGATCCAAGAGTCAGCGCCGCTAGGAGCATAAGAGGATAGAGAAACCAGGGCTTCACGGCTAGCGGAGAGCAGGGATGAAGAACAGTGGCCAATTTAACGAGAAACAAGGAGAACTGCAACCCTGGCGAGGAGATAGAGGTTGTCTTCAAGAACTCCAGATTCGGGAAGCGACTTGGAGGTGGCGGGAGAAGCTGTCGGTGATTGACAGGTTGGGCGTGTGGTTCATGAGCAGAATCACTGTGATGGTGTCTGCTTGGGGTTGTCGGCGGTGAAGTCGTATATCTTGGGCGAACGACGAGGTCTCGATCCGGACCGAGAGACGGGCGTCCGTCTAAGAGTGCAGCTGAGGCGGGTGTTGAGCTGCCTGGGGAAGCGGCGGCGTCAAACATCGAGTCATGCCGATATGCCACGGAGTTACGGGATAGCATTTTCTTGGTGGGCGAAAGAGCGCGCTCCATGGACGGCTGCGGACTATCGACTGGTCGGATCCGCGCACTACCAGGGAGGTCAGGGCTAGCCGAGCTTCCTCTCTTGAATCGAAAGTTTTCGCTGGTGTTGGCACCGACCTGGATGCCGCTCAATACGTCCTCCGCCGTAGGTCGTCGATCGGGATCTGCCGACAGCAATCGTTCCAAATAGCGGTAGAGCCTCTCTGGTAGGTCTGGTCGCATTCTCCGTGCGTTATCAAATCCAGTCCAGCTGGTGATCTCGTCACGCAGCTGGTCCAAGTCTTCGTTTTCCTCATTGATGATGTCGGCACTATCGTATGGGAGTTCTGCAAAACACAGGAAGTAGAGAATCATGCCAAGTGAGAAAATGTCAGATTTGAAGGTGAAATTGCCAAATGGACCATTGGCATATTCTCGGCGAAGAACCTCAGGCGCGCAGTATGACACTGTTCCTGTCGCACCCGTTGACTTACGCATTGCATCTTGGGATTGAACTTCACCAAAGTCGCTCACCAAAACTCGAATACCATCACTTGTCTCGTGTAGGAGACAATTGTGCGGCTTCAGGTCACGATGGATATATCCATTCATATGGAGATGTCGTAGGCCAGAGGTGATGTCCCGGAAAAATGAGTAAATCTCATCCAGTTGAAGCATGCGTGGGCCCTTTGTGTCCCCTCGTAAATCGGGCTCCCCTTTTGATCTTCGGCGAAGGCGCTCCTTTAGCTGTTGTGCCGTGGAAGAAGTTTGGACGGAGCCACAGATGTAGTTGTGCAGATCACCCGAGTTGCAGTACTGCTGCAGAATGAAGGCACAGGGCACACTGGGCCCGAATATGTTGATTTTCGCATTTTCCAACCAGACATGCCGGTAGGAGACGAGATTCTGGTGCGAAAGGTGCTGCAATAGCTGCACTTCGCCCAGAACCTTCTCCAACCATTCGTGGTCATCACCCACGGGCACACGTTTACATGCGTAGTGCCCGAGAGAGACCCCGTCCAGCATATGCTTCACAAGCAGCACCACCCCCTTCCCGCCCTTTCCCAGCACCCTCTCCTCGACGAAGAACTTCTTGAAATAATCCTGACTGAACGCGGCAGACGATATCCCTTGAGACGGCGTGGATCGTGGGGGCCCGTTGCCGGCAGGGCCGTCTGAGAGGGCAGGTTGAACGAGACGACGACGCGGAGACGGAGGCGTGGAGGAGCTGGCGGAGCTGGGCAGGCTGTTATTGAGCATGCGGAAGTAATTCGGGTTGACGAATTCCCCCTCGGGTTCCGCATTTCCACGATGCCGGCCTCTGCTGCCTTCCCGCATGGGTCGCTGGCAAAAAGGGCAGTTGGCAAGCTCGACATCGGGCTCCTGGTTGTCTGCTGCATTACGGAGAACTAGCTGTTGGGAGTCACGATCGAACACAACCACCGAGTCATTGTGCCGGCTATATACTGGTCAGCTCATGAACAAGATCAGAGTCCACCGATACCCACAGTACAACATCACGGCTGCCTCCATGGTAGGGGATCATAGACATGTCTTCCGGCATGACTGCAGACGCATCTCGGAGAATGGTCAGAGCAGATGTGACATGTCGCGTGGAGCTCTGGAGAGATGACGGAGGTGAAACCCCACGGCCGCAGGCGGTGAGACCTCGGCATGTCGGGAGGCATTTGGCGATAGACAAAGGAAAGGGGATTGCGGTCTACAATGCCAAATTACAGTATACAGCTTCAAACATGGCACATGAATGGTTTTCATTGGACCAATGGTCAAATGGGGGTATCTAAAGCGGCATCAGAGGGCCTTGGAACTGCTATGTATGCCGGGATCGTGGTGGAACTGAGCGCGAACACCCACAAAGTCGTGAGGCCATGAACTGCACACGGCAAAGGCTTGCTATGTCAATCGACCGAGTTCGGCCTGGAAAGACTATTGGACCCCTGTCCTGCAGTCTGTCTGGGAGACCGATCTTCTTTCAAGATGGTCCAGGCGGTGGTGGTGCTGCTGCTGAAGCGCAGGCGATGGGTGGGCATACTCTAATTTTTCAAGAGTGCATGCAAGCCACCATATGAGGGGGTATTGACAAAGCGTCAAAACTGTCTAGTGACGCCCGTTTAAGCATCGATTACTCAGTCTTCCTCGCCGCTCTCCACGTCACTGATCTCTAGGTTTGCGATGGAATCATTGTCATCCTCATCGTCATCGTCGAACCCTTCGAATTCTCCACCAGGCTGCGAATCCGAGGACTCGGCCTCTTCGGCGGGTTCGGTCTCGTCAATCTTACGCTTGCGACCCATCTCTCCAAGGCGGCCTTCACGACCCTCGATCTTCTCGTCATCACCGCCAGTTCCCTTGGGAGGCGGGGTGAACCAAGGGGTCTTTCCACGGAGGAAGTCATTGATGACCATTTTGGCGACACCGTCCAAGTCAGGCTCACCACCCTTGAGCAATCGGCCACCCTTGCGAGCCAGGCGACTCAGGAAGTCGATAGCATCACTTGGCTCCTTAATGCCGTAAGTGCGCTCCAGGTGACGAGGCTGCACGCGACGAAGAATGGCAGGAATGTACTGCTCGGGATTCTCAACGTTCTCCACACGGCAGACACCACGTAGCAGAATGTCCTCTTCTGTGTCATTCTGGTTCGGCGGCACCACACCAGGGCAGTCGATGAGATAGATTCTCTTCATCAGGGTGACGTATTGCCACACCTTAGTTTCACCGGGAATGGGAGCGACAGTGCAAACCTTCTTCTTTCGAAGAGTGTTGATGATAGACGACTTTCCAGTGTTGGGGTAGCCAATCAGACCAACGGAGATTTGCTTGCGGTCAGAGTGCAGAGATGAGAACTGACGAAGGAGCTGGATTAAAGACCCCTTGCCAAAAGAGTTGTTGATAGAAGCGTGGAAAGCAAGAGTCGGATAATCTTTTGATAAATGACGAACCCAAGCAGCCTGGTGTCAGATGCAATGTTAGCAAGGTGTTACCAACAGATTCATGGGTGAAAATAGAAATGTGTGGGATGTTACTAAGAGATCTGCTACGAAGCCACCAAAAAGGCAGAAGCAGATCTCAACTCTTAAACAAAACACATCTGTCCCTTGCGACAGGCCTTCAAGACGAAGACCAGTCAGCCTAGCTTCAGAAAGAAGTTCGGCGCGGGCCAGTGTTAATCTACCAAAGCTGTAACAGACAGACCTCCATGGGAGAAAAGCACGACAGGAGTCGCAGGAAGAAGCCTTGACTTAGCAATGGAACGGCCGACGGCCAACTCACAACAAAACGAAACAAAAGCACGAGCAGAGCAGAGAAAGGCAGTGTATAGAATGAGAGAAGCAATAATGATGGGGAAATGAGACTTACAGCAACACCAGTCGGGACAAGATCAGTCTTATTCAAGACGAAGATCAAATGCTTGTGAGGCGCCTCCTCACGAATGTATTTCTCGACACTCCGACAACGAGTACCGTTCGGGTCACGAGCATCCAGTACATGGATCACCACATCGGAGGAGTCAATAACCTTGTACAGCTCATTCCAAATGCGCTTGCTCTGGCCCTTGGAGAAAACGGACTCTCGGGCGGTGCCGAGAATGGTATCTTCCATGGCACCGACGTCACCAGAGACGATAGGAGCACCATCTTCAAAAGTTTCCTGATCATGTTTCTCATTGTACGACTCTTGCGTCTTCGCAGTCTCGCCAGCGAGATCTTCCAAAGAGGCCACGCCGAGTTTGACACGCTTTCTTTGGGCCTTGGGGCCGAAGGTATCGTTGAAGGGATTATTCTCAATCTCCATCTTGGCCTTGTGTTGCTTCAGTCCGTTCACGCCATCATTGTCGCGAATCAAGCTCATGGGGAGCTTGTTGGTCTTCAGCAGCACCTGGTATGGGTCGGACGCACGCTCGGCGACAGCCTCGCGGAACGACGTCAGAGCCTCCTGCGAGATGACTCGGGTGTTTCCAAACCACTTTCGGTTGGGCTCGATGCGAGCGACTGGGGCATCAGTGGACTGGTAGGAGGCAGCCTTGGTGATTTTTCCGGAGGCGTTGCGTTGAGCTTTACCATCCTTAAACATATTCAGGTGCTTAACCTTCTTCGCATTGCTAGATGAAATTCAGTCAGCCCAAGCTCCAGCCATTGCAATCGAGTTTGCAGCGTTGACGTACCGATAGAAGTTTTCACCTTTGGTCCTCACGTTCCCCATGCCATCGCCAGTTTTTCCCTGGCGCTCTTTACGAGCAGCCTCCTTCTTTCCGGTACCCATGATGAGGTCTCCTGGGATTTGGTATCTGATAAAAGAGTTTGACCTTCGAGTTAAATTTCGAAGGCGTGACCAAACACAAGGACTGGCAGAGCGCGAAGAGAAGAGAAGAAAAAAAAAGGCGGAACACTTATTTTTTTTTGGGCGCCAAGAAAGCGTGGTGCACGGACCACGGCAAAATCGCTTCTGTTTCTCCCAACTGCTTCATCCGCGCATTCTCCTTTACGATCGGCATTACAGCGGTCCTCGGGCCGGTTTCTCTGTTTTCATTCTTGATATTTCTCTTGCAAGTCCTTCCGGTGGACAAGGATTTGTCAAAAGGTGCAGCATGTCTGCCCTTCGCAACAGCCGCACTGCCAGCGTGCAGGTCCGTGGCTTCGCTACCACCTCCAGTCGTCGGATCGGGCCCGAGTCCCCTCAATTCATTGACATCCCACGACCTATTCAACCGTCCAATCCCGTCAAGCCGAACGTGAAGGGCACCCTCCCCGTGCCTCGCGAGATCTTCCCGGCCCGCCGCGCAGACAAGCCGCGGAAAGCGTACCTCGATGCCGTGACACCCGAACCCGCGACCGAGCGAACGGTGAACCCGAAGAGCGGCGACGCCGAGAAGCAGGCCTTCAAGCTCAAAATGGCGGTCCTGCGGAGACAAAACCTCCGTGCCGGTCTCCGGGACCTGTACAAGCGGAAACGTGCGGCGGAGGACACAATGTTCAACCGTAGCATCCAAAATCAAGCCCAAAGAGAGCGCATCCTTCAACAACCAGAGCCAGAAGATGAGCGTCTGACGCGACCGTCAGTCGTGCAGGCCATGAAGGCTCAGAAGCACTCGGTCCTTGCAGACCCTAACCGGGAAGAGCGTCTCACTCTATCCAAGGCTCGCATGGAGGCCAGACAAACGCAAAAAGATGCACAACGGCAGGATGATCTCCAATCTCTTTACATGAATGCCCGCACCTTTATCACGACCGAAGAACAACTGGCTGCTGAGATCGACCGAGTATTCCCCGATGGAGAGAATGAGGCCTGGCGCAACGACCACCAGCCAGGCGAGAACATCTGGAATTTGGGCATCCCACCGACTGTCCAGTCGGTTGTCAATGTGGGTCGGAAGAGCGAGACTGCTCGCTGGGATGTGATCCAAGACCGAGTCAAGAAGCTCGGCGAGCAGATCACTGGGGGCAAGCTGTGATCTGTTATGGATCTTGCATCATGTATATTATCTGTGAAGCTATTAAATTTGATTCTGTGCACTTATGTAACCCAAGGAATGTTTTCTGCAATCTATGTATCCTGGACGTCGCGTGTGATATATTTTCAGTAGCCGGGAAGCCTCCCAGCCTTCCAAGGTTCCAAGGTTGACCCCCGGGCCATGAGTTACTGACGACTTTCGTGTGATTCAGGATGTTTCGTTCAAATAATTAGTTACGGTTTAGGATATATGGCAAGGTTCTAATATACACAGCAGACAGAAAGACTCCCAGGATGTGAGCACAATTCATATAGCGTTGACATTCGACAATCGTTGTGTTATTCAAGCACGCGGATTTTACCAGAGTAACTGTTGCGCTTTTTTGTCAACAGAGAAGTCCTGGGATCCAGAAGTCGATGACGTTGAGGCGGAAACAACGGCGGATCTTTCATCGTCTGCAACACCTCAAGGTCCATACCATATTCCGCTTCAATGATCCGTTTGCAATTGGCATACATGACATTGGATTCGAAGAGATGCATGTCGTCTCGTGTGTACTCCCCACAGATCAACGACAATGCCTCGAGACGAAGTGGTAATAGTCGGCATTTGAGGACGACAAAGTAGATATCCGGTCCACATTGTTCCCGGAGCATAATGGCCGGCGATTGTGTTGGCGGGCGTTTCCTGATGAACTTGAGAATTTTCTGAAACTCGTTAACGTAGTTGTCGTAGGCCCATTCATCCTTCAGGGAGCACTCTGCCGGGATAGTCGTTACCAGCCAGTTGATTTGAAGCATCTGTAGAGTCCAATCATTCACGGGGTTCCGCTTGACCCGCGCGCTTAAGCCTTGAAACGAGACCGACCACTGTTCGAGGTAACTCTTGCATCGCTCTGCTTCCTGCACAATGGATTGTGGCCATTGAGGCTCGACCCCTGGGGGACAAAGGGCACGACATTGAGCCACTGACCGTTTCAGTTTAAATATGCGAGCCGCGAGGCCGGTGATCGACCTGTGGGCCCGTATAGTCGATTCGAATGGACGAGTAGCAAAGGTGCAGTCGTCTCCAGCGCAGTCGCCTTTGAGACATCCGCCAAACGGACATCCGTTATGCACGAGTAGAGGGATATCAGACCATTGAGGATCTTTGAACAGAAGCGGGAGATAGACCAGTGAGCGAAAAAGGGGCACAAGAACGGATTGGGGACACAAGCTGTTTACAATGTAAACCCCGTGTCTGAGATGATTTGCGGCCGCGTGGTGGTTCCCTAGGTGGTTTTCGATGCCTATGAACAAAGCACAAGCAACGAGGAGTGGGTCGGCGTGGTGGGATTGGAGCCCTTGCGCCGTTAAGTCCATGGTTGACTTGATGGCGCTGTTGTAATGTCGAAGGGCATAGTTGGTGTTGTTGGGCAGAGTGTAGGTCAGAGTGGATTCGTTCAGGGCATCGAGACATATGGCGGCGTGCCTCACAGCAGGCTCATAATGGGTCAACTGAGGGATGAATTCAAGCCAGACCTGGCCTGATACTGGCAGCCACGGACTCCCCTGGGTCAGGCGATAGAAGTGGTCTAGATTACGTAGGGAGTTGTTTTCTGTGCCTGGAAGAATGGATGACCGAATTCGCGGCACAACACACCAGGAGACCGCCGCCACCGCCGCCGATCCCGAGTCCATTGGAAATAAATATCCTTCGCATCTGCGGCCAGTCGACTGGCATCGCGTGCAGTGTGGACGAGTCTCTTCACATTTCACTTTCCGAACTCTGCTGCTATGTGAGCCTTCGCACAAAAAAGCTTATCAATCCCTGAATCTCTAGCGGCTTGACTCACTTGCAGGTAATGCATCCTGTACGGACCCGCAGTAACCCTCTGCGATTTCCCTTGGTCGTTACCCCCGTGGACAGTTGCATGTTGCTAAGAATCTGTGTGACCTCGACCCAGCTCTTTTGAGTCAATTGGAAGCCATGCGTGTATGTGAACGGCCGGGAGGAAGGTGGCAAGGGCATTTTATGTCAAGGATTAGAGTTGGGGGCCAAGAGCCTCGCAGCGCTCGAGTCAAGACTCATTTGGATCGCCCGTTTAGACCAATTGCGATCGACCCTGTAAATGCCTAAACTGCAATAAACGCAGAATACAAAGTGATCGCTGCGCCAATTCCTAATCCGGCATGGCCATGAGGGGCGACAAAATACTGGACGGTCCCTAATCCGCACATATTGAAGAGAAATTCAAATAGGTTCTTGTAAGGCAGACTATACATCGATCAGCGCGGCAATAGGATTATATACATCTCTGCTCAAATCATAGATGACCCCTCCGAGCCTATTGCTTCACGAGAACCACAATTGAAGTATAGGTGGACGCGGCATAATTGTGTATCTCTTCAATGCGTAAGCCCGCGCGATGAGCCAGTGTCTGCCATTGTTGTCGCGACCGCTCTTTGCCACCGAAGGCAATCATCATAGAGAGATCGGCCAACGTTGCTTGCCAATGGGCACCAGTATCTGGCAAGACCACCTCATCGATCAAGATGCGTGAGCCGGAAGACATAGCGTTGGCCGTGTTCTGGAGGATATATGTGGCCTCCTTGTCTGGCCAGTCATGCATGATTCTTCGCAGGTAGTAGAATTTCGCACCTGCGTTGGGTTTAGATGGCTGTCTTTCTCCGTTAAGTCAATACCAGCACTCACCAGTAATCGGCTGCTCTTGGAAGAAGTCGTAGGCCTCCGCCTTGACGCCCTCAATTGGCGATAGCTTGTTGACTGCCTCAGGTAAGTCTTGGAGGACGAGACGGCCTAGAAGATTGGGATACTTCTTTCCCAGCTGGGTGCACTGGTGACCGTGGCCGCCACCAATGTCCACAAAGAAGGGTCTTTCTGAAGGCTGGGGCGCAGTGGATGGCACATTTTGGGCTTCTGTGTCGAGGATATTAAAGCCGACTGTCCACTCGGCACCTTCAAGTGCAGTCATAATCTTCTGCAGGGACTGAAAGTGCTTTGGGTTCTGCACAAGCCAGTCAAAGCAGCTTAGCTTGGTATGGAAAGCTTTCTGAAATGGTGTCTCAAGGTGACTGGTAACGTCTTGGTACTTGTTCTCGATGAAGAAATCAGGCATAGCCTGGACAATGGGACCAAATGTGTCGAACCTTGATCTCAAGGTCAGTGTCAGATAAAGACGCGCGTGGGCATTGGAAGTAACCGACCCATAGTAAACCATTCCTTCGCCTTTGGAATCAGCCAGAACGCAGGTGACATTGCAAGCCTGATATTCGTTGGCCTTGACCTCCTTGACCACGCTGGTTGCCGCAAGATGACGCAGAATCCTCTCTATTCCGGATGAGATGAGCCAGACCACTGTGGTGATTTAAACTCACCAAGCAGATCGGGGGATGCACCGGTTATTTCTGAAAGTTGGGAAACCGACATAGAGTTGTCATGTTTAGCGAGCAGGTGGAAAATCCCCAAGTCCGCTCCAATGCGGCATGCCCCAATGAGGAGATTCTGGAAAAAAGATTAGCAATAGACAAGCAACAGCGAAAAACTGCCACCAACTGCATTTGCCAGTTCCATTAGGGTATCCATTGGACTCTGGAGCTCCACCTGGACCTGCCGAAGCGACCTTTGGATGGCTAGTCGCGCAGCCTCATCAGCAGTTTGAGCCAAGGCCTGGATCTGAGCAACGATGGAATCCATTCTGAGACCGATACGAAAAGAGAAATGAGATGAGGGTAGTATGATTTTGAGTGCGAGTGATCACGAGTATTTCCCCCATGTCCGCGCGGTCTCTCGGGGGTTTATAGCTGTGTTACGGAGATATAGATCTGGATTGTGCCGGCTGAGTCCGCGGAACTTCCGCGGGCGCTACCGCTTGCTGATAGGTCCATGGCCCCCTCTGCCCCCAATTACACCTTTGCCGGCGATTATCCCAAGCTTTTCGCGAGACCCTCGCCGGCATTGATCATGAGACGAGTCGAGAAGCATTTGAAGCGGTCGTCGCGATCGCGCCCGGTGTCTTGTCTGTTTTGTCGCTCACGAAAGTTGCGTTGCAGCCGGCAGTTCCCTTGTCCCAACTGCACTAGTCGCGGCATTGCGTGTCAACTGGATGCCTCAGTAGCCCCCTCGATCAGCACTGTTGATGAAACACTAGATCAAGGAGGTGGTGATTTTAGCTTCCAGCAAGATGTTCTGAGTCGCTTGCGCAGATTGGAGGAAGCCGTCATCGGCAAGGGCGCGCCAACACCGCAACCTTCGAGTCAGACTGCTTCGCAGTCGTCACCAGCTCAGCCTTGGCATAAAGACTGTTCACCTGCGTCGCACGCAGAAAGACCATCCACAGTGGACGTCGATTGGCTTGAGGGTGAGGTCACATATCCGGCCTCCACGGTACGCTCTCCGTCACCGACCTGAGCTCCTGATGAAACAGGGCACTACTGATAGCTTAAACAGAGCTCTCTTCTGTCTTATGAGATCGAGTTTAACACGTGCTCTATCACCGAGTCCACGATCTCCACGCCTGCCATGGACAAGAATTTCCCAGGGAATATATCGACCACAAGATGCGTCTGGCTCCCCCTATACGAGGAGTCCAAACGGATCGTCGAGAAGTACCTGGCCAATATCACATGTCTTCATCATGTGGTTCATATCCCCACAGTACGACTACTTGTCGATGAGATTTACGATAAGCTACATCAGAAGGGACCTGTACCACTTGGCCATGTGTCATTGCTTCTGGCGATCCTGGCCAGTACCGCATTTTTCTGGACAGACCGTGATATCAACAGTTCGCTGTTCCCGTCAGTGGAAGAGGCAAACAGAAAATCTACAGCATGGATGAAAATTGCCCTGGAAGTGCTCGAGTACTCTCGTCGCAAACGTTCGGACTCCCTAGAGGACATACAGGCCATTATAATAGTGAGCTTTCTGACATGCAACTTTGTGGGTATTACATCTCAAGCACGACACTTCTTCTCGACGGCCACTTCGGTAGCATGGCAGCTGGGGCTGCATCGAATTGACCATCCAAATAATGCAGGCCTGGATATACCTCCCGTAGATTCTGTGCGTGCAGAAATTGGGAGGAGGATCTGGTGGTATCTTGTTGCAACTGACTGGTTAGTGTCCCGCTCGAGGAGTGCAAGACCCCGGCCTTAACTTCCGAATTTAGGCAACTTTCTCGCTTTGCTGGCTCGAGGAAGGGTACATATTCGATTAATCCTCTTCATATGGCCACCAAAAAGCCTCTTAATGCAAACGATGAAGACTTGGCTGATGGAATGATCCATAGCGGCCAGCCCATAAACAGCCCCACTTCCATGTCATACTGTCTGCAACGAATTCGTCTAGGGGAGCTCTGTCGCGAAATCACTGACAGTATCCCGTTCATGGAACTTGGAGCTGAGACTCCGGGTTACGAACAGTTACGGCACATCGATGCGCGACTCTGCGAGTTTGTCGGCGCCATGCCTCCATTTTTCTCGTTGGACTACAATGCAAGAGACATTCCAGGCACTGACTCGCGAGGCATCCTGATTCAACGATATCTTCTGAACTCCTTAGTCCACGCACAAAGATGTAGGATGCATCTGCCATACTTGTCCAAGGCAGCAACGGAACCGGAATATGCTTACTCGAAAGAAGCCTGCTTGGAGGCCGCACGGATGGTGATTCGCGCCGAAAGCCAGCTTGCGACAGAAAGCTTTCCATTCGTACTCACGCGATTAAAATTCTCCGGTACTCTTCATTGCATCTGCATGGCCACTATTGTCTTTCTCATGGACCTTTGCCTCCACAAGGGTCTCTGCCCCCAGGCGGATGGAGCACGACGAGCGGAAATTCTCAATGCATTCGGCATCCTGGAAGAGGCAAAAGACCACTCCCCATTTGCGGAGAAAATACTTGATTCTTTTCATAGTGTTCTTCGGCGACATAAAATCCCTTGGTCCAGTGCTGACGGTAGGACCGCAACCCGACCGGATCAACCGGATTTCTCTGAGCCCGTGACGCATCCGACAGGGCTAATTTTGTCCACAAACGAGATGCACCAAGGAAATGCAGTGTTAGAGCCGAATCTTCCGGCATTTGATGATCTTTGGCAGACATTTGACACCAGTGTGGACCCGGCTTCGCTTGTCGACTGGAGTACCTTGTTTTCCGAACTGGACTCACCATTCATGTCAATGTGACCAATATGCGAGGGCCCGCGATTCGAAATGACTTTTGTATGACGCATGTCCCCGTCTTTTATGTAACGAGATCGCCTTCGCACACAGTCACGACTTGGAGACTTGAATGCGTCAGAACGCTCGCTCCGGCCCTGCCGGTCCACTGGAACACGGTGATCGGCACCGCTGGTCAGAATTAACTTGGCACTGCCGCCACTACAGGACTTAGTCCAGTCCAGTTCGGCTAGCGTGAGGAGGGGATCTCTTAGCTCAACGGCCACTTGGCCTGGTGCTAGAGTGTATGATGATGACAGGTTGCAGTGGCGTACCATCAAATACCACGCTGCCCTTTGTCGTTGCCGTAGAACAGGGTGTGACCATCGGACAATATTCTGCCCCAATTGATTCCCGACTGTTGAATGTTGAATGTTGCCTGGTTCCTGAATGACGAAGAGAATGCCAGGCACAGTCCGAGTCGGCCAGACTGAAGGCTTTTCATCCGAAACGGCGAGCTCCCTTGCTGGAAATATTTCATGCAAGTTCTAGAAGCACACCGTGCAAGGCATGATCGTCCCCTCAAAGAGATCGCCGATCTGCTTAATGGATCTAGCCCCAGACACGCGTCCTCGACCGCGTTCTCTTACGAAACCCCCGTGTGGTGCAGATGTTCTCTCAATGTGTGAGCTAGCGGTCGTGACGTGGCGCATTGAGTGTCAACCACAACAGTGGCCATTGATACTCCCATTATTCGATACCAGTACCAATCCGCACTGTTTTGGCAATGAATACCGAGAACACGAGAAATCACCGGGTGCGCGCACCCAGAATGTGTTCATCCTTGGGTCGAGCCAGCCGCGTATAAATAGCATGCGTTGTCTTTGGTCGATTGACTTCATGGAACTCCACTGCCGCATGGGAGAATGATGAATAAGTCTCCACTTACTGCGACTCGACCCAATCCTGATGCTTTGTGACTGGCCAGCACCGCGAATGCAGTGGGTTATTACATGTGGCCTCGCTGCTATCCCCTTTCCAGCGCACACCAGGAGGCTGTGCGACTTACTCGTACAGCCCACTTGCCTACGCAGTCGCACAAATGAGACCAGAAGAAGCTTGATTCCGCCACTTCAGGGTCGCAGGGACTACACTAGCGGTTTCCTCTACATAGCAACAGCCCGTGGGCCTCCTCCAGCCCTGCTAGTCGACCGGCTGTTGTCTCTGCATAAACTACGACGGCAGGATCACCAGCATTTCGAGCTATGAACCTGGGGAAACCCGGGGATCAAGCTCTCCTTGTTTACAATTAGCCCTTCTTGACGAAAAGTAAATCGAAGGTCCTCCACGCGTACCCTTCTTTGCTGCCGCTCCGACCACGAGCAGATCCGGTATGGAAATCAATTAAAACAGGATATGCCGTTAGCAAACCATGGAAAGCAGTGCAGCACATCCGTCTGATCCGGGCGTTGGCCGGTGAGAAACACCCAGCGAAAGGCCTTGTAGGAGGCGCATTTAGACCGGGATTCGGTGGTCAAAGGCCTACGTTGCCACTCGAACGCAGCCTATGCAGTGCTTCTTGGCCAACATCGCTGGAGACAACGATCCAGGGCCCCCCGATGGGGATCGCCCACATGGCCGGTCTGATAGGCCTCGGCAGTCCACCGCAGCCTTCATGGTGGCCACTGAAGATTGTCGGCGACTCCTTCGCGGTGGAGCAGCATACATTCATTCTCCACACCACAGCATCGGATCTCAGGTCCAGATGACGTCTACGATGTCCTCACCGGCTGGTTTGAACCTTTCGACCACCTGGCGTGCCGAGACCAAAGACAAGGCAGCGGTCCACATCCCAAACCCATGGTCAATGGCATTGGGCAGCTTCGATGAGAGGAAACCCGGTCGACCGTTTCTATTTTTTTATTCCTTCCTCTCGGGGCGATTCACCAGATCGTCGGGGACGGTTGCCCTACTCGATTGATCATATAATGCTGATTCGTAATGCTGTGGCTCGCACCCACTGCCAGTTATAAGTATGCGCCAACCTTCCTGGAGTACCGTGCCTGATCCTTCCTATCATTTTATTACTTCAAGCAGCCAGCCCCGGACTAACCTACAAACCAATTGATCCTTTTCCCAGCTTGTGCTGCGTTCATTCGTTCATCCGGCCCCCAATATATCATACCCCACCCCCTGCATTCGCTTGCCAATATGAGGAGCTTCGTTGCCCTCGCCGCCTTCGCTACCGGCACCAATGCCCTCGTTGGCCGCAGTGATAGCTGCTGCTTCCATCTGACTTCCTCTGGCGGCGTGTCCGGCTCGCTCGGTCAGCTGAGTGATGGCCAAGTGCGTATTGGCGACAACAGCCTGTCTGCCGCGCAGTTCTGCATCGCCAATGGCGCCATCACTGACAGCGAGGGCCGTGGCTGCGTCATCACCTGTGAGTATCTTTGTCCCAAATGTGAACAGGATCATCGTCAATAGCTGACACAAACTTCAGCCGAGACGACCCAGTTCCAATGTGACCAGGGTGCCACTGCCACCTCCGGCTTCTCAGTGACTTCGTCCGGCGAGCTGGAGTTCCAGGGCAGCCCTAACTTCATTGCTTGCGAGACTGGCCAGAACGGTGGTCGCAACGTCTACACCACCAACAGCACCTCTGTCACCCAGTGCCAGAGCGTCCAGCTAACTGCCGACTCTTGCTCCGGCTCCGGCTCCGGCTCCGGCTCCGGCTCTGGTGCTGGCTCTTCATCGATTATGGCTTCCACCGCTCCCGCTTCCTCTGAGGTTGCTTCCAGTACCCCGGTGGCGACTCCTAGCTCTGCTGCTTCCAGCTCTGCTGCTTCCAGCCCGGTTGCTTCCAGCCCGGTTGCTTCCAGCCCGGTTGCCTCCAGCCCGGTTGCCTCCAGCCCGGTTGCCTCCAGCCCGGTTGCCTCCAGCCCGGTTGCCTCCAGCCCGGTTGCCTCCAGCCCGGTTGCCTCCAGCCCGGTTGCTCCCATCCCGGTTCCCAGCTCTGGGGCTCCCGGCTCTGCTCCCAGCCCTGAGGCTCCATCTGCCTCGGTTCCTGGTGGCCCCGAGTCCTCTGCTCCCGTCCCTACGAACTCCGGCTCCCCCGGCCCCGGCACAGGTTCATCAGCTTCCGCCCCTGCTCCGGCTAACTCGGCTCCCCTCTCGGCTTCGCCTATCACCGTGATGACCACTGTCACCATTACTGATTGCAGCTGTGAGAGCACTGGTGCTCCTGCTCCAGGAGGGTCTTCAGAGCCCTCTGTTGCTCCTAGTGGCGGCGCGATCCCTACCGGTGGTGCCCAGCCTTCCGGCCCTGCTGGAGGCTCGCAGCCCTCCGGCTCTAGCGCCCCCGTCGCTCACAGCAGTGCGGCCACTAGCCCTGCCGGTGGCCCCCAGCCTTCCAGCTCCGTGGTTGTCCCGTCCTTCAGCACCGCCCCCGCCAGCTCTGCTTCGGTTCCAGCCTCGTCGACCGCGTCCACCAGCGGTAGCTGCCCGACCACCCTTTCGGGCAACTATGAGTATCCGCACCTGATCGTGCCCGTGAACTCGTCATCGCCTGACACGGCGTACGGCACTCAGTACTTCGGCACTGTCAGCTCGACCGTCTCCACTGCGTTCAACTTCGACATTCCCTCCTCAGACTCCGGCAAGACCTGCAGCCTGGTCTTCCTCTTCCCCAAGAAGGCTGACCTCGAGACTTCCGACTACACCTTCAGCGGTGACGGCAAGGTCGACTTTGCCAAACTGTCCTCGGCCGTAAGCCAGTCGACCACCTACGACAACCTGCCCTCCGTCTCGCAGGACCTGGGTGAGATCACCATCTCCGAGGGCAACTCGTATGTTGTCTCCACCTTCTCTTGCCCGGCGGGCGAGACTGTCGCCTATGAGATGAAGAGTGCTGGCAGCACCTACCTCAATTTCTTTGAGGACTACAACCCCTCTCCGTATGTTTCTTCTCCGATTCCATCACATCTGCATGCGTCAACTAACCTACTATGTAGTCTGGGTCTGTACATCACCGTCTGCTAAAGAAGCAGCGTTTCCCCCGGCACTCCGTCTGTGTTGAGAGTGTAACCACTTGAATGATTGGCTAGGTTGGGGTAATCCTGTCTTGTAAATCTTTGTTAATGCCTGATGTCGAGATGTGTTATGCAGTCATGGCTTACTTTCTGATTCCCTGGTGTCGTCCCCCAGAAGTACATACACCCGGCGGGTGAACTGGGGTTTGTCCATGTCTGTACAGCACAGCGTCGACAGTCTTCTCCATTTGTGTATTAGTAAATCCTGAATCCATTCCTTTGCCGTTTCAATTGTTTCCATTGTCCCATGGCAGCTTTCACTGGGATCCGAGCGCGGCGACTGAAGGATAATCATGCTGCCTAATCACAGTGGATCAGCCGGGCTGTGGATGCAGGCGCACTGTCAACCACGTCGCCCACCGACAAATAGACGAGCGACCATTATCGTACACGCCTCGTTATTGAAACGTCGCCCCATGATGTTCCGCGCAAGGCCTTTCTATTCTGAGGTTGGTGGTGGATCGGGATCGAGCGAGGATAATGAAGATCTGCGTCTAGACCCTTGGCCCCGGCGTTGGTGAGCTGTCGCAATACGGAATATACATGGCTAGTGTGCCCACCTGGGGCACGAATTGGTTGCAAGCACAAAGCCCAAGTGTAAATTCAGCCACTGCGACGAGCGAAGCGTGGCAGAAAGGAAGAAGGGAAAAGAGCCCCCCCCCCCAGACGAACATCCACGCCGCGCGCCAAGCGGCGCCCGCGGGTCTATTTAGCTCGGGGCACGCGACCTGAACTCTAGAGTCGAATTCGCCTTGTCTTCCTGGACTTCCTTTCCTTGCTTCCCTTCTCCTGATCTCCCCCCATCAACACTAGGGCCAACCCGGGGACTCATGGAGATTCCGGCCAAACTGCCCTTCTCTAAGCGGCGCCTCCGTCCGCGCGTCGTGATCTCGTTCGTGCTTTCCCCAGCGCATTAATCGGCTCCAACTGACATTCCATCTACGCATCTGTCTAGCTATGTCTTTGACTATGTGATCCTCATGTGTGTCCCCCGCCTCTCCCCTCCCCGACACACCACTGACTCACGATCTCCCCTCCGCACAGCGCCTGCGTAATCGGTTTCTGGATTCTCGACTCGCTGGAACCGTACCACCAGCACTTCTCCCTCCGCAATATTTCCCTCCAGTACCCGTACGCCGTACACGAGCGCATCCCCATCCAATACGCTCTCTGCATCTCCGGCCTCTTCCCGCTCGTTCTGATCATCGTCTATACGTTGTTTATCGATGGCCTGTTCTCCCACCATAAGCCACAGGACCCGGTGTCCGGCAAACGCAAGCTGCGGGGTCCCTGGCGGTGGAAGGATCGACTGTGGGAGATGAATTGCGGCATCCTGGGCTTATTGCTCTCGCAGGGATTGGCGTTTGTCATTACGCAGGTACTGAAAAATGCGTGCGGCAAGCCTCGGCCAGATTTGATTGATCGGTGCCAGCCGCGCATGGGAAGTGAGGATATGATGCCCTATGGATTGTCAAATTCGACGATCTGCACTGGGGAAGCGGCGCTGATCAAGGATGGGTTCCGGTCTTGGCCATCAGGTACGTATTGGATTCTGCGCTAGTTCGGGTAATGGGTTACTGATTGTTGGCGCAATTTAGGTCATAGTAGCTGTGAGTTTCGCCGTCGGCAAAGGATTGATCAAGCACCAAAAAACATTGCTAACTATGATTTCTTTTTTTTTTCCGACAGCCTCCTTTGCCGGCTTGTTCTACACCGCTATGTGGCTGGGCGGTAAGCTTCATATCATGGACAACCGCGGCGAAGCTTGGAAGTCACTTCTGGTTATGGTCCCCATCCTTGCGGCAACCCTTGTTGCAGTGTCTCGGATCATGGATGCGCGACATCATCCTTTTGATGTGATCACCGGATCCCTCCTAGGCGTCGCTTGCGCCATTGTGTCCTACCGCCAATACTTCCCTCCAATCACCGAGGCCTGGCGCAAGGGTCGCGCGTACCCAATCCGCACATGGGGTACTGAGCCGCCCCATCCCATTGATGTCAAATTTGCGACCTATAATGAAAGCACCACTGCGCTTCGCAATCCCGAAGCAGATCGCCTCGCCCCTACCGATACACATGAACGCTCGGTGTCGCCGTTGAATCGGCCAGTCCCCGGGTCGTCGGGGTATGGTAATCCGACCAATCCCTTTGCTTCGCAGGCGTATCCTCGCCGCCCGCATGACCACGACCCGGATGGCAATTGGTCATCTAGCGAGGATGATGTTGGGGATGGATTTGAGATGCAGCACGGGTATGCGATGGCGCAAAACCCCGGCGTGGGTCGGTATTCCCCTTCGTTTGACGCCAACACCGCATATCACTCCCAGACCCAGGAGTTGTCGGTTGGCGCTACTGTGCATCCGCCGCCCGGCGTTATTGCGAGCCACACTGATCGAGGGCGCACGTTGGCCGATACGCCGCCTCGGGATGTGTGATTGGAGGTGGCGTGCTGTGGTTGTCTCGTTCCCTTGAATATTATGGACAGACGAGGCGCGCAGTATGTCTCAGAAAAGTGATTCGCATGGACCACCTAGGACTCGCTATGTATGATTATGACGGCGTTAAGAATTGCATACCCGAACTTGGACTTGAAGAGTGTATAGTTCGCCCGGGCGTCATTGGCTCCAGTCTATAAGAGCGGCTCCACCGGCGCGCGTTGCCGCTCCAACCCAACCATAAAGTGTAAGATCAACACTGCTGGATCAAGCATCAATCAGATGCAAGACATAGATTAACCCGACTGGAGGGCTTGCGCTAGCTTGGAAGCTGGAACGACGGGCAGTTCCAGACGCTCCAGACGGCCCCAACAGCGAGCGCAGTGGTATCGTCGACCCTGGTTGCCCCAGCCACCCACAACGAGCGCCGTGACTCGCCCAGCCTCCCCCGCCGTCAGCGCAAGATGACGGCACTGCGATCTTTTTCTGCGCTCAACGTCCTCTTCCCTTTCTCTCTTTCTTTTTTTCCCTTCCATCCCTGGCTCGTGCATCTGCACACGTTGCAATCGCAATCCTCTGTCGCATTGCTTCTCCACGTGATGCTCGTGTAGCTCAAGACGAATCCATCGCGACCAAACCATCTGACGTACCTCACGCTGGGTACATACTTGGGCCCGAACGAGCCGACCGGCCGACAGATCTTTCTCCAATCCTTGATCGTGTTGCATTTCTGACGCATCCCCGGGTCCCGCGACACGCATCACATCCGGCAAGATGATCGGCAGCGTGTTCTTCATCTTCAACCGGCTGGTGGAGATCACCTTCCTCATTCCGATCATCGGCATTCTGGTGAGTTTTGATAAGCCTCATCTTCTTCTCCGCAATGGCTCGGTAGCGACGGGCATCCCTCTACAGCGCGGGCGCCAGCGGCGCTCCCTATCCCATGATCCGACCATACTGACACTTCCCCGCGCAACACGCAGGCCTACTTCGTCAATGGCTACCTGAAAGCCAACATGCTGACGCCCGCCTACGTGCTCGTGCTCTTCATCGTCAGCGTCATCGCTGTCTTCTGGGCCATCGACACGCTCATCCGCTTCTCCACCACCAAGCGCTCTGCCATCTTCGTCGCCTTCGTGGACCTCCTCTTCTTCGGCGCCTTCATCGCCGGCGTCTACGAGCTGCGGTTCATCGCCGATGCGGACTGCTCCCACTGGGACGGCGGCTCGGTGTGGGTATCTCTTGGGCCGTTCGGCGAGTATGGCGAGCGCGTCGACCACTACTCCCTGCACATCAATAAAACCTGCGCGATGCTGAAGACCTCCTTTGCCATGGGCATCATGGAGACGGTCTTCTTCTTCTGGACGGCGCTGCTTGCGCTGTTTCTGCACAGCAGGAGCCGTGAGGTCGTCGTCAAGGAGACGACTGTCCGTCGCCGTAGCCACAGCAGTCGGCGGGGACACTCGAGCTCGCGTCACCGTCACCGCAGCTCCAGCCGACGGCCGCATTATGTGGTTTGAAGAGTGGACGAGGACCGTCGAGCACTTTGTTTCCGTTTCTATTTGGAGGGATACTCTTATCTTTTTTTTTTCTCTTTTTCATATTGATCTTTTATGAGTTTATGATGATCCGAATGCACTAATGAGGAATGCACTTAAATGGAAAGGGGATTGACAGAAAAGATAAACTTGACCGTCGCTGGCGGCAAAACGAGCATTTGATCAGGAAAGAGGAAGCGCGTGTCATGAAAGCAGCTGCAGAATCGTCCATAGTATCTAGCTAGTTGACCTCGTCTCCAATAACACTTCTCCCTGCACTTTCAGCAACTACACTGTTCAATGTAAGCGTCATGAGGGGATCTTATGCGAGGAATAAAAATGTACGCTGTGACTTGCGATCGCCAACGATCAACCGACCTTCGTCGGCGAATCTCCGTCCAATGACGCGATCCAAAATCCCATCAAACTCTCATCCACACCTCCGAGATACTTTCCAACCTCATCCACGAATGAATCACAACACCCCAAAGACCATGGACGTGACCACGCACCCGAGAAATCCCCCACCACTAGAAGAGCTAGCAGCTGTCATCGAACGCTCCCTTCAATCCAACTTCGCACATGCAACTGCCAGCGTCGTGCAATGCCCCGATCTCCGCCAGCCGCCCTTCCATCTACCGGCGCCGGGTCTCTCGGGAAACCCTTGTGTGGCCGATATTGGCGGCCAGCCAAACCTCTTTCCAACACCCAACTTCGATGCTAGATTCTCGCTGCTATCACTCGCCAGGGCCATGCAAATGAACCCATCACAAGGCTTTCTCCTCGGAGCGGGTGCGGCACCATTCCAAGACGTCGGTCACAACGCCGAACTAGCACCCAATTTATCATGGACAGCAAAGACAGACTCGCCTGGTTTCGACAAGCCGGGGTCATTGGCGATTACCAATCGCACGCGCCTCATTGAAGTTGATCAGACTGGCTCATCGGTATGCCGGCATGCTCAGAGCACAAATTGTGCGCTCATGATGAACCTCTACGGATCAGATGGCGAACCTGGGCCAGTGCTCAAGATCACCGCGCAGGCGCGCAGGGGAGAACTGAACTTCACTAACTGCATCCGGCTCGGCCTGCGTGATGCATACCAGGTACACGGCGGAGAGAGAGCCATCAGCCTCGGCGGCGTATTCCTGCTGAAATCGGGCAAAGCGAAATTCCACGTCATGCCTGATTTCCCGACGCCAGATCGATTACCATTCCGAGACCGAAAGCAGCTGGAGCAGGAGTGGCTCACGTACCACGTCTTCGACGCCCCCGTTGTATGTCTGACGGTGATGCATAGCGCCGACCCGGAGGGTCTGGGGCTGCGAATGGAGCACACACACTGCTTTGAGACGGACGGGAATCGCAAAGGCGGTCACTATCACTACGACGTGCAAGACGGGGATGAGGAGGTGGAATACGAGGCGTATCTTCATCCTGCTTCGGCTGTGTACAGGATTGATCGTCCGCGTGCTTAAGTCCATGATGTTTTTTTTTTTTTTTTTTTTTTTTTTTTTTTTTTTTTTTAGTTGGCCGAATGCACCGCAGACCTCGGCTCGATCTTCTTTTTCATGAACGCCTCCCATATTTTGATGACCTCGCCATCCAGGGCCTTCACCTCATAGACCGGCGCTTCCTTCCAGCTCTCATAGCCGAGCTTCTCGTACCACTCCTGAATGCTGAATGAGGGCGGCGACTGGCCCAGTCTTGCCCATACCCCTCGCCACTCGGGGCGCTCGTCATAGACGTGCCGCTTCGACAGTCCGCAGAGGGTAATGAAACGACAATTCGGACTGCCATACGGCTCTTGCGTGGCCATCTCCTCAAGTAGTCCCATAACATGCCGCCCCAGACCACCCGCTCGGTAAACAGGCAGAATGAAGAAGGAGTGAATGGTGAGAATAGACCTGTCTGCGCGCGCGAGATCGGGAACCGGCGGATGGGTGTATGCATCGAGAGCAATATGGCCCGCGCGCGTGCTCTGATCAGCGTCGCCGTTGACGGGAATCATAATCCAGAAGAGGTTTTTCAGCCCCTCCGCTTGTTTCTCTTGCCATTGCTGCAGGGTATGCGCTTCATGGTCCCAGCCACAGATGAGGCGCTGCTCGCGAATCTCGGTGAATTGCTCTGGATCCTGCAGGTCGACGGGCTCGAGGCGGCATCTCGAAGCAATGCGTGGGATGGCCATGGCTGTGGATGAGAGGATGCTCGGCGCGGCTCTGCGGTTTCCGCCATTCAGGCCACGCTCTCACGTGTTTGGCCCCCTTTCTATAGGGTTGCAGTAGGCTGACTGGTAGGCTGACTGGTAGGATGCCTAGTTACAGGAGTATGGCTTCTCTGCTGCACTCGCATAGGCGGCTTTTTCTCTACTGTGGGTACGTACATTGGACTAGTCATCGGTCCGGCCCCTGGAGTAATACTACTCTCAAGCACGCAATTCCACAACGCCGAACATGACTGATTTCAACGCACAGCTACATGAAATCCTGATTTCAATTCCAGGTCCAATTCCACCACTCCAGAAAATGCATTTCGTCAGTCTGCGGCACACATCATTGAAACGAAATCGCTAGGAGTCCATGCAGCGGTATCCGGGTTCTGGCAGCCGATCCACGGGCCATAAACCGTCCCCGACTCCTTCTTGCACTTGGTATCCGAGTATACCCAGCATTGTCCTTGTGTGATCCAGAACGATTTAGGTCGCTTCAGTTTGGAGTTGGCACAGCTCGTCCAGGAGAAGCCCCCGTCCGTGTACCACCGACACGAGACGCCGTCGCTCATCACATCCGTGCTGATATCGCTCTCGAGCACAAGACAATCGTTCGTGATATACGAGTTGTGCCCTTCAACCAGATAGTAGTCTCCGCTGCACTTCTTGTCCTCGTAGATGGCGATTTCCCAGGTCGGGGTCGACGAGCTTGCCGTGGACGTCGTGGTCTTGGACTCTTCTTTGCTCGTTGTCTTCTTTTCTTCGGTGCTGGTCGTCTTGGTGGATTCTTTGCTTGATGTCTTGCTCTCCTCGGAACTTGTGGTCTTGCTCGACGTCCTGGCTTCAGTTTTGCTCGTTTCCGAGCTCGTGGTCTTCTCAGAGGTCTTGCTGGACGTCGTTTTGGTAGCTGCAGGATGCGCGGTCGTCACACTCTTCACCCCACAGTTTGAGACGCAGCCATCCGCTGAAGTACAGAATTCTGCTGTCGTGCCACAGAGACCTTCCTTCGAGCACTTTGGGATAATCAGCTTGAGCCATGGGGCTTGCCGCCCGCGGGATCACTTACACATTCATTCGCCGGGCACGGGTTCAAGGAGGCAAGATCGGCGAAGTTGCGAGGCCGGGTTGTCCCCGGCACTTGAGGGCCACAAGTAGCATGCGGAAGAGCGACGGGCATTGGGGGATCACCAGAGCTCAAGCAGATGAAGATTCCCTGCGGTAATGTTCCGCTACAACCGGGCCACTTGTACGTGTCGGCACTATATTGCTCGATCTTGCTCACGGTAATGCCATATTTCTTAGCAATGGTACTGCAAGTATCTCCCGCTTGCACGGTGTAGGTATAGCAGATGCCATTGCTATTCGGCTGCAGTGCACGTTCTTGAATGGACCGGGTGGCGATGGAGCTGCTATTGAGGGATGCAGTGGCCGAACAGACCAGCAGCAGAGCGCTCAGAGCGACGAGATAGGCCCGTTGTGTCTGGCACATTTTGACAAGGCTCACTCAAATCGCAGCTGTCTCTGGAACAGAATACAGTCGCTGACTCTGTATATAGCTCTCGAGTTGGCCGTCTCCAACCTGTTGATCGACCGAGTTATGGCTGCCACTTGGCATCCATGATGTTCTACGCCAAACAAAGCGTCTGGGAGGTTATGAAACAACGATCATGACCGAGTGGCATTCTGATTTTGCTGATTTGACTGGCCCTCGCAATCCTGGTTTATGCGTGGTTGACAGATGATCGCCCTCTGCGGGCGCAACGGCGTCTTGGGCCGTCTTTGTGTCTGCATGCTCGAAGTATCCAGAAATCGACCTCAATAGGCTTTATCAAAGACTCGCTCGTGGCAAGCCGCAGTTTGGCTAGTCCGAGACTGTTCCCCAATAGCCTTTGTTGCTACGGAACCCCTGTTTATCTTCAAGTCTCCGGGAAAATCCAAACGATCAGCGATACTTCGAGGTCATCCTGCCGGGAATCTCCCCGATCATTTCTGGTGTCGCTACATGGAGACTCATAATGCGGATAATACGAGAAGCCCGAAACTAATCAATCCATGTCCACAAGCGACTCCTCTGCTGCCATAATGAGAGTGGCCATGTGTCTAGAATATCCGGTACACGTTCACAGGTTAGATAGAAGAGGAATCATCTTGGGATTATATACATTTCAATATACCAGTGATCGCGTAAGCCAAGAGAATTCAGGAAAGCGACATTAGATATCAAGGACCCGCCACATCGTCTCTGGCCAGTCAAGTACATCCCCAAAAAGCCCCTCGCGAGGAGAGGTAGATCAGTCGTCTTGCATAGTCGGTACAACCACATCTCCCACCATGACCGTCCGGCGGTCCGGATTCTCCGACTCAATACCCTCAGTCTCCTCCCGGGAGAGCGCTGCATACCGACCAAAGTTGACCTTGCCATCTATATTTCTAGTTTTCGCAAGCGTGGAGAAAGGTTCCTCGCGTCGCAGGCCGGTGAACTGATCAATACAGACCATTTGGCACCGTTGGCACCCTTCCAACACATCAATGCGAAGCTGGTCTGGCCCAATTCGAATCCCAGACCAGTGATCCTCAATATAAGGCTGCTCTGTATCACCGAGTTGGACAAGCCTTTCAGCGACCACGATGTTGCCTCGGAATACATCCGCAGCAACAGCCTTACTGGCACCGCCGTGTTTGGAGTTAGCCTTGATTGTCTCGTTGAGATTGTTGACTGATGAGCGGGAGACGACCAGAATAGGCATTTCGTTAGACAGGAGCAGGGGCTTTTGACTAGATTCTCTGACAGGAGGCGGGAGATCAGGCGGGAAAGATCCCGGCATAATAAGCTTGCGAAACTTGGTTTTCCATGTTCGAGACACGCGGCGCTGCGGCCGTGAAAACCGCGTTGCAGACTGTGGAGGGAACCGCGCAAGAGTGCAGGGAACACCAAGGAAGTCCGAGAAGAAGGCCGATACTACCGGTGACGCATACGCATGCAAGGAAATCTGGTCACCGCACACGGTGGTAGATCTTTTGCTGGAGTTCTGACATAGAGAGGTAGAAACCAAACTGGTGTCTTCCCAGCCAAGCGAGATTTCGAGACTGACTTGATCCGTCATTGCGCCACAGGTGATACGCAAGATGCCCCGATCAATGTCGACGGATGGCCGAATAAGGGCCATCCGGGGATATCGCTTCTGGTTCAAGGCAGCGCCAGTTCCCTGGTGGATTAGACACCACTCTCGGTCCCAGGCCAGACCTTCCCTTTTGACTTCCCACCGTTTGCCTTCAGGAATTTTGAAAGCACCACAGCTCTTGATTGGGAATACCGAGAGGCTTTCAATATAGAAGTGCCGATCAACCGAGTCATTCTGTCTGATGGGGGGATCGATTGAGACAACAGGAGGGATCTTCTCCACATAAAACTCCTCGATGAAATCCACAAAGGAGTCAAGGTCCTTCATATTGGTCATTGCACCAAGACTCACCCGCAAAATCCCTGTTGGTCGGCCACCCAGGATATCGTGGTCATCACCACAACGCAATCCGGTTGAGTAATAGCGGCGTAGTTCTGTGCCCGTCCATCCGAGAGATGATGCTGTGCCTCCCGGGTTGCAAACAGACCCAGTTCTGATTTGAATATTCTGGACGGTGGCCAATTTCTCGACCTCGGTTTTTGGAATCCATTCACCCTGGCTGTTCCGCAGATTGAAAGCAATTATCGGACCCTGCGTGGCAGAGCAGCCGTATGTTGCCGAACTTGACTGGTAGATCTGGCAGACTGGAGTGTTGTTCCAATGTGACAGCACCGACAGCCGATCATACAGACATTTTGCAAGATATCCAGTATGCGAGGAAATATTTGACATGGAGCCGTACAAGCGCTCGTGTGTGTCGATGGCTGCATCCAGGGCAATGATACTGTGGAACGGGAGTGTGCCGTCCTCAAGCCGCTCGTGGATCGAGGCTTCTTTCTTGGCATGCCACTGGGCCCCTGCTGCCAGGACCATGTCGACAGTACCTCCGCCAAAGTACTTGCGTCGTTCGAAAATGCGACCGGCACTCTTTCGAACTATGAGGGCACCCAGGTCCGGGAATCCAAAAATCTTGTAGAAGCTGAGGGCTGTAAAATCGGGAGCGGCCGAGCTCAGATCAAGCGGAGCAGTCGACACGAGCGAAGCCGCATCAAGCAGCGTAAATACATTTCCTCCAGATCTACTCGCCGCTGAGCGAACCTCGTCGCACCATCGAAGGGGCAGACGACGGCCGTTCATGTTGGACTGTCCTGGGAACGCAAAGAGCCTCGGTGCCTTTGTCTGGGTAGTAGCCAGTTCCGTGATCCAAGAATCCACATCGCCGTCGTTCTGGAAGCATTGGTGGCCCAGATCGGCTACCTCGCGCACGCCGACGAGGCTGGTATGGGCATCCATGTGATAGCCATACCAGAAGCCGCGATGGTCGGAGTCCCGGATCGAGTCGGCGACGAGTTTGATAGCCGCGGTTGCATTCGCCACGAACACCAAATCAAACTCTTCCGGGTCGGCATTGAAAAACTGAAGTACCCGTAGGCGAACATCGTCAGTTCGTTGGGTAGAGAGTTGGGACGATAGCGACATTGAATGGGGGTTCCCAAAGAGGTTAGATGCCATGTCGCGCGCAAAGGCGTCGATCATCGACTTGGCGTACGGCGTTGTCCCCGCATGATCCAAATACGTTGTTTCTATAGACCAGAAAGTCAGAATAAGTATAATTCTCCAGCATGGTTCTTGTTCAATGAGTGCGAGTCCATACCATTTAGCAAGGGATATTCTTGTTGCCGGATTGCATCCACGTCGGCCAAATAGCCCTGGCCATATGTGGTCTGAGGGCCCTCTGCACTGTGGGCATCCGCCATCACGGACAAGATGTATGAAAGATACCCCGGTGTCTTAGTCTACGGGATGAGTAGACCTAGCCTTGGAGTGGCAGTGCTTAAGCAGCACTTGGAATGTAGCCAACCGCCTTGGGCACAGAGAAAGGTATATTTCTAAAGGCCACCCATTAGTATCCCATTTGGCACGAACATCAAAGACGAGGATTGACGAAGCTGTCCAGAAAAGACTCGTTGTGCAACCAAAAATGATATAAAATTGTTTCAAAGAGAGGGGGATGGTACGGCAGATAAGGCGGGTGAGTAAAGCTATTCCGTCGGAGCTTACCGATATGGAACAAGGATGTCGCTTGAAAGGCACAGATCTCAAGGAACTATAGTGGACTTGAAAGGCACCAGAAATCACACTTACCAGGATACGCCATTGCTCTTATAGCACTGGCGACACACTAGCAAAGCCCGAGAGCAGACCGGGGCCAGACCAAGTTGATGAGAATCAAGTCTCTCGCCCCGCGGTGGCGGACGCGGTTGAGCGCGGGGTCATGTGATGTGGACCCTGGCTTTTCAGCGGTGCGTGTCCATCGCAGAGACAGGCTGGGGTTGGCATGTTCATGCTCAGGCAATACAAGCTTGCTTCAGACTGGGGCCGTGATGGGCATCAGCTGTGATCAGCATCGACTGCGATAGCCGAGCGGGTGGTGGTGGAGCTCGATATTGATCCCAGGCTCCATCACAGCGAACAAGGCTGGTTATGATGACCAACCAGGTCAGTCAGGTTGCCAGAAAACAAGCCCATATCACTTTCTGTCACATCCTGGTCTCGAAGAGACGAGCCCCAGTGGTGAAGAATAGTCAAATCACCTGCATAAGTCCATAAACTAGCAGGTCACTCCGAGTTTGGCTACCTATCAGCTTACGACCTTATGCCGCGCTATGTACTTCCAAGCTCATATCGACTCGCCTAGAAATACGCCACGACTAGCGCCAGACATGACAGCTGAAAGTCACATCCGTCTAGTCGCCCGTGCTTCGCATGGCCAGACAAAGAATACCTTGGCTTCGGTGCCTGGTGTGATACTCTTCATGTGAACATCGCTGCAGAGCTATAAGCATGCTAGTCATCTAGCCTCGCAGGGATCTTCATACTATCGATCGAGCATGATGGCAAGGCAGATGGAGACAGCGCTATCTACCACTATATCAAGTGTAGTAGCCTCAGCTCTATCCCTACCTAGGAAGGTGGCTTGATCCTCATGGATCGCAGGCGACATGCTCTCTTGGTATGGTAGGCCCCGTGATGAAATGGACCAAAATTGAGAATTTCTCGGTGTCTATCTTTTATGCACAGCGTATCAAGCTAGGCTTCGTGAAAGCCTTTCGGACACCATCGGGCTCCACGCCCGGGCTCTGTATTGTACATGTGATGGCAAAAGTGGCGCAAATGTCAGAGCAAAAGAACTCCATCCCAAACCCCTGCAATGACTCGTACAAATGCCTCTGCCGATAGGTCCTTGATGTGACCGGTCCAGCATTGGCGTTGGAAGAAATGGCAAGAGTGAACCGACAAGCCAAGCGACGAAAATAGAGGAAACCAAGGCACAGATTCCACTGCTGGTGTTCCTTTACCGTTTGGGCCACTGTCTCCAGCCACGGCCATGACCACGCTGCATAATGAAGTCAGTCCCCGTCCTCCAAGCAGGGGCGATGTGATGAAGGCACTTACCTGCTTCCATGAGCGGATCATCTGCGGCATCTCGACCATCGCCTTGCGACGATCTTCCAGCTTGGCCTCCATAGTCCGCTCCCACTTGTGACCCTTGACCTTCTGGCCAATACCAGTTCCCTTGATACGGAGACCTTGCTCGGCCCGCTTGGCTTCCTTGTACTCGGTGGATTTGGGCCCAGGCGGCAAGAGAGGCTCGACATTGAATTTCTTAGCGAGCTTCACAAGATCGGCTTGTATCCGTAGTCCGTAACGCGGTCCCATCCACTTGCCAGTCTTGAACAGCTTCTTCGGCAAAAACGGGTTCGGGTATTTGGGATTGTTGTACAGTAGGGCATTAGCAGGAGAGAACTTCTCAGGGTCTGCCCGGTGCGCTCCTTTGGCATCACGGTCGGGCGTGTATGGCGATGGCAGGGTCTGTTCGGGGGAGGCTGCGGAGACTGCGCTCTCTGGAGGAGTTGGTTGCGGTCTGACAAGCGCAGAGTAGAATTGTGGTGGGTAGCGAGCAAGGAAGTTGCGAAGGCGGCCTGGTAGCGCCCCTATATTTGGTGTGACGGCAGACATGGTGGCCGTGGGAAGGGGGGGTTGAATGCAGGATTGGCGTTCACGATGTTTGGGGATGAGGCCGACAAAAGTTGAAGCTGCCGCTAAACCTCGAAGGGGCAATGTCAATGCCGTGCCGCCTTACTGCCGTGCCGCCTCAGGCGGCAAAAACTTCCCTTCTCGTCTTTTCCTCTCGGCTTTTCAACTTGTCTGGTTTCAGCCTCGACATCCCTTTTCGCCCACCATTGTTACCAACACCTCCGCCATATCCATAGTCGCAGCTATCTCTTAGACGCTCTGAAACCTTCGTTTGACTGCACCAACTCTCGGATTCCCTGCCAAGATGGCGGACTACCAGTATGGAGGGTCTGAAGAGGAGAATGCGGAGCTGAGGAAGCTTGAGACTGAGCTGGTACGTTCATGATGCGCGCGCCCAGATGTTCGCCCATCTCTTTACTCATACTGACCTTTCACCTAGACCGATGACCCGGACAACTTTGAGACATGGGAGAAGCTTGTGCGCGCTTCGGAGGCGCTCGAAGGTGGAATCAGTCGCAACTCGAACCCCCAAGCCATCACCACTGCTCGCCATGCGTACGACCGCTTCTTGGCCAAGTTCCCTCTGCTGTTTGGATACTGGAAGAAATATGCCGACATGGAGTTCTCAATCACTGGCACAGAGGCCGCAGAGATGGTATGGAATTTCCTATCTCACCCTAGCGATTTATCCGATCTAGGGCCCAACGTACATCCTGTTGGATTTGCTTTGTGAATGGTGCTGACAATTTCCTGTCCAGGTCTATGAAAGAGGCATTGCGAGTATCTCACCTTCAGTTGATCTTTGGACCAACTATTGCTCCTTTAAAGCCGAGACCTCACACGACGCAGACATCATTCGAGAGTAAGTAAAATGAACACTGATTTCCTTCCCTTTCCCTGTAACCGTTACCAATGCAGCTCCCGAAAGCTTCTGTGGTGCCGATTGTGTGTGAAAATTTGGATATGCGGCGGTTGAACAGTTCCGTTGATCATGGGTGAGAGACCGTCGCCTGAGCCCCTGGACTCAAGTGGAGTTTACTTCTCACCCATGGCTCATCCAGGCTGCTTTCCTTCTCCACCTGACAAAAAATCATGGATTTTTCTCTTGTTCGGATACCACAAGGAGTCTCGTTTGAAGACCCCCCTTTGACCCTGCGCACGATGCATTAGCTGCCTTCCCCATGACTTGCTCACCCTCATTGAATGATTTTGGGTCTGTCATCCAGCGACAGAGTTAACCATCTATGTTTGCCTCATCATTTCTTCCTCCCCACGCCCTCTAAACCTTCCAACCCTTTCACTCACGCAGGGACAATTGTACATGATGCTAACTTCAAGATGTAAACAGTCTGTTTGAGCGCGGCGCCAATAGTGTTGGCCTGGACTTCCTTGCCCACCCCTTCTGGGATAAGTACATTGAATTTGAAGAACGAGTGGAAGCCCAAGACAAGATTTTTGCCGTCCTTGGTCGCATCATTCATATTCCGATGCACCAGTATGCACGGTACTTTGAGCGTTATCGTCAACTCGCACAGACACGCCCCCTGGCTGAGCTGGTGCCAGCGGAGCTCATGACCCAATTCCGCGCGGAATTGGAGGCAGCCTCGTCGCACATTCCTCCGGGCGCGAAGGCAGAGGCTGAGATTGAACGCGACCTTCGACTGCGGATTGACAACCACCACTTGGAGGTGTTCTCCAAGACCCAGACTGAGACCACCAAGCGGTGGACTTTTGAATCAGAGATCAAGCGGCCATATTTCCACGTCACTGAATTGGACGAGGGCCAGCTGACCAACTGGAAGAAATATCTTGACTTTGAGGAAGCCGAAGGCTCCTATGCCCGTATCCAGTTCTTGTATGAACGCTGTCTCGTGACATGTGCCCATTATGACGAGTTCTGGTTCCGTTACGCCCGATGGATGGCCGCCCAGTCAGACAAGGAAGAGGAGGTGCGCAACATCTATCAGCGAGCGAGCTGTTTGTATGTTCCGATTGCCAATCCGACCATCCGACTGCATTATGCCTACTTCGAAGAGATGTCTGGTCGGACCGATGTGGCCAAGGATATACATAGTGCGATACTGTTGTACCTTCCCAGTCACGTTGAGACTATCATCTCTTTGGCGAATCTTTCACGGCGCGAAGGCGGTCTTGACGCGGCCATCGAGATATACAAGACCCAACTCGATTCGCCCGAGTGCGAAATGGCCACTAAGGCTGCTCTTGTTGCCGAATGGGCTCGCCTGCTGTGGAAAATTAAGGGCGCGCCCGATGAAGCTCGCCAGGTGTTCCAGGCGAACCAGCAGTACTACCTTGACAGCCGACCCTTCTGGGCCAACTACCTCACGTTTGAGCTCGAGCAGCCCACAAGTGCAGCCACTGAGTCTGTTCAGTACGAACGTATCAAGCAGGTTGTCTCTGATGTGCGGACCAAGAGCACCCTTCTTCCTGAAGTCGTGAAGGAGCTTGTCCAGTTATACATGACTTACCTCCTGGAACGAGGCACCAAGGACACGGCCAAAGAGTACATGACCCTCGACCGGGAGGTGCATGGTCCGGCGTCAGTGGCCTTCGCCCGGACCGGGGGCGGTGCTGCAGTCCCTCCCGTCGCTATTGGCGGGCAGCCAACCCCTATCCCCATTCCGCAACCCACTCCTGACCAGGCAGCCGCAGCACAGGCATATGCTTACTATCAGCAGAGCCCGGTGAATGGTGCCCCGGTCACCTGAACTCGATTGGCATCGGTTGGCCCACTAGCCCGTGGCTACGTGCTCTTTAAAATATCTCTGTATGAATGTTCTGGTCGTGATCACTGTTCGCCGTCTTCGTTTGCTGGGTGTCTTGTCATATCTTTTCTACCAGGGTGGGTGACTTTTTCCTTGTAGCATCAGGTTTTTTGCCTCTAGTGGGCATCTTGTTTCTTCTCCAGCAGGTTTGTTAGCGATTTCAATGTGCCCAAAAGGCCTTGTTCGGAATGGCCCGCCGTTCCTGTCTGCCTTGGCGGGTTCTTATGAGTGATTGGGACGAGATGGGGGTCCGGCTGGCTCCATTGTACTCTAGTTGCCGTTCCGTTTCTAATGAAGCTGATTCTAGGACATTCTTATTCTGTTCCATGTTCGTTTGCTGTGGCGTAGAAGATTAACACCTTAGATGGACATTCTGTCGTCCATTTTCTTGGCTACCTTAGGACTACCCTAGGGAGCCGCCAGTTATTTGATTTCCTATTTGGTCCATTCGGCTGCTTCGCACTCTTCTGATTTATTTTGTTCTCGTCGCATCATTTCTCTTGTGTAGACATATCTAGGGCGCGGACAGTCATTTTTCCACTGTGGACTAGTTATGATAGCTTTCCCGCATATAAGCACATGTGTATATATGGCAAGTTACATCGAGTAAATGAATTCATCATCACCATTTCGTCTAACGCCTATGGATACTAATGCAGGAAGACATATTTTGCACCAGAAATGATATGAAGGGCTGCACCTATCTCTATATCGGATTAAAGAAGGCTGGGAATCATCTAAAACTGGTAACATGTACTTTGGAGATTAGCTTTTCTGTACCTTGCTTGTTTCGGAAAAAAGCCAGAATTGTACTCTTACTGTTTCCAGCAAAAGATGCGCATATAGATATGGACAATTTACTCTTGCTGTAGATAAATGAAAGTTTATGCGCGTCTATGCAAGGGTTAGATAACTGAGGTGGAATGACTAGGTACCTTATGGGAAGAAACGAGCTACTAATAATAGAAGGGAGCCCTAAGAGTAGTTATCTCTGCTAGCTACCGCGGACCGCGTGTGGCAAAACTGACCATAGTCAAGTAGTAAACATCGGAGATGACAAAAGATAGTAGCTAGGTATCAACAGTCTTCCCAAATGCACATGCTGCTTCGCGGCGGCGGCCGGAAGCAGCTGCATGCATTCTTTGATATGATAAATCAACTCCTCCAACAAAATCCGTAAACGCACGTCACGCTAAGAGATTGTGTAACTACTGCAAACGCACCAGGACCCGTCAAGAAATGTGATCCAAGAAATTATGGAAATGCTAGCCCCATATAAAGACTCTGATCATGAAGGCTATTGTTCAAGCACAAGGGGCCACTCTCACCGCGACCGGCACACTACATCGCATTTTACCGGGCAGTACAAATATAGCCATCTCGTGTTCAGAGAAGCCTATGCACCTTTTCCAAGCTGAAGCCATGTCTGGAACAACTACTCAAACATTTTCGAATGGCCTCCTGGATCAAAGCCTCGGCACAAGCTGTGACCAAAAGATTACTTCTATCGTCGGAAAACCTGACGGATACACGAACTCCATACTGTCATACTGGCGGACCTTGCAGGGCATCTTGAAGAGACAAGGACCCATCAGTTTGGATGGAGAATCGCTCAATCTAAGTTGTGTGGTAGCAGTGGCGAAGTGAGTCATCCTTTTTAATACCGGGGCCCTTGGGTCGACATGACATGGCTGATAGATATGAAAAATAGGTATGGCCTCGCTGCCACGGTATCAAGTGGTACCGAATTGGTCGAGAGAGTGTCTCTCAGTACTGCTCTACTGAAGCAGAAACTGGACCAAGGAACGGTCATATATGGAGTGAACACCGGGTTTGGAGGTAGCGCTGACACGCGGACTGGCCACCATGAAACTTTACAAAAGGCACTTTTGCAGATGCAAAATTCCGGCGTGCTACTGCCCACTGATCGTGGAGCATATAGCCCCAAGACTATTGAAGGGCTGAAATCCCATGCAGTGCCGGTTCCCATCGTGCGCGCCTCGATGTTAACGCGCTGTAATTCTCTCCTCCGTGGGCATTCTGCCGTCCGCATGGAAGTGATCGAGCTGATACTCACCCTGCTTGCGCGTGGGATGACCCCAATCGTTCCTTTGCGTGGGAGTATCTCTGCTTCGGGAGATTTATCACCATTGTCCTACATTGCAGGTACCCTGGAGGGCAATCCTGATATATATGTTCACTGCAGCGACCACCACGGCACTGAGATCGTTCGTGCGGATCAAGCACTGGCGCGCCTCGGCCTAAGCCCCATAACCCTCGGTCCTAAAGAAGGACTGGGGCTCATAAATGGAACTGCATTCAGCTGCGGTGCTGGCAGTTTGGTTATGTCCGAGGCAAACCAGTTGGCCTTGCTCTCTCAGATTCTAACGGCTATCGGGACGGAGGCATTACTGGGATCGCGAGGCAACTTCCATCCATTCATAGCTGATGTGCGCCCTCACCCAGGCCAGAAGGAGGTTGCATCAAACATTTATGCAATGTTGGCAGGCTCGAAGTTGATCTCAGATAGTGATCCGGAGCAACATGGTTTGGCCCAGGACCGCTATGCACTACGAACGGCATCCCAGTGGCTTGGACCACAGATTGAAAACCTGGCTCTCGCAATGTCCCAGATTCAATGTGAGCTGAACTCAACGACCGACAATCCTTTATTTGATTCAGTTCGAGGCGAGATCCATCATGGCGGCAATTTCCAAGCCACAGCTGTTACATCGGCTGTAGAAAAGATCATGACAGCCATGCAAATGATCGGAAAAATGATCTTTAGCCAATGCTCGGAGATCATCAATCCTCTGTCGAACCGTGGTCTGCCACCGAATCTATGCGCTGATGATCCGAGTTTGTCCTTCGCGCTGAAAGGCGTGGATATCAACATGGCCGCATACATGTCGGAATTGGCCTATCTTGCGCATCCAGTGAGTAGCTACGTGCAGTCGGCTGAGATGCACAACCAAAGCCTCAACTCGCTTGCCTTTATCGCCACACGGTATGCCTCGGAGGCAGTCGAGGTACTTTCGCTCATGACTGCCACCTATCTTTACGTTCTTTGCCAGGCGTTGGATCTGCGTGCTCTGCACCAAGAGTTCGCTCAAAGGGCTCGGCAGGATATATTTGCTCTTCTGGAGACCCGGTGTCAGTCTTTCATCCCGCATGAGAAGCTGTCCATTGTGCAGAATGCCTTGTGGAATGAGCTGATGACTCAATGGGCTCAGGGCAGCACGAGGGACTTGGCGCCACGGAGTCAAGAAGCTGTCACGGCCTCTGTTGGGGTCCTGTTCGATATGCTCTCACGCCATTGCAGACCCGATACCGACACTCCGATTGGTCTTACAATGATAATCACCCAGTACAAGGGAGAAGCGAGTGATATCTTGCGCAAGTGCTACGCAACTACCAGGGAGACGTTCCTCTCGTCTCCCAGCACGCCCAAGTATCTGTCTGCTGTATCAGCCCGTTTCTACAGACTGGTGCGACAAACTCTTGCGGTCCCGATCCATAAAGGACTAACCGACCATCCAACCTATGAGTTGGGGGAGAGCCATCATGCCAAGAAGACGATTGGGTCCCATATCAGCACCATCTATACGGCATTGCGCCAAGGAGATCTATTGGATGACGTGGTGGGGTGTTTGGAGGATTGATCTTAACTGGCTAGCTGCCCTTTAGGTTCAGAGGAAGATTAGGATAGCAATACTTCTAGCTGGAAGCGGTAGTAGGATTTCGGTATTGAATGTTCTTCATTGTCCTGTCTTGCTCCAAAGGCCACCTGATACCCTGAATAGCTGCTATCTCACGATATTATAGCTGGAGGGATGTTTCAAAATTAGCCGTATCAAATATCCTAGATAGTGAATATCAGGAACAGCCAGCCTGCGTGGATCTAACTTTGCGGTGGCACCATCGCTGTCAGGTACTAAAATGTGTTTCATTCTGGTCAGATTTTGGGCATTCTAGGAGCCAAAAAATGGCCATTATCGTTTATAAAGCAAAATAGTAGAAAGCTTGAACATTTGTGTCAAGACATTTCCTTCATGCTCTTGATTGGATTGAAAGGAAAACTCGATCTGGGGAAACATGGAAATGAAAGGATTCTGGCCAATCACGTTCCTCGTAGTGCATATCACGTGCTGGCGCGTCTGGCATTTTTCGCCCGCCGTATAAATTCAAGATGCGACATCTCGCCGCTCATCTCAGCCCTCAGCTATCTCTCAACTTCTGCCCTTAGAATACAATGGAAGGCATCATTTCTAATGGTACTGATGGGATGCCACCGCTTCCTCCACCAGACCCGGTTGAGCGCCCACCAACACCTCCTCCACCTCCTCCCGAAGAATCGGCCGCTCCTCCGCCTCCTCCAGATGCTGCAGTCCCTCCTCCTCCACCAGACGATGCGCCCCCTGCGCCACCCGCGGAAACAAAGAAGAGGAAATCAGGATGGGGAACAAAGCGTCCAGCTGCCACACCGTTGAGTGTGGAGGATCTTATTCGACAGAAGAAAGAGGCCGACGCCGCAGCTGCAAAGGTATGTTTGTTTCCCAGCCATGAAGAATGTTTCATCGTGGACATTTCTAACCCATCTTTCTACTTTCTTTCAGCCAAAATTTCTTTCCAGAGCTCAGCGCGAAAAGCTCGCACTAGAAAAACGCGCCAAGGAAGTCGAGGCCGAACGACAAGCTAAAGCGAACGCCAATGGTAATGGTCACAATGGCGATTCATCCAGGTCATCGATCGTCTCACAAGATAGGGGCCTTGACTACAGAGGGTCGGATGAGAGAGTTCCTACTGGACCGCGCGCGATGCGTGGGGAGGTACCGACAGGACCAGCTGCCATGCGAAATACGAATGGACAATCGAATCGCAGTCGCGAGATGGATCCGCCACCGCCACCGCCACCCTCAGGAAAGGGCTCAAAGGGGCAAAAGGGTTCGAAGGCCGAAAAGCGCCTGGCGGAAGAAGATGAGGCTGCTGCGCAAGCTGCGCTTGTGAAGCAACGGTATATGGGCGCGGATCAAACATCGACCTTTTCTGCGAAGAAGAAGCGCAAGCGTACCACGGATCGCAAATTCAACTTTGAATGGAATGCCGAAGAAGACACCAGCGGTGATTACAACCCGTTATATAAACACCGTCACGAGGCGAACTTCTTTGGGCGAGGTCGGCTGGCTGGATTCGGAGAGGATGTTACGGACGACCTGGCGCGAAAGTATGCACAGGCTCTCGAGCACCGTGATCATGAATCGGGCGGTATTCGTGCTAAGGAAATTCTGGAGATGGAGCGACGGCGTCGCGAAGAGAGCTCGCGTAACCAATTGGACAAGCATTGGAGCGAGAAGCGGCTGGACCTCATGCGTGAGCGAGACTGGCGTATCTTCAAGGAGGATTTCAATATCAGCACCAAGGGTGGCAGTGTGCCCAATCCAATGCGCTCATGGGAGGAGAGCCATCTGCCCAAGCGCTTGCTTGAACTGATCGACCGTGTCGGATACAAGGAACCTTCGGCCATTCAACGTGCCGCTATTCCGATCGCTTTACAGTCGCGCGACCTCATCGGTGTTGCCGTCACTGGTTCCGGTAAAACGGCCGCTTTCCTGCTCCCTCTCCTTGTTTATATTTCCGAACTCCCACGCCTCGACGAATTCGAATGGCGCAAAAATGATGGTCCCTACGCTATCGTCCTGGCACCTACTCGTGAATTGGCTCAGCAGATTGAGATCGAAGCCAAGAAGTTCACACAGCCTCTGGGTTTCAACGTCGTCAGTATCGTCGGTGGTCACTCTCTCGAGGAACAGGCTTATAGTCTCCGTGAGGGTGCGGAGATCATCATCGCTACCCCCGGTCGTCTAGTGGACTGTATCGAGCGTCGCATGTTGGTGCTCAGTCAGTGTTGCTACGTGATCATGGATGAAGCCGATCGCATGATCGACTTGGGTTTCGAAGAGCCCGTCAACAAGATCCTTGACGCTCTTCCTGTAACTAACGAAAAGCCCGATACCGAGGAGGCCGAGAACCCGCGAGCGATGAGCCAGCACCTCGGTGGCCGCGACCGATACCGCCAAACCATGATGTACACAGCCACTATGCCCGTTGCCGTTGAGCGCATTGCCCGCAAGTACTTGCGGCGGCCAGCTATTATCACTATCGGCAGCGTCGGCGAGGCCGTCGACACTGTTGAGCAGCGTGTCGAGATGATTCCCGGTGAAGACAAGCGCAAGAAGCGTCTCGCCGATATTCTCTCCTCGGGCGAGTTCCGCCCCCCGATTATCGTCTTCGTCAATATCAAGCGCAATTGCGATGCCATTGCACGTGAGATCAAACAGATGGGCTTCTCTTCGGTTACTCTGCATGGTTCCAAGACCCAAGACCAGCGTGAAGCTGCGCTTGCCTCCGTTCGCAGTGGTGCTACAGACGTCCTAGTCGCCACCGATCTCGCAGGACGAGGTATCGATGTTCCAGATGTGTCCTTGGTCATCAACTTCAACATGGCTACCTCCATTGAGAGCTATACTCACCGTATCGGTCGTACTGGTCGTGCCGGTAAGAGTGGTGTTGCTATTACGTTCCTTGGTAGCGAGGACTCCGATGTGATGTACGTACCTTCCCTCCTCCCATGTTTCTCGGTTCCAAATAAACTAACATCGCAACCAGGTATGATCTTAAACAAATGCTCATCAAGTCCCCTATATCCCGCGTGCCTGAAGAACTGCGGAAGCACGAGGCCGCACAGTCCAAGCCATCGCGGGGCCAGTCCAAGAAGATTGAGGATAGCTCTGGGTTCGGAGGCAAGGGTGGATGGGCTTAGTTGGGTTCATGTCTTCTCTATGTATTATTCTCAATCGATACCATCTTCACGTTTTTCATCTCTGCAGTACAATCCCAATAGGGCTCACACCGGATTTTTCCTGGGTTAACATGATTACAAATAAGGTCTGCTCGGAACCCAAGGTTGGAATTGGAAGCGTATCCGTGGACACGCGGCCAGCTTTGGCCCTTAATTTCCCCGAGCTTGCTGACGGTTTGTTGCTAAAGCCACATGTTGTCGTATCGACATGGCAAGACGGTCGAGCAGACTCAGACGTTTGTAATTTGCCCATTTCCTCCAGGAACAAGAACAATCCGGACGGACAAATCTAGTCCGATGTGAACTACGCGAGATGCATTCCGGTGAACCGCCCGTGGCGTGGGTGAGAACAAGGCATAATCGTCCATCGAGGGAGAGGGGGCGAGCGCGCATGCTCGCTAAATACATGGCTGGGGCCACGGTCTTTTAATAGGCCAGGCGTCAGATCAGTCAACAGGCCAGGCGTCAGATCAGGAGGACAGTTGCGGGTGGGCCAGGGGGCAGTTGACTAGCCCTACTAGGAAGGCGATTTTGGACTGTCTCGTAGGATTAATACAGAATAATAATTTAAAGGGACAGTTCGCTTATTCTACATTAAACCTAATCTGGTGAGTATATGTATGGGTCAACTGCACCCTGCCCCACAACCAACTGTCCAGGTAAACCGACCACTCGTCTTTCAATAGCATGATTATATATTCCCTTGAGATGGGGCGAGGGATTCCAACAGGCCTCTTTCATTGGCTGGGCGTCGGCGAAGTAATTTCCTGATTTAAGCTTGGATCCCTCTATATTATTAATCTCAGAAGAGTGCCGTCTATATACTACTGTATCCGTACATAGTGCCCAGATCTGAAACAGAGCGGGCAGGAACTATATATACACTAAAATTTTCCCGGGCCGGGGGCCATCCGGATCGTCGGCCAATACCCCGAACGCCTTATAAATGGAGCTACTATGGCTGGTACTATACCCATGGATATAATATACTTATTCTTCTTCCTGCCTTCTTGCACCGATTCTGCCTGTTGCGAGATCAACCGGGTGGGTATTATGTCCCTGCCGATGGACCTATTGCCATATAAGAGAATGAGATTTGGAAGATGGGTACCCGGGGTCTCCCTGCCCCCTGGGGCCAACTCGAGGCGGAGCGGGTCTCTTACTATGTAGGGATACTACGGTGTATATATTGATCCAGCTCGGAACGCTACTTAGATCGTGACAGTATGTATTACGCGGTTTTCCAGTTCAACAATAGTTGTATAACCAACAAGGTATCAATTCTTTTACGTCATGTAGAGTGAAATTTGAATCAAGTCTAGGAAGACAGAACTACAAGGGACCTATACTTTTCGTGTGAATGCGAAAGAAAAGCCAATTTTGATCAAATTTGACCTATAGTCCGACACTAGACACTGTTATGTACTGGAAACGAGCTGTATAAAACCGAGTAGGGGGTGTAGTCTATGGGAGTCAGCGATACATGAGAGGCATCAGCGTTCCAATGTGGGTCAATCTTATATGGTAAAATGGTAGCCAACCCAAGAATCACTGAGTGCTGATCCTTGGAAAGTCTCCATTTAGTCACAGGGGGCTTTCATTATTTACGAGTTCTCCAGAGCGTGGGGTCCAGCTGGCAGAGCCTACGATATAGTGGAATAAATAAGCCCGTAGTCTCGTCAGGAGGCGTCGCCCTGGATCTAGCTACTCGGCCCATATCGACATGATGCTACTCGCTACCGCCCTACCTCTTCTCCTCCCTCTACTGTCGTCAACTACCGGGTTCCCTACTACCAATGCGGTACCCAATACCCTTCATCAACGCGGCTGGGGCAATGAAGGCTTGGTAGAGAACGTTACAAGCGACGACCCGCACGAATATTACTACGAAGACGAATCCGGCGATATTTACACCTCGCATCCATGGAAGCGAGACGATACAAATGAGCTCGTGAGACGCGCTAGCGGCTTGGTTATAAGAGACCCCACCTCACGCCTGGAAATGCGGTTCCCCTCGCAACCTCGTGGAGCAGACTTACAAAGTCTCAAGGACTTTGCGTACCTTGATTACGCTGGATTGGGCGCCAGGGTCTATGTCCATGATAGTGGTATAAACGAAAAGCATAGCGAGTTTACCGGAGCGCTCCCTGAAGGGGTAAAGCGAGGAGGTAAAGTCGACATCCTCCAACCGAAGAAAACCGCATCTGGCGCCAAAATCCCGACAGTCAAGGGGGATCCTGATGGACACGGCAGCTGTGTGTCAAGTAAAGTTATCGGCACAAACTACGGCATCGCAAAAAGCGCCAGTTTGACGGTGGTCCCTTTTGTCGATCTCTATAACGACGCTTACATGCTGGCTGGACTACAAACGATTGTCGATGACATCAAGAGCAGGAAGAAGAAAGGTAGCGGGATTTTTGGTTCCAGCAAAATTCCTTTCTGGGCTGTGGTCAACTTGAGTTATGGCCTTGGACACGAGGTGGACGACAACCCGGATCTCCTGGAAGAATACCGGAAAAAGTATCTGGCCATGGTGAATGAAGGTGCTCTTCTTATCGGGACTGCTGGGAATGACGGCAACCAATACCTCGTCAGCGCTTACCCAGCCCGATTTGCCGAGGAGGATGCTTTCAAAAACAACATGATTGTGGTTGGATCAGTAAATACGGATGGTCTCCGATCGAGCTTCTCAAATGTCGGCTCGGTGGTAACCATGCGGGCTCCTGGAGCCGTGTCTGAAACAAACGGAGTTCCACAAGCCCTTAAATGCGCTGGGAGTACTGGAAACACGGTTAACGCAAGATGGGGGACTTCGCTGGCATCGCCCCAAGTGGCCGGTCTCGCGGCGTACCTCTACTCCATCGACCCCAGTCTGCGAGGAAGTACTGCGGCGCAGAAGATCAAGGCTAAGATTGAGGACCCAAGCGAACGTGGAGCATCATATAAACGGCCGGGCTCTGGGGATCTCAGTATCTGGAATATGCAGTACGGAACTTCTTGCTAAGTGGGATCATTGTTCCTTTTGTTTGATATGATGTTGTGTGGTGCACGACTGGCATGGAAACTATGATTACCTTAATCCCAACACACTTCCTTCTGATAATCAACTTGACATCGGTGAGCGGGGTAGAAGTGACGGACACGCGAACCTTAGAATTCAAGGGTCGTAGACTTTGGTTGCGAAGGAAAGGGCGGAGAATGTGATGTCAAGCAATTGATGCTGCGGACGTAGATGGCCTTTTCACTGCGACGATTAACAAGTGTGTATTAGTATTTATACGTGGTCTCTAATCCAAGCCTTAGAATCGTGCGTCGGCCCCGAACGAAGCTGCAAAAACATTGCTCTATGGGGGAAGGAGGCATCACTCCCCCGAGCTGTCCAATAACAACGAATACCGAGCCCAAGGTGAAGATCCCTCGCACGTACGATTCAGTCCCGCTCCCAGCCACGTATAGGCCTAGCATCCTCCGTCAAAGAGTTGCTAGCTTTGAGATCCCAACTGGTGACGACGTAGTTGTTCGACAAGGATCGCAGGACGGCACCTTCTCACATCATTGCATGTGGCGACAGGGTTCCAAGGTGCGCCAAAGACTCATAGAAGAGGCCCAACTCGACCGTGGCAGGGATGTCTTTTCTCGACCAGGAGTAGATAGGATGTGGAATTTGTGAGTTGACATCACCAATGGTTAGGAATGTCGGTGTAGCTAGTTAACTATGTTCCAGCGATGGCAGGAAGTCGACTAAGCAGATCAGTAAAAGCGGCGAGCGAGCAGTCCCAACTCGGCATGGTCGCGATCACGCTGGTTCCTTCCTCATTCGGCTGCGATAAGCGGGGTTTCTCCGATCCGGGGAAAGAGCGGAATCATTATGGAATATTATGAGAAACGGCGATATGCCAGTCGCTATCGCTATCGCTCTTCCTATCACTACTGCGGACTCATTCCGAGTCTCCATGACGCTGCGAAGAGGCAGGAGCCAGCGAACCCGCGAGCAGCCCCGCAATGGCAGACGCCGAAATATAAAGCGAGGCCGACAGAAAGATGCAGCGCAGGAGGAAAAGTGAAAAAGTCTCTCGACGTGTCTCATTGTTAACATGAAGCTGTCGCCGGCATACCTTCTGCCCGCCATCCACGCGGTGGCCGCTCTCAATGTAGGAGCCGACTATGACCGTCCCATTGAAGGTTGTTCCCCCCTCCACAGCATTGCATGCAGATTGGTCTAACGAAGATATACACCCAACAGACTTAGACAAAGATCTGCCGTTTTCGCAGCCGGTCACCTTCGCCCATCTGGAGTGGCAGCGATGTCTCGCTTCCGACCATGAAACTGTTCGTCCCCTCTATTAACATCACCATTCCGTGGCAGCTAACCACGAGTCAACAGCCTCTGGACATTGCCATCCTCGGCTTCCCCTACGACACCAGCACGTCCTACCGACCCGGCGCCCGTTTCGGTCCGCGCGGGATCCGCGCGGGCTCGTCGCGCGAAAAGAAGGGCCGTAGTTACAACCCCGTCTGGGGTGTCGATCCGTTCGAGGAGGATCTCAGCATCATCGACTGCGGCGATCTCCCCATCACCCCCTTCGATGCCGCCCACGCCTTCAAGCAGATGGAGCAGGGATACCGCCAGGTCCTCTACCATCCTACCAACTCCACCACTCCCGGCGGATGGCCTCATCCCCGCATCATCAGCCTGGGCGGCGACCACTCCATCGTGCTGCCAATCCTGCGATCCCTCAAGAGCGCGTATGGCCCGATCTCCGTGATCCATCTGGACTCGCATCTCGATACGTGGGATCCGTATGAGGGCTACACCGGCATTGCGTCGGAGCAGTCGGCCATCACCCACGGTACTTTCTTCTGGCACGCTAGTCGGGAGGGGTGCATCAACAAGGGCGCGAGTGTGCATGGTGGTCTGCGGACGAAACTCTTCGGACTGAAGGACTACGAGATCGACACCGAGGTGGTGGGTTTCCACCGCATCGAGGCCCGTGAAATCGATGACATTGGCGTCGACGGGGTCATCAAGAGGACTCTGGACGTCGTCGGCAACAACCCTGTCTACCTGTCCATTGATATTGATGGTATGGTTTCTTCATCTAGGGCTTAATGCGCCGATGCTAACGATGTGAATGTAGTGCTGGACCCCAGTATCGCGCCTGCGACCGGCACGCCCGAGTCCGGGGGCTGGACCACTCGGGAGCTCAAGCGGTACATCCATGGCCTGGAGGGACTGAACTTGGTCGGCGCCGATGTGGTGGAGGTCAGCCCGCCATATGATTCCACTGCAGAGACCACCTCCGTCGCGGCGGCGGATTTGATTATCGACATTCTGGCGGCGATGGTGAAGAAGACAGCACCAACCTTTGCTATCAACAATGGCGAGAGCAAGGATGAGCTATGAGCGATTGATGCGGGACGAGACGATGAAACAGCATTTGGGGAGGAGTTAACCAGTTATTTATTATGATGATCTATTATATGTACCACCGCCCCAATCATATTGGCAAAACCAATTGTCCGGAGCTTTGAAGTGCATCCCGCCAGCATATCCCGTTGGGATGGGCATCCGTTATGGACCACACCTCTTGGATTACGTTCCACTGGCGCCGAAAGTTGCCCAGGTTGTACCTCTGTACTCTCTCCCACCATGTCCGCCACCGCTCCCGGTCTGTGGCCTCGCAAGCTGCAATGAAAGCAGGCCACGACATTGGTGCGGAGAGTCTCTGCTTTTCCATGTCTCGTTCCTTCAGAGTCTCCGCTCGCGTGAGGCTTTCCCAAACGTTGGCGACCTGGCTTCCCAGGTCAATCAGAGGGTGATGCTCCACTGCTCGACAGTAAAAGATCAAAATTGCGCTGTAAAAGGCATGTGCTTGGCAGCGAATAATTTCCATCATTTTGCGATCTGACTTGATGAGCACGAAGTCGTCTGGTTGAATCTTCCACGTGAAGAGGTTGAATCTGAGAGCGTGGCGTGCGTCTAGAACCGACTGTGGAATCTCGAAATCTTTATATAGTGCAAGAGCTTCCGCAATTTGACAGGTCTGGTGCAGAAGATTGCCAAGCGCGGGAGTGACCCCGTAGATGTATTCAATATCTCTGTCTTCCTCATTGAAGAGCGGCGCCTCGAGACACCAGTCATCGATTGTCCACGACCGCGGCTGGAGATCCACTGACGTTGTCCGCCCAAGAAGAGTCAAAAAGCGGCAGATTAGCCTGACCTGACGGCTTGAGCTGTCGGCATCTCTTGCAAGATGTAACTGTCGTAGTTGCTGGCAGCCTTTTAGGTGGATAGGAAAATCGCTGTCTTCTCCCGTCATGGTCTACGCAGTGTTAGTCAAGGGTCCGGTGGAGAGGGATAGCCCTGGCCCCCGGGTAGGGATTGCTTACATCAATGGTGACCAATGACAGCATTGCTGTCAATTGTACCGTGTAGAGTTGTGAATTTTCGGGTTGGATCAAGGCCGAATTCAGAGCTTGCAGTGCTTTGGTTCTGTACCGAAGGCCTAGTTTATGGAATCGCTCTGATCCCCCGGTGGCATTGCGTAGATGGAATGCAGCCGACGATAAGAGACTGTGAAATATTGCGGTAGAGGCTCCGCACGATCGGTTGCCATTCTGGGCAAGAAATAGATCGGGGCGCCCTTCCAGAGCGAAGGGGACGTAGGTGGTGCGCCATGGATTGTTGGGGTGCAGAACTGGCTGAAGAAGACCGGCAACGTGGTCTTTGTAGTGGAACAACAGAAGGGACGTTTCTGGGTCTTGGAATAGTGGCAGGGAGAGTTCAAGATGGGGTGATGAGAGTCGCTGGGAAGTTATCGTTTTCCTCTGTATGGGAAATCGACCAATATCTTCCACATCGTGGTGTGAGGGTAGCTCAGGCTCAGTATGACTAGAAATGCTAGACTGCACCTGGAAAATGGAAAAGGGGCCCATGCAGATTGTGTTTGATGGTGCCGAGACAGTATCAATGGCCGTGAGGATGTGATTGATCTGGCTGTCCGGCAAAAAAAGGGAACTCGACTGATCTACAATTGGCTGTTAGCAGCCACATTGACCAGTACAGGCTCTCCGACCAACCTAGCTTGATCGTCCTGCGCTGAAGTGCTGGAAGGTCTTGTCTTCTCCCAGTGACCCAGTACAAGGTCACGCCGTAGCCAGCGCATTCCAGCCCAGCTCGCTCGCAGATCCCACAGCCATTCTTCTTCCGCTCATCGCATTTGATCTTGCGGGATCTGCATGTCCAGCACCTGTATCATGTAAGCTCGTGGCCCCAACACTAGTGTCAAGGCGATGCGGTACCCCGTATATGTCACAGATTTGGACTTCCCCGGTCGACCATAGCTGCGGGGCTTGCGGGACGGACAAGGCTTGCCAGACTGCATGACTCTAGAGACACTAGCACTTAGGAATGCAAGTGTTCGTCAGCTGGAAGTTGCTGTCTCTCGTCAATCCAGGCTTATCGCTGGGCGTGGATGTTCGAGCCAAGCATGGCGGCTTATCATGATAGCGGGCGCTATCGCCTCCGCCGATATAGGAAGGCGCCAGCGAGGCCTGCGATAAGCTCCGAGATCGCTGCTTCCTTATCGCCGCGGGAACAATATTACTATATAAGACAACCTCACTATATAAGTGTCTAGCGAGTTGCTAGAGACTGCACCAAACCACGTTTGGATTTCATCATTACGCTGTCGATTCCCGTTCTCAGCATGAATCTCGCATTTCCACCACCTCCTCCAAAGCGAGGGCTGCATCATAGCCAACCCTTCAAAGCTCCACCAAAGCAGAAAACGTCAGACAGTCACGACAAAGTCACGACGACTTCCTCCATGGAGATAGATGGAAGCAAAACTCGCCGATCATTCAAGAGCCTTCTGTCGAGGAATCAGTCCTTTAAGAAGGCAGCCTTCGAGAAACGAGAATCCGTCCCCTGTTGATACCGCGTTGCTATCCTGTCAGTTGTCCGTCTGTATCCCGCTTTATAAGCTTCTTCTGACAGTTTAAGCAGAATATACATTAGATATGAAGTCATGACATTTCAAGCTTACCCTGTTTGATCTACGATCTAATACCGGCGTTGTTGAGATAATGTTTCCTCGTCCTACGAGGTGCATTTGTTATCAGAGTTGTGCCAACGAGTGGAAGTGTTGAAACTGAAAGCAGCGTGCTGAAAGCTTTTTAATAGCGGGACAGACAAAATCATTAAAGATGGCGAGTGCTGGGTTCGAACTCGCGGCAGTGGAGCGCAACTTTAACCTCACTGTTGCCAAATCGGGAAACTGCGAATAACCTCATACAATGTCACCTCCACTTCAACGTCTTGCTTATATATGTATCAACATTATGGTATCAAACTAAAAACTTCAAAAAAGATGCTACGCATTAGCCGCGTATTCCGCCCGCCCCCGGTTACTACCTTCACTGACCCCCGCAGGACCCGAACCATCCTGGGGAATGCCCTCGTAGTTGGCCAGACCCGAGAGCCAAGTAAGTCTAGTCGGCGTCCCAACTAGACCACCATGCAGTGAGGCGTTACTAAACGCCCTTTTTTTAGGGTCAAGTAGGAAGAGCTCTCACTTTTAATATGAGTTTTTCCCAGCACAACAGAGCTCTGGGTGGATATCCAAGTTGTATATGACTCTCCCCGTGAATCAAGTTGAGAATATCCTATTCTGCAAGCATCTCAACGTGAAGAAGCGCGTCAGCTGCTACTTCTTAGGATGAAGCGTGTCCCCACCTTTAAATGCATGTGGTCACATCCCAAACCACGTCGCTACCCTAGTTACTCGTTTTTCTCAATCCGTTTCCCATTTCACTGGTCTCCCTACCTTAGATTACATCTCTGTCCTTTCGTGTACTCCACTGCACTACTCTAGCATCCTCCATCTTACCATCCCTGAGCGACAGCGGAATGTCCACTCGCAGAACTTATCCATACACGCAGGGCTCTAACTTTGAGATGGCCTACGCATCTCCTGCAGAGCAGCACCCAGAAGAAAAAAGCACCCAACTCAAGCAGAAAAAGAAAGTTGCCGGGATCTTCTTTAGCGGAACAGACTGGGTCCTAGGCGATGGCCGGAAGCGAAGATATCGGGGCAGCAGCGACGACTGGAACGGCAATGTGATCAAGGAAAAACATCTCTTCAAGGAAGATCTGCGAGTTGGAGGCCCCTGTCTGTGTGAAATCCCAGTGGAAAGCATCGAGCTCCAATCCAATCATGCGTTGCACTACAATTCACCCCGAGCGCGTGCCCTTCGCCCCCGTATTACGACGATCCTGCAGAACTACAAAGTCTCGATGATAACTGTCTCCTTCGTTGAGAGACTCCCAGTCTTCAACGATAACCCAGGGCCCGGGCCCATTCTCACTCTCCTCGTCCTTGCAAACCGCATATTTGGAGAGAAGACCTGGCTCGATTGTGTCTGGGACCTTCGATTGCTGTTTATTAGAGAGAAACTTCACCATGTATCAGTCGAGATTGTCGATCCTCGAGCATTGCGGCCGCCTGCGACGTTGCCTGTGCTGCGGACTGACCCAATCTTCAACGAATGGAATTCCGTTTTGAATACGATCATGCACACAATTAATCTTCGTGATATTGAAGCTGTTGGGTGTTTTCGACGCGGCAGAATCGATGGCCGTCATCTGACAGATAGCCCTACGGTTCTGATCATCGTGGATGTTCAGAGCTCTCAGGATTGGAGACCGACCCGGGAACAAGTGGTCAACATCCTCAACAGACGTGGATTGTCTATGGTGGCTGTTGAAATTGTCAAAGACCGAATTGACCAGACGTGCCAACCTCTGAAGCGTGGAGTGCGCGCTGAACTTCTTAGCGGACGGCCACTTCCAGGCCAATCTGTGAGTCTGCATGGGGCAGATGGTACAGGATCACTGGGAGGCTTCGTTGAAGTGCTCCATCGCAGGACAATGACAGCGGATGTCTATGCGATGACGTGTTTCCACTGCCTCGATCCGGACGATAGAGAGATTCCCGCCGCCCATATTGACTGTGAGTCCACATCAACGCCATCCCCCAAGCCAGGTTATCTATTTAAAGTTAATTATTGACTGCCATTCAGATTTCCAAAAATGGCGGAAGGAAGGCGTGCACCTCAACGACCCCGATGCCAGACGTATTCTCGTCGTCGATCATCCCAGCGAAGGCGCCAGGCTTAGCCAAACCATCCAGTCACAGTCGGAAATTGACCAGATCCAACACTCGCCCCTCTGGAGGGTAGGTGACCAGAAGAGCCAGAATGGGAATCTATCTGATATGCCCCACGCCGAGAGGGAAGCGTACAAGCTCATGGAGACCCGTCGCACACGACACGCGGACTCGATGGCGCAGATGGGCGAGTTCTTTGAGAGCTCTCGCCATAGACTCGGCTTTGTCAAAGCAGCTTCTGGGTACAAGTTGAAGAAGATCTACACTCTCCAACCAGGTGTTGCCCCCGAGTTTCCTACCGCCATCGACTGGGCGCTCATTCAGATCTCAGCTCCGGGTCGAGAGCCAATTGAGAACGTTGTGAGTGGTCGAATCAGGGCTCATCCCCTGCTCTCAAAAAACTAAAATGATCTAGCTGAACGATCAATACTACCTTGGTCCTCATGCCCCGGCCGAAATCTTGGAGCAGCTGCATGGCCAACCGGTATCCATCGACGGATGGGCTTCGGGGCGTTCGGTGGGCTTCTATAGTCACCTCAAGATCTGCAAAAGGGTTGGGAGGCCCGGGTCTCAGAAGTCGTTCTCGCTGGAGCATGTTATTGTGGGAAACGCCACTGCTTTCGCGACTTCGGGTGATTCGGGCTCGTTGGTCTTCACTGGGCCTGAACATTACGTGGTTGGTATGCATGTTGCCAGTCAGCGTGTTAATCCAATTAGCATTTTCATCCGCATAGATGATCTGTTTGACGACATCAAGGCTCATATCGATGCGAAGGAGATCCGAATGTATCACAGTTGAGGTTGTCGGTGGAGTGATTTCAAGTTGGAAGCAGATATGTTCGTTGAGGAACAAGGTTGGTCAAGATTTGAGAGACGTGGAGATTTGGATGCTCCTTAGTTACTTGGTTCGAATTTGCTACCTAGAGACTTTATGCTATGTCGAATTTGACTCTTCTGTCTGGTTCAAAAGTGGAATCGATCGTGATGAGTAGCTCTAGGCCTGTACAACTCGCCTTATGCTCACTTGCATGGCTACAAATGGTAATGATGCCAGTTCTACCAAGGTCTGGAAGAGTGAGGGGAGCAACTATTTGAGATCTTTGTGTATTCGTCACTATGCAATGCTCAAACACAGTGAACAGATCATATCTGGGATAAGAATAGAGTAGAGAGCCCTGGAAGCAAAGCACAGCCCGTGTGTTACCATGGAACAAGTCTGGCTCGAGTCCGACAAAGAAATCCCGAAAGACAACCGCTACTTACGAACAGAGCACCATGCCGCCGACTCCTCGATAAACTAGTCAACTCGGAGATCATAGCTTGCTTTGCAGATACTCGTTCCTGCTCAGCCAGGCCTCGACATCGGCACGATCACGCTGGAGCCAGTTGACCTTGGCACGGATGGCATCAAGGCTCTGCTCAACAGCACGGTCGTATCCCTGCAAAGATATTTTGGTTAGCTATAAGTGTACATGGAGACGGACTTCATAACGAAAGAATCTCACCTTGGTATCCTTAGAGGCAAAGAAGTCGGTCACATCCTTCAGTTGGGCCTCGGTGCAGAAACTAGCGGTAGTCAGCTGCACAACAGTGCCCAGCATACCGAGGGACGGAGGCAGGCGCTGGAAGATAGTGTCCCAGTTATCCTTGAGCCAGGTCCAACGAGCCTCAATACCAGGTTGGTGGCTTCGAAGACCGCCCAGGGGCATATAGATATCCTGGTTCTTGACCTCATCGCCCATTGCCAGGCCGAGAGTGCGTTCGATGAGAGCAGCATCGTCGGCAGCACCAAGGCAACGCAGAGCAGTAGTCTTCTCATCCGAGGTAGGGGCGTGACGGAAACGGTCAAGCACGACATCGTACTCCTTAACACCACCGTGCTTCAGGACGATGGTGAAGACGCTGCCACGGATGTTGGGGTGGATGGCAGAGATGTCACCAGCAGCGAAGCGGGCGAACATGTCCTGCGCAGCCTTGACAACAGTCGGGTCCTCGGCCATACCGGCGGAACCGAACATGAGGGCCTTGAACTGCTGCAGAATGTGGTCATCATTGTCGGAGAATTCCCAGCCTAGCTCGTGGGCCTTGGAAGCGACGAGGGAACGCTGGAAAGCCTTCAGAGCATCCTTGGTCTTGCTGTCCTCGAAGAGCCAGGCAGCACGCAGAGTGCCAATGCGAGCAAGGATCTCGTTCCAGACAACAAACTCGGATTCGGTGTCAAGACCTTGAAGCAAAGACAGGAGACCCGAAGTCTTCTGATAACCGGAGGCAGCCAGGGCACCAGCGTCAGCGATCATACCAGCACGGTCCTCGACGGTGAGGAGACCATCCCGAGCAGCCTTGCCGAGTTTGTTCAGGCGCTCCGGTGAGTATGAGGTACGGTAGATACCGGAGTGATCCGCGTTGAGCTTGAAGAAGTCCAGGTCAGGAACCTTGAACTCATGCTCACGCTCCGTCAGCATGGTATTCTCGTCAACTCCGCTCTGGGTACGCAGACCCAGCATGCAGGGGTACAGAACCTTGTCTTCCTCCGGACGCACGTCACCCGTGCGCAGGAAGCGGTTCTGCTTCAAGCTGATGGAGGAAGAGCTAGGGTTCTCCGTGACACTGACAACGGGGAAGCCGACATTCTTGGTCCAGATATCCATGACGGACTGGACGGGCTTGCCACTAGCGTCGGCCAAAGCAGCCCACAGGTCGCCAGTCTCGGTATTGCCGTAGGCGTGCTTCTTGATGTAGTTGCGAACACCCTGCAGGAACACATCCTCGCCCAGATACTTCGAGATCATGCGTAGCACGGAAGAACCCTTAGAGTAAGAGATGGCGTCGAAGATCTGGTTGATCTCATCGGCACGCTTGACAGGAACCTCAATAGGGTGGCTGCTACGCAAGGAGTCAAGCGACAGGGCACCCTGGAGGTTATCAATGACATAGGTCTGCCACACCTTCCATTCCGGATAGAAGACATTGCACGAGTACCAGGACATCCAGGTAGCAAAGCCTTCGTTAAGCCAGAGACCGTCCCAGAAATCCATCGTCACTAGGTTACCGAACCACTGATGGGCCAATTCGTGCTGGACAGTCTCAGCGATACGCTCCTTACGCGAGGCACCGCTGGTCTTCTCATCCAGCAGCACATCGACGATTCGGTAGGTGATCAGACCCCAGTTCTCCATGGCTCCCGCGCTGAAGTCGGGCACTGCCACCATGTCCATCTTCGGCAACGGAAATTCGCTGTCAAAGGCCTTCTCGTAGAAAGCAAGGGTCTTTGCAGCAAGCTCCAGGGAGAATCGGCCGTGTTCGATATCCTGGTCCGGGGTAGCGTAAACGCGAATGGGAACACGGAAGTTCTTGGTCTCGACGTAGTTCAGGTGTCCAACAATAAAGGCAACGAGGTAGGTCGACATGAAAGGAGAGGTGTTGAACTTGACGGCCTTCTTAGCTCCTCCTTGGACATCGGTTTCGGACGCAACATCCATGTTGCTCAGACAGGTCATGCTCTTGTCTGCCACCAAAGTGACGGTGAACTTGGCCTTGAGGGCGGGTTCGTCAAAACACGGGAAGGCCCGGCGAGCATCTGTGGGCTCCATCTGTGTCGAGGCAATATACTTGGTCTCGCCATTAACCTTGTAAGATGACCGGTAGAAGCCGGCCATGTTGTCATTGAGGATGCCGGTGAAGGTGAGCTTCAGCTGGGCATCGGAGCCCGCCGAGAGCGCCTGGCTGAACTTGATAGTAGCGACCTGGGCATTCTTGTTGACAGAGATCTCGGGCTTGGATTCTACCACCGATCCCTGCGACAAAACCTCTGCGCTGTGAATGTCGATCTCGTTGGAGTTGAGAGAGACGAAGTCGGTGTCCTCGTTCACCTGGAGACTGACGCTAGATGTCAGCAACTGATGGTTCAACGTGGGAATCATTGTAGGACGTACTCAATGACAACAGTGCCATCGTAGAGAAACTTCTCAAAGTTCGGCTCAAGTGTGAGATTATAGTGCACTGGCTTGACATTGGTGGGCAGGACCTCACGGCCCTGGACATTGGTCGAGCCGGAGGCCTCGTCGCGCCGAGAGCTACACATTCTGCGGTAGGAACAGTAGCGCTTGGAGGTCTGTAAAAGGGGCGAGCGCGGACGAAGACGAGTGAACAGTCTCGGAGCTGGAGCTGATCGAGGGGCGGAGAGGAAGAGGGGGAGGGGAGATCTGGCGGAGGCGAGCGGTGGCTTTGCTTGAAGCAAGGCTCTCGTGGAGAATCGGCGCATCGGCGGTTCCACAAACCCCAATGAGGGGAGAAAAGAGAAGAGAGAAAGAGAGGAACGGGGGCAGCCCCAATTATATTACTGTACAAAAGTAAAATCGAACAATGAAAGCGCCAAGGGGGGATTCATGGGCCGGAGAACAATCGCAAAAGAATGGACCCGGCAGAACGCGGGCGGTGGGCGCCTCGGCGTTGGAGAATTGTCGATCGCCGCGTTTTTCCGTTTTCCTTTTCTTCCTTTAACCTCACGCAAGTTTCTCCCCAGCGCATGCCCCGACTCCACGGCAGACGACGGCGAAGCAGCTCTGCTTCGGTGGACTGCTTCATCTTGCAAGACTATGCACCAGTCAGTTTGAGGGGCTCATGACAGCTTTGCTTTCGTGGATGGGCTTCCATAGAGGACTGGGACATCATGCACTTTGAACACTGGGCACTTGGCTACTCTTATGCTGTTTACAGCGGTTCCCAGCCCAATGCCATCAGATGCCGCTTGTAGTCGAGTCGGCCGAACACCGTCAATCGAGCCTCTGGTCGGCTCTGCCCGTCCCCACTATGTTTCTTTCCAAGATTCCAGGAGAGCCCAGTTTATCTCGATCGAAATTATGTTCTAACGTCTTGATTTTATAATTGTATTCGAGTTTGCTGCCTCTATATCTTGTTATCACCTACCCACCCGCGCAGATGCTCAAAGTGTCTTTTACACCAATTGTGCATGCATTCATGGGTAGTATCGCAATAGCAATTTCGCAACCCCTCGCATTTTCCCAAGCCCTCTTACAAAGAGTCCGCTGAAGTTCGTGGCAGTCGAGTGAATGCACTGCGAGACCATCCATCCGCATCCACAGTCGTCTCCTTGACCAGAACATATCCACCAAGCCAAGGCAGCAGCACCGCCCAGACAAGATAGTAAATGGCTCCCAGACCAAACACACCCAGAGCCACGACGCAGTGCAGGTAGTATGGCAAGTCCTCGTAGACACTTTGACCAGCACTGGGTGGAATGTATGGCGCCACCACCAGATAGATGTTCGACAACAAAAAGAAGGCCGTGACGGGCAGGGTGGCGCGAATCCCAGGGGCCCAACCCGGGAATTTGTCCTTGTTGAAGTAAATGTAAATCAGACCAGCAGAGACAAATACATTGATAATGGAGAGTGGATATGAGATGAGACTAGGTTGGGCAGTTAGTACCATGACAATTCAAGGTCCAAACAGGCCGGAACTCACTTGAGAAGGAAATTATAGGCATCGCCTGGGGGTGGTGCCAACATGATAATGGCTGACACCAGGTAGTGTTCCAACAGACCTGCTGCAGGGGAATGGAACGGCCAATTGCTGGCAAAGACTTTGGAGAAAGGAAGAACGCCTTCACGGCCGAGCTCTTGGACAACTGCGGAGGACATGCGATTAGCGCTTAAGAACCCAAGTGATCGAGACAACCACTCACTTCGACCCTGCGAGAACAACACGGACAAAACATTCCCAAATGCCGATAGAGCCACGAATACTGACATGACTTTCTCAGCCTGCTGGCCGAACATGTTGCCGAAGAAAGTGGCGGCCACCACAGATCCCGACGCCAGCATCTGCTTTTTTGGAACTGCAGCGAAATAGGCAATGTTGACAAGCATGTACAGAATTCCAACAGAACCGATTGCAACTGGGGCCGCAATTTTCAGCGTCCGTACAGGATTCCTCGTCTCACTCAAAACCTGTGGAACCTGTGAGTTATACTGTCGTCCAACATCCACTGGGAGAACACTCACATAATTTGCATTCGAATAGCCTATAAAGGACCAGATAACATTATACAGCGCCATGACAATGCCGTATCCACTTCCGGTCGTTCCCTCAAAAGCATTGCTGAAGTTGTGAGGCGTCTCGACTTTCGTGTGGCCCGCCAGTGCAACCCAGCCGGCGACAACAATGAAGACTATAATCACCAGCTTAACAATTCCCAGCAAGTTAATCAAGCGAAGGCCCCATTTGACGGCAACGGCATGAATGAGAAAGGCCGCTGACAGACAAGCTAGTCCGATACCACGTTGGTTCCATCGTCCAACTTCGACATCGGCCGCGTTGAGTATGTATTGTCCGAACACGACACTATTGCTAGCGGCCCAGCCTAGCAGGAAGGCATATGCGGCGAACATTGCTGTGGCCAGGAACTTGGGTTTCTGGTAGACGTATTCGAGGTAGTTCTTCTCGCCACCATTCCTAGCATCACGCATTGCATTAGTAGTGCCTTTTTCACCCGAGGTGCTTTTTATACATACTTGGGAATTGCCGTGCCCCATTCCAAGTACACTGCCGTGCCCGCCATAGCAATGGCAGTGCCAATCACCCACATGAACAAAGAGAGACCGACACTACCGGACAGCTCAAGGATAGTGCTCGGGGTCGCAAAGATACCTGTCCCAATGACCCGATTGAAGATCAAGAGCGCGGCACTGAAAACGCCGATCTGGCGTCGATTCTCTGGCGATGCGTCGAACACGTTTCCTTCGTCTGCAAACAATAAAGTTAGAGAACCGTCGACATAAATCATGGATCTCATTGGAATTCATGAAAAAAACATACATAACCCTGAAATGCCATCAGCACGGCGTGGTCCATCTTCGGCAGGATTTACATCAGCTACAAGAGACCCTTTCGAGTCGGCAGACTGAATAGCCGGCCCAACGGGTTCAGCCATACTGCAAGATGAGAATATAATTCTATTCCAGCAACAAGAGTCAGCCGCCTTGATGCTTTGAACCAAGCCTGCTTATAATACAGCCTGGCTACGGTTAGCAACGGCACATCTATAGATGGTGTGCTAGCGCTAAATGTGGTGCAATACGGGACCCGTCTGGGCAAATGCTACCCTGAGAACAAAATCCACGGCGACAGTTACTTCTGAATTTGCTTTGCGATCCTTCGAGAACGAATATATGGCACGAATCGCGTCGAGCGATGATCTAGGCCCAGTCGACACCTGATCCACATCATAATAGGAACCCTCGGAAATAGAGCCTCGCGATTCCAATTTCCACATGCCCAGCAGGTTCGAGTATAGCTTCCAAGGTGAGTCAATGCCATTCAGCCTCAACCAATTGTCCGAGTAGAAGACGAAGCCAAGATCCAGTCCACGGGCCATCCGAGTGTTCCAGGATGCAATGACAAGCATCGTCGTAATATTTCCGTGTAACATGCGATCTTGGAATGTTCCGCCTCTGATTCCAGATCACCTCTATAGGCAGTTCTGAGTTTTCCAGCTGTCTTCGGTGTGATCCCGGTAACCCCCAGTTGCAAATATCCGTCGACAATGTGATTGAGTTGATTGTGTAGACACGTGGTCAGGGTAATAATAATTTCTCACTTTTAGAGAAGAGATGACGAAGGTACACACCACCATGCTCGGGCGCCATATGTTGCAATTCCACCACCATCGTGACCTCCAGAGGCAATGGCCACAGCTCAGGCGACCTCACTTATGACACATAGAAATCAATCACGCCATTCCTTGGACCTTTGGCTCCACTTGATACTCATAAAAACCCTGCCAAATCCAGGGGATCGTAAATTCTAGCGAAAGGCACCTACCTAGGTAGCTGGTTTAGGTGATAATATAGAGAAAATTACCTAGGTATGTGTCCCTGCACACAGGGTGATGCTCTAGGGCCAAGGGGCCAAGGGTGTAGTCATCTTACCCTTCGGTCGGCCGTATATCTACCAGATAGATTATACTAGATGATCTTATAATACCTAATATTCTCTTCCCCCTAGTCCTCTGTTGCCTAGGTTCCTCTTATATACCCCGGCATTATCGTATAGTAGGCCCCAGAACCGACTACTACCTAGGTAGTTCACTATACATAAATACCGGGTCCAAGTGTATTCCTAGACAGATCGATACTTCTCCCCATAAGCAGGATACCTTTCCCCTCCTAACTAGTTATAGTTATAGTACATAGGTATTAATCGCGTCAAATGATCTCATTCTTGATCATCCGGTACCTTGGGGTTTGAGGATTGGATTAATTTGAACAACCGGAGAGACATCTGATGCTGCCTAGGGGAATAGCCTCAAAGACTAGTATGAGCGAGGAATTTCCACTGCTCTTTCTACCTCGGTATGGAAATTTTCCAATTATATATCGCGGATGCTGCCACCAGACAAGCTTAATAGCGACAGCACATGCCTCGCCAGAGATACAAATCCTATACCTAGGTATGCTTTATCCGATGCTACATGACAGAAGTAATAGCACGACCGAGTTATAATAGAAAAAGGCATTTCTCATCTAATATCTGCAGCACACAACATTAGATATGCAATCCACCAGTCCCAAACGGATCTCAAAGAAATCATAATTTCCGAGGTGTTATGACCGAAGCCCCAAACTCCACACAGTGTGCATCAAGTCAATAATTCAAGAACAAGAAGAGAGAAAGTGAGAAAAGAGAAAGAAGCGGGCGATCAAATGTTTCAAACATTGAAAGAAAAAGAAGAGGAAGTACCAATCTGTATACCAGTAGCCCGATCAAACGCCAGTTCAAACAGCCAGGATTGAGTAATAGATAGGAATAGATTGGTAACGAAAAGGACATGAACTCCTTTCCTTCCCGTGCAGTCGGATATATGGCGGTGCAGTGCACTGAAATTTGGACAGGAATCGATAAAATGGACATGGACATGAAGGCGTAACTGCCAAGGTGGAAAGGGGAAGATTAAAATCTCCTAGGAGATGAAAAGTTGAAGGTGTTCAAAAGGTAGGATGTGAAAGTGAAGCCGTCAAGGGCTTATATAGTATGAACCAGCGAAGGGGGAGGGAAGGAGGCTAGGATGGATGTGAGGATGGGGATGGATGCGACTGCTGGTGGAGAATCGCGTGAGATTTGGTGGGATTCACAAAGTTATCGAGGCGGGGTGGCTCCAGTGGCATGGGAAATAGGGACCAAGTTGGATGAGGGCATGCGGCCACTGCCCATAGTTGGTGTCGGGGCTGATGCCCGCTTCGCCAGAACAGCCAGTTTCTTCCGCAGCGATGTCAAACGACCACGCATGCTGGAAACCACTACAAATGAAGTTAGCTCAAGAAAACTCAAATATAAAGAGGGAATTGAACTCACATTTGACCACCACTTGCCGGTCTTCTCCCTGCAGGTTGTCCAATGGCGCACTATCGCCCGCATTGGAAGCGCTTCGTTGATCGACCGCAGTGCCCAAGCTTGACTTAAGACCATCGTCTTCGAGAACCGCCTCCAACATGCGAATGGCAGTGACATAAGCAATCTCACAGCCTGCGAGATCCTCGCTAGTCAACTCGTTGATCGCGGCGGCCCGACTCATTTCCAGTGCACGATCATACATGAGCTTCTCGGCCGTGACCCCAGGACTGACTACGACATCAGCCGATCCGTAAGAAGCAGCCGTAGAGCCAACAGATTGGTTGTCGGGGTGACTGGGGTGATCGAGAGGCAACCGCTTTTGTCCCTCGATGAGTTTCAAGCGAACGAACTCGGCCTTTTCGAGAACCTCATTAAATCGACTGCGGACCCATTGCACCACGTTGTTGATCCGGGTGCCCGCAACAGTGCTGGTCCCATCGCCTCTGTTTGCTGGGTCGCCATAAGCATCTTCCCGATTCTTGCGCGACCACCAAGCCCCTGCAATATCCATCGACTTTGCAAGCAGGGATAGCGCTTTCACGTATAGAACCAGAGCCTCCTCCGACAGAGTCACAATGGCATCGACTGTCAATCCGTCATCAGCGGAGTCATTGGTGTCAAGATCCGCGCCGGGGACATTGGTATGTGCAGAGGGGGCTAGCGGAATGAGCTGCTTATATTTAACCTCCGCAAACCCGTACACGACGTCGCTACGAGTGGCGCATTCTTCGATCACTTGCACCGTCTTGCAGTCTTCATCGACAACCATGTTGGATTTGGGCCCATCTCCCGTCAGCATCAAACTCGCTTGTGCAGCGGGATAGGCGGGGAATGGATTGTATGCCAAAGGTGGGGAGCGTCCTCCTTTGGTGATAGCCAAAGGAGGCGAGAACCCCATTCCGAACAAACGGCCACTAGCCATGTTCAGGGCCTTCGAGATCGCCGAGGTTGCCGACGTCGGGCTGTGGCCATACCGTCGCTCGTATGAGTGCTGACGTTGATGCGTCGAGTCCGCGCGAGCGCGATTGGAGACGACCTGCATGGCCTTGGTCGTGTTTGCATGAGGTGAAGTAGATGCAATGGTCGGTAGTCCTTGTGTCGTTGCTCGCCGAGACACATTGCCAGTTTGGCCCCGAGGCAAGCCACCCTGGAAACGTGGGCTGTGCGCCAACTCATCGGCGAAAGCATTAACTTCGACCGCACGCTTCTCCACCACCACGTAATCCCTCTCAAATGCCACTTCTTGGGCCGCCCGATCCCGCTCCTCCTGGGACCGGTCCAAGTCCGCTGTTTTTGGAGTCCCTGAGTACGTATTCCGAGCTCTTTGTCGTTCCAACGCTGTTACGGCGGCATTGTGGTCGACCAGTTCCTGTCGCCCTGGGGCCGTTGCATGACTGATCGCACTTGGCCGGACAGGGGGAGTATTTCCCCTCGATTGCTCCCTCGAGACACCAGACGAGGGTCGATCGGCGCTTCCAATCCGCCGCATCGGTGCAGCACCAGGCGGGGTGACTGATTTCTGGCGCGAAGAAGGCGCCCGGTGAGGTGGGGGGTATGTGATGGTTTCTTCTTGGCTTGCAGAGTAGGGGGACTCTCGGTCGGACCTGACATTGAGTGGAAGCGGTTGATGTGGTCGAGACTCGGACTGATATGGCGCTGGGCCCCGACTGAGGTCTACTGAAGAACGTCGAGACTCTTGTGGCGTATCATCAGCCACCAGACCTGGAATAGGATCGGTGAGGACACCGTTGTTAAAGAACTCGGGGAAATTCAAGCGTTCCACGGGGTTCCGCTTCAGAAGCCCACGGATGAGCTTCTTGATATCATCCGACGCTGGGTTCTCCTCAGGGAATCGAATTCGATCTTCTCCCTTCTCGATTCTCCGCAATAGCTCAACATGATTTGTTGCACGGAACGGCGGCCGTCCCACCACCATCTCATAGAGTACAGTACCGACGGACCACAAGTCAGCCTTGGCATCGTACTTCTCGTATCGGAGGATCTCAGGGGCCATATAAAGCGGGGAGCCACACAAAGTTTCTGCTAGTGATGTCGATGGTAGAGACCGAGCGAAGCCGAAATCCGCAATCTTGAGCATCGGCAGCGACTCCAGCCCAGTTGTTGGGTCATAGGAATTGTCACTGCCCTTGTACGGAATAACCTGAGCCACACCGTTCCGGTAAGATGAGGGTGAGGGACAGAGCAAGAGGTTTTGAGGTTTGATATCCCGATGAATCAGGTTCCTCTCCCGCAGGAAATGCAACGCACTCGCGAGTTGCTTCAGGAAGTGCCGGGTCACCACCTCGTTCAACGCACCACCCGGTGGATTCGGATACTTGGCAATCATGTCACGAGTATATCGGTGCTCACCAAGCGTTTCTCGTCGCTTGATGAATAGCGACAAATCCCCCAAAGCACAATACTCCATGACTAGATGGATGTGTGATGTGGATTCATGGCAGTCGATAAGCGCGACGATGTGCGGGTGCTGTAGGCCCTTGAGGATATCGATTTCGGAGGAAAGGTTGTCTTTCAACTTCTTGTTGAGCTTCGATAGGTTGACAGACTTGATGGCTACGTAGGTGCGGGATTTCTGAGTAGCGGAGAGGGTGGGTTAGCATCACTCGGCGTGCAGCAAATAATCAACGCGACGCATCTAACGACTTACCGTATGGACACCTTGGTAGACCGTCGCGAAGCTTCCTCGACCGATCTCATTGAGCCGTGTGTAGCGCCCGACGGCCAGCTCGGGGCGGGACGACTCGCGTGACCTCCGTGAGTGTTGAGACGCCATGGTTGTCACAGAGCGATTACGCCACTGCTCTGATGTCCCACAGAGAGGGCCGCGAGGATATTCGATGAACCAACCACGCCCCCGTCAACCACAACTACCGCAAGGTGATCGAGGACGAAGCACGCAAGACAAGGCCCATCAGGGGAGCCGGCAGGAGAAAGATGGTGTTTGCAAAATGCCGGGAAGGCTGGAAAGACTAGGAACCACCGGGAGAACGAGCGTGGGAAGGGCCTGGAGTGGTGCCGTGGAACTCGACCGGTGAGGGTGGTTCTCGATTACGGCGATGGCTTGATCGATGATGAAACAAGCTCCAGCTGTTGAAGTCGAGAGCTTGCACGCGTTCAGTTCGCACGGGGTTCAGAGAAAGCGGTGAGCCAGGTCGTAAGTCGTGATGTATAACGGCCGAGGGGCGGCTCGAGTTGAATATAAGAGCCAAACTTTGAGAGGGGGCAAAACGGGCAGTCCTAATGAACAAGCAGGATGATGTGATATTGTACGGGCGGGAAGCTGGACCCAAGGACGAGGGGGGCGTGACCGCCGATAACGAGTGACGGGCAGCGGTGAGGCGGTCAGGAGGGCGGCGTGGGTCTTGGGGAGTGGCTGTGGAGGAGCCGGGAGGAGCTGGGAGAGAGGGAAAGGGGAGATGGAGTGTATATGAGAGAGGGGGGAAGAGGGTGAAGGCGAGGTTGGATGGAACGGAGTCCAGGTCGTCAAGAAGTCAGTGAAAAAGGGGGAAGGCAGCAAGCAACAGCATGCAGGCGCCCAGGTTTATCGCGCGATGAGTCGATTAGATAAGACCGAGATCGGCAAAAAAGAGCGGGCGCGATAAACCCCGAAGCTTATCTGAAGGCGGAACTCGCAGTCAATGATGCCATCGTCCATCTATTCGTCGCGAAATAAATATGGTACACAAGATCACAGCCATCCCCGGCGCTGCTATACACAAGGCCACATCAAACCCCCGATCAAACACCCAGACCCCGCACCAACAGCCACAGCACAACGGGCACCACGACGTTATCATTGCAGCCAGTGAGGATCGCCTCGGTGGCGCTAGTCCCCCCAGCCGCTAGCACGGCCTTGCATGCCGTCCAGAGCCAGAAGTGAGTGGTGGATGCAGCCATCCCAGCCGATTCGACGCCTGCCACTGGCCATCCTCCCACCATCAGCCAGGCACGAACGGCTAGCAATCCACACCAGACGGCCGCCGCAAACGCGACGCTGCCCTCCAGCGACTTGCCCCCGCCCCAAAACCATTTCAACCGACCGTACCGACGCCCGACAAGCGAGGCCGCCGCGTCGCCCATCCCAACACAGATCACACCGCTGACCATGCTGACGTCGCGCCCAGACACCTCCCAGCCCGCCCACGGGCCGTGGGTATTGCGTGCGAGGTCGGACTGTGACAACCAGAGTGGAATGGAACACCCTATCAACAAGAAGACGTGGGACACAATGACAGGGCCGCGGTGATCGCGCCCATCCACGTACGGTGCAAGGAAGTACGTCAACGGGCGCGAGATCGGAGGGAGCTGCGACGCCCGGAAGAGGTCCAGCAGTAAGAAAACAGACAGGACCAGCTCCAAAGCCAGGGCGCAGAATGCCGGGTCCACAAAAATCGTAGGGAGAAACATCAGCACCATCATGCCGTGGAACACCTTGCGCCGGGTGTCGACCTCAGCGATGGCGCTGAGCTGGAACACAACGGCCAAGCCGGTTATCAGCACCAGAACGCAGTACGCGCTCAGCAGGAGACGAGTATTGGCGGCCCCAAAGGTGGTTTGGCGCAGGTGTTCGACCCAGCCGAGACCGCACGAGGCAGATTCCAAGGCGGCATCCGGGCGGGGTGGTAATTGAATCCAATACTCGAGGTTCAGCATGAGCACCCAAAATCGTACCGAGGACAGGCTGCCCAACAGGTATCCCACTGCCCATCCAAAAGGGTCCTGTCCTTGCAGAGCCCGCTCGGCCACATACTTTCGAATGGGTCCCAGGATGATCAGGAGTGATGCAGCGTAGATATACAACGCATAAAGCCACTTGCGGACCTGCGCCTGAGCGGCGGTGAGCGAAAGAAACGACGCGACACCTGGTCCCATCAACTTCTTGCGTCGTCCACTGGGTGTAGTGCGAATCCGCTCTTTCTCCTGCACGGCTTCGTCGAACGTTGATATCGTATGCCGCCGCTGCCGTTTCGTACTTTGGTACGTCTCGAAGGCCTGTTCCGCAGTGATATTATCAACCGCGGAAGCAGGCTCTGCGGACGCTGCTGGACCGCGAGCTTCTCGCATAGTTCTGGTCTTGCGAGGTCTAGGGACACTGCTAGGGCCGTCGCTATCCGAGGTAGGTTCATCCGAGGCACCAGCTCGACTTAACCTCTGACAAAGTCGGTGGTCCATCATGTTCAAAATTTGTCGAGGGGATTGGGAGCCACTCGGAGAGCGGCGAAACTTCCAACTGGGAATGCGGGCCAACGCAACCTCCCAGCGCAGTATGTTCCGACAAGAAGCAAATATACACATTCCACCCAGCCAAAGCAAAGCCTTCAAGATCTCGGCCTGGGGGGATGTCGCAAACAAGTACAAATTCAGCAACGCGGTGGTCAGGAGCTGTAACTCAGCGGGGAGGATGCTGGTAGTCAACAAAAAGTCTAAAGTGGGTATCAACGCTTGATGCAAAGGAAAAAGAAGTATCAACCATTCCGCATCGTGCCCGCGAAACGATAGTGGTGTGGGTATTGCATAGTCGAAGGAAATGTGCTCGGAGACGAGGATCGGGACCATGGTAACCATCCAGTGGGGTAAGCTGATGCCATGAATCCAGTTGTGAAGCGGGATGACCGGTGCCGGTAAGGAGGAAAGGCTGAGGATGATGTTCGGCATAACCAGAGCCGGATTATGGTGTGTCAGGGAGAGCGAAACAAAAATCGGGATAAGAGTGGGATATAGAAGAGGAGCCGGGTCGAAGCTGGCGGGAATAGAGAAAAATGAGCGCTTCGAAGACCATACGCATAACCTTCGACTCCTCGATAGGCGGAGGAGAACGGGATAAGCAGCGTACAGCCCGACGAGCAATAGGCCATGGGTTGCCAGTTCTGAAACGCAGTCAGTATATTCTTCCCAATTGAGACCTCGCATATATCAAGATCGTACCTTTCCTCCAAGCCCAGGCGAGTGAGCGCGCTTCTCGCTGCAATAAAACGACGCCGCCCACCGACAGTAAAAGTACAGTCTCTAACAACCGCCTCAGGACTTCAACTCTTCGTTTCCGGCTTAGCTGATGCTTTGCCTCGATTTCTCCCCCCTCCACCTCTTCTTCCGAGCTCCGCCGCGAGTTGCGTGCCGCCGTCCGAACGAACGACGGCCACCGCTGTAGAGACGGCAGCCACGCGTCAGACTCCGCAGCGCCGTTCCCGCCTGCGCGCAGCCCCTTTCGAGGCCGCAGCGGGGGCGCCGGGAGCCCCCTCAATATCCCTGTGCCTTCATCGTCGGCCTCTGTGCCACTGTCACTCGGCGTCCTTGATGATTTCGAGTAGTAAGAGACCGGTTGGAGAAGATCGCCTTGTCCGGAGGGTGTGCGTGACGGGACTGGTCGGCTGCGCTGATAGGGGTGGGGAGACCGAGAGAACTGTCGCAAGTTGTCGGCGATCTCTTCAGAGCCCAGAGCAGGCGTGCTGCTGCGAGGGAATTCCTCTTGTTCCTCCTGGCCCCGCGGTGAACTCATTGCGCCATTCCTAAGATGATGTATGCGTCATGCCGGGGTAAGCTCTGAGCAAGGTCGTGGGGGAGGATCGTGAATGTAGGATATGAATGTTAGACAGAGGCTATATCGTTGCGAACACAATACTGAAGGCCCGAAAATACCTTGGAGGTGGTTGTTGTTACCTTTCCTGAATGCGGAAGGGATTTTGCCTATCACATGCCCCGGGCGGAGAGTGCACCACATGTCATCATTGCCGTTTCTTCGAGTTTGACTAGTTAACTAGTTATGCTGGGTCGAAGCTTCGATAATCGCTTGTCTTTTGAAGTTATCGTCCCTACCGGTGCTCTTCATCCCCCAACCCATCTTCTCTTTGTACAATCACCGCAGCCGCGAGCTGACGTGCGTCACTTCCCCAGACGGATCGGCATGGGACAACCTGCCCTGGCCAGAATCCCTCGGGCACAGGTTGCGTGGTGTATAGCACCATCTGCGACAGACCCTGACCCTGACAGGAGTTGCTCTTGATTGGGTTAAGTCTCTCCTCCAGTGATTGTGGCTCGTGGGTCTCGATCTCCCAGCTTTCATAGGTGTATCTTCCATCTGCGGTAGTAGAGATGTAGTCTTCACGGCTCTCCAACTTGGCCTGTTGACACCGACTGCCAAGTCCCTGCCATTCAATATCACTGCCCCGAGGGAGTTCATGAACCTCAACTGCTAGGAATGATGGGACTGTGACGCTGGCTTCGGGGCCCAGAACAGAAAAACGTGGCAAGTTGGACGAAACTGCGTCTGGAACGACCTCATCCGCCCGGCGTCCATACTTGATATCCCACACATCCAGCTGCGGTCCCTCCTCATCCTCTTCGGTCTGAGGAGGCCGGATATGCATCTTCTTCCACAGATGCCATGCGACTTGGGCTTGGGTCTCAATGTACTCCCTGCCAGTCAAGAATGCCACCGTGCCCAACCACCAATCCACCTGCATAGCCTCGCCAATTCGCCAGAGATGCTGCAGAGACAGCACAGCCCGTAGGCGGTAACCATCCAACCAGGACTTCCCTTGCGTGACGACCTCCATGGAAGCCGGTTCCAGTGGGATCTGCCCAGCAATGTAGACCAGCCTGCTCTCGTTGCGCAGTGGAATCAACATCGCTTGGGAGTATGGCCCGATATTGGCCGGTGCCCAGTATGATCGGGACTGTACATGGAGACCCTGACGGCAGCTTCGTGGGCCCAGATCCACCACCAAGGAGATCATTACCTTGACGTTGGCCGGGAGCGCATCACCACAGGCCACCGTAACCCGCGCTGGGGGATTCGGCTTCTTGAACAGCGAGACATACACCTCATTCATCAAGGCGAAATCAGCCATGCTGCGCAGCAGCACAGTAGTAAACACAATATCGTCCGTAGACCGAGGCCCGGTCTCTGTAGGCTCAAATGAGCTCAGTAACTCCTGCACTTGATCGACAATGGCGCGCATCTGCTCTCCAGCGCCAGGACCAGCCTCAGGCGCAACCAGATTACCTATTGTCCACGTCGACCTCGACTGGCGATGATTGACACCCTTCCTCGACCAAGCAGGCCAGGGAACAGCGCGAGCTCGAGCATTCGACCCCGTCGTCTCCAAAGAAACAGCAGAGCCCACATCCTCCAAAGCAGCGCCAAACACCTCATCCAGCAATGCCGGCCTCCTCACATCCTGTGGTGTATACGCCAGCCCATCCACAGGCTTGGCCACACACCTCGCGCCCAGCAACCTGACATACGCAACGCCCCCCTCCGCACTCCGCACCTCCCTCCGTTCAACCTCGATCCTCCGCTTCCACAAAAACCCCGGCCCATCCAACGCAAGCGTCTCATACTCTCCGCCCTCCCCCAACACCGCCCCGCGCACATCCTCCGCCGCCGCAAACCGCCTCATCGCCTTCGCAATGCGCCCGCGCAGCGCACGCCCTGCCCCACCGTCCCCCGAGACATTCTCCCACAGAAACCCGTCGTCCAAGCCGCCCGAGGCCACCTTGATAATCCGCGCATCGCACCCGCACGCCGCCATGTCCTCGAGCAAGCCTGCCTCGCCGACGAGCCGCGCCGCAGGTGCCGGCAGGGACGGGTACATCCACAACCAAGCGAGCGGGACGAGACCAAGGCGGGCGGCGACATTCTCGATCCGGGTGCGCTGGTACGTGGAGAGAATGGCGCCAGCAGAGACCGCATTGGCCTCCGGGTGGGCGGCTTTGATGCGGCGGAGCAGCGGGACCAGAGACTCGGTCTCGTCTTCGGGTGCGGCGGCCGCAGAGGCAGAATCGGCAGGTACCGGACTCTCGGCGGCCTGGTCTGGTGCGTCATGCCGGTATATGCGTGCTGTATCGACGGCACCGCCTTTGATTGCGGCGCGGTAGAGCGGGATGTCTAGGGCGGACTCGTAGAGGGGGATGACGCTGTGGCCGATGGTTTGGTACATGAAGCTATCGATGTCTTCGTCGACGGGGGCATTTTCGGTGTCTTGAGACGGCTGTGGCTCGCTTGTGGCTGCTGGGTCAGTGCTTGATCTGGGCTCTGGGTGTAAATTCGCGAGTGCCACGACTTTGTGGCCGTTGCGGATGCAGTGCAGCAGGGAGTAGAGGGAGTCTTTGCCGCCGGATATCAAAGCGATCACGTTGAGCCCCGGGGCCGAGGCAGCCGAGGAAGGCGGCATGATGCAACGGGATGAGGATAGGGTATTTGTGCTGTGGCTCAGTCCATCCCTCTCCTCGCTGTAGTGTTGATCTTTGATGCCCCGCGGCGGTGGAATTGTCTTTTTTTTTGTCTCCGCTGGAGGGGCTTATCGATAAGGAGTCGGGGTTGCGTCTACATAGTTGACTACCTAGGTATAGTGTCCCATGTTGACTAAGGGTCAAGAATAAACAATGATAGCATTGGATATCAAAACTAACTTCCTTTCAGGGAAATCCTGGAGACAAAGTTAATTTCTTGGCCCAGAGTCTTTGTGGAGTCATGGGTGGCCTGGGCTGAACCACAACACCTTTCGCGGGGCCGTGGCGGCTAAGTTGTTTATGCGGTAACCACCAACCTTGAAAGCTGCCTCTATGTGACATCCAGAAAACCAGGCCAATCCAGAATTCGGTCATTATTTCCCCTTTCTAAAAAGTCAGCTTATTGCGTATTCAGCTGCTGCCAGGCTCTTAGCCCGCCAATATGGGAACGTGCATCACTGTACTTCGAGATGAAACTCAAGGTCATCCAAGGAAGCAACTAATAACTCCTGGGAATTCAATGTCATATCACGGAAATGAAAGGAATCAAATACGAGAACGGTGGGTGCTGCTTTTATTTCGTCATTGGCAGCACTTGAGTCTAATACTCAATGCTCGATTAACATCTGGCCAAGACAACTACAAACCCCCACTTCCAGATCCACGAAATCGATTCGTATTGACAGGTCTATGTATGCTTGTTGGGCCCGAGTCCTATCCTGACAGCAGCCACTAAAATCTCGCCATTCGCCACTATCAACAGGCGACATGAACCTGGCACGCGCACTTACTTCCTCAGCCCCGAGCGCTAGTAGGTATCGAGTATCGCGGACTCCGCTCGCCCAGGAACCATGCAAGAAATCACTTGGATCCTTGTACCCTTGTGGGGTAGTAGACATCTACCCTTTGGCCTTATTATAGTAAGACAGGCCTATAGAATGCTGGAATTCATGTATTCAACTCGTCAGGCCCCGTATACGAGGAACTAGTCCTTGGCTGCAGACTGCTATATTGGTGGATACGAGAAAGACCCTGGGATGGATGGAATTCAACAGGACCATTGGTTATAATGAGAGAAAGAGAGGTGAGACGGAGGTTTAGTGGACGAGTCAGCCGCCCCATTGATGCCATGTTCACGAACAGACTTCTCCATAGAGGCAAGATTCAAGGGCCATATGTCGAAGTATAGCGCTACAGTTTCTCATACCTGGATGACAGCCCAGCGGGAGAACTTTGAACAAGGGTATAAAACTGCAGGCTCCCAGGTACCATTCGCAGTCCTGTCGGTCACACAATATTTACTCGAAGCCATCGCTGTTCAAGGCCCTATCACCACGATGCGATGCTACATTCCATCCGTCCTCGCCAGTCTGGCGGCTACTAGCCTCCTATCTGAGGTGTTTGTAGCCTCACACGCCATCCCCGTCACTGGCACTCAAGAGCACAAGGCGCAGAAATGTAAGTGTTTCTTCAGATGCTAATTACATACCTGGTGCTAATAGCCATTAGTTGCTCGAGATGCCCTACTCTCTGCCCCGAATGATTCCGAGAACTCTACCCGCGCGGGTACCATCCAGCGCAGGGCTTTATCCTGGGAAGCCGCCGTCGCCAAGGGCAGAGAGAAGATCGCATTGCTAGACCCGGATCAAGACCCCCAACACACACGCTACACGGTCCACTACAACACAGGACCCGAGCAGGTGCAAGAGTTCGGCGTACCGGCGAAATACGCCAACACAGATCCAGTAGCAGTCTCCTCGTTCGGATATTGGCCGGACGGTGTGCTAGAAACCATGAGTATCAACAAGGACCTCAAATGCCCCGTCAAAGACATCTTCTCGAAGGAGCAAGCGGGCACCAAGCCCAAATTCCAGAAACCAGTCTCGTCGAACGCGTACTGCACCGCGGAAAGCATCCTCTTTGCCAACTCGAACTTCAGGACCAACGACAAGAATCCCGATGCGGACCAGCTCCGGTCGACGGAGATCATGATGCAGGTGTGGAGTCAGCGGGCGGGAGACGCCCGGGGTAACTTGGAGTGGATTGTTCGATCCCATATTGCGAACACGGATACGCAGGGGATTATCAAGGAAGTATACGCCAGGACCGACGATGCGGAAGAGACGAAGATGCTTCAGATCACGGCGGCGGAGCAGCAGGAGGAATTTGAGGCTTTGGCAGGGACTCCCAACTGCAAGGGAGTGTTTGATGCGCTTCGGGATCATTATCATGAGTTTGGTGGTCTGAAGATCACAGAGTTCCATATCTACTCTCCGGGTGGTACGGGGGGATCGAACTATTTCATTCTCATCAAGCTGGGAACATGTTGATATTGAGATCAAGCAGAGAGTGCCGAGTCTGGAAAGTCCATGAATCTGTATCTATTGAGGAATGGGGCAGAAGAGAAGTAATGGAGAACTAGGAACCGCTAAATGTAATTTAATTTTGTCATTTTTGAATAATCCTCGTGTTTACAGCTGATAGCGACGATAATACACAGGGCTATGGAGTTTTTCTCTTATTGGCGCCGAGATGAGCACTGGCTGTGAAGCTAGCTAGAAGCTGCTATAAACAAGAAAAGACCCGATTCTTTCGACAAGAGCACACAAGTGATACGTGGACACTGACTTGGCAAATAGACGGAAAGCAAGTACGTGAAGTACTTGTGTATCTTCAAAAATGACCCAATCTCAAAATTAGCCCAAGCATACTAGAGCACTCCGAGAAGCTATGAGAAAAGGGTATCACATATCGCCATCGGACATGAACGTTAACTAGAATTGGTTGCAAAAAAATAACGCTTCGAAGAGCTTGTAACTCTCGCAACCCAGCGTGACGAGGCACAGTTACTGACCAGAAGCACCTATTTGGCCTGCTACTCTACTTGAAAAGCGCAACTGCGGAAAAGAATTATGCTTTGTAATTTGATGCTTCGATCCTCATCGGATTTAGATGACCTGAGACCAACATAAGGGGGCAGGAAGAAATGCAATACACAAAAGGGGTATGAGTGACAACGACAGGGGACGAAGTATCAGAAAAGGTGTAGGGATGGCCAAATTAACTTATACAAGAATGTGACCAGCACAAGAAACAAAGATGGGTGTAAAGGGCAAAAGGGGCTGTAAAGCAAGAGTCAAAACAGGGGCGCAAAAGATATTACATCGAGATATAAGGCAGCAAGACAAGTCAACGAGACGGAGCAGAAGCGAAAAGGGAATCAAAGTCCAAAAAAGTCACAGAGAAGAGAAAAAAGAAGTGCACCGGAGAATCGAAGACGGGGAGAAAGGCCCACGGTGCGAGTCGAACTGCCCAGGAATGTGCTGTTTCAGTGGAGTGACAAAAAGAAAAACAAAAGAGACGGTAACAAAGGAAATTGAACACCAAATCCACCTGTGCTGTGCACAGGATGCCATCATTCGCTCTATGTTGGCTTTTTCCCCATTCTTTCCCATGGGAGACCTTCGCTGATGATGCACCCATGAAAAGAAAAGACAAGAAAAACCTCTCCCAGTAAAAACAAAAAGACAAACCAGCCCTGGACACTGTGGTAATCCCTGACGAGCAAAGAATTGCCGTGAAGGAACCCGAAATTGCCGTACACCGATGATCCCAAAGTTGCACCAGTGTAAATGCCCGGACGCCAAACCCATTCAAGACACGGTCGAGCTTCTCGCTAAAGACCACGACCGACAATGTATTATATATGCAGAAGAAGCTCCTGGTCTCATAAGAAATCATCACCCGCAAACCAACTCACCACCACCCAGCCTCGTGGAGGATGAGTTTAGGCAGAGTCGCGCTTGCGCTTCTTTGGCTGGCGTCGGTCAGACCCGACGTCAGCTCCCGACTGAGCAGCCTCGTACATGACCGCGCCCAGAGCACCGGCATCATGCTGCTCGTCGTATGACATGGACTCGCCCGACTCGAGCACACCCATGACAATAGAGCCACCGCCATGGGTACGGGCATGCTGGGCCAGGTTGTCACTGCGAGAGAACTTCTTGCCGCACTCGTGGCACTCAAACGGCTTGTCCTGGGTGTGAAGGGACCGGTAGTGGCGCTTGAGGTGCTCCTGGCGACGGAACCGACGCGAGCAGAGGGTGCAGACGAACGTCTTGGACGGGTCGTCGGTCAACGACTGCTTGCGGCCGCGGCGGTTAATCGACACGGGCGCAGGTTCCGAATCGGTCGCCGAGTTGTCTGTCTGAGCCGAGGGGGACTGCGCAGACATGGAGTCCTGAATACTCTCCTCATCGACAGTGACCTGCTTCCGAGATGACTTGCGGTTGCTACGCTTCTTGGTCTTGGTCTCCTCACTCCGCTCCTCGGTCTCGGGCTGAGAGTCATTCGACTCCGTCCAGTGGAAGGACGGCATAGCGGAGGGCATGAAGTTCTCAGAGTCGTCGGAATCCTCCAGACTGTGCTCGCTGAGGAACCCGTCATCGTCGGCGAGGTATTGAGTCACCCGCTGGCGCTTGTCACCCAGGTAGACGGCACTGCCACCAGGGTGGAACTCCACCAGGCGGTTCAACTCATCATCCGAGTCGAGGTCCGAGAAGCTGTCAAAAGTCGGCAGCGAGCTCAGCGGGTCCTCGGTCGAAGCGGTGAAGGATGGGGAAGGGTTCTCATTGACGGGGAGTGTGATCGACGCACTGCCCACCACCGCACGAGGTTCCTCCTCCTCACATGAAAGAGTCGGCAGAGGAGGGAGATCCTGAGGGGTGGGACCATTCACGGAAGGCTCGACGGTGAGTTGACGCGGGTCACAGAAGTCTGCACCGGAGGTCTCCGCGGTCAGCGTCTGGGGTTGAGTGAGCAGATCACTCGGGACGGGAGATGGAGAGGGAGAAAGCGAGGGGCAGGAGTTGGCCGAAAGCAGATCCGACGTTTGGCTGGCGGAGAGCGATGGAGGGTTGATAAACACTGTCATGGAGAATTGAATTAGCCTTTTGGATCGACACCCCTTGCTTCGGCCACATTTGCCATCTGCATGACTGCTCGACTTTTGACGTCTCCATTACATGCATCACTTACCAGGTGTCATAGGAGGCGAACCGGAGCGGGACCAGTCCGGATTGGCCAAGATCTCGGTGTGGACGTCGGTCTCGCAACCTTCCTTGACGCCCTCGACCTTCTCAAAGGCGAAGAAGCCGTCGTTGACGGGGGTGTGCAGGGTGCCATTGGCGGAGGGCGGGCTGCTGATGGTGCTACCCGAGGACGACAATGGGGGTGTGGAGGGAAAGCCGTACAGGTCATGGGTCAGGAAGCGGGTGTCCAAAGGCATCAGAGCGGGAGAGCCCTGCTGCACGATGATGGCCGGCTTCATCTGAGACGGCTGCGGCGAGGCAATCGGAGTCATGCTCATGGTGGCACCGCGGAAGGCATTGGTGGTGGCCATTTGGTGCATGTTCATCATGGGCTGAGCCGAGTAGATGGGCTGCTCGGCGCCTCGCTGAGGGTACTGCGACTGTCCGTACCACGGGATATCTGATGGCTGGCCGGGGTAGTGGCCTTGCGGTGTTGGCTGTGAGTTGTCGTAGTATGCGAATGAGGGTTGGCCTTGCACCGGCGGCGGTGCAACTGTGTATGAGTCCATTGCGGAGAAGAGCTGTGGTCTGGGGTTAGCCCGGTGGGATTCCCAGCGCCCAATCTGTCCCACAAAACAACATACCTGTGAAGGCGGATGGATTGCAACGCGTTCACCCGGATCCGCCGCAGAGGATGCCAAGTATTAGGGTAGTTAGGGTAGATATAGGAGGGGGAGGGGGAGCAGGTCGAAATGAGTCGAAGAGTCGAAGTAAAAGAATGGATAGACCAGAACTGGGCCAGATTAAGAGTAGATGAGTACAGGAAGGGCGAGTCGCCTCGACAAAAAGGAAGGACAGGAAGCCAGATAGCAGGAACCGGAGAGCGAGGGAAAGTCCAAATAAGAACCCCAAACCCAAAACAGAAGGGACTAGGAGCGAAAGAAGATAAATCGAAAAAAAGGGAAAATAGAGAAAGACGGCGAGTGACGGGGAAGACGAAGGGAAGAGCGGGTAAAAGAGTGATCTGCTGCTCCCGCTAGTCGGAAGTGGGCCAGGAACCGTGCAGTTCAAAGGTGCATTTGGATTAATTCCAATAAATACCGAAGGGGAAGCGGAGATCCAAACGAATAATCAGAAAATGGAAATAGAAATGGAAATGGAAATGGGGCAGGCCGAACTGAGTATTGGGCGTACGGTATCAAGTCTGGGGCGGGATTGCACAGGCGTGGGGCCATTCCTGGTACCCAAGGATACGCCACTGGGGGTTACCGGATGTACATTGATACGTTTCTATGGTGGGTTCCCATTATTTAGTTTCTTTTTTTGACTGGATTCCTGAATCGCCAGTGGGGGAGCACGAGTGGTGCGCTAGGAAATGCGGAGAGGCTGTGCCGGGCGTGATAATGTCTTCGGGCGTGCCGTATGCTATTCCCGATTTGCTATGACTTCCTAGCGGTGATATAGGTAGGCACATATGTACATAGTGTTGGCACCAAGACAATACACCATCACGCACAGCATAGAGAAAAAGAAATCCCAAGGTAGACGTGGCCACGAGGTACACGATGATTGGGCGTGACAGCGGCAATCACTGGCCGGCTTATCGGCCAATCACAGCCCGAAGGAATTGGCCCCCCGTCCCGTCCTCATTTTGGCCGATCGCTCTTTCCACTGCTTCTTCTGTCTTTGCGCCTATCAATTCTCAGGCCCACCCTCCCACGCCATCGCTCATCACCTTCCCACTTTTCCCTTCCTGTGACTGTGCAACCAATCTCGATCGTGAAACGGTCTTCGTCCTCCCCCGGTCGGTTTCATATGATCCCGGCCTAAAGTCCAACGGCAATCACTGCCCTAGCACCACCGTGTCAATTGTGCGATCACGTCTTGTCCGATATCTATTGGTGCAATCCCGTCACCTTTCCACTGTCTATACTGTATAGGATCAATTCCTCTGGATTTTGCCACATGGACCTCGGAGGCCCAGCAAGGGCTCGTCGTGCGATCTGTCAATCTACGGACCCCAAACCTCGCCTGCAGAGGGACTGCCGCAGCTGATATTCTCAGCCAGTTGCGCGGCCTACTGCAGGAACAAGTGCAGTGGAGGCACAGCCGCGCGAGAACCCCCATAAGTGTTCATTGGACCGTTTATGACTCCCCAAGGCTCGACACTTTTCCTTGGGTCCCAGTCTGGCCTTACACTGGCTATCAGCCTTCCGGAGAGAGCCTTCCGATTGCCCTAAGTCCCTGATTGGAGCAGGCAATGGACATGACATCGCGTCCCCCGGAGCAGTGGTCTTAGAGCGGTAGTATACTGTATATCTCACATGGACACCGTAATCGATGCCCCCAAGGCCCGGTCGCATCAGGCTCTTGTCGCACTGGAAGTGTGAACTATCCTGCCCGTCAGCCCAGACTGCATATACTTTTCCCACCGGCGCAGGCGTGTGATACATCTTATTGGCCGTGGTTCAGCCTTGTCGCGAAGTGATGTGTTGCCATTGCATGACCAAATGTGATGGCACCATGCGTCTTACATGATGTCTCTGTCGATCCGGGGCAGAGGCAGCGAAGAGAGACCGCGCCCAACTCTCTTTGACGCTGTGATGCATCCAGCCACGCCAATCCAATCCGACACATCGACCGCCCTCTCTTGCCCACCACACGCCACCTGCACGCCGACGACACGCAAGGTCCAGCGCCCACATTGACCAAGGTAACGCAGCGGCGAAAAGGCTGTGGCACAAACCTATGGGCAGCACGCCCCTCTCATCTCCAGCGCTGAGAGAAACAAACCAGGTACCAGCAGACCGCCAAACGATGCCACCACTGAACCCTCGCTGGAAAGCCACCCACGCACATCGAGTCCCCACGAAATTCCATCATCGCCCATCCTTTCCTTCGGGGGCCCGTCCAGAGCACGCATTGGCCATGCCCCATTGGCTGCTTCTAAAGATAGCGCGCTCCACCAGCACCATCCCCTTTGCAGCGCAAGCGTCGGCCCAGGCGGGATACTTCCAGCCTTCCCCCTACCAATTACCGGCCCTCTGGAATCGCAAAGCAGCACCCGCTGGGAAATCAGAAAATTAGGAAATTGGGAATTTGGCAAATATTCCTCGCCAGGTTGCCCACTCATTATGAATTATTGCCCACTCCACTCATCCTGTTCCTCCCGCTGTCCACATTCCCTCACGCCTCACACTCTGGAGAAAGACTAGGAGCCCGGGCGCGTCTCCCGCTCGGTACTAGCCCGCTGCCTCGGGCGTATATCTAGGCGTATCTGGCCTCCGTCGGGGCACGGGTACACCGAGGCCCAGGTGCGAAGCATTAATCTAAATTGTCTACGCTAACCAAGCCAGCAATACAGCGAGGAAATTGATGGCGGCTGCCCACTCATGCATGGAAGGCTGTCACTTGCTCTTCGAGAACCCCAATTTCCCGCCGAGCAGGAACCGTCGTCTACCCTTTACTCTGTCGGGCATTTCATCTATACTACGACCTATACCTAGACAGTATATCCGCCGACATGGAACCCACCGGCCTCGCGTCAGTATCTTAGTCGAGTACACAGTACATCTATCTATAGCGTGTCACAACCAATCCTTGCATCGGAGATAAATTCGCCGGGGATCCAGAGATCAGAGGAAACACCCAGGGAAATCCGTTCTCCAAGCCATTCCCAATTTTCAGCATCGTCATTCTTGTTGAACCGCGCCGAGTCCAGACGAGTCGAGTCGCTCTTGCAACTCCTCGCCACCGTTGTCGCACAGACGCGCGCCCACGGGCCCATTCCCGAGACATTCGCAATATTGCTTTTTCGTGCTGTTCCAACGCTAGTGATTTTGGATCCAGGCGTTGGCCATTGCTTTTGCTGATAGTCCACTCCAGGAAGGAAAACTCGGCGTCTTCGATGGCGGTGGACCTCTCGACGTTTTACCTAATTGCGTCCAAGGTTCCTGCGCGGCGTAGCTGTATATCGGCAGCATGGAATTGTCTTACTTCCATAATCCATGGAAATTGCGTAGGTGTAAACGAGCGCTCGTTCCAGGAATCCCAGGACTTTTCTTTCTCATTGACAGATCTCCTCCTCTAGTTATCGTAGGAAAATGATTTTACGTTTAGAAACACGTCAACGGGCAACGCAGAGCTATCAGCTCGACTAGAGCGTTGCCCCAATCCCAAGCACAAGCACAGGCACAGCAACAAAGAAACCAACAGCGCGGGAATCCCAGTGGAGCCATACTAGACATAGCGCGCCCGCGCCAGCGGACGGGCGGCTCCTAGCCCGACTCCAGCGGCGCGGAAGGTCCTCCAGCGCAGCCGGGCGACTCAGATGGCGCAAATGGCCAGAACAGACTGGAGCCCGGCTGGAGCTGGGAGCTCGAGAGAGTTCCACGCCGTGGATCCCGAGCTTTCTTCCTGCCCCCCACCGGGTCGATAGTGCGGGAAAATCGCAGCGGGTGGTGGTGGCGAGGAGCGACCCTGTTTCTGCGCTGCGGCGCTTTGTACATTACGTAGCTGCCAGAACTGATGATGAGGTGTTGCTGCTGGAGACGGTGAGTGCGAGGTGTAGCTCCCCGACGAATCAGGTCGGGGTGTCTGGGCCTGGCGAAGGGGTTTTCGGGGCTGGGGCTGGGGATGCGAGAAACCGTTGGCGATCATGGGCATTTGATGTCCGTATCCGGGTGGCAGGAGACGTGTAGATTGTAACTACTGTAATGTATAATGGACTGGGCAGGTACCGAGTCTATTTTCGTGGCCTCTAGATATGTACATACATATGCACAGCATCGTGGAGGTGCAGGAGGGATGTGTATACATGCAGTCGACCTATCCAGCTAACCGTCGAGCCTGTCATCTCAACCCCAGACGTGGGCGAGCGCAACGCTCTGCGCATCGCCTCGGATGATTGGACGGGTCTTCGATGCCTCGAGGGGATTATAGAGTTGACGTGTAGGACAGCGTTGCTGCAAGGGTCCAGCGGAACCGTACAGCCTCCGGCGTTCGGAATCTCCCATGCGTCGCAGAAAGCTTCCTAGCTGCATGAATGACGGACCAGAGCGCGCCACCAGACTCGTAGTCTGGACTGGTCGAGCTGTATGTCTGTCTCCATGGAGGATGCGCAAGCTCCGTTCCCCGGCCATGGAAACGAATGGCATCGCAAGAGGATATCAAATACCGAGACAGGTGGAGCTGTGTCTTTGTTGCTCGCAAGTCCCGCATGACACGATCCGAGTAATGATCCTACATATGTAATATATACAAAGGTGAAGATTCTGTCCGCGGCGCTGGAGCCGCTACTGTACGCCATGCGTCGGAGCCTCTTAACGGCCAGTGATCCGGCGCAAGGCAAGACAAGGCTTATTACGATGGCGTTGGAGCCGTCACATGGCGCCGGCGAGGCTTCAGATCCTGCATTTCGAGTGACAGAGTCTGTAGATGCTCTGTGTGAACAGTCCCGGCGCTAGATCCGGCGCACCAAGCATTAGAAAGTACATATTATGATCTTCCGCGGTCAGGATGCTAGACGAACCAACATGTCAACAGCGCCGATGGGGCCGTGTGGAGCCATTCCCAAGACACCCGGCTGATATAGAAAGAGGTTAGTCACCGTGGATCCAGGAATCATGGCATGCAATTATTCATTCACTCATCCGGCGATTGCGGAGTACGGCACGCCCAGTATTCCTGTGATTCCTGTAGGTTGATTCCCCGTCAATAGGGTAACTCTCTTCCTTTTTGGGGCGAGGAGTCATGCCATCGCCCGTTGGTTCCAGACCAGGGCGCCTCGGTGCAGCTAGCCTCGCTGCGAGCCCGGCGTTGCGGGTGGTGGGTTATCGGGGTCCGAACTAGAACGGCTGCCGGCATCAAGCTGCATGGATTCTGCCGTAGACGGGCAACTCTGCCTGGAGACTGTCTTGCCACTCGAGTTTCTCGTTGCAGTATACTCTGCCTCGGTCGTGTCCTGGCTTACTGTCGCGAATCCCCGTTCTCGTTCTCGTTCTCGTTCTCACGCCTCAACTTTGAGCTGGGTTATCCTAGTCCCGGCACGTCGAGAGAAGCTAGTCCCGAACGACGGCACGGATTCCAGGCAAAGCCAAAGAGATGCTGAAGGAATTGACTTTGGCAGGTGGTAGATCTTCATTCCCACTCTGTGGCAAGCTACTAGTGGAAGGAATTTAGTCTACCAAAGAATCAGGGGACTAGACACTTACAGCAGGGATTCCTCGACGAAGTATCAATGATACTCCTTGCCAAAGTACCTATCCAGTATAGTATATTTACAGTATGGTCGATTACAGCAGGGAATCCATCGCACGCTACGGACCGCAGTGGGAAGCTTGAAATCTGAAACCGCTCGAGCTCGTCTCGCCGCGGAACACGCGTTTTCGAGGCTAGGGGGGCCGCTAGTCGGCACCGGCGGCTTGGCTGGCTCCAGTCGAAAATTCGAGACTGTATGTACTGCGTTGCGCACGAGGACTAGCGATGGCTAGCGGTCTCTCGTCGCGAGGTGCGGACCGAGGTATACTTCCTGAGGGAATAGCGGTGTGGATGCGATTCAAGGGCGAGTGAATGGCACGATCGTCTCGACGAGGGTCTGGGAGGCCTCGGCCTGCGGTGAGACCAGGCGAGCACATCCCTATGGGGAAGTAAGTGCTAGTGTTCCCTTAGGCGAGACGCACATTGCACTTCTTAGGTACCCTCTGCCAATTCCCGCTGTCTTGCCCGGTGTGAAACTATACGGACATTGCATCGTCCAGATCTCGGTCCACGCCACTGCATGAGATACCAGCGCCTGCGCACCGAGAGACCACATTCATCTCTGACGAGGGCCGCCTTGCCACCACGCCAAGTCAAGGCCCTTGCCCATGCGCGACACCCGTGGCCGGTGTCTCCGGGTACTGAGACGCTCGGGCGTTTGCGCATATCGCCGTCGCCGAGGCGTTCCTGCAAGTGAACGGAAGTGAAACGCGAACGTGCGACCCGATGGCGCAAAAGTGCGGGGGGAACAGAACTCGCCTAGTTTCACGGCTGGCGGCATCCATGGAACGAGCGGCGGGCTGGGGAATGGTCAATTGCCCGTTCGGGCAGTTCTGTCGTCATTCGCTCCGTAGAGTTGTACATAGTTAACTATCGCGATATATCTGTGGGGTGGTGGGCTCTTTGGGTCTGGCGGTACGCAGGATGGTTCTCGATACGCATCGAGCGTTTCCATGGTTAGAGACTGGAGAAGCGTGAGAGGAATACTCATTCCGAACTGTGGGCAGCGCACCTCCTCGGTCCACCTCGTGCCTTTCCGGACGCCAAAGAGAGTCACTCTAACGATCCTCGAATGGTATCAGTCGCTGCTATCACCAGCGACTGCAACCTGTTGTCCCGGTAGTTGCTGAGACACTCGTGGCAGACGAGAAAGGGAAGATGCATCTGGCAAGATCAGCGCCGTTTAGCCTCGCGAAGATACCACTATCACGGTGTGTAGGGCCTCGGTATCAACTGCAGCCGGCCAATGGAAGCTTCGCGAGTGACAAGCATCGCAATCTTCAGCCGGCACAAAGTTGTCGGAAAGCTTCGCTGTGTCCACACTGGGCATTGCAAAGCAGTTCTCCGTTCCGATCACGAAAGCCCATGCGGAGTGCGGGAACTTCCTGTAGACAAGGATGTATAGACAACCGAACGCATCTAACATCCTTTCAGACAACATACCATCGCCTTCTACCCAAAACGCGGCCGCTTGGAATGAACCACCGCAATCCGAGGAACCAAAGGCGCTTGACTCAGGCACACCCGGCCTCGCGCTCCAATCATCGCAAGTCGGTGGACCACATCCATCGGAAATCCGTCTCTATCTCCGTCGTCTGGTTCAGCCTGAAACTGGTGTCGAATACGATTTCGCAGGAACCCGATCGGACTCTCGCAGGCCATTTTCTGGCTCGTGGTCCCGTTCTCCAGTTCCACCGCTTGTGTGCTGATCCTGCATATCTCCAGTCCTCTGCTGTACACACCCACCGCCACGGAGACTTGCCGAGTCGGGGCACTGGTGTCGCTATCGCCCTCTCATCCTATCCTCCCAAACCACACCGACACCTCCACCCCTTCCCGCGAAGATCCTTCCTCGGTCGCCCTCCTCCTGGCCCCAGCCTCGCTCATTGCCCACTCGGCACCCAAGAGTCTTGCGCTTGCTCGCTGTAGGAGACTGCCTCTGGACCTCGCGCCATGGATTCATCTCTTGGCTCGCGCGATCGACGGCCCGGCTCCATCTCTGATCAGATAGTGTTTTTCACACGGGACATGACCTTGGAAGTGGAGGCCGGCGAGTCCCCTCTGCCGGCAGAAACACCGGCCGAAATGCGTATCTTGCTCGCGGTGCGGGTACGTAATGATAAGAGACTCGGGATTACTTGGGGACGCGATCGTGCCAGAGGGCCAGGTCTGGTTCCTGCATAAGGTTCAGCTGCGCGATACACAGATCGGAGGATCCCAAATCCACCGCTCCGCACCCCAGCGTACCTTCAGCTACGTACGTATGTACCGTACGGACGACCAGAGCCTCAAGGTCCTTGTCCCCCAGTTCCTCACAGTCTCCATCTCTGGGTCGATATCAGAAGCTGAAACCAGGCCGTGGACCTTGGCACGGAAGTCTTGCGAACCGCTCGCGGGCGACTAATCCGCGCTTATACACGGGTCCGCGCGCACGCCACTGCGCAATGCCTCGCGCTTCGTCCTCGAGGAGATGGCCCTCTGGCACGTGTGCTGCGAAGTGGACACGCAATGGCGGCGTGCGCTGTTGCAGCGCGCGCAGTGGCTGGATACCGGCTCGACACGAGGGTGAGGAGCGGGTCGCCCATTGCTGGGGACCAGAGATCTTGTCCCAGTTCTCCGAGTCGCCGAACTTCGAGTCCACTTGGAACGTACGGCACCGGCACGCTGCCGACAATCTTGGCTCGCACTCATCACCGGTGCAGAATCGTCTGAAGAGACGGCAGATGGGACCCAGCAGGGCGAGTCCTCTGTACCGTACGGAACGCTGGCCTCAGTCCTTGGCAGTGACTCCATCCTCCGCACTACCATGCTACGGTGCCAGCATGGTTACAAGACGGCCATGGATGATTTGGCCTCCAGGCGCGTGGATCTTCCAAGGACCCGGTGGGTGGCGTATCTACTTTTCGATCTGGAATGGGACGAGCCTTACTGCATACAGGGAACGACACGACCGGTACTCCGACGTATATACTATACACAAATCGATCCAGTGTGCGCTTTCTGGTTGCAGTGGATTTACCGGCCCGCGATTGATCTGGAGAATGGCATGATTAGTCTACGATGTGGACACGCCATCAGCAGTCACGGGAGTCCATGGAGAGTAAATTAAATTCTTGCGTCAGTGTCCCATCGAAGGACTCGGTACCAAAGGCGCCATCGCACGACGATCGGTCTCCGGCCGAAAGGTGGTACGATAGCTAACTGAAGCAGACGGTCAAGTTGTGGTTCTGCGCCCCCGGTCCTCGCGCTTCGCTCGCTTGGAGCGCTGTCGGCAGTCTTGGCAGATGAGACTCAAGACTTGGGCACGGCATTGGAAGTGCGAGGAAGTCCCGAGGGCCTCATGCGCCTGCAGGCCTTGATGCTTACAGCGATGTCTCGACTTGCGTCCAGCAAGTTATGCTGCAAGTGCGCCATCTAGCATTGTAACATCTCGCACTCGCCCCGGACTTCCACGTCCTCCAACCCAGTCACAGTCAACACAGCAACGCAACACTACCCAAGTCTCCCCAACACACAGCAAACAAGCAAAAAGGCCTCAGAGATGGTTCATGTGAGATCACACTCCCAGTGGGAGTCAGTCTCTTCCTATCATAATAATTCCATAGTTCTCATCATCAGCTCAAAATGATTGTGGAAGCAAAACATTCTCCCGCAGAAAAATTTCTTGTTCCTCGCGTGCTTATGTAACGCCTTCCATCGTGTCCGGCGGGAACAACCCTTGCTCCGGGCGCACCATAAATTGCGTCCGCCGCGGCCGAACTTTCGTCTTCTTTTTTTTTCTTCTTCGTGCGGCGGCGCAACTACGAATTTTATTACCCGTGTTGCCTGGACATCCACGGCCCTTCTGGGGCCTTCAGTGATGTATCCCAGGTGTCAGTTGTGCCACAGAGCGACGGAATTGCACACCGGTTCTACTTTATTGGTCTTTCTGATCTTCCTAGGATGAGACCATTTGGTTTGGGATCGGACATACTTTTGGGCATCTTCGGGCTGGACTCGGAGTGATACGTGAGAATGAATATATCGTTTACAAGGCAAGATCCTGGTTTTCAATTCACCGTAGTGGGTGGTCGTAGTGCTTGTATCGTAACAGTTCGCTGTCCTGATTTGATCGTTGATCTTCATTAGGGAATAAGAGTTTTCTGTTCTACCAGGCCCATGTCACTCCGAATGACCGTAGACTCCAGTCAAGCTCTATCGTTTACTCTCCCGGCTCGTCGCCAATCTTCTCCAGTTTGCCCATAGCCCTCTTCTCGCCCGCATCGCCGATGAATCGAACGCGGTCCACGCGCAGCTTGTCACTGTCCCCATCGCCATCCACAAAGAACAGAACCAGCGAGGTGACATTCTGGAACTTGACGAACCGCAGATCGACCCTGGCCGTGCCCGTCTTCGCATCCCAGTCCTCGGGCTTGATCTCCACCGTCTGCACCGCAGGGATATCCTCCGCCTCGTCGAACCCAAGCACCTGCGAGCGGTTGGTATACAGCGACACGGTCTTCGGGCGCATGGGACGCTCATCGTCGTCGTCGTCCTCGCCCGCAGGCGGCAGCGACGTGATATGCAGCGAGTGCACCTTCAGCGTCGACTGGAACGGCACGTACAGCATCAGCTGCTCGTCCGTGTCGCTCTCCACCCAGTCCGCCTGGCCGCCCTCCGCCTTGCCCTTGCCCTTGCCCGCCGCCGCCAGCCCGGACGGTCTGCTCGTCGCGAAGAGCACGCGCGGTTCACCGTGCTCGCTGTCCCGGTTCAGCAGCTCCAGCCCCTTCGGGTCGACCTGGTCGGTCACGTCGCCGTAGCCCTTGGCCACGGTTGCACCCAGCCAGCCGGTGCCGCCAGCCTCGCCGTCCCCGCTCGCGCCGTCGGACTTGCTGGCCTCGGAGGCGAGCTTCTGGATGACATCGTTGAGTTTGCGGGGGTCGGCGCCTGCCACGGACTGGGTCTTGCGGCCGTTTTCAAACACGATGAAGGTCGGGTATCTGCGCGGAGGGGCACGGTTAGCGCGGGCTGTCTTGTAGATCTGTGTAGAACGGCCTCGTAGTTCGGTTTGCGCGCTCGTAGGCTCTGTTCCTGGGGCTGGGGAGGGTCACGTACGCTCGAACGCTATATGCCTGTGCAAGCTCTTTCTGCTGGTCGCCGTTGACCTTGGTGAATGTGATGTGATTCGGGCGCGACAGCTGGCTCGCCAGCGAGTCGTAGACTGGGGCAATGGCCTTGCATGGGCCGCACCAGTCGGCGTAGACTAGAGGTCACCGGGCCCAAAATCAGCGGGGGTGGTTCGTGGATATTCGGTGGGTGCAGGGCGGGGAGCTTGGCAGGGACAAGCGGGTTGGGAGCTTTGCCCACTTACAGTCTGCGACGACGAAGCGCGAGGAGGTGAGGAGTGAGTTGAATTGCTCCGCTGAGGATATGGTGATGACCGACATGGTGGTGGGAGGGGGGTGCGGTGTGTGTTTGGAAAGAAGTCGAGGTGGGGAGTGGAAGGCAGGTGTGTTTTGCCCGCTGAACAATATGTCATCAGCCCCACGGCGTCGACGCGGAGTTGAGGCTGCGCCGGTAGACAGAGCTTTCACTCGACATTTCTGGCCGACGATATCTAGGTGCTTATTTTAAACTAAATGTCTGTTCCTAGTGTATCTTAAGATAAGTGTTTCGTGCTGTGGTCCGACATCTTTGCTAAGATATACAATTGTAGAGCCGAATCGGTGTATATATATTCCTCTTGGGATCAACACTTCTACCAATAGTATGATCATAAAGGACCCTTCAATAAAAGGATACAGCAACGTCGGATCTCCAGCATAATTCTCATAATACTGTACAAATGTCGATGTGAGTTTCGCCTGGCCGTCTACTTCTTGCTTTAGCCCTATTGTAGTGTCGGACAACGAGTACTACCTTGATCTTTGCGTCGGACAAAGACCGACGAGTACCTAGGTAATAGCCCTGGTCCACGATGAGGTTGGGCACTGGTTATGCCTCCGAAGGCCTTTACTTATGGGGAAGGGAAGGCTTTAGGTAGGTATCCGCCGAATGCGAATTGATTCTCGACATCCAACTGGTCTAGAATCTATGGAAACACTTGACTTTCTGTCTGCGACCCTCCGCTCGTACCCTCGTTCTATCCAGACTTGAGGAAGGACGAAGAACGTGCTGGTGGAATAGGTTCGTTTATCGACGGTCCCATATGCCCAGAATCAGTTTCAAGATTGATCAGGCTCGGTGGTCCACTATAATCTGACCATCCTCGGTTTACCTCTCGTCGCGATAGGCAAGCAGGTCCTGGTTGGCATGAATATGTCTTCTTGCGGCGGAATAACATTGACCCTGGAAATGCGTCAGGGTTTGAACGGGCCCGATATGGGAAATCAAAGGCCGAGATGTCAGGTCGATCCCAAGTTCACCTGTAGGCCAATTCGACCTTGATTGAAAGAACACATCGGAAGACGGTGTCGTTTCAGCAATCTCGGTATGTCGTGAAACGAGCCCGGCGAGTCTTGCGGACCGTAATGTGACCGCCAGGAGAGAGCCATGAGCTGATTCGACCCAAATCATCTGCAGAATGAAGGTGCCTTCAGGTCTCTCGAGGCGCTTGTCTGTCTCGATTTCACGAGAGAAGGAGTTCATACCCACGGCATAATCCTTCACAGGCTTACGCCCCAGCAAACAGCCCTTCAGCCATCGTCTTCAACAGCAAAAAGAACCTTCAACCAGAGACTGCACCCGCGACAGCCAACCACAATCTCCCCATGCTCCGCCTCCTTCTCCAACTCATCCTCCGTAACCAGAAAGCCCTTCTCATCGCCGCACCGACAGCCGCGGTACCAACAGACAGGCCCGTCGCCATCTTCACCCTCATCGCACGCAAGATCCTCCAGATCCACAACCTCCAGCCCCGTATGAAAGACCTCCCCCGTCTTCTCGCGCCCAGAGCTCCTCGACCGGTCCAGCCGGAGCGCACGGTCATATTCCGCACGCAGCCGCGGGTCCGACAGCGTCTTGTACGCGGACGTGATCTCGTCGATTGTATACGTGCATTGGCGCGCGTCGCCGTCGTCCGGCCGCGCGAAAAAGTTCTGATCTGTGGCGAAACTTTCGCGCGAGCCCGACCCCGAGTCCTTGGCTCCCGTTTCCTGGGCCTTTGCGAGGGCACCAGCCTTGTCCGGGTGATGCTTCAGCAGCGCTTTGTGGTATGCGAGTTTGATCTGCTGCTTGGAGAGCGACGGGGCGGAGGTCGAGAAGGGGAGATTAAGGATCTGGTAGTAATCCGCCCCGTGGAGCGGACCCGACCTCGTCATTCTCGCTGATGTAGTTTCCTTTTCTTTTTCTGCTTCTCGTCTGTTCAAGGTTTCCGGTTGTAGACTTTAGTGGATTCTTTGGCGGGCGTAGTGAGGCCCCAGTGTTTTGAACGCCACGTCGAAGAGCTTAGCGAAGCGGCCGAAATGCGTGCATGTCCTGGATCTGGGCTGCTGCGAGTGCGAATGCGGGGTTGGAGGGTGTAGTTTTGGCGGAGTGAAGATTTAATGTCGGGCGGTGCGGTGCGGGCTGCTGCGCGCCACTTCGGATTGGTGGATCCTGCGGTTGCACTTGTTCCTCTACTTGCTATCGCGACTTCGACGCTTCGCTGTCAAATCCCTTGGATAATTCCAGCTGGAGATTGGCGAGCATATTATAACACAGTTGGCACAACTAGAGGACATAGAATACGTGTCTGCTCCAAGCAGAACAACATGACTACTTCGGATCGCAGTCTACGACCTGACCATGATACAAAAAAGTTCTGAAAAGTCACATTGAGACGACCTATATTCTAAGATCGGTAAATCATCTCGGATATCACGGTGTTGAACGAAGAAGCAGCAGTTTACAGGATGCAGATATAACCCCTCAATGGGTCATCGCCCTTACTCGGAGGTCTTGAAGACGAAGCGGTCCTCAGGCTTGCTTTGGAAGGGCACACCCAGCTCGAGCAGCTTGACATAGACATCGCTGAACTCCTTGAAGAAGGCGTCGTTGTCCTTGGCATAGCGCTCAACGTGCTGCTTGAAGGCCTTGTCCTTGACCAGAGCAATATCGGTGGGCAGCATCATCAGGGTGGAGGTACCCTTGTCCGTGAACTGAGCAGGGCCGTTCCACTTGCGCTGGTTCCACTTCTCCTCAACCAGGAGACGGAAGAACTCGTTGCTGAAGACGGTAGGGCTGAAGTCCCACGGGCCGTCGAAGCCCGAGCGATCAGTGTGGGCACGGCCGAGAGCGTGCGCACCGATCAGAGCGACCATCTCGCGGTCATCGAAGCCCATGCGGGAGAAGACGTCGCGGATGTGGCGCTGGTCCTTAGCGGCGTCGGGCAGACGGCCGTCGGGAGTGCAGGCGGCAACGTCCTTGTCCTCACGGCCGGGTCTCCAGGGGATCGTGGGACCACCCAGCTCCTGGATGGCGGCTGAACCGGCCAGAGTCCAGAGGTCGGAGTAGGTGATCCAGGGGAACTTGGCCTTGATGGGCTCCAGGAAGTCGCGGGCGTGCTTCAGACCGGCGTTGGCGCCATGGTCCGACTCCGGAGCGAAACGCATGGTGGCGCCGTTGCTACCACCGGTGCCCGTGGCCTTGTCATAGGTGCCGCTGGCGTGCCAGGCGAGACGAACCAGAACCTGTCGATGCGAACAAAGACATCAGCTTCGTACTCCAGTTGTTCACCCGATGTCCAACACTTACCGGACCATAGCTGCCATCATCATAGTCGGTCTCATTGGCCAGGCGGTCGGCAATGGCGTCGTACACCTTCTGGTAGTCGGCCTGGCTGGGGACGAAGGGGCCCTTGGGAGTGGACTCGCCGTTCAGGTAGAAGTAGGCACCGACACCGGCGGCCGCAGCGAAACCAAAAGCCCAAATACCGCCGGACGAGGACTTGCTCTCGCCCGCCTCCGAGGCATATCCACGGCGAGCAGAGACACGGACGCCCTGCGCGGGGAGGGCGAAACGGGCGCTGCGAGTGGCCGGGCGGAACGAGGAGGTCGCCGGGGTCGAGCGCAGAAAAGCGCGAGAAGCAGTCCTTGCGGCGGAGGCCATTGTGTGTAAAAACAAGCAGAAGCTGCTGGAATGGAAGACTGAAGGAGAGGAGAGAACGGGTTAAGGAGTGAAGGTGGGGGGAAGGAAAGGGAAGAGAGAAGAGAGTCCTTGAAGTACTTAAGGACCCTCGCAAAGCCAAGGTCATCTCGGCCAATCGTTGGGGCCATTCGCCGGCACCTCGGTCATCGACTCGGCCCTCCGCATTTGCATCTTGGAATGAGGTTTTCCCCCCATACATCACACATCCCTAGCATCATGCTCACGGACGCTGGCAGTTTGCAAACAGGCATTGCCCGTGTGAATGAACGCAGTAGCTATACACACCCTGCCTCGCAGCTCTTCCACAGGCTTCTACGGGCCGATAGCGCTTTCGAGGTGACCTGCACCCCATTCCACATCCCCTGTCGGGCTCCACAAGAGCGGACCCGTCATTATTAACAGCAACGCGCTGTTTGGCTGCGCGATTGACCAGTCTCCACGGCTGTCGCTTACCTCATCGAGCAGTCTGGATCGTCCATCTCACTAATGCGACCGATCGAATGCCCTTGCTGATATATCCATTGGGGTTCTGTCGACGTCGGGGTTCGGATCCATGGCTGCTCGGTGTGCATCCTGCGGTGTCGGTGGCAATAACCGCGGGCCGGTAAATCTGATAATGGGGACACCATTCAAGAGAGTCGAATCACAAGGAGAAATGGATGATTGCAAGCGCAGCTCATCGAACAACACCATCTCTGCTATCACAGAGACTGGAACTTCGTCCCAAAGAGACTAGGTAGGAAGCACGAAATTGGGAAAGATAGGGAAAGTGTCATATTCTTCGCCCTTCCGCCTACTCAGATACAGAAAGGTTTCGTGTTTAGACTCCAGCCCTTCTCCACGTTTGCTCCTGGAACTTGGGATCATGGGCACCCGTACGCCGATCGACTGCGAGACTGAAGGCATAGTCCTCGCCAGAAAAAGTCTTTGTGTTGCATGCAACCGCTGCCTATCAATTGCCGCTGTGTCATGGGGGGCCCAATGACATCCTACTGCACTGAAACGAGCATCGCTCAGCCTCACGAAATGCACATTACCTCATGCTCTGACAGTGTCTACTTGCCGCCCGGGGCTTAATCAAAAGAAAGATCTGATACATGTCATGCGTGGCCAAATATAGTCAGCGCTAGGAAAACCAAAGCATCCGGTGACTATCTAATTATATACTATACTACTCGGTTGCTATACTCTGACCACCATCTTCTCACGTTTTAGCTGAAAGAGCATCAATCTAACCTGTGAATTTTCTGCTCGAGTGTTTGACCATGTCATTTCCATGGGCCTCTCGTGATGTATGTATCGGGTGCAAATCTCTTATATCGGACAGCAGAAAAAGAAACCTCGGGCTAACATGACACCGAAGACTTTTGACGGACCCACGGGCGTCAACGTGAGTCTATTCGACATCAACAAAGACTGCTGGCCCGAGGGACTGTGGCCTACTCTGAAATTGGTGGACCCAAACTCGCATTTCGGCCTCATCATCCGACGCAGCGTGCAGTCTCGACAGAAGAGTGAGCTTGCATCTCCCAGATTGACCCAGTAATCAAGACCTGGGGAGGTGGACGAGAGCTGACCTTTGGATGCAGTCCTTCTGGACTCCTTGGAGAGACTGGGCACGGACGAGCAGGGCCGCCGATACTAGAATCTAAAGCTCTTCCTCAAGAATCGGCCCTACCAAGTGATACGTCTCTATGCCGACGGGGTTTATACGGAGCAGGGCTCAGCATAACCACCCAAACGCGACAGGCACTGTCGGCAGCAGCAGGTCTAGGCAAGCGGAGGTTGAATATGGATTGCGAGAATATGCATGGGTACACTTTGGACCCTGCGATGCATTGGAAGGCACGAAAAGGGTGAAGGATGGCTGGGTCGGAGTGATCCATGATTGATTTCTACCAGACAGGATGGCGTCCAGGGTGATTCCATCTTACTGTCCAACAAGGCAAGCCTACCATGAGTAGAATTTCGCCGGCCAACTACAGTATGAGGGAAAACAACTGAGCGACCTCGAAGGAAGGTTGCAAGCACCGACAGAATGCATTTGGAATCTTCATTTCTGCACCGAGCTGGGAATGTTCGTCGTATAAATAGTCCTGACACTCAATTGAACCGAGTGCCAGGGTGGAGTAGACGCAGCCCTGCTAAAAGCTGTTTGGTTTTGATCTCCCACCGAACGAACGATAAAAATCACCCATGAAGCGTTGAGGCCACCGAGGAGGCACCGCGCGGGTTATGTGGGTATGAGTACTGGTATCCAGTAGCTATTCGATCACGGCCGTCGGGAAGCAGCGACTCCATCCTCACATCTCAGAATCGAGGCGCTGTCCCGCGACGGCGTGGCCCTCGCGTGGAGGGTTGACGGTTGGGAAGAGGCGAAGAAACGAAAGAGAAAATCGACGCAGAAAAGGCGCCCGGCACGTGACCCACCTAGTCGCATCACGTGTCCACATGCTATATCAGAAATTTTCGCCGCCCGTGATTTCTGCTCTCCATAACACTTCATGAAAATCACGAACGCATAATCAACCTCCAATCCCTCCATGCCATAGGATGGCAGGTCATATTGGCGTACTAGATCAAATCTCTGAGCAACTTAAGGCTTCTCGACCGCGCTGGCCGGCTTCGGCTGGTTAAGTGCAGTGGTAGATGCAAGTCACCTGCTGCTCGGACAGACCCAACTGGGCCAGCCATGCTATTGGCATCAATTGTAGAATTCGTAGATGCGTGGCGCATTGGGATACTCCCGAATGAGCCGGTCTGGTAGAGACTCGCCGGATATCGAGCTTGCCGGACTTAGGCGGAATGCTACTCTGGCCTTGCATCAGACGGGACCGCAGGTCCCCTGGCTGCTACGTCGGCCCTCCTGGCTGACGAACCTTTTGTCTCTCCAGCGCAAAGAGCCTTGGCAGCGGAGCTTGAAATTGCTCTTTGCAACAGAGCGCCGGGCGTAGTCCTGACCATAGAGCCTCTGGAGCGGATTCCGGGGTGCAACTTACCCCTCGCAGATTCGGCCGTCATCCTTCTCCGCCCTGTCTGGATCTTTTCCTTCTCCCCTATTCCCTCCCTATCAATCATTGCATTGTGTCCACTCCTTAATTCACCATGCCGAATGGCATCAGCAAGCGCCAGCAGCTGCGGAACGAGAAGGCTCTGGCCGAGCTGATCCGCACTGTTCCTGGCAACGACCGATGTGCCGATTGCGAGGCCTTGACCCCAGGTTCGTTGCACCCTCCGTGGAGGAGTGTTCTTGGGAACCTCTACTGACTTGCATATCTCAATCGTAGGATGGGCAAGCTGGAATGTATGAACCGTCGTGATTTCCGATCTCACCCTCGAGTCCTCAGACTGATCGTTTCTCTCCGATAGATGGGTATCTTTCTCTGCATGCGGTGCGCCGCAATCCACCGCAAGCTCGGCACGCATATTTCCAAGGTCAAGTCGTTGACAATGGACACCTGGTCGTCGGAGCAGGTTGACGTGAGTGCACCCGGAGTCTCCAACTCGAAGTGAATCCCGCATGCTGACGGGCTATACTTGACCAGAGCATGAAATCGCATGGCAACCTTCTCATGAACAAGATTTACAACCCCAAGAACGTCAAGCCCCCAGTCCCGACTGACGTCGACGAGGCCGACTCGTGCATGGAACGTTTCATCCGGCAAAAATACCAGTATCGGTCGTTGGAGGATGGGAAGCCGAAGCCTCCCAGCCGGGATGATTCTAGCTACACCAGGGCCTCCGACAGTTCCAGACGCAACAGATCCCCCAGTCGATCGCCCGAGGGCTCGCCACCTCCGCTGCCACCCAAGTCGGGCAAGTTCTTTGGGTTCGGCCTGAGAGGTTCCTCCTCGACCTCGAATCTCCGTCGATTCGGGACCAAATCGAAGGCTTCACCGGGCTCAGACCAGCAGTCTTGGTCTCCCCCGCCATCAACGAGAAAGTCGTCCGGTCTCGGCGCACCAGTTGCGGACGTGGCGACTACATCCTTTGAATCGAAGATGGCAGCACTGCGGGAAATGGGCTTCGAAAATGACCGGCGGAATGAGATGGTCCTCCGCGGTCTCAATGAGAATTTGGATCGGTCTGTAGAGACATTGGTGAGGTTGGGCGAAGGAGGAAATGCTTCATCACGAACGAGAACCCCGGCCCCGGCCACCGCGGCGAATCCCACGACAGCGGCGCGTACTGTGACCCCAAAACCGGAGACATCAACCAATCCCTTCGACAGGGCAGTCTCGAATCCAGTCCCCCAACAGTCTGCATCGTATAACCCGTTTGATCGGCCGACCCAGACACCAGCATCGGCACAGCCATTGGAGACCTCATTCCAGAATTTGCAGGTTTCCCAGCCCTTATTCCCGCACTCCACCGGGGGTTATCCAAGCCAAGCAAACCCAATGCAACAGCCTCCGTACCAGCAACCATATACGCCGCCCGTCCCATCGACCTTTTCTCAAGGTCCCTACGCTTCCTCACCTCAGCCCATGGACAATAGCTACAATCCGTTCTTCCAGACAGCGCCCCAGCCGCAGGGCGGCGTGGCCAACCAACTATATGGGAATTCCAATACCACGCAAAACAACCCATTCTTCAACAACGCTCCCCAGCAGAACACTCCTTTCCAGCCTCAGCCGCAGCAATCTGTTCCATCGATCTCCAATACATTTGTGCCTCGGCCACCTCAGCATGCAAACACGATGCCAGCGGTCTCTTCAACCTCGCCATTTCGCACCTCTCCATTTGGACAGACTCCTTCCTTCCAAGCACAGCCGCAGCAGCCACAGAACGCCCAAGGATCTTATAATCCCTTCCAGCAGTCGACGGGCCTTAACAATCCACAAAGCGCCGGGGGCTATCCGAACCAATTGCAACCCCAGCCCCAGCAACCGCAGCAGTTGATGCCCCAAGCCACCGGCCGCATGGACAAAGGCAGCATTCTCTCTCTATACAATTTATCCCCCTCACCCACTTCCATCCCCCCCATCCCTGAACAGAATCAATTCCAGCCTGGCGCAGGAACCAGTCCCGTTCCACCCTTGACGCACTCTCTCAACTCCACTCCACAAAGCCAGCCCAGCTCCAACATACCAACACCGCAACAGCCAAACGGCGCAGGCTACCCATTCACTGCATCCCGCAATCCATTTGGCGCCGCAAGTGTTGGTTCAGGTCTTGCCGCCCAAGCCGGTGTGACGCCCTACTCGCCCTCAGGCCTGGGCATCGGTATGGGCACCAACGGCGCATCAGTACCGACACCAGCAGCGAGCATGGGCACGGGCATGGGTATGAAAACCTCCACCGCCCCCATGGCTGGTGCGCCGGCTATGAACCCAACCTTCCCGCGAACCCACATGAGCCAGCCCAGTGTGGACATCAACGGGCTTCAAAACGGCCGACACAGCCCAGATGCATTTGCCAGTCTGAGTGCTCGCTACGGCTGATGTCAATGATTCCGACGAGATGAGACAAGACCATCGTTCTGCTTTCTACTCATAGACGGCCTTGCAAAGTCGATAAAATCAAGTCGATATGGATATGGATATGGATATTTACTTCTCTCTACATCTTTCTCTTTTCTCTTTTCTTTCTCTTTTGGCTTTGCTCATTCCGTGCCTAATATTACGGATATAGATGGATCGACGAGACGTGGTTCATGACCATGGGCTGGTATATCTTTACATTTGTCCGGTCCATGTACTACGCTCCTTCATACTGGTTTTCATTTTGGTTTCTGTCTGTTGATTCTTCTTTCGCTGTACACAACAACCTTTCTTTGTTTTGTTGGTCTCCAATTAGCGGGTCAATGGTACATATTTCTGTCGTTTCTCCACAGTGAATATCGGCCTTATTTTGGATCTATAAGTTGATGACTTGACTGTCGTGTTCAAACTGCATTTCTTTTATTTCTATTTACGAAGACGCTCGCTGGACCCGAAGAAACACATGTACACACATTTTGGGTGAAATGGAGAATAATTAGAGGCGAAAAAGGCCCTCCACGAGGTCATTCTCAGCAGCAGATAGTATCATTTGTAGCAGTTTGACGCACAGGATATATCAAGACCACAGGTCGCGTTCAAACCGAGTCTTCTTCTGAGGTTTCCCGCCCATCCACGACGGGAGAGAAGGCCAGGACCACTTCGGCAGCGCGGGAACCCATCCCCAGGCGCTGGGAGGCTGGCGCCGGAACTTGGACCAGAAGGCGTCGCTGCGAGAGCGTGTAGTCCAGGGCCAGACGCGGGTTGACCGCGACGGGAAGAGCGACTGCACGGCGCGTCGCCAACGGGCAGAGGCGGAGGATGTGGGTGTGGACCAAGGGAGGGACGAGGGGAGAAGTGATTTCCAGCCGCGCTTCTGCGGGCCGTGGGCTTGCGTCCTGATTGCCTCGACGATACGGTCGAATTGGCGATCCCGGCTCTCTTGTACCTGGCGCCGGGTCTCGGCGCGCCATTTGTCTTGCTCGGAGGTGTCGAGGCACCAGACGACGATGTCGCCGCGCCGGCGCCAGTCGTCGTGCCAGTGCGTGTTCCAGGTACGATAGCATTCGTCGTAGAAAGAGGCGCGCAAGAGTCTGTTGAGGGTGGGCTCTAGCTGCGCGAAGAAGATGAGGTAGTCGGGCCACTCGTGGAGTGGTGCTGGGGTGGCATTGGATGCTGGGATGTTTCGGGGTCCGTCGATGTAGGTTGAGCGTCGGGGCACGTAGCGAAGGCCGCCGACCATGTGCTCGCGAAGGTATTGGTTGGGGTCATCATAGAATTGGTCGGCTTCGTCGCGGTAGATGGTTTTTTGAGTCTCGTTGAGATCAATTGGGGGCTCGCAAGACAGGGCCCATGCGTCGATGCTGGGGTAGACTAAGTGGGATCGCCAGGGGGTGCTGTGACAGGGCATGAGGAAACCTGCTGTGATTCCAGCCTGGCGTTGCCTGGCTGATGAATGGATAGAGGATGTTCCCTTCCTAGTGGACGGAGAATGGATTTCATGTTGGTTCCGAAGGTAGGCGAGCACATTGGCAGGCCCCGACGCGTGGTAAAGGGTGGTGTATAGTGCAATAACCAGGTTGACAAGTACCACGAAGAGAAAGGTGAGTCTTTGAGGTGTATAGGAGTGGGGAGATCTCGACTGGAAAGCCGGCCAGAAGAACTGCACTAGAGGCGGCGCAGCCAGGATGTGCAGCGACGGTAGCAATGGATAGATGAAACGGACCTCCTTATGCGAAATAAGAGATAAGACAAATGGCATCAAGATACACACCGTCGCCAACTGCACCCGAGTTGCCGTCTGCACTCTGTCTGCAGCCGTCGAGGTTCGCGTCGTCAATGTACGGTAGAGGCCGACAAGAGCAGGAGGAAGGAAGGTTGTGAGTAAAAGCGGGTAGCCCTGCGACGCATAATAGTGCCAGTCATTTCTGCCATAGAAGACCGCGAGTGACTGTGCAATATTAAAATATAGAAATCGGAGCGGAGGGAAGGTCCAAATTCCATAGAAAAGGCGGTCCGCGACAGCTGACACAGCTAGAATCGTCGTTCTGTGAGACCCATGATGTTAGCTGGCTGCTTGAGAAAGCTAGACAGGGAAATGCGACTCACCCGCAAGCTAGAACCTCACGAACGAGGACTTTGCGCTGGCTCCAAGATGTTCGAAGCCAAGCGAAACTGGCCAGGGTTGCCCAGACCAGGACATTAGTCGGGCGGAGGATACACGCGACAGCTGCCAGAACTAGACATTGACGAAGACTATGCATAACGCGCATGAGCAATTGCCGTGTGAGAGCTTTAGTTTTGTGCCAGTCATACCTTCGTAGAAGCCTTCGATCCTCGTCCGTGCGCTTGGCGTTACTGGTATTCCGCCGACGATTATCGCCGGTTGAAGAGCCCGCTGACCACTGCCACGGCCACTGGTCCAATGCGACGACTGTGAGTGTTGTCTCCAAGCAATTCGACAGAGTCCTCGTGGAGCAGAACCACTGCCACGGATTCAAGATCGTAGCGAGAAGCTATCAAAACAGATCAACCGGTGTTCTCCGCCACGCACTAAACACACGCAGCCTCACGCCTCAGCGCCACACGTACCGTTGCCCAAGCGCCGCGGGAGTCTTCCCCATATATGCCAGTCGCTAGTTTCCAAGTGTAGAAATCTCCGATGGCCGACACCACGGCTTGTGCGGTCTTCGGGCCGGCGATCAGAAGCTCCGCGCGTGTCGCGTCAGGGAGACGAAAGACGGATGCGAGGAAATCTGCAGTTTTATAGATGCCGGCGAAAAGAAGGGGGTGTATAGAGGATCGTAACTGGTGGTGCCATTCCTACCATCGACCATTAGAAGCCCGCGATGTGGTTGTCGGCGCGGTTGCGATCCCACTTACCCACGTTATCCAGGCGCCCTGCCCCTTGCCGAACGCGATCTGCCATGCAGGCTCTAGCGACTGAAAGAACTCATCGGGCTGAAAGAAGGTGCGGACCGCGAACGCGTTGAGGATACGAAACCCGATGAGGAAGAGGAGGATATTGCTGGCGGGCGACGCGGGGGGCGACGAGACGCGACGCGGGGAGGAATTGGAGGACGACATGGTTGAGACGAATCAGATCAACGTTGAAACCAATCAAGCTAATCCCACATCCATCACTGGCTCAGCTTAGAGGGCCATGGCGGAGGTGCGCGCGGAGCCGTGGAGCATGACATCAACAGGAGGAGATGAGGATTTCTGGACTGATGGCCTGGTGCCAGTCGCCGATTGGAACCGTTGAGAGGATTGGCCAAGAGGGGACAAGACACAAATCGAGCGCGGGCTCGTGTAATCCTGCGCTTAGCGAACAGTGGATGTCGGGAGGTGAGAGGGCTCGCGACGACCTGCACTTAGGAGAAAGCACTTGCACTTAGCGGAATAGCGGCGGGTGCGGATCTATACGCCACAGCCAATTCCACGGTCCTCGAAATCCTACATAACCGCCCTTCATTGGCAATTTCACTCGACTTCTTCTCTCTGTTCGCACATCTGCAAGATACCTCCCAGTCCCTTTCTGTGCTGGATACCACTCTCCAGCCTGCTGATCCTCCACTTTACTCGTCAGCTCTCGCCAACTGAGCGTTCCCCGCAATTCACCATGGCTTCCAACGGGACGAATGAAGCCTTCGCCCACTACCATGCTACCTCGACCGAGGCAGCCATTCAAGCCGAGAAGAACTATGCCGCTCACAACTACCACCCGCTGCCGGTGGTCTTTGCGCGTGCCCAGGGCACCTCCGTCTGGGACCCCGAAGGCCGACACTACCTCGACTTCCTCTCCGCCTACTCCGCCGTAAATCAGGGTCACTGTCACCCCAAGCTCGTTGCAGCCCTGGTTGACCAGGCCTCGCGTGTGACGCTGAGCTCGCGCGCATTCTACAATGATGTATTCCCCCGGTTCGCCGAGTTCGTCACTCGCTACTTTGGCTTCGACATGGTGCTGCCCATGAACACCGGCGCCGAGGCAGTGGAGACGGGCATCAAGATCGCCCGGAAGTGGGGTTACAAGGTGAAGGGCATTCCAGAGAACCAGGCGGTGGTGCTGAGTGCAGAGAACAACTTCCACGGCCGGACGGTGAGTCGCATGCCCCTTTCCTTCCTGCCACGCCCTACCACGCTCTGTGAGACGTGTTACATTCTTTCACACACAGTGACTGACCGCAGTGGCCCCTTGCATTAGTTCGCCGCCATCTCCTTGTCATCGGACCCCGAGTCTCGTGAGCACTACGGGCCTTACCTGCCAGGCATCGGGTGCAACATCCCCGGCACCGAGAAGCCCATCGTGTACAATGACAAGGCCTCCCTGCGCGAGGCCTTTGAGAAGGCCGGTTCGAACCTGGCCGCCTTTCTGGTCGAGCCGATCCAGGGTGAAGCAGGGATCGTAGTACCGGACGAGGACTACTTGCAGGAGGCCCGCGCCCTGTGCGATAAATACAATGCGCTCCTGATCTGCGATGAGATCCAGACTGGCATTGCCCGTACGGGCAAGCTGCTGTGCCACGAGTGGAGCGGAATCAAGCCCGATTTGGTCTTGCTGGGCAAGGCCATCTCCGGTGGCATGTACCCCGTCTCGTGTGTGCTGGGTCGCAAGGACGTCATGCTCACGATCGAGCCGGGCACCCACGGTTCGACCTACGGCGGCAACCCACTGGGCTGCGCTGTGGCCATTCGCGCCCTAGAGGTGGTCCAGGAGGAGCAGATGGTCGAGCGCGCTGAGAAGCTCGGCCACCTATTCCGCCAAGGGCTGGAGGGTCTCCAGAGCCCGCTGATTCAGACTGTCCGTGGCAAGGGTCTGCTCAACGCTATTGTCATTGATGAATCCAAGGCCAACGGGCACTCTGCCTGGGACCTGTGTATGCTGATGAAGGAGAAGGGCTTGCTGGTACGTGGCTTCAATATCGAAGTATTCAATGGGTAGACAGCTAACAATCCTTCCATAGGCCAAGCCGACCCACCAGAATATCATCCGTCTGGCCCCACCGCTGGTCATCACGGAGGATGAGATCCAGAAGGCGCTGGATATTATCAAGGCTGCTGTGACGGAGCTCCCCAACTTGAAGGGGGCGGCCGAGGACCACGTTATTCCTCCGCCGGAGAAGAAGGTCAAGATCGGTGTTGAGAACTAGAGACCGGGATGGGATGATTCATAGATGTGCCCCGTTAGCGGCCAGGCTGAGGATCCCACATGCGAGGCCGATAGCTTTGCCTTTTTTTTGTTTTTTGTTTTTTTTTTTTTTTTTTTTTTTTTTTTGTTTTTTTGTTTTTTTTTTTTTTGGGGGGGTTGAGTCACCGAGATGGGCGTTGTGTCTCACGATGTGACGACGGAACGGACTAAAAAAGATTGTATGAAAGCCACGCGTTCGCGCGCACCTTGGATACGCAGATTATGCATGTTCTGTGTCATATTAGGCGACCAGGTCATCCTATCCATGGATATTTACTATGACTCTTTGAACGCTTGTACAAATTCCGCGAATTTGCCGCTCGGACCGGAGATAACGGGTGTAGCCGATGCCAGGTTGAGCTGTGCTTTTTCATGCGCCATCATTGGCTCTGCCAGCTATTCCAGTGATAGCTGGCCTCTTTATTAATGAATATGAATGCGCATCGCAGAACCGGAGGCTCCGGAATCCCGAGGGCCGACTGCCGACTCTGCCAAAGCTGGCCAATAATATGCGTGCTGGTAATGCTGCATAACTGCTCCTGTCGGATGCGATCGATTTCTGTCCACCGTGGAGAGCTCGTTCTCGGGTTTCGGGAGAGGTCTGGAAGCTTAGTGGACTGAAGCAGCCTCGCCATTGTCATTTTTCCTTTTCCCGCCCATTCACATCCACATCCACATCCACGTCAAGCAATTACTTCGTTGCCCCCCACGACCATATAGCGCCAGGGACGTCCCCTTGGTGGGCCACACCGCAACCGGTTCCGTTTTCAGAAACGCCCGTTGGCGTCCCGCTTATCGCCCCGCCATGCGATGCGGTAGGAGTCATTAATATACTTGTGCTCCTTCCCCGGCTTTTTTCTCGCTCGTGTCAGGCCAGAATCTCAGACTGTCGGATTTGTTGGCATGTCGGCGCCGAACGATCCACTGCCGCAGGTTGTGGTTGCGGACAGCGAGAAGCTCCAGGCAGCCTCGAGCTCCCGCGCGGCATCCGGCGAGGAAGCCAAGGCGCCCGATCTGAGCGTGCAGCCCCCCGTGCAGAAGAAGAAATGGCATCAAAAACTTAATCCGCTGCGGTGGCAGGAGCCTCCGCCGGTGCCGGAGGAGCGGACGGTGTCGAGGGAATACGGGGCCTCGGTGCTGAGTACCATGTACTTCCAGTGGATGTCCCCTTTGATGAAGGTACGTATGATGCATGGAGCTTCCTGCTGGAGATGTACAAGCAATTGACTGACAGATGATGCGCCAGGTCGGGTATCTACGGCCGCTCGAGCTCCAGGATATCTGGACGGTCAATCCGGATCGTGCAGTAGATGTCCTATCAGACCGGCTGGATGCGGCGCTGGAAAGTCGCACCGCCCGCGCGAGTAAGCGACCGTTGCTCATGGCGCTGTACGACACGTTCAGATTTGAGTTCCTGCTTGGTGGAATCTGCTCGCTCTTCAGCGCCTTGCTGCTGGTGTTTGCGCCCTATTTGACTCGGTACTTGATCACTTTTGCCGACGAGGCATATGCTGCCGAAGAGAGAGGCCATTCTTCCCCGCATATTGGCAAGGGCATGGGCTTTGTCGTGGGGATTTCCGCCATGCAAGCCCTGCAGAGTTTATGTACGAACCAGTTTCTGTACCGAGGTCAGATGGTAGGCGGCCAGATTCGCGCGGTCCTCATTTCGCACATCTTCAACAAGGCGATGAAATTGTCGGGCCGTGCAAAGGCTGGAGGAAAGGCGACTGCCGAGGAAGTCCAGGCCTTGGAGGCTACCAAGGATGCCCTTTTGAAATCAGACGGCAAGGAGAAGCAGCAAAACACCAAGGCTACTGAGAAGGTCCCTGCAGCTCAAGGGGTAGCGGGTGATGGCCGGGGATGGAGTAATGGTCGTATCGTGGCGTTGATGAGTATTGACGTCGACCGCATCAATCTGGCTTGTGGCATGTTCCACATGCTTTGGACAGCACCCGTTTCCATCATCGTAACCCTCATCCTTCTATTGGTCAACATTGGTTACAGTTGTCTCTCGGGATACGCACTCCTGGTGATTGGGATGCCCTTTCTTGTTTTCGCCATGCGCTTTCTGGTCAAGCGACGAAGAAACATTAACAAAATCACAGATCAGCGCGTGTCACTCACCCAGGAGATCCTACAAGCTGTCCGCTTTGTCAAATTCTTTGGATGGGAGAGCAGCTTCCTGGGCCGCCTGAAGGAGATCCGCAAACGCGAGATCCGCTCTATCCAGACTCTCCTTGCTGTTCGAAACGCTATCCTCTGTGTATCCATGTCGATTCCTATCTTCGCCTCAATGCTGGCATTCATCACATACGCCCTTTCGAAACATGACCTGAACCCAGCCCCGATCTTCTCGTCGCTGGCCCTGTTCAACTCGCTGCGGATGCCACTGAATATGGTTCCGATGGTTCTTGGCCAAGTGACCGATGCACTGACTGCAGTGAATCGCATCCAGGAGTTCCTCATGGCAGAAGAACAGAAAGAAGATATCGAAAGAGATGAGCAAATGAGGAATGCAATCGAACTCGAGGACGCATCGTTTACATGGGAGCGGCTCCCGACCGACAAAGATGGCGAGCCTAACAAAAAGAAGTCTGCGGGAGTCAAGCCGCCCAAGGAAGATGAGAAATCCACGGACGTGGTCTCCGCAGAGCCGTTTAAACTTAACAATATGACTCTCGACGTGGGACGCAACGAGCTCCTGGCTGTTATTGGAACAGTGGGCTGCGGTAAAAGTTCCCTATTGTCTGCACTTGCTGGCGACATGCGAGTGACAAATGGCAAAGTTCGTATGAGCACAACGCGGGCATTCTGTCCACAGTATGCCTGGATCCAGAATACTTCTGTTCGAAACAACATTTTGTTCGGAAAAGATTACGACGAAAACTGGTATGATCAGGTTGTCGATGCATGTGCTCTGGCCCCAGATCTTGAGATCCTGCCTCAAGGAGACCAGACTGAGATTGGTGAGCGTGGTATTACGGTGTCCGGAGGACAGAAACAGCGCCTGAACATTGCTCGAGCCATTTATTTCAACGCCGATCTTGTTCTCATGGATGATCCCCTGTCGGCTGTGGATGCCCATGTCGGTCGTCACATCATGGATAAGGCTATTTGCGGTCTCCTCAAGGACCGATGCAGAATCCTGGCAACCCACCAGCTCCACGTGCTTAGCCGCTGTGACAGGATTGTGGTCATGGATCAAGGCCGAATCCATGCGGTCGACACATTTGACAATCTGATGCGTGACAACGAGGTCTTCAAGCGACTAATGTCTACTTCAGGACAGGAGGATGCGGAAGAAGAAGAAGCCAACGAGCCCGAAGAGACGATTGAAGAACCCCACGAGATAGAGAGACGTCCAAAGGAGGCAGCATCCGGTAAGCCCGCCGCTGGCTTGATGCAGCAAGAAGAAAAGGCCACTGCGTCAGTAGGTTGGGGCGTCTGGAAGGCGTACATCCGAGCTTCTGGCAGCTACTTAAACGCCATTATGATCTTGGTCTTACTGGCCGTTACAAACGTTGGCACCATTTGGACTAGCTTGTGGCTCTCATACTGGACCTCCGACAAGTACCCGTCGCTCTCAACAGGCCAGTATATTGGGATCTATGCCGGGCTAGGTGCCGGTGTTGTTGCGCTCATGTTTCTCTTCTCGACCTATATGACCACATGCGGAACAAATGCTAGCAGAACGATGCTTCACCATGCCATGAACCGTGTTCTCCGTGCTCCGATGTCCTTTTTCGACACCACACCTCTCGGTCGAATCACCAACCGGTTTTCGAAAGATATTCAAGTTATGGACAATGAGCTATCAGATGCGATGCGTATGTATGCATTGACGGTGACCATGATTATTTCTGTCATGGTGTTGATCATCGTCTTCTTCTACTATGTAGGTTTACAGAATTCTTCATTTGTGGAAGTTTACTCACCTTTTCTAGTTCGTCATCGCACTCGTGCCTTTGTTCATTCTTTTCCTGTTGGCTGCAAACTACTATCGAGCATCTGCGCGCGAGATGAAGCGCCACGAAGCACTCTTGCGTTCAATGGTCTACGCGAAATTCGGCGAAGCCATCACCGGCACTGCATGCATTCGCGCCTACGGAGTCGAAAATCAATTTCGGCGCAACATCCGGGATGCAATTGACGTGATGAATGGTGCATATTTCTTGACCTTCTCCAATCAGCGCTGGCTCAGTATTCGATTGGATGGCGTGGCTACTTGCCTCGTCTTTGTCACTGGTGTTTTGGTAGTAACGTCTCGTTTCAATGTCTCTCCCAGCATTGCCGGGCTGGTGCTGTCGTATATTCTGTCCATCGCGCAGATGCTGCAGTTCACAGTCCGGCAATTTGCTGAAGTGGAAAATGACATGAATGCCACGGAGCGACTACACTATTACGGAACTGAGCTCGAGGAAGAAGCTCCTCTGCACCGCGTGGAGGTGGCTCCTACTTGGCCCGAGAAAGGTCGCATCGAATTCGAAAACACGCAGATGCGATACCGAGACGGACTGCCGCTGGTGCTTAAGGGTCTTTCTATGGACATACGGGGTGGCGAACGCATTGGGATCGTTGGCCGTACGGGAGCAGGCAAATCGAGTATCATGTCTGCACTGTTCCGCCTATCAGAGCTATCCGGCGGCACCATCAAGATCGACGACATCGACATTTCAACTGTTGGCCTCCATGATCTCCGCTCCCGACTGGCCATCATCCCGCAAGACCCAGCACTCTTCAAGGGCACCATCCGCACCAACCTGGATCCGTTCAACGAACACGCTGATCTGGAGCTCTGGTCTGCCCTGCGTAAAGCCTACCTCATCGGCGAAGACACCCTAGGACCAGACACAGAAGGCCTCCACAGCGGGCCCGGCACCGGCATCACAACCCCGGCCACAGATAGCGACGCCAAAGCCCGTCCCCCGAACCACCTCACCCTCGAATCACCCGTCGACGAAGAAGGACTGAACTTCTCTCTAGGCCAACGTCAACTCATGGCTCTCGCCCGTGCTCTCGTCCGCGACGCCCGCATCATCGTCTGTGACGAGGCCACTTCTTCCGTCGACTTTGAGACGGACCAGAAGATCCAGCGTACCATGGCGCAGGGTTTCCAGGGGAGAACCTTGCTGTGCATTGCCCACCGCTTGCGTACCATTATCCACTACGACCGCATCTGCGTCATGGACCAGGGCCAGATTGCGGAGATGGACTCTCCGCTTGCTTTGTGGGATAGGAAAGATGGTATCTTCCGGGCGATGTGTGATCGCAGTGGAATCTCGAGGGAGGATATATTGGAAGTGAAATAATAGGCTTGTGTCTAAGGGTAAAAGTATATACTGGGGGTAATCCGGCGTAATTAAATTGATACCTTGAATATACACAAGCACATAGCCATCGTCAGTGCTTCCCTGAGCCCTCGGATGCTCTGAAGTTTCCTTTCTTTTGCCAGGTTCCTGGCTGCAGCTTAGATTTGACATATAAGAGCCACCTGGGCGAAGCAGGCGCTGTAGCTTTTAATCAGATTCTTACGCATCCATGAATGGACACCGACAATTCTTGATCATGTACAACGGACATTCCGGTCGAGAGTCGCTACTGCTGAACTGACTTCTGTGGTAAATTTCATCTTCCACTGACGGAATAAAAGCTCAGTGTAATTTAGAATCATAATATTCAGGTATGGATATTCTGTCGTCACCAAAATCGTGAATCAATCATAATACATTAGTCTCTGGCAATGCCTTCGGACAAGTCTGCGTGCCCGGTATTATTCATGTGTGCCCAGTGTGGAAATCATGATCATGTCCAATTGGGATTGTACGTCTTGTATGGCCAGGACTGGTATTTCCCATTGGTGATTTGGACCTGCTTGCTGCAAGCCCAGTTGATGTATTGCTTGAAAATGCACTGCCGGCGCACAAATATTAGCATATCAGATGATAGAGGTAGCAATAGGAATGGGAAAAGAGAAGCCTCACCAAATTGACATTCTGCTCAGCGTTGCAACTCCAGAGGTAAAAATTTGGACTTGGAGTTGGAAGTACACCTAGCTGACACAAAGGAATAGGCATAAAAAGGCCACCTGGTGGCTTATCGGTCTGAGACGTCAGGTATGTCTGCGCAAGAGTGGGCGACCAGGAGGTATTGAAGCCTATCTTGCTCTGTGACCAAGAGATAGCGGTGATCACCTCTGAAGCGTTCAGACCGTAAGAACCGAGGGAATTGACTCCGGGTGGCAAGTCATATGTTGACGTCGGTTTCAGTTTGGCAGAATTCTTCACAAAATAATAGGGCTGCCCGTCCCCCTCATAGATAACCCTCGTCATATCAGAAGCATCCATTGTGAAGTAATCCTGGCCGGTAGGGGCCTGGGCCATTGAGGTATTCACGACAAAGACCTCTTCCTGGAGCCAGTAGTTCGTGATGGCAATCGCCACGATCGCCTTCATCATCGAGGCCTCTAGGTTCAGTTCCCAATTTTCATCAATGTCTTGCGTGAAATACCCTTTTTTGATCCATTGGACGACACCGTCATATCTCTCTGCATAGGGGATAAGATCACCGCCCTGCTTGACGACTCCATTGATGGTCGTATTGCCCCATTTGATATAGGAGTTTTTGATACTGTCAAGGACAGTGTCTAACCACAAGGCCATTTCACCTGATTCTTGCAGTTGGTTCTCGATCCTATATATCATGGGTTAGTATATTATAACCCATTTATCAGACAGAAGAACGAACACTCCAACTGTAGCCGATAGAAGGGAGCCGAGTACACCAGTATCGATACTAAGTCCGCCACTAGTGAGAGTTGCAGCGCTGCCGAGCAAACCCAGTGCCCTTAACTCTGGGAAAAAGAACGTCGTTATGGACATTAATCCACTTAATTCGCTCATAGTTCCTGAACCAAGCGAGTTTCTCCACGTGGACGCCTGCATGAGAAACTATCAGATATGATTTCTTCCGACAATCAGACCAAAGAAGCAAGGACATACCGCGAGCGTAAAATTATCGCTCGTAAAATCGGCCAACAGAGCCGGCTCGAGAAAGCTTAGGTTGCTCTTGGCGTTGTAAACTGACTTGAGCAACCCGTCTATCCAGTTGTGGTAGTAGTTGACTGAGGTCAATATAGCGTAGTATGCAGAGTTGTTGGAACCCGGATCTTCATTGCAGCCCAGCGATGTGGGCTGAAAATCGCACTCATTATCCCTAGAAACCGTTACTTTCCAACCGTCTATGGCTTGCGAGGGATGGGAATCACTTACATCTGACAGTCAAATGACTTGACTCCTTTGACCTTTTTTAGGACATAGTCCGGGAAGCTCATGGTATCACTCTCTATCTCATCAGACCTAGATGTAGGTGAGCATTCAAGAATGTTGTGAATCTTCGGCGTCACTGACACTCTCGTTACAAACGACTCCATGCCGAATTCCCGCCACATTTTTAAATCGGGCATATTTGGCTCACAGAGCGCAGTATAATCTGTTCTCACTGTGGAGGTGGAGGAGGTTGTCTTGGAGGTGGTTTCAGATGTGGCCTTGGATGTGGCCTTGGATGTGGCCTTGGGGGAGGTTCGGGGGATTGACACAGTCGAACGGATTGCAGGTTCGCGGGATCTGGATAATGTTGAACGTTTTATACCGTGTGAAAATCCCGGGGTTCTCGACGCGAACTTGGCTGAACTGGTTCCGAGGGACGGGGTGGGCGTCACCGAGCTCCCAGGGCCAGACTGTGGCCCGGGTAAACTATTCGCTACCAGAGCTGTGATGAATGGTTAGGAAATTCTATCAGATTGCATAAGAGAATACTTACCATAGCCGAGCAGCAGCGGGAGTGTGAAATGCATGACAGTGAATTGATATCCAGTCCGTGTTCGGGCAAGCACACTTTATGTCGACAAGCAGCTCTGATAGAAGAATGCAAAAAGCTCAATAGGCTTTTGATGGCGAGCCAGATTGACCAGGATTCTATTCTTCTTTCTGGAGAAAGCGAGACGCTGATGGCAAGCGACAAGCTTCAGTTATAACTTCTATTGCTGCGGCACCCCGCCTATCTCTGCTGCGAGTCATTCCTAGAGATATCCATACTTACACGCAACGTCACGATAACCCTGCAATCCGAGGAATGATAGCGTGCATGACTCGTAGCGCGACCCCCATGTCGCTCCGGGAATTCACCAGAGCCAGGCCAAGGAGCTTATCCAGCCAACCAGCCCCGAAGCCTGGCATTCGCGAACCCGCCATATATATAAGCACGAACCGCAACCGAGCAGTCTTATCCGCCAGAGAACCGAAAAAGAAAAGAAGGATCTGAAATCAGAACTCATCGCGACTGCGTAAGCGCAGTCCACCTGATTCCATCTCGCGCCATACACCGTCCGATAACCCTGCGATCCGAGGAATGCAAAGATAGCGTGCATGACTCGTAGCGCGACGGGGGCCCATGTCGCTCCGGGAATTCACCAGACAGTTCGCTTATTCTACATTCAACCTACTCTGGTTAGGATATGGGTCAACTGTCCAGGTAACACTACCACTCACAGGCTTGCGCTATCTCAGTGACGACTGTATAGCGGAGAGAAGGATCGCCCCCAGGGCTAGTGTGGGGGGTATGACCAGGGACATATAGAAGGGGCCACATACTTAGTCTCTCAGCCATCGACTATCGAGCGAATTGAGCCAGACGAATGAATCGTAGTGCCCCCAATAGAGTACGTCAGGCTATGCAGACCAACCAGGGCCACGCAAAGTGCGTCTCAGCCGTAAGATCTGCCAAAGTATACCTCTCTCACACGTGCGTGCGATTCTGGGTCCATGATTCAGACTCGTTACCGCCCCATCTCCATAACCCCTGAACTAGATTACTCTGTCGCTGTTGTTCATACTTCACCAGGGCCTTGCGCCCGGTCGGATGCTACCTCGGTGAATCGATACTGAGCACCTTGGTTTTTGCGTCTTTGTTGCAACCATGGGGCTAATGATAATATGTATGACCATGTGTATCTAGACAAGGTCAAACTACTATTGGATAAAACAGACGCTAGCGGCGTCTATGATTATTTCACTGTCACATGGTCTTCCAACGTGATTATTGATGCCTTGGAGACAGCTACGTAAGTAGTGTGTAGATCGCTTCAGTCCGTAGGCTTCTTTTCATCTCCTTTTTCCTTCCCTCCAGTGCGCTCAGCCTCTTTCTTCTCTATGATGGCCCTACATTTCGATCGTCAACCCTCGGTTTCTTCTGATTCTCTCCCGTCGACAAATCCATCTCGGCATTCCATGAATTCTGCAACGCCATCACAAGGTCCGAAATCATACTGAATACAGTTCGGAACGAGGAATCGGATTGACATTATATATTGCTTGGCCTCAATCCTCCTTATCCGAGGATTCTCTCAATCGGAGGTCTGTATACTGGTGGAAAAGTTCCATGTTCCCCTTGGAACCATGCAAAGACTTGGTATAATTTATAGAGAAGGCAATTCTACCTAGTGATTTCGGCACTGATTTCCCTGATAAGATCCAAGATATCAGGCACTTCTATATGCTACAGCTCACTCCTTATCGAGCTCACACACTAGCTCCATCCCCAGATTCCGCATCATCCCCTCCACGCCCGACTCTTTCCACCCAGCCACGTCCCTCGCGTCCAGATCCACCTTCTCCTCCTCCTCCGACAGCAACCCTACAGGCAGACCGGTATACCGAACCGGCAGCCCCGGCGCCGTCCCAACCACTCGCATCCGCAAGCCCGTCAACACGCCCCGCAAGTGATCGGCCGCCTTCCCGCCACCCCGCGAGCCATACGACACCATCCCGGCCGGCTTGCCCTTCCACTCATGGAACAGGTAGTCGAGCGCGTTTTTGAGGCTGGCGGGGATGCTCCAGTTGTACTGCGGCGTGACGAAGATGAAGGCATCGTATTCTCGCACCACGGCCGACCATGCGCGCGTGTGGGGTTTGCTGTAGTGGGGGGTTGGATCGTCGGCGGGCAGGCTGGCGGGGATGACGGACTCGTCGTAGAGCGGGAGCGATTGCTTGGCTAGATCGAGGATCTCGAAGGTGACCTGGCGCCGGTCGGAGTCGGAAGTCGAGGTGGATGTGGTCGTGGGGATGGTTGGGTCGGCACGAAGGACGTCATAGACATACTGGGTGATCGTGGGGTTGAGACGTGGCGAGCGCGTGCTGCTGGTCACGACGGCGACGCGCTTTGGAGACATTGCTATGGATGTTGAGAATGGTAGAAGGGAAACTCAGGGAGTTTCTGCCGTTATATGGTGTTGCGAATGGGGAACACGTTCAACAGGTTTTGATACTGCGACGCCGGGCTGATCCGCGGATCCGCGGACGAACGATGGGTCGACTGACATTGCAGGTCTAAAAGGTCTAGAAACATGGATAGCTGTGTTACGGGATTGTTCGAATCATCTTTTTATTGGCCTAGTGATAACTTAGAGATGGTGGGCCTACTTGGAATACCCGCTGAAGGCTCTTCTCTCTCCGGCAGAAGGTGGCGATTTGACCAAACACCCCTTGACAGTCGTGGGACTCAACATCAATCTTCCTAGATCCAAACACGCTGGGCACGAGCCGCACTGCAAAGCGTCAATCCGCTCACCCTCAACACGAGAGCAAGATTAATCTGAATCATGGCGTTCAATAGCCAGGCACCCGCCCCAATCAGGAGTGGCTTTTGGGGGTAAGCGAGATCGAACCCGGCAAAAAACACCCCAATTCAACGCTAGCCACGCCTTAGCCTGCCCTGAAAGGCGTCAATGCGGTGGAATCTGGGCGCAAAGCAGCAGTCATGCCGAGTGGCAACAGGGCGTACTTAAGTATGCTGACCACCACCGCCGCTGTCCATTCTCCAACGCTCTATTCACTCGCTAAGGCGTTTTTGCCGTTCATTCGTTCAGTCTCTCAACTAAATTACTGTTGCGAGAATCTTCCTACGCGCCTATAACCATCGCAATGCAGTCTAAGATGCTTGTCGCCCTTCTCTTCCTGGCCCCGGCCCTGGCTAGCCCGGTCCAAACCGCTTCAGCCGACGACCTCAGCTATGGCGGGTCGTCCAGCGATGATGATTTGTCCAGCTACTATGATTCGTCTAGCTATCCAGAGTCGGCCAGTGGGCAAGATGAGTCGAACTGGGGCGCTGTCTTCAATGCGGTCGCGTCCGAAGCTGCCGCCATTCCCTCCTCCATCCTCACAGTGTTGGAGACTGCCATCCCAGCCACCTGGTACGAGGCAATCATGGATCCGACATCGCGCTATTCCATCATCAACGAGATCGAGGCTGGCACCCTGCCTGCCTGGTATAATGACCTGCCCAACAGCGTCAAGGCCTACGCCACCTCTCTGGGCGAGGACACTTGGAACTATGTTTCACCCACAGGGGACGTGACGAATTCTGCGTCCACCAGGCAAGAGCTATTCTCTTTGACTGCGACCGCGAGCACTGCTGTCAATACAGGTAGCTCGGTCTGGTTGGCCAGTTCGTCCGGCCTGTCCGCTTCGTCTGGCTCGTCTACTCCCACTGCCTCCCAGACTCCTGCGACCACCTCCAGTGTCGCTTCCAGCTCGCAGTCTTCTACTCCTGCGTCGTCGACCTCGACTGGTGGTGCGCCAGCCGCAACTGGTGGCCTGATGATGAGCATTGCAGGTGCCGCTGGTGTTCTGGGTCTTGCCCTTGCTCTATAGAGGGCTTAATATTCTTATTCTCGAATGATGTAGCCGTAGGTGCTGACATAGGTGCTCTCATGCGGTCACTGTGTTATGGATCTGAATGCCGAGCAACGCTCAATCGATATACTCGAATCTATTTATTAACGATGCGCAATAGTAATCACCGTCATAACATTGTACCACTGCGTGTTTCAGTTTAGTGTCAATTTTTAGACCCTAGAACTGAATATTTCTCGGTCCAAGTGAATCCACAAACGAATTCTTCGAAGATTCCCAAGCACTATGCAATTTGATTCTACAGCATCGTCGCGCAGATCGCAACAGAAGACAAGCCGCGAACATCACCGTTTCAAACTGGACTGCACAGCACAACGCAGACTGTCCACGCTCGGATCCTCCCATCGACTCTTAAACTGCACCCTTCAGACAATCCCAAGCTTAATAGCCCCCCAAACAATCAGCTGCAAGACATGAAACAGTCCGTCTTACCCTGCGTCCCAAGGCGATCCAACGCAGGATCTGGTCTCCGCAGCCAATCGGCCAGAAAGTCCGTACAATGATCCACGTGGTCAATATCACCGATCATCGAGTCGAGCCGGTCGCCTCGCATGTGCACATCATGGCCCCGGCGCAGGAGATACAGGCAGTGCACGAGATGCTCACGCACCGACGTCCAGTAGAACCCATTGATATTGTGGCCGACCTCGTTGTAGTCCTTCATGCGGTGCGTGGCAGCTTCATCGTAGTAGTAGATGAACGGCTTGCCGTCGTTAAAATGGGCGAACTCGTGCGCGTAGTCGTGGGGACAGTCCCGGTGCAGCCAGCATGCAGAGAGCGGGTCGTACGTGCAGCCGCGCTCTTCGGCTTCGGTCGTGGAGTTGCCGCAGGATAGGATCGTCCGGGGTGCGGTGGGGAGGCACTGTCGTTGTCCTCGAAGGCCATCTGCTGAGGGCGCCGAGGGCTTGTTGAGCAGGACGACTTCGTGGTGGGTTGCGGCAGCGGTGAGCACGATCACCGTGACGGCCAGGAGGATGATGATCAGGAGGAGGGCGCTGATCGTGATCGCGCCCAGGTTGCGCTTCAGGAACTGGGGGACGGAGCGGCGACGGGGACGATTGGTGACGGTGGCGTCGCTGTCGGTGCCGGCGTCACCGTCGTTGTCTGCATCGGGAACAGGCTGGTAGCTTCGTGTCGAGGTCTTCTCCATCGCTGCGGGTGCAGATGGGAAATGGTTCTCATGCAGGGGCAGAAAGAGGTGATGGTACATTCTCTCTGCGGAAGGTGCAGGTAGAGACAGGCGCGAAGTAGATTGACGGCCTCGAGGCGGCAGCCTCTATTGAGGTGAATAGAACAAAGCGAGTGGACTATATCAGGGTTGTTTTGGAGTCGCTTGTCCGGATTTGGGGTTCAATAGAGCTCCCAAACACGAGAAAGAATCATATCGGAGAGATGGTCCGTCGCTCTGTCCGAATAAGGTTATCAATAGAGCCTCAGCTAAGCTGGAACTTCAAGTCAAAGAGATGTGGCTTGAGCCTCGCTGTACGATATATTTGAGGCCGAGTGATATTCGGCAATCATAGTTACCAGTTTTAAGAAATGGATCGAAGGGGAGACTGACGAGAATGGCTCTGCTTTCCATGCAAAGGTCTTGATAATTGCCACACAGTGTGGGAAGATGCGATTGTCTATTGAGGTTAATTTCTTTGTAGAGCATCCTTGGGAAATCTTTAGTCTGCGGCGTCAAGTGGTACCTCCAAGTTGACAATTGACCCTCGAATTCAATATTTGGCCACTGGAATATGTTTTATTCACTAGCATCCAGCCACCTTCGCAGCGACAAGAGAACAGCTCCTCCAGGTGACAGGAAAATGCGACTCTATGTTAGCCAATTCAGTCATCGAGCTCAACATCTGTCGCATTTTCAGAACCCTCCGCTCCGATCGCGCTCTAGCAATAGGAGAAAGACCCATGGGCAAAGTACCTAGTCCCCGGCGGCGACGACTTGTCGGCTTCGGCGCAAACAAGAACGATAATAATCTCGGATCTAGGCCGACAAAGAGCAGTTTATCAGTAATCACGGAGAACCTGCGCGTTGCGTTCCCCGATACGAGCAAATCGAGATCAACGCCGCGTATCCCAAGTCAACCACAATCTAAATAAGTTTACGCCTCTCAACTGTATCGGACCAAGCCCGATATAGCGTCGGGCAGACCCGCCTTTTCGGTGGGCAGGTAGTCGGTCCCTGGCGTACCGAGGCAGATGCCATACGGCTGTCAGTAATCGGAATCATCATCTTCCAGCACGTAGAGACATTCCATTCGGGTGAGATAGTAGTTGGTGGTAGACATGCTGATCCAGTTACCCGTCAATTGACGCCATCCAGCGACTCCAAATGAAGATTCCCAGGGCCATCACCGGTGGAGGCGGGAATGTGGAAATTGACAAGAACGCAATCATCCAGCGCTTTGGCGTGGAGCGGTACACGTGTATTGGCCAAGAGCTTGCGATAGTGGAGATGCGCAGGACCCTTGTGCGGTCGTGGAAGTTTGACTGGGAATGTGGTCCTGTAATGGATGCTGTGGTGGATGAGAAGTAGACAGTGACGATAGCGAGCCCATGTTGCATTCATTGTGTACCGTGAGCCCTGCAGGCGCTGAAGCTATGACCAGTGTACTGATCGGCATCGGTCTTCCGAATTCCAGATCATTTCGAGAACGGTCGATATGGTTTATCCTTTCAGGGCGGGGTCCGATCCGTGGTTTGTGGGAAACCCAAATTCGGCGCCATTAGGGATGTTGATGTTGATGTTGACGTTGACGTTGAGAGGTGTAGATGGAGAAGCGAGAGCTGCCTGATTGAGATGGTCACGATCGTTCCGGATACGATAATTCAGTTTCGACGAGGTCCCGGCGTCAGACATGGTCTGCTACGCGACAGGTACCTGGTGTTGACAACACGCGGTAAAATGCGTAGAAGCGTGCCACATGGAACAGGAACAGTGGAGCCGCCCGGATGATCTGATAGCCAGCCATTTGGGCACGTTGTGCCTGACACTGCGTCCTCCACACGTCTCAAGGAAAAGAATCGCTTTCCCCCGATGGCGCACTTTATATATGTGTTGCGCGGTGACTCCAATTCTCGTCAAATGTCATGGTTCCTGCCGGTCGATCTCTGGAGGGATCCGCCCCGATCGTCGACCGATGCGATATTTCATGAGACTCGTTGCTATTAAAGCCTCGCTCGCGACGCGGCAATGAGCCATTTCGTCTCGCCCGATCTCCAGGAGTGGGAAAGCACCTCCTCGCGCCGTCAAAGCACGGTCTCTACCTCCACCGTGTCGTCCGCCTCCACCAGTGTCCTCTTCCAGAGCCCTGCGACCTCCCCGGGCTCACGGAAACAGTCCTGGCAGTTATACGACGACGTCGTGCGTCTGGAATTAACCCCCTCGGTCACGATGTGCGTGCGCCCGCGAGACCATCCTCTTCCCTGAGAAAAGGCAGTGCCGCTGACTCTCGAGCAGTTCGTTTCTGAAAAACGGCCAACTGTTCAAGCTGCGCTATAGCTATATCGACGTCTGTAAAGACTCGATCGGGACGCTCAAATGTCTCGAACTTGGGGGAGGACTTGGGCAGCAGACGCCTTTTGTTCACGCCTGTGAGTAGAAAATCCCCTTCCAACGCTCGGTCAACTCAGCACTGACAAGGAATAGTCCACAACACTCGACTCCCCGTTCCGCATCTCGAGCACCCCAAGGAGTCCGAGGATTACCCGCTCCGCGTCTCCTTTCTCGACCACCAGACCGTCCAGACCGCGCAAGTCGTGTTCATGACACAACTATCATACAAATTTGAAAACTGGGAGGGTACGCAACTGCGCTGACTGGTGTGGTGGATGCCGCTACTAACACTCCATTAGATTGCGTACGGTTCCAGGAACTCCTGCTTGGGTCGAAACTCGTGTTTATGGGCGGCATGGCCGAGGCAAAATCCAAGGGCCGCGGCGAAGAATGCATCAGTCAGAATCTACGGATTCTACGCGGGCAGAACAATAAGCGCATCATGCTCTTCTTTGCCAATTCCCAGCGTAGGGAACTCAAGCGATACGTGTCGATTCCCCGTGAGGATGCTAATTCCCATTCTCTTTGTGACTCGTCCGCTAACCGTGTCCCAAATGTCAGTCAACTGCATCGACAAAGTCAAACCACCGAAAAAGGTGGGCCGACCAGTGCTGGTGGAACTAAACCCCAATTTCGAATTGCTCGCGCAGATGCGAAACCTTCAGATTACGTTCCTAGAGGACGAAGGTCAGTGCCACCGTAGAATAGCGTCCAGGGTCCTCGCTTATGCTTTCTAGATTGCAAGAGCTTCTGCGAGCTGCTCTCAACGGATCTTACGATTGGATGAATAATGTCCAGAGGGGAAGGCAACCGGAGGAGGCTTAGGGCTTGTATAATTTGTGATTGCATAGCGGAGTTTTTTTGGGCGTGGGTACAATCACCGTATGATACCAGGGCAATTCGAATAGAAACGGGCTTTGTTTTCCATTCATGTATTTGGTGCTTCCACGCCCGAATCACACAACCACGCGAGTTTCACTTTCCACTCTCAACGTGGTGGAGCCGCACGTTTCGAGTCCCACGAGTCGTGGAATGTCTCTCCCACACGTGGAGCTCACAATCGCTGCGTGTGGCTAGACGGATCCTCGCAATAGACTTCGGCGGGCTCCACACTGCATTAGCGCCATCGCGGGTCTTTGCGGCCGCAACAACGTGCGCTCCTCATTGGCCTCTACGGCTTCCGGTCAACTCAAGCTGGTCGATTGAGTATTCGGGATGATCGAAATACATCGTGTACCGAGTGGACAACGTATAACGGCCGGGCGCGCCCATCAACATTCCTTCCGCAACCTTCTCGAAGACCTTGCGTCGCCGCCATGGGCAAGTTTCATGCCCGGCTGTACAAGACCGATCGTGCACGGGACTTTGATCATGAACAGGTGGGTAGTCCCCAGGATTCGCAGTTCGGGCATACCATGGATTGCCTGGTGTTGACGCGAGAGACGGCAGGATCGATATGTGCGCATGCGCCAGATCTATGAGACCATTGACCGGCAGGGATATCAATGGATCGTCGTGCTGGTCGCGGGGCTCGGGTTCTTCCTCGATGGCTATACGGTGAGTGCGGTCGCAAGGTGAAGAAAGCAAAGATTCACCTGGACTGGGACGCCAGCAGAATCGCTGACGCAAACTAGCTATTTGCCAGTAATATGGCCCTGCCAATGATCTCCTATGTCTACTGGAAAGATGAGACCTCCTCGATCCGTCTCACATGCATCAACATTGCAACCCTCGCCGGGACTCTGTTCGGCATGGTCTTATTTGGCTTCTTGGCCGACAAGAACGGACGCAAGAAGATGTACGGGGTCGAGCTGGTGCTGCTTATCACTGCCACGTTGGGCGTGGTCATGTCGTCGGATGGCGAGAGCGGCAGTATGAGCGTCTATGCCTGGCTGATCTGGTGGAGGATCTGTGTCGGCATCGGCGTGGGCGCCGACTACCCTCTCAGCGCGGTCATCACATCCGAGTATGTTGCGAGGGCGAGAATATCGGACTGGAAGGATTCGGTTAACCAAAGACTCCAGATTTGCTCCAACCAAGCAACGCGCCCGCATGATGGCGAGTGTCTTCTTCATGCAACCACTGGGGCAGATTGCCGGTAACCTGGTTTCGCTTATTGTGATCGCCGTTGCTCGCGGCAGCGACAGCGACGATCTCATCCGCACCGTCGACAGTGCATGGCGCTGGGTACTCGGTATTGGGGTGGTGCCCGGTGCTATTGCGACTTTGTTCCGTTTCGCCATTCCGGAAAGTCCTCGCTATCTCGTCGAAATCGAAGACGACCCGGTCACCGCCGAGTTTGACGCGACGACGCTCTTCACCGAGCCCATGGGCAGTCCGACCTTCGATGGAAGCTTTGGCAACTTCGGCACCATGACGACTGTCACTGGCAGCTCCATCCAAATGCCCCCGATTTCGTCTCTCGCGAGCAACTCCATGCACGACGACGATGATGACTATGCACGGCTGGCACCTGCGACACTAAACTCTCACTGGCGGCTTGCGAGCACCGATATCGTTCGATACTTCTGGACGGAGGGCAACTGGCGCACCTTGGCCGGAACGTCCATTGCTTGGCTCCTGCTGGACTTTGGCTTTTATGGGATCAACATTTCAAGCCCCCAGTTCCTTGCTAAGACATGGGGCTCTCTGCATATTACATCTCCGAAGCCGTACTGGATGACAGATGATCGACCAGGCGCCAGCGTCTACCAAATGTTCTTTGACACCTCCTTGCATGGCTTGATCATTTTAAACATTGGCAGTCTGGCGGGTGGCCTTCTTCTCATTTCCCTCGCTCATCGGATTGACCGCGTCGCCCTACAGAAGTACATGTTCCTCGTCTTGTCTGCACTATTCATTGCCTTGGGCAGCATGTTTGTTAGTTTGTACACATACCCCCCCGTTGTGGTGATGCTCTACATCATCGGGCAGATTCTATTCAACTTTGGTATGTCCACGCGCCTTCGACTGACTCAGTAAAGAACCCACCAACTGACACCCCCAGGCCCCAACGCAACAACCTACATGATCCCCGCGGAGACCTTTCCCACCCGTTACCGGGCCACCTGCTACGGCCTCAGTGCCGGCGCAGGAAAGCTGGGCTCCATTCTTGTTCAGATCTTCTCAACATACTATCACTTCGGAACGGGCCCCGGAAGTCAGTCCACAAACCACCACGGCATTATTCTCTTCGTCTTTAGCGCATGCATGATCATCGGCGCCGCGGTGACACACTTCTGGATCCCACCGCTGCAGGAGAACCGAGGCAAGAATGGTCTTTTGGGCGGCAAGCCGTATACCCTGGAGACCATGGCCTTGGGTCGCATGGGACGCAAGAGCCGCGATGCAGAAATCCGGAAGAGAGCGTCGAGGCAACGTGCTACGTCGTTTAGCGGATAAATTTCTCTGTGTTGAACTGACTATTTATTTCTACGGCATAATTTGCTTGTCCGGTCTCTTTTGTATATAAGGCTGGCTTGGGTCTGAACGGGATTGTACGATCAGATGCATCACGGTTGCATGAGACTACTATAATAGATACCCCATATTGGAACGTTTCGGATGATCAAATTTTTGAATACCTAATATATTCTAATTCTACGACCTATAATACTGTCGCTTTGCGTCTGGCGCTGTCCACTGTCGACGTCACCCAACCTGGGAAATGCCGGCTTTACCCCGGAAATGCCGGGATTCTCCGCCGACGCGACTCGCAAGGCTACGCTGGCACCGCCAACCTCTCCCGTGCAATCGTACAATTCCCAAGTGCAATTCACCCTCTATGCATTGCGCATAATGACAGGCAGCGACACGTCGCAGCAGAACCCACGCAAGCGCCGCCGACCCGCGCTGTCGTGCGAGCAATGTCGCCGCCGCAAGATCCGCTGCGACCGGGAGATGCCGTGCGGGCCATGCACGAAGGGCCATCCGCCGATGAGCTGCGAGTACGTGAACGAAGGCAAGGCTGCCTTGGATGCCAAACTGGAATCTTCCAGGATTCCGGACAACGCGTCCCCGCCGCATGATTCCGCGGCGCGACTCTTCAATGGCGCGCAGAGCTCCAATGACGGGGCTCGAATCGCGGAGCTGGAACGCACCGTCCAGGCCCTTCAGGGCCGGGTGAAGGATCTAGAGCACGATCTCCAGGTTGAAGGGAGCCATGGGCGGCGACTGCTACCGCATGATGGGACCGCGGCGAGTCGGATAGGAGGTGGAGTCGATGATCGCGTCGCGGATGGCGAGACTCGAAATGCGTCTGGTCAACTAGGTCGACTAGATCGGCCGCAGACTTTGATTCCTTCTTTGGCGCCGCGCTTGAAGAGCTCCGGGGAGAGAGTGAAGCTGTTTGGTACGACACACTGGGCGCTCGTCTTTCAGCAGGTATGCAGCCGTCAAGCAACCAAGCAGAAGGTATGATGTACTGGATTTACTGATTGGATGCAGTTCCGGCTCTTGCGTCAGGTGCGCAGTACAGCTTTATATCCGGAAGGTGGTTTGAATGATATCGGCAAGCTTCTCAAGGAGGTTCGGAATGTGCGCCGGGTGATCAAGAAACAGCAACAACCACGGCTAGAAGATCCTGCCCCGGGCCTTCTGAATGACTTGCCTCCGCGAGAGATCTGCGATGAGTTAGTGCAGCATTATATGCGGACATTGGGACTCATATACCGTATCTTGCATAACCCGTCCTTCTATCAGGATTATGAGCGCTTCTGGGAAAATCCCCCGGCTGTCTCGCCGCGCTTCCTCATGAAGCTTCTCTTGATTCTCGCGATAGGGTCTGTCTTTTATTGCAAGCCCGGGCCAACGAATGAACTAGGTCTTCCAGTCCGACGATGGATATATGCAACACAGTGGTTGCTGTCCGGGCCATTTGAGAAGGACGCGGGAAATTTGGAAGGTCTTCAATTGCACTGCCTACTCCTTCTTTGTCGGCAGGCGTACGCAGTCGATAAGGAGTCTAGCTGGATTTCTGCTGGTAACATGCTGCGGCAAGCTGTGAGCCAGGGTTTGCATCGTGACCCGACACATTTTCCCACGTTGTCAGCTTTCGACTGTGAAATGAGACGCCGGATATGGGCCGCTGTGCTCGAACTCAATGTTCAACTCTCGATCGATGCGGCAATGCCTCCGCTCTTCTGCGCCGAGGACTTTGACACCCGGCCCCCATCTAATCTGGACGATGAGGACTTTGATCCAGCCTCAACGTCTCTTCCAGATTCGCAACCGAAGACCTTTTATACCGCCTCTTCACTTCAGATCCTCCTTTCACAGTCCTTCCCTATTCGGCTAAAGATTGCTCGAACAATCAACGAGTGCACGCACGAGCAGTCATATGAAGCCGCCTTGCAACTCGGCAGTCAACTGTCGACAGCGTGCAAGGAGATGGCTGTCACATTCCTCCATTACTTCGCGCGAACCAGCGGATCTAGGCTCCGGCCAACCCAGTTCCACCATCGACTCATGGATACCCTTCTTCGTCGCTTCTTGCTGAATCTGTATCGCCCCTTCACAATCGAGGCGATCAATGACCCACGCTTCTACCTTGCTCGAAAACTCAGCCTCGACTCCGCGCTCATCATGGCCTCCTACGGCGACAGCTTCGGCATGCCTGAGGCCAGTGACCAAAATCCACTTCAAGACCTCCAGCGCCTGGCTCTATCCGGCGCAGGACTCTTCAAATGCCATCTCTCGCTAGACGTCATGATAGTCATCTCCTTCGAGCTGATCACACAAATAGAAGAAGACGTCGCCGCGCAGCCTGCCGGCTTTTCCCTGTTGTCCCCGGATTTAACGGGCCAGATAGCGCACACTGCTCGCGAGTCAATGATTCGCGCTCTCGAGCGGATCATGGAACAGCTCTACGAGAGCGTAGCCGCCGGCATCCCAAGTATGAAGCGGTATTGTCTGATTGCCGGCGTGCTCGCGCAGATCCGGGCCGTGCCGCGTAGTGAGGCGGAGTTGACCCAAGTCTGTGCAGCATTTATGGATGCTGCGCGGACTTGTCGTGCGCTTCTGCAGGAGTATCTTGCAGAATCGAAGACTTCGGCTGAAGAGGGCGTAATGGCTACTCCTGCGGGTACGTCGACGGGGTGGACACCCGGCAGTGGGATTGGATCGAGTATAGACTCAGAGTTTGCGGTGAGTCTTTGACTGTTTTGTGTGGTGATTGCATGGTAGTACTGACTCGTGTCTCTAGTTCCCGAGCCTTGGGTTTGACGATTTGAGCTTTTGGGATATCCCGGCGTTTATTGATACCTCTGCATTTGATGCGGGCCAGATGCGGATGTGACGCGTCCGGGATGTTCTCCACGAATGTGTCTTGTTCCTAGTGGCCTAGGTATAATATATAATCCTTGGATCACGAGTGTCAATCAATGCCGATATGAGTATGTTCGACGACTCTAGAGCGCCTGTTCCCGAAATATAATCAGAGTTGACATTCTGCTCGCGCTCTCCGTATCGTAGGAAATGCTTTAACAGTGGACTGGGTTGGTTTATTTGCTGTTTTGGGATATGTTTTCAAATTTAAACCGAAATAAGGCACCCTTGGCCATCATGGGTTCTATCCATATATACCATTTAGGACCACATGCTATACATCAATTCTGCGAATCTTGATCCCACCGCCCCATCCTATCCATCCCTTCTCCGCTGGGCCCCGAGCCAGGCAGATGATATAGGAGACCCCCACAAAGATCACACTCACAGTTCCCGTCATGACCCATCCGCTCTCATTATAGACTCGATTGCCAACTGCAGTTCCCATCAACTGACCGCAGAATGCTCCAATCATATATGCAGTATTAACTCGACTGCGCGCTTTCGGGGCCACGCCGTATATGGCAGATCGGTTGGCAATCTGTGTCATTTGCAGACCGAAATCCTGCAAGGCAGCCTGAAGGATGGGCCCCGCCACCGTGAAGGTACCTGTATACGCACCGATGCAGATTCCAGCTAGCAGGATCGTAAGGCTGATGAGAATTGACACGTGGGGCACAACTTTGTCAATGAAGTATCGGGAGTAGAACGGTCCTATCAGCATCGGGGTCAGGCCTGCCAGGGAGAACAAGCCGATCGTCACGGTGGAGTAGTGGTATGGATCGCCGGATAGGAGGAAGGTGAGCGTTGTCCAGAAGCTGGTGAAGGTGGCTGAGAGGAAGAAGCTCATGAGGGTGGCCTGGACGAGGACAGGCGAGGTGAAGAGGTACCGCACAATTGAGATGATTACGGTGAAATATGAAATGTCGGTGTTCACCTGGGGATAGTCTGGCATGAATGCCCATAGCAAGAGGCAAATCAAGTACTGGAGACCGAGGGAAAGCCAGTATATGTTTCGCCAGGAGGAGTACTCGGCGATTATTCCGGATAAAAGACGAGCAAATAACAGCCCGAGGACCAGGCCAGAAGAGACGATGGACAAGGCCGCTGCCCGACGGTGAGCTGGTGTAAGATCGCCCACCAAAGGAAGCATGATTTGCTGCGAGATATAATTAGCATCTGGTCGCGAACGGGTTATTACCAGCCATAGCGGCTTACTGGAGTGACTGTTGTTACTGATGTCAGATAACTCAGACAAAGAAAGACATTGAATGAATTCGTGATGCACATGCCAATCCAGAGACTGGCCGTGATGAATGTCAAAAGAAGGACGAATGGCCTCCTCCGAACCACATCTCCAAGAGGGCAAAGAAAGATGAGTCCTGTCGCGTATCCTGCCTGACTGCAGGTTGGGATCAAGGAGGCTCGCTCATGTGTGACACCGAAGAAATGAGCCAGCGTATCCAGAAGAGGCTGTGCATAATATAAATTGGCAACCTGCAGTAGAAATGAGTTACAGTCTACTCTTCGTTGCGGCCGGGGTTCTTGCCAAGCTCCCAAGGCTCTTTTCATACCGTAAAGGTCCCAGCAAAGGCAAACAACAAGTTCAGCAAGTATCCAAACTGCGGTGGCTTCTGCTCATCCCATCGACACCATGGTGGTGACCATAGCAGGGCGTTGACAGTCGCGTCCCAATGGCTACTCTTTTTGCAGGAATGGTTCGATGTGAAATCGCGATTTGCTGACTCTTCGCCACTTCCTTCAGAGACTTGTAGCCCACCTTCTGGCACATGTGGAGTATCTTCGGCTTTTTCAGGGTCGATCTGGCTCGCGTTCGGAGTGTGGAGGCAGTCAATTGCCCCTGTGGTCTTGTCTCCCATCTGTATAGTAGGGTTAGATAGATAGCCCTGCCAAGCTGGAAGATCCACGAGACGGTCGTGGGGCCTCAAAGGCGCAGTTGGTCAAGAGTTGTCAAATGTAAAATGGTCGTCAATATCGGCTCGGATTGGAAGTGGTGGGATAGCCGGGGGTGGAGAGTTGCAAGTCTGAAGCACGCTCCGGAAACGGAAACGGAAACTTGTCGCCTGCAACGCCGCTAGCAGACAAATATGTAACTTGACAATTGTGCAATCCTAAAAGCTATCCTGATCGTCGAGTTGGCAGGTTTTATTTTGAAAAAAAAAAAAAAAAAAAGGAATAGCAGAGAGCGGGAATCTTCTGAATATTAGGAAAACAAGCTACTGTGGGCCGCTAGTAAACGCCTAGTGCTATGGGTTGTATGTCGGTGAATGAGATCTTCTCCATTTGCTGATGGGCTTTGAGAATTGGCTGCATCAACAGTGCATTGCGTTAACATGGTATGGTTGGTTGGAGATACCGAAGTACATGTGGCCGGATATTGGTGAAGTCGGTCGGGATTCATTCCACGCCATCACGTCTTGTTCCCCGCGCTTCGCCCGGTGAACATTCCAGCAACCATGCCTCTTGCGCCACCTCTTTTGTCCGATCCACTCAGTCAGCCCATAGGCAATCCCATGGATACGGAGATGCATATTCAGGGACCAGTTTCAACAGACTCGTGATTCTCGGGCCATTCATATGTCAACGCAGCTATTCCACCGATGTCCCCAATGGCCTAGCCCCGGGACATCGGGAATTTCGGGTTTTGTATGTGCAGCTGCAGGGAAAAGAAATATAGCCGTGAAATAATTCGAGCGGGGTATAACAGAACAGGACTGCTGATCAATCCTGGTCGATATATCATAAGAGGTGGTAGCCAACAAATAAAACCATCTTATTCCTTGCCTGATCATGTAGGTCTCAGCAGGAATAATTTACTTCCTAACATATGTTCATTGACCAACACGATGATCGATAATACTCTCAACTATTCATTTCGATAGTCAAGTCCGGTACTGTCAGACGAGGCACATATCAGGCGCTGGGTGGACCAGGAAACGAAAGGCAATGCTACAGTATTTTCGATTGCATCGATGTCGCAACGCTGCTAAGGTCGGATAAAACAAAACCTACAATCATTGGTAATTCAACCTGTTGGTGATTCATGAATATAAACTGAGGCATAAACACAGCCAAATGGTTAGTGTCTATATGATTGATTTCTACTAGCGAGATCTCGTCGAGGAAATAGATTCAGGGCTATGACTATGAAGACCATGTTGTCAAAACCATCAATTTTTTATCAGTCCCCCTCAAAATGGAAAATCATTTTCTTCGTATTCGCGTTGATGAAGATTGTCGGTTCCTGGAATGAAAACGCAAGAAATGCAGGCCGAGTGAGCATCGTCGTAATAAACTTCCCCTCATTAGTTCCAAGAAGGTAGTAATATGACTGGGGAGACACAGTCGAAGATGCCTTGAACCACTGATCCTTGGAACGGTCGATCCCCGATATGCATGGAGCTACCATGTCTATAGTAGACGTCGGTATATCCAGGAACATGGCGTCAACTTCCCAGGTCATGTCTTGGGTCCCTGGAAGACCCGGTTCGCCTCGACGGGCAGCGTCCATAACGTATGCAAACCAGATCGGCCCCTCGGAAACCCATGTCGCTATATCCTGTTCGGACACATCTCCATCTGCTGCATCAAACAGTGTTTGCAGTCCTTGATAGTTCCCAGGCCAGACGTTGCTCGAGGTGAAAATGAATTGTTTCTGTTCAGCGAATTGGAAATTGGCTCCAACGGCATCCTCTTCAGCTAGCGAATCCAGGATTTCCAAGATTTTGGGCACTATCATCTCGCAATTTGCCCACTGAGACCAGGACGGGTTCCAAGAAACGTCGTGATCGATCATTCTGGTGATATCCTCTGGCTTGACGTCGACCATCCCCATAGCGGACTCCCATGTATCGCGCTGTGACTGCATGTTTTTCGCGTTCAGAGAAGTCGCATCCACGCACACGAAAGGGTTATCCCACCAGACTTGACTTCCTTTGGGAACGATGCGTGAGACCTTGGCATAATTGCTTTTCCCCTTCCGTTGGAGCTCGGCACAGGTAGGGTATGCCAGAGCGGCGAGAGTTCTTTTCGCGACTGGGGGCTTATCGAACCCTACTAGAGAATTTGATCAACACTTATCCACATGGCAGGTGAATAGTCTGATCAAAGAATGAGGTCTGCTAGATTGAAACTCGCGAGAACCTTTGTACATTGTTACCTTTTCTATTGTAGGTGGGCACGACGGCCGTGACGCAGCAAATGAGGAATAGGATGCTCCAAATTGTGAGAAACTTGAATGGCTGGACTTTGGCCATCTGAAAGAACGGGAAATAAGAATCCGGAAATTAGACTGAGGTAAAATATGAGATCCCTATGAGAAGCAACTAACAGATATGATTTATAGACAAGGGGCCCTACAGACATGCCTTGAATGAGCCGCCATGAGCCACAAGATTTCTAGAATCGTTGACTTTCTAGTCCACCACCTTGATTAACATGTCGCAGCTCCTGCCTAACTAAGCACAAGCCCCTCTTAAAGCAGCCATAGCCGGGATTTACAGGGCGCACAGGATTCCGATCTCGTAACAAGACGATCAAGGAGATTAAACATCGTGGGAGGTATTAAGAATTTGATTGGGTGGAAGAATCTAAAAATTTGGGGCCATATTTCACGTCGCGGTTGATATAGCCGACCTAACGAAGGACTGGGGGCATAATTGCATCCACAGAAACCGACTAACAGTTCGCTTACGAGGCCATGCAGCATACACAAATTTAGGTAGGATGTAACCTCGGATCAGTAGTGATCGGCCACCTTGAATCACTATTGACCGGAAGATATTCAAATGTTTCAAGCTCACCAGTGCCGGGGAACCCATTGAGCCCTTGGAATATACCGTGGTCCCATGTCGAATCCTCGAAAAACATCTGTAGAGTCGGGTCGACGGCCAGCGGCGCGGGGCGCTCGGATGTGGTGTGCCGTTGGGAGAAATCAGTCGGAGGATTTGCCGGAGATGCTGAAGATGCTGAAGTTTCTCGCGAGGGCTGCGAGTGATTTCTTATTCGGTCCAATACTGCCAGGCACCGGGATGCAGCTTTGTTATGACTGCTCAGGGATGCTAGACATTCACGAGATCTGGAGATCGAGGACAGCCATAGCTCCTGAGCGACTTCAATCGAATCGGTACCAAGAGGCTGACTGGATCGAAGATGGTGGATGCTGAGCACAAGAGCTGCCTGAAACAGAAAGTATGTCGCGTACCAGCCGAGGCCAGTATGAAGGAGATTGGGGTTATTGTGGGAAAAGTTGGTGATCTCTTGAATCGTTTCAATCGCTGTGAAGTGGCACAAGTTCTGCGCCTCTTGTTTGTCTGAAGGCAGACTGCACACTCGCTGGCTCCCCCACCACAGCATCATTCGTAGGTTCTGTTCTTTCCAAATGACGATTGCGCGTGGTCCACGGAACCAGTTGGGAACTTCCTGAGCCGTGAAATAGGCGGGCAATGATAATTTCCATGCTTTGAACCGGTAATCAATAGAGCGGGAATTTTTCAGGTCCCAAGACCTCTTGTTAGAAGAGGATATTAGTTCACTGAAAACGACATTTCCAATCGATGCTAGTCGCGCCTGCGCAATGATGGCGGAGTAGATCGTAGGTTGATCTACGGGAGGGGGGAGATAGGAGTCCAATGTGCAATCCTATATAGTGATGTTAGCAAGTGAAGTAACATTTTGGAGATCATTTTGCAACATACAGCATCGTCAATGTTCCGCGGCAGATGTGTCTCAATGAATGAGTCAGAGACAGTTAAGGGTCTCCCTGTCGTCAGGCTCAGGCCACTATCGAAGCAATACACGATCCACCACACAACCCTTCGTCGCTCGTTGTGTAAAGTATCGTGTGTTGCACCCCCGGGCGGTTCGCGATGAAGGCCTAGGCCTAATGCCATTCTATAGGCAATTCCGAGAAAGTTGTATCCTGTGTTTGGCCGATCTCGTTTCTGGAGGTAGTTGCCCTAGAGCTAGATTAGCAGTGTGAACCTGACACCGTTCAGGCGTGCGCCTCTTACCATCAATAGGAAAACTTGGACGTTTAAAAGTGTGCCCGACTCCAACATTCGCATTGACATGCGCGATCGGGCGGCAGTGTAATATACCGACTGTTCAGCCTCGGAATCTTCGGTCAAGATCCAATGACCGATTGCGAAGACAAGAAAGAACATTGGATGCCAACTTGACGCAGGGTGGATCTGATGTCGAATTTGATACTTCTCTCGGAATGTTCTCTCATGGAGCACTGGATATGAGGGATTGTACCACATGAAGTATGCATCAACCAGACCATCCAGAGCGGCCACGTTAGCAAAGTTTATCAATAGAGCAGGGCTCCTCGTCTGATTGGTGTTTGTTGGTGAAGCATTTTCGTGTTGATCATTCGGCGAGCTGGTGTCTGCCGGGATTAATTCTGAGATGGTCCGAAGAATTGCAGTACCAGCGCTGTCTCCTGGGATGGGTCAGTCGAGGCAGTTCATCGTTGATTCCGTATACTAACCTAAGTAGCCTGATTCCGTTCTTTCTGACGGTAGGGACGCCATTCCATCCAACGGGCTCTTTTGTGGACCAGATGGCGAGGTCAACGATGCTTCTCGCCACTCGAATCTGTCTCCTGACAGATTTGTGCTCTCAGCTTCTGAGTCTAGTCCATGGGAGGCTTCCAATGATGCTGTTGAGCCTGCTTCTAAGATGCCCTCGGCACGACTCAGTGCAGCTTCGATGTCGAGATCAGGGCTTATTCTGTGAATGATAGATTGCAGGGCTGCACAGCGAGCCTCCGTCGCATCAAGGTTTCTTGAAGGACATTAGTACAAGATCCAAGGTAAATGGTGCATATGAAGGCTTACCTCCTTGTCAAAGGTGTTCGGGATGGAGTATGGCCAAACACACAAGCCTTGCCGGTACGTTCGCAGTAAGTGCATGGTGAGGAGCCCGAGCACTTGACCGGACGTCAGTGACTCGAGATTGTAACGATCTAATCGATCATGGCGTCTTACCTTGCTTTTTCGTTTCTGTAAAATCAACGGCCGTCAGTAACCAATGGTGTGTACTGCAGAGGAACCTCGCATACCCTACATTCCGTGCACTAGGGAACGTTAGTACCCAACTAGATGCGAAGCACCATGAGGGTCGGAGCATTACCGCGCGGAGTTCGTGGGAGCCTGATGTCGCCCGACCTGCCCTGGGCATTGCAGACGATCACGGCCCACAATGAGACCTGCTTGTGGAGAGAATCCAGGTATGACAGCAGCCAAGTGTTTTGATCAGTCTTGATGCAGTGCTATCGAGTTCGTCGTCATAATCTTGTGCGACGAGCGTCCTCCCTCGGTTCCAGCTCCATCGGACCACAGTCGCCCGATGATAACATCACTAGTTAACCCAACTCATGTTTCAAAAGATGTCCCCTCCACTTTGCTTTTCTTCGGTGCCGCTAGAAGAGCAAAGCAGCAGGGTTCATGTTGGGATATCAATATTCAGGATCGTAGGCAAAGAACCTATGGAAAGCCAAATCCATCCCTCGATATTCTATCATGCCATGCTCGTAATGACAGGCGCGGCGCCAAAACTCCTCTAGAACACAATCGCACCGCCGTCGACCACGATATCCGTGCCATTCATATAGGTGCCCGCAGTGCTCGAGAGCAGAACAACCGCGCCCGTCAGCTCCGACGGACTACCCATCCTCCCACTAGGATTGCGCTCCGCCCAGATCTTGCGATGCATTGCGATACCATCGCCCTCGTTGAGAATCGTGTCCATGTAACCAGGACTCACGCTGTTGGTCCGAATCCCATAACGAGCCCATTCGGCAGCCAGGCAGCTCTTGAGCATGAGTAGGGCAGACTTGCTGACGTTATAGGCAACTTGCGGCTGTGGGTAGTTGACGCGGTGTGCTGAAATCGACGCGACGAAAGTGATCGAGCCTCCGGTGCCTTTCTTCACCATCTCGCGCGCTGCAGCTTGGGCGCAGATAAATGATCCTGTCGTGTTGATCTCCAGCACTTTTCGCCACTGAGAGACGGGCATCTCGAGGGTTTCCACGCAGCCGACCACGCCCACAAAACAGACCAAGTTGTCGATGGACCCAAGGACTCGCACAGTCTCCTCCATCGCCTTTTGAACGGCGGCCTCGTCTGTGACGTCGACCTTCTGTGCGAGGATCTTGGCGGCGGGGAATTTGGCTTGCATTTGCGCAATCTCTTTTTTTGCATTGTCGGGACTGACGTCGAAGATCATGAGGCCGTGGAGACCATGCTCGAGGAGGGCATCGCAGGAGTGGAGGCCCAGTGTCCCAGATCCTCCAGTGACAACGGCATTCCCTTTGACGGTGAAGCGCTTCTGGGCTCCGATCGTGGCATCAGACTCGATGATCGAGTTTGGTGCTGGTGTCATGGAAGAAGCGCTGCCGTTGCTGAGAATCATGGACGGTACTTCGCGGGAGATGAGGTCGTCGCGCCCAGGAAGCTCGCTTGAAGATCCCATGTTTTCTGCTTGGGATATGGTCAGCAGGGGGAGAGAAGAAGTCAGAAAAGTTTGGTCAGAGCGTATCGGGCGAAAGGTCGAGTTATAGGAACAGGCGTGACTTCAGACGTGACTGCGATGTGGTACAATATATAGTGACATGATCGGTCATCTGTGCTCCGGCTTAGAGTACGTACTTTCGATCAATCTGGGGTCACAAGCCTAATACTCTCCTAAACACTGACTAGACTATCACCCTGTCGATCAGATGTGACAGAATAAATCCTCGGGTGATAAAGCACCGACATAGAGCGGGGCAATCGGTGTTCTCCCGATAGCGAGCGCTATAAATATAGAGGCCAATGTGCATATCCGGACATCTTTATCGCTTAGTTCGGACCCTACTTCTCGCTTTGATACAGCGGAACGTCAACATGTCGATGACAATTCAAGATGCTGCTCACACACGGGGTGGATTTCCGCGCCCCTTCCCCTCCACACCTACCAACGTCTTGGACCAACTTCGCATGATCGACAGGGTCGCGGTCATCACCGGTGGTGCCGACGGGATCGGTCTGTCCGTTGCGGAGGCGATCGCAGAGGCTGGTGGAAACGTTGTTCTGTGGTACAATTCGTAAGTGGCAGACGCAAAGATGGGACTTGAGGAAACGCAATTTGACCGTTTCCATCACAGAAACAAAGCCGCCATCGAAAAGTCGCAGGAGCTGGCGAAATCTCACAATGTCAAGAGCGCCGCCTATCAGGTCGATGGTATGGATTCCTTGCGCCCACGGCCAGAGTGGCGGTATATACACTAATGATCGGATATGAAGTCTCCGAGTCTGAGCAGGTTGCTGAGACTGTTAAGAAGGTTGTCGATGAGTTTGGCAAAATCGATGTCTTCATTGCCAATGCCGGTGAGTCCTGTTGAGGTGAACTGGGCTGAATATAGGCTAACACTGGCAAAGGCATGGCCATTTCCAAGCCCATCCTGGAGCAGACTTTGCCCGAATATCGGAAACAGATGTCCGTGAATGGTACGAGTTCCCTGAAATCTTCTCAGCCAGTGTCAAAACAGAACCTCAGCTAAAGCGCCACAGTTGATGGTATCGTTTATTGCGCCAAGTATGCAGGCGAGGTGTTCCAGCGCCAGGGCTTTGGCAATCTCATTATCACCTCCAGCATGAGCGGCCACGTCGTCAACGTCCCGGTCGACCAGCCTGTCTACAACGCAACAAAGGCCTACGTCACTCACTTTGGCAAATCGCTTGCTCGTGAATGGCGCGAGTTCGCGCGGGTCAATATTGTTTCCCCCGGCTTCTTCGACACCAAGATGGGTGCCAGCCCTCTTTGTATTCAGGAAGCATACCGTATGTCGCCTATGGGACGGCAGGGCCACGTTAAGGAGATTAAGGGTCTGTACCTCTACCTTGCCAGTGATGCTTCTACCTATATGACTGGCAGTGATGTTCTCATTGACGGGGGGTACGTTTTGCCTTAGGCGTGGCATGCTACCTGTTAAGAATAAATAGACGCCGTGGGGTGACCAAGCACGATATTGGGAAACCGGTCGTCCGTACAAAATTAGTCCAGTTATTATCTCCTAGATGCAATCGTATAAACAGGATGTATGGCTCAAATGACTGCTAATCTGTCTCGCTGTAGAAATCGCACACGGCTTCTCCAGCAGACATCCATAGGATAGAATCCTGGCTATATGATAGCTAGGTAGAGGCTTGCAGCCGCTGTTCCCAATTACCAAATACATATCAACAGGTAGGAGACCCTCATTCCGACTAGACCAACCCAACGGCGAACAGTGCTCCGAAAGTGGCGGCTTCTTCGCGCGGGGAGGTACGTTCGGTCAACACCAGACCGAGACCTGTGGACATAAACACGAATGCTGCTGTGTACAACGTGAGAGGGCTTCGTTTAAAACTGAGGACAGCTCCGACGCAAATATCCACGCAGTCTCCCTTCTTTTTTTGGCCTGGTAGGTTCACCATTGAGCGACGTTATTGTCCCTTCGCCATGATCGAAACGGTATGTACACCTATTGGGCGACTCTCGTGGACGTCTTGACTCACCACTGCACAGAAAAATCCGTGCTGCCTTCTCTACGGACCTGGGAAAGCTCGATTCGAGAACCGTGAGCTTCCTTCGATCGATGATCCCCATGACATTCTGGTTCGCATTTCGTATGTGGGTGTCTGCGGGAGCGACGTGAGTCCATTCCTGGCCGGCATCCCGAAACCACACTCATCATATCGAAAAGGCTCATTTCTGGACACACGGCGGCGTGATGCGGATGGTGTCTGAGGAACAACCGCTCGTCATGGGCCACGAAGCGTCGGGGATCGTTGACTCGGTCGGACCGGCCGTGACCAAGGTCGTGCCTGGTGATCGTGTTGCAATTGAGCCTGGGTTTTCATGCCGTCGGTGTAAGCAGTGCAAGGCGGGCAGGTATAACCTCTGCGCAGACATGAAGTTTGCCGCTGACCCTCCCGATAATCACGGTACGCTGACACGGATGTTCCGCGTCCCTGAGGATTTCGTGTATCAACTACCGGAGACCGTGTCCCTGGAAGAGGGCGTGCTTGTGGAGCCGTTAAGTGTTGCTGTCCATGGCGCCCGACTTGCTGGTGTGACAGCCGGACAGACTGTCCTTGTGCAGGGATCGGGGACTATTGGTCTTTTGGCCGCTGCGGTGGTCAAGGCATTTGGTGCGAAGGAAGTGGTTGTGTCGGATATTAACCAGGCCAAGCTTGACTTTGCTAGGGGTCTCGTTGGCTGCAAGTCCTTTATGCCGGACCTCAAGTCCACTCCCCAACAAGAAGCAGACAGAATGAAGAAGGCAATGGGGCTCGAGGAGGGAGTGGATGTGGTTCTTGAGTGCACAGGTGTTGAATCGTCGGTCCAAACAGGTATCTACGCCTCTGGGCCGGGTGGTGTGGTGGTTCAAATTGGCCTGGGAAAGCCAGCTCTGACTCTTCCCATCTTGGACATGTGCGAGAAAGAGACGGTCTTCAAGACAGCGTGGCGATACGCACCAGGCGATTACGAAGTTGCCCTTTCCTTGCTCAGCTCTGGTAGAGTTTCTGTCAAGTCTTTGATCAGCACCATTGTTCCCTTCGAAAGAGCGCCCGAGGCTTGGGAGATGACAAAGAATGGCCATGGCATCAAAAACCTCATTCAGGGAGTTCAGGATGATGAACATGCTCGGTGAAGTCCCCTTGGATTTGGAGATGAAGTTGCAAGTCAGTCCATAGTTACAGTTATCGGAGAGCGGCTCCACATCCATCACCTGTGAGATCATATGCGATTGTTATAAAATCATAGACAGTATGCAAGTGGTTACCTAGGCGTGGACCAAGTAAGTGTTCTATGCGCTAGATAACGAGGTATCTATAGATGCTATACTCGCAGCTGCTATGCTCGTAGCATAGATGGAATGCGCGTAGCTGCCCTGCTCGCGGCGACAGTGAGCAAAACTGCGCCTGGTGACGGCTTACATACTGGTTTTTTGATACCTAGGATCGAGCTGGGAGCTTTCATTGGGTGTCTCTTTCCCCTATCTCGCGGATAGGATCTAGGCGACGGCGAATCGCGATCTTCGGGGCTCTTGCCATGGCAGCTCCGCATCTTTAGTATGGCAGGCATCGCCAGCTGGGAATCGCACGAAGGCCTGGGCTGGCATAGCGTGGCACTAGTCTGTAAGCATTCCGTCATTCAAGTCATTTAAAATGCTTGAATGCCTTCAATCTGCTTTTTGACACATATCATTGGCGCTGCCCAGATATCTACGTCCTGAGCTACGCGCTCTCGTGTCTATTGACTGGGGCACATTTCTGTTCTTCGGGCTTTTCTGCGTGGCGGTTTCGTTCTTTTCGTTTTGCTTTGTGCCATAGACGGGGAATCGATCTTGAAGGTAACCTGAAGCTGACGAAGAGATTCATGCCCGGGTTCAGCGAGAAGTGTAGGCCGAGACTACCCAGAGCGACATACACGAAGCCTGAATTAGCGATAGGTAGAAGAATGGAACACCAGTGTATTTCTGTGATGAATATGACGCCCGCGCTATGTGGTCTATTTTACAAATGCCAATATGAAAAGAGATTGCAAAAGAGAGACAAAATATAAAAGGACGGAGCGTCTGGCTATTCCTGCCATTTCTCCTGGGGCACTTGGAGCGGGTGTCCTCCAGAGTTGAAGACATACTTGTCCAGGCTGATGAGGTCGGGCGAGCTGAACATCAGATAGAAGTATTTGAGCGTCTGCGCCATCCAGTAGCTCTCCATCGAGTCACTCTGGGCCGGCTCACCGTCCGCGTTGGTAACGTCGACAAGAGCGGCATTGCCGTTGATGTTCCACGTCGCCTTCTGGACCGTCTCAAACATCTGCCAGGCGATATCGAGTAGATCCTCGCGGCCGGTGATGCGGTACAGCATAAACATGCTCTCGATGGTCTCCGGTCGCAGGTTGTATCCAGTGTCGGGAATAGCGATAAAGCCCTTGGGCAGGCGGTGCTGGGCAATAAATTCATCGACGTTGATGTCGGGATCTGGCTCAGGCCCGCTGTTCGTTCTCTTCCGGACTTCTTGCTTCCAGTGCCACTCGTCCCACGGACAGTTGACTTGCGATGCGCAGGGGATGGTCTCGTATACCTCGGGCATGACGCCGAGCGGCATGGACTTCGAGGCCCAAATACAGCCGTCTACAAGCTTCTGTGCGATCTTGCGGTGGCTCGGGATGTTGAACAGCGTCCCTCCGAATGCGAACATGCCTCCTGCGAAACAGGCGCGATGGTGAACCTGCGACTCCAATTGCGTCTGCAACTTTCCGTTCTGGGTCACCATGACTCGCACGTTCCCAGGTATCAGGATATCTTTATCCCCGGCATTCATCGGTCGGAATAGGCTGTGCGAGGCTCGCGTCGATTTCTCGTACATCTTGCGATACATGGGAAACCGGCCGCCCAGCAGCGCGAACGCTTTCGGCAGCGTCTTGTAAAGAGAATCGACTTCGGCCCCGAACGTGTAGAGATCACCGTCGAAGGACTCGGTACGGGCGTTCAGGGCCACCGGCCACATGCCGGTGAGCTTCATCACATCCTGTTCCTGCTCGAATCGCTCCATGACGTGCTGTGCGGAATTGAAGTATTTCGGGTCGCCGGAGATCTGCGAGAGCCGGGTGAATTCAAGAATGAAAGAGCCCAGCTCCGATCCAGACGCCACTTCTTCTGCCACTTGCTCTTCTCCCTGCGCGGCTTTGTGGATGTCCCAGTGGGTGATGGGCATGCGATTGGGGGTGTCGAACGCGGTATACAGCATGTCGCCGACCTCGCGCGCCTTGACCAGCAACCGCTCGTCAGCGCTCAGTTCATAGGCCCCCAATAACCCTCCCAGGATGCGGATGTTGATCTCGTGGGTATTGATCTCCGGCGACGGGGTATCCTCAAAGCTGATTCGGGCGACGGTCGCCACGGCCTTTTCGAACTCCTGTCGCATGTCCATAATCCATAGTGTGTCCAGATTGTCGATCAGCGTTGCCCCCCAGCCACCCAGTCCGTTCCGCGGCAGCCCGCTCAGAGGTGCAAGTTCGTCCGTCCGCCATGCTAATGACTTGTATGCCTCCCAGCACCGCGTGAAGGCCTCCTTGACCGCAGCTTGCCTGCTCTTCTGGAACCACGTGGTGATCGCGGAGAACTTTGCCTCGTCGGGTTGGATCTGGGGTAGCCCGTCTGTCGCGTCCAACGGCGGCGAGTTCATCACGGGCGGCGGGAAGCGCATGGGCAAGGTTCTCCATCGGAATACCGGTTGGGGTTGTGCTTCCGGTGGTGGTTGTTCATCTTGAGGATTGCTCGACGGCGTATCCGGAGGGTCGGGGTTACCAATAGGTTGCGATTGTGCTGGGACGATCTGGTAGTCTGTCAAGGATCGGCCTTCCCTGTACAGGAGGATAACTGCGAGGGCAGCCAGGATATAGCCCAGCCATTGGCGTTGGGACCGACTCATGTCAATAACGCAGTCGATGCAGTGTTCATATAGCAAGTCTCAGTGCCAGCATCTTCAATTGCGACTGTGCCGATGCTGTGAATGGGCGACAACCTTGAAAAGGGGTGGCACCTAGGCAGGATGATTAAAGATGAAGGAGAAGATCAGGAGAGACCCACGACTCCGGAGGCGCTGGAATTTTGGGTAACTAAGCGGCATCGCGGGCCTCTTCGTCATTGTGGCAGGGGAAAAGACCCAGAATTCAATCACAGCGAACGGAGAGTCATGGTTCCGCACAAGTGGGCTCCGCGTCGTGCCAGCCAAGTAATCTGCAATGGGCTGACGACGCTTCCTTCGGCGGGTATGGATGCGAGTTAGTCAAAACTAAATGCCCACGCTGCTTGGACCCGGGTCTAGACCCAGTGCAATTTGAGCGCGTTATTGGCTTGGTTTCACTGCCCGAGGAAGCTATGAATAGGCTGATGTTGTTCAAAGTCCTGATGATCGCTGCATCAGAGAAAGTGCTAGTTAGCCTGGCTGCATATAAAATGTGCCACCAGAAGATGAGCTGGCGGGAATGGTGGCTAATTGAGAACGTGCTGTATCACGACAACACTCCACTTGCAGATGGAGGACGGCAGATCACTCTGCGACCGTGCTATGCGACCGTGCTATGCGTATGGGAAGTGGCTCTTTTGGTTCCCCCTTCAGGAGTATAGCACAATAAGGGATTCTGCCACATTCTTGCAGGATCTGTTCAGGCAGGATCAGAGCCGTGGTCAAACAAAATACATAAATATGAAGCCAAAAGGGCAAAAAGAAACGTGCATCATCCGTGAATCGAACACGGGCCTCGTCGATGGCAACGACGAATTCTACCACTAGACCAATGATGCTATGATGTCAATAGAACAGAATTATGGCTCTATGGAGCAGATACGGCGTCACTATAGTTCAATTTGGTAGTTCCAAGGGCGCATGGCGCTCTCAATTTTAGATTCCTACCACTTCATTCAGTCAGATGCTAGACCCAGGAACAACCTTTTTCTGGCAGTCCTGCAATGGTAGAAACATCTCTCTTTACCTCCAGCAAGCTGGCTCTCGTTCAGCTCAACTGTGAAATTGGAAGGTTATTCAAAATGGAACACCCATGTATCTTGCCTACCATAATTCACCTAGGTATCGTTTCACCGGAAATACCACTGGCAGTCTCTTATGCCCTGTGCGAACTCTCAGCCTCCCTTTGCCGGATCAAGATCCACTCCCAGCGCCCCTATAATAAGAAAACCTATACAAAAGCTCATGCAATATTCCTTATCATCTAGCTTAAAACTACTGGAGTATCTGTTGGTAAGAACCATGTACTTCTTATTGTCCGGACTGAAGTATATGATGTCCCTTGTTCGTGGTGGTGGCCATGACTTGCAATGTAGCGAACTGTGCCCTATAATATAGTGTTGTCAGTGTCGGCCAGTCAGAGTGTAGCACTATACTACAACTCTCGCTCAGGAGTCCGGTTACCTTACTTATCAGGCTTTCTAAGTATATTGTTGTATACAACAACGCTAGCTTTGTTTTAAAGCGGGATAGATAATCCTGTCAATTTGGTTGGTGTATCACAAAGTAACATAGCAGAGGAAAGTTATTTGTTGAGCTTGAGTCGTTCCAGTGCCTTCTGGAGTAGGACACCAGCTTCAAGGAGATGTGACAGTAATCACGCTCAGAGTCCACCGCGTCATTCTTGGCGCGAGTGATTATAACACAGGAAATGGCGGTAACTGTGCCTGCTCTGGACAACGGTAGGTGACCAGGCGCGAGAATGTGCGCAGCTTCACACGGTTCGTATGCCAGGTCCCCTCGTAGTGTGTAATCTGTAGACTGAGCAACAAGGTACTCGTGCGTGTCACCATAATAGATGAAGACCCGAGTGCTTTGTCTGACCTCAATGTCAAGTGTGATGAGGTGTTTCCAGAACGGCTGATAGACGGCACGTCCATTACATTTATTGACAAGGTAGGCACATAGAAGTCAATCCCTCGGCTCCGTTTCGTTTTCCTCTTCTGCCCTAGGCTCCTCGCCTACCCGAAGGGCCAGTCTGGATGAAGCCAGTCCAATATACTTCAGCTGCAAGTCTCTTGCGGTCCTGCAGCGTGTAAATGTTTCTGGTGGATCAGCGTCACCAGAACAGATATAAGCAGACCAAAGCTCTGCGGTAGCTTGGATGGGCCTTCGACTCTCTTGTGCCGTTTGACGTATATGCATCACAGTAGCCAGCTCGGCCTCATGAGCCTTGCTGCGGTTGGGTTTGGATACCTGACAAAGCAGCTCGTGCTAGACGGACATATTTAGGAACAAGTCTCGAAATGCCAGACGGGTCAGGCTTCCCGACCGTGTGACATACTGAAGCTCTCTGCAGTATAGGTTGAGTCTATCTTCCATCCTCACTCCGTGATTTCTAGTTGTATATAGGTGATGTAAAGCAGGGATTGCATTCACTGAGTAGTCTGCCAGAGCCAGTGTGCTTAAACTAGGGTTCGAGGGCGTGGAGACTGTAAACCACGTCGGATCATTCAGAGCGACGATTTTGATGCCTTTATATTTATATTAGACCGGCGGGGATTGCCGCGGTTTCTGAAGAAGCAAAGCTCGCTGTCAGTGCTGGTTGAACGGGGCCTTAAAGAGATAGAATGTCGTTTGCCGTGACTTACTTTATCGCTCGACCTTCCCGATCCTCTCCCCTGTTCCTGTTGACTGTGATCCGAGACGTTGGACATTTTTCCTTGGATTGGAATGAAGCCTAGAACCAAATCAAGTATGAATGCCACAGACCAGGGGGCTTCAAGAAAGAAGAAATGTATAGATGGACGCCTGAGAGGGGAAATAGAAAGAGAAAGAGAGATGGAGATGGATGGCTGTAGTGTTGATTTGTTGGAGTAAAATAGAAACAGAAAAGCCAGGCTGGCACGATACTCCTGTTCTTATAGGCGAAAGATGCCTCAGGCGATGGGCAATTTTGAACTGGACGTCCATCAACAACACTAAATAGTGAGCTAGTTAGTGCTTACGAGACCCCCGCAACCCCGGAAAACCCAAATTGATTAACCGGTGGGGACCGATAACTAACGTAATCCACACCCGAGCTGGCCACACAAGCGAGCTGGCCACCCACACAAAATTAATCAATTTAACCATACCCTCTCTCTTTAAACCACCCTCATGCCACCAAAACGGGCTAAAATTAGCCAAAATGACGCTCAGCAGGAAGGCAGGGTCCTGCTCGCTATCCAAGCTATCCAAACCAAGCAAATTCCATCGATTCGGCAAGCAGCGCATACGTTTAATGTCCCAAGATCAACGCTATAGACCCGCCTAAACGGAACCCTTCCACGCAGCGATTCTCGCCCAAATGGTCATAAATTGACTAAAACTAAAGAAACCACACTTCTAAATTGGGTGCTTTCCTTTGATTCCCACGGAGCTAGCCCCCGGCTAGCTATGCTACGAGATATAGCTAATCTTCTGCTGCAGCAGCGTAGAATAAGCACAGTTAGTATAAACTAGGTTTATAACTTTATTCAACGCCAACCAGTTCTTCAAACTCGATATACACGCCGATATAACTATCAGTATGCTAAAAATAAAGACCTATAGGTGATTCAGGGCTGGTTTGACTTAGTTCAGCACACAATTGATTCAAATAGTATCCTTCCTGAGGATATATATAACTTCGACGAAACCAGTTTTGCAATGGGTTTAGTTGCTACAACTAAGGTTATTATATATACTAAATACTTTGGTAAATGAGCACTGCTTCAACCTAACAATCATAAATAGGTTACATCGATTGAATCAATCAATACAGCTAGATAGACGCTACCACTGGTGATCATCTTTAAGGGCAAAAACTTTATCAAATCATAGTTCAATGATTTACCACAAGACTAGCGAATCAAAGTTAGCCAAAATAGCTGGACTACTGATGATATTAGCCTCTATTAGCTACAAAATCACTTTATTCCTTTAACTTCTATACGTACACATAGGAAATTTCGACTATTAATCCTTAATAGTCATAGAAGCCATTTAACACCTAAATTCGACCAAATTTGCGAGCAACATACTATTATACCAATTTACATACCTCCACATTCCTCGTATATTCTTCAACCGCTTAATATTAGTTATTTTGCAGTGCTTAAACGGACCTATAGGGGTTTAGTTAAGAAACAGATACGATTAGGTTTTAACCATATCGACAAGCTTAATTTTCTAGCAGCATACCCAAATACACATTTTAAACCATATAAACCAGAAACTATACAGCATACATTTACTGCTACTAGTTTAGTTCCATTTAACCCAGCTAAGGTGCTATCAAAACTTGATATATATATCAAGACACCTACCCCCCCTCCAAGCCGGCAAAGCAACCAATCAAGCGATTTAGAGCCAAAAACGCCTCAAAATATTAGGCAATTGAACCGGCAAGCTTCCTCGATTAAGACATTAATTGATCGGAATTCATCCAGTCCACCTAGCCAAGCACTAAATCAATTAATAAAGGGCTACGAATTAGCTATCCAAGCGGGCGCGCTGCTTGCTAAAGAAAACCATGATCTACGCGCAGCGCATGAGAAAACCAAGCAAAAAAGGACTAGGTCTAGGCGCCAGATAGCCTATAATAGCAGTTTATCTGCGCAGGAGGCCCAGGAATTAATTAATAGTCCTAAACCGGTGGAAACAGGGCAGCAGGACCCCCCAGAGCCAGCACCGCCAGCACCTATACCAACGCCTACGCCGGCCCCCAGGGCCCCTAGACGATGCACTGGATGTGGGGATTTAGGGCATACATATGCTAAATGTGAAAATAGGCAGTTTAATTGATTTAATGGAGTTCTGGTTGATTAATTCTGGTTTAAATTTAGGTGCATGGGGTGGGTGGCCAGCTCGCTTGTGTGGCCAGCTCGGGTGTGGATTACGTTACCCAATACTATGTCTAATGACATCACCTTCGACAACGGAGCTCTATGATATTCATGATTCCTAGCAGGAGGTGAGGAAGCCAGAATATGTTCCGAAATATTTGGAGGCTATGCAGCCTTTGAGTTACTCTAGCTGCGCTAAAATGCCCACCCGAGCCCGAAGCCGCTACTTACATCACAGTCCAATGGACACAGCCAATAACCCCATCGGAAATCTCAACTCTAGGGTGGACGTATGTAGATCACGGCATACATAGCTCCACTAGAAGATTGTTGCACAGCCGGACAATTCCGTGGGGACGCCACTTCGTGTTGGCTACGAGGGTGCGGGGTTTGCAGCAGACTGTCATACCTAGCTCTGTCCGGACGATCCTGCTGATTCCCACTCCTTTTCTTCTTTCACTCCTTATATGCTCAGCTGCTCAACGTAAGTATGGCCACTGTTGATATCAATCCTCCCGCCGCGGGCCTCCCATCGCGATACCGCGTCGAGCCCGGCTCCTGTGACATCCCACTCGGCACGTTTCCCCCAACCAGCTCCACCACGCCAGAAAATCCGGACCAGATCGCGAGTGCACTGGTCGAGAAGCTCAATGCCGCTCTGGACAGCAAAAATGGCAGTGAGCTGTCGGCGCTGTTCATCGAGAACAGTTACTGGCGCGACCACCTGTGTCTGTCTTGGGACTTCCGGTCCCTGAAGGGCCGCGAGGCGATATCGAAATACGTGGGTGAGAGCGCCTCGGCAGTCAAGATTGAGATCGACCGGTCCTCGCCTCGCAGGGCTCCTCATAATGGACCGATTGATGCTTTTGGCGATGTCCACGGTATTGAGTTCTTTGTCAAGGTCACCACCAACGTCGGTCATGGAAATGGAATCGTGAGACTCGCGCAGCTGGGGGATGAGTGGAAGATCTTTACGGTTTCTACTTCCCTGCAGGATCTGACTGGCTATGAAGAAGCGGTCTCCAGCCACCGACCCGTGGGCGTGCAGCATGGAGCACGTCAGGGAAGAAAGAACTGGCAGGATCGACGGAATGCGGATATAAATTACGAGGACAACGAGCCCGCAGTAATTATTGTCGGTATGTATCTCTGGAAGTGACTCGTCTGGAAGAAGAATCAGGCTGAGAAATCCCTAGGCGCCGGCCAAGGAGGTCTCACTGCCGCTGCGCGTCTCAAGGCGTTCAACGTCGATACATTGGTCATCGACCACGAGGATAGAATCGGCGATAGCTGGCGTCGTCGCTACCACCAGCTCGTCCTTCACGACCCCGTGTGGTTCGACCATATGCCGTACATCCCTTTCCCCCCCACCTGGCCGGTGTTCACTCCCAAGGATAAGCTCGCCGAGTTCTTCGAATCGTACGTCAAGCTGCTCGAACTGAATGTCTGGACTAGAACAGAACTCCAGTCTTCGTGCTGGGACGAGGGCACGAAGCAATGGACCGTGGCCCTGCAACGCACCAAAGAAGACGGTACCACCGAGACTCGTACACTGCACCCGCGCCATGTCATCCAGGCGACCGGTCACTCCGGAAAGAAGAACGCGCCTACGTTCAAAGGCGCAGAGAACTTCCAGGGTGACCGCATCTGCCACAGCTCCGAGTTCCCCGGCGCAAACCCAAACTCGCGGGGCAAGAAAGCTGTCGTCGTTGGGTCTTGCAATTCGGGCCATGATATCGCGCAGGACTACTATGAGAAGGGCTACGAGGTGACGATGGTCCAGCGCAGCTCGACATGCGTGGCGTCTTCAAAATCGGTCACTGACATTGCCCTGAAGGGGCTGTATGAGGAAGCTGGGCCGCCGACGGAGGACGCGGACACCTATCTATGGAGTATTCCATCGGAGCTGTTCAAGGCGCAGCAGGTTAAGATCTCTGACGCGGTGCAAGCGAACGATGCAAAGACCATCGAAGGCTTGGAAAAGGCTGGGTTCAAGGTGGACCGTGGACCGAGGGACGCCGGACTTCTGATAAAGTATTTCCAGCGCGGCGGCGGGTACTACATTGACGTTGGTGGGAGCCAGTTGATCATCGATGGGAAGGTCCAGGTAAAGCAGGGACAAGAGATCCGCGAGATCCTCCCGCACGGAATCAAGTTCGCCGATGGCTCGGAGCTGGAGGCCGACGAGATTATCCTGGCAACAGGCTATCAGAATATGCGGACCCAGGCGCGCATTATCTTTGGCGACTCCGTCGCGGATCGGGTTGGGGACGTCTGGGGTCTCGACCAGGAGGGCGAGTTCCGAACGATCTGGCGCCGGAGTGGCCATCCTGGATTCTGGTTTATGGGCGGCAACCTGGCACTGTGCAGGTATTACTCGCGTCTGTTGGCGCTCCAGATCAAGGCGCTGGAAGTGGGCATTGCGACGTACTAGGCAGTGCATATCCCAGTTCCATCCGGTAGATAGAGAAGAGCAGAAGAGCAAACGCATACCGGGTGGGGTATCCATTCGTATAATCGTTCATATATTCGTTCATTCGTTAAGATGCTCGCCACTAATGGAACCAGCCCTCCTGCTGGGCAACCCACACCCCCATCGTAAGCACATTTGTATAGAGCCAGCTCTCCAAGGCCTCATATGAGTCCCGACCGCTGCCCGCAGCCGTCGAGACCGGGCTCGTCAAATCCAGACACAGCTGCAGGTTCTCCAGAATCGAGGCCTTGCGCACGAATATATCCAGCCCGCTCCGGGTCATGGTCGCAATGCGGCTCTTGCGCCGAGCATGTCGATCGATCAAGACGAGTACGAATTGCTCCGCCTCCGCCGGCGCATCATCTGTGCCGGCGGCACTGCGCTTCTCCCACCGCAGAATCATCCGCTCGTACTCCATATTCCCATTGTCCTCGTCATTGCGAATCGCGAACCGGTAGCAGGATGCATTGCTATTCCCCGGTCCTGCCGCACCCGCACTGGCTGTCCAGCAGCACCGTGCGTCGCGGAGGTGAATAGTCGATGCGGCAGTCTCGCCGACGCCGTTGGCCTGGCACATCGCGGCCACGATGTCGTTGCTGTGCATGCAGCACGCATCGTCCTCGGGTGTATCAGATTTCGTAGAGTCCGTCCGGGCGGGGCGGGAGTATATGTAGGGTTCGTCAAGAGTGACGTAGATATCGCCCGTACGTAGTTTCGGCCGTTGGTGGAAGCCGCGGGTCAATTTGGATTTGCGGAATGGCGGCTGCCAGATGCCCAGGACAGGGACGGGGCGGCGGTTGTGGGCGAGTTGTTGGAGCTGCAGGAGCAGCTTGGGAGCGAGACGGAGCGAGGATTTGGGTGGTGGACGGGCGAATTGGAATTTGGCGTGGATTCGGGGGTGGGATGGCGACGGTGGTCTGAATAAGGGATTAGCAGAAGAACCAAAGCCACGAAGCATCGATGATCGGCAGACACAGGGCGTGGGAATCTCGGCACTTACCGCTCCTCGCTGGCTTCGTCGCTTTCATAGTTGAGCGAAATAGTAGAAGAGCTCACGGCCGGCTTCGGCGAGATCATGGTCATCGACGCCGGTCAACGGGCGAATGCCTTGCAATACACGGCGAGGAATCTATAGACGGCGCGAGATGAGTGAAAATTCCTAGTCTTCACCGACTCAAGAGCCCGCGGCTTTCTCACAACTAAATACTAGCTCCATCTTGGCCCTACCGTATTCGTATATCTCCCAGTGGGGGCAACGGGATTTGAACCGCCTCAAGTCCGGTCGCGAGTACGCATGGCTTCCTGAAAGGAGAGCGCATTCCGCGAGATAGACAAGTCAGGATTGGCCGTCCATGGAAATTACACTCTGCCCCCAATCGAGGTTGACGCTGGACGATGTCATTGGCGTGTTCGTAAGCATACTCCGGTGCCAATGACTCGGCCTCCGCCGATTCCACATCGAGCAACCTTTGCGTTCTCGTCGAGTTCGTTGGACTCGGGTCCGCCTTAGGCAATTCGCGGTATATTCAGCGGATTTGCGCCCGACAGACCAATCGACGACAAGGTTGGGGCCGGCCCCGAATCGCGCTCCTGTGAGCCTTGCTGCGGGTGGAGCGATGCCATTGGCAGGGACTTGTCGATCAACCGCGTACAGCCTCAGCCTTAGGAGATAATCAGCCTCAGGAGGTGGCTGTCAACCGGTGGATAGTGACGGGTGCTGCAAACTCCGGCGTAAGAAATTCCATTCACAGCCATCATGATGGTTCGCCGAGACCACCGCCACTGATATCTCAGACATCCTTGGTGCCTGCGGTGTCTCCACGGCCCGGGCAGTGCCATCCACATTCGAGCCCCAAGATACGGCCAGTGATGATTCCCTTGACGGTCAGGATCTGATTCACAGCCCACATCAGCACCAGAACGACCAGCAGCGCCGTGGAGACCACCGCGAACGCCGGCGAAGCCATGATCTTGCCAAACTCCACCGCCGCGTTCGTAAAGACGCCCTATTGATGTCGCACGGTCAGCCACGGCAGCTTAAAGCCACGATACACTTGCACGATCCCACTCACCCAGGGGAAAATCAGCGACCACGCCGCCAGGCTAAATCGCGTCGCTCGCAGCCCGCCCGGCTGTGTACATAGCGTATGGCAGATGCTCAGCACGGCGAAGCACCACCAAAACAGCCCATAGCCCCAGGTCAGCAGGCCCAGGAATTGGCTGACGTATCCGATGGGCTCGGCAGCGCTGGCCGTCAAGAAGCTGCCGCGGTTGTAGTTGGCGAAACTGCCGCGCCGGACGGCCGTGCCGAGCGCCTGCAGCGCGAATGCGCCCTGCCCAAACGGTCCGCACAGGAGCATCTCTTGGTATACCTTCTCCGGGGACAGATGGGACCGGTCGAAGTGCTGGACCAGGATCAGGGCGTCGAAGCCGCCGGCGAGCGCGACGCCGGCGCCGACTTCGAGATACGATACCACGATCACGGGCACTTGGAGGCGCGCGCTGACGTGGCTGTAGCGGCATACGGTGCCTCCTCCGGCGGCGGATGTTAGCACTGCAATGAATGGGAGGAGGGCTGCGGGAGGGAGATTTGGAATGCCTGGTGGTTGCAGCTTGAGGTGCAGGTAGGGGATACCGAGACAGGCCACGATTGCGAGAGCCGTTTCCACCCACCACATGATATAAATGGCGAGCCCTGCGCGCACGCCGTATTGGAGGACAGCCAATTGGAGGATGCAGTTGAAGGCGATGGGGATGGACGACAGGCCGGAGGTCTCGACGACGTTGGTCCGCAGCTGGTACCGGACGTGCTTCGGATATAACAGTGCGCGAAGACAGTAGAGCGCCAGGCCCACGCCCAGAAGAAGAATCGTGTAGATCCATACGATCTTGGCCAGGAGCTGCAGTCCACTGAACTGGTAATCGAGTCGGTGGAGGATGACACAGAGGATCGACGTTCCCTGCGGAATGAGAAGCCACTGCGAGGAGAAGTTCCATATTGCGATGGACAGCGCTCGTGCTGGAGGCCGTGGCGAACTTCCGGGGTCCGGCATCACCCCGGGCAAGAGATATACCTGGGTATACTCGGGGATTGCATTCGTGATTCCGACAGAAGCTCCTTGTCCAATTCTTCTCCGGGTCTGGCTCATTTGGGCTGCCACTGTGATTCTCATTTGACGTCATTTTCAAATGTTCAACCATAACTAGCTAGTTAGCTATTCATTCATTTGTCGCCATAGTGTCCAGGATACCCAAACGACTTGATGTGCTTTACTGCAGTCGTTCAAGCTCTGCCTATACCAGGCCTCCAGGCCGCAAAGGTGTCAGCTACCAATAGCGGGCCTTAACCCGTCTTCGTGGACAGAACTAATTATGGAAGTAAAAAGAAATCAGCGATATAAATTGTCATGCAGTACAAACCAGTGCAGCGCCAAGGTATAAAACGAGCTCAAAGTGTAAACAAGAATGGGGAGTCATTGATGATTTCAAGATGAGTTGCGCCGTTATATCCAAACACCCTTCCCCACACATCCAACGCAAAGCAACGTTCAATGTAGAATTGGGGACTTCCAATCAAGCGCTGACATGGGCAGCGTACTTCCAGACGGGGCCTTCCAAGACCATCCGTCTTGAGACGGCTCTATAGATAAAAAAAGAAAGGGACATGGCGATCGCCGATCGCGAATCTGGGCCCTGCCCAACCATCGGATTATCCGGACATGTCCATCGTGGTCATCGTATTCTTCAGATATTCGTTGAGGGAGAGACGGGCTCTTGCGAGGCGTATCCCGGGTGGTAGGCTGATGCTTCGTCGGCGGTATCTAGCGGGGTCTAGTATGAGCGATCGAGCGATAACATGCGGTGAATGGCAGACACCACTTACATCGTGACTCCAAGTCTTTTCTTGCACCGAGAGATTCTTGCCGGAGGTGGTGGTAGTTCTTCATGCGTACGTCTCGCATATATTGTCCTTGCTCGTAGGAAGCGTTGAACCGCCGAGCCTCGTTATCTCTCGGGTTGTAGTGGTGGAAGATGGCGGCGACGAGGGCTGTGATGGCGAGGCAGCCAACCAGGACAATAACGATGATGGCGGAGTCAGAGAGGGTCATGGTGATGGGAAAGAAAGTGACAAGCTGCTATTTTGAAATAGAGTCGTAAGTTGGGGTCGTGGTGCGATGTACAGTTCACTTGGAGGGCGTTGGGCGCTGGTGCATGGTGGGATGAGAGCGATCCACTGGTAATAAGCGCTGGAGATGGACGCTGGAGGATGGGAGAGAAGAGGATGCGAGGTAAGAGGGAACAAAGACAAAGAGCGCAAGAAGTAGAGAGAAAAAGAGGCAAAAGGCCCGGCAGAGACCGGGATCCGAAGTATATAGAGGCTTACGCCAGCCTGAGGGGGGCGATGCCTCATATTTCGCCAATCTGATCTGTCTGGATTCGTGCAGATCGAGTGCGATTGGCTGGACCCATTCGGCTTCCATGATTTGCGCTCCGAGCATGACTTCGCGCTCGGCTGCCTTAGCTCTCGCCGATCGCGTTGGCGGATCAGGGCGGATGCCTTTTTCTAGTTGGTTCTCCTCATGGCAGCTACGCGCAATCAGTGATTATGCCGGATATTGGACAGCATGACTGTTGCAGTATGCGATATACTCGCTGCGGAGAATCCTTGGGACCCGGAGAAATTTTTGCGCCCAAAATAGTAGAGGTTTCGCACTGTTTCAGTCTGGACTTAGAGCAAAGCTTGACGGTGGGATCGTACGCCGATTGGCTGTGCATTGGCATTAACAATGGAGCTGCCTGGGGTGGAGCCTGGCCGGCACTGGTGGCAGTTGATATACCAGCCTCTAGGTGGGATGGATAAGAACCAAGAATATAAATGGGCATGGGTCTGGATAGAACAAACTGCATGCGAGACCACAGCTGCTATTGCCAGGACTGAACATTTTACACATTGCATTCATCGATAAACCCGATCATTCAGTTCTCAACCAGACAAAACAACAGATACATGTAAATCGACCAAGACACAAAGAAAAGGAAAAAAGGAAACCAGACCCAAATCCAGACAAAATAGAAAAAAAATAAGACAGATACATGTAAGTCGATCATCCAAGAAACAAAGAAAAGGAAGACACCATGCACAAGCCACCGAAGAAAACCACAGAAATCAACACTTAAGCCCGGGCTTCGGGCGAATAGGAACAAGAGACCACTATGCCACACTGGAATCGCCCCCCTTCACTCGCAACCATCCCTGATTCCCCACGATGCCCTTATCGGCGTAGTGACGTGGCTAAAACCCGGTTAGTCGAATCTTCCAGAATCGCGACAAACTGAGTAAAACGGCATCAGAAAGACTTTTACCTACTATGCAACCGGAAAACATCAGCGACCAGCAGCATCGACTTTCGGAGGTGTACCTCATATCGGCTGATCTCCTATCGGCATTATGATGAGCAACATAGCCTATCATGGACCTGAGCCCTCATACCGTCGACCACCTTCCTCCGCGATGAGCCACCTTTCTTCAAGAATTGCGTCATAGCAGATTGTGTTGTGCTCGGCCGTTGTTCAAAATAACCTGTGTCTGTAGATGTCCTGTGATCCCGATGATGAGGGTTATTCACTTACTGGAAAAGACAGTATCCCAGAGATATCAAGCTCCTCAATTTGTCCATCGAATGTTGTGTTGTATAGCAGTGTCGAATAAACTCTATCGCCGTTAGGAGGGAACCTTGCGTTGAATGTGATAACATACTTTTGCTAACGATCGATCATTTCAGGAAAGTTTACAATCGTTCATTTTCTGCGTATGTGTTGCATACATGACGGTTGTCGCGGTCGGCCAGCGTTCTCAGTCTGATGCATCTGCGGTGGCATCGTCTGCGCCCCGAGTCAGTTACTGTAGAAACTACCCGGGAGTTCTGTGGGCATTCTCACCGTTGTGAATGATGCGTTGGTTGAATTTGTGATGTATCAAGGGTGGATGAGATGTCGGTTCTCTCGCGATCAATGAGGCACTACCGAAGATTAGCTTCTGCAAGGGTCGATAGTAGAGACACACTAACATTCTTGCGTGCTGGTGTCTTCATTGTATGGTTCACGCCGACGAGCAGCATATAGAAGACAAGATTCCCGACTGGAGAGCGGGCATATGACCGGCGAAGCCTCAAGGGAGCGTAGAAGCACAGGGCAAAATGAAGGATAGTAACACCAAGAAATCGCAGAGTCACAAAGGAGGCGAGGAATCAAAACGATGCCAAGTTGGAAACACAAGGAGCTCTGTCGACGGGTGTTGTACGGCCAGGCAAGGCTGGTTTAGAACGGGACGTCTTGGAATGGTTGAATGTAGACGGAGGATGGAGGGTAGACAGTGACCTTTTTATAATTCGAACTTGGCCATGATTTCGACAACGACGTGACGCATTTCGATCGCAAGGCCACGGTTTGGCTCTGAAACCGTGGCCGAGTGGGGTTGACGTGGGCGCTTCGAAGATGCGATGCCATAGGCTCACATGGCTTCAGGAGGTTACAGAGCCCAGCGCTTCCATCATGACCGGAAATAACTGGGTCGATTTGCAGATATGCTTTGCCGCTGCCACTGTTGGCCAATCAGGCGGTGCTGTAGTTGGCGCCGTTATGGTGCTGATCGCTGCATGGAGGTTTCTCGGCACCCAAAGCGCGTAGAAAAGGTGGGATTTCACTGCGACCATAAGGTGGAATAGTGATATTTCTATATCCTAAAATAGCATGGAATAGACGTGTCGTAATCGTTAGTAAAGGGTGAAATCTGCTAGATATTTTCAACCCATGCTCTAAGTGATGTCGGCGTTTGACACTAATTCGCCTTAGCATTGATGTACGCAGTACTGTTCTGAGGCATAGATTTGAGAAAGTATCCAATTGGCTTCAGTGCTGTGAAGTTGGCAGTAAACTAGCACTCTGATTTATTGACGAGGCCAACTGAACGGCTTTCACTCATACTATGTATGGCCATAATCAAGGGGGGAGTCCCAGTCAAACGCATGATTCCACCACAGAAATCAACGACCGGATCACTGCCTGGTCGGCTGGGGCCATATGTTGCATGTACTGCACGATCCAGCCATCGGCCTTCTCCTTTAGCAGCCCCCAAACTTCCTGCGACTCGGACTCCTGCGTTTCCAAGTACCGACCCACCAGACAAGTTGCAAGGATAGTTCTCCACGGCCAGTTCTTCCACACCCTCGGGTTGTATGGAGGAGAACGGATTAGATATCTGTCGAGTTTGTCGCAGACATCGGGTACTTCCAGACTGATAGCATTGAAAACGACGGCGGACCACTCCCAGTATCCGGCAAATTGCTGCAATTGGATGAGCCGCTGCAGTGACGCATTTGTATCTTGAACGACCGGCTTGGGAGGCGGCGGGACATGTTCATCATCGAAAACACCGAGTCCCATATCTTCATCCGGTTCCGCCGGAGAACCCTTATCTGATTCGACAGCAGCGCAAGCAATAGCGCAAGAAGGAGCGACTTCGGAAAAGTCGCGCTCAGCGGCGACAGCAGGCACTGCCACGAACGAGCAATATTGGCCGGCCACCTGGAATCGTGTACCGAGTCGCTCGCACTCGGTTTGAACCATTTCCTCTATTCTGCCTTCCCACCGGTGCTTGACCAACACACCCTGGGGGTCCTTCGCCGCATGAATCCAGCCATGGCCTTCTTCGAGCTCGCTCGCGATTCGTTTGGCTGCGAGCTGGTGAATGGTTTCTCCCTCGCCGACGTCCTGGACTGGGATTTCCAGAGCCAGAGGACCGTGCTTGCTCCTGGCTCGGAGAGTGATACTTTCAGGGAATGAGTCGCCGTCCTGCGAAAACAGAACGTAGATGGTGGACCGAAAGAAGGGGTACGACGGGGGGATAAGGCCGGGAGCCTGGATCAGAGATGGTACGGATAGTTTTGGCTGGGGGCGTTGGAGGTCTTGTTTCTGATCTACCTCCTGGTAGTTTTCATCAAACAGGGAGATCGGCTTTGCATCGGTAGCGATCGAAACATGTCTGTTGTCGACTGCGCCAGGTTCATCCTCAAATGCTTCCGCGTGAAGAAGAGGTACCTTTAGGTCCAACGTAGGGTGCTCCAGGTGCGACATCAGCGCGCCCTTGAGCATGCGAACCACTTTCTTGTCTAAGCCCTCATTCTCGAGCACGGTCTGGGAGAAGCCCGATCCCGCTCGTGCAATCCCGTTGATAAGGGAGTGGGAGACGCAGTCGCCAATACCAAGAGTGAAAAACGGGGCAGATTTACCTTGCGAGGCCTGAGTGACGAAGTCGAAAATCTCGGTTTGCTGGTAGACCTCTCCATCTGTGAGGAGCAAAACTTGAAGGGACTTGTCTTTGTAGCGATTCTCCACTACAGCTTGGAGCGCGGGCAGGATTTCTGTTCCACACATGTCGGCTTCCACAGACCTGGTAAGCTGCAAGGCTTCCTCCAGACTCTCCTCGTTGTACACCTTGCTGCGAGGCCACAGGCTATGGTGTTGGCTGCCAAAGGACACGATGTTGAAAGGAACTCCCGGCGGAAGGGACTTGAGAAAGACCTCGAGAGCCGAACGGAGGGTTGGGATTTTATCACCCATACTTCCGCTTCGGTCAATCAGGAAGACAATCTCCGCAGGCTCAGGTGGCAGGCCGAACTTGGGGATCAAGGAGATCATCAAAGCACGCTGGTTCGGTAGAGTAGGGTGTGTCTCCAGAAAGGCACAGGGGGCGTCTTGGTTGGTGGAGCTGATAATCAAAACAAAGTCCTTACTGATGACCACATTCTCTCGCAGGTTGACGGATGCGTAGTGAGGCTCGAACATGGATTCAGGCGTGGATGAGACGCGGCCCAGGTTGACATCGATAGGATGGCTTGGTGAACGAATGGTACGAATCATAGAGCCCTTTTCCATGGCAACGTCTACCACGATCGACGTCTTGATGAGATCACTACCGATGACGCTCGAGACATGTTTATCGTCGCCGTATCGTGGAGCGATGGCCACAGGGACTGTGTATCGTGTCCCGTTCATCTGGGCATCCTGCTTTAAGTCTTCGACGAGAGTGATTTCAATCACAACTTCGCCTCCAGCAGGGACATTTCCCACTCGCGTCTTGAAAATACCCGTAGAGTCCGAGGACTGATCGAAAATCGCGGTTGTCTCTCCTCTGGACTGGGCTGCCTTGTAGGCATCGTCGGCTTTCTTTTTCGGCTTCACTTCGCCTCGAGTTTCGGTGTTGCCGGTGAGACAGGTGAACCCGACTATGCTGGCACCGTCGTAGAGAGGGAAAGAATAGAATATCTCAGAGATGGCTTCTCTTTTGGAGGGATTCACAAAGGTCTGCCTCAGGACTGTGCGCGATGTGGACGAGAGCACGGCCGCGTGTACGTCCAGGCCAACTTGGGGGAGGTATTCCTTGGATGCGGCAGTTGTGCCAGGAACATGGTGAAAGCAGCCGTAGGAAGACATTTTGAGAAGGCAGGTTGATAGTACGATGAGGTTGAATGTTGAAGATGACGCGTGGGAGGTGGGAAAGTTGAAGAGTGGGATTTGACTTCAAGGTTGATTTAGGTTGAGCCTCAGGGTCTGCACGCTGAAGAAACTGGCTCATTCCAATTGACTCACACGCCGAGGCATCTATGCAGTGCCATGAGAACCCTGAATTTCACTCGCCCTTTACTGCCTGGTTGCTAGTACTATGACGAGCGGGCGACGAATTCTAAGGCGATCCCCGACCCTCATACTTGCACCAGCCAGTTATCATTGAGATCGGGCCTTAGACGAGCTCTGGAAATCAAGGCAAAGGTTGCTGGGGACCATTAAATGAGTCATGCTTGGCTGCAATCTATGACTAGAATGTCCGCACTTGTGCTCCATCACGATAGTTGATATCGTCGGTTTCTAAAGTGACTAACTAAACGTTCCAAGGTTGAAAACAATCGAAAAAAACTTGCTATATCCTGCACATGTCAATCTCCCTTGCCCATACTCTGCTGGATTCATAATTCGTTAATTGTGGATTGTTATCCGTTGATCATTAGGACTTGCTCTTTGCATAGCGAATCATGCAATATAGCTGATGTAGATTCGAATCAGTCATCAAGAGAAGCACCGATTGCAGAAAAACTTACCTTGCAGACATCTCGGCCCTCCGCGCACTCGATCTCCTTGACCAGCTCGAAGCCCATCTTCCTATAAATGGCCACATTGGGAAACCCCTTGGAGCTTTCGAGATAGCACGACATTCCTTCCTGGTCAGCCTGGTCCATGACGCCTTGCATTAGTCGTTTTCCGACCCCCATCCCACGAGCCTGGGAATTGACGGCCAGGATATTGCAAAAGTAGTATCCCCGCGGGTCTTTCCAGACCTTCTCATGCGCATCCTGCTGCACTTTCTTCCAGATCCAGTATCGAGGGAGGTTCAAGCCCCCACGACCAAGAAAGCGGATGTTGTTCACAAGTTGTCGGAACGAGAGAAGCCACTCTTGTGCCCAGACCGACCAGGTCTGTGGCAGGGACGGCGCTTGGGGTGAGTACCACCAGCCGACACCCACGATGCTTCCCGGGGGCAGTCTGAGTTCGTGGTCGGTCTTCTGGTCGCTCGCCGCGCGACTAACTTTGGCGACAAAAATGGGACAGTCGCAGTTGAGACTATACTGGAGGTGCGCGGTGAGCGAGGCTGCGTTCCGCTGGACGTTGAACTACCAAGGTGGATTATTATTCGTGTCTCTTGAGTGCGAGATCAGGAAAGGGCATCGTACCTTGGAAGGATCGTCAAAAGCCCATTGGAACCAAGGATCGTCAGCGAAGGCCTTCTGGACACAATCTACAGCACCGGGGATGTCGGCCTTGGCCAGCGGGACGATCTCGATCGACATGGTCTTGGGCTTGCCACTACGGTCTCGCAGATCACGATGACAGTTGGCTCAAAGGACGGGTTTAGATATCCACGTCTTGGGTCTACTGGCTCGGCGAAGGGGCTGGGATAGCGATATGGTATAGGAATGGGAATGAAGCAGGAGTGGATAGTAAGAGAGAACCGCCATCTAAGGATAGTTTGAAGTGGTGCGAATCCACCGGTGGATGGAGGGAGAGAAAGGAGAGGGTAAGAGTGGTCTAGGGAGATTGAGGAGGGCCAGTCGAGGGGTCTGTTTGTGGCAGTGAATCTGAATGGGAAGACGAAGGTATTCCGCTGGAGAGGCGAGAGGGAAGGGGTTCATATAGCTCCATGATGCTCCACTTGCGCTGTTCAGCACGCCTCCTTATCGTCTGCATGCTCATCAGCTGTCTTGCTAGCGCATTTCCGGTAGCTCCAACCGGCAGTGATGCGCGATGCGAGCAGGAGCTGTTGCACGGCAGTTCTCCAACCCCCATGATAGTCCAGTCGGGACCTCCGCGCGAACCTCGCCAGTGCATTCCAACACGAACCTGCACAGTGAAGATGCAGTCGATGCCACCGAGGACTCCCAACGGACTCGCGAGGTGCCGATCATCGACGGGCGCCAAACGCGGGGAGGTCAGTTGCATCCAAGGCCGCGTCTTGAGGGCAGTGGGGAGGCTATTCGCAAAGCGGCAGGTTGTCGCGGGCGCCGACGCGCATTGGTTGCTCGCTGCGCCGCCAGCGGGGCGCCCTATCGCTCCCATCGCAGCGGATTGGAGATCGTCGGGAATAAGAACAGCCTATGCGGTTCAAGTTGATCTCCTACAGGCTCTAGCCATCTCATAACGGGGTCCAGTATAGGTGTACGTTGGTTCCTGTCCACCTCGCACATAGCTTATCTTGATCTCCGTCGTCCGATGGATGGTTAAGATCGAGATCGCCACGTTAGCGCACCGATCTTCGAGGCAACGCGAGCATCTGCGGGCAAAAGAATGCCGAGTGCAGCCGCGGCCATCCGGATTCCCATCCCTGGACTATCACGCTTCAGTTGCATCGAGCATTTCCCCTCCTTCGGCCAGTCTCGTGTGCAGATGCAGCACAGCCATCCAATCTCGATTTACTGCGGATAGAGCGTCTAGTTGTTAAGAACCCAACTGCTAGCATGCCGCAGTCACGGTGTCGACCACGTCTGGGCTTCGCCATGACGTCAGGGAGGAGTGATCAGAGCAGTTAACTATCTAACTAGTTAACTAACGAACTAGTCAACACACTATGCAGCTAACTTTGAGTGCCCGTCGGATTTGACGCGGTGAAATCTTTATTCCAGGCCTTATCATTCATAGAACTAATGATGCTTCCTGGTACAGTGCCTTACCTTGTCTCACGATGGATTGGGGGTGAAGTCAGTGATCTGCAGTCCTCTAGACCGCGCTTCATCTATTTCGAGCAACTCCAATCAGTCTAGATCTGACCTAACGGCGATACGACGCTGGACATGAACCCGTCAAGGTCAAGGTCCAGATGGTCCATTTGGCCCCATTTCAGCTTAATCATCAACGGATGGTCGGAGCGGAGAATCGGATGGTCGGAGAGTGATTTGCTCACGATTGGAACTTAACGAAGCTGTTGCCAGATGTGAGACTCGCACTTGTTCTAAAAGTACATCTCCAATTGTGTGCACGCCTAGCGACAACAAGGAGCCTTTGACCGGATGATGGCGGAGGCAAGCGCTGCACGAACTCTGCCGCCTCCAAACCGGCGACGTGATAAGCCACAGTTGTCATGCAGCCTGTGTAGAAGGCGAAAGTAAACATCTCTCCTATTTACGATTTGATCTCTGGGAAAGCTGACCGGTTGATAGGCTTCGGTGCGATCGTGGCCAGCCCTGCAGCTCATGTCTTCACCGTGGACTGTCGCTTTCTTGTACATATCCACCCCCTGTCACAAATGGCACCGTCCGGATCAGCAAAGATCAGAGCTCAAGGCAACCCCCGGCGCTGACAGACCGCATCGCGCAGTTAGAGAGACGCGTTGCTTCCCTTGCAGACAGCAACAAGCCCAGCAGCTTACGCGAACCTGCAATTGCAAGTCCGCTGGAGAGGGGCGACGCTGAAACCGCTGCCCAAGTGGAAGCGCAATCAGAGTCGCGATTAGCTCAGCCATCGGATTCATTTGGTCATATTTCGTTGCATGAGAGCAAAACAACCTTTGTCGAGGACACGCATTGGACCGCAATCTTAGACGGGGTAAGCCATTGATTATACCTTGTCTGGACTATGAATGAATGTGACTTACTGAATAAATGCAGATCCCTGAGCTGAAAAGCTCGGCGCAGAATGAAAATGATGAAACTCCTACCCAACCATCCACCGGATGGGGCTCTCCAGATATGCTGTTTCCTGGCTGTCAACACGCAACCCACAGAGAGATATTGGACGGAATTCCGCCCCGAGAGATGACAGATAGAATTGTCGCGGAATTTTTTGGCAGCAAAGCACTTCCATGTACGCAAGTCATCGGTCTCCGGATATTGTGCTGAAAATTGCTAAGCAAAGGGACCAACATAGTGATTCACGGACCCTCTTTTTTGAGACAAGTAAGAGATCTTGGATCTATACTGTGCGTTCGTGCGTCCATAGCTGACTGAAACGACAAGTATGAAAAATTTTGGGCTAAACCACTGGAAACGCCCATCATGTGGATCGGCAAGCTCTACGGTATAATGTGCCTGGCAGTATCTCAACACCAGTCTACTCGGGACTTGCCAGAAACCAAACCCTGGGTCGACGAGATCATCCAGAAGTACAGCATGAAGATACACCAATGTCTGGCTCTGGGGAGATATCAAGAGTGCCCTCCGGATACCATCGAGACTCTTTGTTTTATCTTGAACATACAACTGATGCAGTCCAAAGACGCCCATATGGATAACCTGGTCATTTTGGGCGTGATTGTGCGGATAGCGCAAAGAATGGGCTATCACCGTGATGCCTCGCACTTCCCACACATATCCCCCTTCCAGGGTGAAATGCGCCGCCGGATTTGGGCCCTCGTGTGCGACATGGATACTCTGTTCTCCTCCTCAGCTGGGATTCCTCGCTTGCTGCGAGAGTTTCAATCCGACACAGCTCCACCTCGGAATCTGTTAGATGAGGACTTTGATGAGGATACCATTGAGCTTCCTCCATCACGTCCCAGTTCCTTCGATACTCCATGTCAATGGCTTGTTTCCAAGAATAGAATTATCTCAATGCTCGGCATCATATTCGATTTTTCGACTTCGATTCGCAGACCGGGATATGGAGAAGTAATGCATCTAGAGAAGGCACTTCATGAGACACACAAGTCCCTCCCCGGGCATTACCACGAAAAGCCCATGAGCCAATCGATCATGGACAGTCCAGACCTCATTCTCTGTCGCATAAAGCTGGTTCTGCTACTGGAGAAGTCAAGATGCGTATTGCATTATCGGTATCTCGCCCCATCTCGGACGGACGAGCGATATAGCCATTCCCGCAATACCTGCATTTTGGCATCCCTTCATATTCTCGAGTGTCATCGCCTCGTTCATGAGGAGGTACAGCCTGGTGGGCGTCTTTATACGCAGCGATGGGAGACAAATTCGCCCGTTTTTCGGGGTAAATTCTTCTTGGCGACCACCCTGCTTTGTCTGGAACTCAACTTCGATCTGTCGGATAATAATCCCAAGCAAATTCCGCTGGCCGAGAATCTGAGGCATCGAATGATCCAAGCACTTCAGAAATCGTACACCATCTGGATGCGATCAAACGGTCTGTCCAGCGAGACAAAGCGGACCATACAGGCCCTCGACCTGATTTTCACAAAGCTGCCCGACAGAGAAAAGAATACCACATCGCAGGGTACATTCGATCCTGCTGATATCGCAGAATTTGGGATGGGCCCGGATATGAACAATGGTACTTGCTCCGTGGCATTTGCAAATTTGCACTTCATGACTAGAACTCACTAACGGGACTTATAAAAAGGCTCTCTACCCCAACCATACCAGCTCGGAACGCCCGAGCTTGAAAGCGCAATGCTCTTAGACCAGGCAATGAACATGCCTCAGATTCAATTCAGTGACCCCGACACGCCAATCTCATACACGCACATTGCGCCTGAGCTATTGGACCTGGTAACATGATTCTAATCTTTTGACCACGTTCGCTTATGCTAACATACGATTTACAGACAAACAGCGTCGATGAGATGCTTGGAGTATCCATGAACTATCCCCGACAATTCGAGTATCCATTTTAGCTATCGTAGATGGAAGCAAAACTATAGACCACGCAGTTCCTAAATTGTGATTTGAAAATTTCTATATCGGACTGCTAGCCCAGTCTATAATGCCGTAGACACGTCTCATCCCATTCACCATGCTATGAAATAAACATTTCATGCCGATGCACAGTGACCACCGTCTACACGGAGATCAGCCCCAGTCATCCAGGCACTGGCGTCGGAGAGCATGTAGATCGTGGGTATCCAGGTTTCCTCTACCTCGAGCTCGTCCTTCAGCAATGCGCCGGTCATGGCCGTGCGCATATACTGCAAAATAGTGAGCCTCCGAAGCAAGGCAAGGAAAGCTCATAGATATTGATGGACAGCGGCCTTGAACGAGTTGTATGCAGTGCAGGTCAAGCCCTGGAAGACAGTAGATAGTCAGAACCCCACCCCATTCACTCCCTCGGCTCTAGGACTCACCCGTCAGCAATATGGCCCGACATCGATGCATTCATCACAATATTGCCCGGTGCCTTCTGGTAGACGAAGATGCGTGCGTAGTGATTGGCCGGAATAAAAGTTCCAATCACGCTGTGACCGACTGATCAACAAATATAGTGACTCACTTGACCTCCAGCATGAGAAGCTTCTTCTATATCTTGCAATGGAAATGGGATTACGCCTCGCGGCACACCAAATCTAGATTGCCTTGCATGCTTGATCTGTGTCACAGTCCTAGATATATTGCCCGGCCGGTCTCACTGCAGTCTAATGCTGTCATTGGCGTCGAACTATCTCTGTGCGGGGGCCAATGTGCTCGACTCGAGGTTCCCCCGCTGAAGGTGCTTAGCTGGTCGCTCCTCGAAGTACGAGAGATCGAGGGCCAATAGCCTGCTAAAATGTGTTCGCTATGCCATCCGCAGTGAACACAACATACACACGAGTCGAGGGCGCATCTTCCCATGTATAACCGCACCGTGGTCGAGTTATATCGTTGGGGATATAAAGTCAGAGGAATCAGCGAGAGTTGTCCAGGTTTTGGAAGTTTGAATTATCTAGAAAGTCTCAAGGTCCACAGCATCCCGAATGTCGTCTTCGATTCCACCACCGTCCGCTCCTCCAGAGCCGCAAATCAAAATTGCACTGGAGTCCAAGGTGATCGCTAGTCAGTACAAGTCTCAATCCAAATACGAGGAACTGGGTTCTAATTCATCCAGTAACCGGCGCCAACTGCGGCATCGGTCTAGGAATCGCAGGATGCTGTCTCGTTAACGGCGCAGCCCGGATTTACTCCATCGACATCGGCGAAGCCGGAGAAGACTTTCAGGCCCTCTCGCAGCACTTCACAAAGCAACTTTCTGCCATCCAGGCCGACGTGACACAGGAATCCAGGATCTCTGCTGCAGTGGAAAAAATAATCCAGGAGGCTGGGGGCGCTGCATGGGATGGTTGTGAATGCAGGGCGAACCAACCACACGTCGGCGCTGGAGTTTACCACGGAAGAGATCGAGGCGCTTTTCTCCGTGAACGTGGGCGTTTCTGGTTGATTTGTAATAGCTTTGGTCCTGGCTGACTGGCTGGAATGGATCAGCTATTCGGCGCATTCTACACGGCCAGGTGTGCTGCGCGTGCATTCATTCGACTTGGTATCAAGGGGGCGATCGTGTTTACAACTTCGATGGCGTCTTACCGCCCGAATAAGGTGGGCGTGAGTCTTTTACACAACATCCAGTGCTTTTTATTGGTCTACACCGGACCGGGTTGGAATGTGCCGAATGTGTTCGCTGACTTGGGCAGCGCGTGCCATCAACCCCCTACGGCGCGTCGAAGGCTGGCATCCGAAACATGACTCACACCCTTGCTATGGAGTGGGCTCAGTATGGAATTCGGGTCAACAGTGTGTCGCCTGGCCTGGTCAACACTGCCGTGACTTAACTGGGTGTCGCAGCAGCTGGATTGGGAGCAGCAGTTGAAGTATTACGGGGGGTTCCCGCGTTTGGCTGAGGTTCAAGAACTCGGTGGTGCATATGTCTACCTGCTGAGTGACGCTGCGAGCTATACCACCTCGATTGATATTCCGGTGAATGGAGCCATTGGAAGTAAGTTGAAATTGGTCCGACTCTGGTACCATGCATTGCTGACGTTGACCCGTGTAGTTTGCTAATATGCGTTCACGAATACTACACGGAAAATGGGCAATGAGTTTCGAAAATGTAAGTTGTTATCGTTATATGGATTATAATCTAGTTTTTCTTCAGCTTCAAATATTACAGGGTGACAACCTTTCCACCTTCTTTGCAGACATGCCCTGGGTATGAATATCGATCGCCTTCTGAATCGATTCAATGCCCTTTCCTACAATCTCTGGCTCCGGGACATTACTTTCCCCCCCTTCCCCCGGTCAGTGCTGCAGGGAAGAATTCTCGCCAGATGATAGGTCCAACCTCGTTATCCTTGAGGTCATTTCCAAAGATAAACTTCGAGTGGACGCCTTCTGGAAGATCCACATCCAGTGGAGCAAGAGCTTCCCACCCTTGGAAACGGCATCTGCAACGTGCCGTTCCATTTTCTTTAGGCCGCAACTAGTTGTCAATGCTCCCATTGTTGTGCCGGGGTCCGCACCGTGGCCAACTTGGATTTTCTGTGTGGCAATGACTAGCATAGACAGGAACTTGTCATAGACACCGCTTTGCACGTAGACTCGATTGGCGTGTGTACATACCTATCCGCGGTACGCCATTTCAAAATCATAAGTGCAGCCAGGGCTTAATCAAGATCGCCGTCATCAAAGATCAGGAATGGACAGTTACCCCCTAGCTCGAGAGTGACCTTTTCAAGTCTGATGCAACACTTATGTCTGCATCTCAGGAAATAAAGCCCCTAATTCCTCGAGTAACATTTCCAGTGATTCCTCCGAATCACCACTCCCCTTCAACAATCCTACAATCATCCGTTTAATCCATTGCCGCGCCTTTTCCACCTGGAGCTCCCAGAGTGCCTTGGAAGCAGCATGCTCACGAGTAATATAAACAACCGCGAGGATATTGTAGCTCAACTCAGTGAGAGGCCACCTCGCCGGCTGTGACTGTCGGTTGAATTTGGAGTCAAGGAGCTTTTCAAGCGCGTTGCTATCGTATTTCTTTCTCAGAAAGCTAGTAAATGAACGGCTGAAAAAGGAGAATGTGCCATCCGCTCGTTGCTTGCGGAGGATCGTTTCCATGGCAGGAAATTCTGGCAGTGTGGAGTCGGGATCGTGCAAATTTGATCTGGGCATGCTGTAAACTGTAGATTCTCCCAGGCTTGGGCTTGGTTGTCGAAGCCGTCTTGATCCTGGCGGATCATAGAAAACAGCATGGGCCTTGTTGGCTGAAGCACTTGTTTCATCTTCAGAAATTTCCGTGTACATTTCAAGTCTGGGTTCTGGTATACGCATGTGAGATTCGATGTTACCTTCGCAGTTTTGCACATCCCCCAGCTCATATTTGGCATCTTGGCTGGCAGGAGGGCAACTTTGAGTGGGAGGCTTCTTCTTCTCGGTGGTCCACGAGCCGATACCAAGACAGTCATCAGATGGACCAAAACCGACAGAAAGACCGGAACCACCCATTCTCATGGCCGGAAAACAGCGCGAGCTAGAGGTATGTCGTGGCCGGGTCAACTGGGAGACTTCGATAGCATCCGCTTTATGGAGCAAAATGGCATGTTGCAGGGCCGTGGAACGATCAATAGCCACGTAGCTCGTCCACTTGCTAGGTATGGACCATCTCTGCCCGAGATGCTGTGCTTCCTGCCGGAGAACCTTTTTAAATCCTATCGGATTGGAGGGTTTGAGAGTTGGATTAAGCAAATGGAGCCAGCTTTGTCCAGTTTCATAGTCGTTCATCAAGGCTTTCGCCGCAAGATGGTGAATGGCTGCTTGTCCAGCTACCACCTGGATTGGCAGCTGTGCTGTGAGCTTCTCTCCTTTATCCGTTGTCGCGGTGATATTGACCGTTTTGGGTAACGAGTCCAATCCGCTCTCCAGCATGTAGTATAGAGAGAAATGTGAAAAGACATTCAGGACGGGAATATGGTGCGGAGCCTGAACCACCTCTGGGTATTGCACTTTATACCCGGCAATCTGCCGCTCAGATGTCTTTATGGCAAGATCATTGCCAAGATCCAAATTGCACTGAAGGCGAGATGGCGCCAACGCTGCCTTCAACATTTGTATCACTCTTTCCTGCCACAAACCCATGGAGGATTCTGGCACGACCTCTGCGTAGCCGCCCCCTTGTTGCCCGATGCCCTCGACCAGGCGATGAGAGACTTGATCTCCAATTCCCAGGGAGAAAAATCTGATATTCGATCCACCGACTGAGACCGTTCTGCGCACGAGCTGTATCACATTGTCCACATCCCAAACCTCGCCGTCAGTTAACAAGATCACACTGGTCGGTACGTCATCCTGCTTATTGGAATGATCCAGAGCACTCTGCAGCGCTGGATAAATATCGGTACCACCATAGTCTGCTCGGAACAAGTCGACGTGTTTCGAGGCAACATCCAAGTTTTCTTGGCTGTATCTCTCTGAAGAAGGCCATAACCATGTGACATTGGAACCAAAAGAGGCGATGTTGAACGAGCATGTTTCAGGGAGACTCCTGAGGAAGATATTCATCACATTGATGAGAGAGGGGATCTTGGACGACATCGAGCCTGACCTATCCGCCACCAAGATAAGTTCACCGACAAAATCACTGACGTTGACACTTTGGCGAAACAGGTCGTTGGGGTGAATGGTGACGGCAATCGTGGAGCGAGCAGGCTGACCAGGCTGCGCCGCAGCAATAGCCCGTGACCGCGCTGGTTCGCGAGAGCCACACAAAATGTGTAAGACAAAATCTTCATGAAGAACGGCCTGTCTGTCCGCCAACGTCGCCCGTCCCTTGGAGTAATCAGGCACGTACGAAGATGCACTAGCTGCAAAATTCTTGAAATCTTTGTGGGCAACAGCCCCCATCTCGACAGAGATTGGGTGTGATCGCGACTCCATCTTCTGGATAGGTTTCGGCATCGATGCTTGAACGTTGATTCGCAGCCCCTCCGTGAGAATGGATTGATTTCCACTGTAGCCTGCCGGCACATTTCCGTAACGCGGAGCAATGGATGTCGGGATCGTTAGAACCAGGCCCCCAGTGCTAGTATCCACCTTGAGGAGATTGGCGCAAGTGATCTCAATCTTCACAGTGGTTTGCGCAGGAATGTTCCCCACGCTTGTTTCGAAAACCTCTGGGGCTAGTTCTTCAACCAACACAGCGACCTTGCGTTGGATGACAGCATGGTCAAAGTCTGCCCTTGCCGCTTCTTTGGCTTTCACGGCTCCTTCGAGAAGCTTCTCGTTACCGATCCAACAGCGAAATGATGTGACGACCGATCCGTCGTAAATGGGGAAGATATATTTCGCATTTTGTGAGACCGAGGAGGAAGCATTGCTGAATTGCTGTGTCACCGTGGTGGTGCAAAGTCTCCCCTGGGTGTCCACGTCGGCCGAGACGCTCAGTAGCGGGAGTGGGATTTCAGGAGTAGGACGGTTTATCAACGAGGAAGGGGCGGCCGGAATATCAGATGGAGCATTATTGATGTAGTTGATCGGGGACACGTCTTCGTGGGACAGAATCCGACGCCGTGGAAAGGTCGGGGAAGAGTCGAGGGTGTTGGCGTTATAGAAGAGACCAGACTGAAGCCGATCAAGCACATCCATGGCGGGATATCTCTGGGAGCCGATGACCGGGGGGGGGGGGGGGGGGGTGAAGCGGGTCAACAAGGAGGGCAGCGCCTATTTATGCATATGCCAAGTCACTTTCAGCTTTCAGCCTCTCTTTGCCTGATGCCTGATTATTGCCCAACTGGACAGTCAGCATTGCACAGCCTCGTGTTGAGGCGGGGTCGTGAAGATCACAGAAGATTATAATTCACTCAGCATCGACTGCAGCATTGGTGATCACATCCTCTGTGCATACCCTGTCCGTGTCCCTCGATAGCTAGCGACCAATCAGCATGGCGTTCCAGATATCGATTGGGGATGTGTTAATGCTGTCGAAACTCGCCTGGGATATCTCACAGGCCTTCACATCGGGCAGGAAGTCGGCACCTGCAGAGTTCCGGGAAGTGCAGAATCAGCTCAGTTCACTCACTCATGCACTGGAATCGTTGAAATCACTGTCCAGCATGTGCTCAGGACAGGATGACGGGACCCCAGATAGCAGTATCGCGCAGATCCTGCAGAACTGTCGCTCCACTCTGGAACATCTCGAGGCCCTCGTAAACAAGTATATGATCATCGAGGATGACGGTGGATCAAGTGGTTCTGGGGAGAAGCGATGGCGAGAGGAGATCCGGAAGAACTGGAAGAAGGTGCGGTGGACAAGGGAAGGAGGCGATCTCACGATACTCCAACATCATCTCGGGGTCCACATCAACAGCCTTAACCTTACAATCGCAGTCCTTAACAGGTGATTTCTATCCATCGATGTCTGTTTATGGTTGCTAAATCGTTCTTAATAGCGGCATCAATCAGAATACAGGCCGGAAGGTAGAGGATGTTCATGGAATGCTGCGAGAGATCCATGCCTGGTTCACGAGCAATTTGAAAGGCCGAACGATGAGCTTCCATGCGCCTTCATCGAGATCACCAGAGACGCCACTGCAGCTGTCTTTTTCACTGCATGTGGGAGACTCTGAACCGTTTGACACCGCTTCTCTTTGCGACAATGCGTCTTTCAATGCGAACTGGCTCCAGTACCCAGATCAGCCAGTCTTCAAGTGCAACTGTCGGCTTCGACGCACTAGATACGGTGATATTCACGATGAAGAGCTGATGCAATACTTTGGTGAGTCCAATCCCTCGTCGTACACCCTACAGGCTCTAATACCCTACCAGTATCCCCAATGAGCTTGATTGTGCGTTCAAACGGTCTTTCGCAGGCGTGGAAGATATGGCTTTCCTCTGGCAGAACATCCCGGCTTACCAGTCTCATAATCCGAAGCGTACCCCCATCAAGTAGGTGGCCGTCTGTATCCCAGTTTAGACAAGTCACTGACTCAAGGGAGAACTTGCTGTTTTCGATGGTGTTATATCCGATGTCGCAACCGGAATGGCTAGACTGGCGTTCCATCGAGGAACGGCCTCCTTGATGGTGTCTCCCTCCATCAATCCCTACACTGGGTTTCCTGTGATTTCGGTCCTGAATATGCTTTGGTATGCCAACAGCGAACCCTTACTGGGACCTTCCTTCTAACAGCCGGCCAAAGCCATGCAATTCGACTATACAATAGGATCGAAAATGTGAAGTTGGCAGCCAACGGACAAATTTACTCCACAGGCGCTATGGAAGCAGTCCAGCTGGTCCACTACCGGAATTTGACCGGCGATGGAGCGTGGGTATTCAATGAAACGGCGGATATTGTATTGGCTGCTCGCTTAGATACGCGTCATGTTGACTCGACAGAGGATGACGCGGTCGAATTTACTATCACTGGTGAGCACCACAACTCTGTGATCCAGCAGGCGAGAGAGCTAAATTTTCTCAGTGAGCAGTCAGACACGATTCTCCCGCGGATGGACCGCGTCAGGGGTTCGTATATCGCAAGCGGACTGTCTTTCCAGAACAAAGTCTGGGCAAGAGAACACTGTGGAAGGAATAGATGTGGAGGTAGAGCTGACGGACATGAACTGTAAGAAGGCTCCGCTCATTTGTTCGTTACTAACGTACCTAGATGCAATATATCTTCTTCAACAGCTGAAGAATCTGCGAGATGGCTTACTCCTATTCAAGATCCAACACATGCTACGAAACGAGAAGCTAGTGTTCGAGCTGTAAGTTCCAAATGACTGCCAAACGCGAAGCCCAAAGCTAGAACTGCCGATTCTCCGCAGAAAAATTGGCATTTTGATGGTATACAGCTATCACATCACAGACGCCGTCCTTAAGCTCGTCGTGAACGTGCAGGCAAAAGAGTATCGCATGCTCATTTCGAATGCATCGAGGTCCATATGTCTGAGTATTGAGTGTATGATGTTTATCATCGCGTGAGGCCCCGCTCCTCTGCTGATCGCTCAAGCAGTGTCGTCGGAAGCATTGCAGCAATTTTCGGGGTTGGACCAAATACACATTCCTTGCGATGGTCCCGTTTGGTTTGCAGAAAGCAACTTGGACACGGCACATGTATATCAGCAGCGAAGCAGATCAGCCCTGACGTGCGTAGATGGACATGGTATACTGCCTACCTGGTATGCGCCTCGCCTTATACTGACAAATGTCTAGCGCAACAGCTACTCACCTTGATGTTGCAGTCGATAGCCCGAGGTATCGCCTTGTTCAGCTTGTTTCGGTGATTGTGTATGCTGATCGAGGTGCAGGAGATCATGGGGTTACCTACCCAATAATCGCAGGGCGTCGAGACAGTGAGTTGGAGGGATAGGGTCGCATTCTACGCACTGTATGTTCATGAACATGCCTATTCATCAGGGTAGCTTGGTTTATCCATGTGCCTTGAGCTGGATAGGTTGAATTGCGGGAGGCTAGTTTTAGAGCTATCTACCGGTGGTGAGGTGTAAGCTTCGATGTTTCTACCGTTGGTCAGGCGATCCGGCTTTATGGATACCTGGGTATATTTAACTAGTACCAGAGAAGACGTAACTGAGCGATATCAAAAAGACAAGAATCAAAAACATAGAACATAAAAAATTCGCCGCTAGTCACCCACCCAACCGCTAGGAAACCAAATGCTCTACGCGATGACACCCACCCAAGATCAGATCGATTCAGTCAGATTGATCTATACCGTACCACTAGGTACACAATATCAGGAAGCTCTTCACCAGGGTCACTCTTCTCGAGACTGCTTCCTTCTGGGCCCTGTGGTACGTCTTTATTCGGGTCCATAGGAGCTTCTTCATTCATGCTTTCAAAAGTCGGGTCATCGAAGAAGCTGAAGTCAGCATCGGTGACTCCTTTGGCTCCGAAATCTCTTTCATTTATATTGCCAAAAAAAAGTCTTCGTCATCACTTGCATCGTATCGACCAAAGGGTCGAAACTCCGTAGATACTCAGAATGCGAAGGGGCCGCACGCAATTTTGACATAGGTTGAGGGAAATCGGGACGTTTATACGCAATCAGATGAAGACTGGGACCAAGTGGCTACGTTTGAAAAGCGGAATGTCAAAGTAGAGCCATCAAGTCAAAAACCGGACTCATTGACCATCTCACTTGCCCCAACCGAAGGCCGCAATCGATCCCATTGAAAGCCTTACAGCCAAGGAGATGGCGATACTTTTCACTGTCTGCCTGGGCTCGGTGCGATCTTCATATGGAGTCGCGGGCAGGGAGGGACACAGAGCCCATACGAACGATAGTCTAGGGGTGTGCAACAGGATCGCTATCTGTGCATTCCCGAGAGGTACCAATGACTATGCTCTATGCACTGCAGGGGACACAATCCGGGTTAGAGACTGGAAGGAGAATGCTGCTCGCAGGTGGCACGAGGAGCAATCTAGGGATGAAAGGCAAAATTGGGCAACGCACAACCTTGCATGGCAGGAAGAGGCCAATCCAGTTCGCACAAGGGGGGCTCCCCTCCATAGTCGGGGCATTGGATTTTCATTCTATCAAAAATCGAGAACGATCGAGGATCAGAGGGGCGTGGGCGCCGAGAACAAAAGAATCGAGGTTCGCTCGAGGTGACAGGCAGTCGCAGCTTTCCACGTCGCTTCCCTACACCCCCAAGCCTGCATCCCCTACAGCTGAGCATCAAGAGCCGTGAGAGCACCAGACCCGTGGAGTTTGAGTTTCGTTCGTCATCACCCGAGTGATGAGATTGCCGCGGTCCGCCTGGGCTTGGAGCGCATTCCAGGTTGATACGGCGGTGTTTATGTATGGGGGAGTCCCAACGGTGGCCATTCCCGTCGAGGCTCTCACCCAGCGAGACCCTAAGCCCAAGAGCAAGACCGAGGAGACCAAGTCGAAACGTCAGAGTCTGAGACGCTCGCTGTCTTCCAAGAAGGCATTCCGGCGGTCGCTGTCGAGAATCTTCTGAGCCGGGTTCGCCCAGCATCCGCCAGATCGGGAACATCGCGATGAGTCTGCATGGACTTGGGGTGATTGGGGCCCAGGTGGCCGCGTCGATCAAGAGCAATGATGAGAAACACACTGCCTCGCCCACCATCCGATCACCAGTCCTATCGCTCCAGTCAACACCCGATCTGGGCCAAGACGCCCGCCTGCAGGAGTTCGATCCCTCGGTCGGAGCCAAGCCCTACTCTCCTTTCTATGCCCATAGCACACCAACTACCTCCTACGAACAACTCACTTTTGAGACCAAGGCGGCCGATCACAACCTGAGCAACCTGCGGGATGTCGAGAACGCCGTACCGTACTCGGTGTTGGGCAGTGAAAGCCCCCGACGATCGAAGTTATGGGAGCCAGAGAACCCGTCACGCTCATGTCTGGATGTCCTGAGTTCTCGGCAGCGCATGACTCTCAAGATCATCATTGCGGTCATCACGGTAGGGGGCATGATTGGCATCGCTCTGGGAATCACCGCGGCTGTTGGAGGCGCAGCTTGGAAGGATAGCACGGAGAAAGCCCTATCTGAGTGATTGGTGAGTGCCGCACAAGGAGACCGTCGAGACAGGTGAACTGATTTGTATAGACAGGCGCTCAGAATGGGTGTTTATTGACTTTGGGGTTGGCCCTGATGCTGATGGAGTTCTCTTGATCCTATGTTCACCATCTCTATTGTTCCCATTCCATCCTTCCATTGATAGACCCCATTAGAAGGGATGGGGTGTTGGACAGAAATCTCGTTATTCTCATCTCCTTGGCCGGACTGTAGTCAAGACCGGGGCAGGGTCACTGCATGTATATTCCGTGATACGTTTGAATCCATGTGTGTTTCAGTTGCAGCGAATGCAATCCGTAAGATAGGATCGGAGTCATGTCGATGGAAAAGAGAAAAGAGAAAAGAGGAAAGAGAAACAAGAGAAAACAGAGAATCCACCCGGAAACACGGTCGGCCCGTCCACGTGACCCACCACGGGCTACAAAAAGGCGCAAAAACTTCACTTTCCACTCTTCTTTTCTTCATCATCGAAAAGCAACAGAACCTGCCACGACCATCGTCCAGTCTTCGGACGAATTCCACGGCGATGCGTTGCCTTCGGTCCTACGGGACCGATCGGTTCTGGAGAGTAATCTTCCCCGATAGGAAGTTCGTCTCCCGTGTGTCTTCTTCAGTGAGGGCGATGGGAGGGGAATGTCGAAGACGGGATACATCCTCGCACTCCATGGAGATGGTGAATGCAGTCATATAATGGTGTCCACGTAGAAACGAAGAAATGAGAGCTAGCTGCTCCGCGTAAATGTTCTCAGTGATGAGTAATGTTGTGTGGACGGTGACAGCGGTCCGCGGTAGTTGTCACCAACGTCGGCCAGCCGAGATGGATTTGACATCACCCGGAATCCGGTGCTGGTCTCCTCAATGGCCACAAGCTGTTTCGAATGAGCATCTCGCTGCTTGGACAGTCTCGGAGCGATGGTCGCGCGTCAACGGGTCCATCTTTGACCCCTTTGGGCCCGGCCCGGAGAAAAAATCAACAGACCCTGGCATCATGCCCGCACGGTGAGACGGCCATGAACCTCTCAAGGCGAACGTCTCAAGGAGCACAGAGCAAAGGGGCGCCCCTGGTTGGCCAGAATTCTCCCTCGAGAATACCAAACTCCTGGTGATCCATCCCTCTCGACGAGCTGAGGAATGCCGTAGCACCACCCCTGACGAGGGAGCGGCCGCGCTTTGTTTACACGCGCTGATGAGCTGCAGGTGCGCCATCGAGACTCCCGATGTTGTAGTCTCATTCTCGCCGGCATTCTGATGGTGTTTGACCTCCCTGCCCGGTTCTCGCGAGCCGGTCGCTGGGCCAGCGCAGTGCATTCCGCCATGCGGGCTCTGGTGGTGATCATGAATGTAACGAGACTACTAAAGCTCTAGTGAGCTCCTGGTCCAGGACGAAAAGTCCTCTGCTGCGTTTGAGGGAGTATCTTCAATTCATCCTGCCATTCGTTTCATTGCTCCCATCGCAGATTGGATTGCAGTCGCTCTTTTCTCATTAACCACGAGCGTCCCGACTATATACGTATTCCTTTCACTATAGTATTTGATCCCGCCTAGTCACGATGAAGGGCTTCGTTGGTGGAATTCCCCTCGCCCTGCTGGTGGCTGCGCTGCAGGCGCAGGCGATGGAGTATGGCGCTGTAAGTCTTCCTGCTTAAGCGTTCGAAACGGCGATACTAACGTTCTGCATAGCAGGGCAACTCTGTCAACAACCACGGTTTTCATCAGCGCCGGCAGTTGGGTGGCACCGCTCTTGGTGGTCCCTCAGGTAAAGATGATGACGGCAGCTTCACCAGCCCGTACAGTGCGGATGTCAAGGCGCACACCAATGTCAACGGGTTCAGCCAGGACGACCACTCCATCAAGGTCAAGGACAAGGACGTGTATCCGCCGCCGCCTCTGCCGTACGGCCCTGCCTTGGGCCCCGGTGCTGGTCCGTTCCCTGAACATGCCAAGCGGTCTTTCCCTTACGGTGGCACCGCGCTGGGAGGACCCTCCGGGAATGACGAGGGCCAGAGCTTTGATATGCCCATCACTGGCAACTTCCACACCGACGTTAACGAGTACAACAAGGACGACCACTCCACCAAGGTGAAGAGCGAGGATATTCACCCTCCTCCCATTGTCCACCCACCTCCGGTTCACCCTCCTCCTGTCAAACCCGCTGGGCCGCCGCCTGCTGAGAAGGGACCGTCAGAGCCCATCTTCCGTAACGCCGCTGGCAACGCTCCCTCTGATCACTTCCATGTTCCCGCCACGGCCTTTGGCAAACGCTTCGGCCCCGAGGCTGGTGGTACGGCTCTGGGTGGCCCTGGGAGCGGCAGCAAGCCTGAAGGCCCCGGCCCAGTCGTCGCCGGTGGTACCGTGCTGGGTGGTCCTTCCGGCCCTGACGAGGGCACTTCGTTCAATGCTCCAGTTACCGGAACCTTCGCCACGGATGTGAACGAGCACAGCAAGGACGACCACTCTGTTGACGTGAAGCACACCGACGTCTTCCCACCTCCGCCTCCGCATCCTCCATTCGGACCGCCCTTCAAGCGCCACTGGCCTCCTACTGAGGGTGGCACTGCGCTGGGCGGTCCATCTGGACAGGACGACGGTATTTCGTTCAATGCTCCGGTCACTGGTAACTTCCACACCAACGTCGACGAGGCGAGCAAGGACGACCACTCTATTGCGGTGAAGAACAAGGATGTCTTCCCCCCACCCCCTCCTCCCTTCGGCCCGCCATTCAAGCGCCACTGGGGCCCAACTGAGGGTGGCACTGCCCTGGGTGGCCCTTCGGGCGATGATGGCGGCCAGAGCTTCTCTGCCCCAATTACCGTCGATACGCACACCGGCCTGAACGAGGACTACGAGGACAACCACTCGGTCGACCTCAAGCACAAGGACGAGTTCCTCCCCCCCTCTCCCCGCCCTTCCCTCCTCATGGTGTTGGTGCTCCAATCCGTCGTGCCTACGCCCCTGAGCGTGCTCCCGGTGGCGGTACTGCTCTCGGCGGCCCGTCCGGCGAGGACGATGGTGAAACTGTCAACGACCCCACCAATGTCGATGTTGGCTCGAAAGTCAATGAGGACCACGTGGATAACCACGCTATCAAGTCCGACAGCACCGATGTCCACCTGCCTCCTTTCGACGTTCCGCACATGCCTTGGATGGAGTACCCTCCGCCCGCCCACTTGGCTGGGCCTCACCCCCCTGCTGGACCTCCTGCTGGACCTCCGGGCGAGTCCACTGAGGCTCCCACAGAGCATCAAGCTCCCCCTCGCGAAGATCACGAGGAGGTCCCTCAGTGCGCGGCCCAGGTACACGAGGTTGTCCGGACGGTGACTAAGACCCAGTACAAGGATGTCCAGCCCACGGAGACGGTCTTTAAGGAGATCCCAGCCTCTCACGTTGCTGAAGCTAGCGCTGTCCCTGAGGTGTCCCCCGCCCAGCCGAAGCTGTACCCGTCCGCTGCGCACGCCTCACAGTCCCCATCCTCCCCCGGATACCAGTATGGTTCTGAGCCCAGCTCTTCCCCGAGCTACGACTTTGGCGCTTCCCCAAGTGACACTCCCAGCTATGACTTTGGCTCTTACCCTAGCTCACAGCCGAGCTACCAGTATGGCGCGTCTCCCAGCGGTAGCCCGAGCTACAGCTTTGGTTCTTTCCCCAGCTCCTCTCCTAGCTATGAGTACGGCGCTTCCCCTAGCGGAACCCCGAGCTACGATTTTGGCGCCTCTCCTAGTGGAACGCCGAGCTACAGCTTCGGTTCTTTCCCCAGCTCTTACCCTAGCTACGAGTATGGGGCCTCTCCTAGTGGAACCCCTAGCTACAACTTCGGTTCTTCCGCCAGTTCGTACCCCAGCTATCAATACAACGCGTCTCCAAGCCAAACCCCCAGCTACGACTTTGGCTCTTACCCTAGCTCGCAGCCAAGCTACCAGTATGGCGCGTCTCCCAGCGGTACCCCGAGCTACGATTTTGGCGCCTCTCCTAGTGGAACGCCGAGCTACAGCTTTGGTTCTTTCCCCAGCTCCTCTCCTAGTTATGAGTACGGCGCTTCTCCTAGCGGAACTCCGAGCTACGATTTTGGCGCCTCTCCTAGTGGAACGCCGAGCTACAGCTTCGGTTCTCTCCCCAGCTCTTACCCTAGCTACGAGTATGGGGCCTCTCCTAGTGGAACCCCTAGCTACAACTTTGGTTCTTTCCCCAGCTCCTCTCCCAGCTATGAATATGGCGCTTCTCCCAGCGAGGCCCCCAGCTACGACTTTGGCTCGTTCCCCAGTTCCGGACTGGACCCTAGCTACAACTACGGCTCCGCTCCTAGCTCGTACCCAAGCTTCGACTACGGTGCCTCTCCGAGTTCCGAGCCCTACTCTGCCTCCGGCGCCAGCTACGCCCGCATCCCTGTCCATGTTCCCATGGCCACCCCGTCCTCGTCGCGTTACATGGCCTCCATGGCGACCCCCGCGTCGAGGGCCTCGATCCTGCCCAGTGGTGCCTCCTCTCTGAATAGCGCCTCGGCGTCGGCAATGCCCTCTGCCCACGGCACCATGTTCACCGGCGCTTCCACTCGCGTCTCCGGCGGTCTTGTCTCCGCCGCCGCCGCAATGCTCGGTGTCCTTGCTTTCGTCCTGTAGACGAAGTCAATCCTTACCTTTCTCTCTTTCCATATTTCCTGTCTTGCTTTCGTATCTCCGTGAACCTCGTTGATTGCCCCTGCCATTAATGTTGAATGCCCGTTTCCTATGAGGTGTCCCGAGCATTTAGTCAATTTCGAGTCCTTCCTCTCTTTTTCACTCGCCTTTGCAAACACGTAGAAAACTTTCCTGAAGCCCGCTTAATCGTGTTGTGGTTATCTTGCCCATTACTCCAATCCCTAATTGCAGGCTTCAGCGGTGAACGACCTCGTTAGGGCTGGCACCCGGACCCGGTTTCGTCATACTCGGCTGCCATGAACCATTCATGCAGTATGTAGGAGATCCCACGAATCAAACATGGTTCACGCATGCCATTGGCTTTCTTGTACATAAGCTCTTTGCCGGCTTTGGTTGTTTCGGGCAACCCCAGTGTCCAATCAAGGCATACACTCGCGTGATATCATCTCTCCATCATCAACCGCCCATGCAGTGACATCAGCACGCGAATCCAATCAGGGAGGGAATACATCCATCACGAGCACAAGGCAAATATAAATGCGTTCTTCCAAGCTAGATTTACCCTCGAATCACTGATTCAATACCTTTCCTCTCCCACACCCTGCTCGGCTGTAGATACAGTCAATCCTATCTACACCACCAACCAATCTTCGCCTCCACTTCCAAGACTCAAATCTCATTCTCTGATCGATCTATCAAAGCACCACCCAATCCAAAATGGTCCGTCAAGATCAAGACCCCCACCAAGGTGGCAGCCTCGCCGACATGGCGCCCTCCGGCACTGCCATCCCCAACGACGCCGGCAAGCAGCGCACCATCCCCTCCGTTCCGCGCCCCGACCAGCGCGCCGAGAACTCCCTGTACGACAACGAGGGCATCGCTGAGCCTACCCTGGCCACCGCCGCGGACAACGCCACCGACCTGCCGCGCTCGACCCGCGACGTCGGACAGACCGGCGAGGTCATCACGGGCGCGGGCGACTCCATCCCCGCGAGCATCGAGTCTAAGCGTGCGTACATGGGCACGAACATCCGTGGCGGCAGTGGCGATACGCGTGACCAGAAGCATCATAACTACAACCGGAGTGCTTTTGATCGGTATGCGAAGGAGGATGAGGATTCCGGGGAGAAGATTGGGGTGCATCAGCCCCGGAATGAGTAATATCTACCCATTGAAAAGCCGTCCTGGCGTGATCGTTCGATATGATGTGCTGTACTATGCATAAAGATGATAAATGTAGTTTTATTATATCAAATGGGTGAGATCGCTGAAGATGTTGCTTTCTTCGGTAGGGTTTCCCTTCTAGATACGAGTTGTAGACGTCCCAGACTGGGTGAGGAGTGTGGATGACTCGGGCCCGACAAAGCCCTGGTAAATCTCCTCGAGCACATCCCGCTTTCTCTTGCGGTCGGCCAGCGCGGCTTGTTCCTCCTCCGTCGGCTCACCATCTGGCTCGCGCGAGACCCATGTGCGGATAGTTCCATCCCCGTGCGCGGAGAAGAGCTCCAGGCCCTCACCGGAAGCCCCGTTGCCGCGCCAGACTAGATCGTTGATTCGTGCAGCACTGAGCGCACCTGACCGGCCCCGACTTGATTGCGATCCGCGCATTAACCCGGGGACCCGTAGGCGCTTGATGAATGTGCCCTCGGGGAGCTCGAACATGAAGATCTCGCCTCGATCATCCTGCTCATTAAAGTTCGGCCATAGTAGGGTTTCGTGGCCGGGCATCATGAAACCCTTCGGTACAACGAGGGGCACACGCTCCGCAAGATGCGATGATGTACTATTGCGGACGCGCGGTCCAAAATGGACCAACGTGTTTGCGCCGGTGGCCGAGTCCCAGACCCGGATGCGCGAGTCTTGGCCTGCCGTGACGATGTGGCTGCCAGTCGAGGTCCAGCGCACGCCCGTCACCACTCCATTGTGTGCGCGAGCATGTCGAGAAAAGGCCGGGCGGCTCTCGTAAGATGTCGCTCCGGGCCCGAAACTTGGTGGTACTAGTCCTACCGGGTCGTCCATGTCCAATGTTGCGATGGCGGAGTTGTGTCCACCACGCCGGACGTCGAATATGATCACCCTGTTATCCACTGAGCCGGACGCGAGTAGGTGAGGCCGGTGAGGGGCCCAGTCGACTGACAAAACGGGCGCATTATGCCCCGGCAAGCCATGCGCTGATAGTCCTGACCGCAGATCCACCAATCGTACTGACTGTTCGGATGTGGCTACTGCAACGAGCAGTGTAGACCCGGGTTGAGGGGAGAAAGAATGTGCATAGGGCGTGCAGTCAAGCTTGAATGTATGGACAGGCGTGATGGCTGGCGACTGAAGGGCCGAAAGTTTTAGTGTGCCATCGTGAGCCGTTGAGAATATTGTGGAGGGAACGGGGTCGAATGGATAGATTGAGAGAGAGGTGATGGCGTGTGTATGCGCATCGACATGCGAAGATTTGCTGACAGACGCACAGGGCCGGTGAATATGCTCCAGCTCGGATCCTCGGCTCTCCAGGTCCCAGAGGTGTATAGATGGATCTGCGCCTCCAGAGATCATGCTACTCTGGTTAGAAATCGCATGCGATGGAGGAGAGAAAAAGGTACGTACTACCGCCCTTCAAACTGATCAATGGCAAGGCATTTCACTCCAGATTTATGAGCGTACACGTCCTCCGGAATGCCGTCGAGTCCTTGGTCCAAAGGTGCTGCGTCATCAGACCGACTGGCCGGTGCAGCTCGGCGACTCGAGAATCGGATGCCGGGCCCCGGCTCGAGGTGGTGGACTAGCCGGGTGGTCTGGGCGACATGGAAGGCATTTGGTGTGACAGACCCGAGGGCTCTGTTGAGAAGATAGGAATTCATTCATTCATCAGCGCGCGTGTCAGAAGTAAGAGCGGAGTTGAATAATATAAGGTGAAGTGGAGAGTGAGAGTCGGATCAAGGTTGTGCCGGCGCATTATTTTCGGGGAACGCTGGATCTCCGCGTTTTTGACAGCTCGCTTTCAGGAGAGCCCAGAGGCGCCTGCCACTTCATCAAGATGCTGAGTGGTGTATCGCATAATCTGGCGCGAGGCGCTTTTCTCAAACCGCCTCATGAGACAACGAACGAGCCGCCCAAATCGCCGCAGAAATCAAACCCGAGATCGAAATACGAATCCAGGCTCAAGCCCAAGAAGTCGATATCAACATCCAAATCCAGGCTCAAGCCCAAGAAGTCGATATCAACATCCAAATCCAGGTCGAAGCGCAAGGCTAGGACCGATGAACCCGAGGACGCGCCTTCACAGAAGCCCATAAGACGCCGAGCTACTCTTTATGACGCGGTCGCGGGTATGGATCATGAGAGCCAATTGCTATTCCAAATGCTAACAGTCCCATTCTCCAGGCCGAGTCAATATCCATGGATTCCACCCTCCAGCACCGGTGACATCTAAATACCGAGACACAGCATCATCGGGAGCTCGTGATTTGCGTCCGGAAGAAGCCTTGTTTCGCTCAAAGACCCTGTTGAAACGATTCACAGAGAACGAGTCATACTTTGCCCACGAAAAGCTACCAGTAGACCGCCCGTTGCCCAGCAGTGAGATACTTGAAGCGGTCCATGCCTATACTGCGGACTACTACCAACACCTTGCGAGAAAGAGCGGCCGATATGACCATTACACCATGGACGAGACGGCCCTGCTTGCGGTTGGCATTTTGGTGGAGGAGATGGCCCGGGATTCTCTCGGCCAATGTGGAGACTTGGTCCTCTTGGAGGGGCAGTCGTCCGATGAGGATGAAGGTGCGACGAGCGACGCTACGACCGGCTCGCGCGGACGGAAACGGCGGCGAAGGAGTACTGTCGTGGATCACCCGATTAGCCAGCACGAACACCTGCGAGGCGTGCGCCAGAAGTTTAAGCGTCGCAGATTGAAGCGCTCAGACTCGAACGCAAATAAGCGAGTGACAGTTGACAAGACGAAAGAAGCCGAGAAGAACAAGACCGCGCAAGCCGAGACGTGATTTGGCCCGCAATGATGTTTTTGGCGATCCCGATTCAGCATGCATCACTTTCCCTAAATTGCCGCATGCACTACTCATGCCTTGTAACGTTGCCCTCCGCAGATCGTGGCTTGCTGACCATGGAGGAGGTTGACGCTGCCTGGTAATCCTTTGATGAATGCCTGGCTGACTCCGCATGATCAACAACCATGATGACCCCGTCGATCCTTGGGCATTCGGCCTTGGGCAGCAGGAGAGGCCCTACAGCCACCGAGGAGCCTCAATATGCATGCTCGGCTGATTATCACACGCCCTGCAGAAAGTTTCATGCTTCCCCACCTCCAGATTGGGCTATATGTCCCGCCTGCTGTTACATGACTTCCGAGGCCAAGGCTACTATCAACAGCGCTCGGAAAATCTGCAGCCCACGCGGCATCGGCCCGAGATTTGTGACCTGGAAGATTCTCGCATTGTGAGACCCTTGGCGTGGGGGGGGGGGTGCTCATCCGAATAGAGTCTTGGCTTGCTTGGCCTCTCATCTGATTTGACGTTGCAGATCGTCGAAGAAATCATCAAGATTACGAGGTTGAGAATCCGAGCTTACTTCAGTAGTGGCTTCGTTACCTAGGTAGGCAGTGAGCATGCCGTACAAGGCCTCGGGTGATATAGATGGACACAAATAATGACAAACCATCTCGTCGGCCGCTTACATCTCCATAATACGGAGGGAGTCTAGTTGAAGTCAATTGTAAGCCGGAATTGTTGAATGGGCGTAGTGATAATGAGGCAATTTTGAGCGAGGTGTAGACAAACTACGGAGAGGCCTGTCACACCAGACACTTCTCCCGCCGTGTGCCACCCGAAACTTGGCTTTCCTCCACTTCCTCCACCTGCGAAGGCTTAGCCCTCTCCTGCTTACCCCGAAGAGGACAAGTGCACCTCCATAAGCTTCCCTGATCCGAACCAACGAACAGGATTGCGTCAACCAGGGGTCCGGTGCGGGCCAGCGACTCCCGTCTGAAGAAATCATGGTACGTGGCCCCCTGCTACAAGTGACTCACAGAACCCCGGTGTAAGATGGGCGCTACTCGCAAAAGGGAAAGGGGGGAAATAGGCACTCGCTGACTGACGCGTCCCATCACAGCCCCCCAAATTGTCGAAAAGCGACAAGCAGGCCCTCATCGTGGCGCATCTGCGCGCCAGTGGCACCTGTCATACGCTCAAGGAGCTGGAGAAGGCCTTACCAGCCGTAGCGTCGATCAACAGCATCCAGGTGAAGGAATACGTGCAGGCGTTAGTGGACGAGGGCAAACTCCGGGTGGAAAAGATCGGCAGTGGAAACTGGTACTGGGTCTTCGGGAGTGAGGAAAAGCGCGAGCGTGAGCGCCAGTTGGCTCGGTTGCAGATGGAAGTGGAGAAGACCCAAAAATCCTGCGCCGATGCTGAAGCGGCCGTGGCTGCTGAAACCACGCGACGCCAGGACGAGATGGGCCCCGGCCTGGAGGACGAGCGACGGGCCTTGCGAGGCAGGAAAGCCGAACTTGAGACGGAGGTTCGCCGGCTCCGGGCGATTGCGCAGGGCGATTCACCGAGTCGCAAGGGGAGCCAGCAGCTCCGGAAGGAGATAGCGGAGTTCAGGCAGCAGGCGCTGCAGTGGACGGACAATTGCTACGTGCTAGAGGAATATGTGCGCAAATTGGCCGGCGGGGACCGGGAGATAGTCGCGGCGGTGCTGCGCGAGTGCTATGGAGACGAGTACGTGGACGGAGAGGGTCTGCGCGAGCTGGATTGAGGCAACAATCATCATCATCATCATTATCACAGAAAAGTCTTCGGGTAAGAGTGAGACGGACTAGAGTCCGGCCTCCTCCGGGGGGAGACGGTGAAAGCTTAGCCTAGGATGAATGGGACGCGCTGAAACGCGGTGATAGTCTAAGAATAATAAAGCATAGGAATCCAGCCCCGATGTCTAGGAAGGGCGGGAACTGGAGTCGTACTAGTTCGAACCCGCGAAGCTTGACCCAACAAGACGCGAATCGCAGCCTTTCTCCGCCATCCTCCTTATCGCGCGCTTTAGACTCTCCGTCCTTCGCCTTTCCTAACCTCTCTCCTCTCCATCCCCGAACCCAGTCTTGCGCCACATCTCCCGAGTCCCACATTCCTCGACTCTCGACGCTGGCGACTCTGCTGAGAATCGCCCTCTCTTCAGCCTCGCCCCCTCCGCCCCTCCCCTTCCTCGCCTCTCGATAACCTCCCCCGTCTCGGTACCTGGTTTTCCTCACGCGAGAGGTTCCTGGTGGGGGTGACCTCGCTCTATTCCGGTCTCGCGCTTCGGTGACGCTGAGAAACAATGTGGTCCAGTGGCCCTCAATCATAACCTCCCGCTCCTTTCCTCTCGACTGGGGGAATCTCTTGTCGACACGAACGCATACCGTGGCGTTTGGAATCGGACCGCACCAGTAGACTCGCGCTGGAGGATTCCCCTTTCCCCGCCGGCACTTGGTACTTGAGGTATTGCTCGGCTGGATTTCCTAGTGCAGGCCTCTGCTGCCTACTGGCCCGTTCCACCCATCCATACCGCTGTTCTGTTGTGCTCTAGAGGTGTCGGATCGGCTTGTTCGTTCTGACTTGCGACCTTTCGGTCCTCTCGCGCCCGCTTTCCGCCTCTCCGCCACGCCGTCTTGTATGGATGCACCAAATACGGCTGTGTGTCATGTCCTCCAACCTTCCTCCCAAGACCTCCACGCCGCCGGTCAGTCGGAATCGCAGTTCGTTCCTCTCCAAGTTTCGCTCCCCACTCGGCCAGCGCAATCGAAGCATCACCGACTTCTACATCGATCCGGATGATCCGTGGCGCTCGTACTTTCCCGGGGATATCATCAAGGGCACGGTGATTTTGACGGTTGTGCGGCCGGTTCGCATCACCCATCTCGTTGTCTGCCTCCATGGCTATGTGAAGGTCTTCAAAAACGCCGTCCCAGCGGGTGAACCCTCGCCGGACTTGGGTTTCTTAGGTCCCGGACGCGGCCGGCGAGGCGCAGAATATATGGGCAATGGCCTGGCGACCTTGTTCGAGGACGAAGTCGTGCTCTGTGGCGACGGACGCCTCAAAGAAGGCATCTACAAATTCCGGTTTGAGATGGGACTGCCTCCCTATGCACTCCCCAGCAGCATTAATGTGTGTGCTTTTTCTTCATTTCACTCGGGGCCTTTACTGACATGTTGATGTGTTCTAGTTTGAGCGCGGCGCCATTTCATACTCGTTAACATCTACCCTCACTCGACCCACCACCATCAATCCCACACTTACGTGCCGGAGGCGGGTTAACCTTCTAGAAAACATTGACATTGCCCCTTTTCCGGCACCCAAGGCCCGCGTTGTCACCCTTGAGCCGGTCTCGAAGCGCTCGAAACCCAAGGCGAAGGGCAAGTCAACCAACTCCGACCTGACAACAGCACCCGATACATCCTCAATAGATACCCCTGCTAGCGGTGCAGCTGCATCGGTCGACCACCGCCCGCCCCTGAGTCCTTCCCCTAGCAATGTCAGTTCCTCGAGTCGACCCAGCAATAGCAGCCAGAGCTTTCAGATCGCCAGCGACCCAAGCTCAACAAGCACGGGAGGTCGAAATAGCGAAGGTCGCAGTGCGACGCCTTCCATCTCGGATAAAAGCATTACAGCGAAAGCTGAGGTGCTGCGCGCAGGCGTGCTACCGGGAGACACTTTGCCTCTGAAGGTCACCATCAACCATTGGAAGCCGGTGCGCAGTGCGCATGGAATCATTGTCACATTATACCGGCAGGGCCGTATCGATTTACATCCAGCGATCCCCATCGGCTCACCATCAGAGGGCAAGAAGCCGACCTACGAAGACTGCTATCCACGCTCCCGGACCGGGCTCGGTGGACTCACCCTCGGGACAAGTCGCACTAGTTGTACGTTCCGCAAGGATCTCTCTCAGACGTTTGCGCCGTTGATTGTTGATCCCACTACCATGACCGCGATTATCAAGACCTCGATTCGAGTTCCCGAAGACGCGTTCCCCACCATCACCCGTGTTCCTGGAGCCATGATCAATTTCCGATACTACGTCGAGTTCGTGGTCGATCTCCGTGGCAAGATCACATCGCCCGATCGTTTCATCCCACGCTTCAACATGGTCTCGGGCGGCAGCACATTCTCGCCTAGCGGGCAGATTCTCAACCCAGCCGATGCGAATGGGAGCGGCATCACGGCCAATTGGGCTGGAAATATCCTCGATACGGATCAAATCCGCAGGGAGAAAGGTGTGATCTCAATGGCTTTCGAGGTTGTTGTTGGCACTCGAGATTCACAGCGCGGCCAAGCCAAGATCGAGCGGACTTTGTCCACCACTGCTGAATCAACAGCGTCCCACACTGCGAATCCAGTTCAGTCGGCATACGTGAATCCTGTCGACGGAGAAGAATGGTCTGAAGCAAGCCCAATGCCCAATGCGCACGCTGAACACGGCGCCCAGGATGACTATGGATTCTACGATGAAGCCCATTGGGTTGAGCATCCCGAGTACGCCGAGTACCCTGAGGAATATCCGCAAGCGTTGCATCCACCAGGCCCTATGATGGCGCACCCGGAGGTGGATGAGCCTGTAGATGAGAAAACCCGGGTGCGACGCCACGAAGAAGCTCTTTTGCCTAGTCGGCCTCCCGACGACGATGAAGCAGGGCCGTCCAACGTGGAAATGGCAGTGCCGACTGCACCCGTCTTGCCAGATGATCACCACCTGCAAGCTTATCAGCATCTGCCACCCCCAAATGCGGACGGAATGCCGCATACGGTGCGGTCTGCCGAGTCGCTACAGACTGTGGTGGTCAACGGTGACCCTGTCGGCCACGGCGAGCCTGCAGCTTCAGCAGAAGACAAGCAAGAGCTCGAGCGCCAGCGCCTCATGCAGCAGGCTAGTGCGCCTAGCGCACCGCCTGAGGAGCCTCATACCGAGTCCGGCGAGGGACCCAGTGCGCCGGTCTTTGAAGATGACCAGCTGGTTGGCGGCACGGCGCATGCCGACGAGTCCTTGCCTCGGTACCAACGATGAGAAGATGGATTTGCGATTCTCTATACCATTTCATGTACATTTGCATTCAGGGGGACTGGGCGAAGTTTCTGGAAAGATACCACTAGCATATTTACGAACTCATGGCGCCGGCGAAGGCGTTCGAATTGTACTATATCTGTCGAGTCTGCCTATCAGAGCGAACGCGTTGACATCCATAATCCACACTGCTTATCTGCCCGCGTATCGTGTGTCCACAGGTATCTTTTCGGGAGCCTTGGCGCCCGCTTAAGATTAATTGCCCTCGGCCCCTGTTCCCCTTCCCATTCCCTCTCCTGCTCCTCGCGTTCGCTCCCATCGTCCCTCTGCTCCCATCATGGTGTTCAAGAGCGGGTCGTTCGCGACCTTTCTGATCGTATGCCGTAAGTCTGCCGCCCCACGTTTCCCCCAACGGCCACCTCCAGCCCTGGAGGCCCCGACGACCACAACCCAAGTCACTAACCCACCGCCGCCAGCCACATGCTTCTTCCTGGGCATCATCTTCTCCCTCTTCCCCTACGACTACCCGATCCTGTGGTCGGGCGTGGCCACCCCGGCCTCGCACTATGACTACCTGGAAGCGCACCTGCGCTTCCTGCACGCCTCCCCGCCGCTCATCCCGCGCATCCTGCACATCGTGATCTTCCTCGGCCTGGCCGGCCTGATCACCAAGCTCTACCGCCCCTCCGAGTCGAACATGCTCTTCGACGGCGCCTCCCTCGTGCTGTACATGTGCGGCGTGACCGTCTACATCGCCAACATCGTCAAGGGCCTGCGTCTCGCCTCCGCCGGCCAGTACGGCAACGAGCTCGCCCAGTCCCCCGACGACAAGGACCAGATCCTCGGCCGCGAGGACTCGCTGAAGGTCCTCTCCGCCAGCAACACCATCCTCGCCCTCGTGCTGGTCGGCGTCTTGGCCCTCCAGGCCGGCCAGTGGTACGCCGAGCGCAAGGACGCGCAGGAATTCGAGTCGCTGGCGGACGGGAAGAAGGCGGAGAAGGAGGATGCTGGGGCTGTCAGTGCCAGTGCCAGTGCCACTGCGTCGGGGTCGGCGGCGGCGCCGAAGCCTGGTCGGCAGGGGAGCCAGCGGAAGAAGGGGAATTGAGGGGCTGGCCTCGGTTTTGTCTTTTGTTCGTTTGGCTTTTTGCTCTAGCATTGCCTGGGTTTGCTGGTGACTGGCTTGGCTGCTTGCTTGATTGCTTGTCTGCGGTACTGTCCGGCCTATGCAGAGGGTGTGTATTTCTGTTATGGCACTACGGCATTCTTCGAGTGGGACAAAAGAAAGGGAGGACAGGAAAGGAGGGAAAAGAGACATTCGCAAGGATGGTCCTTGCAGGGGTTCGTCTATGTACACAGAGTCCGCAGGGGCACACTATGATGGCATTTCTGTACGAGATATGAAATGGTGACCACAAAAAGATGGTTCAAGAAGAGAAGTATGTGAATGCAGTATTGGAGTCAATGTTTGTGGGTATGGACCGCAATGTATCACATAAATGATGGAGTGTGTTGTCACACCGCAGAAGGGGAATCATAGAATGCAGATCGTAAGATGAGAGTGAGGCGTCGTAGTCAGTGTTGGCGCGCACGAAGGAGCCAATGATCATGACCAGAAAAGAGTGACGGAGCAGAATTCAGGCAAAGGAAAATGGGCTCCGTGGCAGATCGGGTGAGCGCGGACTCAGTGCCTTTGCAAAGAGGTCTTCGCCGGACTCTCCGCTAGAGGTGCGCGCAATTGGGTCCATGGAGTTGAGAGCGGTGAAGCCCGTGGGCGTGCTGGCCTGCTGGGCTTCTTGGAGCGACTCGGGCGGGAAGTGTGCCACGGGCCTGAGAGACTCGGGGCCGGATGGGTTCAACTGCGAGCTCGGAGTTGGGGTGGGGTTTGTGTCTGGTGTTGGCATGGAGTGCGGTGCACGGTTGACAATGCTGCTGAATGAACTGAACGAGGATACAGCAACATCAGGAGACTGAGGAGAAAGAAGGTGTGCTGGGTTTGGGCCTACGCGTGTCGGTTAGCTTTTATATGCCCCAATGCTCAGTAGAAAACGGACTGCACTCACGATCGTTGGCCGACAGATCCTTTTCGCTCGTCTGCAATTTAAGGCCCTTGAGCTTATCACCCAGTTTTCGTCCGCTGATGGGCGACACAGGGGTCGCCGGGTACATTGAAGATGAAGTTGAGGAGTCATGGCTGCTTGCAACGCTGTCGGCGCCGCGCGACATGATCCCAAAGTTTGCCTCGATCCATTCCTTTTCCTGGAGGGCCATATGCAGTGCGACTCCCTCGGCATTGTGCTGGCATTCATTGCGGATCTCATCGTCGAGCACGCGCAGCCGTTTCTTTCCCCAGATTGTGTGTAGTACGCCCTTCTTGCCGGCTGCACGACCCGTTGCTCCCAGCTCAGGCGGGAAGATGGCAGGGAGGGGATTGAGCTGCAGGGTCTCCCGAGCCTGCGGGGAGGCCGTGGAGGCGCCATCGGTCTTATCGGTTGTAGTCTGGGGTTCGAATGAGAGTGTGACGACCGGTGGGATGGTGACATTGTACGGCAGCAAGAAGTAGAAGCGGCGAGTGTTGTCATTGGCCCGTTCATGTGCAGGGAGGACAGTCGTCTTGCCAGCCCACGAAACCTGCCACGACCCCTCTGAGGCGGAGCGAGTGATATCGTCATCCTCCCATTCGACCATGAGAATCTTGGTGCCATCGTTGCCCTTGCCCGCCTCGAATTCGAACCGAGCCAGGGCAGTGATGGACAGACTGCCCGCTTTGGGGCCACGCGGGGTCTCCAGCTCAGCGAATTCGCTGTCCGGTGTGAATGGAGGTCGTTCCTGGGCCATGATGGTCACCGATAAGAGCGATGAGGGCTTCTAGAACTCGAGCGGCTGGAGAATGGGGCGGGCTCCCGACTGAATCACGGGGCGCGGAGAGGCAAAGAGCACACGGAGAGCCGGGGGAAGCGAGATGCATGCGGATGGCACAGTAGAGGAGAGACTGCGGGGGCGCTGGCGATCGAGTTGCTGATCACGGGATTGCGGTGGTCAAAGGCGCGTGCCGCTTCGTGCAGTTTCATCTGGTTAGGGTGCAGTAGCGGGGTCCCTAATTATAGAACCGCCGCTTCTTGGCACCTTTTGTCCCGGCACGTCAAATGCCTCTACATACTTCCCCAAAGCATGGCCGAATTTCCTCACAGAGCCATTCGTTCCGTATATTCTACAGCAAAAATGAGATCTATGCAAATATCTGATCCAAACTTTGGGAGACCTGACAGGACTGCTTGTGATGGACTTAATTACCGCCCTGTAACCAACTAGGTGGTTGGAGATTTCTGGCCGCTACTATATCACTACTACTCCAGCAATGAATTTGTGTGGGGGACTGGGGGGTTCAATTGAGACGCCATTGCCTGGGCAGATTTTATGTCGCGAACGAACAGCAGTATCCCGCTCTCTCTGATGCTTTTGCTCCCACGCATGCGAATCAGTTGGCCCTGGGATTCTGGTGCATATAGTTAGCATCCGTAGTCCAAAACTAGGATAGTGACACATTAACTCAAGAGTGCATGTCAGAATTGAATTCGACCGTCATGCCTCGATGGACATGTTTGGGCTGTACTTTTCCACATTTGAGTCGAGAAGAATGAAACAAAGCAGCATGATTAGGGTCCTTCAAACCACTCGGCTTTCAATGAGAGCAGACTATACTAGGCCAATCTTGTGGCTAGACTTGGAGTTTATTTCTATCCCTAAAGAGAGAACAGAGTGCTCTAAGCGATATTTTTAGCTCGCCCAGAGATATGAGGAATCTAATCACAGCGATGTCTTTCAAGCGCCCGTCTTACTGAAAGTTGCAGGGAGAGTATCGTCCATGCTGTTAATACCTTCGTCTTGGTGGAACGAAGTATGGAAACGAGCCCAAGTATGATACTGTATCGTACACTTGCAAGGGATGGGTCAATCAGCTCCAGATCCAGCTGATGAGGAGACAAGCGAAGCGAGAGCAGAGTGACACCGGTGCAAGACCTATGCATCTGCTGGGTCAATGAGGATTGCGCAAAAGACGAACAGAGAGGGGTAACGCACGGCCACAATGCTAAAGGCGAGGAGCTATGCAGGAAAAGGTTCCAAGGCCGAGCATATATGTTCTATTTTTACCCTGTAGGGCGTGATGAGGAGTGTGAGCTTCGGGATTAACATGGCCAAGTGATTGGCCTGGGAGCCTGGCGAACTTGTTGGAATACCAGCCGAACGGGATAGATCACCCGTTAAGACGGAGATGGTAATTTGTGATAGGCTAGACTGACTGATAGTAACCGCTTGAGATGGGTGGTAGTCCGACGCTGGTGACCATAGTGCCTTCGATCACAAGCAACAACCTCGCCGACAGGGACGATCTGGTTCAAAAATAGCTCAAGGGCGCTATCTTGTGCTATTGTTAGATGGGAAGGAGATATTCCGCACATTGATTGAATAGTAGGTGCCAGTAAGGTGAGATTGACGGCCAGCCCCAGAGCCATGTCCAGGGCATGGGACTTTCCTGTCTGTGGAACGCATGCCCCTAAATGCCAATCAGTGGAGCCGGAGAGTGGTGCAAAGCGAGAAACTGCGACTCGAGATTGGCTAGTGCTTTGACCGGTATTTCTAGCTTTCGGTTCCTGTCTCAAAGCATCAATATACATATGTAGATGGATTCACTTTGGTGCCATCTTGTTGGAGGCTTCGAAGCTTGACCTGGGAGCGGATGTCAACAAAACACAAGGACACAACGGTCGTGAAGCATTTGCGCTGAATGTGGATTGCTTGTTGGAGTGAATTATCTGTAAGCCGTAGAAGGACTTCCCCTCTGTATGATATTGACATTGAAAAGAAGCATGACGTTGTGTTCCAAAAATATCACGACCCTGGATATATTTAGTCGGGCTAACGATGCAGGAACTACACCATTGCCACGAGAGCGGGGATTAGAGTCAAGCACACCCAAAAATAGTCGAGAACGATCACACCGCATAACTAGTATGTACGGGCACATCCTGTATACCCCTCATTTTTATCCGATTGCGATCATTCTGGCCATCCAATGAGCGGCATCTCTACAGACCCAGGTACCAAGCAACAACGAGAGAAGCACGTATTCAAGTCAAGTCTAAATGGCCTGAGAAACAAAAGAGTACTTAATTGAGGTGTACTCCTATTGAGAGGACTTAAGTCCACGAGAATTTGCAATTCAGTGCGTAAATAGTGTGCAGCAGTACCGGTGCTAGAGGTATATTCTCGTGAAGATGACAGTTAGATCAGGCGAATCGGTCACACTGGCATGGCAGCCTTGGCGCAAAAAGAAGACAGAAGGGGAATGAAGTGCGCCGCATGAAATCATTCCAGCTGACACCAAGTCCTCGTCCTTGTCCGATAAAAATAGTCGGCGGCTACAGCAGCCCTGAGCATGCACCACGTCACCTCACCCTCCACCAAATGCATGGATGTATAGCCAATAGCGAGTCTAGATAAGGCCCCACCGAGCACCAGGCGGGGTCCGAGTTTAATTCCCGGCATCCCATTGTTCCACTGTCCATATATGGAATAGCGCCGGCGCTTAATTGCATTTACCACGCTGCCGGGCTCCATCAACAAAGCCGTTGATTGGCTAGACGATCGTCGAGGTGGGCAGTATGTTATTTTTGTCTGGGTCTCTTGTGATGGCGACCAGAGGGAGGAACCAATATAAACACCGAAATCAATCAGGAAAATTGGGCGACGGTGGCTCAAGGACCGGAGAAAGTCTATTTCGAATAACTTGGCTGCCTGTGTACACCTTCGTTTTGTTTCTCACCCGCAAGACATGAGGAAGGGGCGTGGCCCTTGTATTTTTGCCCGAGTCTCTCAATACAAGGCGATTGTCCTGGCTATCGTTCTTCTTCTCCCCCGCCCTGACCGGCCGCGACATGCTATCAACCGCTGCTATTCAAAGCACCGACGATTCTGCTCAAAGTATGAAACGACCCCAGATACACTCCAAATGCCTGGGAGATTTTGAAACACCGTGATGGGGAACAAGACTCCATCTGGCAAATCGCAGCGCCTACGCCTCCCCCCCCCCCGGGACGGATTTCTTCAGCAACAATGTGAAACAAGGTATGCGTCTTGCTCCCCCAATGACAAGCCATGGTTTTACTGTCACTTCTGCACCCCCCTGCAGCGAAGCTGCCTCGGGTGCATCAGATTACTACGTAGGAATCGGACCTTGAATTCCCGCTCGTCGTGGTGATTGGCTAGTCGGATAGACTTGGGATCAAACCCTCTTTCACCTCGCATACGGGGTGAGAGACTGGGTGTGATTCTCGTACTTTATTCCTATATAGGCTGGAATGCCGTTTTTCCAGTAGTCGGGAAAGTGTGGCTCGGTATGTGATTGTGATCGATAGCGGAGCACCCCCGGAGCCACGTTATTTTACAGTACAAACCCTCGGGTTGTAATACAGAGGTGGGCGTATCCGTGCCAGTAATTTAATCTTGACCTCTAGGAGAGACGACTGTTCCTCAGAACGTACCTGGAATACACCGATATTATCTCGTAAAGATGAGCTCCAGGTCAAGATGCATCTGTCGGTAGTCCAGCATAGTGCAGTGTCTGTGCATCTTGGCGATGAGACCATACACGTTGTACCAACCATACTTCCCGGACCAGTACGGTCAACCCGAGATCGTGGCGCGATCGGTGAGTTGGTCCAATAACCATGACCTCCTTTGAGTAGTAGATGTGAGATTCCACACTGGAAAGCAGGATCATGATTCGCATGCGACCCTTCAATCTCGGGGGCCATTTGAGACGGGACGAAGGATCTCTCGATGGGTCTGTTGTTCAGAGGATCAATCTTTGTAACCTCAATTGAAATATGTAGTAGAAGTAACGCGAGCCACTGATAAATTCTTCCGGCAACAAAGCGGTACAACAAGTCCTCACCATCGCCAATGTCGGACACCTGACGTCGGTACTTTTTCCACCTTGACAGCCTTATGAGTTTATCATAGGCTGCCCGCGAAGAGCCGCCTCGCCGACACGTGGAAAGCTGGCTATCATCCTGCCGGGATGCCCACCCGGCAACATGGGCGCCAACACAAGCCGTCGACTCAACGCACGTAAAAGTTGTTGGTTTTCCTGCGGGCTAGGCCTAGTTTTGGGGGCTATGCTCGATCGTTACTCCCAGGAATCTCATCCATGTCGCCGCGTGGTCCAAGCGGAGGCTCCTTTGAACTTGCTCTGCCCTATCGCGTCGTGGACAGGTGTTAGTCCGGTACCCAAACGCTTGGATCCTAGTCTGCCGCGAGGCTTCCGATTTGACGCTCGTAGATGACGTGCGCAATTTTCCGAGAGGTGAGCTTCCTTACCCAATGCGCTGGCAAGGCAGATTTGCGTCGAGCCTCACAAGCCCACTTGTATCCCAGCACAACGTCCTTATCCTGTGGATCGATGGATCTAAAGGCGGGATGGGATGGCTTAGGGAGTAGAGATTTCAGAAAATTGCCATACTTGGGGGGACAAGATTGGATAGGATATAGATGGAGTTTCATTCAATGTGGCAGCTGCCTGTAAGAGTCGGTGAAAGGCCACTGAGAGCCATGACCCTCTCGTATGTAGAGATGTCCGATAGACGCCAGCATTCGCGAATCAGAATGAATTTCCAAGCCACCCGGGCACAAAGCGCATGCTGTAAATTACTGAGATGAAAGAAACACAACGTCGATCGAGACAAGAACACAAAGCAAGTCTGAACAGGAACCCTGGCAAAAAGACACGCGCGCTGTATGGTTTTGAACGATAACGCCTCCCCCGACGCCCAAACACCGATTTCCTTCGCTAAAAGCCCCTAACTGGCCAGATGCAATAACCAGGTATCATCACACGTATTCGAGATAAGAGTTCAAGCTTCTTTGGACTCCTTGAACTCTTTGGACTCCTTGATCTCTTTCACCTCGCGGCACTTGCGGCGTTTCCCTTTTGGCGGGGCATCGAGCTGGGTGCGCTTGTAGGTCACCGTTTGGGTAACGATCTGTTTCACGCTGACTGGCTTCCCAGTGGCGCTGCGTGGTGGATCATGGTAGCGGAACTTCCAATCCGATGCGGAGAAAGGCGACCGAAGAGGAGTTGCGCTTTTGGGAGAGTCCGTGGTAGGAGAGTACTTGAGTGAGTGCGGGATGCGAAGGCGGCGGGGAGCCGGGAAGCCCTTCTTCGAAGGCGCGGCCGACCCAGGTGTTGGAGGAGGCAACGACACAGTTGGTGATCGCACTGAAGGACTGAATGCAAAGGAACCACTCAAGGCGCTGGCCGGTTGTGACGTTGGCGAGGCGGATGGCTTGTCGATGAGAGGGAACTTGTGGAAACTGGCTCCTGCGCTAGCAGGGCTGAAGACGGGTGTGAGAGCCTCGAGAAACTCAGTGTAGGCCTTGGGAAGTGGAATGGAGGAGTTTGGGGTAAGCGGAGTGCACGAGTCTTCCTTTTTGATGGAATCGGAGACGCTGGAGGGGGAGACATCGTGAAGTTCCGAAGGAAATGTTGCGCTCTTCGGCGTCTTGAGAGGCGGGAGGATTGGTTTGGCGTTCGGCATATTTGCGCACAAAGAAGAAGAAGAAGAAGAAGAAGAAGATCCTTCTTGTCTTCGAAAATGGAGTCGAGTCGGTGCAGGTTCAAACGGGGAGGACCAGGAAGGACCGATGACGATTGTCGGCGTGGCAATTAAGTAGATCAGGTTGAAAGAGGGGAAGTCGGGGAAATGCAGCTGCGATCACCCAGCAGGACTGGTGGAAACAGAACACAAGCAAGAGCTGTAGGATTTAAGGAGTGGAGGAAAAAGAACAAGAAGGGGTCCGACGAGTCGCGTCAGGAGCCAGGAGGGAGTGTTTGGACTATATGGGCAGACACGACGGCGTACGACTGCTGGGGCGGTACAGTCCGGGACGGTACGGATACGGGCCTGCCGTAAGATTTCACGTCAGTTACCAGTCGGGCTGAACTGAGCCCGGCTTACCCCCATGGCCAGCCTTGGAAATCCTTCGAGAAAAGACCCGGCGGCAAGAAGGTGGAGACGGGTCGACTTACACTTTGCTATGAAGGGCTGAGGCACTCCAGATCAATCTAAGGATGGTGCACTGCCTTTGGTGCAGGGGTCAAAGAAGTGCCGCTCGTCAACAAGTGTGAACAATCAAAGAAAGACTGGACCGGCGAGGGTCAAGGAACGATGCAATCCCGATAGTGAAGAAGAATGACGATGTCTGGTTTTTTTTTCCCCAAGAAAACAGGGGAGGCAAGCCGGCATTTTTATAATTGTCGCTTTGGACCCTGGGCGTGCACCGTCTCGCTGGATCGAGTCGGAAAACTGTGGCCTTGAAGAAAACCATGGTGCTCCACGGCGCCAGTATGAGCAAATCGTTGTCGCGCGCCATCTGAAGCAACGCCCCTTTTGCCATGCTCCAGGAGCCGCCAAAGAAAGCGACCGTTGTCCTGGGCAACAGGCTATTTCCCAGGTCTTGACTTCCCCAGATAAGCTCTTGGTTCGTTGAATCGTTGACGCGCGCAGTTGTCCGTTCTGGCGGCGCCTCGCTTCAGGGGCAATCTATGTTTGAAACCCGAAGGACTCGTCCCTACGCGCTCTGGCTTATAGCTTTCGAAATATGGCATTGTCAATCCGATTGTGTTTTAAGCCGGTAGTTCAAACTGGACGCGCCGTTCGCCTTTGACATTGTATGGCCCTCATCCAATCATCCACATGGCTCCCCTGAACCCTGAGCCCTCTTCGCGCCCCCGCTATTCTTCAGGATGATGCATGTTATTAATAGCCCCATATATTCCCCTGCAGATGCGAGATCTGTGACAGGGACTCTGTTTATACCCTAGATAAACATCTGCAAGGGCTACCCCGTGGTGGAATCGTAATTCTTGACATGATGCTATGTCGCTGGAAACATCTGGGAAAGCGCCGCCAGAGTCCACAACGGTACTTTGTGTCTCGGGAGAGAAATATGCAGAATAGAAGCCACAGAAAGTGAAACCCAACAGATTTCTGGAAGCACGCCCAAGAGCCATTCGTCTCAGCAGCTCTGTCCTGGTATCTGTTGCTAGCCAGAATCCATCTTGGTATGGCATTTATGCACTTTAATGCCTCAAAGACCGCAGAATTGACTAATGAAGTTGAGGATTCTCAACATTTTGGCAGACGGAGTTGGCAAGTAATTATTACAGTATCATGAGATGAGTTCGTGGGGTGCAGAGAGTAGACAGAGAATGTGTATCACTTTAAATATGTTGAATTCGTATCGGATTCCCATCGAGTGCTGAGACAGGAGTGGATACGGCTGAACTCGAAGAGGTTGAGGGAAATAATGGTCTACTCTGAAGCCGTAGAAACAGGGCAAAAACCGATGAAGCGAGTTGTACTGAGAGAAGGAATAAAGAAGAAGAGTCCTAGGATGAGGCTATATACACTGCGCGCCAGGCTGCTTCAAGACATTCACCATCCAAATGCAGATTCGATTACTCCAAGCGACCATGGTGAGATGCAAGTATTGATGGAAGCTACTTTTTGATTCAAGATCGGGCCAAACTATGTGCTTATGGAATTACGAGACGTTTTACTCAAAGAGCAAAATTTGATAAGCTTAAAGTCTAAAATTCACGTTCACTGAATAACACAGACTTAAAAAGAGCTCAAGACCTCGCAGAGGTACACGCCAGACACCAGCCCGTCCCGCAGTATAAGAATGGCAAGTAGAAAAAAGAAAAGGAAATCATGAAGAGGAATGCAGGCTGTAAGCCTGTGTTCCATGCAACAACACCTGGTCGCCGAAAGGGGTATCTTTTACCATCGAGGTAACATAAAGCCAGCATGAGGAAAGCCTCACGGAAACATAACAGCGCGCAATTTTGAGTTGGTTTAAATGAGAAGGTAATGCCAGTTGTTCCGCCGCATAACATCCCGCCAGTGGACTTGTTGCCGCTTGATCTCACGTCCGCCCAGAGTGGCGCCGGCGCCAGTGGGGGAACCGGAGTCTGACCGGTCCAGTCTGGAGATAGGACTGGTAAGCGAGGAGTTGTAGTCATCATTGGAAACGCCCTGTGCATCCATTGGGTTGTCTGTCAGTCGCCAGACTTCCTGGAGGAGACGATACATGCGCCCAAAGCTTCCGAGGTCGGCGTGGTCACCCAGAAAGGCCGCTCGCTCAGCGAGGACCACCCGGAATTGGCTGGAAGGAGCGGTGAAAACACCGACCATGAGGATGGGCCAGACAAGAGAGCGGTCAAAACCATTGGGGCCTGCTGGAATGAACTGGAGAGCGTTTGTGACTGCGGAGGTCAAGTTCACGATGGTGGGTTGGCTGCGGTCAAAGCCTGGGACCAGGCTGCATAGGTAGATCCGGGCTGCAGTGCGGAACATGTAGGACATGGTCTTTGTCAGAGCTTCGGGGCGAATTGACCTAGTCGATGGGGAGTAGGGGTTTTCTAGAGTTGGATCGGCCGGCTCGGTGTACTCCAGTTGACGTCCAAGCGCCTGCACATGGGAACAGACGGTGAAATCATCAATCCGACCCTCGTTCTTCAAGGAGTCCAGACAGGCGATCTCCGAGATAAGATACATGATTCGATCGTCGCATCCCATTAATTCGCGTAGACCCGTTGACGTTCCGCTCAGGTGCTTAGACCGGTAAGTGTGAGCAAACTGGGGTGTCTTTCCCACCATGGTCGAGCCGAGGATGTCGATCCAGGAAGTCAAACCCATGCTGAATGAAGGGACCATGTAACCATTGACTGATTCGAGGGATTGCGAGGGAAGCCCAAGCCTGTTCACAAGACTTGATGCTGCCTGGAAGTGGTCGAACCATGGGATATCTGGGAGGTAGTCATCCGATGGACCAACAGAACAGTGGAAGAAGATCATTGCAAGTGTTGCATCCAGGATCTCTCCATGATTGACATCTTCTCCCAGTGCTTGACACAGCTGAGAAATGGCTTCGTAACGGTGGCGCATAATTTCGTGGTCAATTTGCTCTCCCGCTAGTCCTTCGGTAGTCTTGAGATGAATAGCAGCCACACTCAGACAGCAATGGAGGTAGCATTTGTTAACTTCCAGAGCGCGGAGGATAGCCTGAGCTCGGAGGTGGCCTCTCTGGTGGGCCTCCAAGACAGGAAATATTTGACGCAACACATTGTGAATGAAGTGGTCAAGAAGAGGACGGTCGAGATCGCTAACAGGAATGTTGCTCTGCAACCATAGATGAGACTGGTCAACAGTTGGATCAATTAGGCCGGGGTTCCTTGCTTGAACATTGGAGGCCTGGTTGAAATACTCCTCCCCAAACCAGTCCTCGCCACCAATCGTCGGCAGCGGCGCGCTCAGTTGCGGGGGCGCAAAAGTACTGAATGTGGAGGTTGAAGAGTCATGTCGCATTGGGACATCATTGATAAATGTTTGCCGTTCTGTCCTGACATCAATCTCGTACGACGAAGGGGCATAGGGTCCGTAAGGAGCGGTTCCAAGACCGGGAGTAGGAAGATGGGACGAGAACACGTCTTGTGATTCTGCAAACATGGGACGGTTGAAGTCATACACGGGCGACACCGATGTGGGCGACGAGAGAGATTGATGACGGTTGCGATAGATGTCTTCGACAAGTGCTATGTTAGTTCAAACGATCAAGGTGTGATAAGAGGGTTTGCGCTCAAGCTTACCAGCATGGGTTGAGCTTCGCTCAATCGACTTGGTCTGCTTGATTTTGTTTTTGATGCGCTCCTTTTGGGCTTTTCGCTGCTCCGTGTTTCCCCACCATACTGGACGTTTGTATTCACAGCGGACGCTGAGATTGACACAGGCGCCACAAGCAGGGTGAGCTTCATCGCATTTCTTCCGGCGCAGACGACAGGTAAAGCACCCTGTTTCAGTGTTAGAGATTTCAGCGCCTTTCGAGGCGTGGAGGAACTCGAGCGAAGGTCGCATCGCAAATTCAGAACGTACCGGATCGGGACCGCTTGTGTACTTTGGCGTTTGTCTTATCTCCAGATGTCGAAGATGTGCGCTGAGCAGAGGATGGCTGGGAAGAACTGCTGGGATTGCTTGGATTGCTCGAGGAAGCGGCAGAAGTGGTTTTCTTGGTCGACGGCATGTTGATTTGATGGGCACCGAACGATGGCGAGCAGCAACAGGAAGGATCAAAAGACAGGACCCAATCGTAAATACTGCGCGTGTGGTATTATGGTAAAGCTGAACCAGCAGGCTTTACCGTCTAAATAATAGAGAATGAAAGAAACCAGGGGTTGACCGTGCAACTGAAGGATGATGAGGAAATCCAGACTAGTAGCGGAGGGATAACAGAAGCTTTAAAACTCACGATAGCTCTGCGGATGAACCACCGGCTGTTTCTATTTTGGAACCCACCTGCCTATCCACACGCTAGTAGACCACCTGCAGGATCGGGATAATTGAGGGGGTTGTTGGTGATGGTGTTGGGATCATCGCCGAATCTTCCTTGGCTGGAAACCAACATGCGAGAGCGACGAATCAAAGCCAAGATAACGGTAGCTAAGGGTGCAAGAGAGTTGTTGGAAGCTAATTTTGGGACAATTAGCCTGCTTTTTTTAGTGCCATAGCGTTGTGATGGCGGCATTGGCGCCATGCACATCGAGGTCGAGCTCCTCGAGGGACTGGATGGAGATAGCCCAGTCAGGACCGGCTTTTGTGCCTGTGAACAGGGGGACTGCAGATGACCCATACCTTCCAGCCTCCTCATTGGACCTGGTCTAGTTTTGGTAGCATCCGGCCAGGTCCCCGCGCTGGCGAGTCCACTCGCGCATAGTTCCCAACCAACACTCCCGAGAGAGTTGTTGGTTCTCTGATGATGCAAGGCCATGGAAGAGCACCTGTTCACCAGAGCATTTCACGCGCGCGAACAGAACTTGCATTCCATGAGGGATTATTCTCCGCAATGCTGGAAAACCGGGCAACCACCGGGAGTGTGATCGGCGCGGAGTCCAAGGCTGACCCTGACCCGGCACAAAGTCCGTCAAATTTCTATATTCAGCAAAATGCCGCAAATTCAATGACGGAGCCAGCAGCCTGATCACTCCCATGCAACGTCGATAGGCGAATGGTCCTTCGCTAGCAGAGCAGTCATTTCCAAAATGGTGTGGGGAGGATCGTCCCCAAGCCGTGACTGGCTCGTGGATGATGCGTGGTGTGACTGACGGAGTGGAGCAGGTCAAGCTTCGCTCCCTGGCCCAGCCATTGGCTCAATGTATCGGAAGTTGGAAATTGGCCATTGCTGAGGATGGCGTTCGGAGAACCGTGATAGGCGCAGAGAAGAGAAGTTGCAGGTCCGCTAGCGATGCACGGACACGCCCCGGCGGGGTGTGTGATGTGATAAGATCGCCTTAGTGCATCTCCCCAACTTTTTAGCTTGCAGATGGTCCCCTTAATTAGCAACAGTTAACCGCCCTGATGAATGTGAATGCAAGCTAATTTCCCCCTCTCGCCGAACTGTCCGTCCATTCGAACAGCTAGGCGGCACTGTTGCGGTGATACCTGAACGCCTCCTACGCTACTTTAAGGCCAATTTACTATTAATAAATTTGTCGGGACTGGTAAAGGTTCCCAGAATAGCAGGAATTATCTTGCATTTGATCGGCCGCCGGTCATTTGCGCAGCACGCTGCAGCGCAGACTATGTAGTTTGCCGTCCAGCCTTGGCCTATCGTGCCCCATTGTTGTCCCCGATCTGCGACAGTCTGTCCAGGGACAGGTCTTCTTTGGACCTGTGACTCATTATCCGATGGAATCATAATATGAAAAACATCCTCGAGCATACAGAACCCATAGTTCTAAACCCGCCATGTGTTGCTTGCCTTGTTGGGCCCAGGAATACGTAGATGATTTTTAACCCTCATGAGAGCCCCCTCGGCCCCATTCATGATCTCATACGACACCCCATGGCTTGCAGGCCTTCGGATGTGCCCAGCCACCTAATATTTCCCATAATTTGGAGCTGTTATCAGGGTGTCCATTAGCCTGCATTGACCGGGAGAGTGTGATGTTGGGATTCTACAAGTTGTGTTGGTTGGATATAATCGGCGGCTCTATATCGTCCTACATTCGAGCAGCTATCCGAATAATGGCATACGCGCGCGAATATACAACATACTTCGACGTAAAACCAACAGACAGTTGCCGCCCTAAAGAGTGCATGGCCAAGGTTGTCCCAAGTCAGGCACAGACCCCGATAGTTGGAACCAACGTTGGATTGGGAAGGGAGAGATGGTACATGCAAGCCAGGTCTGTCGCACGAGGGCTTTCCTGCTACACAAGGTGCTGCACGCTGCCGTTCCTCGTGCTTGACTGACTCTGATCGCTCACTTTACACACGAATCAATTTCTGAATTCCCCTGGATTTCATACGGGTTGCTTTGCTACGTATATTCCAGGCCATCGTGACGTGACGACCGGCCGGTTCTGGCGACACCCAGTCCGAGTGGTGGATCGAATGTTGGCTGTTTGTTCTTCTGGGCCAGCGCTTGTGATCAACGCTGCACGACCACTAGACCAAGTATACCGCTGCTAACAGCCCGGGATGTTGGCGCTGGAAGGCGAAATGTTGGTTTTCAAGGGGTCTCCAACGCGGTTGCCGAGCAGACTCGATGGCAGACTGCATGGTACAGGAATATCGAACCAGATTGCTCCAGCCAGATCAGTGCCACATATGGGGTTTTGAATGGTTAGCCTTTTTCCACCCTGATTCAGGCAACCTCGTGGGCGTCCACAGTAGATCAGTCACATCCGGACCAGAACCCTCCATGCGAGAAGGCTACACTTCTAACTCTTAGCCAGTGGGAAGCCATCGGGTTCTGGGACTCCGAGGGAACCAGTCATACTAATACCTCATCCACATACATTATACAATTCAGGCCTGGCGTAGTCCCGTCTCTTCTCGCTTACACTGGGATCGGCGGTGTAGAGGCCAAGGTTACACCGAAGCCGAAGCTCGCCAGCTCCCCGTGTTGCGACTGGGGTGAACCTCCTGTTTAGTACGTGCAGATCAACCGTTCGACGACGGCTTCGGCAGCGTTTCCCGGGCAGAGAAGTGTCGGTGTTTGCCGAAGTAAATCCGTGCACGGTGGCTTCATGCCTTCACATCACATATCACGGTCAGGAAGTACGTCATGTACGTATGGTAGGGATCAAGAAAGCCCCGTCGGGTCACCAACCGACGCTCGCATCCAACCTCCCACTAAAAGAGTGATTGGAGGAACGCCGTCAGCCAGGATTTCAAGAAGTCGGTGATGGTCAATCCGATCCCGATCGTGAGCCACTACCAGTCGACCCCCACAACGTGGAGAACACGACAAGGGCCGTGACTCGAGGATGCAGGGTTTGAGCAGCGACTAAATAAGCCAGGGTCGAACGAGGTTGGAGGAGTGCGGGAATGGCAGGGCGCTAATTAACGGCTGATGTATGGTCGTCACACTCCTTCAGACAGGGCGCCAAGTGGAGACGACCTTCGCCCGATCAACGCTGCTGCTGCACGGTGAGCGCTAACTGCAGGCCAGTCACATCCCCCGCCTCGCAGTCAGACAAACTTCAACAGGCGCCTGGATCACACTTAGCAGTCGGGACCGAGCCTGTCAGCAGCCAGAACGGCCCCCTGCTGCATGGCGCACCAGTGGTGAACCGCCATCATTGGCGCACGCCAGGACGGTCGAGCTGCTTCACGACCTGAACTACTGCACGCTGGTCACTCGGCATCACATCGCAACCCTCTTTTCTCGTCGGTTTCCTAGCAATTTGTCTCCGTTCATGCCTGCTTGGAGACTGTGTACTGCCGCTGTGTTTCACTATCCTGCATGTCACGGATATTCGTCCCGTTCGAATAGTTCGGGTTGGCCTCGTTGGACTCCCTCGTCGCGGTTGCCGCCCTTCCAGCGCATCGTGTTTCAAGTCTTCCCCCGCTACTGCTGGGGATACGGTACATATACCTCAAATCCCCATTTGCGTCGCGAATCTCACCTTGGCTCTTCAGATCTTCCCCCTCCGTGGTCTAGATATCCCATCCTCACTTCGGATTTAGTCTAGTTTTGATTGCATTGAAACTGGATGGTCCAGCGTTGACAGGCTCCCTCTAACGGCATTTCCAATTTCGATATCACAGCCTGTCCTTGAAACTGGCAGCCCATTTTACAGTGAAATCCAGCGGACAGTCTGCGTGCAGCTGCGGCCATGGTTAGTCAACCGCTTCAAGTGCCACAAGTATATTCTGACTCGGTTAGGATTCACTACGTTTCCGGCGAAAGGCTGTGCCTGCTTCGCTCAGCATGAAAAATCATGAGCGGTTTTATCCCGCGAAGACGTTTGTCCACCGGCGACTGTCAAATGGCACGGATTTCGCCGATACCGATTATGAGGCGAGCGATTCGGACGAGGAATCTCTACAGCAAAGCCTGCAGTCGGTAAGCAGTCCCAGACTAGCCAATGGACCTAGCCGCAGTGTTGCTAACGACGAGCCTACAGCTTGCTTATGACAGCAACACTACTCTTTCCTCGCCGGAACTTCCAACCCCCGACGATGTTCCGAGGAACAAGGTGGCCATGCACCTCGATAAGTCGACGGTGCGAGGACCGAATGGTCCACATCTGTTCAGAGATTCTCGGGGATCCTCGATATATGAACCGTCAACAGCGGAGATCGATCTCTACTTCGAGCGATCACCCTTGCAGACCGAGTTCTCCCGTTCCATTGATACGCCCAACCGATTCCCTTTCTCTCCCAATACCCCAAACCGATTCCCCTTCTCCCCGAAGACCCCAAGGGCTTTTACAACGGTGCATCCGGATGTGTCCCAAGTGGACGAAGAGGAAATTCGCACTTGGAAGCCCAGCCAGGTTGCTCACTGGCTGTACATTGCTGGCTACAACGATGCGGTGATCGAGAAATTCATTATGAATGATATCAATGGCACAGTTCTCCTCAGCTTGCAGACGGATGACCTCAAGGAGCTGAATATCCATTCTTTTGGAATCCGCCACCAGGTTATGGCTTCGATCGATCACCTGAAGAATACCATGCTGAAAGGGGGAGCTCCACCGGCGGAGCTTTCGCCTTCACTGTCACCTTCCTTGTCCACAGGACGATCTTCTTCCCGCCGCTCGTCTCCCAATCGGCGTTCTTATGTGATGTCCGTTTCTCCAAATGGTGAGATTCTCTCAAACCGCATTTATGGACAGGCGGGCAACCAAGTTACTCAAGCGGAGGCTGTCTCCATCGTTGGTATTGAGCAGCTTCTGCCCAAGCCACACAACTGCTCCAAGGGCGAGAACTGCCCAAAGTATAAGCGGCGCCAACAGCAGCTAGAAAGGCTTGCTGCCGAGTACCCTGGAGCTGTGATTGCGGATGGCGCAATCATCACTGGAAGCCCTGGAAACCCGGAGACTGCCCGCAACTTGCTGCGACCAACCTCCGATTCGCAGCCCTCGGTGGTGGCCTCCTCAGACGTGTTTGGTCCCGGCCAAACCCCAGGTGCTAGACTTTCTGAAGCCGCATTGAATGAGGTGCAGAAGCTGGACCCCCAAGAAACTATTCGCAATTTCCTCGGGTATCAGCATGTTGATGGTCCCCAGAAGCCCGGGGCGCCTAGTCTGGATACCACCAACCTGCCTCCTCCTGAGCCTTTTCCTGGTCTCTCGCCACCAAACGTGCAGCAGAACAATATGACTGCTCATCTTCGCAATCTTCCCAAGTTGACGATTCCCACCAGCCCCAACACGGAAGACATGACCACTGCGGTGACTACCAACCACTCCATGACTCCCACCCGGACGTCGCAGACCTTTGGCTCTCCTACCGCAGTCCAGCAGTACGGTCCCTTTACTCAGACAGGCACCATTGATTATTACCGTCAGGGAACCCCATTCTCAGAGATGGACGTTCCCATAACCGCCATCCCCAACGGCCCCGTTGCTCGCGAGACATCTCAGTCGGTCCCCCCTGATATGCAGTACGGAACCCTGTTCCCTCCATACCGGGACCCCATTGCCTGCAGCGCGGCTGCTCGTCCTCGGGCTGCCACTGCTCTTCGCCGGGTCCAAGAGGGCCGGCCCCTAACTCCGATCGAAAGCCCAGCAGACCTGATCCGCAGTCCCCGCGCGCAACAGCACGGATCGACCGCTTCTCAGTCGTCTCTGGCTTCTGACCCGGACGTCACGCACAGCGGTTACATGAAGAAGCGCAAGACCACCCGTCTGCTTCGCCACGAGTGGCAGGATGCCCACTTCACGCTGCGCGGCACCAACCTGGCCATGCACAAGGATGAGTCCGAGGCCCACCGCAACTCGCGTGCTCTGGACATCATCGATGTCGATGACTACGCCGTTGCGTGCTCGTCGCTGGCGACTAGCTCCAAGCTTACCGCTGCCTTCAAGCGCTCCATCCTCCGGGGCGGCCACAGCCTCGGCAGTGGTCGCGATGAGGCTGCCTTTGCCTTCTCACTCATCCCCGCCTCGAAGGAGAATGACAAGAAGGCCCTTTTTGGAAACAACAATGTTAAGAGCCACCACTTCGCGGTCAAGTCGCGTGAACAGCGAATTGACTGGATGCGCGAGCTGATGCTCGCGCGGGCCCTCAAGAAGGGCCGCCAGAGTGGTGAAGATATCCTCGTGAACGGAAACATGATTTAAGGGGTTTTGAATGATTTCGTTTTCATCCTCGTGTACGCGTACCAGTCATTCGATGCTGACTTCTTTCGTTTCAAGTATCTTCTTGTCCTGTCCTTTCATTTTCAATTTCTCTTCTGCTCCCTTCTCTCATCATTGATTTGGCGCATCCTTTGGTACACCTTTCTTTTGTGGATCGGATGAACAAAGACGCATCGTCGCTGGACGGCAAGGATACACTGATACCCGGTTTTGATTCAGATAGTTAGCACTGTAGGCCCCGAGGCAACTCATCAGCATTTTAATTGAGTTATTCAACATTTCACTGCAAAGTAGAAATCCTGGCACTGTGTTCACTTGCAAGGACGATGGAAACGGTATAGGCCTCCATTACAGGCATGGGAATGTATTTTCATTCACAGTTTAGAATGCAAGTTCAGTCTATCCACAGCCGGCCCCGTCTCAGGGTAGATCAGCCCATCATCCTAACAACGATGTATGCCCACCCATCCCCGTAAGCCGAGCTTCGCACCACCTCTTCTATTGGAGCAGACATGGGAAGCACAGCGCCATGCAATACCGGCTTCGCAAGCACAGGAGTCCTCCGACTGGGAAACAGATTTGGAAGCAGTGTATTCAAAACACCGCCGATAGTCTGCGGTTGCGTACTCGGGCTCGCACGAGAGCCGATGAATTGACTCGATTGAACGCTGGATGTTGGTATGGATGGCGGCAGCGGTGACTGAACCACCTTCAGCGACGACGATTCCTCCTCGTCTGGCGGAAGGGGGAGAAAGATGCGAATCGGGACATTACGAAACGGCTGTGACGGCGGAGGGAGGAGGGTGTTGGAGATGCGCTGGAAGGAGGGCAGGTCGACTGTTTGTCATCGACAGGGGTTAGTGTGGTAGTTCTTCTCTGGGAGGGGCTCTGCAACAGGTCGGCGCTCACCATTCTCGACGGCCTTCCAGAGACCAGACGAGTCTTCCTTGGATAGGCTCATGATGCCCTTGGCTGTGCCGTTGCGGAGAAAGTCGGCTTCTTTGACGCTGTTGATGAACGCGTCGTTCATGACCATCCCGTCTGCGTCCAGGCAGACCAGATCCTCGGCGGGCCAGTTGCTGAAATGAACAGTCAATCGCCATGGCAGCGGGGATTGCTCATCCCCGCCTGTTTTGGTGGCGGGATCCACCCCGGCGTAGAGGTCGAACAGCAAGCCGACTGGATAATGCCATTTCAGAGGCACGCCCTCAAAGGCAAACCAGCCTTCATGATGTTGACGGCTAGGGTCGATCAGAAACGGCGAGAAAAAGGCTCGGAGCTTTGGGAGCAATGAGGGGAGATATGACACCCGAGGAAATGAAACCTGATAAGTATCAGTCGATGCCCTTGGTCTAGGACTCCAGACAGCAATCGGGGAGTTGTACAATGTATGGATCGGTCTTGTCGTACACTCGACTCTCCGAAGGAGCAAGCGTGATCTCGAGTGGGATCTGCCCGGCCCAGATGCTCTTCTGGATGGTGACCAGGGACACCTGGTTATCCATCTTGTCTGGCACTGGTCGTCCGGATCACTTCACCTACGTTTCTAGTCAACGATCAGTCAGAATCCCAACCAGGGTGGATGGTCTCTGCACGAACAGCTAGTCGGGCTTGCAGTGGTCTGCCGATCCACACGAGGCGCATATCATGAGTGAGCAAGGCTATGTGATTGCGACGGCACCGTTTCGGAGAAAAACATGATCCAGCCGTGTGCAGTCACATAAGCTACGAGGTAGACTCCACTGTCGCTGGTGATGTTGATGTGGATGTTGATGTTGACGAGAAACGCGGTGGGAAGTCACGGCGCGCACGTGATTGTGCCTGAGGCAGCCAGGTCAGTAGACAATAATGATAATTGATGCAATTCTATTTCATTTCGGCTCGAGTCTATGGCTAATTATACAGAGTTCTATATGCATCCTTAGGCGATCGGGTTCTTCGTTTGGCCGGCAAGCAGCGCCTCCAGGCCAGCAATGTCCGCGACCGTTTCCAGATTCAGCACCAGCTTCTCGATCGCGTCTCTCCTCTGCTCTTCGATGATTCCCCCTGTAAACGTTCGGAACTTGTCGAGAATCTCCTCATTGGAAAGGCCGGGCGCGACATCCCGGGGCGCTGCAAGAGTCTTGACAGCTTCGCTCCCGTCCTTGAAGGCAATGGTGACTCGCTGTTCGTACTTCTCGCCCAGTTCAGGCGTATGGAAGCACTCCGTCTTGTCAACCAATCCCCAGAGAACATCTCGATCCAGCAACTCATGACGGAATTCCTGGGGTGAAACAAGTCGGTCGACGAGCTGGACCGCCGCGACATACGAACAGGACATCTGGGCGCCGGTCGCCGTCAGCGGACGCTGGGCCTTCCAGCCCCCGTGCTTGAAAGCGGCCTCGGACATCTCCAGCTTGATGCTCACGATATCTTCGACATTGCTGAATTTTTTAGGGAATTCCTTCTGTAGTGCAGCAATGGCGTCGGCGGTGCAATGCGTCCCCGCCATCGAGGCATGCGATTTCACCCGGATGTCGTCGCACTGCCAGGTTTGGTTCAGCTCCTTGGTGAGCTCCTGCGGCAAGAATGGCGGTTCCTTGCCAGAGTTTGCTCCGAAAGCTGCCAGGAAGCCACCGTACGGCTCCTCGATGACATTCTTAATCCCGATATACCCGCTCTCTGCCATCAGAGCAGCGAACAGGCCGTTGCGCGCCGCAAACCCGTGTTGCATGCGCTTCACATCACTTCCGAATTGCGCTGACATCAGCCCGCAGGCCTGGGTGCAGGCCATTCCCAGCGCATCTTCAATGACATTCTCTGGAACCTGAAGCAACTTGCTGACCGCCGCTGCGGAGGCAGCATGGCCGAATACCGTGCCGGAGTGCCAGCCCCTTGAGAGCATGTGTCCGCCGTAGAGACACTGTCCAATACGAGGGCCGGTCTCGTAGCCGACAATTGTCGCAAGTAAAAAGGAAGCCCCATCAAAGGTCGAGGCGCGTTGGGCCTTTTTCTGGCTGGCCGCGGCCAGAAGTGCGGGAAGCACGACAGAGTTGGAGTGCAAGGGAGCATGGATATGCCAGTCATCGAGTTCGAATGATTGAATTTCGGTTCCGTTTAAAAGTGCTGCTGGCAATGCGCCGAGTTTCTAATGTCGTTTTTAGTCTCAATTGCATGCCACCGGAGCCAGATATATATACCCTCTCATACCCCCAAACCACACAGTCGCCTTCGGGCTCGATCGCGAAGATACCGTTGGCCGCTTTCTCGGTCCATGGAAGATGGGCTCCAACGAGCCCGCAGCAGATTCCGTCGAGGATGAGGTACTTCGCGCGTGTCCGGACATGTTCCGGGATGTCATTGAGCGACAGATTGTGGACCCAGGAGCAATACTCCTTCGTCACACCCGGGGTATCGCGCGATGGGGGTGACATCGTGATTTGGATATCGGAAAACAGCGGCTAGGAACGTGCAATTGACTATGTCTTCTGAATCGAATAGAATCCTGGTTTGGAGACATGCCGACATGCAGCAATTCTCTACTTATTTCAAGGCCGGCCGGGCCGCGACCGCGATCTCGCAAGCCGCAAACGGCCCGAGAGATATGGTCTCGGTATGCGGAATGCCACCAATTCACCGACGGCTACGAGCTATGATATTGACAGATGATAGTCCTGTGGTATATAGATAGAGACCGGCAGGTGGTCATTGGGGCAGGGTGGAGTTGGGAAGAATCCTGGAAGAGACGTCAACTTCGAGCAGGGGAACCACCCGAACGATCACCAGAAGAGCAACCGCGCTAAGAGAAAGATCAATTGGAAATTGCTCTTTTGTTGTCAACCACGCACTCTGCAAGAATCTGGTCTTCCGACGCAAGGCCTCCCGAATACCGCATGCCCAGCTCGTCGCTGCTCACCGGTGATGTCAAAATGGACGAGCTCGGCTTTGCATACTCCACTTGGTGTCTGCGCCGTGTTGTTGAAACCCGCCCGTCGCCCCCCCCCCCCCCCCCGAGCATTCCCACGCGGATCTTCTGCAGTCGGTATCGACCGAAGGAGAAGGTCAGCACGAAAGGGAAGAAAAGGAGCCCGCTGGGGTTGATGGGATTACCCCGGGTACTTCATTTTCCCGCATACAACCCCCGCAGATTGGCGCTGCTGTTGCCTTTTCTATGCGATGTCAACGGTTGATGACGGCCCTATGATGGATTATTTCCCGAGATCGGGGGTGACCATCAACTTTAGGTCAGCGGAATGCATCCATCCATAGAGATGTACATATGTGCAACTCCAGAGTCCGGAGTGTGGAGTGCATCAGTTCGTCTCCATGGGGATGAGACCAATCATATCGCCGAGTCGAGGCGGACGCGTTGTGCGATACTGGCTACTGGCTACTTCGATCGATTTCAATCCCGTTTATCCCTTCATCCTTCATCCTTCATCCGGCGTCGGCATAACTCCGGCCTCCCCACCGGGGCAAAGAGTTCTCCCTGTGGGCCGCGCTGAGTTTTCCATGGATCTATACTGGACGGAATCGCCCCGGGAGTTCTGTCGACGAGACTTCGCTGCCCCCCCGTCTACTCTCCACACTCCCCCTTCCGCTCCATCCGGGGACAAAAGGATACGCCCCTACAGCATGCAGGTCTTGTGCAGCATGTGGCGAACCAGTGCATTCACCGAGATCTCCTCCACCAGGGTCCTTCCGCACTCGCGTGCAACGGGTAATTGCAAGGAAATCCTCAGCAGGTAAACAGACTTGTGCCTCGTGGGCCATGTCATACACACGCTGCCATTGATGCCCCATCCATTGGATATATGGCCTCGCAACACGAGGATGATCACTGGAGTTCTGGCCCGCGAAGACGAACTTCTTTTTCAACCCTGGAAATAGGATTCCGGCTTAGTTATATAGGCCAATCGTTGGCCCCGGCTGAACGTTTCAACCGGGGAAAACGCTACCCCGGGCCAAATGCTCACCCCGTGGGATTGTAATCCTAGCTGTCGTAGCCTCACTTCCAAACCCCATACTGCCCCGGATAATGGGGCCCTACGCGACGTAGGGTGTGGGGAGCGCTCGTTGGGGAGACTTGCACACCCACTGGGGAACGAGACATTACTTAGAGGCCGTCCCGTCTCTTCCACTTGTCTATACCCAGCTCTGCAGAATTTTCTCTCGACCATTCTTGCCTCCACCACGCCTTCCACCTTCCTTTCCCCTCTAGCTGTTCACCCCTGACAGCCATGGGCATCCTCGCACTTGTCGAGGACCGGCCGACGCCACCTTCGGTCTACAACTGGCGAGTTTACATGCTCGCTCTCGTTGCATCATGCGGCTCCAACATGATCGGTTATACCAGTGCCTTCATCGGTACCACAGTGACTCTCGCCTCCTTCGAGAGAGAATTCGGTCTCGACCAAATGACCAAGCCGCAGCGAGACCTGATCAGTGAAAACATCGTCTCCCTCTTCATTGCCGGTGCCTTCTTCGGCGCCCTTCTCACATACGGGCTGAGCCACTGGATTGGCCGCCGAGTGTGTCTGGCCATCGCATCTGCCACTTTTATTCTGGGTGCTGGCCTCCAATGCGGTGCCAATGGCGACCGCGGGCTTGGAATCCTCTACGCAGGACGTGTCCTGTCTGGTCTAGGGACCGGTGTCGCCTCCAACATTGTCCCCATTTACCTCTCCGAGCTGGCGCCTCCCGCCATCCGAGGCCGACTGGTCGGTCTGTACGAGCTTGGCTGGCAGGTCGGCGGCATGGTCGGCTTTTTCATTAACGTGAGTCATGATCGTCGGAAATCTCTTCATCTGTTCACCGGCTGACCCTTCTCTATAGTACGGTGTCGAACAAACCATGCCTGAAGACCATGAACAGTGGGTCATTCCCTTCGCTGTTCAGATCATTCCGTCTGGCATGCTCCTGGTCGGCACTCTGTGGATTCGCGAGTCTCCTCGCTGGCTCTTCCTTAAGGATCGCCGGAACCAAGCCATGCAGAACCTTTGCTGGATCCGTCAATTGACACCCACCGATATCTACATCACTGAAGAGATCGCCGCCATTGACCAGGCCCATGAGTCTCAGAAGTCCGTCGTCGGCATGGGCTTCTGGAAGCCTTTCAAGGCTCTCACCCAGCGCCCGAACCTGATGTACCGTCTCTTCCTTGGTTGCATGCTCTTCTTCTGGCAGAATGGCTCCGGAATCAACGCCATCAACTACTACTCGCCCACCATCTTCCGTGTAAGTCTCCAATCTCTCTTTACCTGCGTTGACAGTAGGCCCATATACGCGAGAAAGCCGATCTGTGTCAACAGTAACTTATATGCAAGTACTAACTACTTTCAGAGCATCGGAATCCAAAATGATACCGTCAATGTCATGACAGGCATCTTCGGTGTCGTCAAGGCCGTCATGACCATCATCTGGCTGCTGTTCCTGGTCGATCAACTTGGAAGACGGAAACTCCTTCTTATCGGTGGTGTCACTGGCTCCATCTGCATGTGGGTGATTGCTGCATACATCTACATCGTCGAGCCCACCGAGCACAAGCAAGATCACTTGACTGGGAGCGGTATCGCCGCGGTCTTCTTCTTCTACCTCTGGACTGCCGTGTACACTCCGACCTGGAACGGTACTCCTTGGGTCATCAACTCTGTATGTCCCTCATCCCTTGAGAACCTCGCAACCCGACTAACAACATCCTCTCAATAGGAATTCTTTGATCCCAACTTCCGATCCCTGGCCCAGGCCTTCACCACTGCTAGTAACTGGCTGTTCAACTTCCTGGTATCCCGGTTTACCGAGCAGATGTTCGACAAGATGGGATACGGCGTGTACATGTTCTTCGCGTCCCTCTCCTTCCTCGCATTCTTCTTCGCCTTCTTCCTCATCCCCGAGACCAGCGGCATTCCGCTGGAGAAGGTCGACCGGCTGTTCCAGTGCAAGCCGATCTGGCGAGCCAACAAGAAGCTCAAGGAACAGCTCAAGGAAGAGGAAGAACAGTTCCGCCACGACGTTAAGGAAGTTCCGATCCACCAGGAGAACCAGGAGGACTCCGACGGTGCCCGACACGAAGTATGAATTCGATGAATTACATAGAGTTCTGTATACATATTTTAGACGCCTACATAGATGACGTGCTTTTGTTATGATTGAGCCTGAATACCGTTATCATGGTGAATGGAATGCATTTCCTTTCGCATTGCTTCTATCAACATGCATCCTTGTTTATAGACTTGGTTTTGGCTCCCCAGAATCAGGTCCGATTCCATGATAGTTTACACACTCGGTGATGATAGTTGTCGTCAAATGGCATTAGTATTCCCATAAAATGAACAGTCGTGGCCAGCACCACCAGCACATGGAAAATCTGGTGCGAAGAGCCAATAATATCGAAACTCCCTGGTCTGAGGCGCTCCGGCGCTCGTATCTAGACAGATCATGAGTATTTCTCCCTGGTCTCATCTGATTTTGCGACTGCAAGACTGACCGCGTAGGATATTGCACCGAGTAGTAGCAGCGAGCCCTCGACCAGGTAATATGATATTCCTGACTGTTTGACCATTTGGCTAACACCGAAGAGCCGGATCCCATGAATAAGGGGGACGAGTCCCGAGAGGCCGGTACCGACAAAGGCACCGAGGCGGAAGGTCCGCCAGCGAGGCCTTGAAGCCTTGGGTTGACGAGAAGAAATATCGACAGACAACTGAGCGTGACAATCTGGGACGACGTTCTTTTAGATGCACTGTACCCGACGTAGCCCAAACAAAAGAGGGAGAGATTGCTCGTATCGTTGTCCAATATTTTCGCTTCAAATCCGGTTGACAGTAGAAGATCATGGAAATACCGGAAACAAAGTCTCCAAGAGTGAGAATGATGATTCCGATAAAGTCAAGCTGGAGCCAGGCATGGCAGACTTCTTCTGAGTGATTCATGAAAGTGTGGAAAGTGGCAGATATCCCCAAATGCAGAAATGCCGTGAGGAGAAAGATTATAAACACAAGGTAGTCCCGGACCGATGCATCAGGGTATTTCGTCTGGAAGTAGTAAATAAAGACGCCGTGGGCCAGGCAAAAGAGGGTGGCGGGTATCAGATGGAGTAGATGTTGACGGTTTCGTTGTGCAAATAAAATAGACTGGCCAGACATGTCGGAGTCGAGTTGGACACGGGACGATATCCATGATGAATATATGGGTTGTCTCTGTACCAGTCTGAGACATCGCCGTAGCTCAACAGAGGCTGACGAGGTTGGTCGCTTGTGGTTTGCGTGGGCAAATCTTTATCAGTGGCGGTCGGAGACAACGAGGGAGATCTATTTTGTCGCGGAGACATCTCCCCCAGATTCTGATAGTCGACCGAGGAAGCGCGCATTTCGATTTTCGCGAAAGGAGTGCAGTAGTTAGTACCACCGGGGATTCGGGTCACTCGAGTATGCCGGTGATATTACTCAAGAAGATTGCTTCACCCCTTCGGAGGGTATCTAAAGGAGCAGCGCGTAACGTGGAAGAAGCGGAAAATTGCACATTGAGAGATATAACTCGCTAACCTATCAGCGGGTTGGGTGGTGTTGCACGGCATTCTCTAACCATACTAGCAGCGTCGGCTCTGTTCAACGAGAGGCACCGAGGTTGTACGTTCCGACACCGCTAGATTCGAATGACATTCCCTCCCATAGCGGGGCTTGAATTATGCGCCCCTTTGGAAATTGGCCGCTGAGCCTAGCAGTTGTCGAATATTTGCAATAGGGATATAGTGCTTGCGTCGATGGAAGGAGAGTGGCTATCACCCCATGATGCTAGATCCTCTGCGTCAAAGTCCTGTAGAACGACCAGCATCGCCGTCCTTCTAGATGTTACCCTCCAATCCATGACCACAAAGCTATGCACCCAGAAATACTGGGCGCTGTCAGATCCAGGAACAACAAACTAGCCACGATGGGCCGCGGCCAACATATCCAACTCCTCGGAACCCGCTGAAAGCCAGAGCCTTCATCGCCGTCATTATCTTGGAGACAGGATAGCAAGGGCGTGAGTGTGACGAGTCGACTATTTATCCCGGAGAGAGAAGAGAGCACCATCCAGGCACCATCCAGATGGTGGGGGGCGATGGTCTGCGTGCTAATCAGCCGCGTAGACAACCTTGGAAGACGGGTGCATCCTTGAGCTAGCGTGAGCTCCCAGCTATAGACAAGTTAGGCCCGGACGATGCCGATGCTGAACGACTCAACGCCTGACGGTGAGAACCCCGATATCGATCGTGTTCCAGTGAAGATATGATGGAAGTTCTGAGGCTATCTGGGAAGCGACGGCCATCTGATTGGCTTGAATGATTTCAAGGTTTGGTCTCACATTTGACTAGGCCGTCCAAATGGTAGACTCCCGATGCCAGATCAGGTTATAAATGGTTCTCAATTCTGGAGTTGCATTCTTCAACGCGTCATAACAGTCTCTGTGCAACGGATCGCCACTTTCTCGTGGAGAGATAGACTGACTGGGCTTGCTCTTGTTCAACACCTCCGGTGACCCTTGAATAGTCGAGAGAGAACTGAGATGGTTGTTGATGGCAGTCTCCGGCCTCAGGCAGCTCCTTCCTTGAATTAGCTCACAGTCTGTACCTTCCCCTTCCTCTTTCTCTTCCTCTCCCAATTTCTTCTCCCTCCTATCCAGCACCATCAACTGGCCTCTGCTACTTCTCTGGCTGTTCCTCCAAGTCGAGATTTCCCTCAATCGGATCTACATCCGGCGTGTGCAGATTATTCCTGTCTCTACCATCGGCTGTCGTTACTCAAAGAATTAACGATGACGGAAGCCAGGAGCAAGATGGAGGTCGACAGTTCGGTCGAAAGAGACGTCGAGGACATCGTCCTCGCAACCGAGCCCGAATACCCACCTCTCTCCAGAGTGGTCATCATCATGCTGGCCCTCTTCCTTGCCATGTTTCTGGTGGCCGTCGATCAGACCATAATTGGCGTCGCAATTCCAAAGATCACCGACCAGTTCAAGTATCACGGATATTGCATGGTATGGAAGTGCATACTTCTTGACATCCACCGCACTGCAGCCCTCTTTCGGCAGGGTATACAAGATTTTCAGTGTGAGGGACCCCGCTCTACTATTGCCACAAGGATCTGTCCACTGATAGAGTATACCTAGGTCAAATGGGCCTTCTTAGCAGCGATCCTGATATTCGAGGCTGGATCGCTCATCTGTGCGGTGGCACCATCTAGCACTGTACTGATTGTTGGAAGAGCCATCGCGGGCATCGGAGTAGCGGGCATCTTCTCAGGGGCATTGGTCATTATCTCGATGACAGTGCCCCTGACCAAGCGGCCTCTCATCTTCGGTATGGCCGGTATGGTTTGGGGCATCGCCTCAATTGCTGGTCCCCTTCTTGGCGGAGCCTTCACGGATGGCGTGTCGTGGAGATGGTGCTTTTACATTAACCTTCCCGTCGGGGGTCTTTCAATCGTGGTTATCCTTCTGGTCCTTCGCCTCCCAAGCAAGAGCGAATTCTCTGGGACATCCATCCTGGGACGGATTAGGCAGCTGGACCTGATCGGAGCAAGCCTGTTGATACCGGCTGTTGTCTGCCTATTGCTAGCGCTGCAGTGGGGAGGCAACAAGTACGCGTGGAACAGCTCGCGCGTCATCGGTCTCTTCGTGGGATTTGGGATCCTGGCTGTTCTATTCGCAGTCTCGCAGGTCTATCTGGGCGAGAAGGCCACGCTACCCCCACACATTTTGAAGAAACGCACCGTGCTTTCGGCAGCCTCGTTTAATTTGCTCTTCGGCGGTGCCTTTTATCTCCTGGTGTATTATGTTCCCATCTTCTTCCAGAGTGTGAAAGGGTCGTCTGCCATGAAGTCCGGGATCCAGCTCCTCCCTCTGATGTTAGCCACCGTCGTCTCTTCCGTGCTCGTGGGCGGGATGGTTACCGTCGCCGGGTACTATACACCTTTCCTGATCGTCAGCACTGCCATCGCTGCAATTGGAACCGGTCTTATCACTATGTTCGACGTCGATATTCCAAGTGGCAAATGGATCGGATACCAAATTGTGGTTGGTGCCGGGGTTGGTGCAGGCTTCCAGATCCCGATGACTGCTGTCCAGACTGTACTGAAACTGGAGGATATTCCGGTAGGAACAGCGGCGCTCATGTTTTTCCAGTCGCTAGGGGGTGCTCTCTTCCTTGCAGTGGGCCAGTCAGTCTTCCAGAATGGTTTGATTGACGGAATTCGCAAGGACGCGCCGACGGTCAACCCGAAGGCAATCATTGGAGCTGGCGCGACCGAGATGCGACACGTGCTTGGCTCATTGGGACAACTGGATCAACTGGATGCCGTCATCAAAGCATACATGAAGGGACTGCGAGATGTGTACCGAGTGAGTCTCGCCTTGATGGTGGCGATGTTTGTGGCGAGCTGCTTCTTGGAGTGGAAAAGCGTCAAGAAGGCAGGAGGAGAAAGCGAGAAGGATGAGGTGGCAGTTCCTGCTCTCTGACCATGACCAGTCACGCATTGAAATAATAAGAACACCATTGAGGTTGCGAGCCAGCCACTGTGATATAGCCGCATTTTTATGAAATGAATTGATCTCCACTTTCTAATCTCTTCCTGCGGACACAGACGGATTGGCCTTGAACATGCGACATGCGAATGTATGCAAGACTTGGAGCGCACGCCAGAAGAGAGAAGTAAAGTAGCATTCCCGAAGTTGAGGGCTTCACTCAGCCCCGGATGGGAATGGGGAGAACTTGGTGAAGTAAGATATCGATTGACTTTAGGCCATACCAATTTCTTGGAGACGACTTTTTGTATGCTTGTATTCAGAAATAACCACAAAATAGCTCTCGGGGAGTAGAACAAGCACATGTAATATCTTGCATAGCAACATAAGGGATCTAACACGAGCGAGCCTTGCTACTTTATATTCAATTTTCCTTCAGGCGGCCCCAATACAACGCCTAATGCGACAACGACATAACATGCATCTGCCACGTTCTGATCTCCATTAATTTGAGTGGATGATTAAACCCCGAATGGACTAATGCTCTTCTGCTCAGCCTTGTCGGGGCCTAATGCGCGCGAATCATCGCGCAGTTCTAGAATCCTTCCAATCCACCGGACGGGAAGGTTTATTTCTACGGCTCATTTCGATTGCCTAATTGTTCGGTATGAACCACCCCGTATGGTTAGGTAGTTCCGATTAGACCAAACTTTGATCCACTCGTAGACTGCTTCCAAAGCACGAGGCCCTTGGTAAGCCTCTGGATGGCATTTCATCCCGCACGGAAGCTCCGGTTTTCAACTAAGCGGAGACATACCTGGGCCTACAAGGCGATTAGTCGCACTCGTATCTCACCACAGAATCTAGATATGTTGTCTAGAGCAAAAAACTAGCTGCATTCCATTTGTTATGTAGGGATCTCATAATTGCCAATTTGGGCTACTGTAGTTGAACGGCCCTACACAGATGACTTTATCAGCGAATGAATCGCTCAAATACTGATATTGGATAAGTCCTGGCAACTACCTAGATCGGTGGAGTCGTTAGGTGGGTACTCGGAGATTCCATCATAGTACACATTTGGCCCTTTGTAGCGAGCCAGGGTCGTGTGTCCGGTGGATTCGATTCTCATTTCCCACAACGCACATGGAGCGATCGAGGGCTTTTCAGGAACCGTGAAGATGCGAACTAATTCGGTTTGGACTAAATTGGAATATGACCTGAACTTCTCAAGTATCAAGATAAATACTCGTGCTGTGACAGCGACGATAGTTTATGTTCTAAGATCCAAAGAGCGGACTGGCAAGATCTGCAGAGATTATAATCTCCTGGCCAAAGCCTTGGTTCGATATTTCTATTTTCCACCATCATGGTGCCTCTCGAGACGTTTGTGCCATTGTTGGCCCTTTTCGGCGCCATTACCCAAGGTGCTCTTATCTGTCAAAGCGTCCCAGACGAGGGCATCTCTTTCTTCACAAATCCGGTCCCCTTCCCATCGGGGAGTCCTTTCATTCGGCCCACAAGCAGCGGCTCATTGCCTCCCAACCGTGCTTCTACCACTCAACAGGCCACGAGAATCCAAATATCACCCGCCAGTGACTCTCAATACCCAGCTGGCGATTCTATCCCGCAGTCCACAAACTCTCAAGTGAAGAGTAGTGGTTTTCTATCCAGTGGACCGTCCGCAAGCACTCATTCTCAGCGTACAACTAGTCCCTCTCAATCTCGAGCTACAAGCAGTACTTCTCAAGCGAGCCCTGCATATTCGTCCGAGGGACCTTCTGAACAGATTAGCCGCACATCTCCATCCAACAGACCACTTGCCAAGGGCACATCTTTCTCGAACGGCGGTGGCACTCCACCCAGCAGTGCCTCACAGTTCAGTGGCGTCGTGTCTGATCGTACCTCCCAGACAACAAAGCTTCCGTTCCCGTCGAATCATGCCTCAAACCCCCCATCGACAGCCAACAGTGTCTCTCAAGCGACTGGAGAGGCTTCCATCAGTGGTGCGAGCGGTCGCGCAACTCTGTCCAACAAGACTTCGCAAACCAACCTGGGCTTTGTATCCTCAACCACGCTACTTCGAGTTACGTCTCTGGCCAAAAGCTCTCCTTCATCATCAACACGAGGGTCCAATGTTTTAGCCACCACACAGAGTAGCGCGATATCTCAGGGTGAAAGCACACAGACTTCTGCGCTGCTTACGTCCAGTGCCGCCCGCACCACGTCACGAACCGCAGCCGCCTCTAATGCTACGTCTACCTCTACAATCAAGACTTGGCGGGACCGGACCTGCAATGATCAAGCTGCCAATGACATCAACATGGCCTCTTCAGAGCGGTGGGCAGCGCTCAACACCTCCGACGCCTGGTATGCAGCAACAGACTGGTACGACAAGCTCACCAACCCTCTGGGTCAGTTCTCCGAAGAGATATCGTCATTCTTCAGGGGCCCCGAGGGGCTGAAATGTGATAATTTGGGTGAGACGGACGGTTGCTCTGGTATTTTACCTGGGTGTACCGAGTTTAACAACTCCGCGGGATATCTCATCGTTGCTTCATTCGTTGAATATGAGAATGTGAGACGCGCCACTCCCTCATCTACGACGAGTCCCACTCTGACACCGCTTTTCCAGACACTGAACGGCATCAATGCTGGGATTGAGACTGGTTCAGTTCAAGCCCAACAAGCTATTGATCCCATGGTCTCGACGTTCGCCCCCACTTCCACCTACGCGGGCCCTTCCAAGTTGGCACTAGATATCATCAGTCTGGTACTTTCACTCTTCATGGCACCGGTATGGAATATATGTAGGTGTCCTTGCCACTCCGAGGTCATATATATCGTGGATCCTTATCTTATCGTCTAAATAGGGCTCAAGAAACTCGACATCCCTAGTAACAGGCTGGGCACGATCAAAGACCAAGTGAATCCCATCATGACCAATTCCATCACCATGATCAAGGATTCCGAGAACGATGTGACGTGAGCGATCTCGACATACCAACCATTCTTGGACAAAATACTAACAAGGCAAAAGGTCCATGGTGATCGCCAGTCAAACGGACCTCACTAATGCGCTTGGCAACATGACCCACGGATGGCAACTGGCGATGAACAACACACCTACGCAATATTTTAATGGCTCTCACATGGCGCAAGCGGAGCTATACAACTTGATCAGAGACGGGGCATGGATCACGCCAGGGCAGTCCCCAAGTGAGCTGGAGTACCAGGAAATCGCGATGACGGCGTTCTACACGTACCTCATCCCCGAAGCGTGGAGGGATGGTGAGAATGGGCCATTTATCATGGATGGTGGGACCGACTGCGTCGACGGAAAAGTTCTATATAGATATGACAACAAAAACCCGGTATGGAGGTGGTTCCAAGAGAAAGCTGCATCCGAGTACGGGTACTGCTACAACAACCACGTTTACTACCTTGTGAACGCCAAGTCGGCATATTCATCCGTGCACAACTGTGGCTCCGATAATTGGTGTCAGCCTACTGTTTTCTATGGGCTTCCCGGTGCCGATCAATTGGATGGCAAAACTTGGGGATCAATTAAGTGGGAAAACGTGGTGAATGGGTAAGCCTTCTATTATGACTATTGTCTCCAAGATCGCAGCTCACGCTTTGGCAACAGGTCTCTGAATGGGTGGTCTCAGAACGATCAAAGGAATGGATGGTCGACGGTCAACGTCGACGGTTCTGATGGGCTTGATACGATCCTGGACCAAGGTATCACCGCACCAGGAGTTTTCAACATTCCTGTTTGTTCGGCCGAAGAGGCATGGAACAACTGGGCCCTGAGAAGGTCTCCTTCCAACTACCCATGTGATTGAATTGGTCTTGCGCACTTGGGAATGACATGGTACTTGTTTTGATCATGACTTTGTAGCCTTCACGGTACAGGATATATAATAAAGACCGACAGGAGGAACCCACGGGAGTTAGAATAATGAAGACACGAGAAACATTCAACGATCACTGAATTATGCACCTCCAATCATCATCTTCATATAGTGATCCCAGTGGTAAAAACGCAGACTTGCGATGAATCAAGAAATCCCAGGGGCGTTGACTGCCTGAGGCTCCCGAGGTCCGAGGACCCTGAGATGACTAATTGCGCGGCGATTGCGGCTCACGATATCGCCAGACCGGTTGTTTTTTCCTCTGAGGAGGGCTGCTTTCCGATCTTCGCTTACGAGGCCCCTAGTGATGATCGCAATATGCGACAGGAGCAGCAGAGATATCAATTGGAATGTTGAGCGAGATGATCATCTCCCTATGCCTTCGCGCCATCCTGCTTTTGTCGGCATTCTGCAACTTGACCCTCGCCTCAGGCTCTGATGAGTGCCGCGAGCCATCCACGCAGCCGATTGCCATAAATCTTGGTCTCGATGCCATGTAAGGTGCTACGTCTGTCTTAACTTCATTTTTGCTGACCAATCTCCCTAGAACTGCTGTCTACGCACATTCCCCGGAAAACCTCAGCGTCTTAGCAGCGGTATCTGTTCGCTCGTCGGATTCCTCTTTAGAGGTGTACGGGAGAGTCACATGGCAGCAGCGCTATAAGTACTACCGCAAGGAGACTGCGGAGCCTAGCAAATGGTCTGCATTTCTTCCAGACATGTCCGCTGTATACGACTCGATGAATCGGCTGTATTCAATGCTCATGGTGGTTGTCCTCAAATCTGGCTCGGATATGCTACTTGACTGCTTAACAGGAGCTCGTTTTGCACTAACCCAGGCAGGGGCAGCGGTGAAAATAGCCGTGGAATATGTCCAGGGACTGTTTGCCCCAGCTGTAGCGTTGTCGACGACACCGTTCAGATCTCAAGTGCACCCGGGCATGCAAGAGCCGGCGTCTCTCGAAGAAGCTAGACTGGGACTCAAGGCTGCATTTGAAACCATCAAGAATATATCAAGGACACACACTCCATTCGAGATTACGGCTGCAGTTCTCTTGATACCCGACTATTTCGACGACGCTACCCGGGAACTGGTGCCCGAGGTAGCGAAGGAGGCCGGTATTATCCCTATGAATCAATTCAGCCCGCAGCAGGTGGCTGTTGCTTATGATAAGATATTCGAGGAGAATATCACCGAAGTCAAAATGACCAAAGAAAACCGGAATGTGCTTGTCATTGACTATGGGCTTTTCTACTTTGATGTCCAAGCGAAGGGCAAAAGATGCAAACTCAGCTATCCGCTGGATTTATTGGCTCCTCAAGTGATCACAAACATGCTTATGCAAAGGTTGGCGAAGAACGATGCGTTTATCAAGGACCAAATTGAGAGAGGCGCATCATATAACGCATTGTACAGTGCAGTCTACAGTGCAAGACATTTGATGAAGGAGCAACGAGATTTAGAGTGGTGGGAGGAAAATAGCTCAGCGGAAGAGCAAATTCCTGATGAACAGGTTGATGAATGGCCCATTGATGTACCGGGCTGGGCTACCGGCGAGGAGAAACCCATGGTACTGCAATGGGAGGATGTGAAAGCCGTTGAAAGCGAATATGTTCGAATTTTGGTTGAAGCACTAAACCGATTGCTGATGTGTTTTCAAGGTTAGTGGTACTTTGATTTGTTTTCTCTCCGTTGCCGGACCTTTCGACTGACTTGAAGTGAGATCTAGGGTGTCGCAGGCATGAGAAGCATGGTCGAATCACCTGCTCCGAGACGGCCAACAGTGTGGTCATCCTAGGAAATTACTGCGATCGATCCCTTGTCAGACATGCCGTTCAACACACTATGGGCGGAAATGTCAAGATCGTCGGAGCAGATTCCGAGTTTGATGTTAGCCTTGCAGCTCAAGGCGGAGCACGGGTTGCCTTCTCCTATCACGAAGAGGCGAAAGCGCTAGAGCGCAAGCTCTGCGAGATCAACCAAGGTGATCACCACGAAGAGTTGTAGGTCTGGAGCCTAGTCCAGGTTTTCATGTCCTCCCGATTGATTTCTATATAAAAAGAGCATTGAAATTTACCCGCTTGATGTTCCATTTCGATTGCCTTGTGTTTTGCACCTTCGACACTGATAGGCCGAGTTTGTAGGTTCGTATCTTGTCTGTGCCGTAAAGACGTTATCCCTGAAGTCACGAATATTCTCCGATCCGATAATTTTTCAATATACTATTCAGCTGTAAATACCCACCAAACCAATTAGCCGTATCAAGCCAATCTTTGTCGCAGATAATCGCCGCGGCTACGTCATTTGTGGCCGAGGGCGCTCATCTATAGCTTACCTTCGGTGCCTGGCAGACATTCGGTGGTTTCACCTACTAAAAACCATTCTTAGGCACTCTAATGCCTTACAAATGTTGAAAATTGTGCAAGAAAGGTCTTTTCTTTCGGGCCATCTCGGTGGAGTACCCAGAGCGGACATTCGCTGTCGGCGACAATGGGGCGAGAGTAAATCTGTTCTATCTTGTTCGGCGCAGCAAAACTACCCTAGGGTACTTTGAGTAAGCAGGTATTATCAGTGTACCTAGGTAGCATATACTCTACAGTTACTGCATATTGGAACTTACACTTTTGTCTTCGAAGAATGATCCTCTGTTTTGGCGGACACTTCGACAAAGCTTACCTTGCAAACCCCTGGCTTTTTCTTCTCTAGACTTTGATTGTGCCTACATCACCAATGACTGTTCTGCAAGAAGAGCCAATAGCCATCGTAGGGAGTGCTTGTCGCTTCCCGGGAGGCGCCAATTCCCCTTCAGCACTATGGAAATTACTCCAGAATCCCCGTGATCTGAGTCAAGTAATTCCCAAAGATCGATTCGACACGACAGGATGGTATCATCCGGATGGAAGTCACCATGGAACCACCAACGTCCGGCATTCATATCTGCTGGAGGAAGATGCCAGGGTATTCGATGCCGCCTTTTTCAGCATCAGCCCCAACGAGGCAGACTCGATCGACCCACAACAACGTCTGCTCATGGAGGCAGTATACGAAGCACTCGAAAGAGGCGGGCATACCCTCGAGGGCCTGCGTGGATCTGATACCGCGGTCTTCACGGGCACCATGAGTGTCGACTATAATGATACCGGGGTGAGGGACCTCGATACGATCGCAACCTACTTCGCCACAGGAACAAACCGCGCAATTATCTCAAATCGGATCTCTTACGTCTTTGACTGGCATGGTCCGAGTATGACAATTGATACGGCATGCTCGTCAAGCCTGATCGCCGTCCACCAGGGTGTCAAAGCCATTCGCACTGGTGAATCGCGCGTTGCCGTGGCCTGCGGCACCCAAGTGATCCTTAACCCGGAGACATTCATCGTTGAGAGCAAGCTCAACATGCTTTCTCCCACGGGTCACTCCCGAATGTGGGATGCCGATGCGGATGGCTATGCCCGTGGTGAGGGCGTGGCAGCAGTCGTTCTTAAGAAACTGAGCGACGCAATTGCGGACGGTGATCACATCGAAAGTATCATTCGTGAAACTGGATCGAACCAGGACGGTCATACCAGCGGAATCACAGTGCCCAGTACAGAGGCCCAAGCAGCGCTGATTCACAAGACCTATACTCGAGCTGGATTGGACATCAACAATCCCCGAGATCGACCGCAGTACTTCGAGGCGCATGGGACGGGCACCAAGGCTGGAGATCCTAAAGAAGCCGCAGCGATCTACCAGTCTTTTGGGCATACTGATTCCGATTCACCTCTTTATGTGGGATCCGTGAAGACCGTTATCGGTCATCTTGAGGGCGCCGCTGGTCTTGCGGGTCTTCTGAAGGCCTCCGCCAGTATCCAACAGGGATATATTGCTCCAAACCTGTTATTCAACCGCCTGAACCCGGCAATCGAACCATTTTATAAAGGGTTGCAAGTGCCGACGCAACTCACCCCGTGGCCGAGCCTGCCTGAAGGAGTCCCTCGGCGCGTCAGCGTGAACAGTTTTGGTAAGTGTCTTGTCAAAGCTTGTGGAAGAATGGCTTCTTAGGTTCTACATGGGGAAGTGACTGATGTTTTATACCACGAGCAGGATTCGGCGGCAGCAATGCCCACGCCATTGTCGAGGAATACCGGAAAACTCCAGCGATTACCGACGCCAACGGCCTCACGAGCGATGGCGTGTTCACCCCCTTTGTCTTCTCGGCCATGTCTGAAGTGTCCTTGGTTGGTCAACTCCAGGCCTACGCCGACCATCTGAAGATCCATCCAGACGTCAACGCATCTGATCTGGCCTGGACTCTTCAGACACGCCGCAGTCAATTCCCAACAAGAGCAGCATTTTCTGCGTTATCTATCGAAGAGCTTGTGTCAAAGATAGATGCCAAACTAGCAGCAGCGAAACAAAACCCTGGTTCTACAATCGGTATCAAGGCCAGCTCCAAGCCTGCGACCGCTCCTGCTCGCATTCTTGGTGTCTTTACCGGACAAGGCGCCCAGTGGGCAGCTATGGGTGCCCATTTGATCCGCTCCTCTGATTTTGTGAAGAGACGCATTACGGATCTTGATGACGCTTTGTCAAGTCTACCAGCTGCCGACCGGCCCCAGTGGACCATTCACGATGAGATGTTAGCAGGCCCTGACGTCTCGCGTATCGGAGAGGCTGCACTGTCGCAACCGCTCTGTACCGCCCTTCAGGTCGTTCTTGTGGACCTCCTCCAGACAGCTGGTATTTCATTTTCAGCTGTTGTGGGCCATTCTTCTGGTGAGATTGGCGCTGCGTATGCCGCAGGGCTGCTTTCCGACCGCGACGCTATTCGAGTGGCCTACTACCGAGGTGTATATGCCAAGTTGGCTGGAAGCACCAGCAACAACCAGAAGGGTGCCATGCTTGCAGTTGGAACCTCGTGGGAAGATGCGCACGACCTGATCAGCCTTCGAGCATTCAAAGGCCGAATTGCCATCGCTGCCCACAACTCTTCCGCCAGCGTAACCTTGTCTGGTGATGCCGATGCTATTATCCATGCCAAGAAGGTTTTCGACGAAGAGAAGAAGTTTGCGAGAATGTTGAAGGTCGATACGGCGTATCACTCTCACCACATGCTGCCCTGTGGCGATCCCTATATTGAATCGCTAAGAGCCTGTGGTGTTCAAGTCAACAAGGACCGAAGCAGTAGCTGCGCCTGGTACTCTAGCGTTGTTCCCAACGATAAGCCGATGGACGCCACCGACGAGCTGAAGGACACGTACTGGAGAGATAACATGACCAACACTGTCCTTTTCGCAGATGGCGTTAAGAACGCCATTGCGTCGGACGAGCAGATCAACCTCGTCCTTGAAGTCGGACCGCACCCTGCGCTGAAGGGTCCAGCTACGCAGAATATTTCCGATGTGCGATCGAGCCCGCTTCCATACTCTGGCGTCTTGAGTCGGGGACAAAACGACGTCGTGTCATTCTCCGATGCTCTAGGATTCTTATGGGTTCAGCTGGGAAGTCAGGGCGTTGACCTCCAGTCCTATGAAAAGGCCGCGTCCTTGAAATCACGAAAGCCGCAGCTGGTTATCGATCTCCCATCCTACCAGTGGAATCATGGCAGGACTCACTGGACTGAGTCTCGGAGATCGCGCAAGATGCGTGAGCGAGCAAGACCGACCCATGAGGTCTTGGGAACTCTACTGCCCGAGTCCAATACCCGCGAGTTACGATGGTCCAACGTGCTCAAGGCATCTGAGATTCCATGGCTCAACGGCCATCAACTGCAAGGCCAAACTGTCTTCCCTGCTGCTGGGTATGTCGCGATGGCCCTGGAAGGATCCAGATATCTCGCAGCCAATAAACCAGTAGAGCTATTCGAGCTCCATGACCTTTCTCTTCCGAAGGCCATTACGTTTGAAGAAGGCGAGAACTCTGCCGTAGAGACTCTCGTTACATTTACGGGGATTGAGAACCATCAAGATGAAACTACGACTGCGGAATTCTCTGTCTATTCCCTGCCGGTTGCCAGCACCGGATCGAAGCAGGAGATTGAGCTTATGGCCACTGCCACTGTGAAGATCGTCTTCGGTGACCCTAGCGTGGACGCCTTGGACTGCACACCACTGGAAGACTACAACATGTACACAGTCAACCCCGATGACTTCTACGAATCCCTTCTGAAGCTCGGTTATGGCTACACCGGCCCTTTCAGAACACTGTCATCCGTGAAGCGCAGGCTTGGGCACTCGACCGGGCTCATCGATTCATACGTCTACGAGGACCCCGAATCAGTGTATCTAGTCCACCCCAGCACACTCGATGTCGCATTCCAAGCCTCCATTCTCGCATACTCCGCTCCTGCAGATGACCATCTCTGGTCCCTTCATGTCCCGACAGCCATTGGTTGCATTCGACTCAACCCAGAGGTGTGCGCCTCACTGCCAACCACCGGGTCGAAGGTGCCAGTGTGTTCGGTCCTCAACAATGCGTCGGAATCCTTCTCTGGCTGCATTGATTTGTTTAGCGATGATGGAAAGCATGGAATGATCCAGGTCGAAGACCTGATTATCAAGCCATTCGCTCCTGCCACAGAGGGCGACGACCGTGTGGTGTTCACACATACAAAATTCGATGTTGCAGCCCCTGATGGTGCAGCCATTACTGACGGACTATACCCGTCCACCCGCGAGGTCGATGTCGGCATGATCTGTGAAAGACTGTGCTACTACTACGTCCGGAAATGGAACTCCGAGCTCAGCGACGAGGAGTGGAAGAACGGCCAATCGCATTTCGTGCATCTTCAGAACTGGGTTAACCATGTGCTCTCGACCGCCGCCAGTGGTAAACACTCAACCGTGAAGAAAGAGTGGTCTCAGGACAGCCCCGAAGACATCAAAGCATTGATTAGTGGTTACGAGAATGAGCCAGACATTCAGATCATCACGGCCGTCGGTGAAAATATGCCAGCCTCCGTTCGTGGGGAGACAACTATCCTGGAGCACATGGTGAAGGATGATCTGCTGGACAGACATTACAAGTACTGCCTCGGTGCTGAGGTCGCCAACGGATTCCTGGCCGATATGATGAGGCAAATCACGCATCGCTACCCACATGCGAGAATTCTAGAGATAGGTAAGAGGCACCAGGAATGCACAGTATCATTTGGAGAAATCTCAATTCACTGACAACTTACTTAGGTGCTGGAACCGGCGGAGCGACGAAGGCAGTCTTGGAGTCCATCGGCGATAAGCTGTCTTCGTATACTTACACCGATATCTCAGTGGGATTCTTTGGGCACGCCGAGAAGTTGTTCAAGGCGTACAGCCACAAAATGTCGTTCAAGACGCTCGACGTCGAGAAAGCGCCAACAAGTCAAGGATACGCAGCGCACTCCTACGATATTATCATCGCATCGAACGTGCTGCACGCGACTCCCTCCCTTAACACAACCTTGGCAAACACACGGCAGCTTCTTAAGCCCGGCGGGTACTTGCTTTTGCTAGAGCTCACCAATCCAAGCCCATTGCGAAATAGCATGATCTTCGGTGGTCTCCCTGGTTGGTGGATGGGTGTGAATGACGGCCGCAAATTGGCACCTATTGTCTCTCCGGGTGGCTGGCATACTGCTTTGCGCAAGACAGGCTTTGCTGGAATTGATGCTATCACACCCGAGGTCAACCCTGTCGCCTGGCCAGCCTCCATCATTGCCTCGCAGGCCGTTGATGATCGGGTGCAATTTTTGCGACGCCCGCTTTCTGCGCCCTCGCCTTCATCTGGAGTCTTGATCGAGAACCTGGTCATCCTTGGAAACAAAACACTCGAAACGGCCCGCATTTCCGAGGAATTGTCAGAACATCTTGAGCGATTCTGTGGCGAGGTGACCATCTTTGATGGCTTGCCGACAGAGGACGAGGCTCTCAACCTGAACCCTCTGAGTACCTTCATCACTCTGGCGGATGTTGACTCTCCCATTTTCAAGGAGATTACCGACGAAAACATGGAAGGCATCAAGAGAGTGGCCGAGATGGCTAAGCATATTCTGTGGATCACGCAAGGTGCGCTGGCTGACCAGCCATATCATATGGCAAGCATTGCCTTTAGCCGCGTCCTCCGAGCGGAATCAGCGCATATCAGCTTGAACCACCTCGATATTACAGACCTCAACGGCCCAAATGTCTCCAAATCCATTGCCGAACATCTGCTGCAGTTGTATGCTCTCGACGAATGGGAAGCGAACCAACCAGAGCAGCAACGCATTCTCTGGTCGAAGGAGCCCGAGGTGTTCCTCGACGGGGGAAAGCTCAAAATCCCACGTCTTGTGGGCAATGCCGACCAGAATTCCAGGCTGAACTCGTCCAGGCGCGTTGTTAGCCGGCAGACGGCAGCGACGACGGCCGACCTTTGCATTGCACCACCCAATGCTGGTTCGCCGCCTACACTGGTCGATCAGGGACCACCAGTGGCACAGAAAGGCAGTCGTGAGGGCGCTGTCACAGTTGAAAGCTCAAGCTTGATGGCGCTTCCAGTCACTTCGGATACATATTTATTCCTGGGAGTTGGCAAGGATGACACCACGGGCGAACCGCTTCTTCTGACGTCGACTACCAACACATATGAAAGATCGCCAGTCGCCAGCACTCTCGCAGGCAATATTGGGGGGGACTCTGCAGATCAACTCCTGGTCGGTGTTGCAAGTGAGTTGCTCGCCGATGCGATTGTTGAACCGGTGGCGCCGGGAAGCACCATCGTGGTGCTTTGTTCCGGCAAGGATCGCCAACTTGCCGCCGCCGTCGCGCGGCGCGCCGCGTCCAGAACAACCAACGCCACCTTCTTATGCGATGCAGACTCTGCCGAAGAAGAGCATGACCCGACATGGATCAGATTGAGTGCTCGCGCTCCTCAGCATCTGCTGCGGAAGGTCCTCCGCAATTTGGCGCCTTCGCATTTCCTCGACCTGACGACAGCCTTTTCACCACGCCCAAGTCACCTCAGTCGCCGCATTGGCCAGGCCTTGCCTCTGGGCTCCAAGCAAATTCGCACCTTGAGACTATTCCAGTCTGAATCATCGCTGCCTCTGTCATATGATAAAGATACGCTCGTCGCTCGGCTGGAGCATGCTCTTGCTAACGCGACTTCGTCGACGGCGAAGTCCACAACTCCAGCCCAAGGATATGATCAGGACTTGGTCATTCAGTTGGAGCAAATCCATGACCCGTCGACGCCTTATCACATCACGAGTGCCGTTCACTGGCCCACAGATGCGCTTGTCAAGGCATATGTGCGTCCTCTGGATTTCAAGGGGTTCTTCTCGAAGGACAAGACCTATCTGTTGATCGGTCTAAGTGGTATGATTGGACAGTCGCTGTGCGAGTGGATGGTTGCCAACGGAGCAGGTTGCGTATGTTTGACAAGTCGTCGTCCCAACATTGATCAAAGATGGATGCAGTCTTTCCAGGGGACGAATGCGACCGTCAAGGTGCTTCCTATGGACGTGACGAACAAGTCCAGTGTGGACAGTGCCGTGAAGGAGATAAGGGCCACTTGCCCCCCTGTTGCCGGTGTCGCCCACGGAGCCATGGTCCTTCCTGATTCACTCTTTTCGAGAATGACAGCGAGCAAGATGCAGGAGATCATCGGGCCCAAGGTGGACGGTGCGAACCACCTGGAAGATGCATTCCATGACGACAAACTCGATTTCTTTGTCATGTTCTCCTCCGTATCCAGTGTCATTGGCAATGCGGGCCAGTCTCTCTACGCCGCAGGTAATGGTTACCTCAATGGCCTCGCCAGAAACAGACGTCGCCGTGGCTTGGCTGCCTCTACCTTCGACATTGGTCGCGTTGTCGGTATTGGATATGTCGAGACGGCAGCTCAGATCGTTCGCGACCAACTGATCGGCCTTGGGCTGGAGGCCGTTTCCGAGTCTGATCTGCGCAAGGCATTTGCGGAAACGATCCAGGCGGGTTTCCCAGACCCCAAGGACCAGGAGGGTCTTCCTGAAGCAGTCGTTACTGCTGGAATCCGTTACTTTGGCCAGGACGAGAATGTCAAGGGTCCGTGGTTTACCAACCCTCTTTTCTCGCATTGTATTATCGAGAGCAGCACTGTCGAAGTCGACTCTGCAAATGATGACAAGAAGACCAAGCTTCCTGTCGGCCAACGTGTTTCCAAGGCAACTACACAGGAAGAAGTCTTCGGAATCCTGCTGGGTATGTGAAACTTTTAACATCCATGATGAAACACCATATTCTGTACTGACTGTTGTCTCCAGATTGCTTCTCCGCTAAATTGCGGGTCATTCTTCAGCTAGGAGACCAAGCAATCGATCCGGATGCTCCTCTGGTTGAGCTTGGTATTGACTCACTAGTCGCCGTTGAAGTTCGTTCATGGTTCCTGAAAGAGCTGAAGGTGGATATTCCGGTGCTCAAGGTAGTCGGCGGAGCTTCTCCAGCGGAATTGTGTGAGAGAGCGCAAGAGAAGCTTCCAGAGGAACTTCTGGCGAGCATAGGGAAACCGGGAGCTGAGCCAGCTAAGCCCGCAACGAAGGCACCTGCTACACAACCTCCTATCCAGCTGCCAACTGAGAAGAAAGCCGGCGACTCTCAGTCAAGCTCCTCTTCGGAATATAAGCTGACGCCCGAGAGCTCGGTGACACCCTTATCGTCGTCGGCGGCCCAGTCTTCCCCAGGCTCCGTGACGTCTGAGGAGCCCATTCCGGATTCCAAGGGCAGTCCAAAGCCACCGTCAGAACCCACTCATCCCCCACGTAAGTTTCTCAAGAGTGAGCCGATATCCTTTAGCCAGTCCCGCTTCTGGTTTCTACAGCAGTTGCTTGAAAACCAAAGAACCCACAATGTGGCATACTACTACCATATCACGGGAAATCTGCACATCGCAAATCTGGAGAAAGCAACCCGGCTGGTTGCTGCCAGACATGAATCATTCCGCACATGCTTTGTCGCGGATGAGAATGACCCGGCTCAGGCTAGCCAGAAGGTGCTGCCCAGCTCACCAATTCGGCTACAATGCAAGAAGATTGCGTCGGTCGAGGAAGTTGCTAGCGAGTATGAGAAATTGAGGATGCACGATCTTGACATGGCGAGTGGGGAGCTACTCCAACTGATGCTCCTAACGCTATCACCTTCCTCTCACTATCTTCTGATGTACCACCATCACATCATCATGGATGGTGTCAGCCTCCAAGTCTTTCTTTCTGACCTTGAAAAGGCGTATGTCGGTCAACCTCTTGGTCCAGCTCCCCGGCAGTACCCGGAGTTTTCATCCGCCCAACGGAAGAGCTACGAGAAGGGTGAAATGAACGGTGAGCTCGCTTACTGGAAGGGTGTATTCCCAGTGGGTGAACAGCCACCTGTTCTACCACTCCTCCCCATGGCACGAACCAGCGCCAGGATGCCAATGAAGGAATTTGACACCCACCAGGTGGAGTTCCGCCTTGAGCCTGCTTTGGCGGCGCGAATTCGAGAGGTCTCCAAGGCACAGCGGTCCACGCCCTTCCATTTCTATCTTGCAGCTTTCAAGGCAATGCTTTTCAGCTTCACGGATGCGCAAGACATCGTTATTGGCGTTGCTGACGCTGCCCGCAATGACGGCGATGTTATGGGTAGTATTGGATTCTTCCTGAATTTGCTCCCTCTGAGATTCCGCCGTCATGAAAATCAGCAATTCGGGGATGCAATCCGTGAGGTCCGCGATATATCGTATGCGGCGCTTGACAACTCCCGTCTCCCCTTTGATGTGCTACTGGCGGAATTGAGCGTGGCTCGTTCCTCGTCATATAGCCCATTCTTCCAAGCATTTATCGACTACCGCCAGGGTGCTCAAACAAACCATCCGTTTGGTGACTGTCAGTTTGAAATCGAGAGGATTGACACTGGGAAGACCGCATATGACGTTACTGTCGATGTGACCGACAGTGCCACCGATGCTCTGGTTATGTTGCGGGCGCAAAAGAGCCTTTACGATCTCACTGCGACGAACTTGTTGTCTGACACATATGTTCATTTCCTCGAAATCCTCACCAGTGATCCATCGCTCACCCTGCAGGCTATTCCTCTGTTCAGCGATAAGCAGCGTCTCGACGCCACCCAAGTTGGTCGTGGTCTCGAGTTGGATTCCGATTGGCCTGAAACCCTTCCCCACCGAATTGACCAAGTTGCAGAGGAGAATGGCGACAAGGTTGCTCTAATGGATGGCAGTGGTAAAACACTCACCTACGCAGAAATGATCAGCCGCATTGAAGTGATTGCCGAAGCATTGCTGGATTCCGGAGTTGGTAATGGCTCGCATGTCCTTGTTTACCAGGAAGCCGCAGCTGATTGGGTTTGCTCAATGCTTGCCATTATGCGTGTTGGAGCCGTTTATGTTCCTCTGGATCTTCGCAACCCTCTTCCTCGGCTCGCGGCTGTTTCGCAAGACTGCGAACCAAAAGCGATCATTGCGGATGCCACTACACTGGAGGATGTCCCACACCTCGGCATTGCGCAAGCCCCCGTTATTAATGTATCGACTATCAAGCCTCAAAGCTCGAGCCGAATTTCGAATGCTGCGCGCCCAGATTCCCCGGCTGCCATTCTATATACCAGCGGCTCAACGGGTACTCCGAAAGGCATTATGGTTAGACACTCGGGCTTCCGAAATGAAATCGAGGGATATACGAAGATGTGGAAGCTTGGGGCAGAGAGAGTGTTGCAACAGAGCGCCTTCACATTCAACCACTCCTCGGACCAGATCTATACCGGTCTTTGCAATGGTGGTATGGTGTACGTCGTCCCGTGGAGCAAGCGTGGAAACCCGATTGAGATCACCGAGATCATGCGGCAGCAGTCCATTACCTACACAAAGGCAACGCCCTCGGAGTACTTGCTTTGGATGCAATACGGCGGCGATAGTCTCCGACAGGCCTCTAGTTGGCACTTCGCTTTTGGCGGTGGGGAGAACCTAACCACCATCGTCACTCAAGCATTCGCCGACCTTGAACTTCCTCATCTTCGCGTTTTTAACTCGTACGGCCCGACCGAAATTTCTATTTCGTCTACCAAAATGGAGGTTCCGTACCACGATCGAGAGACACTGGAGAACATGGGCCGAATCCCCTGCGGCTATCCATTGCCCAACTACAATAAATACATCGTGGATGAACGGTTGAGACCACTGCCTGCCGGAATGCCCGGAGAGCTTTGTATAGGCGGTGCGGGCGTGTCACTGGGATATTTCAAGAACTCAGACCTCACGAGCCAACACTTCGTTCCGTGTCCCTTTATAACGGCCCGGGATTCTAGTAACGGTTGGACAGCCATGTATCGGACAGGTGATATTGTTCACCTGCGAGAGGATGGGGCCATGGTGTTCCACAACCGCATGGCCGGCGACACGCAAGTCAAGATACGCGGTCTGCGGATCGAGCTCAGCGATATTGAGAGCAACATTGTTTCGGCTGCAGAGGGCATGCTCACTGAAGCGGTTGTGACGCTGCGCGAAGGTGATCCCGAATTCCTAGTCGCCCATGTGGTATTCGCACCTCATCACTCAATCACCGATCAAGACGCCTTTTTGGATCGCTTGCTGAGCAACCTCCCGGTACCCCAGTACATGGTGCCTGTCGTTGCGATCCCTCTCGACAAATTCCCTCTCACAAATCACTCCAAAGTGGACAGGAAAGCTATACAGAGCATGCCACTGCCGCAGAGAGCGCAGAGCTCCCAACAGGGCACCGAGCTTACCGAGACCATGTTGCAGCTGAGAAATGTATGGCGAGAAGTTCTTGGGGCGACCATTGAGACCCTTGGTTTTGATCTCACTCCGTCCACCAACTTTTTCTTCGTTGGGGGTAACTCCCTTCTGATCATCCGACTTCAAGAAAGGATTCGCCGCGCTTTCAATGTGGCCGTCCCACTTGTTGAGCTTCTGAGTGCCAACACGCTTGGGCAGATGGCTCGCAAGATAGAAGAGACATCCATCCTCAGTGTTATCGACTGGGAAAGTGAGACTGCACTACCTGCAATCCCTAGCTTTCTCTTGGACATTCCGCTCGTCGCGACTGATGAGCAGAAGCCCAAGACCGTGTTGATCACTGGCGGAACTGGTTATGTGGCCAAATACCTCATTCCACAACTCGACTCGCACCCCGACGTTGGCAAGATCCATTGTGTGGCCGTCAGAGAGAAAACTGACAGAACGTCTCGGACACTGAGCACATCTAGCAAGGTTACTTATCACCCCGGCGACCTCTCTCTACCCTTGCTAGGTCTTTCCGAAACCGAGTTCCGGTCCCTCGCAAGTGAAGCAGACGTGATCATTCACATGGGCGGCACACGTTCGTTCTGGGACAATTACAATGTGCTTCGCGCCAGTAACGTTCTCCCGACCAAAGAACTGGTCCAATTGGCTGCTCCGCGCCGCGTACCAATCCACTATATCTCGACTATCGGAGTGCTTCCTCGCGAAGGGGCCCGCACTGCAACTTCTGCTGCGGCTAATGAGCCACCTTCGGATGGCAGCGACGGCTATGTCGCAACCCGCTGGGCCAGCGAACGTATCCTCGAACGTTCCCAAGAATCCCTCGGAGTGCCCATCTCCATCCACCGATTCCTCCCCGCTGCCCAACAATCTCCTGCACCAAAGCACCTCCTAGATGAATTTGCCCGCTTTGTCGACGTGACTAACCTGATTCCAGACACAACTGGATGGGGTGGTCGTCTTGACATGATTCCAGCTGAGCAAGTAGCCCGCTGGTTGAGCGACTCTATGCTTCGTGGCAATCAAGGTGCTACCGCTACGCAATTTTTCCACTATGACAGCCGTACAACGGTCACTATGGCCGAGTTGGCGAAGCATATCAAAGAGAACTGCGGGGACCGAGATTTGGAAAAGATTCCGATCGTGAAGTGGATGGGCCGTATCAAGGCCCATGGGTTCGATTACTTCTTATCCTCTCACGAGGCCGTTGTTGGCGATGCAGGCCTGGAATCGCGTCGTTAGATATTGTTGGTAGATGTTACTATGAGTTTCTTCGTTTGCATGTGATCTAGATATATTTTATCCTCTGGTTGTGAATATCATTTTGTGTACCCAAACACCCAATTCCGTCGTGATTCTCGGTACTCGAGTATGTTTCAGTCTCTGGCGAGGAGTTCCCAACCTACCTAGGTAGTATGCTTCGGCTATACCCCGGACTCAGGTACTTCTATCCAGTTTCAAATGCGTTGTCCTGTTATGTTCATCTGATCAGCATCTCAACTGGTCCCAATACGATTAGCCTTCTGTTTCCCTGCCTAGATAGGTACTGGTTTCGGGGCCTATCATGCGGGAAATGTCATCTATGCCCTCCAGGGGCCTGCGGAGGACTTTTTCAATAAGCGGATTCAATACTGTATGGACCATTACTCCAGGCTTCTGTGGGATTAGCCTTTCCTGTCTACAAATGACTAAAATTGAATAGGCAAAAATGCATTGTAAAATAGCAGTTTCAAAGAGAGTTCGAGACTGGCATCTGTCAGTCAATAACCAATTCAAGCAAGGCTAAGCAGTTGCCATCAGTTTGCCTCCACTTGAGCAATGGCCTCCTTCGGCAGCGTCATCTGGTTCCTAAAGCGCTTGACCAGGAGTTGACCGACTGTTTCCTTGTTGGGATCATCCGGGTTCAAGGGGTTGGTGGCATAGACATCGCCGTGCCAGAATGTGGCACACGACAGTCTCTCCGTCATAGCCTTGTTCACAACTCGGTGCCGGACGCTCTTGTATTTGCCTCCCGACCACTTCTGCACCATGTCTCCACAGTTGATGACATAGATATCCTCGAGCGCCAAAACGGAAAGCCAGTCTTGCTTGTCCTCCATCCAGACTTCCAGGCCGTGCTTCTCTGGCTCCTGCAGCAAGACAGTGACGCCGCCAAAGTCGTTGTGTGGCCCAACGCCAAACTGACCAGGCAGCGTGTTCGGTGGGGTGGGATAGCGGATCATCTTCATCTGGACGAGCGGTCTCTTCGCAAATTCGGTCATTAGATCGGGTGAGTAGCCGAGTCCCTGGAGAAGAATCTCCCAGATACATTTGCCCAGATCGCTTGTCTTCTGGTAGTACTCCCAGACTGGACCGCGGAATTCTTCGTCAGGTAGCTCGGGCCAGACATTCGGTCCGTAGAAGCCTGAAAGCTCTACTTTGGGGTCTTCTCGCCCCAAGTAGAATGCCTTGCAACATTAGCAAGAGAGGAATGCAGAAATGGTCCAATTGTAATCAGTCAGCAGAGTCGTACCTCCTTTGCGTCTGGCATGGGATCCCCATCCCGAAGTGACATGCCGGAGGCCTCATATCCTCGACGGCATGGATTCTTCAGATAAGACATCTTCATCTTCTCCTCCTGAGGCAACTTGAACAGCCTGTCTAGACTGGCAAGGAACTTTTGCTGTAGACTCAGGGGCACGCCATGACCTGTGACTTGAAAGAAACCGTACTGCTCACAAGCATCTCGGACTTGGGCAATAACCTTCAGTTTGTCTTCGTCGGATGTAGGGTTGAGGTAACCATCGAGGTCAATCAGTGGCAGCTGGAGATCGTCGGCCGACATCTTCTATTGCGTCTGGAAGTGGATCCGTGGTGTGAAGACCCTTTCAGAGACTAAATGGTGAAGATCTGGCTATTTTATACTATGTGTTGTCTTAGGCAGATTTCTAGGGAGCTCTAATTTCGCAGATATGGTTAAATCATACGTTGGACTGGCCTGTAGCTAGACGGTTGCCTACCAGCCCCCACTATGTATTGCCCGAAGGCTCTACTTCTAAGCCACACGTAATATCCTGCCGAACGAAAGTTGTTATACCCAAGTTGGCCGTAAAATCCCCCTAGAGTAAGTTTCGGTGATTTTTGTGAACCTCCATCGGCGGTTTTCAGATACAGCCTTTGCTATGCTATGAGTGTTTTAGGTCAAAAGGGATAATCCGAGGTCCAACCACTAATGACTTGCAACCGTGTTTCGGTCGCTTTTCTCGTAGGAACTACCGTTGTCGGTGTTTCCAGCTTCCGGTAGTCCCGTTTCTTCAAGCTTGAAACAACTACCGCGAAGGCAATATATTCTTGGCTTTCCAGTATTTACTGTCCACCCATCCACTCGGACTGGGAATACACACATTCTCGTATCAGAAACACTACCAACAAGATGCATGTCCTCATTATGGGAGCAGGATTGGGCGGGCTGGCCCTGGCCCAGAGCCTGCGGAAGCAGGGTATTTCTTTCGAAATTTTTGAACGCGACGCCGATAAAGACGCTCGTTCACAAGGATGGGCAATTGCCCTGCACAGGTAGACTGCCAACTTCCATCCTATCCAGGAAGGGCGGCGCTGATGGCGAGCTTAGTATCATCGACCGCCTTGTATCGTCTTTCCCTGACGACATGCCCGACTTGAAAGAGGCAACGAACCATCTCACCCCACTCGATCTGCCTGCTCAGATCACCATGTTCTATCCGGATAGGGACGATCGTGTTGGCTTTCAGGTGGGCTGCCATTTGGTTAATTTCAGCACAGTGCAGAAGCCACAGTTGCTAACGTTCGCAAAAGGATTCTCCTGATACGCCACTGATTCGCGCTGAGCGTTATCGCCTCCGTAACTGGCTGTCGACTAACCTCAACATCCAATGGGGCAAGCGCGTGAAGCAGATTGAGCATTATGAAGAGGGAGCCACAGCCTATTTCGAGGACGGAACAAGCGCCAAGGGCGACATTCTGGTCGGCGCAGATGGCATCAAAAGCGTCGGTAAGCAAAGCTTCATACTCGTCCCGCAGCCAGAATATATACTGATAACGGCGTCAGTTCGAGCACATCTGCTGCAGCGCCCGGCGGATGATCTGCTCAAAGTCGTCCCACTCGCTGCCGTGGTGGGCGAGTTGGACTTGTCCGGAGAGCAATTCAGACGCCAACTGTCGCTTGGCCACAGCGCCTATACTCTCATCAATCCCACCCTTGGCTTCATCACATTTGTTGGGATGCACTATGTCTACCCCGACGCGAACTCTGGCAAATTCTACTGGATGATCATGCGAGCGGATGAGACCGTTGGTGAGCCCGATCATTGGCTCCAGACAGCCAGCCAGCAGGAGAAGCACGACTACGTCATGAAGACCGTCGCAAGACTGCCACCAAAGGTTCGGGAGATTTTTGATCTGACCCCCGTCGAAGGTATCAGGAAGCAGGCCCATGTCTGGCGTGACCTCGAGCTTGAAAGTGTGCCTGCGAGTCGCGTCATCATCATCGGGGATGCAGCCCATGCGATGACCCCTTTCCGAGGAGAGGGCGGTTACCATACCTTCATTGATGCCATGAACCTCTCACAGACCTTGGCTAAGGTGAATGCTGAAGGAAAGACCAAGGATACTCCAGCTGTGAAGGCTGCTGTGGGTGACTTCAATGCTGAAATGCTGAAGAGAGGAGTGGAGTCTGTGAGATATTCCCGCGCATCCTACGAGGAGGCGAAGAAAACTGCGAAAGAACGGCAACCGTTTGCCTATGCACTGAAACTGCTTCCGGAGAGGGAGGTCACACTGCAGGTGCCAGTGAAGGCGTAAGTCTGGAATAGATAGTGAGATAGCCCAAGAATGACAAGAACTAGGCGTTTGTGATCGAATCCTCTGGTACATACCAAGATTGGACCGCAGGGTCGACGACTCTTCAGCTCCATATTTCAACCAGGTCCACCATAGAAAGACAAGCGACCTTTACACGCCTAATGCAAATCAGATCAAAAGGGCTGTATTAGGAGTACCAGAGCAGGGATCAGCTAAGAAATGAGTTTCCACGCAAGGCAGAATGGGAAAGTGACCTGATCTTTACGAATAAGGGCCGTAGATGACTATCCACGAGAGTGAGCAATTTTATATATGTGCTCAGGTGGTGAGTATCTGCCAATGACCAGTGTCAAAGCCAGAATTGGGATTAATGAATCAAATGGAAGTGTCAAGGATTATGATTTGTTGTCGCAGCACATCGACTTTGACCATCAGCTCTGGCTGGGCGAATATTCACCAACCGAGCAAACCTTCTACCACAGCTTACTGAATTACATGCAGTGATTTCTCGGTTTTCTGGTGGGTGCCGAGGCGTAGTGCACGAAGTCGCGACCGATGTGAGCCCAAGTCGCTCATCGAAGAAGAATATACCACTGAGGTATCAATTTGATTCGATTATCCGTCGAGGCTGTAATCATCAGCCCGTGTTTGCTATCAGAATACCGGGAGGTATAACGTTGCAAATCTCCGTGCAGTCTCCCAAACTGGATGTGCCTAAGACAGCTCGGTCTCTTAGAATGAGTATCTAAACAGCGGACTTTCGTCGCCCATCTCAGCAAGCTCGTCCGCAGTGTACTTCGCCCTGATATCCTCCTCAGGTATAGCCGCACGCTTGGCGTTGATTCGCTTAAGGATAAGAGCGTACACTGGCGGCCAGATGCATCCAAAGAGACCTAGCATAGCGATACTCAGACCAAATCCGAGAGGGTACTTGGGTGCGGTACTGCCAATGTAGATGTTGGAGCCCATGATCTAGTACAGGTGAGCGTAGCAATCGGAAAAGGGGTCGGGAGTACGTACACCGCCCAGCTGGGAGAAACTGATCATAGCACCGATGCCGACAGCACGTTTCATGGATCCGGCGCAGTTGAGAGACATCCAAGCCGTGGCCAAGGGGGAAATAGGATACAATCCCCCAGTCGTCAGGAAGACGCCCAATAAGGTAACGCCTGGAATTCCTGGATATCGAACGCTAACGACCATGATGATGAAACCGATCAGCGCCATGGTGTTGCACAAAAACAGGGGCAGCATTCTCTTCTGCCATTTGTCGGCAAGCCAGCCAGACAAGGCCGTGACAGCACAGGCGAACACATATGGTGGAACGCTCATGGCTTGGGCGTTTGCTGCAGAGTAGCCGAGGTTATTAATGATGGTCGGCAGGACAAAGCTATATCCATAAACGGTGACGCAAAGGGTAAACTCAGTGACTGCGAGAGCGTAAATATGAGGCGATCTAAAGGCGGCACGGGCATGCTTCCATGAGAAATTCTCCTTTTCGGCAATACCAGTGTCGCCGCCAGTAGAGAACTTCTGGCGCAGAATGAGGAATTCTTTCTCCTCAGCCGAGAGCCATGTCACAGTAGCCGGTGTGTCGTAGACAAAGAAGAATGCCGCAATAGAGAGACAGAGACTAAAAAGTCCCTCGATACAATAGATAAACCGCCAGCCACGGTAGCCCCAGGTGTGGTCAAGTTGACCAATGCCGTATGCCAGCAGCCCAGAGAATGCGCCTGCTGCCGAGGCCCCGGAGTAGAAAAATCCCATCCTCGCGCCCACCTCGGCAGGGGAGTACCACGACGTGAGGACAAAGGAGCAGCCAGGGAAGACGCCGGCCTCGGCTAGGCCCAAGAGAACACGGAATGCGGCCCATCCAGCATAGTTTATCTCCACAGAGGCGGCAATCTGGATGAGCGAGACAGTGGTCAAGAGCGCGGGAAGCCAGATCTTAGGCCCAAAGTGCTTGAGGGCTATATTGGAGGGCACGCCTCCAAAAGCGTAGGTGACGAAGAAGATAGAGAGACATGTGTTCCACTGCTGGCTGGAGAGGTTGAGGTCTTGTAAGATCCCAAAGAGCTTGGCGTTGCCTGCGATCAGTTAGCGGATCGGCGCATTTCGCTCCAATTTCGGAGAGACGCTACTGACTGACGTTGGTCCGATCAATATACGACATAAGATAGAGGATGATCAACTGGGGGAGTACGCGGAAACTGGATCCAGCTTAGAGATGGCAACTTCTAGGGACTGCCAATGTACTTACTCGCACTTTCGAAGCAGTTTTCTCAGCCTAGACCCGGTGAACTCATGGTTCAGCTCCAGGAACCTCGCGTATTCGGCAGAATGCATGTGTGTGTCGCCATCCTTGATGCTCGAAGCATTGCCGGCAAGAACAACTTTTTCAGGATCGTTCTTGCTAACCTTGACAGGTTCAACCGCCATGATGTTAGTAGAACGTGATGTGATGAATAACCTTGTCGGGGCGAGTACAGACAGGAGACTTGGACCAGGTATTTGTACCCCGGATTCTAGGCGCCCCGATCTCAGATGCGAACCGTGCATTGCATCACAGCGAGAGCGGGGCGAGGGCTATCGAGGACAAGGTCCCTGGCAGCAGATAAAACGCCCACGCGGCGATTGGGAGAAATCTCCTATCTAAATGGCTGTTTTCGGAGACTAAAGGCGCTAGTCCGAGATAACGCTCGGCAATCGATGGCTAGCGCCCGATCTAATCAGCCTCCAATTATCACGGCCTCGACACGCCACTGTCGTTTATTAAAGGTGCTGTTGAACCCTGTCTTTTGTGATATATAGGTAGGCTATAGGAGTCTCTTGATCCCAATTGTGCAGCAAATCGCGATGCCGAGAGTCACCATTGTGGGCGCAGGGTACGTATGGCCTCCCTTTTTCGACTCAAGCATAGGTCTGATAGCACGACAGCATTGTCGGCCTCACCGCGGCAAGCCTGCTCCCCAGTACATGCGACATCACCGTTGTTGCCAGAAACCTGCCGGGGGACGAGTTATCGCATGAATGGGCCAGTCCTTGGGCTGGCGCTGTCTTTCTAGGTCTTGCCGGCTCTAGTCCGCGTGAACAAAAGATGCAACTGGAGTCCTTTGCCTTTTGGTGGCAACTTGCAAAGAGGCATCCAGAGTCTAGTGTTCGGGTAAGACGAATATCTCAGTAAAGATGACCAGCCGAGTGCTGACGGAACCACAGATTATCGAGATGAACGATATCCAGGACGATCTCCCTCTAGAGCAAGTCTGGTACCGGGACCAAATGCCGGAGTTCCGAGTAATGAGGCCGGAAGAGTTGCCAAAGGGTGCCTCACTAGGAATGAGCTGTACGGAACCCAATCCTCACTTGCTTTCGGTCACTGACGTTGAGCCCAGACAAGTCCGTCGTCATAACACCACACGTCTTTCTCCCCTGGCTGCGCAAGCGCCTCGAGAGGTCTGGCGTCAAGTTTGTTCGCAGGAACCTGACCTCTCTTGCTGATGTCAAGGGTTCCGGGTACGATGTTCTGGTCAACGCCACTGCGCTGGGCGCGAGGTACCTAACCGACGTGGCGGACGAGCATATGGTCCAAGTCCGTGGGCAGACCGTCCTCGCCAAGACCAACTACAATAAGATCTTCATGCGTCACGGAAAGGACTACACCTATGTCATTCCAAGGCTGGATGGTACAGCCGTTTTGGGGGGTATCAAGCAGTATGGTAATGCGTCGACTGAGCTCGATGACTCCATCACCGAAGATGTAGGTTTCCCGTGCTTGGGGGCATACCTCGTTGGCTAACATAGGACTAGATTCTTCGTCGAGTACACGAAAACTTGCCGCATCAATTCAGTGGCCCCAATTTGACCGACTTTGATGTTATTCGTCACAATGTGGGTGTTCGTCCAGATAGACCGACGGGCGTGCGAGTTGAGAAAGAGGTCAAAGATGGTGAGAAGATCGTTCACGCCTATGGTACCGGTGGCGGTGGTTATGTGTTCGCCTGGGGGGTGGCGAAGGAAGCGAGCAGACTCGTTGGCGAATTTCTGTTTGAGACGCCCGTGGCCAAGCTGTGATACAAGCTCATCAATCTGTTCTCTATCCTACCTGCGCAGTACGGTCATTCCTTGCATAGAATTGTTATTGTTACCGCAAATGTGTAAATAGCCGGGGACAGGAGACCGGACGTCACCGATCAATGGCGCGGATTCATTAGCAAGTGGTATGGTAATGAAGCAGATGAGAACAATGCCTGGTGCCGCAAGATTGATGATAAATGGACAGAGCGTGACTGAGCGGATGAGGTATGCAGACGGGGACCCATGAGATGCGCAACTAGCATTCCATCGGACAAGGTCATTGCCAAGTGAAGAAACTGTCTTGCTGCCTCAGCAAGAATTGACAGTATGCTTTCTTGGGCGGCACTGAGAAGAGGGATTCTGCATGCCCTTGGTAGCCTCGATTCGTTTCAAAACATCCACGTATCCACATCCCAGAAATTAACCAAGTCAAAGGTAGTATTGTCAGTCTCCATGAAAGCATACTGCAGCGCCTCCACTTCTTCCAGCATTCGTAGCTGTCCTTTAGAGGCAAGGTTTCCCGCTTGTGCCATATCGTCCAATATACCTTTTGCGGTTTGGTATGTTGTCTCGTCATCAGGCATCAGCTCGAAAGTGCTCGACCAACACGTATTGACCGATATCGCAAGAGACAATATCGTCAGGCCAGAAAATAGATGGAGGCTCTCCCAAAACCCAAATTTGGCCAATCTCTCGCACTCTGCTAGCCCGACAATGAGAAACAGGTTTGTCCTTGCAGCACGAAGGCAAAGATTGGTCAAATATGTTAAGCTCTCTTGGCTAGCGTTGGCCAAATCGGTTGTCAAGAGATAGTTGATCTGCTTTAGGAAGAAGGGGCGAAGTAGAAGGACAAAGCACTGGTAGTATCGTTCATACAGTGACACCAAGGATCGGTTGGTCATCTCGCGTATAGATGTCGACAGGTTATGTTCCACATTGAAAGACAGCCCAGGCGGTAGTTGCGACCTCAGGGCTTCCAGGCGCTGAATGATCGGCTCTGCCCGCTTTTGATCACGCATTGGATCGGGATGGCCCAGGATTTTGACTGTTTCGCAGATATCGGTGTGAATGAAGGCAAGATTGACCTGCGCTGTTAACGAGACTCCGCTTGAGAATTCATCGGCCGATTCGGGTGGCAGCAGTTCATCACTGGGATATGCAATTTCGACTTCATCGCGACGAAAGATCGGCGGTAGTCCCATCTCTGTACTCGTCATCCGATCGAGGCAATACACAGTCCACCAGACCCGCTTCATATGTTCAGCTTGCACGGGTGAAGCTGCCAAAGACGTGGAAGACTTGTGTAGGCGTAGGATATTGGAGAGTCGAGCGGATAACCCGGCGTACATGTAAGCCGTCCGTTTCCGACTCAGACTATATGAATAGAATGACTTTGGCTGTCAGGAAAGCCAGCAATATGGTCAAATATGGAGTACTCACGATTAAATTTAGTGCCTCGATCTGATCGATCGTCGGTTCCTCAAAGCGGACCTTGAGCAGCAGGAGGGCCTGTTCGAAGAAAGCGGTACCGGGCGGATTCCGCGAGATTCCTGGCTCGCGTTCGTCATTGAGGCGGCCCAGCCGAATCTCCAATGGCGATCCAACATTGTACGACTCGCCCAGAGCAAACACGACGAGCAGTGTGCACAACCACACCCTGTCCCTGGCCTGGGAAGAGTTTGGGTTCTTATATGTCTGCTCCAGTCTCTTTCGAAAGGTCTTCCGGAGGAACCAATGCCAGTCATGTCCTAGGAATATGTCGAACTGGTCCAGTAAAGCCAGCGCATACGGGTAGGGAGGTAAACTGAAAGTACAGGGCGTATCTGGATAAGAAAAAGCCATTAGCTCACTTCGAGACACAAGGGAATAAGCGTACCCGATGTGTCGAAGCTCAGCTGCACAAACTCATACGACTCTGGGGACGAGGTTTCGCCTTCGATTGTCAGTGTCGACGGGCTGGTGAACCGCGGCGTCAAACCAGTGCTTGTGTTCTGTTGACGAATCTGTTTGAGTCTGGTCAGAAACACCTCGGATGTGGTGTCTTCGACGAGCGGCCGCGCTGGTAGCTCCGGGGAGGACGCAACTCCCAAGGGCTGGCCACGGGAGCCAAAGGCCCTGGCCTCCAAGTCACGCAAGATGCTCTCGGGTACAGTGATGTTGCGGTCGCGCACGGGATATGTGCATTCATGACCGGTCAATTGGCAGCTTCGGCATGGCAGCTCTAAGCCCGCGGTGTGAGCTGTAGGGACATCAGAGCATGTGGGATGTATTACCTCGGGAGCATTTCACTTTCCGTTTATGGCATCGTATGCAAGCACTGTTGGCGTGGGCGTTCGCAGTCGAGGGTGACGGCATGGCGTAGGCAAGTGTTGGTGAGTGACATACCTTGGAAAGAGTGTCGCATCGAGTTCAATCTCTCCTCCCGCACTAATGCGATATCGGGAGATAAGATAACCTTGGAAGTTACCAACTTTGGAAGGCTTTACGGCTCCACCAATGAGTTTTCCTCTCCACTGACTATGGTCTATTTTTGGTCTATAGTTTAAGCTATCTGCGATGCCATCGGTTGATATTTCCTAATTGAATGATTAGAAATCATGTCTACCGCCAGTGTTATATAAGATGCGTCAATTGACCCTTTTCCGATAGCGAACGATTTGGCATCTTCGGCCAGTTGGTATATATATATGTGATTTTGGGTGAACGTGCATAGTTGTAGACAGGTGGCTTATAGATTACTTGCGTGAAAGCGAGCACGTTCAATTAACGATCTTGTTCACGACTCCAGGTTGTATCCCAGATAGATAGCAAAATCCTTTCAGTCGGCTATCCTCAAATTCGTTGCCGCCTTTGAAAAAGGTGCAATGCCAGTTCTTACTCCACTGAATAGACTAACTTGTAACCAGAAGGCGGCTGACTTCGCATCGTATCAACACCGCCCAACACACCTTGCCAGCCTCCCGGCATCGTCTTCACCGGGTGCGTCTCAATAAGCCCCTGATCAAGGACCTTTTGAACTGCCAAGAAGGCCTCGGTAGCAAACTCACGATCCTCAGCTCTAGCCTCCCGTCCATAGACACCATCCAGAGCTATTTTATTTCCAAAGATGGAAGTGGCCAAAAACCACGACGGCTCGATGGTAGAAGCACGCGATTTGGCTACCGACTCACGGAACGGCTCCAGAGTGACATATTGACCCCCAGCTCGACCGATAGCTGCATAGCAGAGCTGCGTCGTATCTGCCTCGGCAATGCAGTCGAAGGCATAGGTCAACTGGTTACCCGTATATGCGCGGATGTCAGCGCCGCACGTCGGGCTGTGATAATCGAAGACCTTCTCCGCGCCAAATCTCAAGGCCAGGTCAAATTTAGAGGGTGAGCAAGTTGCAATTGGGCGAAGCCCAGCACTGAAATGGTCGATTAGCGCTATCCAGGAATTCTGGGGGGTTCGCAATGTAGACCAAGGAAACACTCACATCTTTAGCAACTGAATGGCACGAGTGCCCGTAGACGTACTTCCTCCGGCGACGAGAACAAATTCACGATCTTGATCGTTAATACCACCACCGCGAGCAAGCTGGTCCAAACTCGCTGGGACGCGCAACTCTTTAAAGAGACCAAAAGTCGCCGTTGCAACCGCCAGACCCAATGTAGCTGCATCCTGAAAGTCCATCTCATCCGGAATCTTCAGCAGCGTATGGATCGTGGCACCGATATACTCGGCAAAGGAGCCCACTTCGGGCTTCAGCTTGTTCATGCCATGCACCAGACCAGCTACACGATCGCCCACCGCGAAGCGACCTGATTCTGCCGCCTCCTCTCCCAAGGCTACAACCGTGCCGGCAAAGTCGGTGCCGTGAATTGCGCCGGGAGCAGGACTGTAGTCCAGGAACTTGGCATCTGAGGGATTCATGGCCACAGCGGCGGTCTTGACAATCACGACGTCGGGCTCTAGCACAGGCATTGGCAGGCCGTGTTTGAGGGCTAGCTTTCCAACGCCTTCGGCCACAATGGCCATTCGAGAGCGCGGTAAAGATGACACTGGGTCTGCCGATGGCATCGTGCTTGGCCAATTGTATGCGTTTGAGTTTATTGATGGGGACAGATGGGACGAAGACTCAACTTGGCCCTGCGTTAACAAGGATGATCGTGGATAACGTCCACAGTATACAATCCTCTTCCGGAAGGAAAGTGAGGTTCTAATGATTGCTCGATTGCGGAGACGACCAGCAGCAGTCTTCCCCGACAAGAACGTCCAATCTCTCGGATACATCTATTACCTAAGGAATATCCCCGAATCGTGAGCGCCGAACCCTCTAGACATCAGTCGGGCCAAAACGGGCCGTTTGCTACTCAGCCTCGTGTTCCCAATGTGGAAGGTCGCTAACGGGGTTTCAACCACCCAAGGTCCCTGTAGATTGTCACATGGGTCGACGATAAGCGCGAGCTCACGATATATTTCGTACTTTGGGAGACACGTTGTGTTGCAGGGTTGACGATGCATGCATGCATGGCCTCCACGCTAGCGTTGGGGGTATGCAGCCGTACCCGGCTGCATTATCTCGATAAGTAATCATTAATTGAACCTTAGAAAACGTGCGACGCTGGAATCATGGGAAGATCATCGATACATTTCTACCTATAATATTGAGTAGAACTTCCCAACAGAGTTTCCAGCGCCTGTCCCCCCAAACTCCCAGCGGTGTCATGACAATCGTAGGCATCAGAAATCATAATTCTCATCAGAGGGAATGGAAGGTCGAGTCCAAGCAAGCGCAGGGGCGGGGTCTTCAAAACTGTATAGATTAAAAGCCAAGCATTTGCTGCAGCCGCGCAAGCCGCTGTTGCACCTGCATCCTCAAATCTCGCAACTCGTCGTGAATGGCGTTATCAGGAAACGACGGATATGCCTGATTCGTGACTGGGCTCATAAGCCCTTGCGAAGATGACATGGGTGTGGTGCTCTGGTTTGTCAAGAAAGACCCCATGGATTGATGATGCCGCTCGGTAAGATAGGAGCACAGCTGCACCACCGAGACGAGCCGAATGTCCCCCACGGCAGCCACGTCCATTCGGTGGCTCAGTATTGCGTCGTGCTCGAGGGTTTTTAGCACGGAGACGTAGACAGTCATGAGAACGGTATGGCAGGCAATGACAAGATGCCGGACTGCGTCACTAGAAGGATGGCTTGATGTGGAGACGTCGGAGGGCGTTTTATTGGAATCAACTGGAGATGGGAGGCAGGTCGGGGGCACGGAAAGCGGCGGGGTATGGGGTGCAGATTTCAGGTAAAGATGCCGGAGAATCTCCAGCATATTGTGAGAGGCGGAGAGAAGGTGATAAAAAACAGTGCCAGCGGCGTTCGTTTCTAGGGGAGAGGTTGATGGGAAGTCTTGACTATGACTCGGGGGAGACCCATCAATGTTAGCAGAGCCGTGTGCGACCCAGGCGGCTACTGATTTAAAGGTCATGTCATCAATGAGTGGTTTCACATGGGCTCGGTTGTTAGAATTGGGCTGGTTGGGTGATTCCACCGTGGCCGCGAGCTCATCGGCTAGACGGCGCAATCGGCACAAACGCATGCTGAGTTGCGACAGTTGGGGAATCACCAGGTCCGGGTCAGTCTTGCTTCCTGTATCACTGCTGTAGCCATTGCTTTCGTCGACATTGCTGCGATCGAGACTATCACCGTAGCCATGTGGAGGTGGGATGTCCTGAGCGGCCGTTGGAGGACTCGTCCGCTCGGGCGTTGTATCATGATCGCCAATCGTGTCCTTCCCAGGCGGCGTCCAGTCCAGGAGGCCTGGAAATGCGGAAAGGCACCCAGACTCATCAGCCGGTGGAGAAGGGCCCACGGTAGGATTGGTCTTGGGTTCTTCTGGGGCCGGGTCAACCCATGGCATTTGGGTATCTTCCCAGCTCAACCCATCCAGCCACGGCCACGAGTCGGCCTGCATATGGGTGTCCTCGATCGATGCGGACAGCATCGGTTCGTCGTGGATCATCGGGAATGCATTTGAATTCGCGCTTATATTCACCCGAGCCTCGATTTCGGCTACGGGCGTGGGCGGGGCCGTGGGTGGGCGATCCGAGGCGATATTCCGATTCGCGACGCTGGTGGATTTCCCCGTGGGCTTGTCGGCCAAGTCGTACACGCTGGGGCGACCTTTGGGCAGCGAGAAACTGTAGATGCACTGCACACGTTTCCGGAGACACCGACTACAGGCGCCGGTGTTGTTGTCACCAGCACGAGTGCACCGGAGCTTCTGGCTGTGACACCGGTCGCAAGACTGCCGCATAGGCGTTTCAACCGCCGCGGTTTTGCGAGAGGGAGGCATGGTGTCGCTAGTCGGGAGGTCTTGGAGGGAGTGAGGAAGGGGCTCAGGGGGAGGGGAGTTGTGTATATAAAGGACAAAGAGAACTTGTGGCGCGGCGACTTCCGAACTTCCGTGAACGTGACTGTTTGACTTGTATGCTGCAGAAGCGCTACGCTCCAGACCTCAAAGTTCCTCCCAGCTATACTTATTTTTTCCCCTTCCACGCGACCCTTTGACAGAACTACGCTGGGCTCGTGAAGGGCCGGTGTGGATCGCCACATCTTGAACGAATTATCGCGAGCGCAGCCCACCCAGAATGGCAGCCCGATTGGCCGGGGAACCTTTGGATTCGTCTCTCCTCCCCGTCAGCTCCTCCACTAATCATCCACTAATTCTCCCGTCGCAGGGGATGCCCCACGGCCGAGAGGAAGAAAGCCGCATACCATCCCTCCGCGAGGGATGATAGCCCAGCCCGACCCCCCCCCCCCGGAGCTTGGACTCAGCCGGGGCATACTTCCGCAATCATGGTTCTGATGCGAGATGAGCGTCTCACTCGCTCTGCTTGGCTGCAAATAACCCGCAAGCCCCCCCACCTCCAGTGACAGCTCTGTTAGTCCATCTTGTCTCCGGTAAGGCTGGCATGACCGCCCCGAGGCCCTAAACACTCCCTTGCTGTGGCCGATCGAGTTGCTCCTGTGGACACCCGCAACCGGTCGATATCTCGATTGGGGCAACGCACGGCCAAAGTGAACCAACCTCGTGGCAGGATCGAAATTGCCCCCAACGCTAAATAGCGGTTTGAATCGAGTCATTCTATGAGATAGGTACGCGCATAACTTGGGGTCGCCCCGGGGCTCGAGCCTTCGCCCAGACTCCTTGGGGTCGTTTATTTACAGATCAACCTGGGGTTTGCACGGGTCCAACGATGGAAGCATCCGCGTCCCAAGATCGATGGCTGTGATACTCCGGTAGCGCCCAGTGCTCATGGGCAACAACATTTCTACCTCATGAGGCAGGAATCCCTGTATGTTGCGTGCCGCATTTACGCATCACGATCCCCTAGCAAGCCAATCAATTCGCCATGAGACATTACAGATAGCGCCAACGGCCATCACTGATCGTGGGAACTTTGCAAACGTAACACGACTCGAAGGTTGCACCCAATCGAGGGGCGAAATGCAGGTAAGAATCCTGAAGCGGCTGGTCTCCTCGGGTCGAGTCTCCTATTCATTCCAGGAAGGATATTGCGCGAGAGGGCGATGCGGCAAGGGACGCCACGCGGTTGATCTCCAATCATCCAAATTCCCGAGGGCTCGAGTTGTCTATGCAGATCTCCACCTCCAACTTCCACTTAGACTAATCTGACCCCCATCACCTTATCTTTCTCCATCAAAAGATATCTGCACATGGAAGGAGGGGGTGGCTGTAGTTCGCCTTGGCGTCTGACATGCCGTTAATGGTTGTGCAGGTCGTCCACCGCGCGGGCATCTGATTGGGGCTCAATTTTTCTCGACGATCGTTCGGGGCTTTCTGCTGGTGACGTGCTTTATCCTCCATCTCAAATGGCGTCGTCGCGGATATTGCTCAAAAACGCAGCTAAGGGCAGCCTTCCCGGACTCTCGCTTCATTTGTATGGCTTCGGCCTGTTACGCATGCAAGATCTGCCACCCGATCAGCCACTAACTCGACTCTGTAGTATGAGTCGCCGTCAGCATCATAACTCACCGGCCTGGAGCCTTGTCTTTCTTCGGCGGTTTTCTACTGGCTCGTTCATCCGACGGATTCAAATTTGTCCGTGTAGCTCCTCGGAATTATGGACAACATCGTCGCCCTCTTTAATTGCAGTCGTAGAGCGCCTTTGGTTGTTGTTTTACTCCCCTGCATTTGTCTATAGGTCCAATTGTCCAATCACCGTCTCCTGGCCTGCAAGAACATTAGGCACGACTGTAAGTGTGTCTCCACTCCAATTCGCCATGAGCGTTGTACTGATATTTGCTCAGAGTTCACATGGCAGCCACGCTCTCTCGTCTCTATTGGGGCTTCAACCCGCCCAAGGTTGCAGAGAAGAACAAAGGCGCTCTGAAGTTCGGCATCCTTGGCGCCGCTGACTCCGCGTAAGTACAATGCAGACACGAACTTCTTTTTTTTTTCGCGATGCATAGTTTAGTATTGACTGTGAACAGTCCTCTTGCCTTGGTCATTCCTGCTCATTCACACCCAGATGTCGTGGTCCAGGCCGTTGCGGCCCGAGACCGGACGAGGGCTGAGGCATATGCCAAGAAGAATGGGATCCCCGAGGTCAAAGACAGCTATCAGGGTAAGTCTGCAATCTGAGTCTCCATGTGGCCACCAGAATATCTCAACTCACTGGTCAAGACATGATTGATGACCCCAATATCGACTGTATCTTGGTGCCTCTGCCCAATGCACTACACTTTGAGTGGACCGCGCGCGCTGTCAAAGCCGGAAAACATGTCCTCATTGAAAAGCCCTCCGTGTCGAATTCGAAAGAGGCCGAGGTTTTGTTCAACATGCCTGAACTGTCTCAACCCGGAGGCCCGGTGGTGCTCGAAGCATTCCATAACCGCTTCCACCCCGCCTGGCATCTTTTCATGTCATTCGTGAACCCACCGGATGTCGTCCACGTCGACTCGGTCACGATGATCCCGTGGTGGTTCCTAGCCAAAGACGGTATCCACTTCAGACACAGCCTCTCTGGCGGCAGCATTATAGCAATGGGATCCTATGGATTCACCGCCATGCGTCTGGCCTTTGGAGAAATGCCCGAGGAGTGTGTTCAGTGCGACGTCGACCAGCCGTACACCGAGGGCGACTATGACAAGGTTGACTGGGCATTCAATGCGAAATTCCGCTTCCCCAACGGCGGCGTCGGCCAGGCCAAGAATACCCTGAATGGCCCCACGTTCTGGAAGCCCTCGCACATCTCAGCCACGACCAAGCAGGTTCCTGTACTGGACACCGCGCTCCCTGACACGCAAGAAAAGCTGCGAACGCGCGAGGTGACCTTGCACGGGATGCTCCACCCTTTTGTCTGGCACCGCGTCGACGTCCGCGACGACTTTGTGATCCGGAGCCTCAAGGATGGTAAAGTGCTGAAGAAATGGACCGAGCAAAACTCGTACAAGGGATACAGCTTCAAGGAGGCCGGCGGTGACCTTGCCAAGTTTCCGGGCGAGCCCTGGTGGATGGGCTATCGGTATATGCTGGAAGAGTTTGTGAATCGCGTCCGGGGCCGCTCGACACAGCACTGGATTGATGGACAACAAGCCATCAAGTCGATGCAGATGGTGGATATGGCATATACCAAGAGCGGGCTGGGACCAAGACCGACCACTAAGTACCTGAATTATGCATAGTCCCTGTGTATACACAACTCAATCGACCTCATTTTTCGGATGGTTTCTACGAATATATATTTGCGGTAGTCCGTTCGAGTACTCAAGTATCCATTGATATCCATCAAATTGGATGCAGTTCAGTCATTGCGTTAAAATTCAATCTAGCTAAACAACCGGAGTGACCTTGGGTCTTTCTCCGTAGAACGAGAATCGAAGAAGCTATGTTGGTTATGCACAATGTTGACCGTCGAGCATCCGTCGAATAAGACAATATATCTTGCAGGTTACTCAGTAGCCGTATCAAAACACAGTCCAAAAAAAAGCCCCGTTTCTAGTCCGCTCTTGGGATTTCACTTGTCTTCAAGATCGCCATCGTGATCGCCGCACAGGACTTATTCGTATTCAGCTATTTGCAGATTCATGGGCCAGTTCTGCGATGATCACGGAGCATTAGCGAGTCGATTCAATTACCCAAAGTAGACTACTTCGAAACAAGAATTCAAAATGGCAGGTGGAAGAGGGTTGCTGAATCTGGAACCAATGTGCGCCGCACGAGGGGGCTGGATCGCCCTACATCATTGGATACGATGCGTAGTGGCAACGCCTTCGATTCTCACCATCTCGACTTAAATCAAAAATAACAACCCGAAAGCCCCAATGGACACAAGTTCGAACGGGCGATGCACTTATCCCACGGGTGAATATCCGCCTAGTCGAAAGGCGTTCGCCCCGTGTCCCAACCAGGGCACTGTCTTCTGTTGCGATGATTCGCCCACGCTGCTCGGAGGGTCCACGACCCCGACTATTCGGCGATTTGTTTACATAATTACCCCGGTCTGGGAAGCTGCTCACTTTGTCGACTGCGCGATATCAATGAGGGTTTCATTATTTATCGTCTCGGAGGGAATGTGGTCGATCCGCCTAGGGCATGCCATTGTTAATGAGCAACGACTCGGGTCGACATTTCACAGCCGGTGGAATTGATGGCAGCTCGGCCTTGCTGCGTCGGTCACATAATCGCCCCGATTGAGTTGCTGCAGGGGTCTTCATGCTGAATCATCTGCACAGCTCTTAGTAAACCACCGAAGATTTAGTTTAAGTTGTCCCGAAGCCCCAGACCGTTCCCTACCCGGGCTTAGCTCTCCTATGTTTAAAAATTTAGAGTTGCGTTGTGTAGTTGTAGATGTTCCCCTTAATAGCCCCCTCAACCCGATGCGCAGTCAGTAATTGAGCTTCATTTCTCCAGAATTGACGATTGTGCACTCTGGTCCATTCGGTCAATTGGACGCTTAACCGCGGCCGGGACAAGTTCATCAAACAACGCATTTTCATCCTCGCCCCTTGACTAAAATGGTGGAAGCACACGAGCCCGAGAAAACATCGGAGAGCGAGAAGTCTCTCGAGCCCGAGCAGATCATCGGAAATGACACCAAAGTCAGCAGCGAGGGCAGCAGCGAAGAAGTCTCCAAGGATGAATATCCGCACGGGTTGACGCTGTGGTTGCTTGTCGGGTCGGTCATGCTAGCCATCTTCCTGATCGCGTTGGACCAAGTGAGTCTGTCCCAGGCGTGACTTGTTACATCTCTAACTGAAAACCAGACTATCGTCGGAACAGCTATCCCGAAAATCACAGACGAGTTCCACGGTCTATCGCAGGTGTCTTGGTACGGTTCGGCATACTTCATGTGCCTGGGCGGATTCCAGTCGTCCTGGGGCAAAGCCTACAAATACTTCCCGTTGAAAATCACCTTCCTCGCGACCCTCTTCCTCTTCGAACTCGGTAGTCTGATTTGCGGAGTTGCGCCGAATCCCAACGCCTTGATCGTCGGTCGTGCCATCTCGGGTGTAGGAGGAGCTGGAATCGTGACGGGCGGGACAACGATCATTGCCTTCTGTGCTGAGCCTCGCAAGCGACCGACGCTGATGGGCCTCGTGGGAATCACGTATGCGGTTGCTGCAGTCTGTGGTCCGATCGTGGGAGGTGCCTTCTCGGACGGCGTCACTTGGCGATGGTGTTTCTACGTCAATCTGCCCATTGGAGGCTTCGCTGCGGTCATCATCGTGCTATTCTTCCATCTCCCGAGTGCGGCCAAGACAGTCAAAGCCACCTGGAAGGAGAAACTGCTCCAGATGGACCCAGTCGGGATCATGCTGGCTATGGCGGCGATTATCTGCTTCATCCTGGCACTCGAGTACGCCGGGGCAACTTATGCGTGGAATAGCAGCCAGGTGATCGGACTGCTCGTGGGCTTCGTTGCCATCTCTGTCGCGCTGGGCTGCTGGGAGGTGTACCAAGGAGAGTATGCGATGTTGGTTCCGCGACTGTTGAAGAACCGATCACTCTGGGGCGCATCCATCTTCCAGTTCCTCTTCGCCGGGTCCTTCTTCCTTCTTCTCTACTACCTGCCTGAATACTTCCAGGCGGTCAAAGGCGCGGATCCCATCCAGTCGGGCGTTGACAACCTGCCTATGGTCATCGCAATTGGCTTCTTTGTCTTGGGTGGTGGCATCACCGTGAGTGTAACTGGCCATGCGATGCCATTCATGGTGATTGGCTCGGCAATTGCTACCGTCGCCAATGGGCTGTTCTACACCATGAATATCGATACGTCTACCGGAAAATGGATCGGCTATCAGATTCTCGCTGGAGCTTCAATTGCCTTCCCTTTCCAGAACTGCCTGAACATTGCCCAGGCCAAAGTGGACTCCCAGGATCTCTCTACTGCCTCTGCCATCCTGTACTGTGAGTACTGTCGAGATTTATTTGACCCTATCAAGATTTGTCGAGTCGACTAACAAAGACACAGTCTTCCAAACCCTCGGAGGTGCATTCAGCGTGTCATCGGCCCAATCGGCATTCGTTAACAGGCTGATCGCTACTCTGCCCCATACAGCGCCCGGCGTCAGTCCGACGCTGGTGTACGCCACGGGTTCCACCGAGCTTCGATCTGTCTTCCCGGCAAGTGAAATTCCTGGTATTCTGGTCGCATACATGGAAGGCATCAAGGGCACATTCGCCGTTTCGATTGGAATGATGGGCACGGCCTTCCTCGTGAGCCTGACCCTCCCCAGAGCCAAGATTCTCAACACTGGGGAGGCCATGGCCATGGCGTGATATAGATATTTTGGACCGTAATAGTCTACTGGGTCAAAAGCATGATATCTAAATGCCCATGAGGGATCTGAGAACAACTTTATTAGTGTCACAAAAAGAGGATTATTAGGCTGGGGATTGAACATAGACATATTTCCCGAAGATAAAAATAGGAGCACAAGAAAAGGCAGGTACTATATATCACTAGCCTTGGTGACCGCTGCCCTATATAGCGCGTACTTAGTCCCGGATAGCCGAGATTTAGCGCTAGACCTCCTCGCCAAGCATAGTAGTACAGATGGCTCCAGGGCTATCGTACGAAGAACCGGGACAGTCACATCATGAGTATAGATAAGACCCTTGATAGTCCACGATCGTTGCTGGTCTGTATGATGCGTTTCTGGAGGAGCTCGAGCACTGCCTCGAGTCTCTCATGTGCTCCATCTATATCATTAGACCCGGGAAGCACAGGAGTGAGACTGGTGATGTTGGGCTATTGGTCTTGGTCCTATGAACTCCCAGAGGACTGGTTTGCGGAGTACCTCGATGGCAGTGATCTTGTACCATTCCCCTTTGCGGGCCACCTAGTACTTGAACTCTATGATTTACCAGGGCCACTCCGTGGGTGGGAGATCAGCCGTGCCTGACATGGCCGCCGGGATGGTCATTGCCGCCTCATACAGTTGTTGGGACGGGCCCTTGGATGCACTATAACGGTTATCAGCTGCTAGCACTCGTGACTGTAGAGGGAGGATAACTACTAATCCTGATTGTGGGGGGGCTCGTTATTGGCCAGTCGCGGATACGATGCCTGTATTAACCACCCCAGCCGGGCTTCATTGCCAGCTAAGTCACGCTGAGCTTGGTCTGGCGCTGGTCTCGCTGCGCTTGGGAATTGCTTGATGGTGGTGAGGGGTCCATCTTGGGCCACGCAGAAGTAAGAGATGTAAAGATTTATAAGTCTGGACGACCAGAACATGACAGGGTGAGAAGAGCGCAAGGTAAAAAGGGAAGCTTGGAAGATGTGAGAGATATAAGTGACCTGATTAGAGACGTGAACGGAACGAGGAAAACCATGAGGAATTTCTATCAAACAATAGATATTCCTAACCTATTCTGTCCCATATTTATTCTCATCACCACCGCTCTCTCGCTGTCTCCAATCTACCGCAGTATATATACACTCTATACAATGGCCCAGAAAGGGTAATTGTTCGTCGTGGAGGTTATCTATAAATGGTATGTACAAGGAAGCTTGGAACAACGGTGATTTGGCTTGATCGTGTTAACTAGCGTGAATAGGAAACCTCCATATTGTTTGTGATGTCCTTGCCTAGTAGTAGACGGTACTGCTTTGCGCGTGTCCTATCTCCCCCTGGGAATGAAACATGCCTATCAAACTGAGGTTATACCTAGCAATCCTTCGATATGCTCCGGATATATCGGCTAGTGAATTCTAACTCCGCATGGAAGTGGCGGACAAAATGTATCCGGTTGGAACATTCAGAACAGGCGTGCCATTGCACTCTCCGGCTCGGGGTTAGCGAGGACCGAAGGCCGAGATCGGCCGTTGGTCAAAAGAGGCGAACATCTCTGTATCCTATGAAGTCGCAACATAAACTCACTCGGCTTGAGATACCACCTTGTTACGATTCAACCTTTTTGCCACTATAAACTACCGATATGGAGATCCCTGATCGCCCCGTCAGCTTTGTTCCATGCAAGGCCGGCGACATCATCGCTTTGGGTGCCATGAAACTGCGAGTAATGGAGGACGGCTCGAACACGGGCAAGTTTACCCAAATAACACGAGAAGATCAGGGAGAAATCTAATTCCTGTCTTTTATTCAGATATGCGATTAGGCTGTGTAGAGTTGACCATTCCACCGCGCACGCGAGGACCACCTCCCCATTGGCACGAGATGCACGACGAGACCTTCCTCGTCACCAAAGGCACCGTTCGATTCCATATTCCTGGAAAGCCAGATATTGATGCCCACACGGGTGACTATGTCGTTGTTCCAACGAAGAGTCCACACACCTTTTCGAATCCTACTGATGAAGAGTCTATATTCTTCAACACCTTCACACCGGCGTTCTACATTAACTACTTTAAATTGTTGGGTATGCTGGTCGCCGGTGGTCCTCTATCAAAGGAGGCGAATGAGAAGGCGATGGCATATTACGCGACGCTTCCAGTGCCCGAGCCGTGAGTGCTGGGCAATAAGGAAACTTGAGACCGACGGGACTTGTGTAGAGTGATGGGGTCAAATGCCCAGTACTGAGTTTAATGTATTGAATCTAGCTGGTGGCATGTCCAAGGTAAAAGGCGAGAACAGAGTAAAACGACGTCGGCAGTTCCCAATATTGACTGCCGGGGTGTTCACTTCCCACCTTGGAACCTCCGGCAGGTCCACTTGTTTAGCAGCTTTGTCAAGACCGAAGGCTTTGGCCCCGTGGCAAAGACATTAGGATACCTTATTCAATCAAGATTCACTGCTTTGACCTCGGTGAAAGTCATCTTTTTCTCTTCGACCGAGTCCTGTTCAGACGATAACGGCGAGGACCCCTCCACCTCTACTGTGGAGGCCTTCTTCTTATCACGCCACAGTAATACTTGAGTGACGGCGGTTACCAGCACTTGAGCCTTCATTAGAAAGCCTCGCACATGTGAGATATCGGGTTGGACAAGACTCACTCAGCAAAATTTGCAGAATAATGGACCAGAGATATCCTTTGCTGGCAGCAGGGAAGTCGGTGGTTTTCCAAACGAAGTTTGGTGCCTGTCTAGTGATTAGACATAATGTACAAAGAAGATAGTCGTCGATTTGGGACATACCACTGCCTGCACCACATATGCAAGGTCGTTGGCCATTGCGACAATGAGAGCTCTCTTTTCCGTGTCGGCAGAACAGATTTCGTTAATCCAACTGAGAATAAGTGGACCGGCACCCGCCTAGATCTGTGAGTTGGCAAGGCAATTGTTCTGGGAGGAGCGATGATGACTTACTCCGGTCTGGCTGAGCCAATAGACGGCCATGCGACCTTTCAGGTTGCTATACAGGGGCATTTGTCGCAGTAGAACGTCGAATACGAGCTTGAGGCTTCTTGTCAGTTTCAATCTCTCTCTGGGCAGGGCTTGCGAGAACTCACGGTCATGATGGCACCGATGTAAATGAACGGCCAACGCGCCCCGCGACAGGGGCCATCTGATAGCCAGCCCCAGACAAAGGCCACCACGATGAATATCCCGGTAGTGAGCAGTGGTACTGCAGGCTTTGGATTAGACACATGCTCTGGTTTGGAATATGGTGCAAGTGCAAGACTCACAGTTGTTGATCTGTGGCACTGAGAACGTGGTGCCCGGAACGGGTGCGGGTGTCTCGTCGAAGCTTTTCAGCCAATAGCCCATGCCAGGCTGGGGATATCCATTGTTCCAGACAATGTATATAAGCGCTTTTGTGTGAAGTTAGATATAGCTCTGGTCCCAGGGAGATAAAGGCAACATACGCAACAGATAGGTATGCCAGCTGAGGAAGATTCTCTTCGCCTTAGCCACCGACCAAGGCTCTTTACCCGCGCGGCCAATTGTCTGCATACGCTTGACTGAGAGCTCATGCTCTGCCTGCGTGGTCCACCATGTCTTGTCGCCGCTTTGCGGTAGGTTCGGAAAAAACACATACCCGGCTACAGCGAGTGGAAGTGTGATGATGCCGTCGATGATGAAGAGCCATCGCCAACCCGTACGGCCCTCCACGCCATCCAGGTTTGTGTATGCCGCTGCCTGTAGAAAGCCACTGAAGAGCGTACCAATTGATCCGGCCAGCCAGAAGACCATCGATCGCTTGCCGATTTCCTGCGGCGTATACCATGATCCCAGTAGGTAATGGATTCCGGGATAGAAGCCTGATCTGTAGGAGCATCTTAGCATTTGATACGATGTGTGAGTATTGCAAGATCGGCCACTCACTCAAATATTCCTACAAGGAAGCGAAGAGCATAGAACGCCCGGTAGGATTTCACACTTGACATGCACATGACGGCAACGCCCCAACCAACCTCGAGCTGCGATGTATGTTAGCATCATTCATCTGTTGGACGTGCGAAGTTGCTCGACATACAGTAGGAATCACCCATCGCGGCGACACTCGAGTCAGCAGCAGATTGAACGGAATCTGGCCGATCACATAGCCCACCGTGAAAATCGATGTACTAGTCACCAGCTGATTTCCGTACATCTCTAGATCCTCCTCCATGCCACTCAGATAGGCGTTGGTCACATTTGACAAATCCAGATTTTTGAGAAAATAACCAATCTGGATCTTATTAGCTTGTGTTGGTACTGTGTACCATGGTGCGATGTTACTCACAGAGGCAAAAGTCAGGACAAACGCATCCAACTTGAACAGCAGCCACCGTTGATCTCTGGGTAGCTCCCATGTGTCCCACAGGTAGCCTTTCCATGTCTTCAGCGGTTGGACCAACTCCTCCGTATGCGAGCTATTGGCCTCTGTGTCTCTTGTCATGATGGATGTGTCCTTTCACTGTCGATTATTCCGGTTTGCAGAGCCATTAAATACAAAAGCCGTATCACATTGCCCCATTGCCGTTCAAAATCACGTCAGTCCTTAGCTGATATGATACGATCCGAGACTCCGAGAAGACTCTCTTCTACATCTAGGAAGAAGAGGTGGATGAGAGAGCCAAGTTTCTATTAAATGCATATACCTGGTACGGATACTTCATTCCGCGAAACCCACCTGAGGAAACTTTGGAAGCTTCTGCAATCCCTCAGGATCAAACAAAATGCTCGCACTGGAGATTCTTCACTATTGGCAATGGTGTTTTGCGATCTCGAAGAGGGGGTGTTGTTGCCATTATTGCGCAATAGTCTCCATAAATTATACCTTCCAGCACGTTCACCCCGAACGGTTTAACCATCTCAGCGCACGCCTGATAGGCTACGGCTATGCATGACAGTCGGGATTCCGCGACATCTAACCTATGGCATTTGCTTGATCTCCCACATACTACGTATACTGGGGAAAGGCTAGGCCCAAGAATCGGATGTTTATCTACTCGCGTCGGGAAATCCACGTCCCATGCCGGCCCCAATCTACGAACGCGATGACACCATCGGATGTTTCAATCACAATAACTGGATCAACACGATAAGCAATATCGAAACTACTTGGCGGCATATGCGACTAGTGAGAGAATACCCACAGTCGGGATATCCGTGACACGGAATCGAATCAACAGTCATACATCCATTCATGGGTATCGAATCACAGCTCCGACTTCTTCTCTTCAATGGCTTCGCCCGCGACGCGTTCCAACACTGACACGGCTAACTCATAATCCTGCTCCCTCGCCTGACACTGCGAGGTGCCCCTGATCGCCTCCTTGTCCCATCCGTGCGCACACTTCTCCATCCGCCGCCAGATGGCGAACTTCCCATCCACCTTGCTGATCTTATCCACCAGCTTCTCTCCCTGAATCGCGAATGGATCCCGCGGACCTACTCGACTCAAATCCAGGCATTTATGGCACAAACGCGAGAACGGAGGGAAGATTGCTCGCATGATAAAGTTGGAAGCATCAGCCTGCGGCTTCTCCGGCGTGGGGGCGCCATGTCGGTGGGCCGGTAGACGGATATCACAGTGCGGAGGATATTCTTCGCCTCCTTTTGGTCGAACATCGAGGAGACTGAGGACGCTGTGAGAGCGATGTTTGCGCCTGCGCTGAATCCCGAGAGCAAGAGTTACGATACATCGAATCGGTCTGGCTGCGACCGAACCCAGCACACTACGTCTTCGGCATCGTGAAAGGCTGCGGGGAATGGGTTTCGGGTGCGTGTCGATACTGGATGTCGATCACCGTGTAATCGGTGCGATCGGCGACGAGCCGACAATATTCATCGTCGCTTCCGAAGGTGCGAAGGACGAAGCCGCTGCCGTAGAAGTTTATCAGGACTGGGCTCGGGAGTCGTGCCTAGGGTGGCTTGTAGACGTGGGCTTTGATCGTCCGGCCGGCATGTCAGGCTGGGATCTGGATAGTTTCGTCTGGTCTGGGACGCAGATGAAGTCTGGGTCGTATGGACAGCACGAAGAAACACTCCTAGACGCTTGTGATAGTCATATTGCACCCCCATAACGAGGCCGGTGATCTCAGGGTTGAGCGATCGCGCCTGGGCTGGATATCTGGTTTTGTAGCACCGATTGCAGGATAATGTTTTTCGGAAGTTGGAAATCACAGCAACTTAAGATCAGGGATACTATCCCTTGGCAACCGCAGAGATCGACATTCTGTCGTGCGTCATCTAGGCTAGCGCGAATGACTATCCGCGCCAACGAGACGGCGGGGTATCTCGAGATACCAAGAGATCGTGGGCTAAGTGCGTTTTAGGACTGTAGAGATAGATTCATGTGTGCCTCTAAATATCCGGAGATGCACCATCTGGTACAGCTGGATATTCCCCACGGGTCCTCGGTGATTGAAGTGTCATAGTAGCCAGTCTTGTCCGTGCAGTTTGGCCGGTTCCAGGTTTCGGTTTATAGATAGATCCACCCTACTCTTAACTTCAGAAGTATGGCCATAAATTTTCCTATGATTGAGCACAGACTTGCCTCCGGATGGTGCTTTCCACTCGCGCTGTCTCAGTGGCCAACCAACGCCTGCTGCGCCGGGGCGTATCGATTTCCATGAGGCTTCGCAGCATCAATGATCTTGCGCATCTCGCTCTTCTCCTCGTCCGTCAACTCGATATCCCGCGAAGCCCAGTTCTCTTCCAGCCGGTGTGCCTTGGTAGTGCCTGGGATAGCGATCATGCCTTGGGCGGCGACCCAAGCGAGGGCGATCTGGCTGATGGTGCAGCCTCTGCGAGCTGCAAGCTTCTTGATCTCCTCGACGATCGCGCGGTTCTTGTAGAAGTTTTCACCCTGGAACTTGGGCGCTGTGTAGAGGAAATGTGTTAGCCACTTTCCATCTCAGCAACACCCTTCTCCGTTATGAAGGCTCACCTTTGCGGCGGAAATCGTCTGGCGCAAAGTCATCGGGAGACTGGAAGTCGAAGTTGTCGACGAGCCAGCCGTGTCCTAGAGGGCTGTACGCGACGTAGGCCACACCCAGCTCTTTGGCGGTCTCGATCAACCCGTCGGTCTCGTGTAGTGTTTCGAAGGCAGAGTACTCGGCTTGAACGGCGTCAATGTGGGCAACTGCTCAACGTTAGAACCGGATGGGGAGAGTGAGTTGGCGAGGGGAACTGACTCGAATTGGCCTTTCGCAACGTCGCAGCAGAACACTCCGACAGACCAATATGCTTGGTCTTGCCTGCCTTGCGAATCTCATCCAGGGCCGTGATGGACTCCTCCAGCGGGGTATCTATCTAAGTCAGCAGGGGACTGCAGGTACGTGAATGCAGCACATACTAGGGTCAATCCGGTGAAGGTAATAGAGGTCGGGCGCAAACCCCAGTCTTTCGATGGTGCCCTCGATGTATTCCTTGATGTGTGAGGCGGAGTTAGTGACGCCTCCATTGCCTGAGAAGACGTCGAAACCGCATTTCGAGGCGACTAGGGAGAGCTCATCAGTTTGAACCCCATGGTTGAGAAACGGGAACAAATAATACTCACTGAAGATTTTGTCACGGACATTATGTTTCCTGATAAAGTCTCCAAGAAGCTTCTCATTCACGCCGGCTTGGTAGACAACCTTGCACACACGTCAGAATCGTGGCATTTCCCCCGCAGCATCGACTTACCGCAGTGTCCCAGAAGGTGCATCCTAGCTCGATCGCTTTCAGAAGCACTGGTTCGGCCTGCTCAAGACTCAAGTTGCTACCCAAGCCGAAGCTCAGGCCCATTGCGCCGAAGCCTGGCGAAGGAACCTGGATGTTGCCGAATGGAAGAGTGTGGACCATATTTGCAAAATCACGATCTCGGGGATTGTGTCTTCACGTTTTGGGGACCTGCGGGAGCATTTAAAGCAAGGTCCAAAACCGGGTGTCTAACTAGGCTCGGAAATAAAGGCTCTTGATGACTCTCCGGTGGGTCATCATCGTCGTTTTGTTCCATGGCGCCGTTAACTCCGTTGTGATGACAGTCGAACTATCCTAAGATTACCTCCCTTGCGTCACTAGTTACCGCTCCGCCGTCTCATGCGCACTCGCACTACCACTCGAATATTGAATTGTCGACGGCTTCCCATGCCACTCTATGCCCCTTACCCCAATATCGGAAATAAAGAAATTTTCAACTCTGGTGAGAACGTTGAAATTCCTTGCAGTTCTATACAGGGGCGAAAGGGTTCCAAGCTACGTAAAGCAACATTCGAAAAATGCATGAAGCAGGAACTGAGATAGTGACTCAGCGATCAAGTACATCACCCCGTACATCTCTCACCGTCACGTCAGGCAACAATTCGATGTGGAATTCGTGTTAACCTCTCCAGTATAAAATTAACAATACCGGGAGCCATAGGTGGGCCATTAGTGATAGTGCTGATTGATCTCGGCCAGTATGACTCCAAGACACTTGCGCCCCTCTCTGAACAACCCGACTATATTTATCATGTCCATACGTTGCGTTGAGGGTGACGGGGGCTGAAATTGCATCGTCTTCCAGCCGGACCCAGGTCTGAACTTCGTCGCTCATGGTACTTTGATTGAGACGAATTTGGCGGGAGCCACGAGCTGCATTCCCATACCCGCCGTATCCTGTATGTCGCCCATAGCACATATTAAGACCATTCCCGGTCAGGTCTTGATCGACTAGATGTCCGTCCCATTTGAAGCACCTACAGCGCTGAGTATCTGGACAGCATGGGACATTGTTTTCCGAGTGATACGTACCAGTCATTGTCGTGATCGTGGCCACTAAAAGTAGCGATCAAGCCAGTAGTATTCAGAAGAGCCTGCATAAACGGAGAGTCCTGTCCGCTGTACTTGGTATCACCAGACCCTTGCGAGATGACCTCTTCACCGTTTATTCCAGGAGTCCTGCGTGAATCCACGCCTTGCTGTTGGTATCGAAGCATGGCATGGGCGGGAATATGATAGAATGCGAGCGATGGGATGGCGTGGCCGTACGTAGCAGTTATATTTTCTTTAGCTTCCGTAAACCATTGAATGACCTTTGGTCCGGTTAGCCGCAAGAAGATTCACCAGAACTGGAGGAAAACCAGCCATACTGATTCATCAACCCAGTCCCCCCTTGTCCCCGACCGGCCATCGTCCAGTCGGTTCTTTGCATAGTGTCCTCCTTTCGAATCGAAGAACCACAAGACTAGTGCAGGCGAATCCTCTTGAGAAGAGCCATGGGAGTACACCGGTAGGTAGTAATTTGTGATTCCCGCTTTTGATGCAGATACCGAGCGCTGTGTCAGACTGTTGGAGTATTGTCGTTCTTGCTCGTAGATATCCTTCACGGGATCCAAGTTGACCTCGCTATCGTGATTTCCATACGTCGACGCCCATAACTGACCAGAACTGACCAAGGGCGATACGACCTCATCGAGATAGTCGCTCGAATTGGAACTGCGTGTGGCTTCGCCAGAGATCAAATCCCCATTGAGAACAACCAGTTGCGCATGCTCCCTCGCGAGGATGTTCCTTACGACACCCTTTGTCTTGTCGTCTTTCGTAGCATCTGCCCATCCTGTTAGAGGACTTGTATCCCGCTAGATGGTACATACGCCTGGCGACATACCTTCGGCAAAATGCAGGTCCTCGAAGACGGAGATCTGGAAAGTGCCGTCCTCTGTGAATCGCAGCGTGCGGTTGTCCGACCGCGACGTGAGTGCCGATTTCATCACCGACTGGTCGGACTGTCTCAACAATCGGTCGGCGCCACCTCGGATGTCCGCAGCGGAAGCCATCACGGGAACCGAGGTGCCCTTCTTATATGCGCCGCGAGCGGTACATCACTGCGGGGTCATCTTCCTCTGTTTCGTTCTCGAGCGAGTCATCAACGTCACGGACCGGTGGATGGTCAGCTTTGCCCCTGCCGAGAAGCCCGGAAACGGCAGGCCGAGGAATGCCAAGAGGCGCAGCTCCGCCATCCCGCGGCGGAAGCGTGGAGATAGCGGCGATAAGCGGTGTCCGCATCTCAGCTTACATCGGGGGCTGTACAAGCATCCCTGATGTCGGAGACCGGTCGACATCCGGGCGGACTACTCAGCAGAGATCTGCAGTTCAGTTGAACACCTCCTTGCTTTCGCTGTCAGCTGACAGATGAGCTGAGACGGAGTCCCCGTTACTTTTGTTGTTGTGGGCTCAATGCTTACTTGGATAGTGAAACACAGGAATGCTCTAGCTAGGAGTAAAGAAGTGTAAGATGTCTGAGGGTGCCACCTGGCAGGGAAACGATGTCTAGGGCGACGAACACGCACTACGTCACTTAATTTCATCTTCACAATCTTCAAGAGGGAGCTCAACAGAACGCATGTTACGAAAATGATTTTATGGCCCTGGCGTTATAACTGGACCATTTCCCCTCAAAGTGAGCACTCGTAAATACCTACCTACCTAGGTAGTGTATCGCCTGCTACCGGTCGCGGGCAACGGATACATCTGGAACTTCCTCATTGTATATACTCTCGAGAAAGGACGGGAAGTTCTGCCAAGCTGGAGTTCCTCGTGCAGCATCCTCAAGCTATCGACAGTTTATATAATATACAATCTTGCAAGCTGGTCAACTCATCCGTCCAAGCTCCAGATCCACATATCCCCTTGGGCTGGTCCGGCCTTCCCTTTTGGCATCCTCATATCTTCCAAAGCTCGGGCTCCCAAATGGCACTCCAAAGGCTCCTCGCGTGGACCTCGGTGCCCATGCCCATGCGGGCGACCCACAAGACTGCCCATCCCGGGGAGAAATATGATACCAACCGAACCCAAGCCAAGCGAAGAAGCTACCAATGACGCTGCCACCCATAATGTCCCATCCCGCATGCATATAGTCGGCGTAGCGAGTCGCGCAGATGAAGAGGGCCACGGCGATCGGGGCGAGAACGAGTAAAAGGAGGTAAAGGGGCGGAGCGGCTGCCGAGGAGCGGAAGGATGCGTGGTTGTCGCTGGACGGCGTGGGTGCATCTTCCTCTGACCTTCTCGACGCGGCGCGGAAGGGAATGGGAAATGTGACGGCAAACTTGGCGCTGAGCCAGAGAGACAGGTAAAGCAAGCCGGCGAATGAGAATGATGAGTGTCCGGAGGGAAAGGCAGCGAACCCGTTCTTCACAACACTGGCGTCGGTGTTCTGGCAGATGCCAGTGCTAACCATGATGGCCGCAGATGACTGTCGAAGACCGAGGCCACCGACCACATGGGCGGCGACATTGGAGAGGTCGGGATCGCAGCGCGCGAGAAAGTCCGGACGGGGCTTTCCCACCACGTCCTTGAGACCGGACGTGATGAAAAAGGCCCCTGCCAGACTGAGTGCGAGGCCCAGCCATCCTGCATGCCATTCCCATAACCGAAACCCCCAGGTACCTCTGTGGCTGTCCTGACTGGAGGCCTGGATGGTGGATGACGGAATCAGGAGGGAAAGAACCAAGATGACAACGGCCGGTACGCCGCACGCGACTATTCCCACGACGGTGATCGAGACAGTATCGGAGACAAGAGGATAGGAGATGGAGGAATCTTCGAGCGAGAATGCGTGGGTGAAGCCAGTGATCTTGTACAGAAGACCGCCAACACCAGCGACAACACTGTTCAACATCAGCAGCAGAATAGACTGTCGGAAGAGAAGGTTGGCACCCACAGAATGACTATCCAATCCAGCACGTACGAGAGGCCGAGCCTCACGGAAGTTTGTCTGCCAGAAGAAAGAAGATTTTCGGCGTTACCAAGCACGCTTGCCATCTTCGTTCAAATCTTATCAAAACGGGCGGCTCGTTCTAGCACTATATGGGGGGATAGGAAGACAGAGGGAAGATCGAGTGGAAAGAAAAAGAATTGCGAAGAGTGAAGTTGACAACAACTGGAATTACTTCTCCATAGCACGTCTTTCATGGGATTCAGCCCTGATCTAAGCCACTGGCCACAAATACCTAGGTAGCAACGATAGCGAAACAAAATAGAGTGACCGTGGAATGGTATTGAAATGTGAAACTCACCCAGCCGGTACCGAATACGGGTTGACAGGTTGCCCCTGGATCCCCTTCTGCGTAGTGGATAATACGAGAGTATTGTCAGAAGCTTGGCGCCTGGAAAAATTGATAGGTCGCAGGCTTCGTTATCTAGCAGGATCGTCAATCTAGTTAATACCCGAGCGTATCTGTCATAGACCTCATACCTACGTGTTAAACTAGCAGACGGCCTTTGCCATTGCTGGAAAATGACATTCTTAGTGTAGCCTCATGGGTGCGTGGCTCTGGCAACATGGTAGATATTGAGTACAGAAATTCGCATTCACTGCTGAAATTAGGGTACGTTCCACTATTTCATCTCACTATGCAAGAATTCGTTTGAAATTACTGGCCACATGGTCATCACTTGTGCGAATATCGACCTTTCCAAGAACTGAGTGTGGAACTCATCGACTGTTGTTTCGTTGCACTAAGTGACCAGGATCCAAGAGACCATTGAATTCATACTCAAAATATATATATGGCTAGCAAGTGCTCCTATCTACACAAAAAGTGAGGTTAGAAAATTCCGTGGTTCTCAGAAGTGGAAGGCTCGATATGGTATCAGACCTTCTTGCTTCGAACTGGTACCACAACAGGATTCCTTGTGCAGGATTTTCCTCCACCAAACCCATATTTCCAGTTTTTGGTGCTATACTGACGGTACCGCTCTCATCTCGTGCGGCGTGACCTCGTACTGGATGGAAAACTGGCCGATGCCAGTCTAGCCAGCGGTCCATGCGTGTATGGGCATGATACTGGTGATGCAGATCATGAATGTGTTGTTTCATTAGAAAAAGGGAGAACAAGAAAAATAATGCGGCCAGCTGTGCGATGTAGACTCCGTAATTCATTGCGAACGCAAACCACGCGGTGAAATAGAAAAGAGCATCTAGCGAGAGCGTCCCGGCCATACTTGAATCCTTGGCAAAGCTTAGGGCGGCCCACTTGAAATTTGCTAAACTGGCTTTCAATACACCAGAACCCTGGAACCCGTCAACTTGCGAGCCCTTGAAACGATCGACATTGTCCTCTCCACATCGAACTCCATCACATCTCCATCACAGCGTCAATTGGTTATATTAGTTTATGGACGGGCACGTGGGTATACTGTCGCTCTCATTTGCCCACTGGGTTTGCTGGAACGTCTGTAATTCCCGAAAGGGAAGCCATAACTAGAGTAAAACCATCAAAAGATCTCGCCCATACAGCTGGAAGCGCATTACGGATCTCACAAATTGGGACGAATATAATTGAGATGGAAGGACAGGGAAAAGTGTCAAATTATGCTGCTCTGCCGCAAAGGTTGATCTAGGTCAGGATCTCGAGCAAAGTCTATCAATATTTTATACATGAATCATGTATGCGACAATGACCCTTATATTCCACTCCAGCTTGATATTTTCTGATCGAGATATTCGCAGTGCTAATCTCAGCGTCAAATTGATGTACTTAATACGATATCAAACGTCCTAATAGCTCGGGTTTCCTGTACAGGGTATTCCCATCAAACTCAAATCCGCATGAGAATTGTGCTGCCTAGAGGTTCCTGCGGTAGCGGGTTAATGGCAGGGGGGATCGCCCCTTGGAATCTGCTCTGTATGATATATATTCAGCAAGGCAGGGAATCAATACGTGACAGGCATCCGGTACGGACTCTAGGCCATTGCAGACGATCGTCATCTCAAACCCCACCTAGGCAGCAAAGCTTGACATAGCGGAAGGGCTCTACCAGTGATTAGAGCGACTATTTTCAGGGCGCGATGGTTTGATAGGACCGAATAGGAGCACTGGCCCCATTGCCACACACAGCCCCCATCATTATGCCACCCAGATTTCACCGAGTTACTCAGGTGGAGAAGGGTATGAGCTTATCTTCAACGGTGCCTGAACAAAAGTAGAATAGAATAGCCTTGGGATCCTTTCTCCATTTTACCAACTAGGACAGACTGCCTACTTGGGCAGGTGCTATTGCCGGGTCTGACATATCAGCCTTCAGGGCTCCAACCTTCCGCTGGATGGAATCAATTTTTAATCACCAGTGACAGCCCTGGAACCCTGGAAGAAAGTTCACATACAATAACACCCTCGTCTCCGGTATCGTAGTCGCATAGGTCGATGTACTTCTTCCATGTCATCTTTCACATTTGTCCTGGTCTCAAACTCTGCGCGAGGGCAGAGAGACCTCTGTGATATTTTGAATTGAGCCTCTAGCGTTTCTGGCCCGTAGATGAAGTCGACTCTTCAGTCTGTCACGTATTTTGTCTCCCTGACTTGAAACATTTCGGCGTGATGAGTTTCCATTTACCAGAAGCGCAACGCGTCGAGGGGGAAATGACTCGTGCTACACATTGCGCACGATCTGGGGGCGTCCTATATCTACATAAAAGTAGGACCAAGGTCATTGCCATACCCTACTACTCTATCCAGTCTGATGCGTAGTGTTGCTCGAGAAATTCCTAAGATCAATATTCTTTCTCATATATTCATACCTAACTAGTCTGTGAGTATTTTATTTAAAGCGCTTTCTCTACTGGAGTTCATCAGGACGCAAGGGAAAGAAGAGGCGTAAATTTTCTCGGAATATATCAATACCACCACCACCCGCGCTGCTTCCTCGAATTTCTCTGCACCACACTCCCAAACTCCTTCACTGTGATAACGTCCACTCCCTCGCGATCAAGTGTCCGCCATATCTGGTTACGCGGACCATCCGGCCAACGCGGAGTCCCCCGATATCGGATTTTGAGGCCGCGGCTGTGAGATTGTTGCACCTGAAGTCGCAGCCTGGAGAGCTGGTGTTCGGAAAATTTGTTGAATGAAAGGAAACCAATAGCGTTATCGAAATCTGCCGACGCAGAGTAGCTATTTTGATTGTTGTAAGCGAATGATTGAGACTGATGTAACGGAGGCGACGATGTAAGCGCAAGCAGAGGTGTGCTTGATTCTAGGATGCGACGAAACGGGGCTTTTCGTGTAGCAACGACGGTGACCGGGGCCTGGATAACAGACGATCCATTCGCACAAATCAAGAGACCGGCTTCACGAAGCGGCCCAAGCTGTGCGACCAGGAGATCCCATAGCTGGTCTAGGTCAGCTTTGAAATCAACTGACAACACTAGGGTGCGGCTGGGGTCATTCGCAAATGCTCCCAGGTGGTCCTCTGCTCCAATATCCCGATCGGAAGCGATAGAGCGTAGCTTTGTGCTCTTCTGTCGCAGTATCTGTAAAAGGCGGTCGAGGTAGAGGGTCTGCAGGTTTCGTCCTCGCGACAACGTGTCGGGCGTCGTTCCCACCAGCAGCTCACCACCCGATGGGTGTACCCCAATCTCGATACCGATGCAGCCAGCGGCAAGTGCAGAATCTAGCGGGATTTGGCGGCCATCATTTTTGTGTGAGTAGCAAGCTAGCTGGGTTGTTTCTGGAGTTATTCAATGCGATAGGAGAGAGGTTCGGCCATCGGGGAAAGCAAGCGAGTCTTCGGTGAATCGAAGGAAGACAACGTATCTGTCCCAGGCCAATTGGGTGACTTTGAAGATGAGTCTATTGCGGTCGACAATCTTAGCTTTGCTGGGGGTCTCAACTGTTCGAGACTGTAGGGGAAGAGGGCGGGGAGCCTTACAAGAGAGTAAAGAAGCCCCATAGAGTAATGTTCGAGATTCTTCGCGTAGTTCTTGGCTTTGAGAAAGGAGGTCTTTCACAGGCTGGGGCTGCAAGGTCAAGGTTGGACTTGGTGGTATTGGTCGTGTTGTTGCAAAATATGGGGGAAAATGAACCCTTCTCCCCCTCCTTCTTGCAAGAGCCAGACCCAGCACTCCAGATTGGTGACGGCATAGTTGTCTGGCCAATCTGAATGTTTCTATGAGCAAGTTTATAACATTCTACAGATTGCGTCGCAGCAGGGGTCTGGCGCATGACTATACGCAATGGCGAATCTGTCTGCCTGGGTCATCCTACCAGTACATCCTGGTAGAATGAATTTTTCGCAAATCTACCTGCATCGTGGGCTACGGAGCGCGTAGCGTCAAGTGGTTTTCACTCTCATGTCCCTGGTTTGGAGTATCCAACTGGCTTGGTGAAACCAGATATATCACTGAGCTTCGACATGTTAAATGAAAGAATGAAACGGCGTAAAATGCAAACAATTTGAATATTGACTTTCCATGTCCGACAGGCAATAGAATGGATGATCCAAGCGCCCGAACTGATCAAGATTGCCAGCAAGTACTCCGAAAGCCGAAAGCGGCCCTCTACGTTTTTGCTGGCATGGCATCTCTGGATTATCTGGTATCCAAGTATCGCAATGTTTCGAATCCAAGGTGAAATGTTCGACTGGGGTGGATTGGCCACGTAACGAACTAAGATGGACCATTCAGATAGCTGCAGTGACATCGCCCATGTGCGTAATATACTGTTACCGCACTCGCAAAATTACTAGCCTCGACAAGAAGGATCGAGACGGGCATACGGTAAACTAGGTGTAGCGATTTTATAGAGGGTATCAAATCTATTCATGGGGCGTCTGTTGCTCAAATGGTGGTCGGTGCATCTGTTGAACTAGATACATTTCTCATCATATTTCACATCACATCGTCAATATTTCCGTTGTTGTTGAATTCCGGAATTAAAAAGAAGAAACAAGAGAGCAAGCACATCAGTGAGCCACCTAAAGCGATCGATCCAATTCATTTGGAAGCTGCTTTTCTTACGGTTCACCCCAAATCTCATCGGCGATTTGCCGAACAAGACCCAGCTTGTTCTTCTCGTCTTCCACGGAGAGCGGGTATCCGCTCTCGTGGGTGCTGAAACCGCATTGGGGACTGATGCAGACGCGCTTGAGTGCCTCCTCGCGGGTCTCGCCACTGCCTGCAGCAACGAAGTCGGCAGCTTTGTTGATGCGCTCCTTCGTGGCCTCCTTGTCCTCGAGCTCGCGAAGTTTGGTGCTGATCACGCCTACGACGACATTCTTGTTCTTCGGAAGATACTTGAGAGGCTCGAAGCCGCCGGCGCGCTCAGTGTCATACTCGAGGTAGAAGGTGTTGACTTTGAGCGTCTCGAACAACTTCTTGGCAATGATGTCGTAAGAGCCCTCGGAGAAATGGCGGCCGCCAATGAAGTTGCCACGGCACAGGTGGATGCCGGTGTGCATATCTGCGGGGATCTCGCTGAGACATTCATTGTACAGCTGTATGTAGGCCTCAAGCAAGTCGTCGACAGTACAAGTGTTATCCTTGTCTTCCTCCCAGCCCTGACGGAAAGCCTTGGAGCAGAAGTACGCCATGCCCGGGTCGTCGAACTGTACATTGCGCAGGCCAGCCTTGTAAAGTGCGTCCAGCTCAGCCTGGTATACCTTTGCAACTCCCTGGAAGTACTCGGTATCGTTGGAGTAGGCCTCCGGTGTGTACGCCTTGCCTTGCTTGTAGCGCATGTGGAACCACGCGGGGGTGATCATGGTCAGCTTGATGTTGCCCCACTCACTCTGGGGAGTGGCAGCCTGCACCAGCTTCAGCTCGTGCAGGTTGGAGACCGACTTGGCGGGGCTCCAGGTGAGCTTCGAGCCGGCAATAACGGAGTCTCCGGGCATGACCTTGCGGTCCTTTTCGATCAGGCTGACGACATCGGGGTGGTACAATCTGAACATCGAGGCCTCGGCATCCTGCAGACGGATGGTTCCTGATACTCAATGAGCCATGGTCTTCAATTGGCACCGGCTTCGTGAGATAATAGATGCCCTACCCTCGAACTCATCCCACATCAGACCCCAGAAGCGAGTGCGGTTGTACTCGCCCGACGAGACAGCCTTCAACCCTAGATCCCGCTGCAGCTTCACGACATCGGCGACAGCCTCTTTCTCCAGGGCGGGCAGACCAGCTTCCTCTTCGGAGATACCAGTATTCCGAATCTTTGCCCGCACGTCCAGCAGGTCGTCAGGTCGCAGGAGCGACCCCATATGCTCGGCCCGGAAGGGCGGCGCACTATGGAGCTTTGTGGCCATTGTGTCTTGGGTTTCCTGTGTGTCTGAGACAAATTGGTTTCAATTAGAGAGTGGAGCTTATTCTTGTTAGCCTCACCTGCAATAGTTAAATCCGGGATGAAGGTCGAAAAGAAGAGAAAGCAGCTAAGCAGGGTGAATGCAGTGGACAAGTGGGACGATGTGGGGCTTTGATGATGGGGCAGTGCGGAAGTCGAGTTCGTGGGGCTCCGTCACAGCGTGCCCAGGCAAGGTGCTGGGTCTATTTATATAGCTGGTCAATGGATCGTCTTGACACGGGCAAAAGGTGATAGGAGACTTTGGGCTACACAAGGAGTAGCACTTTCCATTAGAGCCAAGTCGGCTGGATGTTAGAAGCTTATCGGCGCCATCTGTGCGTAAGCATCATATGTGGGGCTGGATACTGGTGATCGTACGGGGATTGGTATAGATGGCAATGATAGATCATCAACTACGTGATGATAGGATATTGAGGGAGCTGAATGGTGGCTAGGAGGCACTGGGATCTAGATGAAAGATCAACACTCTTGACGTGGAGACATTGACAGTCGTAAATTGCGGGTCAGGTCATTTGAACATAGATGCAAAGGCGCCACTATACTTGATTCCCATTCTCCTGCTTCTCCGCCACAGGCATTGGAACCGGTCCGCCTGGGGAGTCTGGCAGGCGGGCTGTGAGGACCTCTACTCCGTCCTCTGTGACCAGCATCGTGTGCTCGAACTGGGCAGACAAAGACCCGTCGGCAGTGGTGCTCGTCCAGTCATCAGGCCATGTGCGATCTCGATGTGTCCCAATGTTGATCATAGGCTCAATCGTGAAGCACATTCCTGGCTTGGCAGTTCCAACAGCCTTGTTCTTGCCGTAATGAGGAACGTTTGGAGCGCAGTGGAAAAGTTGGTTGATACCGTGGCCACAGTAGGTCTTGACGACACTGCAGTTACGAGACTTGGCGTGCTTCTCGATCACATTGCCAGGATCCCGGAACAGCATACCCGGCTTGACAAGCTCAATGGACTTTTCTAGACATTCGCGAGAGGTTTCCACGACACGAACGGCGTCGGGGTTCGCGAGAGCCTTGTCTCCAACATAATAGGTCTCGTTGATATCACCGTGGAAGCCCTTGTGGTACAAGGTGACATCGATGTTGATAATGTCGCCATCCTCCAGAGGCCGCTGGTCGGGAATTCCGTGGCAGATGGTCTCGTTGATGGAGGTACAGACAGACTTGGGAAAGTGCATATAATTGAGCGGCGAGGGGTAAGACTGAGACACAATTGAAAGTCAGTGATTCCACCTATTTCGTAGTCCCAGGTCCAGAATGACACGTACCTCACGCTCGACACAGGCCTTGTGGACCACCTCGTCGATATGATCGGTTGTCACCCCAGGCTTCAGCGCTCGAGCAGCAATGTCCAAAACCTCACGAGCAAGGCGACAAACTCTGCGCATGCCCTCCTGCTCTGCTTTATTCAAAATCTTGATGCTATGTTGACCAAATAGGCGCTGCTCGGAACGAGGAATCCCATCACGTGCGTAGTCTGGGTGGGGGATGGACTTGGGGATGGTGCGCGAGGGCGACAGCGGATAGATGGGTCGCAGAGAACCGGTGTAGTTGAACGAGGGGAAAGGGTTGTAGAGACCGGTTGCTGGATCAGGTTCAGAAACTACCTTCGGAGGAAAGAGGTTGGTGAGGAGTTTACTCTTTTTATGGATGGTCTTGTGCTGGGCCTAAGAGGAGATAGTCAGCCATCAATCCTTGTCATTGCAAGGCGCAAAACGTGCCCCTTGTCGAATCATTCATGAGCGCCTACCCAGCTCCGCTTGAAACAGTCCTGCGAGCAGAAGAAACTGTCGGTGCCCTGCTTAAGGCAGGTTGGACATTGGAGGGTGCCTGCGTCGTTGGGGCAGTCCACCCCGATGCATTTCCGAGCCACGGTGGCCATGGTGTTTCAAGGCTGCAAAGAACCCGACAAAGTCCACCTGAAATCTTGATTGAAGGTCGCAGAGAGTAACGGGGAAGAAATTCCAAGCCCCCGCGGTCTCTCGCGGCCGACCATTCCTAAATGGGTTTAGTGCTGAGCTGAATGTAGTGATGCCTGAGTGCCCTGTTGCCTGGGGCATCAGAATCATCACATGACTGAGGCGTCGATCCCTTTTGCGAGATTTCCCGTTTGGGCAAGGGCCGATGTCGCAACACGTGACGGTGAGTCCTTTCGTTCGTGTCTGCGATCTGACTTTTTGCTCCATCAGTCCTCCATCTGCGGCATCATGACGGCGCTCTCAAAGCAGAAGGTGGTCGTGGTAGGCGCGGGACCGGTGGGCTCCCTGGCGGCGCTGTACGCGGCCCAGCGCGGCGACGAGGTCGAAGTATACGAGTTGCGCGGAGGTACGTGCAAATCTCAACTTTTTCTCATTTCCGCGACCCAGATTTTCTGTGAGAAGAACAAAACTCGGGAATGGAAGATGAGGTGGCCATGCGACATTATGGCTGCCACTGCATTTTCCACGACACCCGCAAGAAGAGTCAAATTTATAGCCCGCGCCCGTTTCTCGCAAGGTCCCTGCATCAACCACCGCGGGCTCGATTGTGCCGGTCCAGATCGAAGCCATCGATGCGGAGCCGCATTCAAGAGCCTCAGTTTGCCCGTTCCTCTGCCCTTTGTTGTCGCTTGCGCAAACTACCGAGCAAGAGGCTAATAATGTCGCGCATTCCGTAGATCTCCGTGACCCGGCCACCGTGCCGCTCAACTTTACCAAATCCATCAACCTAGCTCTCTCCGAGCGTGGGATCACATCGATGAACTGGTCGAATCGACCAAATCTCGTCGCCAATGTCCTGCGCAACTCCATCCCTATGCATGGACGAATGATCCACGGCCGAGACCGCGGGTCTCTATGGGAGGCTGCACAGGCCTATGACGTCCACGGCCGGGTAAGATGCATTTCCCTCCCCGGCATGCATGACATGACCCCATGGTTGCACACGCTAACTTTATCATAGGCGATCAACGCTGTTGATCGGAGCACGCTGAACAATGCGCTGCTCGATGAATTGGAACGGGCGCCCAACGTCAAGCTCTTCTTCAACCATAAGCTGACGGGCGCCGATTTCCGTACGAACAAGGCGTGGTTTGAGCGTCGCATTCCCGGGGAAACTCCCCAGGCCGACGACATGGGTGTTGCAGGCCGCGTTCCTGAGATCGAGGTGTCCTTCGACTACCTAATCGGCGCGGATGGCGCACACTCTGCGAGCCGATTCCATATGATGAAGTTCGCCCGCGTCGATTACCAGCAAGAGTACATCGATACGTTATGGTGCGAGTTTCGCATTCCTCCCACGGAGAGTGGTGGTTTTCGAATCTCTCCGAATCATCTGCACATTTGGCCAGGCCGCGAGTTCATGTTCATCGCGCTGCCGTCCGCAGACAAGTCATTCACTTGCACGCTCTTCGCGCCCTCGGCACACTACACAGCCCTGACAAACGCCCCTCAAGACCTCCACGCCTTTTTTGACTTGCACTTCCCCGGTGTCTGTCCTGAGTTGATCGACCGAGAAGCGCTGAGTGAGCAATTCAACGCCAACCCGCACCTCCCCCTAATCAGCATCAAATGCAGGCCGCATCATTTCAATTCCAGCGTCGCCATCCTCGGCGACGCCGCCCACGCTGTGCTCCCCTTCTACGGCCAAGGACTCAACGCCGGCCTTGAAGACGTGCGGGTTCTCTTCGAGGAACTGGACCGACATGGGGTGTACGACGAAGACATCAGCGTCTACACCCGCAGCGTTAGACGCCAAGCTGCCTTCCAAACCTACACCAACCAGCGCTGCGATGACACGCACGCCATCAACGACCTCTCGAAGCAGAATTACCTCGAGATGCGATGGGGCGTGAAGTCGCCTCTCTACAAGCTGCGCAAATGGGCCGAAGAAACTATTGATCGCCGACTTCCATTCCTAGGGTGGAAGACGCAGTACGCCCGCATCAGCTTCAGTAACCAGCGCTACTCGGAGGTTGTGCGCGCTGTGCAGAGTCAGGGCCAGGTGCTTGGGCTCGGTCTGGGATCAGTGCTCGTGACTGGGTTTGGAGTTTTGTCCGTATTAATGTGGAAGTATCCGCCGTCCTTCTCGCTGGTGGGCTTCCTTAAGAACTCTTTTCGACATTTGGCGGATGTCGGCTCGCGGGCTGCTCGGAAATAACGGGACCCTGAAAAAAAGTGAAGATGGACAGGGAGTTTAAGACGATGGGGGAGATTTCGATCTACATGTTTCAAACCGAAAATCGCTTCGACTATCCGGGCATAATAGATGTCATTTACATTTAGACAGATAGCTAGTATCTGGAATACTTTCAGTCTATTGATAGGTACCATCTGCTACTTTTTGCCGCATCCTAAATCAGTCTTCGATATATAAATGGCCGAACGACTGCTGTTGAGACAGGATGCTGCATCATGCAAGCCTTTACCCCGTTGCAACATCCATTCCAATTTACGAATTGATTTTCTCTGGAGAAGACTCTGGTCAGAGCCACCATGAGCTCCCCTTTCACATGAATGCTTTGTGAGGCGCACTGAGCCTTCTGAAAATACCGATCAAGTTCATCCAGACCACAGAGATATATACCAAAATACATGTCTATAATGACGGCGATTGACCAAAGATGGATTCCTCCCTGACATCGGTACCTATCTAGGTAGTCGGCCGAGACGCACAAGCAAATAGTGCGACGAAATAACTTGATGGAATAAATCTTCGTTTTTGGCAAGCTTAGCACGACAGAGACCGATGCACAGCGAAACACAGCTCGTTCATTATTCAACGCCGGCAAAAGAAAGACTGGTATAAACATCCCCGAACCCTAGATGCAAGATCCTTAATCCCAGTACTTAATAACGCCCTCCAAACCACCAGTAACCACCTTGCTCGTTTCTTGCGGATGCCAGTCCAAACAGGTGATGGCACCGCCTTCCTTGCCACCAGCAAGAATCTTATGGTACATTTTCCCGGTCTTCCAATCCCAGAAACAAACAAAGCCGCCGCTGTCACCCGAAACAAGAAACTGGCCGTCGGGGGAGACCTTAATGTCAATACCGTATCCGGCATTGTTGTGGCCGCGGAAGCTCTTTTTGCGGTTCTGTCGGAATTTATCCGTCGCACCGTAGACGACGATTTGGTTGTCGCCTGATTGGAAGGCAACATACTTGCCGTTGGGATGGGGTGTGGCGCGGGTGAGGGCGAACATGTACGGTTCAGCGATGAACTTGATCGGCACGGGGATGCCGTATTCCCATGCACGTAAAGACTTGTCATCGGAGGTGGTAATGAAGCGGCGGTTGTCGTCAACAAAGGTGATGGTGTTAATGGCCGCCAGGTGGTGGTCGTATTCCTGGACCAGCTCACCGGAGCGGGTGTCGAACTGCACGATCTTCTTGTCGGACATACCGGCCAGAAACTCGTGCGAGTGCTCAGCACCCGGGTTGAACCGCACAACGTGTGGTGTCTTGCCCGTCGAGAAACGGCCAGTACATTTACCGTATTCAGTATCCCAGAGCTTGATCTGACGGTCATACGACCCGGTAAGGAATGTGGTTCCGGTCGGGTGGAAATCTGTGTCGGTGATGGCCTTGGAGTGGCCCGAGAAAGTGCGCAGGAGCTCGCGTGAGTGGTAGACGTCCCAGATCTTGGCCATTCCATCCGCGGCTGATGACAGCAACAAGTGGCCCGAGCCGGGGAAGAATCGGAGGGAGGTGATGGGTTTGGTATGCGACTTCCAGGTATGCACGAGCCTCTTGGGCACGTAGTTCTTGATGCTGCCAACCTCCTTCCGCAGGTCGACATCCAGATCCTGGGGCACGTGCATATATGTGCGGCCCTGGTAGTCGAATTGCTCTGAGCCGTGGAACTCGGTGGTTTCCGTCTTGGACGAGTCGCCCTGGTAGTCTGTGGCCGCCTTGCTCATGGCCGGCATAGGCGCCGTCGGGGCCAAAGCCTCATCCTCATCGACGTACTCCTCATCACTGGCCAGCTCATGCTCTTCGCCCTCGGCAACCTCAAATTGATCATATTGCTGATCATTTTGGTATTTCGCCCAGGGACCCAGGTACGCACCGTCGCCCTCAACGATGCTCGAGTCGCCCTTCTTTTGCCGCTTTGAACGCCATGCTGCCGACGCCTCCTTGGTGGGTTTCATTTGCACAACATCACGACCGCCGAACTGTGCCGCCTTGTCCATGTCGCCAACGAACTGCTGCGGCAGTGTTGGGTTGCGCGTATAGCCCAAGCTCTGGAACGTGCGATGTTGCGCCGCAAAGGTCGACTCGCTAATAGCCGCTTCCTCGGCGAACCCGGCCGGCACATTCTTGCGCTTGACTCCGTTTCCTGGACCTGCGGGTTTGAAAGGGTTTGCCGGGCCTTGGGCCGGCCGCATCAGATCATCGTAGGTGGCGTTGTAGGTAAGTGCTTGCGACGAGGTGTTGGCGAGGGTCATTTGCATATGCGCCTGGTCCTGTAGAGTCGTTAGTTTTATCTATCCAGGAAGTAAAATCCCGAAAACACTGTGTCTGGGGAGTTGGAGCGAGGGCGCAGGGGACCAAACCTCTGTATTCACTTCTGGTGCAGCAACGACCTTGGTTGCGGTCGGTGCTGATGAGTTGGGGACAGTGGCGGCATCATCATCGCTTGAATCATAGCCAGCACCTAGTAATGAGGCCATTGTGAATATGACGGGGAGTGGAATGCAGTCAAATAAGCTCCCACCGCGAATGCGACAGAATGGGTTGGGCGGAGGTGGTTGGCGGTGGAATTTTACGGGGGTCGGGAGCGGCGCGGAGTGAAGGCCGCAACGCGCAGATTCGAGTACGAGAGACATCATCATTCGCGAATACACTTAATTACGACACATTCAATTGGCCATGGCTATGAATACCCCCTAGTCCCATGCGGATCTGTCTCAACTATTTATTCTGTAGAAATATAAGGACGAAACTGGGTATCGTACGCTCTTCATTGCCAGACCGCTTGGGAGGTATATACAGCTCACAGGCCGAAAGACATGGCAGAATCAATACAGAAAGAGCAAGAAGGGAACAATAAAATAACAAAAATATCACATCAAGGAACGAGACGTCCGAAGAGAGGACATGGGCCTCTTCAGACGATTTCGCCCGATGCTAGCAAACACCACACACCTCCACAGAGATACCTTCGAAAGATCATCTCTATTACTCATCAACACAGCACATATCCGACTCTCTATCTCAAGATTGAAAAAAAAAAAGTTTGCACACGTAAGGCATTAGTTCATCCCGCCCAAGCAACCCAAGCGGCAGGAGTATACCGAATTATAAGACACGGGGTTGCGTACACGACGAGCGGCATCTTAACCAACAGGCAATGCGCAAGGACGTGAACACTGGCTCGGAAATCCCGATGCAAATGCGGGGGGTAATACGTGGTCGGCAAACAGTCTCTTGAGCTAGTTGGGACGACCATGGCGCATTGCATGTTCTGTCTTGTCGCGAAGTCAATGGCCCTCGTCGCGGATCAGAGCGACGATCATGCTGTAGAGGTAGAAGAAGAACATCAGGAGGTGGAAGCCCAGCTTGATGAATGACTCCTATAATACGACCCCGACGTCAGCTTCAGCTTTGATGGCAGAATACGGAAAAGGAAGAGACTCGCCTTTTTGTGCACGTTCAGCTTGCGGAAAATCTCGGTGGCATCCAGCAGGTGTTGGTTTTCGTAGATCCTGTAGCCCCCAAAAATCACGGATTAGCATTCCCACCGCACATATAGGGAAAGCGAAGCTCGGGGGGAGGGGAGGTTCGTTGGCACTTACTTCTTCGCATTGAACGCCAGGAGAGGCAGGTTCAAGAGGATGGCAAGCCAGTAGCCATTGATGACGAAGAGGAAGGTCAGGAAGGCGTGGACAGCGGCTTCGGGAATGATGTAGGCGTTGAGGCGGTTGCACAGATCGATCGGGTTGATGTAGTCACTGCGCAGCGCGGAAAAAAGCGCTGGTCAGCTCCGCCCAGAATAGAAACAATTCAAAGGACCCAACTAACGGATCGACAAAAGAAAGACTTACCACTCAAGATCACTGTACATGATGGTGAAGAAGACCTGGAGGAACAGGTTGACCGCATTGATCAACACGGACAACAGGTAGAGCCATGCTTCGCCGGACATGATGGGCACAAGATCAAATGCTCAAGAGAAGGGGAAGTTCCAATGACCTGTGAGAAGAGGCTTTTCCCTCGGGAGTGAGCAGGGTGATGACGAGGTGTGGTGTGTAGATGCGAGGTCGGGGCGAGCAGTGCGGATCACAGAGCCGGAATTGGAGATGGGTTTTGTGGGGTCCGAGCCCAAGGAAGACGGAGGAATCGCGCAGAGCCAAAAGCGCACAGCGCAGACAGGGGAGGCGGGATGTCACTCACAAGTCAGGACCTGCGTATGCGCAAGTCAGAGGTGGAGACGAGAAGAACAGGAAGATCGAAAGCGAGGAGGTCGATCGGGCGAGGATGTTTGGATTAGCGAGAATGGGTCGGCGGTGGGCAACTGCGGCCGTTAGCGCATCCATGCAACCGGAGGGGCTGGGGGAGGCGCTCGTACAGAGAAGACGCGGACCAGATGCAGAACAAGAAAATAAATCAAAAGTCGAGGGAACAGCTTCGTCGGACTAGAGGGCTCGAGATTCGTCGCTGAGAAAGGAGAAGAAGCTGTACAGCGGAGCGCAGATGAGCCACGATGACGTCGCACACGTGCCTCCGCGCGCAGCGGATGGATGCTTCGGCCTATACTGGCCACGCTCGATGACCAGGTAGATGTATACAGAAGGAACGGTAGAGAGCCAGGTCATAAAAATGGATAAATTACAGAGCACGGTCTATATACAGACATGGGGTGCAGGAGAATGAGGTGTTGACCTCAATATCACAGGCTCTCATACAAGACAGCCCATTTGGATGCTCTAAGCAACATTCCCATGGTAACAAATTGAATATAACTCCTGAGAACCAAATCAAGTCCAGTAGATGATGCAGATGCAGGGTACTGGAAGACACATTTGCTCTCCAGTCCCAATGTGCAGTGAAAGGGGACTTATCGCTTCTCGACAAGTAGGAAATGCATCGCTCCGTACGCAATGATTATAAATGCGCCGGAGATGACTGCAAGCCCAATGACATCTTGCCAGTAAGCAAGCGTATTGAATCCGAATGCACTCAAGATGGACGCGCCCGGTACCTCGATATCCAAGCCATACTTATGGTCAATCAGGGTGAGGAAAGTGACTTCGTTGACGATCAGGGCTTCGAAACCATAGTGGAAGATGGATAGCTGGACCGATGGTTAGTTAGATATCACCTAGGGCATAGATGGTTCAACTTACACTTTGCAGCCACAAGGCCGACTCGGGGATCGCATCATGGTTCAGCAGGAGACCGGCAAAAAGCAAGCTAAAGAGCATCACCAGACTACCGATCAGGTTGGCGACACCGCCGTCCCGGATCACAATGCCAATGAAGAGACAAATGTTGGCAGCGGCAAGGTTGAAAAGAACCAACACGAGCATGAACCGCAAAAATTCATCCCACGCAGGAATCAACCCAGTCATAGGGTAGACAATGATTCCCATGATCATCGGCGGAATGAGTCGCAGAGGCACGATATCGAAAATCACCTTGGCGGCAAAATAAGTGACCGGGTGGTAATAGCCATTCGCACGCTCGCGGACAAACAAGAGCCGCTCCGAGGAGAAGACATTGAGACTAGTCAGAGTACTGAATCCGAACAAGGCGAGGATAAAGAAAAAGAGGCCGAGGCGGTTCTGGAAGCCCTTGATATCGTCGGTCAAACCGTAGAAGAGGTACCCAGAAAGGACAGCAAGGAGGATAGAGATGGCGTAATGGGTAAGCATTAGCATCGGGTTGCGGTAGAGGTTACGCCAGGTGCGCTGCGACAGAATAATGAACTGTCGAGCGAGGCTGACCCGAGCAAAGCTCTTAGGCTGTGCCGCTGGGCCAGAGAGGTGGGAGTTCGGAGCGCCATTTGCAGCTTGTGCAGACTGAACAGCTGCCGCAATCTCGTCATGAACCGAGCCGGAAACATCCGAACCGACGTAGTTAGCAACAAGCAGATCGAGATCGGTTTGGCCTGGCGCCGGTGGCGGCAACTGATCCGGATCGTCAAGGATCTGGGGCGGAACGTTACCCTGTTGTCGGGACAGACGCAGCCATTGTTGGTTGTTCTCAGCCGCATCAAGCGTAGCATCCTCCTCGTCCGTCTTGGGAGTAGCCGGGGGTTCCTGCTCCTTTCGTCGTGAATATAATTGACGATCCTGTTGCTGCTTCAAAGACACGCGTCGTTTGTTATGTGGTCTCCGGGTTTGCTCCGCCGCACTACTAGAGTTGTCCTCAATGCTGACGTTCGAAGCGCTGGCAACAGACTTGACAGCCCTCAGGCTGCTAGAAGCGGTCTTCGGGGGACGCCCGTCGACAGGCGACACTACTTCATCGGTGTATGAGCGTGCAGCGCTGGCATGCATGGTTAGGTCCACTAGATAATCCGCAATGTTGAAACCCGGTGGGCACGAGTATCCAAGACGGTCAAAGTATGTCTGACACGTGGAGAAGGGACCGGAATACACGGTGTGGCCATTCGCAAGAAGAACAAGTCGGTCAAAGAGAGCAACGATGTTGGAGCGCGGCTGGTGGATGGTGAAAATGACCGTGCGGTTGTACGTCCTGGCCAGGGTAACCAAGCACTCAACAACGTTGAAAGCGTTGAACGCATCCTACAACATTTCCCTGTTAGCTTGAGAGCTCCATGTGAGGAAACTAAGGGCATACCAATCCACTCGTGGGTTCGTCCAGGAAAAGAATGCTGGGACTGGTAACCAATTCACACGCAATTCCGACCCGGCGCTTCTCGCCACCAGAAATACCACGACCCTTGCCTTCTTCCGAGCCAATTAGTTGATCCTTGATGTGATAAATTCCTAGTTGTTTCTCAACTTCCAAGACCCTCTGTTCCTTAGCCACTCGGCTCATGTCCCGCGGTAGACGGAGAAGGGCACTTGTCAAAATAGTCTCATGGACAGTCAATGTCGAGAGCATGGTGTCTTCCTGATCAACGAAGCCGACCATGTTCTTGAAGTCACTGTCGCTGATCCGCTTGCCGTTGACATAGAAATGGCCGTTAACCGTACCCCGCTTATTCTTGCGTGCGAGGATATCCAAGAAAGTCGTCTTTCCGGCTCCCGATGCACCCATGATAGCGGTAATCTGGCCGGGAGTTGATGCACCCTGGATACCAGAGAGAATTTCCTTCCCATTCAGATAATATGAGACGTCATTCCAATACAGTGCTGCGGGTTGGTGCTCTGCCAGCAGCTTCGCCGTGTCGTCGTCAGAGTCATCCGACATCGACAGGCGCTGATAGCCCCGGTGCGCGGCGCGACGAGACAGGTACCAGACAATCAAGATCACCGCGACAACGAAAAGCGCACATCCGGCAATCACACCTGCAATGAGCGGGGTGTTGATCTTCTTTATAGGACGCTCATAGCCGGGGATATCGGTCTTGTAGAGACACTCTCCAGAATCGCACCTCAGGAAGATACTGGGATCACCGAAGACAGCACTGATCAGATTGTTCATCTCAGGCTCGGAAAAGACGCTCGTGCTGCCTTCGGCCGTGGACTTGCTGGAGAAGGTAGCAGGGCCCTTGATGACTTGATCGAGGAAGTCATCAAGATTTATCGATCCGTTTTCGCCGCAGAGAAAGCGGCCGGGGAATACACTGACACTGAACATTCTCGCATCTATAGTTGGTCGTGTTCGAGTCGACTTCGGTCTCCATACCCCATTCGCAGGTGTCGAGGCCACAGTAGAATGACTCTTTCTGGCCCACCCAGAACTGAAAGTTGCATGTCTGGTCTTCGGCAGTGCAGGAAAAGGTCACCTGGGGCTTCCGACCATCCAGCTGGTCCACGATCTTCCGATTGGTGACGTCGCACATCTGGAAGTTCTCCTTGACCGTCACACCTTGTCTATAGCAAACTCCATCTTGACCCTCAGGCATCATCGCGTCGCAGGCACGGTCAGTTTGACACACGTTGCAGTTAATACCGCCCCAGCCATCCGTACAGCTGCAGGAATCGCCTTCGCGCGGTGGACGATTCTCGCCATCGGGCAGCGAGCCGCACACTGGTACCGAGCAATCATCTCCCCCGTAGCCAGCGGGACAGGAGCATTTGCCATTGAATTTGTTGCAGGCTGCAAAGTGAGTGCAGTTGTAGGAGTCGAGCTGACAGTTGAAACACGGTGGACAGTTCGGGGGGCGGTCATCGAGGAGCGAATAAGACTGGCTGAGAAGGTTCAGTTCGGCGAACTCGTCTGACAACTCGGTCCATGCAGATGATGGGATCGCTTGGGAGACCAGAACGGCGACCGACAGCAGGAATGCGGATGTCGACCGCATGTTGAGCAGGGGCCGAGGTACCCTGTCTGGGGGAGGCGCAGTGCCGGCGATCGAAGAAGAAACGCAAGGACCGCCGGGGATGTTAGAGGCAATCTGAATCGAACATGCGATGTGAGGGTGGGAAGTATGAAGCTGGCAGTCTCCAGGTGCGGAGTGGAGGTGAGAGGATGACGCGGGCGGAGAAGGCGGTGCCTTGCCAGGAACGGGGTGACACCGCGCTGCAGATGCCATCCGGTCCTGTCCCTGTTTCCCGCCTCATTTCATATTCGTGTCTCCCGCTGAGGTATTCGAATCGGATGATGTTGCTGCATGCATCTCACGTATATATCCTTCTTCAATGCCTCTTTTCACCATTTTCATTCCCCTCGAGGATTATCAAATGCATCGTCCCCATGCGGGGACTGCACGTGATGCGCAGATTGGCTTCGAGACCTCGGAGATGCAGCGATCGGGATTCCACAGATTGCAGCACTTACGACCCGGTTGAGTCGCTTATCTCCCGAGAGGCAAGTTGTGCACCTTTTTTCGATTCAAGAATCGTCCCGGTCCTTGCCCGTCATGGTGAAGATTGAAGCCTTCGCGGTCGAGCAGGTACATCCCCGCATTTCTACCCGACAGAGCTCTGCGAGAGGGCGCAGCAACGGTGCTAACGGTCAGATAGTGGATGGACAAGTATGAGCTCACGGCCAAGTACAATACTGCCGAGACCTGCTGCGCATCCATCTCTGTCGACGATCTCCGGGAATTGTCCGAGGACAAGGACTCCAATCCTTTGACCCAGCTGCAAGCCACAAAGCTCACGTATGGTGCCATTCGTGGCTCCGAGAAACTACGAGGGACATTGGCCAACTTGTATTCGGTCAAGACACCCACCCCGTTGCCGCCGGACAATGTCTTGATCACTGCTGGTGCCATCCAGGCTAACTTTCTCGCCCTGTATACCTTGGTTGGGCCAGGCGACCACGTTATCTGCCACTATCCTACATACCAGCAGCTCTACTCGGTTCCCGCCTCGCTGGGCGCTGAGGTGAGCCTATGGAAGTCCAGAGAGACAGAAGGGTGGCAGCTTGATATCGAGGAACTGAAGGGACTGGTCCGGCCAAACACCAAACTCATCATCATCAAGTGGGTCCCACTTACTGGCTTTCTTTGGCATCGGAGACATGAATTTTAATCATTTCTTACTTTGCAGCAATCCTCAAAATCCAACGGGTGCCATCATTCCTCGCAGCACCCTCGAGGACTTGATCGAGATCGCACGCGAGTCCTCCATCACGATCTTGTCTGACGAGGTCTATCGGCCTCTCTTCCACAGTATCAGCCCGATGGATTCTGAGTTCCCTCCCTCTCTGCTCTCCCTCGGCTACGAGCACACCGTGGCAACGGGGTCCATCTCCAAAGCATACAGCCTCGCTGGCCTGCGCGTCGGCTGGATTGCATCTCGAGATAGGTCAATCATCGAGGCCTGTGCCTCGTCCCGCGACTACACCACTATTTCTGTTGGGCAAATTGACGACGCCATTGCCAGTTATGCGCTGGCTCCAGAATGTATCCACAGCCTGTTGAGGAGAAATCTTGACTTGGCGCGGACAAACCTTACTTTGCTGGAGAAGTTCGTCGAATCTCATCGCTGGGCATGTGAATGGATCAAGCCTCGCGCAGGTACGACTGCTTTCGTTCGGTTCACTAAGATGGGGAAGCCGGTGAACGATGTCGTTTTCTGTGAGAGATTACTGGAGCAAACGGGCGTGATGCTTGTCCCCGGAAGCCATTGCTTCGGTGGTGGGGAGGAATTCCTGGGCTACGTTCGTATTGGTTATGTCTGTGAGACCGAGGTGCTTGAAAAGGGGTTGGAAGCGCTACGGGAATTCATGGATGAGAGCTACGAGGAAATCCCGGCACTGAAGAAGGTGAAGGTGAATGCGTCACAGTAGCCAATAGTGTGTGGAGGGATCGATTCATAATCCCAGCTGGGAACAAGCCAAATTTGTTGTTGGAGCTTGGCGTCGATCACGATATATATAATGTGGTACATACCTGGCCGAGGATCAGCAAACACTGCATCCTCAACAAAACAACTTTCTGACAAGACCGTGGTAATTTTTACAACCCGCTCGGTCTAATATTATATACATAATTACTAGCAGACTGACGGTTGTAGAGTGTGTACTCAATGCCATGTTGGCGGAAATAGAGAGTGCACTCGCTTGCTGCTGGCCTCTACTTCATTGAGCACCGATCGCGGGTTTCTATAGAGACTCGCGGACGTACCTCGCGATGCTAACTCGGTGGGGAAATAGACTACCGACTCAGTCATGATGATTGCAGATCTCAAACAGCAAAATATGCCGAGCCCTTCGCCCATGTGAAGGTGGTGCAACAAACTTTATGCTTCGGAATGCGCAACCTGTGTGAAGATTGAGGACGATTAAGAAAGCCATATACTGTCAAACTATTTAATTAGCGATAGCGGCAGACCTATCGAACTCATCAATGCTATATAGCTCTACTAAGGTTGGATCATGTCGTACCCAAGTCGAGAGCCAGTGGTGCGCGAACCCGCTCCCTTAACTCCGCGGCGCCACTTAGAACCAGGATCGGCGCGGTGCCGAGGCAACTTGCATCTTCACAATCCCTACTTGCTTTTCCCCATCTCTGCTTCTGTTCCCTGTTCCCCCGCCTACTTATGCCGGACTTTCCTGTGCTGCGCTCTGTATTTTCCGTCTCTCATTCATAGCTCGTCAACGCTTATTCTTGTGCTGGTCTCTACGACCTCGACGCTGCCACTCCGGCCGGCCGACGCCTGATCTCATGATTGCGCCTGTCATCCTACCCTTTCATTCGCCTACCTGGACCCCGCGTTGTTTCATGAGCTGTGTGCTCCGACCGTAATGTCGTTCCCTTTAGTGCCTGGTAAGTACCTCGCTGGTTGCGCAGCCAAGCCAGCTAATCATTCTGGTTCGCCTCTCTAGATGTTTCTTTGAGCCTCGCCCTCCCCGCGGCGGCGACGGCGGCCGCCTACCTGAACGCCAAATGCTCTCTTTTCTACGATCTCGGTCTCATCAAGTCCCTACTCAAGATGCGAATACGATCGAGTTTTGCCGAGCGCGACGATCGCTTGAACCTCTTCTATGTCCTCGAGAACCATGCGCTCACTCCCGCGACTGCTGATAAGGAGTTCGTCGTATACAATGGCCGTTCGTGGACCTTCCACCAGACATACAGCATGGTGCTTCGCTACGGAGCCTGGTTCAAGAAGACTCACGGCGTCCGACGGAAGGAAATCGTTGCTATCGACTTCATGAACTCGTCCCACTTCATGTTTATGGTTCTCGGTCTGTGGAGTATCGGCGCCGTCCCTGCACTCATCAACTACAATCTAACGGGAAAGCCCCTGTCCCATTCAGTTCGGGCCTCCACCGCCAAGTTACTGGTTGTTGACGAGGAGGTGCGCAACTGCTTCCCGCCGGCGCAGATGGAGACGTTTGGTTCTTCCGAATTTCGTGATGGAAAAGGCCCGGTGCAGGTCGTGTTCTTTACCCCCGACGTGGAGGCGCAGGTTCTGGAAATGGAACCCGTGAGGGAGGATGACGAAGTGCGCAGTGGATTGGCCCCGCGCGACATGGCTCTGTTGATCTATACCAGTGGCACGACGGGCCTCCCTAAGCCAGCCATCGTGAGTTGGAAGAAGTGCTGGTCTGGTGGTTTGTTTTTCGGGAACTGGATCCACCTTGAACCTTCGGATCGCTTCTTCACGGTAGGTTTTCCTTGACCCTGGACCCATGAACCCTTTAGACATTGACATCTTGTAGTGTATGCCTCTCTACCACTCTTCGGCCTTTCTGCTTGGGTTCGTGTCATGTTTGATGAAGGGAGTGGCTTTTGTCGTTGGTCGCCGCTTCTCTGCACGAAGCTTCATTAAGGAGGCTCGTGAAAATAATGCTACCATCATCCAGTATGTGGGTGAGACCCTGCGGTATATTCTGGGTGTTCCGCCTGAGATTGATTTTGTTACGGGGGAGGATCTGGACAAGAAGCACAACATCCGGCTTGCGTTCGGGAATGGTCTCCGTCCAGATGTCTGGAATCGATTCAAGGAACGTTTTAACATCCCAAGCATTGCCGAGTTCTACGCCGCCACGGAAGGCACCTCAGCCCAATGGAACTTTTCGTCCAATGACTTTTCCGCAGGAGCCATTGGTCGCAATGGTGCTATCGGCAATATCGTCTTCAGTCGTGGAACGGCTATCGTGGATGTGGATCATGCAACCCAAGAGCCCTGGCGGGACCCGAAGACGGGACTCTGCAAGAACGTTCCCCGTGGTGACACTGGGGAGCTGCTGTTTGTCATTGACGCTACAGACCCTAAAGAAGCATTCCAAGGCTATTTCCAGAACTCGAAGGCCACCGAGAGCAAGATTTTGCGCGACGTGCTGAACAAGGGCGACGCCTACTTCCGAACAGGTGATATGGTCCGATGGGACACGGATGGCCGCTGGTTCTTCTCAGATCGGCTGGGTGACACGTTTCGGTGGAAGAGTGAGAACGTCTCGACTAGCGAGGTCTCGGAGGTTCTGGGTGCTCACCCGGAAGTCCACGAAGCCAACGTCTACGGCGTGGCGCTCCCCAACCACGACGGCCGAGCCGGATGCGCCGCTGTCGTGTTGGATCAACAAATGGCCAGCGGAAGCACCTCAGGGCCCGCAATAGAGCCGTCCCGTGCAACGCTGGACAGTCTAGCCACCCATTGCCTTAAGAACCTTCCTCGATTTGCGGCGCCACTCTTCCTGCGCGTCATGCCCGCCATGCACTCTACCGGCAACAACAAGCATCAAAAGCACGTTCTGCGCACGGAAGGCGTAGATGTGGGACTGGTCTCCAAGAACGATCGGCTGTACTGGCTGCGAGGCAACACCTACGTTCCCTTTGGACAGAAGGACTGGGATCGGCTGAACGGTGGCCAAGTTAGGCTTTGAGCGGGACTCAGCTTGCTACATGCTCTTATTGAGCCCACGTTATCGCGAGCGATGTCTTCAATGTTTTCCGCTGAAGCGTTTCATATTCCCCAAAATTACCCATGATCTGTTAGATACCCGCTCTCTCGTGTGTTTGATGCCACGAATATAGCCCTTTTAAAGGGTTCTCTTGCCAATTCCATTTCGAATAATGGATTCTATTGTTCTTGAGGCGCCTCATCAACATACCGTGGTTTACTGGAAACGAACTTCAACCTGCCGGGACCAGCCATCTACGTGGTTCGATTCCTTCGAGACTAAACATCCTTCGAGACTAAACACAACAACGCTCAATACATCTCATTTCCAGTCTTGCTTAGGAAATATCAGCAACCACGAGAGTCTACAGAGAACAATAGAATAATCGACGTGGAACAACAAGGAATAGGGGAAAAAAGATTGCGCATTAGAGAAGATAGTATGAAAAGTATAGAGCGACAAGGAGACCAGCGTTTCACTTGACTGGCAACTGGTAGCTTTGCCGATATTGCAGTTGATGCTGTCAAATTCCAACTCTGACATTCCTCCACCTGCCAGTACCTGGCAACGGCCGATTGTAGCGAGTTCAATTAAGATGGAGCCGGCCACCATCTCTTTGCGACAAAGGTTGGCCCTTAGTGGGGTCTGTGGTAGAAAGATGCAAGGTCAGTCCACATTTCAAGTGCCATAGGAAAGGTACTGAGATCATACACGTAAGGGACGACATGGAACTGCTGGCTGGGACTGGGACTCGGGTCCCAGTCCGCCAAAACCAGCGTCGAGTTGGACGAGGCCTGCAGGAACGAGCCAGTGCCCTGCTCATCGACCAGCTCGTACTTGTCTGCTCCCGCAGACTCTGCGGTAAAGACCTGAGGCGTCAGACCGGCATAGCAAGGCACGCCCTCAGTCTCGTTGCAGTTAAGGAAGTCACCTTTCAGATTGTGGATCCGAAAAGTGCGACCATTCGCTCCAACTGGAATGAAAGCCCAAGCCTGGGTATCGTTTTTCTTTTGATCAGGCCGGAAGACGAGGGGCTTGCCTTCGGAGCTTGCGGTCAGCAACGAGCTGTTGCCGCTGCTGGCGGAGCGGATGGTGTAGATGCCACCTTTGAGACCGAGGGCTGCTTGGCAGAGAGCTGCCAGAACACCGAGAGCGAAGACAGTCTTCATAGTGTGCCGGAATGGTTGTAGAGATTGAGACTGAGTGGGATGGAGAAAGGATTTGGATGATGAGGCAAGAGAGTGCTCAATGCTGTGGACTTTATAGTATTCAACTCACATAGATTCAACATTGCGGAGGCCGGGAATCGTCAACTCACGAACTGATCTGCGCAGGCGTACGTACGCGAGCTCAATAGATTCGTAATTGGAAGTGCTCTCGTCACACGAAGACCCGCCTGTATGCAGGCACCTTCACCCGTGCCGGATGGGAACGAGGCAGATCGATCAGTTGGAATTGTCATTGCACGATCCAGGTCCCCGAGACTGCAATAGGTTCTTGGGCAGTAGGAACTCATCGGACCCAGACAGGCAAGATGTGATAATTGAGGGTTTCAGGTTCTTGCCTACTAGTTTGACCTTCGGAAATAGACATATTGAATGCCGCATCACGTATATTATCCCCACAAACCGGACTCGGTGTTTCATGGCGATCGTTGCACTAAAAGGCGTTCTCCATTATTGTAGAAGATCGAGGCGAATCTTTCGATCTGCAGTGATGCCAACCAATCACCATGTGGTCTTCAAAACCGATGATCAGCAGAAGTGGGCCATAAAAAAGAAAAACAGATTGTTTCCTAATAAATGCACTACATGGTGATCAATAGTATGTACACGAGTTCCTCGTTGCTAGACTCCAATAGGCAGCTTTTTTTATTTGTCTTCTTGGACCAACAGCTTAGCCCCCCTCCCGTTCGACTCTGGAATACTTGAACCTCGCTGCGTATGAGCTGCCTAGGCTATACTTCCTAGAGCGCGAGGATATGGCCCGAGATGAAAGCGGTCGTAGTCTTATCGACTAGGCAACAGCTCTGGTAGGGTCAACCTTGGAAGCAAAAGAACTCTGGGTAAAATCCCTGTACGCAGTTCCTGCAGGAGCTACCGTGCTTCACGCACTGCAGAAAGTCTCGGTCAATAACTTTTCTCGGTGTCCGACGTGCAGTGTATGTACTTACTGACGTGATCTGGTGCTAGCGAAGTCTCGCCATTATTGTTCTCCTGCAACAATGAAGATGGTCTCTGTGCCGGCCTTCCTTCTTATTCTTCTTCCTACTTCCTCCTTCCTATACAGTCCCACATACCGACCGAAGAAATATTCAGTCACAAAAGCTACAACATCAGATTTTCTAGATTTTTGCAGCGCTAGAATGAATTGCTTTTTATCTTTACGTCTGTGATTAGAATCACCTCATATTTATGGGCGGGAAAGCGCCACCTATCAAATACAATTTTCTAAGCCTCAAGCCCCAGACACTCTTTAGATCACCCCAAGTATAATGTATAGGTAACACGATAGAATGTCAATACCACCAGCGGGTCAACCCAGTCCGACAGGAAATAGTCGGGTTATTTCGAAAATGTCAAGGGGAAAGTTTTACCATTGGCCTTCTGTTTTGGGCATGCCTCATAGGCCGCAGTTTTCAGTCGACACTAAGAGAAAGAGATTAGCAGAGTGCCAAGACGTCATTCGTAGAGGAAAGGAATACTCGAGCACTCACCACAGCATCTCCTTGGGTGCAATGGTTCCCTTCGACCTCTGGGACATCCTCCCGCTTATATATGTTCTTGAAGTCGTCTGCCGTCAACCTGCAGTATGGGAGGTGGGAGAACAGCTTGTTGGGCATCTGCATTGTGGTAAGGGTCTTGATGGCCGAGGAAGTTGTCCACTTGTCATATCCTTGCTGCTCATAGGAGAACTCGCTCGCGATGGCGATGTCCAAAAGACTCAGCTGATAATTCGAAAGCTTATCTATGCCAACGATCTCGGAGGCACCATTCAACGGGTATGTATATGCGGCCTTCAGGAAGAATAAGCGGTGTCCCCGTTGCAAGCACGGACAACGTCATCGGTAAGCTTAGTGGAGCATGAGTTTGACCCATAGGCTTCGGTATAGTTGGTGCCGATTACGTAGATGCCCTCTAATTCGTAAACGGTGAGGATGTTGGCTCCAATAAACCCTTGGTTGGTCGACTCTTCTATGCGCTTCGCCTGCAAGGTGGTTACTGGGGCGGCGAAGAGCCCAGAAGCAAGCAGTTGAGGGAGCCCAGACTTGTTTAGGGCATAGTATTTGTAGTCGGCCGCATCGTTGTACGCAGGGCCGTTGATTATTCCATCATAGTAATTCTGGATACCTGATGAAAGTGTTGAAAGTTCGTTTTCCACAATGGCTCCAAGATCACTTTCTAGGGCGAAATCCTTCAAAGCTCTGTTGCATGTCACCATGTCTAGTTAGTCACCTCAGCTGGATTGAGAGCTGGGAGGTAGGGCAGGGGACTCACACTTCACTAGCGGAAGTCAGAGTATCTGTGGCAAAATTGATTACACTGTCATGGCTACTGAGGATGTCATAGAGACCCGTTACAGCAGCCATATCCAAGAGTTCGGTCAAAAGCGGACTGATAAATGCGCTCACAACGCTTATCAACCCTACTGTGAGCGCCTCCAGGATTTCGTCGGTCTGGAAAAGTTGTCAGTTGGCTTCCTAGTCGTCCAAGGAAAAAGCTTCCATACAATATCATGGACCACCTTCTGTGGAGAGAAGTCTGTGACAAAGTCTTCCGACAGAAGCGATGTGTTGAACCCGGCCTCCCATACTGAATCTATAAGCAAGTTTCCAAAATCGGCGGCATTGATTGCTGCGTTTGCTGCAAAAGTATCATAGGCGTGTTCGGCAGAAGATGTGCAGTACGATTGAGATGTGCCCGTTAACTGACAGTGTCCCCCATCGGCTCTGTAATGCAAGTTTTAGCGTCATTACCGGTTAGATAGATATCATAAAACGTACATGACGCATTCAACCTCCTCTGCCCCAGCGTAGTTTGCCAGTATTTCCAAAAATGAAGCCGTATTAGTGACAGGAATCTCATTTGCCCTGAGGGGCACAGGTCAGCAAGAATTCAAACCCGTCGAAATGGAGATGTGCTTACCGGAATTGAACCCATTCAGGCATAATGAGGTCCTGCCAGGTTTTGTTGTTTTGTCCATCCACATGACACGCCTCCTGGAACGAGACTTGTGTAGTCGTAGCTGTACTTGAAGTTGTAGACGAAGTAGAAGTTGAGGACGCAGATGATGTGGTCAAAATCGCCGACGAGGTAAGAGTCGAGGCCGTCCGTGATGTCGAAGTAGAGGAGGCCGCCCCTGGTGTAGAAGTAGGGGCCGCCCGTGTTTTTGTCGATCTAATCCCGGTAGACTTGGGGTGGCATACAGCAGCAGATGAGGCTACCCGTAAGGTAGGAATAGAGGAGGCACCAGTGGTGTAGAGATAAAGGCCACCTGTGATCTTGACGATCTAATCCCCCTTGATCTGTGGTGGCATATAGAGGGAGTGGGCAGGTTGATCGCTACTGAGCTAGGCGATCCATCCGTCCGAAATTTCTGCGGAGCCCGGTTTTTTGGCAGAGTAATTGTAGCTGGGCTTCCTGTAGCGCTTACAGTGCTGACTATTTCATGTCAGCATTTTTTAATACTTCGGTGGATGTTGACGGTGAGAGGTCTGTGTCGAGACACCTACCGAGTATCGAGACCCAAAGAAGAGCCCAGAAGAGCGATCCTGTGCGGTGACCCATTCTCTCAATTGCTGATCAAAGAGGCGAGAAATGTGCAAGAGCAGAACGTATAATTCCGGGAGCTTGGCTGTTTTATAGGATCCGATCCGGCGGATATCTCTGGAATATTATTATTATTACTCTGGAATCGGTCCTTCACTATAGTTAGCCTAAGAACCACCTTTATCTCCATCCAATGGCATGATAATTTTCATTCCGAGGATTTTAACCAACTAGGTAGTTAACTACTGCTGCGGATGCCCTCTTGCCCACGATGATTCCAGGGTGGCGTGGGAACAGCTCCACAAGGATCGGTACTTATATATGACTCGCTTTGGGATTGGCTTATACAGTGGAAGGAGCGAGCTTGACAAAAGCTTGCTTTCCGAGTGGGGGAAAGTGTGTCAAATATATAGGAAATCCTTTTGTTCAGGACGAGACGACTGTAATATAAAATGACATGTGCCAATTCTACCAAGTGGAGGAATGGCTACGTAGGCATATCATCGATTCACCTTGGAAGTTCCAGATTTTCTCCATTCTCTATCGCTAATGGTACTGATTCTACCATTCAGACTCACCTCGTCTCGGTTTGGTCTCCTTACCTGTATAGCGTGTTGCTATTCACCCAGGCATAGATGTCAAGACACTGGCCCCCGCGCTTCCAAAGGCAAGGCTGAGCCCCACTGTGATGAACCTGGCACTCTGTTCCCTAATCAGTTATTCGGATGCATTCCAGCTCTCTCGAGGTGTTCACGTTGCTCATACAGACGCGTCTTCCAGCACAGCCAACTTCCGTCGAGGGCGGACCAGGAGTAAGTTTATATTTCAATTGTGTTAGCCTCAAAGGATGCGACATGACTCGGGCAAACCTCGCTTGGACTCGGGCGCTACATTTTAGCACACCTCCTCTACCTCAGAATCGTCACAGTTCTCATCCTTTCCTATTTGGACCATACACCCGATTGCGGTGCGGACGCGACAACTTCCCAAAAAAGTCCTTGGGAATGGTGAACGAGAATCCTTTTGTTCGAGAATGTTGTAGCATTCGCGCAGTGCAGACCTGGCAAAATCTAGATGGCTTGCATTCAATCAACTGGCCCGCAAATTGTTGCGCGTCGACTCGCAGGTTGGGGGCAGGGCAGGGTGCAGGAAGGCGATTTTGGACTGTCTAGTAGGATTAATACAGAATACGAGTTGACATGAAATATATTGTAAAATACCTAGATATCTACTAGACTTCCACTCCCCAGGCATCCGCAATCCAGCTTGGTCTTCTTGACGGGGAGTTTTATTCCCCTTTCAAGCTCATCTTTAAGAGGTCAATCAAAGGACGCTCGTTTTGGGGGCTTCTCCACTCTTCACCTTGAAACACGAGTCAGTGCCCAGCTAGTCGTTGCACCAGGAGTTAACTAGAGGATATTCGAGTCAACTCTACCTTTCTAATTGCTCTGCACTCGCCCGGCTGACTCGCGATGGGATGGGAAGTCATCTACGTATTCCTGAAACTTGTTTCGCCCAGACAGGTACTCCTTCCGCCTGAGGGAAGTAAAATTCTTGCGCTCCTTGCTCTATGTCGCTTCGTTCATCCCCGAGACATGATTTACGAGTCGGTGTGATGGAGTCTCTTAGTTCGGTCCGACCATCCATGAATATTTCGCCGAGTCACGCGATAGAACGGCTATATATTGTGTCGACCATGGATTTGGTGAGGGGGCAGAAAGATTGTATCGACGGATCAGACAAGAAATTGACTGCGCTATAGGGAAAATGGCAACAGAAGATCTAACGCCAGCGCACCGCGACAAAAGAGACATCTGATCTGAGGCTACATATATAGATACCCGAATCGTATCAGTCATCGACATGGAGAATGGCCACAAAATCATTTCTGGGCTATGGGTATGTGGCATCAATGACTGAAGCAGATAAAACGCGTGGCTCTTAGTACAGCACATTTTGGCTATACCATTATCATACCTAGTTGCGCGGCGTCTGCAGTGACCTGACTCGATGAAAGCACTTATACCCGAAGAGTCTTATTTGGCCTGCGTGTTGTTCCTGTTAAGGTCAACTTGGGCCCTCTCGAGAGACAACGTTGGAAATATTCAACTTTCTGAATACGCTCACATAACTGCATAGTAATATAACGAATTTCGGAATGGCTCTTGCCCAAAGCAGTATATCTGGGGCGGTGCAACCGTCGGACAAAGGTTGTGTTATATCCGGGATTGACTACCCGTAGACCTATAGGACAAGGGCTGTTTCGATATAGAAAAATGAAATGCCGACGAGGGCATTATATGCAGCTTTCTTATTATTTGCTCATATGCCTAGGTATAGACGGATATTTCTATAGAATATTAGGCCTCTCTCCCTTTTCCAACCTGCGTTTGTTGGAGATTGAGTAGATGAATAGTTGCACCGCGACGAAAAGGAGGCCTGACACAACGAGAATGATCATGATCAGTATTCCCCTCGGGTACCTATAGAAGTCAATATTCTGTGACGCCCCGAATACTTGGAGAAGGATCACGTACAGTTCAGCTGCCTCATCGCTCCGAAATATCTGTGTTCCTGCCATGAGCCCGCTGGTAGCCGTCATGACGACTTTTCAAAGTTAGAACAGGTGTTTAGAGATGGCATGATCGTCCTTACACATTCTGCCAATTCCTGGCTGTCAGAACTTAATCTCTCAAGTAATAATCAGGATAGGGGGATACGTACGCAACGCTGATACTTCTCTCCTCGGCGGTCTCGCAATTCATCTGAATCCAGGCATTATGGATTGGATGATATCCAACAGCTAAGCCGTTCACTGTTGTCCAGAGTCCGAACTTGCTCCAATTTCCAACGTGATGCTCAAGTAGTCTTAGGCAAATCAGCGCTATAAGGTAAGCTGATATAGCAATCATGACAGCTAGGCCTCGTCTATTCGTTTTATCACTCAGCCACGCGAAAGCCAAAACAACCGGAAGAGTCATTAAGCTTCCAATGGCGGTTAGTGCATTGGCTTGGATTCTGTTAAAACCCAAATCCATGATTATACTTGGGGTGTACGTCGTAAGGGGACACCATGTCGAGAAGACGCATGCAGTGCCCATGAAGTGCGGCCACTTTTGAAAGTTCTTCAATGTTCTCCAAACGACGCTGAGTGGTAGAGAATTATTGCGAGGGATGACTGAGGATTCTTTTGCGAAAGAATTTTTCTCCACATCCGAAGTGCTCGTGCCTGGAGAGTCCGCCGATCTCAAGTCTCCTCTTTCTGGCAAAAGGGAAAATAAAGCAATAGCTATCATAATGGAGCCGATGCCTTCCACTGGATGCTGTCAGTATTACCCCTTCCCACGAATTACTCGAGGCATACCTAAGAAGATCCATTGCCAGCCAGCTAGACTTCCTTTCCCATCCAGCTTGAGAAGCCCAGCTCCTATTAAAGGAGAGACTGCAGTTCCGCCAAACATGCCGAAGAAGAACACAGCAATTCTACTTGTTAGCTCAGCGGATGAGTACCATGTGGAAAGTGCATACATGGCACCAGGAATATACCCGGCTTCTGTCAGGCCCAAAATTGCCCTCGTGAGTAGGAACCCCGTCTTGTTACGAACAAATATCTGCAAGCAGGCCACTAGTCCGAAAATGAAAACTTGAGCACTCATCCAGCTGCGTGGGCCGATCTGCTTTTTGTTAGACTTTAACCCATTGAGGATTTCTCTCTATCTTGCGGCTCTCTTACCTTGTAAAGAACCAGATTAGAAGGGATTTCCAGAAGTATGACTCCGATATACATTAATTGGTTCCCGAGGTTGATGGTGTTTTGGTCCACAGCTATATCAGCGGCGAAGCCTCCTGTCAACGCACTGGCGATATTTGTTCTGTCGAGCTGATACACAGCAAATGCCACCGTTAGGAGGGGAAGAACTCGGCAATCCGCTCTATGTGATTGTTAGCCATCTCGAACATTTTGAGGTGGAAATGTTAGCATACACTTTCCGACTCATAGAGGATTTGAGCGTAGAGTCCCCATCCTCATTTTGGTGGGCGGGATCATTCTCTGATACTTTTTCCATGGTCACCAGCACGGCAGATTTGACAATAGAAAAATCGAAAGTGTGATCGTAGCTCCCATTTGATGTCACAAAGAAGGACCTTGGGAGCCAATGGATCGGGTCTGTCAACAACCTCAGTGGTGATAAGATAAAGCAAGCCAGTTTTGCAGGAGTCAAATGCTGATTCTGATAGACTCTTGTGAGACGATCTTGAGTGTAGCTAGGAGGTCGAGGTTATCTGAAGGTAAGTTACACTAGACTCCAATCACTTCGAATCAAGTATCAACGCTTGCAGACAACTCGTTAATCTTCATCCATACCACCATTGCAGCAATAGAATGATAATTACCCTTTTCAACTTGAACTACCAACCCTAGGCCATCATTGATAGCTTACCACGCGATCATCTTCGTGCGTTCATTACTGGGCGCCGACCGAAGCCCTGTTATGTCGCGCCTGAGAGCCCCACGATCGAGATGCCTGAGTAGCTTCCCGCATAATCAGGCCAGAAACTGACCTTTAGTTTCCCTGGTTTTCTCTTTGTTCTTCTTTTCTCGATCCTGGTTACAACATTAATTGGTGTCAGGGAAACATCTTCGCCCGTCAGGCTGAGCGCCGGAGATAACCAAGCCGACTCCGACTTCCTCCTCGTCTCCCGCGCTCCTTCTCCCACCACTTTCTTCCTCCGCCTAGTGGACACCGGTTCTGACCCCGAGCGGCATTATTCCCTGATCTTCGATCACACATCTGCTTTCCCCCCAGGTTACTATTATTAGCCGATCTCTTCGGTCTCTCTGGTCCCCCATGGCGGACCCTGTCGATGCCCTGGACCCGCTTAATGCGGAGACCTCGCCGGCGGCACCCAAGAAGAGGACGCGGGTCCAGTTCTCATGTACCGCATGCCGATACCGCAAGTAAGCTTCGCTTTGGCCGCCGTCGTTCATGCGCCACTGGTGGCAACTCTGGTGTCGTTGTATAGACTCCGCTACAGTCGCTAATCCAGACGCAGACTGAAATGCTGTCGCACATACCCGTGCACCAACTGCAAGAAGCGTGGTGAGGCGGCCACATGCACTTATGTCGGTCGCGGGCCGCGGGGCAAAGCCCAGCATGGGCGTTCAAGTCCGACCCTCGTGCAGGACCGCCTCCAGCATCTGGAGAACCTGGTCATGTCGCTGGCGCAGAAGCAGAAGCCGAATGACCAGGAACCCAACTTCAATGCCCCGCCGCAGGAGGGCCTTGTGGGCTACGATACGCCTCCGTCTGCAAATGATCGTGAGAACAAACCATCGCCTCATGATACAGGGACCCTCATTGTGAAGGACACAGGGACTAGTTATATCGACGGTTCCAACTGGCGCGCGATTTTAGAGGAGGTTCGTATCGACCCGCCAGTGCCCTGATGAAATGATTGCACTGACTGGTCCTCGATGCATTAGATCAACGGCGTAAGGGAGTACATAGATGAACAGGAAGAGAATGAGGAAGAAGAAGGGGCCGAGGATGACCTTGACCAAGAATCTACGCCTGTTTTGCTCCTAGGGATGGGCAAGCCAGTAACAAAGGAAGAGCTGCTTGTTGATATTCCGCCTCGCTCCATCGCCGATCGACTAGTCTCGCGCTTCTTGAAGACATCTGAGCCATCTCTAGGTGAGTGTTGTATGCGGATCCTACATGCGGCCGGCCAGCTAAGTCATTAAACAGTCGTGGTGCATGTACCAACCTTCCGAAAAGAATACGATAAATTCTGGAAGGATCCCACCAGTGCATCGTTCAACTGGGTTGCTTTTCTGTATGCAATCATGACATTGGCCGTATCCCTGTGCCATCGAAGCGAGGAACCCCTGCCGCTCAGCGCCGTCGACCCGATCTCTCTCTGGAACACATTTCGCAAACGAGCTGCACAGTCTCTGGTCCAAGCCAACTATATCACTCCAGGTCGTTACAAAGGCGAGGCACTCTTCCTGTATGCGCTCAGTGAGTTCTATCGCAGCCAAGACGCACAGGCTGGAGTTTCGTATCTGCTAGGAATCAACATCCGACTGGCGATGCGCATGGGTTACCATCGTGATCCGAGCCATTTCCCCAACCTATCGCCCTACGATTGTGAAATGCGGCGGCGCCTATGGACCATGTTATGCCAGCTTGATTCCTTGGTCTCATTTCAGGTCGGCCTTCCACGGACCATTCATTCGAACTACTCCGACACAAACATGCCGGCAAATCTACTGGACACAGACTTTGATGAAGACACCGTTCAGATGCCGCCTGCACGACCGGACGAAGAAAGAACTGCATGTTCTTACACGAGAGCGAAGGTCCGCATTATGAACATCTTTGGTCAGACCACCGACCTAGCTTACTCCCGAGCAGACGTCCCATATGAGGAAATCATGGATATTGATCGTGAGCTCGAAGAAGCGCATAATCTCATACCATCATTCCTCAAGGTGCGACCGATGAGTCACACAATTGCCGACCCAACGGAGCTGATTTTGCGGCGATACACCCTCGAACTGGTCTATCAAAAAACACGCATCGTTCTCCATCGCCGGTATATGGCTGAGAGTAGCAGCCAATTTTCTTACTCGCGATCCGTCTGTTTGAGCGCTGCGAGGGAGACCCTGCGATATCACGCGGAAATTTACAATGAATCGCTACCCGGTGGTCAAATTTATGCGGAGCGGTTCTTCTTGAACTCTCTTCAGAACACCGACTTCATGCTCTCCTCGATGATTCTTTGTTTGGAGCTGTCGCAGGAAAATGAGCGTGGGTATGCCGCCCTCTTGAAACCGCAGGAGAAGGAAGATATTTTGCGTCTCCTGGAGACGACTCATCGCATCTTCAAAGATGCACGACGCCGTTCCGTTGACACGCAACGTGCTTTTGTCGCATTGAATATCATGCTTAAGCGGGTGAAAGGGAGCAGCTTCGAGAGTGTCACTTCGACGAGGACCGACGAACCAGCCATGCATATTGATGGTATGACATCCGTGAGACTTACTTGCATAACTTTGCTAACGAGCATAGATAAAATGGCTTTCCAAGCACGGCCCGTCTCAATGGACCAGCAGCCATACCCGGTATTCACCACGGCGACGGCGGAGATGCCGCCTACCATGTACAACCCCACCGAGTCAACACCCTACCCTGGATTGGGTGTTATTGAGGACATGTTGAATACTCCTGCACAATTGAACTGGGTAAGTAGTTCAGTCCCTGGTGTAAATGTGGTTTCTCCAGCAGTGAGTTTGACTAACCTTGGAATCACAGCGCCTGTATGATAGTCGTGTCTTTGGGTTTGAAACACCTGTCCAGGACAGTCTCTGGTACTCTGGGGCATCCTCTTCGTCTACAGGGATGGACTTTACTCCTTACACATCCGGTGCTTAGGTGGATTATTTTGTTGGGTGTGGTATAAGAGCCAGTGATTCGAAAATATATATACGCTAGATTTTCAGAATTCCCTTCCAAGAGAAGACTGAATATGGATGTCATCACTGTAGATACTACAATTCTCCAATAAACAGCTCAAACTAAATCTATCCATGAGCATGTGGCCATAATTTGCATGAGACTCTTGATCATTGTGGCTTTTCTGTGTAGATCTAAATAGCATCCAGCCAAACACCGACGGGATTGACGCCGGCCTCGGCCGCAGATCCCGATCCGCGCGGAACAGGGAACGGTCAGTCTCCAAACGCAATTCTCCAACACTCCCTCTTTTACGCTCCCTCCTCTCCGATGCGACCAATCCGCAGCCTGCGACCTCCAAGTCGCACGAACATTCTCCTAGCGCCGTCCCAACTCCCCGGACTGCGCCGCTATCCCGCAAGGACGATCAGCTCAACACCACGGCCACGCCCGACAACCTCATTAACACCACCATGCCAACCACGCACGACCCGACGAGCATTCAATCTCTCCTCCCTCTCCTCGCTGCTCCCCTCAAATGGCAATAACAACGGCAACAACTCCTCCGAGCGCGTCCTCACCGCCAGCCGCACGCTACCCTACCCCCCAGCGCTGCTCTTCGAAGTGATCTCCTCCGTCGAGTCCTACTCGCAGTTCCTCCCTTTCCTCACTGCGTCCACCGTCACAGCCCGCGACCCGGGAACGGGATACCCGACGCAAGCCTATTTGACCGTAGGCTACGGCCCGCTCAGCGAGACCTTCACCTCGCGCGTGGACTGCGATCCGGCCAAGCTGGTCGTCGAAGCGCGGAGCGGAGCGAAATATGGCCAGTCGGCCGGACACGAGGGCGAGAGCAATGCCGTGTCGGGACTGAGCGCGTTCTTCCCTGGTGCCAATGAGGGTATCTTCGAGTACCTCTCCACGCGGTGGGAGCTGGCGCCGCTGGCCGCGGTCGGTGCGCCGGGGGATCCGCGGACTAAGGTCAGTCTGGAAGTGCGATTCGAGTTCAAGAATCAGTTGCATGCTACGGTCATGGGTGCTGTGGAGGGCCAGATGGCCGGTGTCATGATCGAGGCCTTTGAGAAGCGCATTCGGGAGACGCATGGGAAGGGACAATAGAATCAATGCATTTGGGTGTTTTCTTAGTTGGGCTGGGGGGTTGTACATTAGTGGTGTTTGATTTGATATGCGGTATAAATATGTGTCGGACCACATGGATGATCGAGTTCGCTGCTATAGAAGAGGGCATGGATGTCCCAGTCGGTTTCTATCAGATGCGTTCACTGTACAGTTTCCACAATACAAATGTCAAGAGACGCGAAGCGAGAGGTGGGAAAGAGGAAAAGGAACATGGTATGATATAATACAGATTATCCAAACAAAAATGGGGTTTTTGGCCTGCCTACAGCATGCCCAGGCTCCGATTTCGGTTTGCCAAACTCCGCACACCCTTCACTGAGGTGATCGCGTTGTAGTTGTCGAACACCACATCCCAGTTGATCCGGTCCCACCAACGCTCCAGGTACTCCTCCTTGCCTGCAATGCCGTAGTCCATCATCCACGCGTGCTCCCAGGTGTTGACACACAGAATGGGCTGCACATCAATCGCACCAGGGGCAAGGCTCTTCTGATTCTGGGCATGGGCACCCATTGATCCGGCGAACTGGTTGCCCAAAGGCTGATCGGAGGAGTGAGTGGCCATATCGACGGGTTGTCGTCGGGAGTAGGCGGCTGGGTAGGGCGAGCCGGCGTTGTAGGTGCAGAAGATTTGCATCAGACCCTCGCGCTCCAAGTTCTTGGCGAGCCAGACGAAGCCAGGACCAAACATAGCGTTTGCAGTGGCCAGGAAATCGAGTTTTAGAGATTCAACGGAGGAGCAAGTGTCGACGATATCCTTGGCGAACTTCTCGGGGATCTTGGTGGTGGTTGGAGACTACATTGAGGCGAGCATGTCAGATGGATGAGCGTGTATAGCTGTTAGAGCAGTGTGACCGACCAGACAGTTGAAGAAGAAGTGGTTGTTATGAGCCATGGAGGCGTAGTTGAACACCGAGGCCATCTCCGGGCGCCGGGAGTACTTGACCAGCAATTCTCCGGGTTTGGCGTCCGCGTCGACAGTGTCTAGACGTGGGAAAATCATAAGCAACCAATCCCGATTCCTATCAATTGAACGAACCCGACCCTTCTAGAGGCCGAGTATATGTTCCGGAGGAGAAATCGGGTCTCACCTTGTGTCAACAGATTCAACTTGTCGACAAGCAGAGTCTGGTATTGAGTCCAGGAGAAGTCGAATGCCTCGGGTGACATGAACTCAGGAACACCATTCTTTCTGTAGTAGGTGTCATGCTGCAATTGAGGAACCCGGTGCAGACCACGGGCCTGGATACCTGAGAGGGCGGAGGAAGGTGTCTAGAAAGCAACGCGATCAGTCCCTGAATGACGAGCGTGAATCAGCGGGTAGGGAGAGAAAGAGCGACACTAACCTGGGAAATTGAAGCCGCGCGCAGAGCGCCCGGCCGGACAAGTCGGCTAAACATGATGGGCGCTGAACGATGAGACTCGGACGTGCAGCTTGAAGCAATCGAAGAATTTCCCTCCCGACGCATTGCCTGATCGGGAGTAGAGCGCTGACATAAGCCAGCCAATCAGCGCGTCGCGAAGTACTTCCAAGGTTCGCTCTCCCAGTGCTCTAAGCGCCCACCATCCTCCGATCTGCACTCCTCAGCCTGTTGCAGGGACGCGTCTTGGTGCTTCTGCAACAAACAATCCGGTTTAGCGCCCGCTATGTTGCAGAACAGGACCATGTCGTCGATCCTGAAACTCGCCGGTGCTCCTTTCATGGAACCCGGCGCGTGCCCAGAATAGATCCTTTGTATGCGATACCAGGATGAATGGCAGGATGACTTTTCTTTGTACCTGCTCGCCGTTTTTCGCTTTCATTTGTTTTATCCTACTTTCAATCCCCTTGTGTGTTGGATATTTTGTTTCTCCCCCTGTTCAGATTTTCCTTTCTCTTGCTGGTGATCTTTACTTCCTCTTATCCTGCATCTGATCGAAGATATCGACCTGGAGTCAATACTTCTGCATTATTCCAAACGATCTTCTTCGCATTTCCTTCTCTGCCATCTACAAGGAGATATCTGACGAGGACGTCCGCACCGCCCAGGATGGCGAACATGATCGCGGGCGTCGTCAACAGAGGCACATCCATTCGTTTCCTCCTGGCGTTGATGGCTACGATCAGAACAACCAACGCTTTTCAACCACTCGAGTTCTTTCCACGAAGCTCTAGCGCGTGTCCTAGTTCATACGACTCATGTGGTGGCAGTCTACCCGACTACTTCTGTTGTTCTTCCTCCTCAACCTGTATCAGCCTCGACGACAACAGCTCTGCGATCTGTTGCCCATCCGGAAGCGACTGTGGATACATCTCCCCCATAGTTTGCGACGTCCAAGAGCAAAATGCAACCTTACATCCCAAAAGCTCGGTCAAAACAACCAAGCTCGACGACCAGCTACCTCAGTGTGGCGATGCTTGCTGCCCATTTGGCTATACCTGTCAGGGCAACAGTACTTGCGTCTTGAACAAGAAATCTGCAACCACACAAGCGACGACAACGCCAACGCCAACGCCAACGACAACAGCATCCACCGCCACGAATGCTTCAACGCTCGGCGCAACATTTACACCTATACCGTCCACATCTGCCTCTGCCTCCAACCAAAGTTCCGCTTCAAGCAATTCCCTTGCCTCCAAATGCCCATCTTTTCCCAGCAAAGCGGTAGTCGCAGGCTTCTTCCCAGGAGCACTGTTCGGCGCCGTGCTAGCCCTCCTTATATCAACCTGTCTCCGCCACCGGCGGCAAAAGAAGGAACAACAATTCCAAGACCCCAAATCCGGAATGCACTGGTCCCAGCGGTCCTCTTCCGGCGCCGTCATCGGCATTTCCAGTCCCATAGCTTCCGAGGAGGCCTCATACCGCACAGACTTCCTCTTACGCCCAGAAAGCGACCGACGCGCCTCAGCAGGCGGCCGATCCACCTTCTCCAAGCTCTCACGCACGGGCAGCAGAGTACGGAGTCTCTTCTCGAACAACCCACGACTGGACAAGGATGTCCCGCCGATTCCCACGGTGCCGGATCCCGTCACACCACCGCGGCAGCGTGAGCCCAGCACCGAGAGTATCAAGGTATACTCGCCCCCTGGTGCATTTGCGCAGTCGAAGAAGTTCTTGGGGCCGGAGCCGTATCCTGGGGCGATTGCGAGGCCGGATACTACCTTCACGGACCTGGTGAAGGCGGTTGGCTTCCATGATAGGAAGGGTAATCCTACGTTCAAAGTCACAGACACATAGAATTAATAGGGAGGCAGGGACCGGGATGTGATAATTGGCGACTCGCGCTTTATGGCGGTGACAATGGATTTGTTTGCTGTAGCCTGTGGAAACCGAGTTCGGATGTAGATCATCTGCTTCGAGCATTCTGGCTGGTTAACAACACTGTGGTCTCTAGAATGGGCTTCCCTTTGTTCAGATACCTCGTTCGCTCCGCTTAAACCAAATCACCGACATCTCAACGAAAAGTTTCCTTTTGCAGAGTGCATAGGACATGAATATCGTGAAATATAGAAGACACTGTCACTCTAGATATCGATGCCAACAGGAGTTTGGAATTTCGACAGTTTGATTATTGCGTCTTTATAACGGTACCTATACACGAGAAAGAAAAGAGCCGTAGCTACTTAAACTGACGAGGCTTTCCTCGATTCGACGAGGCGTTTCAGCTCTTTGACCAGAGCGACAACGAGCGGGACTCCGATTGGCCCCAGAAGTGGGAGATAAACAGCCACCTTATGCTCGTCTGGAAAATAGACCTGGCCGACCATACTCTTCTCGAAGAAACTGCGTTCAGCTTCGGTCTCGGCAATCCTCGCGCTGGCAAGAGCGGCACTAAATCGACCCTCTCGTAGGTGAGAGCAGGCCGAAGACAAATGGGAGAGGGTAGAAGAAACGGAAGAGGCGACCGTTGCCGGGATTGGAATAGAGGGAAGAGACTCGGTGAGACGAGCCAGGGAACCCATAGTGGATGAGGCCGAAAGAAGGAGAGTGGCAGCACGGATTCGGATCAATGTCTGGAGACGGAGAGGGAGAGATGATGGAGTAGTGGGTGTGCCGAGAAGGGTCAGCAGTTGGTGGGAGAAAGTCATGAAGGCAGGACGCAGTGATTCCTGGGACAAATGGCCAGGGTTGGATCCTTGGGCAAGCGATGGGTTGAGCAGGAACACTCCGCCCCATTGTGGTACAATCCAGCTCGAGGCACGGTTCTCCTTTACAACAAGCGGCGATTGGAAGGGAGCAGGGACGTAGAGAATGAAATTGAGAGTAGGGCCATTGCCAATGCTGGGATTTAGAGGCCATTCGGCAGCGTTGATGAACGCACTTAGGTCTTCCTTCTTCAAAGTCCATGCTGCCTCAGATTCATCGTAGACAGGGGGCGGCGCCATTGGCGAAAAGGCAGCATATAACTGAACCTGGGTGTCAATGGTGAAATTGCTGATAGGAGCAAAAGCATGAAGAAGTGGAGACAAGTAGTCCTGCACAGCAGCCTCAATGTCCCACGAGGAGGGTTCGGCACCGGGTGTGAATAGAGAAAATGACAAGTGATAGGTATCTGCGTATTTCATGGAGCGGCGCAAGCGTCGGCCAATGCTCTCCGCAAGCTGAGGGGAGGCTGAATCCAGACTAGACGACCCGCCAGATAGAATGTGCGCCATGGTCGCTTTCTCCTCGCTGTACAAGCGCTGCAGCTCCTCGGCAATGAAGACTGACAGTGGTGGGTTCGAGGAGGAGGGGATGGGGTTTTGGCTGAACGGGTAAAAGATATCAAGCTGTGTCGTGTCGGCATGCAGCTCTGAGCGAGGAATAACCAAGCCCTCCTCAGGTACCACGCGGACAAACAGCGCAGTGTCTGCCCCTTCTTCTTCGCTGGTGTGAGCAAGGTCCGAATTATATTCGCCGTCATGCACAGGCGATGTGCTGGAGTCGTTCGTCAATTTGAGGCGGAGATGGTGAGCCGCAAATTCGTTGAGATCGTCGAGGGCATGCTGAGTTGTGCGAACAAGATGTTGAGATTCAGCAGCTTGCATAGATGGAGCTGCAACATGAATATCCAGAGGAAAGACGGGTCGACATGTCTGTATGGAACAGCGTATTAGCTTCCAAACCAGCTGTTGACCTTTGACCGCTGATAGCACCATACCTTGCCATCAGCCCATTCCACCATATCCTCAACTGGTAGATGTGCCCGGTAGATTGAAGTAGTCTGCCACCATATCGGAAATCCTAAAAAGATGATCACAGCCCAGAAAGCCGCAATAACTCGGAATCTGGTTTGGATGGCCTCTTGAGTCTCGGGTGGTGGCGCGCGCGGTGCACTGGACCTCGGGGCCGGCGAGACATCTTTTGTCTGTGGAGACTTGTTGTCTCCTTTTTCACTGGTCATGATTGGGGCATGCTTTGTGCCCTGGGCGAGCACTGCCAGAGCGTGGGAAGGTGGTGTTGATGTTTGGGGAAGCTAAAGGCGGAGAAGGAAGAACAAGTGGCTCCGCCGCATCGAGGAAGACCGGGCTCACCACTATGTGTCGATCCCGCGTTCCACGTTCCACCGTATACACCACGAGAACTCCGAATCAGTAACGACGAATTGCCATCTGCTCTTAAATGGCCATCCAACCTACCCTCACGAAGTGATCCGAATGTTATTAGCGCCACAGAGTGTCTTAAAAGACCTATAGCTCGTATTCGGGGAGCCTATCCAAGCCAGCAAGTGATAAGTACTTCAGCCACAATCTATTCAAGGTATATTTTCGAGTATGTTCTGTCTTTAAAGCATTCCGCAAAATCCAAACATGGGTATCTTGACCAATAACGCCGACCCAATGTAGCAGTCAAAGATCTGTTGGCCTTTGACCTTGCATTCAAATCCCACTAGTAATGCAATGTCTAATACTCCTTCTCGAAGATCTTCTGTATTGGTTTGGCCGCCTGGGAGGAAGAGGATGTCAATAACGGAGGGAAATCGCAAAAGGACAGAAAGCTGCGGGTACGCACATCAATGAACTTTTCAAGATCCTGGTCAAGATTGGCGAGGTCATCCTTCCGCTTCTTATTCTCTGCAATCAACGCCTGCTTGCGCTTCAGCAGCTCCTGGCGCGCTTGCTCTAACTTTTCTCGCTCAGCATGCTCGTGATTGATGCGCGCAATCATCAATTCATGTTCGTCAAGCTCGCGGTGCTCGGGGTGGAGTTCGAGGAATTCTTCAAGGGGAATTAAGGGCAACGAAAGATATTTGTGACTGAGACATCGAACGAAAGATTAGCGTGGGTTCAAGAGAGGTGTCCACAGGGTACCAAATTTACATACTCATAGGACTCGCAGGCGGCAATCTCGCCAGTGAGGTGTTTTTGCTCATAGTACAAGTTCTGCAACTGGAGATGCAGGCGGTCGATCTCCTGGCGGGCCTCCGCGGTGGCCTGTTTAGTGTCGCGCACACGAAAGGTCGCATCCCGGCTCTGGCCACGAAGCTGGGCCAACAGGGCGAACAGGAGCTTCTGTTGCTTGGAGGCCGCTAGGGATACTTCTCGGGCAAGGGCGGGTTCTGTCGGGATCGAATCAGGATTCAGCAGCGACAGCAGCTGCTGGCATTGCGTGAGGGTCTCGGCGCTGGTGCTGAGCACGGGCAGCAGCGACTCGTTGGTGATGATCTCGCTGATAGCCATCGTCGAGGAAGTGGCGAGAGAGGGAAATGGGTGAAGCCGAAAGTTTGGGCTCTGAAGGCGGGTGGAGAAGGAGAGTGGAAGGCGATCAATCAGACGACCGTGCGCCGCTCCATGTGAACGCTGGGCCGGCGGTGGTTGGGGAAGACTTTAGCCCGCTTGTCACTTTCCCTTTTCTCCTCCTTCACCCCACCTGCAGACAGAATGTGGTGTTGGTGTGCATAGACCTGCCTCCTGCTCTCAACTGTTTTCACCGAGGGGTCTCAGGGGCTTTACCTTCAATCTCCCCCATCACCCGACCCCCAACTCGTCTCAGCCGCAACGGATCCCTCGGCTCGCGGTGGACACCCACCAGTCCTGCATCCTCGGATTGACGCTGAGTGCTCAAAAGCCCTCGCGATCAAGCAATGGCCTGTTCGGCTTCCTCAATGACGGTGGAGTCACACCCGGAGGTGGAGGCGATTTCGTCCTCCGCCGCAACGCCGGGCGAGGACACCGGTCTCCTACGAGACCGACGACGAAGACACTCATACCACGCCCCGAGGAGACTCTCCTGTGACTATCAAGATGCGGACACCGTCTTTATCAGAGTGAGCTTTTCGGAAGCCATCGCTGCTGCTTGGAATGACAACCATGGGTCTCTAACAGCGACGCAGGTCGAACTTTTCCTCGCCGAACTCGAGCGCCGAATGCACTGGATCGAACAATACCGGAAATCCCACATGGTGCAGATAGACACGAGTCTCAAGCGGGGCTATGCGACACTGGAGGCCGTGAGGGACCAGTGCTCAGTGGCTTCGGGTGAGCTCATGGGCAGTGGCAAGAAGCGGGCCAAGATCTTAGTGGAAACCCTGGAAGACCGATACAATGAAGCCCTGGTGACCAAGGAGACCCTCGAACAAAAGGCACAGGCCGGCGTCCGCTTGATGGAATCATTCTTGTCCGAACTCGAGTCTCGGGCACATGCGGTGCGAGACCGCGGCATCTACGGCACATTGGATGACGGATGGAAGGCGATGGACTCCAAGCTGGTTCACGCTCGCGAAGTCGTTGACGAAGGAATGGAACGTGCTCGTCGTGCTCGTGATGCTCTTCGAGAAAACATTGACGAAGCCATTCGACTTGCGCAGGAGAAGCGATTGATTAGCTACTACGACCTTCCAGACCCATGGCGAGTGAACCCACACATCTTGAGCGGCTACCGATTCACCACGTCCAAGGTGGAGTGTGTTCACTCAATCTTTGCATTTTCGAACGAAACGGTCAACATTTGGTCCCATGTTATCGGTCTTATCATCGTTCTCTCCATCGCTTTCTACTTCTATCCGCTCCATACCAATTTCCACCTGAGCACCAAGGCCGACGTGATGATCGCCGCGGTCTTCTTCTTTGCTGCATGCAAGTGCCTGGTCTGCAGCACTCTCTGGCACACCATGAATAGCATTGCATCTCAGTCTCTGATGGAGCGGTTCGCCTGCGTGGATTATACTGGTATCTCCATGCTAGTTGCCGCCTCGATCGTGAGCACCGAGTACACTGCTTTCTACTGCGAACCGGTCTCGCGCTGGACTTATATTCTCCTTACCATGTCCCTGGGAGTTGGTGGCATCATTCTTCCCTGGCACCCTACATTCAACCGCCACGATATGGCCTGGGCCCGAGTGGCCTTCTACGTGACTCTGGCGTTGACCGGATTTGCCCCTATTGCACAGCTCTCTTACACTCGGGGCTTCGAGTGGTGCTTGTACTTTTATGCGCCGATTATGAAGAGCATTATGGTCTACTTCGTCGGTGCCTGTGTCTACGCCTCCAAGGTCCCTGAGCGGTGGAAGCCCGGTCTGTTTGACTACTTTGGTGGCAGCCACAACATCTGGCACTTGGCTGTATTGGGCGGCATTCTTTTCCACTACTGCGCCATGCAGGATCTTTTCGCGGGCGCTTTCCAGCGCGCCCAAGGGGAGTGTCCCAATCTGACTGCCTGAGCTAGTCACTGGCACAACGCTGAAAAGTCACACTTGGTCTTCCCTTTGATTCACGTGTTTTCATGATAAACCATGATAAACGAGGATAAGGAACGATGGAATCCTTGATTAACGTACCACTAGATCTAGATGCCGATGACCACCTCGATAGGCTTCTGTCGGCAATGTCTCATAGACATCTTTTCAATAAGCACTGATCGGTTGTTTCTGTCTATCTACGCATGGGTGGAGTCTTGCTTATTCCTTTTCTTCTTCATGTTCATGTTCATTGCTTGCGTCTTTGGAAGACTCGAGATTTCGGAGACCTTTCCCTCGGCTGAGCCGCTCGGGGTTTGTTTTCTTTCGTCGGCCGCAGGACTCTGCACTTATTTCGGCCTTTCTTGTATCTACCTCTTGTCATTCCGGGTTCACTTGTTCTCTCTCGGTGTACTCCAATGTCATTTTTCTCCAGACCCTACAGATCTTTATATATAACAAGGTCTCGTTGGATCCACCATCCTCATGCCGAAGGGTCTGACTGCTCATGATGCTAAGTTGCTGTATTGTTGGGTGAACTGTCTATCCGACGTATCTTATGCATTTATTTTCATGTCATCGTACTCGTAAATCTCGTCAAGGTATGACGTGCGTGCAAGCTCCCAAAAGATGAGTCGCCCCTGGTTCGTGTAGGCGTCGTCTTGGGGCAGGTGGTTGGCCACATGTTGGGTATCCCATGGCACTGTGGGATATTGAGGGCAGCTCATCCGATGGTATGTATATGACTCCAGCCAATTGAAGGCCGGCCGTAATGCTCGTTAATTCATGATGCAACGTTCTTCAGACTGGTCGAGCCCCCGTCAGATCAAGTGCCTTGATCGATCCAAGTTTGCAGCCGTGGAAAAGGAAAAAGTTCAAGAAGCGAAGATGAGCTTAAGTTCACACGCCGTTCTGAACAGGAGTAACAGCGGCTTCGTCGCGCTTCTGGAAATGACCCTGCATCCAGCATCGGTACATCTTTAGCTTGCTTGAGCGGTTCACAAGCAATCGCCGATCAACTCCCATGTGCTTGATTTCAAAGGAACCATTTGCCTCTGTGGGGTTGGTCTCGGTAGTATCATTCTCAGCGTCCATCTGCAAACCGGTCTCCGGCGTCCATCGGCTCCACATTTGAATCAGCTCTTTCTCATCGAAAAAGTACACCCGCGTACCATCGCCGCGAACATAGAAGTTCTCGGACATGTACCGTCCCTTCTTGAAGCGCACTTGTGCCAGGTCGCCGCGGCCGTAGTCACGGAACAGCACGCGCCCGCCGGGCTTCAGGAGACGATATATATTGCGGATAGCTTGCTCCCACTGCTTCGGGTTCAGAGCGGAGAAGATGAAAATCAGAACCACGACATCGACGGAGCCTTCGGTCAATCCAGGCGGGAGACCATTGCTGTTCTCGTCCGGCTCGGCAGCCACATCCCAGACATCAGCCACCATATGATTCGCATCGTAATGCTCGCTGTCGCGCATGACCTGGACCGCCGTTTTCGAAAAGTCACAAGCATGCACCATGAGCTGCTCGTTCTCGTTATTCCGCAACAACGGGAACGCGGTATTGCCCGCGCCCGCGCCCACCTCCAGAACCACCTGGCGCCCCGCGTCTTTCTGAGTCACCTCTGCAAGAACTGGAAACTCTTGACGCAGCCACTTGCGGTCCTTGAAGAAGTTGGCGGTGTTGTTTTTATAGAAGAGGTTCCACCATTTGGCCGGGTCATTGTTGAAGCGGTTCTGGTCGAACTCTGACACGGGTGCGGCGCGCTGCTTCTCGTACTGGCCCTCGGCAAACGCCTTGAACTCGTCATCGGGCTCGACGTGATCCCAAGCATTGAACTCGAAAACGTTGTCGCCTTGCTCGAGGTAGCGTGAACCGAATTGGAAGGGATCGCTGCGCTTCATGTTGTTGGAGGGGTCGTGCGAACGATTGGGGGAAATCTGCGGGGGCTGGACATTCTGGATGAACTCTCGAACAGTCTCATCTGTCGGCATGGTGCTGCTGTTTGGAACAAAAATATGAGGAAGGGAACAAACGGAAGACAATCGAGGTTTAAGGTCGCGTGGGGGAAAAGATGGAAATCTTTAAAAAAATTGGCCCCGCTCGGTGCCTGATTATATCAGCTCTTATCTATCCATGGATCACTTATCGATAAGCGCATGTCTGGTGCCTGACCATTCTCTATGGGTTGACGGCGTGGCACGTTGCCAAACGCTATGGCCATGCTCACATCATGTATGTCTTCCTTCCACTCATGACGGTGCCATCAAGTGTGGCCAAAATTTGACGATGGAGACGAAGCCAGTAGGGCTACTAATGCAAACTAAGGTGACTCGTGATGGTGGGGGCTAGACATTTTATGACCGTGCACTATGAAGAGCAGCAGGCAAGATATTTCCTCGGGCTCACAAATGTCGTGCCGATAGGAAATCTCGAGCAATACTGACGTTAGAAATCCCTGATTCTCTTCTGGAAAAAGGGCCCGTAGCACTATTCACAAGGGTCTTTTTAGCCCAGTAGTTCATTCGCGGTATAGAGTCGGTGGGCCGAGTGATGCATTCGAAGCGTTTTGTATAACGATGGAAGGTCTTCCCCGCGCTGCATGACCGGCGCAGGTCAAAAAAGGCCTGGAGCCGATTTTACGGAACTGAGCCGACTTCGGGAGAGATCAGCTGTCCATCAAAGCCGTTGTCAAGTCATCACCAATCGGAGTAGGGGTCGGGGCCTCCTGAACATGCGGGATCTCCTGGGTTTAGGCGCCCAAGTGGTACAGCTATAGGCCCAGTAGATCTAGTTACATATTTATGGTAAGAAAGACATGCTGTAATCTGGAATCGGCTGAATTTAATTGAGTCTAAAATGGGGGCCAAATAACTAATCCGTGGGGTCTATAGATGACGATCACAACCTCTATGTACAGTCATTGGCGAGTACACCAATGCCACGTCATTTAGCCTTTCTGTTTGGAGTAATCTCGTAGTCGCTGACCTAAACTGAGACAAAGCGAATGTATTTAACTGGAGGCAAATGTCCACTTGATGGTAGACATCATACTGATCACTAATCATCACTCTGCCTTGGACAATCTGCGTGAATTCTGCAGTTGACCAGACACACTATAGAAGTCATCTTTACCGATTATTGCAACTCACAAAAGAGCATCGCCATGACCTCATCACCAGATGATTATGTCTTCAGAAGAGACTGGCTAGACAACAACCGGTAACTATGCGTCCATGATCGGATTCTGAACCACTGGCTGAACATCTATCGGCAGCATCAATCTGCAGCACTACCTTTCTGTTCAACTATTCGGCTACCACATTCACCCATCCATCCCCACGGATAATGTCAACCTGGCAATTGCAGATGTCGGCACGGGGACAGGGTACGTTGATCTTAGAACCCAACGCTATCCATCAACCGCATCTCAGGCCAACTTACCAAATTGCAGAATCTGGCTTACCGATCTAGCTGAGAAACTTGCTCCGTCTGTCTCACTACATGCAATGGACATATCTTTCGATGCAACCCCTCCTGCCGGGTTACTTCCCCCCAACATGACTCTGCACCATTGGGATATTCGCACCGATGTCCCTGAGCAGCTAGTGGGGAAATTTGATTTGGTTCATATCCGCTTTTTCGCCTTGGTCATTCTAGAGTCTGAGCTACCGTCTGTGCTCGAGCGGCTGGCTCGACTTCTGAGTTCGTTCTTCTTTCCTTTTGGATCATTCCTCCCTACTTCACCTTGCCCTACAGTGGGCCCTTCACTGACTACCTATAGAGCCCGGTGGTTATCTTCAATGGACTGATATTGATGTCGCCTCTATCCGCGTCGAGGCAACCCGACCAGAACTCAAGAGTGATGCGACCACGCACATAATGAAACTCTTTCAAGGAAATGATCCAAGGTTTAGTCCAGCATGGATTCCCACCCTGCCCACACTATTCCAAAACGCCGGTTTCGGTGATATTATCTCCGACAAAAAGGAGGCACCACCCCATCTATCGATATCTCTGCATGAGTGTGGGTTGCTGGCCACGGAAGTCCTTACTAGGAACAAGGCGGGTGACAACCCAAAGGTAGTGGAGATGAAGAGAGTACTTGAGGAGGCCGCGAAGGAAACCCGAGATGGAACACGTTTGGTCTTCACACGGTACACTTTTGTTGGTCGGAAGTTGGAGTAGGTTCCAAGCAGGCTTATCAATTCCTAGATGTCATATAGTTATTCTAGCAAAAATGCAGAAACTAAACATGGCTAGTAACTACAGTGAGCCTGTGAGAATTAATGCCTATGTAGAAACCGTCTGAGATTGCAGACCATTGCCTTGATGGGAAGATGCCAATGTATATTTCCACTGCCCACTTGCGTGGTATCTAGGCCTCACTGGTCACATTTGCCGACAATTCGAAATCCAATATTAAGCTTTCCCAGGGGAATATAATTAGAATTTGTACCTACTTGATCCAACGATTACGTCTGCTGGCCGATTCCGGGCTGAGTATCCATGGATCTTTAGTTCGCTGGAGCGAAAGCTTAAATATGGCACGCGGTCATCCGACAGGTGTATATCTGCAGTTATATTCTACCTAGTATGATACAGGCATTTGATAGAATGCTAGCAAAGAATATTAATTATTCTCGAGCATCCTTGGTGGGATAATCCGAGCAAACCCATTTATAGTAATCTGCGACCCTTGATGCCCCAGGCAGGAGTGCCAACGTCTCCACCAATCAGCATCGCCGGGAATCTGGATGCCTGCGGCAGCCTCATCCGGCGGCGTGATCGGTTGGTTGTTCACTTCTCTCTCCTCCCTCTGTTTTCCCTCACCATTTTCTTTTCATAACTGCGCTTCATCCGTGACAGTCCATTGTCCATTTTGTTTCCACTTTAGGGGCTCGTCGACTCGAGTGGGGATCATCCCACATCTCGCTGATCTCGATCCAGTTGAGCCTCAAATTCCCTCTGGAACCACATTGCGGCACTTATCGCCGCGACATGCAGTAAACCTGGGGTCTTTTCTGTTCACTAAGAATTCAAATTTCTTGACCTTCAGCCCATACCGATTGCTGAAATTTCTGCTCTGTACGCTCAAAAGCGAACCGGGAAGGGGCAGTTCAACCCCGCCATGTCATTCCTCGCCGCGCTCTGCGGGTGCTTCACTCGCGACGATGCATCCCCGCACCGCCCATCCGCACCGGAGATGCAAGCATCCAACGCCGTAGCTCACAGTCAGAGCAGCGTCCAAACAGGCCACTTCATCCTCTCCGGCTCTGGCGAATTCATTCGCGTCGCGGGACCAGGCTCGCAACGCGGGCACGGGCCCCCGCCGTCTGACTCCGAGGATGGGGGCTATGCCAGCGTGGTCCCGCTGCCGCAGTACACGCCGCGCCCACTGAGCATCCACGAGAAGACCCTGGAAGCGCATCTGCGCGACCCGCCGCTATCGTCGGACTCGCACGGCTTCCATGCCGACGAGAAGAGCCGCAATCTCTACGACGAGGACGTCACATCCGACGGCTCCTCGGATATCTCGTTCCCGAGTAGTTACGGGAATACATCCACGGCCACGCGCGAGACGCCGCCGCCGCCGTATTCACCGCGGCAGTCCGTGGTGCTCTCCCGGTCGCGGTCGATTTCGATTTCGTCGGCGATGGCTGTGACGATTCATCCACCGCCTATGGCGCGGGTGCATGGATCCCGGATGACGACGACGGCGCCTTCTTCGGAGGCGGATGATCAGTCAATTCGTCGACATCGGAGAGTCTCATGGGAGAGTCGATGAGAGGACCTTTGGACTCATATTCGCTCTCACTCTACTTGACTTTTTGGGTTTGGACTTGCTCACATGTTTTTTGTTAACACCGTGCTAGAATCGCAGATGACATCTGAGCTGGCCTCGTCTGTCATTGCGGTCTTGAATGTGCTCGCTGCTATACTTCATTGCTTTCCTTTTTTGTTTTGCTTTGTGGAACACCCACTGCTTACGATGCCACGACCAAGCGACAGCCTTGGATTTCTTTCATGTTCAACTGCAACGACAGGATATCTTGGGATACTTAATACTAGAACCAAATGAGTGGAAATATGCCATGGAAGCATGTGCGCGCGCGCATATAATGTGGAATATGCCCAAGCACATACTTGTTCATAATAGAAGATATGTTCATGCAAAATCAAACAATGCTTCAAAACCATCGTGTATCATTAGATGAGAAAGAGATCAGGGTATCATGGAAATTGCATCTAATCCAAGAACAGCACCACGCCATCAACATTCAATCTCATCAACACCAAGGAAGCCAACAGACACCATAGCCGCCTGCACCCGCTGGCGCTCTTCCACATGCCGAAGCAGATACCCACGAGTGTTCGCGGGGAACTCCAGCAACTGCAAAACAAGCGGGTCCGAGCTATCCTCCAGCCTCATACAGATCGCCGTACATTCCGAGCGCACGCGCGTTTCCACCCACCACTCATCTGCAGAAAAGATCAGCGCATGCCACCACGCGAGCAGGACCAACGCCGGCGGCTCTTTCCGCAACAGAGACCCAAAATACGGTGGCTCGAGCCGGCCCATCCAGGTATTGTACTGACTAAAGCTCTCGGGCTTCCGCTCCAGCGGGAGGAGATGCGTCAGCATGCGCAGGAGGCAGAGATACGGATTATTCTCGACGGTGGAAGTCTCGTTGATGGCGCATAGATCCGCAAAGGCGGGGTCGAGGTCGATGCGGCCCGGCCGGTTGTCTTCAAAGTCGAGGTCTGGACGACGCGATTCCATGAAGGTGGTCCACCACATGCTCCCTGGTAACCAGGTGGCTGTGCGTTCGAGGAGGAAGCGGAGGCCGCCTTGGAGCTGGAGCCAGTTTAGCGCTGCTGGGTCTTGCGAGAAGACGAAGGAGGAGCGGGGGTTGTATTCGTCGAGTCGGCGGAGTGGGCGCTGAGGAAGAGACAGGCGGAGTAGAGTTTGTCCATGTTCACTTTGTGTACGCCTTTGGATACCTCGGTTGAGCATTGCTCTATGGTTTGTTGCCAGTGGTAGGCTTCTGCGACACGGTAGGAGCTGTTGTCGGGGAGGACGATACAGAGGTGGGATATTGCTGCTCCGATGAGAGCGTGCATGAGGAATGGTTTCTGATAGTAGGGGATTAATATGAATTATTTACATTCACCGAGTCGAGGGTGATGGAAATGTCTTACTTCAAAGGTAAGCTGTGTGACTTTGCTCATGACAGCTGTTGTATTAGGTTTGGTCTTATCCGACATGCTTGTGACATAGTGAAAGTGCTGTAGGGACCTCAAAACCCGGTCCATCGACGGCAAGCCCGCGCGAGACTGTCTCCTGGGGTTGGAAAATGTATGCTCCGGTCGAAGTAGCTCGTCCAATTTCTCTGCCACCATCAACAGAGACATAGACGAAGCCATAGTGTCTACTGACATCAGTTCGGGGCGGGATTCAATGGATCGCGTGACGACATGCTTAACCGGGGGAGGCCGAGCAGGGCTGGCCGTATATACGTACTCGCTGCCATGTTTCTGGCACTTGAGACAGGTGGGTTTGGTTTCGTCGCACTTAGCAGGTTATTAATGCCACTGTCCATTTGATCTTGGTACTCTATATTTTTCGGGATATAGTATATGTACCTTGACTCGCCGGTGCTTGCAGGTGGAGCAGCCGCCACGGGACTTCCGGTGCGGCCGCCGGGAATGAAAGGCCCGATCGACTAGCTCATCGGAAGATCCATGCATGGAAATCTTGTTAGGCTTGCAGTTGGGCACCCGGAATACGCTCCTGTGGCTCTGCGAGGCACCAGCTGAAATGCCTGCCGAGTCCGCGACTGTGGATCTGGTCGCGGAATGATGCATCCTGTGCCTGAACGGATGTGATATCACACTGCCACAGCAAGAGGTTCTAGACCAAACTCTTTCCCCCCTTTGTTTCTTTGGCTGATTGAGACGGTGGATCGACCGGAGAGAACTCCTGAATAGCTCTGTCACATCAGGCTCTCGGCAAGTGGAGTATGTGGCGCTGATACTGGGTCGCAGGCTCTATACACCTTCAAAGCCGGCGGGTAATGAGTGTCCGTCAAGAATTGGGACCATCGAAAGGAGTACTTCAGGGTGGGCTCTGTGATTCCATTGGATACAAAGGGAGAGAAAGAGTGCGAACTGGTGATCGCAAGTCGCCTCTCAGGTCTGGAGTGCGCTAGACCCGATTCGGCAACTCTCGTATTCAGTCCAATCGGACTGATCGAATGAGGCTTTGCACAGAGCGTAACGGTAGAGTGGACTGTAGTGATAAAATATCGCTCGTCATATTCTAGACGAGAGGAATGCAATCATTGGTAGATAGTGTCAGATCGATAAATGCCGTGTTGAAGTATCTCGATATGCGCTCCCCCAGTCCTTCGATTTGTTCCTGCTGCCGACGCGAGTTGCTATTTCAGCCACAAAGCCCCCCAGTTATCAGTACCGGTAACACTGGAGAAGTCAAGGCTATGATGAAAAAGAGCAAACAGGGCCGACACGGAACCATGCAATTCATCATTCATTCCAAGCCATCCACGGCTGTCAATGCATGTAGCTCATGATTCATACACTCAATAACTTTTTATCAATTGACCGCTCGAATGCCATCATCTTCAACCAATCTGCGCATTGGAGAAGTCCATCTCTGTGGTTGCATTAGCCGCTATGTTCGTGAACAAGTGCGAATTGCCGAGGCACGAGGGTCCACGCAATATGTCGCCATGAAGGCCAGCAACGACGTACCGGGATGCTCCGCCTGGAACTTCTTCAAAAGATCCATCTTCCGCTGCTCATCACTGGTGGGGCCGCCCATCTCCTTCTGCCGCTGATCGTACATCATCTTCTCGACCATCGCGCGGGTCTCGCCATCCAGGTCACTCAGGTTGGAATTCTCGGGCTGGATCTTGGTCACATCGATCTTGGGTGCTGTCTTGACCACATGCGGCCACCATTCCACCTTGTTCACCTTGTCGAGATGGACGTTGACTTCCTTGCCTGGTGGGGTGGGCGTAGTCTCGAGGGTCCAGGAGGATTCATCGACCAAAATGGGATGCGGGAGGTCACCCTATACGCCGACGAAAGTTTCGAGATAGGTCAGTGTGGCTTCGCGAGGCGTGGAGGAATGTATGAAGAACCATGCGCCACACGCACCTCGACCAGTGGTTCCTGTCCCTTAATGCCGACTCGGATCTTGGTCTTGGTCAGCACGACGTCCATGTCGCGGCCCTTAATATTGGCAGGGATCGGCGCCGTCACGTCCACGTCGCGAATGGTCTGGGTCCATTTGTACGGAAGCTGGGCCTGCTCGGCTTCTTCGCGAGCCTTGCGCTCCTTCTCCTCCACCTCGCGCTGGGCCAGTTCGGCCGGAGATAGACTCTGTTCGGGGTCGGCCGAGGACATGGTGACACAGTGAGGGTGATTGAGGTTAAGGGTAGTGAGTGTTTATCGCGGCGATGAAGCAGGAAGGAAGCCGGTGGGGGTTGGCAGCGGGAGCTGCGGGCGGAAAAGCCCCAAGTCGCCCGACCATTGGCCGGTGCGAGCGGAAAACAGGTCTACGACTGAGGACTGACCTTCGTCCCTCCTGCGCCACTCATCCATCCAACCAATCCAGCTAGCAGGGCCTATTGATGCGGATGCAGCGGCAGCCCAAATCCGAAGGTCGCGCCGCTCCACTTGCCGCCCCGTTTTGGCCATTCCGACGTGTGTCGAACGACGATACATAGCCGCGCTATACGCGTACGCATTGGGTGCCCACCTCCTTGCATGAGCATCAATGCACACGTCAAGGCATGGTTCAAGAACCAACAATTGATGACAGATCACCAGGGTGAGACATTGATCTTGGTCGGCCGCACGTCTCTGCCAGATGAGGTAAAAGAGCGCTCCCAACGGCACTGCATCCGCGATTCGACTGATCGACAACGGTGTGGAATGCTGTCAGAAATAAAATCAAAAAAAAGTTTCCGTTATGGTTGACAGGGGGAAAGCGATCCCAGCCCAGAAGATGACTCGAAGATACACAACTACCAGTTGTACAGCTGCCTCCAGGGCTGAAACCAACGCTCTGTCAAGATCCGAACGCCATGCATGATTCGGTGTGTAGTACACACCGCTCAGTGCAGCAATGGCATTGTGAAACGGCGAGCTGAAAGGGACCAGGGTATCTTGCAGCCAAGCAGATTAGGGTCGGGCATCATCGGTCCATATGGACCATTCTGACAGCTTTACGATGTAGGTACGCTGAATGGGGCGTGCCGTGCATGTCGATCGACGGTACATTGCATTCATGCGCCGTTGACCGACTCCGTCCACACCACCATTGCAGGGCCGGACACACCATGATTAAAGAAGACATGTTGAGTATGTATTCGAGCGGCTGAAATTCCCTCTTTGCGCAATGACGGCGTCTTATGCCCGCATAGCAAGAATGCTCTCGGCGTGTTTATGGATTCATTCTGGGGCTCCTGGTCAATACAGCGATCACCTAGGGATGGTGTTTCCCTCGGATATGCATATCCGCCGCAGGACACCCACTTGCTATGGTAGAAGATCGCTGATTGGTACAGGAAAAAGAAACATGCCAACAAAGATCCCAGCCATAACTCGGTGGCACAGCGCAAATGCCAATGGCAGATCCCCCTCTAAACCGACAACGCAACTCCGTGAACGAATGTGTTCGTTGATCCCTAGTGCCCGAGTGCTCCGTGTCCCGCTGTTTATCCCTCGGAGAATGCATCACGGGAAGGGAACATAGAGAGAGAGAGAGAGAAAAAAAAAAAGCATAGGCAAGAAGGGGAAACGAGTGTGTCAATAGTCGTGCAAAACACCACAAGAAACGATGATCCCCAGAGAACTCCGATACGACTGAAGGACGTGATTTCACGACGCCCGTCATTGGGGCGATGTCTGTTTGGCTTGCCTCGCATTTTCTTCCTCTAGATCGAACTGTCAGTCTTCTTGTTGCATCTTCCTGCATATGACCGATCATCTGTCACAAGGGATGGATTCATACCTCGAATCTTCGCGAGTTGCTTGTTGGTGTCCTCCATCAGCTGCTCCCATCGCCTTTGGTAGATCTCGACGCTGTTGAGTGGTCTGGCGTCCTTCTTCTCTGGCTGCTCGCTCTTGGGCTTGGTCTGATCCATCGCGGGTGGTTTTTGGAGATAGGCTGACAAGGTCGTGTGTTTATGTGCAAGAGTGGTATTCACAGCGAAAGAGGAGAAAGGCGATGAAGATGATCGAAATGCCGTGCGGCTCGAAGGTGCTTCTGCCGACGACGTTCCCCTTTATATAAGGAATTCCGGCGCCAGATGCGACATGCGACATGCAAAATCAAAACGGAAAAAAAGAGTAAATCAAAAATGAAAAGTCCGAAGATCCCCACTGGGTGATTTCTCATCGCAACAACAAAGAAAGTACAATAAAACAATTCAAAAAAATGCGACTCGAAATGTTTGCTCCGGCTCACTACCCGGTCACGAGAGCCCACATCCGCGCTTGATCAACTCCTTCACCGACTCTCTCCCTCTCCCTCTCCCCTTGTCTCTTTTCCATATTCCGTTTCCCCCCCTGCGCAACGGGACAGCGGGCCGCTCAGCTTCGAACACCCATGCTCTCCTATTGGATCGTGTCTCGGGTCTCTGTGCGCGGAGCTTGATCTTGCCAGGCTGAGTCGTCAACTGACTGGACATGTATACCGGCAACCAGCTTCGAGGTCTCCACTTTCACCGTCTTTGTTCTTCCCTGCCCTCCTTGCCCCGGCTAGGCTGCTCACCCACCCAACCCCAAGTGATGTCAGCGCGCGCTGCACTAGTGGCGATCGAACATCTCACCGGCCCTAGTCCGAGCTAGGGCAACCCCTGGCCCGCTAAGGCTACAAGAAAGGGGAGCCAGGGCGCCCTGTACCAATCGGGGGCTTTTCTCCCTCCTTCCGCGCCAGCCGATCTGATATCTGGGCCCCGGTGTCGATGTGTGGGTGCGGGTGAAGCTGGAGCCTAATGGGGGGATAGTACAGTAGGGGACCGGGTGAGGCGATGCAGGACCCGGTCAACAGTTACCTACTCCATGGTAGGCAATTGCTCACTCATACCCGCTTAGGCTGGGCGTGGCACAGGTATCAAGCTAGTGGACTGACTTGCTGCGCACAGGATAGACGGTAGGCACCACCGCCAGCCCGGGGAACCGGGTTGGGTTGATCCCATCGATCGGCGCCCGATCCACCCGATCTCACAGCTTTGGCCCAATGCCCGCGCAGCCGCTTGTCGACTGTATCCAGATGTACATCCGTACTCAGCAGGATGCTGTGTTGACCACGCCATACCCCGACACCCCTATTGGCCGCCCGCGCAACCTCACCGCTGATAAGACGCGGCGCCGGGACGTTGCATCTTCCAAATTCCACGTGGGAGCACATGCTGTCGCATGGCCACCGTTGCTGTCCTATGCTGCCCGGATTGCCGTCGCCCTTCCCCCCTCTTGACCGCATCGCGCCCGCTGCACCCGCCCAAGTACATCCCGACACGTACCCGGTGTGACTTCGAGTGCACCATCAGATGACGGTTCAGCCAGCCCTTGGATACAGCCGGGTGTTTCCTTGACAGACGATCGTCGTGCTTGACAGCGTGCGGGAGTAGTGTGTGGCTGTGTGTATGTGACGATGCCGGCATTTTGGGGGTGTGTGCATTGCAGGGGGGCGAGGTTAGGTATTGGCCGCTGGGCTTCTCCTGCACTTGCGACCTTCAGCATGCGATATTCGGATGAATGTCGGCATTAATGAGGCTGCGGTGGGGGCAGGATTAAAGTTCCCGGAAGGCTTTTGTGACGATATCGCAATCTTGACATGGAGGGGTATCGTTGAGGGGTGATTGCCTAGGGTGAGGTTGAGCTCGAGCTGGAGCTGGAGCCGAGGAGACGCCGGTGCTGTCTGGCAACATAGCACCTGTACAATTTACGCTGGGGCACCATGAATTCGAGCTGGCGGCCACCTCTATCTGCCTCGATAGATGCAGTTCCTCAGATGTCGAAACAGGCTCATCCTCACGCCTCATTATCAACTTCTACAACATCTTCGTTCCACCCATTCCAGCATAGCAACAACAATCAAAAATCCCTCCCCTCCACCGATCCACTCAAGACCCAACTCCAAACCTGGCAACTGAGGCCCCCACGCCCACCATCCCACGCAAAGCAGACCGTCAACGCCGGCACTAACCAAGGGGCTCCGTCTGATCCTGATCCGCGACTTTAGCGTCCCGCACACCATCCTCATTCGACCGGATCACAGGTGACGCCCCGCCGCAAAGATACCCATCGCCATCGTACTTTTTCACCACTATGGCGCGATATCCGGGCCTAGCAGTGGCAATCCGAGAAGCGAGGGATTCAACGCAACGCATCGCGTCGCATTGGTTCGGATCCTGTTAATTTCCCACGCGTGCACGCGGACGGCACAGACGATGGACGGAGGCTTGCTAGCCCGCGTTGCGAGCGCCGGAGTCATCCCGAGAGCTTCCGTGGCCGGGATGAGAGCATGACCACCGCTGCATAGAAGACCAAAGAGCCGTTTTACTTCCTACCGCTAGGTGCAGTATGCATCGGCCTGGGCGGCTTCTGCCGATTGTATCCTTCAGAGAGGCGGATAGTGTCACCGATGGACTGGGTGCAGAGGCTCAAGAGCTGTCACGGTGCTTTTTGCGCTTGCCACGTCAGTGCGGATTTGAGACCGTGACGTCCGTGTCGATCGTGATCCTGTCATTTCTTCCTTCGGACGGTGCAGGAATACGGGACTCTATTCCAAGTGGTGGGTGACCCTGGTCTCCGATCATACATCTGCGTTATGATAGGGACGAGATCGAGAGCGAGAGCGACGAGAGCAGTCACTTCTCGATCAGCTGCCCCACCGTCACGAGCATTCTTGAGCAGAACCCTTTCTGTGATGAGAATGCCATAGTAGAAGATTGATAATCGATGTAGATCACCAAGTGAGCATATACAGGGAAGTAAACACCAACCAATCACTCACGTTGCGTGGGTCTAGTCACCTCACCGCAGTAGATAGACATAAACCAGTCACGACATAGCCCCGTTGATGAATATTCACTCAAGCTGAAACAGGGTCTGCGTGCTAACGCGCATGAGTCACTGCAAAAGACCATCTGGTATGCTACGGGCAGACAAGAGGAACGGCTTCATCTTCACACAGGCACAAGTTGATTCATCACTAAAAGATAACGATATATGACCTGAGTAAAAGCCTGATCTCCCTTGATAATCATGAAAGAGATAAGATGGAAAAGATAAATGCCAGTCAACTATGCCATACCATACCCGCTCTAATTCACGCGCGAGTCGTCCAGCCCGGCGCATGGGAAAATGGAAAAATGGAAAAATGGGCAACTGGAAAAGGAGATCATAAGCGCTGGCTCGGTGCCTGCATCCATTGGCCAGCCACGTCGTCAGACCGATTTGCGTGCCTGCAAACCTGCGAACCAAGGGGAGATGGGCGCTCGGTGCCCCGTCTGCAGCCTTGGTCCGAATCGAAAGGAGGGGGTGAGAACAAAGGGGAAAAGCAAAACAAGAATTATGATGATGTCCGTAGATGTGCTCCGCCATGTTGCAACGCCTGGCTCGTTGGCCATGGTATTCGCTCCCCCAATGCATAGATCGCTTCGGAAAACAGATTCCACATTAGGAAATAGAGGGGGGTGGAAGAAAATGAGATAACGATGGAAGAATGTCACCGCTAGCGCCGTGGTATGTTGTAGATCGCTGAATGACCGAGATCATGGGAGATGAGAGGGGGGATGTGGGAAAAAGAAAAGATGGAAAAAGGGAGAAGAAAAAGGGAAACAGATTGGCCAGGATTGGTAAGGGGTATCCCGGCAAAGGCGGAGCTTCCGTGATTGATCGAAAACTGTTCCTAATCGGACTCGTAGAATTGGACGATTTGGTGAGACCCGAAGAGCAGAGGGACTCCAAGGTCCGCACCGGAGGCCAACGGCACACTCTGATTGACGTGTGTCCTCGGTTCCCCCAATTCATTCATGTCGATGGGAACATCGGGGGGAATAGTGCCATCGGAGACTTCCTCGATGAGGTTAAAGAACTGACCCGCAAATTCAGCCACTTCGTTGGCAACTTTGAGTTCCAAGATGCCTTCCAGCACCTGCATGTCTTTTTTCCACTTCCGCTCCCTCCGCGCCTTCTCCTCCTCGCGACGTCGGCATTTGCCGTCAGTAGCACGGACTTTCATGCAGTTGGGGCACAGATAGTTCTCCTCGCAGTAGGTGCACTTGCAGGGCGGGTTGGCTTGCACGCAATCCTGGCAGACATAGACCGCACAGGCCTTGCATTCACGGAGATAACTGGGACAGCGTTGGCGCTGATCACCGACAGCCCGATACTGAGGGCAGAAGAAGGATTGGCATCCTTGCCACCGCGGGGGTTCAAATGGGGATTCAAAGTACGAGGATGATGGTGAGGATGACCCCGAATGATTGGAAGGTGGGGCAGAGAAGGAACGAGTGGGATTTCGTGGAAAAAGAGACTGGTCTCCACTAGATCCTTCGGGGCCATTGTCATATGCTGAACCATCGCCCTGTAGGTCGTCGATGAAGCTACTGTTGGCGGAGTCGAGGAGCCGTTGAGTTCGGAATGGTAGCTCGTATCCAGGAAACTGGCTAAGTTGACTCATGGGCGGTGCATTAGCAGATGAAGAGCTGGCCGCCGATTTGGTCTGGATGGATAGCTTCTCAAAGGCAAGGTCTCGGTACCCGCAAATCCGTAAACGAAGGCCGCGGAGGTCGTGCTCGATGCAGAGAGGCTTGGAGCAGCTCTTGCAATGAACCTTCCACTGAGGCGAATCGTAGCATTCCTGGCACAAGTTGCGTGGGCATGGTGAGACTTGTCGGTTTGGCGGTCCTAGCAACCACTTCATCATGGCAAGGTGGCCGGTCTCCAGCGAGTAGTCTGGTTTGCTTGGGTCACCGTAAGCGTACTTGGGGAACGTCTTGCTCCACTCGCTAACAGTATATTCGAGGTCTTCCCAGCCTTGACCGCGGGGTAAAGGCACAGCTCGGACTTGGTCCACATCCCGACTAGGCGTGCCAATACTGATGCCACCGCCTCCTGAAAAGATGGGTTCAGTGCAGCACCAGTGGAATTTGAGAGCAGGATGTGTCGTCGGTGGAGCCCCGTGAAACATTGTGTTGTCTACTGGGTTGGAAACAGGATCCTGCATTGAGCTAGGAGAAAGTGTTGCCCCGGGTGCCCACCAGAGCGAAGCTGGTGTAGTGAGTTGGCTGTTGTCGATTCCTGGTGCCACAGAAGAGATGCCCCGATGAAGGTACGGCCGTTCGTAAGCACAGCTCGCACAAAGCGTTTTTCGGCACCCTACGCAATGCATCAAGATGCTGCACTGCTCACAACGCTCGGATATGTCCTCGAGGCAGCTGTCACATTTCACATTCTCGATAAATCGAGTATGGCTACGGCGCAAATGGGCCGGTGTCATCTTGCCCTCGCCCATGTCGAGCCCTTCGCCAGTGCCGATAGCCTCACCATAACAGCCGGTATCACCATTCTCCCAGAGTTTACCGTCATGTAGGTACGGCTTCTCTGCGGAAGGATCCACGGGGCCGATCCAGTTTTTGGATCGCCAGAGTCTATCAAAGACCACCCACACTTCCGGCGACCCTTGTGGGACTCGCATGGAGACATATCCACGCCTGCGGAAACACCTGCCGGCAGGCGTTGTGCACCAGGCGGTGTCAGTCCAGATGCCCAGCTTGTGGCAGAGATTGACTAGTTCATGGGTGGGCTCCGAGTCAGAGTCCTTGCGCAAGAGCGAAGCAGACAAGTACGGCCGGCGGCGATGATGACGGCAGCGGTACGCGTATAAACTCTTCAGCGCAAGCCGTTTGGTCGACGGAGAGCTGCCGATGTTGTTCTCCATATCCAGATCGTATTGCAGCCCGTACATGGTGAGATACGGGATGATGTGATATTTCAGGGAGACATTCTTGCACCCACGAACGGAGAGGTGCACCAACGTTTCCCGGCGTGCATGGAGCACAGTTGATGTGAGAATCTGCCCCGAGACGGCTGTATTATCGAGTTCCAGGCTCTTGAGACATCCGCTAAATGGAATCACTACATTCATCAAGAGCTGATCCAGGGCATACGGTCGGGACTGGCGCTGAGTCTCCGGGTCTGCCATGCCCGGAACGATGATCCGGGTAGCAGGCAAGGTACCCGACGGGTAGAGCAGACGGAACGAGAGCGACTTCCATGCGGTCGGATAGGAGCGGAGGAAGGAGCGGAGGTAATGGGAGCTATGATAGAGCTTGAGGATCGAATCGGTGGGTAGCTGGAGCAGGAGGGATTCGAGAATGGGGGCATTGGTGGTGATGACTCGCTCGAAGAGAGAAAGAGGTCGCGCGGCGGGGAGAACGGAGTGCTGGAGGGCGGTTTCCACCAGCTGCTGGGACGCTTGCTCGACCGCAGCGAGGTGGGCGAAGTCCTCCACCATGATGCCGTCGTGATGAAGCCTCACCCCGGCCTGGATGAAGGCGTGCGTCGTTGCTTGTCGGCTGTCGCTTCTCGCCGGTCGCCTCGCACTCTTTCACGTTGAGGGTTGAGGGGACGCGAGGTCGTCGCGGATGGGTTGAGTCAAGGTGCAGCGCATGATAAGATGGGCTGAGGACAAGGTATGGGCAATCACATCTCAAGGCAAGCCACCATGCAAGGCCATCAAACGTGAAGGATTGGAGTTGGATAAGGTGGATTGCAAGGGCGCGGATCGGGAATCCGAAGGGGGAACGAGGGAGGGGAGAGAAGGATGGCAAGAGGGGACGAGCGATACGAGCTGGCAATCGAGCCGCGACGTCTCACGAGATGCAGCGACGAGACCGAATCAAGCGGGAAATTGAATGGAGATCGCAACGACAATCAACTTCGCGCCGGATGCGCCCGTTGCAGCGTCATGTGATACGTTGGGTCGCCAACGGTTGGAGTCAATTCGCGATCCTATGGAGGTGGCATTGTCTATATACACGTCTCCGATTTTTTAGCATTCGCCCACGGCTGGGTCCCGATTGTGCGTAACTACAGCGACTCTATCTGTCCTGGCGACCGCGCCTCGACTAGCATCTGCTAGGTGCATGGAAAAGCCAGCGTCGCAACCGCCTCCGGTGCAAAGAGCCCCAAGCGGCTAGTGTTTCTCGCTTGATTCGCCAACGGTGTAGCCCCTCGCGATGCCCTTGCGCCCTTCCTTCACCAAGGTACTGTCCGCATCCTCCTCGTCATATCGAATGTCGAAATCACTCCCCAACCCCTTCCATGTCCGTTGGGACCGCAGGAATTCGGCTCCTGGTGATACGGCGCTGCCGATCATCGCTAGATCACCCTTAGCCCGCCGAGCCAGCGCCCTAGCAGCGGATGGCCCAGATGATCCATCAATCTGGGCAGAGGCGCGGGGTGCGGGATCCCGCATCGGACGGGAATGCGAAACGTATCGTCCAGTGCGCAGGTCGAACTCGGGCGGTGCTGACTCGGGTTCCGACATATCCTCCTCCTCCTCATCCGCGCTGGCACCGTTTGCTGAGGCCTCCTCGTCCTCGGACCCTGTAGCAGGCCGGTCGAGGATGGCTTGAAAGTCGCTCTGCCACGCCCCGGTCCACACTCGCTCGGCGTCGCCCTTGAGAGCCAATTCCAATTCGAACGGGGTAATCACCGGTTTCCAGAAATCCTTGCTGTCGACGAGAGAGCTCTCCCAGCAACCAATGACCACCCAGCCGCCAATCTCGCTGAAGTTGGCGACCTTGGCCGCGTTGAGCTTGCCCACCACAAACATGTAACTCTTCTTTCCTGCTGCGGCAATCCGTTCCTTCACATGATCCACAATATGCAGATAGTTCTTCACACTAAGCGTGTTGATCAGGATGCCCCAGATGGGCACGGTCGTCAGGGAAGTCAGGAGGGCATAGCGTCGGCGCAGCGCGGCGGCAGTCGATGCTGGTAGCGGCTTGACACCCCCGTTGCCTAGGTTGTTTGTGGGGTAGATATGAATGGCAGCAACGCGGGATGCAAGGGTCAATAAGAGGGCGGTTGGCGGGTCGGAGATGTGGAAAAGCTGCCAGTCGGAGAGAGTTTCCGGCGCCTCGCGGACAGTTGGAGGAATGGTACGATTGGGAATCGCCGATGAGGGTTCATGGACCAGCTCTGTAGCAAACAAGTTGGTATACCCCGCCTCCACTAGACGGCTATATACGGTAGGAACGTGGTCGGAGAAGGTAACATCGGCCGCGACAATCACTGGGGATGCCAGGTCGGGATAAGTGCTCTTGAATGCCTCCACGACGGGGTCAATCGGCAAGGCCTTGTGTGTGAAGACGTAGATGACAGGGAGTCTCGCCGAGGGCGACAAGCAAGACCTCCCGTAGTGCACGACGACGTCAGCATCCACATGCTCTGCTGCCACCTCGTCCACACAGCAGGTGCCATAGGACGTGTCGGCCAGAATATACAACCGGGGGGACCACTTCTCGTCATTGTCATTCACAGACATCTGGGCCACTGATTGCGCGATGTTTGCCTCTGTGTCGGTGGTGCCGTTGGTCTGGCTGGCGGGGTGCGAGCCATTCGCATTGGAGATGTCTTGCGAGTTGAGACCCCGGCTGAGTAGCTGGAAGACTCGCGGAGCGTCGGGGAGCATATCGTCAGGAAACTGTAGAGCGATTCGCTTGTATCTCGCCTGGCGGATCTCCTTCAGCGTGCGCTCGATATCGTAGGTGATCGAGAGTTCGTCATCGGACAGGCGTTTTGTCGCGTCGTTTGAAACCACTGGCTCGGTTGCTTCGAGAATCCGGTCGTCAGGAGTCGACAGCACCGGGGCTGCCTCCATTTCGGTGCCCATAGCGAGAAAGAGTGGGTTGTGGTGAGGCGAAGTGCGACTGAGTGATTGAGTGGAAATCCAAAATTTTTGGAGCAGAAAACGAATCCCCCACTTCCCCCCGCCGATAACCAGAATTACACATCTGCCCATTGGCAGCGGCCCAGCCATGTCTCGACCGCGCGCCAGGGGAGGATTGAGGATTCATACAGCTGACTATATCTCTACTTTGAACTAAGGCGTGTCGTAATCTGTTATTCGTGTCGAGCAGAGCCCTAGATGGCTATATCTACAAGTCGGCGCGCGCCGGCTCACCCGCCCACACACGGCGAATCAACTCGCGGATGGGAGGGCGCTCGATCGCGCGCGGGTTCCAGTATGGATTGGAGACAGCAATGTCGGCTGCCTTGTCCACGTCCTCCTCCTTCATACCGAAGTCCTTCAGGCCGCGCTTCACCTTCAACTTTGACAGCAGCACATTCAGACCGCAGATCGCATCACCGTTGCTCTCCGGCAGAGCCTCTGCTAGTTGCTTAATTACCCCAGGAATCTTGGGGGCATTGTATGAGATGGCATGCGGAAGAACGGCGGTATGGGTCTCCGCGTGAGGGAGGTTGAAGCTACCGCCGAGGGTGTGGCACAGCTTGTGATGGATGGACATGCCGACGCTGCCCAGGCAGGTTCCACACAACCAGGCGCCATACAGCGCGCGGGACCGAGCGGACTGCGATGATGGATTGTCAACAATCTCAGGCAAAGCAGAGGCGAGGGCCCGGGTACCCTCAATGGCCATCATGTTAATAATGGGGTTGGTGTTGCGAGCATAGAGCGCTTCGACTGTTGGACGGGAACGAGACACATTAGCTCCAGGAACTTGCAAAGCACTCGGTGGAACGAAACTTACCAGCATGAGCAATTGCATTGACACCGCTAGACGCGCTCGTAGCTGCCGGCAAAGTCAGTGTCAGGTCCACATCGTATATCACCGTGCCGGGCAGGATCTTCGGATCGGAACGCGTCTTCTTCAGACCATCGGCAGTCTCGCCTAGGATCGGCGTCATCTCACTGCCGGCATAGGTCGTCGGAACGCAGATATGAGGCAAGCCGGTCCGAACACTGATCGCCTTGCCCAGACCAATCGTGCTGCCGCCGCCAATAGAGATGACCGAGTCGGCGCCTTGAGTTGTGGCATACTCAAGCGCTTTGTCGGTGATATGGGTCGGAGTGTGCATGGTGGCCTCGCTGAAGATGCCAGCCACCTGGCCCTTGAGCACATTCTTGACGCTTTCTGCCTTGCCGACCTGGCGCATCGTGGAGAGCACCAGTGGTGCCTTCACCTGCAGCCTGGCGATCTCCTCGGGGAGCTTCTGTAGCGTCCCACTGCCGAAGACGACACGACCGGGATGAGTGTTGTACTCGAAGGCGTCCATGGCAGGTGATTCGCTATTGAATACAGGGCCAATGCAAGCTTATAATCGATGTTCCTCATGCCTCACCGCGATCGGATTGAAAGTCGATGTCATGGGGCCGTGGGGTTGTGGCGTTCGGCAGTTCAGTTTGAGCTGGCTTCCCGATATCTTCATTTCCCAACGCGGAAATCTCCTATCAGCTGTAGTGAGCTCTGCAACAAGATTTTTGATATTTTCCAGCGCCGCCATCGGTGCGAATACCTTCCAAGGTTGTTCCGAAGGGATTCCTCGCTTAGACTCGGGCGTATTTCTTGAGGAGCGAAGCGGAGCATAAATATGTATTCAGGAGAATGACCAGAATACCGCCGCAAGGCTGAAACGTATGTTAATGCCATACGTTCTAGCCCCCAGCATCCTGATCACCGTCAAGCCGAGCGCAAATGTAGTTGAGCCCTCCTAACACGTAGTGTAGATAGTCTCAGTGTTTAGGTTTCCTTTTTTCTTTTTCTAGTGCATTCAGTTTCTTCCCCGATTCTCGATTCAGTGCAGATCTCTCTGTTTCCTCCTTTTCTCGACTGTCTACACGTTTATCTCGGCGCTCAATTGTTACGACGTTATCAGGCCATATTCCTCTTGCTCTGTGGTAATGACTAGGAAACCCGTTAATACCCTCGCCACTCAACCAGACTCCTATTTAATGATCTCAGGGGCACAACCACTAGTCCTCGCTAGGGATCTGTCAAACAGACGACGGTGTTGATACTCCCTTTGACACAGCCTGACAAGGCAAGGCGCCCCACCCAAATTCACATTCAAACTCCCGGAGAAGCTCGCACACAGTCTTCCCCTTCCCCATACACTCACTGGGAGGAACGTATACACCTTCTCTTCATTGTGGAGAAGCTCAAGGCAGACTTGTAATGCAAGGGCGGGGGCGAAACCCACAGCTAAGCGGACCGGAACGTTAAACAGAAGAGATCCATCGTTATTGGTGTCAAATCAGGATTATGATGATTAACAATGTTTCACCGATCTACAGGGGCGGAAATATAAGTGACGGCGTGCTTAAGCAGATCAGGCCCAGGCATACCAATTACAGGAATGGGTGTATACCGATTACAGGCATAGGTGCGAACACTATGTATGCTGATTACAGATATGGATGCGAACACCGCGCATTTGGCCCTATTAGCCCCATAGATAAAGGATTTCGCGTTTCTTGGGACTGATATACTGAACGCACGTTCTCAACAACTAAGCGCAGTTGCCCTATAAATACTGTGGTAGAATCGCCCTTGGTTCTCATCTTTGATCGATACATTATTCTCTTTATACCACAATTACCAGCCCCTCAAGATGCACTTCAACCTTCCCTTTTTGCTCGGCTTGGCTGGAGCGGCCTCGGCCTCTGCATGGACAGTCGAAGCCTTCTCCCAATCTGGTTGCAAAGGCACAATGAAGAGTTGGTCTGGTGACAATGACACTGTAACACCAGGCAGTGGCCTCGCCGGAGCGATTGACACCGGCAAATTCTACCCTTCAATTGTGGCCCAATACGGCTCCAACTGGACTTTCTCTGTCTGGACTGGAAGCATGCGTGGTCCCCGTGAAGTCTATAGACTCTATAGCCCGCCTACCAATATTTGCCAAGACACAACCGGCGATCCAACCCAGAGTGATCTGTCTTTCTCTATGCACAAGGTAAGTTAAACTCTTGTCCAGCCAGTCTTTCTAGTATACCCTAGCCTTGGTGAGTCGGTTACTGACTGTCACGGTAGCACTAAGTGGAACCGGAATGAGACAAGGTCATGATCATCGAACATGATCTCCTTTGTGGATGACCGCAGTGTGATGGATTGTACAGATCGTGTGCCATTTGCTCTTGGCTGTATACATATATGTACTGTATTTGATATGATTGTCCTTCGTTGAGCCTGGGATCTTAAGGATGCGTTGCAGGGTCGGGTCCAGTTTGTATCCATGGATGCCTTGTTTCACTTGGTCATCATAATCCATCCTCTTTTCCTTCTTTAATTGTGCTGATCACTCTACTCATCATTCTGTCCTTTATGGATAGACTATGGTACAGCCGAATCATTTTGGTGAGGTCAGCGAGAATTGAAGATGCGATTCAAGAGCAGCCGAAGATAATTCTAATATAGCACGTCAAAACCCGGAGACTTTGGAATGTGGAATAAAGGTGTCATGTCCTGGGAAGGCAATTAGTCAACCATGCGATGAGAGGATAACAATGAAAGAGATACCGACATGGATGACCTGTATCGAGTGCCAAAGTATCGAGTGCCAGATCGCGTCTATCTAGTCAAAGAAAAGATGAAACTACGCAGGAAACCTGAAAAAGCAGGCAGCAACAGAGAAAAATAGTGCACCGGGGAGAAAGAGTGAGGATGGAAGATCCTCTGATCTGAGAGCTATCTAAATGGTGCCCAAAGGGCCCAAATCCTCAGCATCCTGCTGTCGATGTGTCGCACTATCGCTGAACAGTTTATTATTGAGCACTTCAGATGCTGGATTGTGAAATACCTTCGTTAGATGAGCCTCACACCACCCACTGGGGAATCAAAGCGGGTAGATCGCCAGCGCCTAGCGAAGGAGCCTGACTGGTGGTTGGAGGTTGATGGCGGCTGCCTGAGGTTTGCAGACCGTCGGCCCTGCCATGTAGATAGCTTGCTCGCGCTCTCTCTTCCTCTTCCTCTCTCTTTGAAATTTCCTGCATGCATTATCATTGAATGCTCAAAAAATGCAGGACAACAAGTTCTTAAAGTTTAATCCTTGAAGTGGGTTGCTCAGAGTCGCTATCCCAGCTGCGGACGGATGCCCAATGGTGGTATTCAGATAACGATGGGGCAAAGATCATCCCACCAATCTTGATTGGGCCCTTATCACGGTTGATAACTATTTTGAAACGAAGACCTTCAAATGAGGTAACTAACCTGCTCACATTGTCCCAGTATTTTAAACTTGGCTTCGTTGATGACTAACAATATAAAGCTTGAGGACGGACTAGCTCTGCAGGAAATAGCGTCGCCAGAAAGACTTTCAGATCTGGATAGAGACGACTTGTCAAATTGGCTCGAATTCCAAGGGTATCGGTCTGGGCGCAATACAGTCAGGTATAATGGGTTCCAAGTGGCTGAGGTTGAGAATGGGAAGTCCACTCTAGAATACAGCATCGTTGGGCTTACTGAACATGGGCATGCTGCGATGAAGGGTGATTCAGGAAGCCTCCTATGCACGCCTTTTGGTGAAGTGGTTAGTATGATCATTGCTGGGTACGAACACAACCTCATCGCTCACTTCACGCGAATTGATGACCTCGCTAAGGATATCAAGGAGCAATGCGGTTCAAAAGACATTTGTATGTTCGGTAGCTGATTTGCCAGCCATTCAATTACAAAGTACCTGGCGTTCACAGAGTACCGAGACAAAAAATCCTTCCCTGTTACCTGGGTAGCTACAAGCAAGACTGTCAAGTCTGTCGAAATTTGAGTGACGGTGCTATCAAACGAAGCTAGAGCAGCTAATTATAAGGCGTCTTCGGAATCTGTTTTCGGAATCACATATTTCTACATTCAATTTTTACAGCTGGACAATTTGACACAAAATGCCAACTTTGTTACTCTTAACATAACGAACAATTTCCATTGACTATTAACAGCCGTGCCGTTCAAAAGCCAAAAAGGCAGAGGGCAAATCCCGCTATAAATCCTTTTTGCGTGGACATTCAATCAGCATGCCGAGCAGTGCGTCGATTTCCTATGCCAGTTCGTGGTTTGAGAGAAAATTCTAATGCGAGTAGGCTCTTCGAGCCTCTTATCCTTAACTGCAAGGGAACAAAACACTGTCTTCTCAGGGTCTCTCGGTAATTGCGCATAGCCAGGCTTGTACTCTTCATCGGGGATGACAGGAGTGCAGTAAGTATATCCTAGAGCGAGGTAAGAACCATAACCAAGAATGACAATGCAGATGGGTCTGGTTTACTACTAGCGTGCCAAGTTTTATATAGTCGCTGCAAGCCCATCTGCCACCACCCTCCTAGTGGAGAGCAAACAGGACCGGCCGCGACACCATGAACGCGCATCATTTTGTATTTTGTATCTGCAGACTGTGGGTATCAGATAATGTGGTGATGGAGCATTAGTCCAGATCGTGAAAGGCCATGACATGTTGCCCACCACGGCGGTCCTTGCCCTTAACCTTCTTCCGCTTCTTGCGGTTGTTGTCTTGTTGTTGATCCTCCTTGTCGCTGTCATCGTCGTCATCACTGTCATCACTGTCGCCGAGCATGTGTTTCCCACCGGCCATGACATCCCCGGCGCCCCCGGCTCCCACAGCTTCATGCCAGACCTTGACCACCTGTCCACCACCAGAGACCATACGTCCCTCAACATCGAATCCGACGCCAACGACCCCCTCGGTCTCATCATGAACCACCTCGGAAACAACCTTGTTAGGGCCAATGCGGACGAACTTGACCAGACCATTGCCCAGGCCGGCTGCCAGTAGCTTTCCACGGCCTAACGAATCGGGCACCGCGGTCAGAGTCTCCACTGACTCGCCCCCTTCAGAGCCACCGCGCTGCACATAAATCCGCTCGTCCTGGTCATCCCACGCACCCTTCTCCCACAATGTGAGTATACCGCTAGAGCCACCCACAACCACCTTCTCTCCGCGGCTAGTCCCGCTGGATGGCAAGCCACCTACATAGGCCGAGCTGATCAGTTCTTCTTCCTGATCTTCACTGCGCACAAGGACTCCCCTGCGTAGATCTGTCACCGCCAGGGTAGTTCCACCAGTGGTGACCCACTGCTTGCTGAAGCCAGAGGTACTGGTGTCAGAGGCTGGAAGAGGAGTCAGAGAGGAAACGAAGTCATCGTGGGGGTGATGGGACTGCTCAGGCCGGGCAGAAACACGCGAGTAGGGAATGCGCAGGTCATAGAGGTGCAAAGCACTCGAGTCCGTCGCAAGCAGAAGGGTCTGGGGAGAAAGAGCGTGGATCACAGTCGGCGCATCAATGGATCTGGTTTCCCGAAAAGCAAAGGAGTCAGTCACAATAAGCTCGGTCAGTCAAGATGTAGTCCTCTCACCCGTTCTTCTCAAGTGGAATGGCGATCTTGTTTTCCACCTGCCCGGTTTCGGACTTTGCGACCTTCACCAGACCATCCGTGCCTGCAGAATACAGTGTCTCGCCATCAACTCCAAAACCCAAGCACCGGCAGCTCCCCTTGTGCCGTCTTGTTCTCCACATGGTATCAATATGGCCCTTCCCATTCCTGGCAGCTGAATGTGATGCTGCATCATCCTCACTGTTGACCTCTTCTGGTGGCAATCGGAAGGTCTGAACATGGCCCGCAGCCAGTCCGACAGAGACGACCGGCTCACGTGGGTGGATGGCCTGAGCGAACAGGTCCGACGAGAGCGGGAGCGTGCATACGGTGTCGAACATGGTTGCGCACTGAGCTGGTAGCTGCAACTGCTGCTACACAGTAGCAGAAAATACTTTCAGAGCTTTCTTTGGCTTTTTCGTTCAATTGGACGCGCGAACTGAACTTGGCGGAAGTGAAGCTTGAAAGCTGCCCTTTTTTTGATGGGGCGGGCCGAAGATCTTCCGCCTCCCGCTCCGCATTAACGGGCAACTGCGACCAAGTTACAAGCACGCATCCAGCAGCCGTCATTACAAAGAAAATCTAACTAAAGAAAGTCTTCCAAGGTTACTACCATTCCCAAGCTCGCTAATATTGACCCTTTCGTGACTGCCTCCCTCAAATCTCTTGTCATGCAGGGTCCGCCTACTTATGCAGAGGGCGAGTTTCCATCGTTAGAGTATCGACTACCCACTAGGTGGTTTTCGTGCTCGATCTCGCTCAAAATGACTGCTTTGGCACTGATGGGTAGCTGGTAATGAGCTGTCCCAACACGATCGTCTGAGGTCGCATGAGTATCTGAGTATCAACTGTTCTTGTCTGGGCCAAGGAGGCTGGCATTGCCCATGGGATATGGTCAAGTCGCAGCCGTCCGGCTCGCAAGTGTCCGCATAGCGGTTGGACATACATGTGGCACAGAAGTTATCGCGAGGCTAGCCGAGATGATTTAGTTGCAAGATGCTCTCTACTCAGCTGGCCGTTGGTGGTCAACCCTATGGCTAGAATGGTCTGATGGTATATAGCTAGTCACATCTAGGCTATATTTCTGAACATATTATTTGGGAAGAGGAGACTGCAGATCGAGGTGTACAAGTACTAATGATCAGAGCTTTAGACCGCCTATTTTAGTTGCATGGAGCTTTGAGCCGCACATCCTGCAATGCTGGCACTGGGAACAACGACCAGAGCTAAAATTACATTCCTTGATATTTGACTTTTCAATCGGACAGGGTAGTTTGGGGAGTGCTTTGTTGTCCTAGTAATAACTAGTTAACTAGTTAATGGAAGAAAAACAGCCGATGACGTTGTTTATTTTTGGGCTGATAACCGACAAAGCCGCTCTTATCAGTGATCGGCCACATGGACCTCGGTCTCTCAGCCCAGGCGTCTCGCCGCTCTGTCCTTCCCATCCCCCATCGCATCATTTCGCGGTCGTGATCTCGCTGTCAGAGCCCAGAACCTCGCTTATTCATTTCTATCTTGCACCGACCGAACTTGTCCAGTTCAGGGTTGAGCCCGAAGTGACCATGGCGCTGTACCACCAAACCGTGGGTTTCCTCTCCGACTCCTGGGCCAACCAGCGAACACAACTTCCCCTGCTGGCAGTGACAGGGGCTTCATTCACCCTGGGCATCCTTCTTCGCTCATTGTTCAGCCCTGGCGAGTCTTCGGAGCCGGTCCTCCCCTCGCCCCGCACGACTGTTCTCTCCACTTTGTCGGACGAGGAGAATCGCAAACTCCCTCTCCCTCATGATGTGCTCCCCGGCGCACGCGATGTGGCCAGCCCGTACGGCTCACTCCGAGTCTATGAATGGGGCCGGGAAGATGGCCCAAAGGTGCTGCTCGTGCATGGCATCACGACGCCCTGCATCGCACTCGGTGGGCTGGCCCATGCGTTGGTGGATCGGGGCTGCCGGGTGATGCTCTTTGATTTGTAGGTCTCATCCACTATCAAGGAATCCGCAGGAGCCCGCTGCTTACAGGAACGAACATAGGTTCGGCCGAGGATACTCCGACTGCCCGGCCGATCTCCCTCAGGACAACCGGCTGTTCGCGACGCAGATTATGCTTGCCCTGACCTCTTCGCCAATCTCCTGGACGGGCGCCGAGTCTGGGAAGTTCTGCCTTGTCGGCTACTCCCTGGGTGGTGGCATCGCTGCTGCCTTTGCGTCTTTCTTTCCGCAGCTGCTGTCATCGTTGGTTCTCCTGGCCCCTTCTGGTCTGATCCGTGAATCCCAGATCAGTTTACAGAGCCGTCTGCTTTACTCTCGCGGCCTGATGCCCGAGAACATCCTGGGGTATCTGGTGGGACGGCGATTGCAAGCTGGACCATTAGTGCACGCCAAACCAATCAGACACAAGCTTAATGCGACAGACGCACTTACCGAGGAACTCCCGTCGCAAGGCGCGGCCCAGGTTCAGATTCTGTCTCGCGAATACCCACATATTAACGTCCCCTCAGCCGTGGCATGGCAGGTGCGCAGCCACTCTGGATTTGTGCATGCGTTCATGTCGAGTATGCGCTACGGCCCGATTCTAGGCCAGCGGCAATGGAATAACTGGGCCCGGCTGGGAGAGTATCTGAGCTCACAGCACAGCTTCACAGCAGGCCGCCAGGGTGAGAAAGGGCTTTCAAGCGATAAGGTTCACATCCTGTGTGGCAACAACGATCCCATCATCATCAAGGATCAGCTGGTCACCGATGCCACGGCTGTGCTAGGTGGAAATGCCATATTCAAGTTTTACGAGGCAGGACACGAGTTCCCCAGCACCAAGTATGAGGAAGTGGCATCGTACATTTTGAAGCTACTGTGAACAGGCTCGGGTATTCTGGCTTGTCTGGCTTCGGGTTGGTAATGTGCTTAGATATTTTCAGAAACGATCACTGGGTGCGATAGATATAATACATAGACAGAGATATCACTTTGTTCACTTTTGGCATCCACAGTTCGTTCACCTGGCGGACTTCAGGATGTCGTCCATGGCGTTGACCTGGTTTGACAGGCCATTGAGATGCGTCGACCGCTCTTCCATACGGGCCCCGGCATAGTAAGGCCCCTCGGATGCTGGCGCTCCGGCATATCGCTCAACACTGTTGCGATTGGCCCGAGGGACTTGGCTGACATTGTTCTGGCTCAGAGCGGTGTTGGCGGTGCCATTGCGGTTGCTGGCGGGATATCTCGTGTGAGCTCTTGGGATACAACCATTTGAAGATGTAGATGGCCTACCTGGTAGGAGATGTTTGCGGGATAGACATGATGATTGATGCGACTTGTGAGACGATGCTGCGCTCTGGCTGGTGCAAAGGTGGGTTGATGGGAAGAGATGATGCTGGAACGCCGTGGCAGAGGTCTGGAGAACGCTTTGATGCAACGATGGATGTGATGATAGACAGAATGGTGTGTCAAGACAGTCCAGCGGCAGGAGCCCGAGGTCTATATATGCAGTCAAGCTGTGAGGCTATGCTGAGCTCGACAGCATGCCTTGACACACGCGAGGTCGACAGGTGCTTGCATCGCGGCCCACATGGACGAAGACGAGGTTAGTGAAGAAAGGAATGAAGGAAGGATCATCAGTTCGCAGCAACCACGACGGCGGCCCCACTGGCCATGGGGCCTGTGACACCATTCCCGCCGTCAGACCTGCGCCGAGTCGTCAGCATGGAGCAGTGAAATTCTCTCAGCGGACGCGAGCCCCCATCACGATAGCCGGAAGTGCATACCCACCCCCAAGCCACGCAGAACAGGCGAAGAGCCCGCAGCGATTGGCCCAGCTGCAGGAAACCGGGGCCAAGAGGCAGGTCCCAGGCGCACCAGGAGGGTAAGAGGAACCCGGCCTTCACGATATCCGACCACGACCGAGCACCGCGAGTCCCAGGCATTCCCTTCAGGGCCATCGGCACATGGCGGGCCACATGTCTCAGTCACAGGAATATCCTGATGCGGTATATAGGTCGCGGAATGAGCCAAGGGGCACGCAGCCTGGATGCAGCAGGTACAGGCACTTACGCAGGTCCAACGGTTGATCTGCAGTGAGAGATCGAACAAGGGCCATGACCGAGGGGAGTGAACGTCATCCGCTCACGGTCTAGACTGGCCACACAAGGCCGGCACTACCATTCGTGATGCGCAATCTGCGACGGGGGCGGCAAATGCGCTCTGCACGACGCGGAATCCTCGCGTGGGATGGCTTTGCAAGGGTGAAACAATGTCGTGGGACCAACGTGGTCGATCGCATGGAGATCACGCACTGGCCCAGGGGTTTGCAACACGGCGAGAAGGCCGCAAACCCGACAAGAGAGCCAGCCCTCTAGGCTACGCAAGGCGGCATCTCGGGCTACGCACCCGAGTCTGCTTTCTCATTTCCCCTTCTAGCGGGAGACCCTGCTGATCTTCGACACGAAATATCTGCCCGTGAGGGCTTTTGCGGACCAGTGCAGGTGCAGTTCCATACCAGCCACGATTGTCTAAGCCTTACGAGTCATGGAAATCATTCTGCATAGCCATAATGCCAACCTCCGGAATGCTATGGGCGACAGATGCGGAAAATGACCGTCGTCGACACGCGAACGCCGTGTTTCAGAATGTCTTCAGGGGTCTTTCTTTTTCCTTTTTCTCCCCAAGAAAGGGGGGCACGTGGATTGTCGGCACGGTTTTCCCCTGCTGTTCTTCGTATGACGAGTCCAGACGAGAAGATACCTGGATGAGGCAGGCCCCAGCAATGTGCACTTCGCGTAGGGCGCCACTGAGCGCCTGGGTCGCTTGGGCCGTGCTCTTCCAGAGGCTCACGCATCGACGAGCCTACGAAACACCGGAATTCTATGATTGGAGGAAGCTCATTATGCCCAGTAGGTCAGCAACCTCGTCGGGTCGACTGGGTCTGCATCCGAAATTAAGCAGTACGGGGACCATGCCCGGGGACCACCTCATTGATCCTTTGGGTGCTCAATGAATCCACTCCAATTTCCCCATTCCCGGCCTGATGAGCGGACGGGTCTTCTCCGCCAAGAGAGCTCGGTTGTCTGATCCGCGAGCACTCCCGAAGTATGCATGGCATTGTATACGCGGACCGGAGTTAGGACCTCATGGCTCCGCCCTGAGATGCAAAGCCACAGAAGCCATATGGGACCCGTTGTTTCAGAATATTCGCTTACTTTTCCCACGCGTTCTCGTGAATGCATTCCCGCCTCCCTTTGCCATGTTTGTCGACGTTGCAGGTCCACTATGCAAGGCACGCTTGGCCCGAGCGGCGACAACCTTATCTCCATGGAGTATAGGGTGCTGAGCGCGCCCAGTGTCGATCCCACGGTGGCTCATTTACCGGACTCTCGGGATTAAGGCTTTTTGGCCCCTCTAGAGGTCGATCACCAACTCGCCTCAGGTGATGCTGTAGGCTGACCTACACGCATGCAGAAACATCCACCTCTACGACCATTCCCGGCGGGGTGCAGCCCTGACAGTTTACTTCAGGTCTGCGAAACAGACCAGGAAAAAGGGGAACCACACATACCAAAAAAAAAAGAAGAAAAGCGTGCAGGCCGAATGAACCCCCCTGGCTTTTGGATTTCGTACGTATCACACAGTCAGCAATAGCCCAATCGCATCATTGCCAGGGGGGAGTTCATCGACAATAGTTCGCAGGGTGCCACCCAAACCGGCAGCGATCGCTCGGCTGATCATCCCTTGGGGAACGACATTTGCTCGACTGGCGATCTCCAATGCACGGCAGGACGCCTCAGTCTGAAACGCAAGACTCGAAACTCATTTTCTTTTCTCCAACGGCGTCATTCGGTCTTGTCTTGCTGCCGAAGTGCCGCTGTACGTTGCCGTCGCAACGTTCTTGGCTGCAAGCCACAAGACTAATGCCGCCAGTCTAAAATTCAACCTCCGGCCTTGGAGCCTGCTCAGGCATTTGCCATGCGCCCTCGATCCCCATGCGGTCTGATTATGCGATCTAACCGTGCTGTCCCTGCCCGGATTTGTGCGCGTGCAGTTTCAAAATCCTGTCGCGCCCGGAAAGAGTATGCTCTCCGAGCTCAAGCTTCATGCAGTATCACAGAGAGCTCCTACCCGTACAGGCTCTTTCCCGAGCGATCCGGTCCTCGCAAGGAGCCACCATGAAGCCCTGGAATGGTGTAGTGTGCACGCTCTGATTGTTCCGGCGGCGAATCAAAACTTGAGAATCGTATCTTATACGAGCTCCACGATTCGGCCTCGCCGAGCTTCCTCCCCTTCCGGCCACCGAGCACGAGGACTCGACGCAATAATGGCTCGGGGAGACAGAACAAGGGATGCGAAGCACAAAGAAAGAAAGCACAAGCCACCCGACCACTAACGGGGAATCCTCGGGTGCTGAGGTCCTGTTTCGAGTCAGCTCGTGCTTTCTTTTGCATGTTTTCTTTTTGCGCGCGCGTGTGGCTGTAAACTTTCCACACTGCGGGACTCGCCCCCCTCGGCGCTGATGCAGGAACCCCATCGCTCTCAGGGCTGACCGTCCCAAGAGTCGCACACCTGAAACGTTAGCTTCGACCCGACAAAGGTCGACACATCACCTAAAATTACTTCTTGGCTTCTGCCGGGGGATCTTCTCAGAGATCGGCGACACTAGAACGACCTGTGTGCGTGGGAAGGCAACCGAACGGAAGCTAGGGCTTACTTGATGACCAAGGGCCGCGCGACGTGATGGAAGGCCCTCTGTTCCTTCGAGCCTGGGCGATCCGTGACTACGGCTAAGACTAAGGTTTGTTAGCAACCAGAGGCCATTGTGAAGCTCGAATGACTCTGAGAGCCCCTGCGGGGACACGAATAGGAAGGAGAGATAAAAATATCACGAGCGCGGACATGCTGTAGGAATACGCAGCTCTGATGTAGTTGCAGGATGTTGTGACTTGGAAACGTAACTATACTCTTTTTCGAATTTCTCTTCAGCTCATCTACAACCAGCAAACCTTTGCATGTTCTTGTATGTTCGCTCGGGGTGGATAGTTTATTTACTTTTTACCCAACAATAAAAGGCCAAAACCAGATTGCGCATCACCGCACGTCGACCTTTGGCAGTTCTATACCTCCTCTGAAAGATCTATCGCATCCCGACTCGGATCGCGGGATTCTTCCAAGAACTGCACCGCTGCACGCAGACACAGTGAGCCGTGAAAGTACCTACAAAGCCCCAGATTAGCCCGTCGTCAGCACCTAGCCTTGGCAACCGCCCAGAAACGAAAGCGTACATGGCAACCAGCAACGAAGCCGCTACGAAAAAGGCCCCGCTCCCCGGCTCCCACAGCCAGCTGAACACCAGGACGGAGGCGTACATGCCGAGCCACACGACCGAGGCGAAGTCGAACAGCGCTTGGATCGGCAGAGGCACCTTGATGCGGCTTTGGCGGAGAACGCCCTCCACGAAGGACCAGATCGCGGGCAGCATCAACTAGACACACAGTGAGCGATGCGGCGATAGCTCCGCGGGGAAATCATCGGGGTAGCCATACCTGGATCGTGCGCGGGCTCTCCGTCTTGACTGCGTAGATGATGGCGCCCAGGAGCGCCGCGAAGAGCGCGCCGCCCCGGTGACGGAGCGATTTCCGCTGCCAGTCGTCTCCGAAGTCTGTGGGGCAGGGGCAGCACATTGTGCGGCGGGTTTGGATCGGATCGGATCTATAGACTGGATTGTCGGGTCTGGGGCAACGAATGTGGGAGGAGCGGAAATTGTCGAGCACTGCCGCGACGTTGAGGGGGCTAAACAGGTTGGCTGCTCGCACGCTGCAATTGGCCCCGGTTGGACGCGGCGGCTACGCGAGGATCCCGGTCTCAGGCACCACGGTTTCCGCACGGACTCGTCTACACTCTTTGCTCTGAATATATGTCGTAGCCTAGTTAATGGTAAAATTAGCATCCAGAGTGACCTGGGGATATATTGAGCACAATTCTTTTGGAGATGGGGGCAGAAAGTCGTAATGCGCCCATCTTAGGCTGCCATAGATCTCTGCCACAAATAAACTAGGACCTGGACTGATTTTGGTATACATGGTGCAACTGGAAATTTTCGAGTCATGTCTTGTATTATCTAGATCTGACGAGCGCAGGCTTCATCCCCGGAGAACTTGTCCAGGTGGTTTAACAGCAACCAGTCTGGGCAGTGAATAAATGCTTCAGGCCGTCTAGTCAGGATGGGCGAGTCAGACAACAGAGATAAACTACAAAACAGAGACACTGCTCACCGCACTTGGATGTAGATACAAATATTTGGCAATAAATATGGCATTTTGTAATGATGTCGTAGGTAGAAATATATATATCTTATAGCTGGATGGTACCAGGTTAGCCCATGAATATTTATTACACAGAAGCGGCATTTCGACTCACCTCCCGAGAACTACTGGCTTTCATACCTCAAAACACCATAATCACATCATACTACATGCACCTGGAACTCCCAATCCCAATATATCTATCTCAATGCGAGATCCCGTGGAGACCATGCACGCGGTGACTTTGAAATACCTCCCTCAGCCAAGTTGCCCATTTATTAAGACCACCTGAGCCCTTCAATGCCTGCCTGTTGGGTATTCAGCCAATATAGGCTCGATCTGGGCCATCTGCCGTGGATCCTCGGCAGCTGCTAACGCCACCACCAGACGTGGCGAGGTATATGCAGCGCCCAGTGGGCGGTGGCAGGACGCTAATATTGCCTCGCGAGTGCTCCTTGCAGAAGAAAGCTGACTCTTTGGCAAGTGCGGTACTGGGAGATCAAATACACGAAGAAGACTATTCAAAAGAAGGGACGATAGGCAGCAGTAGAAGAGAGAAATGAAGAGAATACATAAGTGGGGCGGGAGAAACTTGGCTACAATTTGGCCTCAGAACATCCAGCAACAAACGTGAAATTTAAGTTTCAAATGCAAGTGATCGAAAAAGGAGCCAGATGGACCCGTGGAAAGCGCCCACCCGATGCTGTGTCTTTCGTGTTTCGGACCATGTTAGCAAGCCTCGCTGTATGGTGTTGGAGGTAAAAATGACGACGTCGGGAAGATCCTTCGCCGCCCAAGAATCCAACTAAGCGGTCGGTTTAGTCAGACTGGCACTGTTTACGGCGCTTCTCAGAGTTAGGCTTTAAGATGGAGAGAGTTGTTCGATCTAACTGACAGACAACCTGAGACCAAAGGCGTCTTCCCAATTGCAATTGCAACATCGTCCAGGATTATCTTTGACGGAAGATAAGCTTCAAAGGAGCAGGAACCAACGTAAACGCATCGACCTTCCCATCCAAGAATGCCTCATCACTATGGTCCGGTGGAAACGAGATATTATACCGAGTCAATATCTCTGCGATCACTCGACGAATCTCCATCAACGCGAGCTGTTTTCCAGCGCAGAGATATGGTGCTGGAAATCAAGTCAGTATTTTCTCTCAAGGTAGATGGACAGGATACATACCCCCTCCAAAAGGGAAAAAGGCTGACGAGTCTCTGATAAGCTCGGGACGTGTCGTCCATCTTTCAGGAATGAATTCGTTTGGTCGCGCAAAGGCGCGCTCATCTAATTGCGCGGACACTTTAATAGGTATAGAGTAATTTTATGAAACATATACTTACCTCTGAACACAGCATGCATAGGCACGCGGACCATGACATTTCCAGGAATGTATGTGTCACCAATTTGCACACCTTCAGGTGGAGTCAATCGCTGTGCACCAGAGGGCACAACTGGATGTAGGCGAAGGGCTTCATTGGTTACAGCATCAAGTAGCTTGATTTTCTTCAAGCTATCTTGAGATAAGTCTTGCAATCCATCTAGCTCTGCTTGAAGAGTCTGGTAGAGCGAATTGTCTTTTGCAAGATGGAAAAGTATGTTCGTTAGCGCGGCAGACGTGGTGTCACTGAATTTTGGTCAGTCAATAGCTCAACTGAGGCTAATTGTAAGCCAAAGTGCTTCAAGTAGGCAGTCCGTACCTTCCAGCGACGCAAATGAGCTCGGCGTCGCAAACCAGGTTGCCATAATCATGCTTGGTCTTAGGGCCTTTCTCGAAGTCTCGGAGAAGCCACGAAAAGAGATCGGTATGTTCAGGCGGGCTCTGTTTTCCCAGGATTTTAGCCGTGCCTAGGTGATATCATGGAGAATACGCACCTTGATTCGCTGGTCGACCTGCTCGGCTAGCCAGCCGACATTTTTCAAATATTCGGCGTTTAGGCCTGGAATATTTTTGAAGAAGGGGAAAAACCAGACCAAATAGCTTCCAAGACTAATCACCTTCATGTTTTCGCGTAGTTGGATGAGGAAATGCTGGTCTTTGCCCTCTTTGAGCATGTTAAATCCTTTGCCGAATGATAAATCACCCATCACGTCAAAGGAAAAGTAGTTTAGCCACTGAGTAATGTTCATGGGCCTGCCCATGCGATCATCTATAGCATTGACGAGTTGAGTCGCATAGTGCGAGACGCGAGGCTCGTAGCTCCGTAATGCTAGTTCACAGCCCGATTAGCCATGCCAATGAAAAGCACCGTCCTGATCCGTACCTTGAGCGCTGAATCCCTGGTCCCAAACCTTTCTACGCAGCGCATGGCTCTTTTTATTCCTATCCGTCTCGAGCGATATCCGAGGCTCACTAATGGTGTACCATACACCCTTTGAGACCTTTGCTTGGGAACTATGAATCATCTTTACGGCCGCTGGATCTCGAACCGACAATTCAGTCGGGCCTTGAGATATGCAATTCGTGAGTTGACCAAAACGGGGGCCGTTTTAGGGTGTGGGTATGACTGACCGACTCGCACATAATCGCCATATTTCATATGGAGCTTTTCGGTCACATCATAGAGTTGAAGCTTTTTGGCCACCAAGGAGGTCACGTACAAGTTGGACAGTCGAGCGAGAAAAGGACCCGGGAAGCGGTTCAAGCGGTGGAATGCCGCACGGTAAAGCAACATGCTGGCGTACACGCCCAGGACATGGTACTTCACAATATCCAAAGCCCAGTTGGATCGTCCAAGGATCCAATCTGAGGCCACGATCGCTGAATATTCCAGCGCAACAAGTCCAAGGGTCACACAGATGTAAGAGATAACAATAACGTGGCTCTTGAGATCCCACTCTCCATGGCGGTAAAAGAGAAGATGGGTACTGATGCCACTGACGATCGCAAGAACGGGGAGTTCATTCGGAGATTGTGGCAACATGATTCGAAGAAACAGTACCAGAAGTCCTGTGCAAAAAGTAACGAAAGAAAAAAAAGAGTGAGGCAAGGACGTGGTTTAGTCCGGCACCTCTCGCCTTCGCTCGGCTTTAAATAACAACGAGGCCAGCAGGGATGAGATTTCATCTCAGGCGCTGGGACTAACTCGGTTCGGAAGTATTCCGAAATAGGAATAGATAGTGGTCCTTGATGTACAAGGTGTTCATATAGATCAAGAATGACGCATCTGATGACACCTGGTATCTTTGAACCTTGAGATGGGGGCCAAGATAGTCGTCATTAGACGTACACATCAAACACACATTCCTCTGTTTCTAATAGTGTGGAGGGCCTCGCCGACTCAGATAATTAGTGCGTCATCGTGAAACTAAGTCAGGTACAGTGATCCCCGTTAATTTGTACCCCTTTAGTATCGGAACCTCATTAAATCGAACGATATCCTCCACCGGACCGGATCTGGTTATTGAATACCATAGTTGAGAGCGACAAGAGTAGCAAAATCACTCGAACACCTGTACTTCAAACCTCGATTAAACCGAGAGTCTTTCGAGGATCGCATTGATTGCTGTCTTGGGATTAGTCTATGGTGATCATTGCCATAATAAGTAACAGCCAGCCTACATACGTGGTCCCCGTCTAGCTATTCAAGCGGCAATTTGTCGATCTATACAATAACACACCAAAGCCTTGATTCAATCACATAATGCTTATGATGTGTATTCTAAAAATGCTGATTAATACTAAGAAATCTGCCCAAGTCCAAACCCCGATCAATCGAATATTTTCTATTTCCTGGTGATAATTCGAACTTAACGGGGGATCACTATACTTCCTCGATGAAAAATAAACTACTGCGTGGCCTCCACTGAAGCGATGTTAAGATACTTGAACAACCAAGCCAAATTACGCTGCTTAAACGACAGATTGTCCATCCCCTGATACACTCAGAATTAACCATGCCGAGAATGAGTGACCACTGCCAAAGCTTTCAACCTCATTATGCAGCATTACTTAGGGCAGAGGCAAAATTGATCAAGCTCTGGCTCCACTTGTGGTGAAACGGCGCCACATGCTGACATTCCACATTTAGGATCCCCATTTGGGCCAACGACGTCAATGCTGCAGGAGGGGGCCTTAGTTAACTATTTGATTCGAAACCTAAACCCGTCAAGCCGACCTCAACTCGGAAAGAAGGACTTTTGTCTGGTATCTAGCATAGTTGATCAGTCCCGCTTATAGAGAGGAAGGTGAATGTCAGAGTGATGAGTTCCCTGGGGGCGATCGGGGTTCCTGAAGGTTTGCCCTCAGAATAATCTATGTGGGTTTCACCTCCGAATCTAAATATACATCAAGGTAAACCGGGGGCGCTTAGGCCTTGATAGTGGAAATGGAGAAACAGAGTTAGTTCACTCTCCCTCTAAGGCCACTTTGATTTGAAACGTTGGGACGCCCCGGCATCCCGCAAGAATCTTGGTTCATCCTGGCATGACGATGCATGAATATCTTCGAGGATCCGAGACATTGTTATTTATAGCAGAAGGTACCTGGTGAGGCTCTCCGGCTCAAGATTATAGGCTGATCCATTTCCGGTCGCTCCCATTGTGATAAACCAGAGAATAACCACGCCAAAAGATGTCTGTCTACAACTTCGTGAGTGGTTCCTGATGGTGGGCAAGTAGTTAATAACCAAGCACGCCTTATCGCGCCTTTGATTGCCGGAGAAAGGGTCCAAGCACGCGAATGGGCAGGGGCGCGTGTTCGACGCCTCTGATTGGCCCGATTGACAGCGACCCGCTGAGTCAGAGCGGGGAAGCCTCGGTTTATCTCCACGTGACCGGACATGCACGAAAGCGACGAACGCGCATCCCCTTGAGTCATTCCGGTCAATCTCTTCTCAAACGTCATCTCGAGGGAGAAGCGACGGTAGACGCTGGTCCAATGGCACCTGAGAGGACTGAAACCGAGACATCCCCGTTGCTCGGCCAGAGCAATGGTACTACGTCTACCGGGGCCATTACCAACAATGGAGACTCAGGGGAACACAGGCAACCCGACGAGGAGCAGGCCAAGGATCCATACCCCGATGCGCAAAAGCAGCTCAAGTATATTGTCCCGGCAATCTCCATAGGAGTACGCACCGCATTCCCAGCTACTCTTTCCCGGCTCGTGTCCTCGAGACGCATCGCCGGCTAGCGCGATTCCTTGGCTAATGCACGGATGTAGATTTTCCTATCGGCAGCGGACCAGACCATCATCATGGCCAGCTATGGCCAGATTGGTAGCGATCTGAAAGCGCTCAATCTGACTAGCTGGATTGCGACCTCGTACTTTTTGACCCTAACGTCGTTTCAGCCGCTCTATGGCAAGCTGAGCGATATCTTTGGTCGGAAAGGGTGTCTACTCTTCGCATATGCCATTTTTGGAATCGGATGCTTGTTCTGCGGATTGGCTCGCAATATCAATGAGCTGATTGCGGCACGTGTATGTTACATCATGGAGTTCTTGTCGAAAGAAACGATCTAACCTGAATTCAAACCAGGTCTTCCAAGGCATTGGAGGTGGTGGCATGACTACTGTGGTCAGCATCCTGATGAGTGACATTGTGCCTCTGCGGGATCGAGGTGTCTGGCAGGGAATCATCAACATCATCTACGCTACTGGGTCTGGTACCGGTGCACCCCTAGGAGGAATCTTGGCCGATTATATCGGCTGGCGATGGTGAGAGTTCACGGACGATGGTCTGCTCGTCTTTTGGTAACTGACTGTCTGCTATAGGGCGTTCCTCGCGCAATTTCCCCTGTGTGTTCTCGCTTTTGTCGCCGTCTCGCTTATGCTCAAGCTTCCGGTCCGCGAGAATTCTCATTGGAAGACCAAACTCCGACGTATTGATTTTCTTGGTGCCATTGTCCTTGTCGGCGCTGTGCTAGGCTTTCTGCTAGGCCTAGACCGTGGGAGCAATGTTTCGTGGAAGATGCCGTTGACTATCGCCTCGCTGACCATCTCCGTCGCTTTATTCATCCTCTTCGTCCTGATTGAAATTTATCTCGCGGCTGAGCCCTTTGCTCCCGGCCATATCATCTTCAATCGCTCCTTCTTCTCCCTCTATGGCTGCAACTTCTTCAGCTTCGGCGGTTGGATCGCAGCGCTTTTCTATATCCCTTTGTATTTCCAAGCTGTCGATGGAGTTTCTGCGACCGTGGCCGGCTTGCGCCTACTACCAAGCATCATGGCCGGTGTCAGTGGCTCACTCTTTGCCGGAATCGTCATGAGGCGCACGGGAACATATTTCTGGCTGACTATTGCGGGCTACACCTCGCTGACAATCGGCTGCTTCCTCGTTTATCTTTTCTCGGGGGCCGTGACACCCAGTCTCATCCCCATGATTCTTGGTATGGTTATATCGGCATTTGGTAATGGGATCGGTGTCACGACCACTTTGATTGGTTTGAGTGAGTCTTTTCTATGCGCTTACTATAGTCAACTGGTCTGCGAAAGTTGCTAACAAACATACCAGTTGCGAACGCGACGCCGGAGGATCAGGCAGTTGTAACTGCATGCTCGTACCTCTTCCGGTCACTGGGCTCCGTGATAGGACTGTCACTGTCAGCAACGGTCGTCCAGCAACTTCTGCGAGAGCGACTGAGGACCGACCTACATGATAGCAAAGACATCGATCACATTGTCAGCGGGGTCCGACAAAGTCTCGACTTTATCAAGTCTCTAGACCCGGAGATCGCTAAGATTGTCCGCAGTTGCTATGGATGGTCGACCAACAAGGGCTTCGGCTTCATGGTCATTATCGTGTTCTTTGCTTTGTTCTGCAGCTTTTTTATGCGCGAGACAAAGCTCCGTTGACCAGTCATCAGATTTTTGGCCAGCATTTCGCGGAAACCCGAAGCTCAAAAGTTTTTCTTTCATTTGTTGCATTGTCCAGAATGGCCAAAGTCTGCTCGAGGCTTGGATTAGATGGAGGCATTGCGCCCCGATGGAGAATTTGGGGATTTGAAAATTTTTGTATGTAACCAGCATATAGAGCTCGAACGATGGTACATATCTGTCCATTTTAAATAGATAAAATTCAAGATAAAATCCAAGAAACAATCCTGAGAACTGTATTGTTCAAATGTGGCGCATGTTGAATACTGCCGGTCGATCTCTGGGGCTTCCGCGCCCCGTGATTGTGACGTCCAAGCTTCCGAATTCATCGTGCGACACATCAACTCGCCGCTCTCCCTACCACCCACCAAGTGTGCTCGCTATATTCGCTTTCGATCTTTCCATTTGGTACTCAACCCGACAATGACACCCGCTGGATCTCCGTGACCGCATCTGTGCAGCCTCCCTCAATCCAACCTCCGCCATGACCGAGCCGCGCTCGGGGCCGGTGTCGTTGACGCGATACCGTCCCATTCTATACCTGTTCACCGGTGTTGCAGCTGCCTACGCTCTTCTATACATTCATAACAATGTCATTTTGCCGCAGTCCTCGCAAGCCCCTCTACGACGCCGAAACGCCGTGCGCCGCTCCAGACGAGCCGAAACCGACGAACTGGGAATCGTCAATACACCCTCCTACCGAGCCATAACCCACCTCGAACAGCTTGAACGTCAGAACGGTGTATATGGAACATTCCGCATTGAAACTGAAGATGGGCGACGGGTGGAAAGCGGGCTTCTTCCATCCTTGCTCGCGACCCGTGATCAATTGATGGAGGAGGTCGGTGTTCCTCCGGCTCATGCAGAGCGCATGCGGGAGATGATGGAGGATACGTTTCTGGAGTCATTTCTAGCTTTGGATTTTCCCGCTGCCCACACACTCCCTGAGGGTAGCCCGGAAAGGACATACTTGGCGGAGCAGCTACAGCGGCGAGGGATTTCCCGCGCGGGAATTGAAAGAGCGCTGGCCCGATTCAACGGCGATGAGAACTATGGAGACGAGCTGCGACGGCGGCGGCAGAATGGCGAGCGTGTCACGCTTTCGACGTCCACCTTTCCCGACGTCGCTGTGCCGCCTCAAAACCAGGATGGGGCAGAGACGGTGGTTGACGACCAGAGCGTTTTCTCTTGGCGTGATGGGCAGAATGACTCGTCGCCTACACGAGAGGGCCAGAATCTGCTCAATCTGCTTTACCATATCGCCGAGGACCAGGCTCGGAGAGACGGCTATATTCATCGGGGTGTGACATGCAACAGCTGCGGTGCCATGCCCATCCAGGGTATTCGGTACCGGTGTGCGAATTGCATTGACTATGACCTTTGCGAGACTTGCGAGGCAATGCAAGTTCACATCAAGACCCATCTGTTCTATAAGGTCCGCATCCCTGCGCCTTTCCTTGGAAACCCACGCCAATCTCAACCGGTCTGGTATCCTGGCAAGCCTGCCATGCTTCCACGAAGCCTTCCGCGGCCACTGGCCAAGCGCCTAACCCGTGAAACCAGTTTTGAAAACACCGAGCTCGATGCACTTTGGGATCAATTCCGTTGTCTAGCGAACTACGAGTGGGCTGATGACCCCAATAAGTTGTATATGGCTATCGACCGCAAAACATTTGACAGATGCTTTGTCCCTAACACCTCCATTCGTCCACCTCCCCCGAGTCTCATTTACGACCGCATGTTTGCATTTTATGATACCAACGGCGATAATCTCATTGGGTTCGAAGAGTTTTTGAAGGGATTGGCCAGTCTCAACAATAAAAGCAATGACGAGCGCCTGCGGCGTGTGTTTCGTGGCTATGATATTGACGGGGATGGGTATGTCGAGCGGAAGGACTTTCTTCGAGTCTTCCGGGCATACTATGCGCTCAGTCGTGAACTCACCCGCGATATGGTCGCTGGCATGGAAGATGACTTTCTTGAAGGGGGAGCTCGAGATGTGGTTCTTGGTAGCCAGCCGATCAGCTCTGCGTTTCCCGGCAGTATCCCTTCGGGCGAGGTTTCGCGTACCGGCGAGGGCAAGCGCGTTAATCTGGAAGGTGACATGGAGATTATCGACAACGAGGGAATACTGCGACAAGATGGTTCGGACACTGGTGACCGGCACTTGGTTGTAGGCGATGCTGCTGTCAGGGAGCAATTCGGTCGAACGAGACCGATGTTTCCGTCTACTTTGCGTCTTCCAGCGACCGAATCTGAGCCTCACCCGTCAAGTGTGCCGCGTGACCAAGGGGCTGATGAGGAACATGATGACCATGAAGATGACGACGCCAGCGAATCTGACGAGTCGGGTTCGTCGGTAGCTAGCAATGCCTGGCCTCCACCTGAACAAGTCCAAGAGGATATCATTGATGTCCTCGGAACGTATGTATCCCCTCAGGAAATTCAGGATCCAATCCACAGAGCTCGATTCATGACAGCTGTATACAACAGGATGCGGGATGAAGACCAGAGACGAATTTATGAAACCCGCCGGAATGGAATCGACGAACGCTGGAGACGCCGAGCTTTCTATACGGACGAGGAGGATGGAGCCACAATTCCTGAAGGTTACGAGAGGGATCCGGCCTTCGATGATCTTTGTGAAGATGACGATGAGGAATCGCCGGCCCTCGAATCTCACCCGCCATCACCTCGCTCACGATCTTCTTCCAAGGTCCGGTTCCAAGACGATGTCGCTGACGACTACGACATACGGTCCAACCCTTCGACGTCCTCCCGCAGCATCCCCGTTGGCGAGCGATGGGGTGGCTTTGAAATTCCCGAGGTTGAGAGAGATGTTGGTAAGGAGATTCTTTACCAAGTCACACAGCAGGGCTTCAATGAGCTCCTTGACCTCCTCTTCAAGCAGAAGGAAGATCTCCTTATGGAAGTTTACCGCACCCGTGCAGATCGCAAGACCTGGGCCGACGACATTGCACTCGTAGAAAAGTCGGGCTCTCCGAAGCCCCCCTCGGAATCTCCAAAGGAGAAACTGCATGCCAAGGATGAAGAGGAGCTGCAGGCAATCACAAATGAAAGATCCCTTGAGGACTTGTTACAACGGGCCGGCTACGGCTTACAGAGTCCTACGCTAGAACCGAGCAGCTCAGGTCCGATTCTTGCACCTCCTTCCGGTGCCATGACCGCAGATGATGATGTGCGGCCGACACACCTCGTCAACCCCGAGGATGAGGATGAGGTTGGCCAAGACCGGCCCTTTGGTGAATTCGACACCGCCTCAGTCACCAGCTCATTCAATCCAGATGATCAAATTCCCATCTCCGAGACCGCATCCTCCCAAGCATCTTCCGATGAAGAGGAGCAAGAGGAAGAAGCCGAAACTCGTGCCGATGAACCATTGGATTACGATCCAACTCTTCCACAATTCCGCCCGGACGCTGAGGCAGCCTATCCGCGTCTCTCTTTCCGAGATGAAAAGACATCGATGGTTGATTTGGAAGGAACGGGAGACACTGCTCCTGATGCATCATCACAAACCACTACCTCTGACCTCCCAGATCGCCTCCGTCTCGAACCAAACGGCACCACCTCCCTTCCTGCTCCCCCATCTCCCCACTCATCGTCTCCAGAAGCCGAAGCCACCGCCCCCAAGCTCCCTCCCTCCCCCATGCAACCACTCCCGCCGCCACCCAAATCGGCCAACGTACCCGAAGACACTGCAGAGCCCCGCCGACCGTCGTCTCGAACCCTTGCTCGCTGGGCGTACCTCAATCAGGTTGAACGCGAAGCCAAAGAGCGTGGCGGCAGCGGGGCGAGACTCAATTTCGAGGAGTTTGCGCACCGGATGGCGGCCGATAAGGGGCGTCGGCTGGCGTTTGTGGCGAGTTGGATTGAGATGGCTAGCTTCTGAGAGCCGTGTTGTCGATATTGATATCCGTGTACATTATCTTCTCTTCTCTAAAATCAGGATAAAATACACCATTTTCAGCGTGTCCATTGTCAACACGATTGCATCTGTGGCGGTTCCCCGGAGTTCCCCGGATACTGATAAATTCCCGAGGTTACTTTGAGCTTGGGGGGTTAATAAGACACAGTTGTCAAAGGATAATGTGCAAAGAGAGGCTAGATTTCCATATAAGCTATTCTGCTTCAGGCCGGCCGGAGAACGATGGTTCAGATTCATATGTAGCCAGAATGAGGACACCTTGACATTCACAGAACAATGCATTTTATTCATGAGGATCAAACATCTAGATTGGTTGCTCCCTGGGGTCTGATTCGTAGGTCTATCATTTAGCTGCATTTGTTACGCTTATTCCAAGTTTAAGAAAAGAAACTGGCTCCTTCGGTGTGTATGCTGGGCCTATATCACGGGCGTCAAATTTCTGCTCGAAGTTCATAGCAAAATGCTCAACATGTCTAGTGTCGACGCCTGGTCGAGATATCCGCGGAAGAACGCTAGCATTGAAAGCGCCAAGACATCTATGCCAAGACCCATTTGTGGGGACAGGTATATTGCGATTGATCTTCATGTTAGAATGTGATAGAATTCACGGAAATAAATCCCAAGGGAAATGGAGGAAGGAAACGGCGAGGGAAAAGAACGCGATGAGGTGACGAAAAAAACAAAGATTTTACCAAGGCCGGGTCTCGACCCCGGATCTCCGTACGCCCTCCAAGAAGGAGGTCTAAGGCCGACAACTACGGAATGCTAACCATTGCACCACCTTGGCTATTTCGGCTCAAAATTCCCGGAAATGAAACATAGCTGAATCTCAGACTAGGCTATCTTGCCCTACTCGAAGCGAGACCACATACTTGATTCTTGCCTCAAATATATTCTGATCTTGGTCTCATCTGGAAGGTCAGTGATAGAACGTAATACTGATCAGTTGACCAAATTGCGCTTTTAACTCGACCCTCATAACGGGGTGCATGGATGAATCCGCTGGGAGTGTTCTTGGGAGGCTGACGGAGAAGAAATTTTTTTTCGATCCGAATGCGGGACTTGGCTCCTACATATAATTTCCACTCACCCGAGGCCCCATATTATAGGGCTCGATGGCGCCCTGAGAAAATTCGTGCAATTTCTTGGCGCAATATCTCCGTTCATTTGATAGCTTCGGTCGAATTGTTATCCTAACAGAACTCACGTATCGCTCTCAGACTTCAATCTAGTCCCCAATACGCCTTTCCACTCCGCTTTGTTAAGGAGAAATCAATCGTGGAAGTAGTTTCCTTCCACATATAGCAGTCTCGTAAGCTGGCCTTTTGGCCTTTCTTCAGTATACAACATACTGTCCAGCCATCGCGACAGGCATATGTATGACTCATGAAGACGTGGGAGATTGGGAAATTGACCCTTGCTGCCACTCACGCGAGGGATGAGCGTACAGGTAGCCCGTTTCCCCAATTGCGCAATCACAACTTCTCCAAGGATCTAGCCGCTCTATCAATCAGATAAAATTCGATCAGCCGATGGAATTCAAAGGATGCGCGACCGAGATAATTTTCGCGACCGGGTGCAACGGTCGGATTGCGGCCACTTTCGCCCCCAGATTCCACCTGGGCGTATCTTGGGCGCATGTCCAATCAGATAAATCTCGCAGGTGATGATCCATCTGATAACCTTGTACGGAAGGTTGTCTCCCGGGATCACCGAAAACCCTCCAGGGTCTTCCAGTTGCGCCGGTTCACAGCTGCGCATGAGAGATGCGGCTGCGCCGAGAGAGCGGTCATTTGGATCATCAGAGTGTCGCAGCGGCTATCGTTCGGTAGTATGGACTGGTCGAGGTGGACACCTACCTGCGCGTCAGAAATTTCCCTTCTCTTCCTGCAATCCTGCAATGCGAGACCGGAGGTCCAGGTCCACGGGAAAGCCTCGGCGTCGCCGGTGATTGGCGCGCATGGCTCCAGAACAGATTGATTCGATTATCTGATCCCGCCATGGCCCGGTGGCGTGTTCAACCCTGAGCCCTGAGGGTAAAGGCGAGTGAAAACGCCCGCGGTGGAGCCGAACCGGGCTTGATGGGACCCGAGCGAAGCGCAAACCTACAGCTCCAGCTGCCAGCTCCCACTCCATAGAAAAAGTCGGATCGATTCCCATCTCTCATCTCTTGCCCTTGCATCCCCTCGACTTTGCAAGCCCGCGATCGCCTCGCTTCCCTCCCCTTGCAACCTGCCGCACAACCCTTCGCCCGGGGACTTGCGGGATTTGGTCGATTGATAGGTTCCTTCACACCTCGTCGAGATGGGTGTTCTCGAACTCATGCGGAGCCGTGATGACAACGGCAGGACGTCCAAGGCGTTTGTGCCACCCGAGGTTGAGGGTCAGGAGCAGGAGCCCAAGGCCAATGATGTGGAAACGCCGCCCTCGTTGGAGCGACATGATGAGAAGGAAGTCCTGGAACACCCCAGCGAGGTCAACACAGATGCCCAAATCGGTCTGCAGAAGGCCGAGGCTGCTGCGCTCGTTTATTCTCGGAAGACCGTCATCGGCATCTACGCCTGGTGAGTGATACTTTGGCGCGATATCCCCATTGTTCACATTTCCCCCGGGGAATATACGATCATAGACTTACCCAGGCCCAAAAACTTAGGATTTGGGTCTGCTATTTCATGCTGGCTTTCCATCAGACAATGTTGACTTCGCTGTCAAACTACGTGTTTGGCTCATTCAAATCGGCTCCACAGATCACGACTGCCTACATCGCCTCGAGTATCGTCGGCGGTGTCTTGAAACTCCCCCTGGGTAAGACCCTCAATCTTTGGGGTCGCGCCGAGGGCCTGGTAATCTCCCTGGTGATCTATGTGATTGGCATGATTATCTTGGCCGCATGCAATGGCCCGAACACGTTCGTCGGCGGCTATGTCCTCTACTGGATTGGATACTACTGCCTTTACCTGATCTTGGAAATCTTCATTGCGGATACAACCGGCTTGCGCAACCGAGCGTGGGCATTCGCATTCTCAACGACGCCCTTCATCTGTACCGCGTTCACTGCCCCGCTGGCCGCCCAGTCCTTTATTACTACCTCGGGGTGGCGCTGGGGCTTTGGTGCTTTCGCCATCACGCAACCATTTGTGTTTGGCCCCTTGGCAGTAGTCTTCAAGTACTACGAGAAGAAGGCAGAAAGGCTGGGTACCTTCCACAGAATCCCTAGTGGCCGTTCCCTAGGACAGTCAATCATTCACTATATACATGAGTTTGATGGTAGGCCAATCTTGCCAAGGCCGTTGATCGGGGTGAAAAGCTAACAGTGAAAATGTAGTGATTGGCGCGCTTATTATCATGGCAGCTTTTGTTCTGTTCCTACTGCCTTTCAGTATGACCTCTTACAGTGTTACTCAATATAAGAGTGCCACGTTTATTGCGATGGTGGTGGTTGGGTTCTGTTTGTTCCCGGCCTTCGCTGTCTGGGAGAGGTTCTTTGCCCGCAAGCATTTTATTCGCTGGGAACTGTTCAAGAACCGATCCGTCGCCGGCGCCTGCCTCCTATCCGCCGTGCTCTTCTTCAACTTTGATCTCTGGGATACATATTTCCAGAACTTTTGTCTGGTTGTCTATGGCCTCGATTACACCATGGCCGGCTACATGAGCCAGATCTACAATGTCGGTTCTTGCTTCTGGTCGGTGCTTGTCGGCATCTACATCTACAAGACCAAGCACTTCAAATATCTGGCCTTGTGCTTCGGCCTCCCGCTCATGTTCCTCGGATCCGGCCTCATGATCCATTTCCGGGGCCAGGATAGCAACATCGGGTACGTGATTATGTGTCAAATCTTCATCGCTTTCGCCGGTGGAACCATGGTCATCGGTGAGGACATGGCCGTCATGGCCGGTGGCGACCGCGAAGGCATCCCGATGGCTTTGTCTTTGATCAGCTTGTTCTCCAACGTGGGTGGTGCAATTGGCTATGCCGTCTGTGCTTCCATCTACAACAATACCTACCTGTCAGCCCTCCGCAGCCATCTTCCCGACAACTTGAAAGATCAGGCTGAGACGGTCTACATGGGTGGCATTACCACGCAGTTGACGTACCCGCTTGGCAGTCCGATTCGTGACGCGGCTGCCTATGCCTGGGGCTGGTCGCAGAGACAGAACTGCATCGCTTCGACATGCATTTTGGTTTTGGGTATCCCTGCCATCCTGATGTGGAAGAACTTCAATGTCGACAAGCAGCAGAACAAGGGCACCGTGCTCTAGATCGTTCGCATCGATGTTGCGGACTAGAGCTCTTGCTGGGAAGCGAAGAGATAATCAAGTAAATACGGTTGAAGGAACATAGCACCTAGCTTTTAATCAAACAGGATCTGTCGTGTGACTTCTCCTGTCACTCCCAATTATACCCTCTCCTCTCCCTTGCTCTATCTTGTAGTCGCCGCTGTGCCTGAAAGTTAGCACTACTGAGCATAACCAGCTGCTAATCGCCCTTTTCTGTGTTTCCATCGACAAGTACTGTTGATCACCCAAAGCTCCCACTTTTGGTTTTCGAGATCCGAACTTTATATTTTTGGCCGGGGGCGGCGGTTGATCAGCATGTCCATGGGTAATAACGTACTGCTGGCGTCGATATCCAGCGGTCAATAGTACTACATACTGGCTGAGATAAAAAGAAAGTAGTTGCTGGGCTGATCCAGAACGGAAAGAGACGTTGGATAAGAAAGGAAGAGGAAAAATAGATCTGGGGCTGTATTTACCTGAGTATATATGTATTTGGAGTCTTAAGAACCTTGGAAGGAATTCACCAGGTCTGGGATTGTAATTCTGCCGTACAACTAGCACAACAGCATCAACTAGACTCATTCGCCAAACCTTCTCACTCTCTTGGACGTTATCCTTCACGGAGTCAATATGAAGTCTTACAAGAGCATCCCGCTCCGTCGAACCAGAGCTGGTCCGGGAGGATTGACTTACCACGAGAATGCCTGCGCCCTGTCGAGACGATCGACGAGGAAAAGGACATGTATAAATCCTCTCGAAACCTTGAATCCGACTTCGTTTTTCAATTCTGGGTATTGATCAAGGACAGTTGAGAGTTCAGTTGCTCGCACGGGGCATTGGGTCAAACCCCCAGCTACTCAAGAGAGAAGCTGGGTTTCTCTGTATCTGGCGACAGCTGATTAGTGACGCAAAGAGGTGCCCTCTGCCAAGGTCTCCGTCGTGAGCAAACACGAACTGGGAGCCAGTGACGGAATATTGCACGCGCGATCATCAAATAATGAACAGGGGTGATACACATAGGATTTGGTGTGGTAGTGGGGCACGAATGTCGACATAAATAGCAGTCTTTCCAGTAAACGAGCTGAAGGCCCCTGGGGCAAGGCTCTGGGATTTCTCTTTCATGTCGATCGCCGTGTTGAAAGCTAACTTGCGGACACGGATCACCGCTGGAAATGAAAGGATAGACAGCGAGGAAAAGCATCCCAAGGCTATATAGGATAAGACACGACGCCAACCTTTCTCTGGTCCACTCTACATAATCTAATTCCGTGGTGGGGCGTATAGAAAACTCTGGTAATGGACCAAGGGCGTTATAGAATATGGGCAAGGTCCACACTTCACTACATAAATAAACGATCCGGTCCCTGCGGCGTGGCTGCGACTCGGAGGAATTCTGATTTCGCATTCCTACGATCAACGTTCGAGCTCAGCATGAATAGTATATAGTCGGCCCCGTCAACTTTAGATTATCCAGGAAATAAGGGGAAAGCGATTTGACGAGGGTTTAAGTTTTCGCCAACTTCCGCATTACGTGTTTCAATCAGCGTTTTGGACCCTATCTAGGCATTGTGATTACCATATATCAATGAGGCCCCTAGGTAGCCCGTTGACAGCTAGTCAGGTGACTACTTACCAATTGTGGAAGTGACCCCGAGGTCCCCATAGACTAGTTCTAAACCAGCGGGTTATCCTCGAATGGTTCTAGGATGAATCGAAATTCGAGTAAAGGGCTTGGAGGAATTTTGTCACTCTGCTCTTAACGACACTACTGTAGAATCAGCTTAATTCTGGCGCAGGAAATTGTTCGATTCAATAAGGTTGCGATATCAAGGGGGCACAAATTAACGGGAGATCACTGTACACAATCATGTCTGGTCCGCCTGTATCACTACACTGTGTCTTCCGCGCAAGGCTACGCTGATGGAGTATGTGGAGTATGTACATCCATGAATAAATATCTGCGCATGATAAATATTCTAGAAAGCGAAATCCGAGTCTGCAATTTACTACATGCAACCCTCAAAATGAACTTATTCCGAATATTCACAAGATCCCCGGCATCCTACACAAAGATGACAACTCTCCACGGCCTATTTCTGTTTACCCTGTTTGCCTTGATACAAATCTTCACCTTAACAGCCGCAAAGTCTGGCTTCGAAAGCAAACATTTCCCGCTATCTGAAGAGCGAAACAAATGGCCGCCGCAAGTACGAAATTGGCGTTATCATTGGAAGGGGCTTGATTTACGAAGTTACTTACTTGAATCCTCAGTCATCATCCATCTCCGACAACGCTCTGGCGCTCTCTCCCTTATCTCTACTAGGTGCCGGCTCCCAGAAATATGCTTCCTCCCACCTCAGTACCCGTCAGAGCGCCCTAGCCAAGACATATATGGAAAAAGGCCAGTCCCTTTACAGAGATTTATACCAGACTGTGCATAATCCTCCAGCCGAGGATAAGGGCCCCAAAACCATTGATGGCAGCCAATGGACTGTGACAGAACTTCCGACCGATGTCGACGACCCTTTATTTCCAAAAGACGAGGAAGCCCCTTGCGATGATGACGAGGTTGAATTGTACTCGGATTTTGCTCTGCAACATCTTAGTATCAGTTGGAATCCGAATACCTTTACGGATATCATAGCCTACTTGAAGTCCAACTCGGACGTTCGCTACCGGAATTACTATGGCCCAAGCATCGGGGTCATCGTCGCCAAATCGATCTGGGGAATGCAAGGCAGCCGTGGAGTAGCCAAGTGGTCGGATGTGACGTGGCCTATCTGGTTACAGCAGTGCCAAAAACAAAATATCCAGCCATCGCAACTAGGCTATGTCATTCAAGAAGCAATTTCCAATGATGACACCCAAGCTTTGCTCAATGAGTTCACTGCACACTTGCCCCGAACAGATGACGATGGGAATCCCGCCATATACACTTGGCTTCCAGAACACCAACAATACTATTCCCTCCTGGCGAGTCCGAATGGCATCGGTACGGCATACATATTGCTCAATTATCCGAACGCTGTGGGATTGAAATATGTTTCTTCAATCACTGCCTTTGTGGATGACTACGGAATTTGGGTGATGACGATTCATCTGAGTCGAGCCGTATAGCCATCCGAAAAGCCTCAGTGAAGGGTTTGTCTAGGTCTATTCCTGCAATGGATCCGGTCTATCGAGACCGTCTGGATTTACGAGAAGTCTTCTATCCACGTCCAACTCTACGATAGAAGCAGAAAGAACTAGAAAGATCAAGATGAGATGAAGAACCAGGAATGGCGATGATAGGATGAAAACACTATCACGAGAGGGACCTTCGACACTGTATACTGTTTTCTCTCCATTTCGAAAGAGCTGGTTTGAATAAATGCCTGCCTCGGAGCTCCACTGCACTTGACGTGGCACCAGGCAACCGCCAATTTGCCATTTTTTTTCCCACAGCGAAGCGCCAAAGAAGTATACATACATTCCAGAATGCACGGGACACTCAGACTGGCTAATAGGGTGACACCGCCATTCACTCCAATACCGTCAAATATCGGACAATAAAATTGTGGCGCCGGCTAAGAGGCTCCACACAAAACCGTTGGCAGCGAACAGCGACCCGGCATAGCGAGGATAAGTGAAGGGGAGGTAGATGACGAAGCAGCCGTACATACTGATGGCAACCCCTAAAAGGCTGACAGCTCAATGGATTGATAGGCGGGAGATCCAGGCTAGAACAAGTGCCAGGGGCCAGATTTCGGCATAGGAACAAAATGATCGTTGCCAAGACTTACCAAAGGTGTACGGTTCAGTCGGTAGAATGCCGCCAGAAATCCTGGGACAATTCGGGCCTCTGGGAGAACCCTTGCTATTTGGTGAGATGCTTTGAGGCCACGGAGTAGAGATAGAGATATAGTCAGATGACCGCAACACTCAGTCCGACTAACACGGCTAGAAATGTGAGACTCAACTCTCCGAGGTTGAAGCCGCAAACCCCCCTATAAGCCAACGGGAAACACCCGAAGAAACAGTAGTAAACACCGTAAATCAATGCGGTGTAAACGGCGAAGAGAACGGATGGATCCCGGACATGGATCTCCCAGGGCTTGACCAAAGCAAAGAAGGTGATCTCACGAGCATTCATCATGCGATGTCGTACCTCGGATTCGGACTTGAGATCGCTACGTCCTGTCAGAGCACGCAGCCGTTGCGCGCGTTTTAACAGAATATGGTCGGCGGATGTTTGAGCATAAAGAAGAGGATTAATACCAATTTTGCGCCAGATAACCAGAGGAGTTCTCAAGAACTGCAACGCCATCCCCTTGCCTGGACAGCAAATCCATCTAGAAGTGGACCTGGTGCCTAAGGAGTTGGTCAGTATCAACGAATGACTTGTATGAGAAAGGATATCAACTTATGGCAATCAAATATGGCATCTCTGCAGGGCCATAGAAACCTCCAAAACTTGCTCCTGTGGTGGCAAGACCTGGAGGGCCAAAAAACCCGAGAAGAAACGACGAAGGCCATGGGAACGCGAAGAATGGTAAAAATGGAGTAGGTCACGACATACATCACATTGCGACCAGCGACCGGAATCTCTGAGAGGGGTGAGAAGATCATGGGCCCAATCCCATAGGCAGTCACATAGAGTGTCAGTCCAAGCGAAGCGACGACATCACCAACGCCATAAATATGCTTGGTTCCTGACTCGCCAAAGGTATAGAAGGTGAACCAACGTACACCGCAAAAGTGTAGATGAAAAGCAACATACCGACCCAGAGCTTTGGGGGGTTTGACCAGCTGTAGGGGTTGTCAGGATGATCTTGTGAGTACCACATAACGATGGTGTCGCCATTTTGCTGCAGTGACTCAAGTGAATCCTGAACATATTGCGATTGGGCATTATCCGGTTCTGTGGGAGAGTCGGATAGCTTCTCTTCATCCTTGCTAGTTGATGACGAGCATACTGGGATGGCAGCTGGAAATCTGATCATACTTCAGGGTAGCTTGCGTAACGTTTGCCTGAGAGTCAACCCTTCAGACATATTATCATCCGGGCCGGCATGCTTTTAAGGAATTTTGAGATAAAGGATTTGGAATCATTCAAAGTCAGACCAAATAATAGGTGCTCTGTGAGATGTAGTCAACAAGCGCACTCAGCACCGCCGATCGGCGGACTTTGCCGCCTCAATCTACTACCTCTACACCCAAATTTTTAAAGAAAACCCTGCCTTTTTTGGATGCCCTAGGAATATATGAAATTTACACGGGCAAAGCATACAGACATCGATTATAATCAAGCGGTACACCCGCCATGTCGGTTGATAACCTCCCCTAGGCGATCTAGGATACATTTTACCAGCTAACGCAGTGAGTCTCTACTAATCGAATCCTATACCACTTTAACAACTTATGTAGTTGTGCATTGCGTGTAATATGCTCTAGATTGTGTACCTTCATGTATTCCTACATCATATTCTACACGGTTTCAATCGGGTTCAATTCTAGCTTAGGTTATAATATGTACAGCTCAGTAAAATAACCCCTTTAAGAGTTTCGTTGCAGACGTAGGACCGTCCTTTCTGGTTGGTGCGTGATGCTCGAGTGTAATATCGGTCGGGCCTCTTCTCCACTAGACGGTGTTGCATGTCCACAGCTCCACGCTTATCGCCGGCCTATCCAAGCCAAATAGGCAGGTGATGGTTGACCAGAACGAGATGGTCATATCTATGGATCAGGCGTGCTTAATCGCCGTGATCTGGGTTGTCATATCCAAGTCAGGGACCCCGTTTCTCATCGGAAGGAATGCCGTCCTCGGTTGGAGCCAGTGATAAGCAAAAGGGTTATCTTGCGGTTGTGCGGGGTGTCCGGCCTGATAAATAAAGCTTGTCTCGGGCTAGATGCAATTAAAAAAGGCTTGTCGAGAGTTATCGAGCGCATGAATCCGGACTGAGCCAGCACAGGCTCTCAGGGTCGCTGGAATATTCGACTCTCGACTCTTTCCCCCCTTCACTCCCCCTTGAAGCTTCGACTCGGATTTCACCGCGATTGGAATCTAGACGGCAACATGGCTGAGAAAGCAGAAACTACAGTCTCCCCTGCACCGCAAGAAGTGGCCACAAGTACGCTGATCAAGCCCCAAGCTCGGGAACCGTACGATGTGAATGTCACCTTCGAAGAATACCACTACTATGCGCAAAAGACCAGAGAAGAGGAGCTCTCATTAGAGGCGCCCGTCCTCAACATTCGACGGCTTTTCCAGAAGAAAAGCGACGATTCCGAGCCAAGCGAGGTGCCAGCGACTACTTTGACGGAGGAAGATTTCACAACTCGTGCAAGAAGGCTCGAGATCACCGATGAGGAATGGACCAATGCAAGCCGGTCATTCCGATCTGCATCATGGGGTGCCTGTAAGTGACAAGAACAGAAAAGTCCAGGTTTCCTTCGAGATTGATCAATCTGCTAGGTTTCTATCTGATTACAACTGATATCCTGGGCCCCTATGGAACTGGTTTTGCCATGGGCACCTTGGGCTGGGGACCAGGTAAGTTACCCTGATACAAGGCGCCGACGCAACATAGTTTGACAGCAAGACAGGTGTTGCCTTCTTCACGGTCTTTGGCTTCATGGCCGGATACTCTGGATATCTCGTCTGGCGCACCTATCTCGGTCTCGACAGCTACGAATTCCCGGTCAGAAACTACGGCGATCTTGGGTTCCGCACAATGGGCCAGTACGGTCGCTACGTGACGAACATCTGCCAGGCGATTGGATTGCTCCTCCTGGTGGGCCAAGTCACCATCCAGTATGGCGAAAATATATCTCAAGTCTCCAAGTTCCGACTTTGCTATGCCGTGTGTCCTGTCATCTTTGCATGTGCCGGCTTCTTCGTGTCACAGATCCGGACCCTGAGATCATTTGGGTGGATTGCCAACTTGGCCGTCTGGTTGAACATCTTTGTGATCTTCATGACAATGGGTGTCATGGCAAACTCGCCGCCGAATTACGCTATATCAACCCTTGGGTCTGCAGGCAGCTCCGTAAACGCAGACACTATTACACCAGTCAATGGCGTCTACCCCCCAATCATCCACTACAACAATATTCCTCCAAATGGGCTAGTCGGGTCTGTGAACGGGATGCTCTCTGGTGTGCTCGCGTATGCAGGTGTCCAGCTGTTTGTGGAATTCATGGCAGAGATGAAACGCCCTCGTGATTTTATCAAATCCATGTGGAGTGCCCAGTTCTTCATCTACAGCATCTACCTTATGTATGGTTGTGTTGTTTATCACCTTCAAGGACAGTACAGCTTCAACCCCAGCTACCAAGGAGTCAGCATATACGGCTGGCAAACTGTTGGGAACATGGTCTCTCTGGTCGGCGCCCTTATTGCCGGCGGCCTCTACGGGAATATCGGCATCAAGGTTGTCTACAACAATGTTTTGCTTGACATCTTCAAAGCACCGCCAATCAACACTCGCCGCGGCAAGATTATCTATGCTGCTCTGGTCCCAGTTTGGTGGATCATAGCGTTTGTCATCGGTGCAGCCATCCCTGACTACTTCGGTTTTGTCAGTGTGATGTCGGCCTCGATGCTCTTGAATCTGACATACACAATGCCTCCACTGTTCGCACTATGCTTCGACATTAAGAAGAACGCGATTTTGACGGAAAATGGAGGATTTGACCCAAGAACTGGGCAAGTGAGCAGAATTGATGGAGGAACCCGACGATGGATCCGCGGATTCTTTGCCGGCGGCCTTTTTCAAGTCGCCACCAACACCTGGCATATTGTGTACTTCCTGGCATCACTCTCCATGTGTGGCTTGGGCATGTACGCAGCAGTTGAGGGTAAGTGGATCCAAGTGCTATCGTACTCGCGTGATGCTAATTTTTGTACTAGGATTGATCGATGCATTCAAAATACCCCAGCTCAACTCTTTCTCTTGCGTCTCGCCTCTCAATCTCAATGCCTAATTTGTATGTCCCGGAGAAGAAAAGTAGAGGCGATTGCTCTCGAGCACTCTGACATCGTTGTCACATCAATATGCATTCTCACCCGATTCCGGAGGATTCCTCGGGATTCCTCAAGTCTTCTTTACTAACCTAATCCGAGGTTTCGGAAGGCCTTATATAATCCGTGCCGATCGCGCTCCGCTTTATTTCTTTGGATCCTGAGGCTTAAGATCGGCCACCGATCCATACTCTTTTTAGCGCAAGGCAACGTCGATTAACCCACGAACACCCAATTAAGCATCTGTCAGTCTTAGTTTCGCGTGGAACTGCAATCGTTTAATTCTTAAATGATCCACCGACCCCTATTTACACCCCAGGTACAGTAATGTGGAATAGTAGGGTTACCTGGACAGTTTATATGGGGCGACTGCCCCCTGGCCCATGTCCTCCTGATCTGACGCCTGAGTAATGTGCATCTCTATGTGTCCGACCGCTCGTCCTCTGTGGGGCGTCGCCCCAATCATTTACGGCTTATGTATGCGTGTCCCGCCTAATAATCTTAAAGCAGCCAATCGTTAGCAATTTACCGTTTATGTCATGTATACGCGTCAATCCTTTGGCCCCCATCTTTCCATACATACCTTATCCCGTTTAGCGTGATGTAGATCCATATATTTAATTTACCTCTGCACGAGTTGACAGCCTTGTGCACAATCTTGACAATAGGTCATCGCCGGCCTTGCTCTTGCCATGTAAAACATCCGATTAAAACTACGTTCACATCGGTGCGTAGAGTGAATGGTTGAAAACGTTTCTATTAGAATCATTAGCCGTTTTGTGTACTAGTGATGATGCAATGACGCCTAATCCTGTTTTGCAATCCACCGCGGCGACTCAAGGGCCCCAACTAACTATTCTTGGCAACCATACTAATTTTCTAGAGCTTACTGCACGGCCAGCCTTTACCACCTGGCAACACGCGGATAGAGCTTATCCTTTCTCTTCTTACTTTCTTTTCCATCCTCCTTTTCTTGCCTCTCCTCTCTTTGTTCCCCACACTTGCTTTGGAAGTGTGAATTAGAATTCGCCAATGGCCGTCAGTCCATCGTGATGGGGTTTCCAAATGTTTCGCTAGCCGCTCGACCGTTGATCCGCCCCCTTGGCCTGGGAAAGGTCAAATGGCTTGCCCTGTCTCTGGCTGCTGTTAGCCTGTTCTGGACGCTATTCCATTCTCGCAGCTTGTTCATGGGTGTCATCACCCAAGCCACGACGTTTGGAATTGACAATGGTAACCCTGACTATTGGACCTGGGAAACCAAATCACCATTCCACGATGCCAGCCGGGACCCAAGCAGCCTAGTCGATGAAAAATGCGACAGCTTCCCTTCCGAATTACTCTCGCGCGTCCAAGTTGTTCTCAAAATCGGCTCCACCGAAAGCAAGACCCGGGTACAGACGCATCTCGCATCGGTGACGCGGTGCATTTCGAACCTTCTCATCGTTTCCGACCTGGAAACCGAACTGAACGGCCACCGCGTGCACGACGTTCTCGCGGATCTACCCGCTTCGGCCCGAGATAATATCATCGACTTCGAGGCATACAATGCTATTCACGACGGAGCCTCGGATGTGCCAGGCGGCGAGGGCTGGAGGCTGGATCGCTTCAAGTTCTTGCCGATGGTGGAGCGCGCGAAGACGGCGAATCCGACTGCGGACTGGTTCGTCTTTCTGGAGACTGACACTTACATGGTCTGGGACAATCTGTTTCGCTTCTTGGCAAAGTTCAACCCGTCTACTCCGATGTACATGGGCTCGCCTTCCCCGGGATTCGCGTTGGAGAACGAGGAGAGGGTATGGTTTGCGTATGGCGGCGCCGGATTCGTGCTCTCTCGAGGTGCGATAAACATATTGACGGAGAGAAAGAAGAACAGAAAAGGAGAGTTTCTGGAGCCCTCGCTATCTGAGAAGTATATGGATGTCGTCGCGACTGATTGCTGTGGCGACTCCGTCCTTGGATACGCACTTCATCAGAAGGGAGTCAGTTTGACGGGATTATGGCCCATGTTCAACGCGCATGCACTGCACAGCATCCCCTTTGATGAAGTACATTGGTGCCAGCCGGTGATCAGCCTGCACAAATCACTGCTGAGTGATATGACGGGACTAGCAAAATGGGAGAGTCAGCGGGATCGGAAGGTATGTCTGGGATCAGCGCGCATTTCATTGCCAGCGCTGATAGAAATATACACAGGAACCTCTGCTATATGCAGATTTGATGGAATATCTTGGATTGGGACAGCTGGATGTGTTACCCAGGTGGGATAACGCTGATTGGGGTGGATATATAAATCCCCCCGAGTCCCCGGCGCACCAATCATTGGCTGCTTGCCGTCAGGCATGTCACGAAAGTGACACATGTCTGTCGTTTACGTATGACTCCGGAGGTAGCTGTGCATTTGGTCGCGGCATACGGCTCGGGGGTGCGAAAACAGACCCTAATACCTTGTCGGCTGGTTGGGATAATGAAAAGATCATGGCATGGAAGTCCGCCCACCGGTGCGAGAAGCCCATCTGGGTGAAGCCCAGTGTGACGAGGATTTTCTAGATGGCTGTATTTGCATATATAATGGATGTGATGATGTGTAGAACTCATGAATATACCTCGTTCGGTCAACTTCGCCTTTGTCGATCTATCTTGGGTAGATCTACTCGTTGCTTTAAACACCACTCACGAGTCAGTCCGGTCCACCTTTACCTCGTTCACCCTATTGTGAGTCATGATGAACGCCTATGATCGCATTTATCAGATGAATATTTCTTGCCTTGGTTCCGTCCTCGCCCTACTTAGTGTGACCGTGGTGGGCTCTGAGGCCGTTTGTGGACGACAAGGCCGGCTCGCCAGATATTTTTAGGCAATGCAGCTCGCCAAGATCGATGGACAAATTCCCTTGGAGACTTTTCCCGATATCCATACCTGTGTATTCTTCAAATGATCGAGGGGGCAGAGAAGTGACAAAGGCCAGGTGGAGGGCCTCTGAATGGCTTTTTAGCATGTTCATGTGTCGTCTGAGTTCTAGGATGACGATGATCCAGCTCTTGAAGTTGGACAAAGGATCGCACACAAGTTAAGACGAAATCGATCGATATCAAGAACCATATGCAAGTGTAAAGCCAAACATATATAGGACACACTCGTGACGCTGGGTATCGTAGCTGCACAATCCAATAAACACGAGCGAGAAATAGCAAAGACGCCAGCGTCCGGTCTACGTTGGGAGGTTACCGCGCTCAGAGTCACTATTATCGCCATACTTATGTGTCAGCAGCTGGTAAAACCCGCGTGACCCAGGTATGCGGCGTCGTAAATGTCGAAGAACAGCGCAATACAATCCAAGCAAAAGACAGCCGAACGCAAAAAGCACGATCACCACGGCCCCCCATGGAACCGAGACGAAGCTTGATTCATGGCGGGGTGGATCGCGTTGAAGCATGTCCGTCACACCGAGCACCTCGCCTTTTGCGTTAATGGCGATCAGTCTGAAGTAGGACTTGACAGCCGGCGTTAAGGGTATTCCAGTCTCAAAGCCGGTCCGATTGACCTGGTCGACGGTCACAAAGGTCATATTCGCGAGACTTGCGCCATCCCAAGCCTCGACTCGCCACGTAGCAACCTCAGTGGCGCCGTTCCAACTAACGAAGACGGTGTCGTCCTCAACTTCCGCGTCCGGTATGGAGGTGGGAGTGCCGACCCAGTTGCCTTTGTACACGCGATACGAGACGATCCGGCCAAATGAGAAGTAGGCCGAGGCGCCGAAATGCACATCGCAGACAACCTCGCCTTGTGGCGAAAACTCGGTGAATGCAGCGCTGTGACCCCAGCCGACAAGCACATTGCCGGTATCGAGAACTTGCATATTGCCCTGCGAGACAGCCATCATATCCTGAGGGTGGCTGTAGGTCGTCCGCACCTTCGCTTTTCGGGAAGGGATATCCAAGTCGATCATTAGGCCGTGGCTGACTAAGAAGCGGTTGTCATCACTATTGGCAGCGTTGTTGAACACACTCAGGGAGTTGGGTCCCTGCCAGCGAGCGTCATGCTGCCATGAGAAATCCGTGGCTGCCTCATTGGACGCATCGGTGAATTCGTTGTTTTTTCCGCCAAGAGTCCAGAGCAACTGGCCAGTAGAGCCGTCCACACAGGTGATAGTGTGGGTATGGCGACCGGAAATCAGAAAGCGGCCCTGGTCGTCTTTATCCACGCTGTTGAGATGAAAGTAGTCGTATCCCCCATTTCGCTCGCGCCCGCGATCTTTCAATGGCTCGAAGCTGCTTGTCGGTGGGTAAACACTAGAAGATCGCCATTCGAACAGGAGCTCGCCCGTTGCGATATCGAGTTCCTGAACGACGCCGTCGTATAGCCATCCTAGTTCTGGTCCGCCGACGGAAGTCAAATCGGCCGGGATGGGGTCATAAATCGTCACGAGGGCGGTATCATTCTTGGTGATATGGAATTCATGTAGGTCGCCACCCATGGCGCCAACGGGAGAAACGACAAACTTCGGCGTGTAGGATGAATCTAACTGTCAACAATAGAATGCAAGGGTTAGCAACCCGCAGAATCCAGACATATAAGCATAATTCCAACCCTACCATATACCATGAACCACGCCCATGTCCGTCCTCTTCTGCTCCCTGCCAAAAGGTCACATAGTCCTGGCCCTTGTAGCGTTGAACTTTAAAATCTTGGGTTGTTCCCCAGTTATACTTCATCCAAACTAGCTCTCCACGAGCATCCAAGATCATTGGTCCAGCGTGAGCAACTGAATCACCTCGCGGGGCGAGGAATGTGTACCGTTGGTCGCAATGTGCTCCATACGGTGATATCTCGACAATTGGTGACTCCTCGTCGAAAGAGACATAGCCTTGTGAGGGACCAAGTCCATAATACCCTAGATCGTACCAGCTCAAGCCAGTACGGAACCGCAATCTGAGGATCTGGGGTATCAGGAAATGGTAGAAGAGTGACGTCGCTAGGATGGCGGCAATAAGGACGGGTAGCAGACGGCGAGGGCCGAGCTTCTGAGGCCGGTTATTGCGGTTTAGCCAGGAGCTCAAGCACAGAGCAGGGGAGGGTGACCGCAGGGACATTGGCGCATCGCGGTCCAAAGGGGGTGCGTTTCGGAAGACGTAGAGGGCGGACCTCGAGCAGAGGAAGTGACAGGGAGCGGAGCGGCAGGATGGCGGCGCTGGGGTTATATGGCGCTGCCTCTCTTCATCGCCTCAAAGGCCCGCCCCGACTAGCCGAGAGGCTCCTTGCTGAAGACCCCGCAAGGAATGTTGGCTGGCGCAACGTGGGACTCTCCTAGGACGCGCGTGCGGCTTCGGGAACCCGGGGACATTCCATACAACTTCTCTATCTGCCAAGCTCTGATGTGGATCGCGCTCCCCTGCAGGATTGCGCGTTGAGCCAACCATCTGGGAGCGACATTTGGTAGGTGGGCTTGCATGACTTGCTTTGGAGACTCTCGGCCGGGGGAACACATTGAGTTGGCCAGTCACAATGTTCTTTTAAGATCAATAGTGGGCATCATATTCGCCAAGCCCCTCGAACCCCAGGAAGCTGCCCACGCGTCCACCCGGCGAAGCGACGACATGTGGCGTTATTGAAGGTGTCGTAAGTGGATGAACCTAGAAATCTCGGCCCAATCACCGTACCGGATTTGCGACGACACATTGACAATTTTGCGGAAGACTTGGCGGTATGCGTGGATGGAAACTCGATGAGAACAAAATAGGTCGCTGGATGAATTCTTATCCTCCTTGTTCGCTGTCATGATGTTTTCCGTCTGCCCGCTGCCCGCTGGCCTGGAGCCGTGCCAAAGGAGAGAGGCGACTGGGCTCTGGTCGGTCTCCCTGGATGTCTCCTCACGTATCGCCCTAGATCCCAAAGTGGAGGGCGGAACGAAAACGAAAGGGACGGAGAGCTGACGCACCACCCTCGCCTGTGGGTGCCGGCCAACGCCCCGGTTGGCTCCCTCGCGCATAGAGCGGAGGTCGGTCTCAATAGCCTGATTTGGCAAAGGTCGGATACGGCCGTCGGGGACCGCCGTGCTTCTCGTTGTGATCGTTATCATCCATCTCCGTACACACCTTGAACTGACTGGCACGGACTCGACGCGACGACCAAGGTTGGGGCGACCGTGTGGCCGTGCACGATCGGGATTGGCAACGGGTATCTGTGTCTTGGCGTAATCACTCGGGATGGCGGGTAGTCGATAGGCTGAAGAAATGAGGAGATTGCGATGAACGAGGTGAAGGAGTAGCTAGTTTGGTGGCCTGACGGCCTGACGGCACTTTCCCGTTTGGGCCCGCCCAACTGAGAAGTAGACGTTAGCCTCTTTCTGTACTCGCAGTGCGACAACCTGCGATCTGAGGCTCCGTCCTCGTCTTCGAAATCCCTGACTCGTCATTTCCTCGAGTGAAGCGTCCAGTTTCGGTTGAGTCGAGCGACCGACGAGCCTCCTTGCTATGTCTCGCATGGCGCCAATACGATGCCGACTTTACGGGCCGTCTGCTGCGCCATCTAGACCTACACTGCCCGACGCGTGTTTACACTGCCTTATGGTCGGGTAAAGGACTATATGGTTCTATTCTCGTCTCCACCATCTCACGCGTCGACGACCAGATTCAAGTTGTACAGACGTTCATGTTGGATATGTTCCACCAACCGCTGGCGGACGATGAGTCCTCCGAGCACCGTCAGCTCATCGAGGACGGCATCGACTTCCTGTTCAACTGAGAAACGGACATGATCGCCCAGCGCGGCGTGTCCCTGCTTTGCGCGATGCTGGAGACCGAGCAGCCCGGTGCCCGCGAGAAATACATCCCCCGGGCTTTCCGGAGCCGTGGCTCCTACATAGGTCGGCCGTGCGGGAAAGCAGCTTGGATATTGCGGCTATCATCCGCACGTTCTATCAGCAGGACCGCGTCGGGCAAATCTCAACCGGGCTATCCCGTGTCGGGTGCGGCGAGAACGACGTATGGAGGGTGGTCTGGCAAGCCGGGGTTTGATGCCGCCGCGATGTCTGGTGTGCAGCTGGTGCCGCCGTTGGGAAGTGATTACGCGGAGGGGCTGGATGATATTCTTAAGTCTTGCAACAAACTACCTCGGCCAATTGCCTGTGAGAAGGGGCATGGTGCTTTAAGGACCGCAGTAAATGCATTGCGATCCGATAGCCAGAAGACCAGTGCATGTCCAAAGAAAAAGAATTAAATGAGATATAGACATGGCAAGGATGGGCCTGCCCATTGTGTCACACGGTGGGGAGGTTGCCCCGATTCAAACATGAAATAGAGATGAAAGACAATACCAGAAAGGAAGCGAGAAGGGGGTATCTTTGGCCAATGGAATGCTGAGTGCTTATTGGGTTTTCCGTACTTGGGTGACGGGCGCTTGGTAGATGAGACGGCCGTGAACCAGGTACTGGATGATGGCAAAGATCACGACGAAGCCGAACACGAGAATAGACCAGTTCATATCCACGGGCGTTGGGTTGGCGGCAGTAGGGAAGAAGGTGAAGGTGATGGCGAAGCAGAGATAACCGACGGAGAAGACATTGAGGGGCAGACCAAATCGACCGAGAGAGAAGCGTGAGCGCGGAATACCGCCCGGGAGGAATCGAGCCCGAATAATGGCGAGAATGGAGAGGATGTAGGTGGTGAACAGGGCGGCAATCATGACGGAGGCGATGGCGTTGAAGGCCGCGGTAGAGCCGATGTTGATCAAGCTCAGCAGAACGGTGATCGTGGTAGAAACCAGGACGGCGGCGACGGGAACCTGTGTGCGATGATTGACGTGCGCCAGGGTGCGTGAGAAGGGGAGAGCATTGTCCCGGGCGAAAGCGAAGGTCTGTCGCGAGGATGTGGCCAGGATACTGATGGCGCTGCACACTTCCATGACGAGGATGATCGCAGCCACGCCGTTGGTGGCAGCCATCGAGCCTGTTGCGTGGTGCACCGCCGGGATGAAGGAGAACCCGCTTTTCGGGTCGAGAACGTCGGCAAGGTTGCCCATGTTGTATAAGAGAGTAACGAGCATGACGAAACCTAGGCCGCCGTTGATCAGGGCGGTCGAGACCATGCACCAAGGCACGACTAGGGCGGCATTCTGGACCTCCTCGGCTATAGACTGTTAGTATTAGTTCACAAAAAGCATCGGTCTGTGCTTACACATGTGCGTCGCGGCATCTGGGCCCGTCCATGAGAAGATAGGGGTCAATTGACCCACGAGACAGGCGAGTCCCATGCCCGACCATCCGCCAGAGTTGGTGAACTCGGTCCATACAGCATGCGACGGTGCCGCGCCAGGCGACATCGCCCACAGTGGCACCAGAACCGCGACGAAGCCGAAGAGGTGCAGGCCGAGAATGACACCTTCCAAGGGTGGCAGGATCTTTGCACCATAGGTGTTGACCAGGGTTCCGACGGCCGCGATCGCCATGGTCAGCAGGGTTCCATGCCACCGCTGATAATCATAGACATAGCCAGGGGGTGCTGAGTAGTTGAAGACAAGCAATCCCTGGATGAGGGTGCCGCAGAGGAAGCAAATACTGGCAAAGGCGGCTTGCCATCCCAGGACCGATAGCCATCCTGCCGCCCGTTAACATGGATGGCCATGAGAACCGAAATGAGATGCACGTACCAGTCAGATAACTCAGGAAGCGCTGCCATCGCGGCCACGAGAATTCGCTCACCCAATGGTACTGTCCAGCGGAAGTTGGAGAACTGGGCAACGGTCAGCGTGGGCTCCGCAGCTTAAAACACAGGGAGGGCAGAGCGTATTGAGACAAGTACGTACATCGACGCAATCTCGGCCATGGAAATGACGGAGGCGAAGAACCCCACAAAGGACGCGATATAGACATAGACCATGCCAGCGCGGCCGCCATCCGTCAGACCGTAGGTGCTTGTGCTGCGCGCGGTCAGTACGATCGCAATCCAGAATGTCCCCGTGAGCGCTCACAGTAGAATGGACTCCCACGTGGCCATCAACGTGGTGGTGAAGCCCAAGATCGAGTAGAAGCGGAAATTTCTCTGCGCGCGGTTAGCCGGTGCTCCACGCGCCTCCCGCGTTGCATGCGCGACGGACCTTGAACTGCTGGGCCTTGCCCAGACGCTCCATGTCGCGGTCATCCTGGGCCTTGGCACCCAGGCCGACCTCGTGGGCCATGAGCTCCTTGTCTGCTCCGGACATTCTGGAGACGGTGGAGTGCAGAAGACGAGAAGCCAGGGCAAAACGAGAAAAGTGAAGACTGGAGGCGGGAGGGTCAGGGGGCAAGCGCAACGCCGCTTCGTGGCCAATCAGCGGGCGCAAAACCGGCTTTGGTCACTCAGTGGAGACGTGCAGGGGATCAGGGATGCGACTGGAAGACTCGAAGATCAAGGGAGCCAGGGGGATCAATTGCGCCAGAGCTGCAACTGCTAGTGTGCGCCACTGCGCTGTGGAGGTTGTCCACCATTGGCTCCTCCAATTAGACCTTCCGGATAGAGAGTGGTGTCTCTTGTTGACTGAAGGCTTCAGGGTGTAAGTGCTAATGCACGCCCTCCGTCGCTAGGGGAATTCAGGGAACTCATTCGTTCGATACCGAAAACCTCGAGGTGGTGCAAGCCTGCTGCCACGTTTCCCAATCACCGTGGACTGCGCCCGCTCGCGCCACATACGCATCCATCAATCTTGGCGCTCTGGGCCGGCGAGCATAAGGTTTGTGATCGGATATGGCTTGGTGGGTAGTACATTGAGTATTGACTGTAGGAGATGGAGGAACCAGGGAACCAGTTGCGAACTGCGCGGTTCGTCTTGAACGATCGGGTGGCGCCGCCGAGCCGACAAGACTATTCAGACATGCGTCTTGCTGACGGAGACAAACGATGATGAGCCAGGAGATGTTTCGAAATGCATCGGAAGAACGGAAAACCCGTCTCAACTTCGTCCAGAAATTACCTCGGTATTCACACTGCGATCCGAACACTGCGATAAGGGAGCGGGGTGTTGCTGGCATCCTCGCATCGTGGGGATCACTCCATGCTCCTTCAGGGCCACATTCCTGATCATAAATATGGCATTCTGCGCAGAAACCGGGAATCCAACCGCTTCTCCACCTCGGCTAGAGCACATTCGTCAGTTGCCGACGTAGTACGTGAAATGTACATTTGGGAGAGTGGCGGTTCTTCCTTCAAGGATGGTGGGATAGGCGACATGCGAGGAATAACCCGGGGAGATTCCATTCCAATGTCCTGGGCCTCAACATTTTGCGCAGGACCGGCAGTCTAGAGTGGTGCAGCTAGAATCAGCACCAAAAGAGGCCAATCCCAAACCTTTGTCATTTTGATTCAGTGGAGGTAGCTAATAGCCCCTATGATTGGCTCAAAATGGAGGTCCCGCTTCCAGAGCCAGCTTCCTTATTAGCTATTATCCTATATAACCTCTCAGCACCTATTTGGATTCTCGATTCATCTAGGGTATAGATATATGTACTTACACATGAACCTACATGTGTTGCTACATATGTAGCTGCCTTTGTAGCTACTTAGCTAAAAGTAGCTATTGAGAAGGGTATTCTGCACTTCTGCCTAATATAATACTACAATTGTACTTCCCTTTTTAAAACTATTCGCAAGGTAATACGCTAGAACACACGTATTATATTAAAGGATGTTCTATTCAGCCTTCGGCCGCTCCAACGAATTCTCCCTACTCCTCGCATCCGCCGTGCGCATCGCCCAAAGCCTCGGGCTCCATCAACTCGGCAGCGTGAGTTCCCCACACCCAACCAGACCAAGAACCCTCCCTAGTCTGGTTCCCCTCAAGACACAGCAAGCTGACAAAAGGCACAGTCCATCTGTACAACCATGGCCCGCAACTGTTCGTATGTGGGTGTCACATGACCCACACACTTAAGCTTCCTCTCATATAGATAGATCCTCCATCATCATTCATATGCATGATCATCTTCCATCGTACGATCTCTTCTCTCTCACAGCAACCAATGCGGAATCCGGTCCTGCTGGGGATGGGAAGACGCCCTCTCCCCCCCCCCCCCCCCCCCCCCCCCCCCCCGCCATCCGTAAACCCCCCAAACGCCCACGTTACTCTTAGGGCAAGAAGGTGAGTAAACAGTGAACAAATCTATGGATGAGAGAGCAATGGCATTTGATCGTGTATTACCCTCACAAATTGATGAAATGAGTCTGATGGTTCTGGCATCTGTTTCCTGTTGATTTATGGAAAGGATTAAAGGCAAGCTAACAGTAATCCGGTTCTTTATTAGGTGAAGTTTACAGGGCCCATGTAGAAGGGACCAACTACCTGTATGTTATTACTTTATATAACTATTACAAAAGATCTTCCCTTGCTGTCTTATTCATAGGGTCCATCATCCAAAGTATACTCCGTCTAGATTGACATGTGCAGGATCCAGTAGAGAATAGCTCCACGAGTCAAGTTTCAGGCCCGCATTCGTGGAGAACTCCCGACAAGGTTGACTTCCACCATCCTGACCTACTTACCGCGTGCTATATCAATGGTAATTACGCTATAGATAAGCATTCCGTTTTCGATTTAAGCGCCGTCGGCGGATTCCGGGGGTCATGCTTTAGATGGGATGGTGTGGAGGAGAGGAGTAGTGGCTCCGTGTGTTTCTTATCTACCCAAGAGATGCTACGCTATTCGGTCGAGCTGATAAGTCTATCGAATAGGAAGCTCGGCTACGCATGGCTGCAACCTCCAGCAGGTCCTATATAGTCGATCACACCAACCAAAAATAATCCATGTCGACCATCTCGAATACCTACTAGAAGAATGTCACAAACCAAATACGTCGACCGTCCGATTCCTCAAATCTCCCTGGCCGGCTTTGAGGATCGGATCGATCAGATCACTACGGAGCTCATCGATGCCGCAGAAAATGTTGGCTTCTTTACCCTCATCGACCACGGCCTGTCAAAAGAGGACATTGAAGACATGTTTCTTACATCCAAGGGCTTCTTCGACCTACCGGACGACATCAAAGCGACCGTGCCGTGGAATGCCAACAACGTCGGCTGGGAGAAGAACTCACAGATCCGGCCGTCGACCGGCAAGCCCGACAGCAAAGAATCTTACCAGCTGCAGTTCGGGGACAACATGAAGGAGCTGTGGATGGCGGACGCCCACCTCGCCGGGTTTCAGACTAGCGCCCTGGCGTTCATGCAGCGGGTGCAGCAGATCTCGGAATGTCTAATGCGGTGTTTCGCGCGCGGCTTGGGCTTTCCGGAGGCCTTTTTCATCGAGTGTCACGACGTGGCGCGTCCGGACTCCCAAACCACCATGCGGCTACTGCACTACTTTGCGCTGCCGGAGGACGCAGAGGGCAAAGTGTATCATCGCGCGGGGGCACATGCGGACTGGGACTTCCTGACGCTACTCTTTCAGAAGGAAGGGCAGAGCGGGCTGGAGATTTGCCCGGGGCGCGAGGTGGTCACCGAGTTCGGCATTGGGGATGAGTGGACCAAGGTTGAGCCCCGGACGGGCGAGATCGTGTGCAATATCGGGGATTTGTTCATGTCGTGGTCGGACGATCGGTTCAAATCGACGTTTCACCGCGTCAAGGCGCCGTGTGAGCCCGGGGATTATTTTGGGGACCGGTACAGCATTGCCTATTTCAACCAGCCGTGCAAGGATGCGTTGATCCAGGGGCCATTGAAGAAATATCCGATGGTGACCGGGGCCCAGTTTACCGAGAGGGCGATGAAGCGGAATTTTGCTGCATTGCAAGAGAAGCTGAAGACGGTCGCGGCGGCATAGTTGGTGAGAAATGGGATGAGACGCTCTCGGTCTTTTTTCGCGTGCGGGTTCTTTTGGATCTGGGTACTAGTGTGTCAGGGGCGTGCTTCGAAGCCTGAAGCATGCGGTTGGCCGGGAGCCTGCAAAGCTGTCTGCAATGAGCAGCATGTTTTTGGACCTGAAAGAGAATACGCGTCAAGTAGGAAGAGAGATGAATGAATATAATACTCTTATAAGTTTCCAAAGTCCCACCAAGTGGAAAATCCATCAACATTGCCCAGGGCGGATTCCGATTCGGAATACCCAACGCTATCCATGTCGACAAACTGTGCCGGGTCAGCCCACAGCCACGGTGTATTGGCCATGAGACTGTCGGCCGGTGCAACCAGCTTGTCTGCAAGCGCCGAACTGGTTGGTGAGGCTGGAAGCGAGGACATGCGCGGCATATTCGGTTGTTTATTCGGTGGGTTATTCCGTGGCTTGTTCGGGGGTATATGTGCAGCCGAACCACCGTCCGCGGTGTTAACTGTGATATCTGGTGACATGGCAACAATAATTTCCAGAGTCGAGGTTGAATTCTCCATCTCTTCGGGGAAGACGTCTGGCGTGAGTGAAGAATGTAATAAGCCGGCGTTAGATGTCTCGTCCGAGCTTGGGTTACAGTTGACCTGCAGAACATCCCACATTAGGGGGATACTTAGATGGATCTTCGATGGTTCCCAATCGAAATCCACTTTCTCAGATCCAGAGGCGATGCTCGTCATTCTGTCCAAAGTTTGGTCCTGGACATGTTAGTGCGAAACACATGTATTGCTAGGGGTTGACTCACAAGAGCTTCACAGGCAGGTGCAAAGGGGATGAAGCTTTTCAAAAATCTCCTGCATTTGGCAAAGTCTGTTTTGGATTTCAATTTCAATCTTGGGTCGGCCGCGCAGCAGTAGTAAAGGTGCACAGTAGCCGCAATCGCAGCGGCGTGGCCGAAGAAAGGGTCAATTAGTCGCATCTTCTTCTCCGAGACCATGTCAATCATCCGGACAATCCAGGTGGCATGCAACAAGACCAGCTCAGAAGATCTCCGCCAGAAAGTGTTTGGGATGGTTAGGTTATGGTTATATTGGGAGGCCACGATGTAGAGGAAGGGATGGTTCAAGATCGCCAAGATGGAATGGTAGGTGAACTGCAGCTTGAGCCAAGGTGCCCAATAATCCCGGTTCCCCCGTAGCTCGCTTGGTCTGCGTTCGTAGAACTTGACTGAATCGTATCGATGACAGAGTGAAAGCTTGTTCTCCAGTTCGGTCAAGTCGGAAAGAATCATGGCGTACATGGAGTCGTGTCGCCAAGGCTCCTTCAGTCTGCTCTGAGAGCAGTCAAAGACATATGATCTTACTCTGCTCCACACCCACCCAAAATGCAGTGCTAGACTCCAGATTCCTGTATCCGTGTCCGTGGTACAGCCCACATCGTCGAGGGGAAGTGGTGGCGGCTTGGGTTCGAGCTGCAGCAGCATTTGGTCGCAACCGGTTGAGATGTAAAACGAGCGCAAGACGTCAGCCGGGACACTCAGGATACCATTTATTTGGCCGTATGTCTGTTCCAGTGACTGAAGGCTCCAGAACAGCCTTTTTTTCCTTTCTGAAGCAGGGCAGTCGACCCTGTACGTGGAATTGAGGTCTAACATAGCAGATCGACAGAGTTGGAGAGCAAGGCCGAGGTGAAATCGGCCAACGTGCACGTTCCCGTCTATGATCTGTCAATCGTCTTCGGGATCCAAATCGGAGATAAATAGTCCATACCCAGGAAGGAGGAGTACGAGAGTAAGCACAGGCTTTCGATGGTCTCCAGCTCGACCGTGCCGTTTGCGATGCGAAGCATCACCAATGTCCGGGCGGTATCGCCGTAATGTAGCATCTCATCGCGCTCTTTGGAGAAGCGCGAGGTGAGTGTGAGGATACTGCAAACAAGCTCTTCGGACATATAGCTCGGATCCTTGATTTCCTCGCGATCAAAACACCATATAGGCTGTCTGTGGCAGTACTGGAAGTATAGGTCGATCGCACGGGAGATCTGCGAGGATGGATGCAGCTTGGAGTCCTCCAGTCCAATGCCGAGGAGGAATGGATCGTTCATACTGCCGCCCAGATCCCCTGATGACGGACATGAGGCGCCGGAGTAGGCGGTGTCGGGGATATCATTGATTCCGCCAGTATTTTGCTCTTGTGGGATCGGTCTATATAATGGATCAGTTCATCCATGATGCTGCGCGCTGGAGGACAACACGAGTTCTTCAGCAAGTACCTGCTTCCGTTCAAGATCAGGTTGACCTTTTCCTCCAGGTATGCCAGCCGGTCAGCCTAGCAGGCAGTTAGTCTCACAAAACCAAGAGGACACCAAGAGCTGCGTCGTACAGATGGGCCGCCTCTCGATCCCCTCGGAACTGACGTATAGAGGCATGGCTGGTTCAGGCGGACACAGCTTGAGCACGACGGCTTCTCGGCCGGACATCGCGTTTTCTTCCTCCTGTAGGACGTGAGACGACGATGGACAGGCAATCATGGCACAGAACCGACCTGCAATTCAAGCATGCCTCATGAGAACGCAATCTTCCCCGGTTGCCTTCACGTGGCATGGTATGACTTGACGATGCCACCGAAAGAGCAAGGGCTGCAAAGTCGGGGGATGATCAGTCAGAGTGCACGTTGGAAATTCGAGTTCAGCGAATGGCAGATTTGCCACTAAGAATAGCGTTGGGTCGAGTGGGATGACTGAAGCAACGAGGGAGAAAGAAGACGGGACGGCGTGCGGGGAAGCACTGCGCCCGACAAAGCGCCGTGGCTACGAAGTCCTCCGCCTCCTCACTCGCCTATTTATTACTATTGATTCGCTATGGCCCCGATGGAATGCGTCCTGGGAAGATCGCCTCTGGTGGTTATCACAGTGGCCCCCCTCTAGCCGATTGGCGATGACTCTGGTGAAGTGAAGGTGGACATGCCGTGTGCAGTGTCCACACACCAAGGCTCTACGATGTAACTCATCACCTGAAAAAGGCAAGGCTATCCTCGAACACGCAAAGATGGCTGGAGATCCACGTTCACTAATGGAATGGACCCCGCACGGCAATCTACTATGATTCGAGCGCCGTTATCGCGATCGGTGGCGACGGTAATGACACTATCTAACCCCCCGAGAACACGAAAGTCTAATCTTCTGTCTTAGCTAACTAGTTACTCAGGGCGATCCTTATGACGTCTCCGTAGATAGGGATGTTGGTCCTGAGAGGCTCATTGAGTTGGCCCCATTGCAAGGAGGATCACAAGATAGTCGTCGATTTATGCATCCATAGTTTGAAATCGAGATAAGGTGATCCAAGAGGCTTGCACGTAACAAAGAAAGTTCACACTTCAGCCCGCAATTGAAATCGAGCGACTTGATAAGCTGCCGTAGATATCCTAGGACATCCCCCAAAATTGAGCAATGGGGTGGGCTTATCTTTGTAGATCGGTAGAAGTGAGAGTCCTGGTTTTCAAGGATCAGGTGCTAACAGCCATCTTATAGGATCTATGCAGCTCTCTGGTCTTCGTCTGGGAGAGCTTTTCCTCCGCCTTTCTATAGGCGCTCACGGCCATAGTCCCGAATGTCTCCGCTTCACTATCGTTTGTCACATTGGCGACAGCCTATTCAGGCATCTGACTGGAGTCATGGGAATGAAGAATCGTGCATTTACTTCACAGCTAAGCCCTTGGATAAAGGGTCTGGTCTCGCCTATCCCGCATGGAGAGCTGGGGCAATAATACGTTTCCACGGCATCCCTTAACCGCAGGCCGGGATATCTATGCTTGAGTAGAGCCTTCCGTCGTGTCTACCTGGTGCCGATGATCGACCCAGCAGGCCATTGACCTATGTCATTATCCTGCTACGTCAGACGCTCATTCATAGTTAACCAGCGCATCGGTGGGGTCATCACGGTGAACAATCTCGCCCAAGCACGCCGATTTCGCGGGGGTACGGCATATCCGAGAGAAAGTGCAGTAGCAGAACCAAATGGCTAGCACATTTGGTTTGATCTCTCGCACAGGTATTTTTCTGACTGTGCCGAGGGGGCTCATTTAGTCCCCATCCCGGACGGAGGCGTCAACCCGCACCATATATCTGCCCGTTGTAGACATCACAATTTCTTTAGAGTTCCAGATCCATCACAACGCCTAATCGCATGAAATATAGAAGCAGCCCTGTGTCTATAATATTAGGTCATAATCCACCGATCTCTAGTCACTGCGGGGGCTCGACTGCTGAATCCAAGGGGAAAATATTCCAGATCGGGAATTGGAGTCCACTCGGCATAAGCCCGAGTTAGTTCGTTGATAAGTTTGTCGTCTAGGATAGGAGGATGATGTACGGGTGCTGCGTACGTGAAAATGAAGGCTAGCAAACAAAATACGAAGTCGGTTGGGCGGTTGGGCGTCAATACATCGCGCGTTCATTTGATAGATCCTGACGAGGGAGCCGACACCGTTTCTCCATCTTTTCTCCATCGGCACAACGCCTTTCTGCCCCCCGCACTCGCTTGGTGGAACCCACGATGATTCCAGAATTCGCGGAAACTCATGCCAGATTATATATATATTTTTTTCTAGTAGAAAGCATACCAGCTTGCCTACGGGACGTTATCAATAGATATGGAGGGGCTCTATTCGCTGGTAATCTGGTGATTCAAAGATATATTTTAGCAGTGAACAGCTGGCAGGGCAGTTGGCAGTGGGGAAGTGGGTTGGTTGTATACCTAGTAGCTTGATTATAACCGATTTCTATATATTTCTGCTGTGTAAATGCCACGGATTCCTAAGGGTCCCAAAAAGGAGAGTTTTCTTCAAAAACTTGCGTGCAGGGGTAGTAGGGTCAGCATATACTGAGTGTATGTACACGATAGACTGGACTGTTTGTCCGAGGACTGCCCAAAATGGTAAAAATGAGGTAAAAGAATGAGTTCTGTGGATGTGGTCGATAGCACCAGCGACAGTAAGGTCGTCGACAAAAGAAAGGAATCTATAAGAGGGCGAGACAGCTCCAGTACGATGTAGGTTATATGACCACCCCGCAGCAGGAACAGCAAGTATAGCGGTTGTAAGCATAGTATTCACAGACCATGTAGAATTCTCGCGAGTTCAACACCCCGCCATCGGTCCTGAAAGAATATGCCTCCTCTCAATTTCATACTCTATCCTTGCTGCTTGATTGACGGTATGCCAATCGAGAGACAATAAAAATGAGCCATACCACGACGACTGTTCCTTCACCCGGTCCTGCGCAATCCTCCGCCACGGGGCCAATGGCCCCGGTAACACCCCTGAACTGGCCAGCGCTCTGGCCCAAATATTACAATCGGTTGGCTGGGCGGAGATGATTCTCGTCCTGGGCCTTGTTATACTTGTGCGTCTGGTCTACTGTGGGGCCCGGGGGGTGCTAGATATTCAGCTGCGGCAACACAGTGGCGGTTACCATCAGGATCCAAAAGAGGGCGCAGGAAGCAATTCCAGAAACGGTTCCTGTTTATCTCTGGCATCAGGGGTCCCAACGAGTGTCTACAGCAAGTATATCAGGTAGAAGTAGGTACCTAGGTACTCAAGACCCTGACTCAACACCTGCTTCTAGTCGTGTAGCTACCTATGTAGATATATATGTAGACTGAATATATCTGTAGATACCGAGGTAGATTTGAGAAATCAATAATCGAATTTCGAAGTAAAGAGGTTTGAGACATTTTGCCAGCCTCGGGACTCTTAATTATGGTATTCCAATCAGATTAATTCTGCCTCAGAAAGCCGTTCGATCTCTTGAGGTTTCGAAATAAGTAGGGTACAAACTAGCGCGGGATCACTGCGATGCATCCCCCTACGGCTGGGGACGCGGGGGCCTCCATTAGCCCTCGTAGAATAAGGGATCCTGAACATAAAAGAAATCTAAGACGCATAGACTTCAATGACCACCATTTCCATTTTTCACGTAGGATAAATCATGAGGTCCACTCCGCGGCTGCTTCCTACTGAAGTTGAATGAACGCCATTGGAAATGAGAATTAGTGGACCGGCAGGACGATTAATATTTATTTCACTCGTCTCTCACGGAGACAGAATTAACTTATCATATACCTCAAGCTAGATCGCCATCTTGGATATTTCCCTCACTAAGGTCTCTTGCCGTGGCAGTAGATGGATTCGATGGGGACGGGATCCTTGTTTGAGTGATCGCCTGGCGTGAGAAGGGTGTTTCGACCGGTGCACTCCGGACCACTATATGCGAATCAGCAACCAGCGTGAAGGTACTTTGCAGGATACCTTCGAGGCGCGGCGCAACTTACGTGAAAACGCGACAGTGTTTCCGGACAGAAACCGTCAGGACTTCCCTGCAAAACAAATACCCGATCAGACCATGTCGTTCAATGTGCAACCAGGACAACTTACTCCTCTTCCACTTCGTGACAGTCATCCAGTGGCACGTTAAGAGCACGGCTCGCCTTTTCGGTCTCAATGCCCACCTATTGGTTGTGTCAGCCTGAGAAACCGTTTAATGCAGGAGCGCCGGGCGCGTAAGACAGACCATAGTCCGTTTGGCGTCCTTGGACGCAGAGGCCGAGGCCGAGACTGAGAGGAGCAAGCAGCTCAGCAGTGCGATTTGTTTAAGGCCGTACATCATGAAGGCGCCGGATCAGACTGCAACGCACCACTCGTGTTGATAGGATCGGGGGTTATGGGTGTGATGCCGTCCAGACGAAAAGAACCACGATCGTAGGCCATTTGGTAATCATCCCTTGCATGCCCGAGGGCCAGGGCAAATAACAAGGGATACAAGCCCTTCCAGGCCCAAGTGAAGTAAAGAGGGATCGGAATGTGAAGCAACGAAGCCAATTGTCGATGGAGGGAGGAAAGTACAGTTTCAAAACGGGCCCGACTCGCCGATCCCCATCTTCCCCACACTCTCTCCTTCTCCCTTCCAAGCGCTGCCGACTCACACACGTCCCGTCCGAGCTGGATGCAGGCTTATCCAGCCTGCCGTCTCCACAATACGAGCATGTCACGGCCACAGCTCCAATCGCAACCGGCAGAGCCACGGGCCCGCATATACTCGCTCTGATTCTACCCATGGCCATGCGTTCCGACCTCCACTCGGCGCCGCCAGTTGGGGACACGATGGCTTCTCCCATGACCCGGAATGCCTTGTCTGGTAGGAAGCACTGCGGCGCATGCTTCTCACCATAGCACAGTCCGCTGCTCCCACACGCGCCACAAGTCCGGAGATACAGCACAACACCGCGGGGCAGGTGTTGCCGGGGAGGGGCCTAGATCGGACCCGACCAGCCATTTCCAGTCGCCGGGGGGTAGAATACTAGAAGAATTATGTGGATCAGGTGGCTCCTTGGGCGAGGGACTTTGACGCCGCAATACCACGCGCGACGATAAGGATTGATGGATTACTGATAATTCTGACGCAGGTCGACATGTTCGACTCGCAGTGTACGTTCCCTGTTCAAATCTCAGCTCTTGCGCGGATTTTTCCTGCGCTTCTGAATGTCGTTCTTGCCATATCTACTCAGAAGATGGAGCTGAAGGAGGCAATACAAGACTCGTATGACAGTCTGGTACTACACCATAAGGCAATTCGTCTGCTCAGACCCCTGCTCAGACCCCTGCTCCAAATGCGCGATCCCGAGGATGTGGGCTTGTGTGTTGCTCTGTTGCCTCGAGAAGATGTCTGCTCGGGCACAGAAATGGCGTCGCCACTTGGAAGGATGCAGCGCATTGTTCGACGCGTTTGGAATTCTCGGATTTAGCGGTGGGATACTGCGGGCAGTTTCTGGTGCTATGTACACATTGGTAGGAATTCCTATGCCGAGGAAGCATCTTGTATGTGGGTACATTGCTGACAGGGATCTAGATGTCTCTGGTGCGCTGATATCTGACGGGACACAGAGCACTCTCCTGCGCCCCAGCAAATAGATTGCGCCTGAACCCCACGAGGAACATGCGGCGAGGTTATTCAAAGCTGCACTGTCTCTGGATATGCATGCCGATTACGCTGTCTTATCTCTGTGCCAAGGCCTGCGAGCTGGTATCGGACCGCACACAGTTCTTGGAGCTCGGAGTGCAAGATGATTGCACCGGTGAGATCTATCAACACGCTGGATTCGGCTGGGGGAAGACCTGCAGCAATGGATTGGAGACCGACCTTCAGAGCTTCTTCCAGTATATACCACCTCGACCAAGCCATTCCCGCATATCTTGTTCCTGCATTGGGCGGCCATATCTTCGAATCGACTATACTACACAGCATGTATTCTTCTCTTATACGGGGTCTAAGGGCATCAAACTGTGACCCGCGCCTGCAGCTTCGCCGCTTTGGCATGCCAGGCGAATTTGCGGTATCTCAGTAGCGAACGCTCACCAGGGGTGTCAACCTCTCTGGATTGCGGGCTCTCTCTTCAGTCACGTCTCCAAGCATGCTATTATTATTGACATCATTCGGAAGTTCGAGGCGGAGACGGCGTGGGGTGCTTGCTGGTGAATCCACAATCTCGAAATGGCCTGGGGTTATCAAATTCTACGGCGCAATTCGACGTCTAGTCGGCATCAACCATCCACTGCGACGTAAAGTGGCGATGGCGTGCCCTCTAGTGGAATGCTTAGTGACAACGTGTCAAGTATGCCCCATTCCGCCTGAGGCTCCTGTGTAATGTCGCCGTCATCCCATCCCGTGACCTTTTGAATCCTCTTCAACCCGCACAAGATATGTTGCTGCTGAGTTTCGTGTGTCATGCGTCGGGCTGCTGTGAGTAATGATGCCAGGAGACATGGACCCCAACACTCGCGCCTATAATTGTTGAAGGAAATGCTGCAAATTCGCTGAGCGTGGCACGGGGCGGGGGGACATGTTTGCCGAATGGAAGTCTGCGATGCTTGCAGTACGCGGTTGACTTTGTAGTAGTAGTAGCAACATGGTTGTAAGGTATAGTTGTTGCCGAATACTCCGGCGCCGTTCGCAAAGAGAACCACACGGAAACATTGCTCCGGCCCGGCAACATGGTCATCGATGTCAAGTTCCGTCATCGGCTGGAGGCCTTGTGGTCGGTCCTGGTGCCACTGTCCAAGTTCATCCACGAGCTGCCTCCAGTACTGCGGGGGTGGATCCCCGGTATTCACAAACTCAATCGCCCGTACACAGAGCCAAAGAGGACAGTATGCGTAAAAAAACGATTCAAATGCATCAACCTCGACTTCTCCATCTACAGAGCATGGCGGTGATGCAGGCAGAATCACCTAGATATTAGTATCAGTGGCCAAAGTTGCGGCAATGTCTTGAATTGACGAGTCTTGTCAGCTGGATACAGGCCCTTTGGATAACGAAGCTTTTTCTGACATACCGAGGCTCACAAAGAACCAGTAGACCTCAGAGTTCAAGTCTCTGTCTATAGTCTGTGGACCGAGAGCTTCCAAAAGCTCGCTATCGGTCGCCCTTTGCTGTGCCTATACAGCAGCAGTTTCTGTGATGCAAGCCTTTGCCATTTCCAGCGCACGCAAAAGTGGAATGCTTGTAATATTTGGTGGCATATCTGGTGCTGCAGGCCCTCCAAGCGCCTGGCCAACACCGCGCGAGGAAACGGGATGTAGCGTCTTCCTCGAGGCCTCGGGTAGGGCGAGTGAGTACTGACCTCCACACCAGCTGCGGCACCATCGCCAATTGCGGTGGATGGGACAAAGTTCCGTCGAGCGGCCACAAGGGGATCTATATCTTGTGTTCCTGTGCTGGCTGGCTTGTGTCCGCATGTGGAGACTCATGGGTTTCTGCCAGAGGCGCTTCCTGTCCTTGCTCCAGAGGCAAAGGCCGTTCTTTCCATTCCTCCTGCTGATCATTGGGCTCCTTCTGAGGCTCTTCTGTGACGAACTAGGGCTGGGTCAGTGTGAACTATGCAGGTCCCGCCTGGTCTTGATACAGACCCGAATCACTTGATAGCCACGCGGCAGTGCGCGAATCTCGGATTTTTGCACGATATGAGCGTACTTCGTCAGAAAAGTCAAGTAAGGCCAATACTGGCATTGGAAGTTCCGATCGATGCAATTCCGGCACCGCGGCTTGTCCTGGTTTTGATCAGTCCAGGTGGGCATGCCTTTGATCGCAAAGAACACTTACACTTCCTCCTGCGAATGCGACAGCGCATGCTGCAGCCCATACGGCATCGTGTGAGCTGCCAGGCGTTCTGCTTGGCAGCGTCCGTCATTGCGAAGAGGACTGGGAAGAGTGAGTGCCGGACGAAACAGGAAGACCTACGCACCCATCACGTGGTGGGTCACATGGATTCACAGATCGCATTTGATGTAATCAAGTTCCTCTTGCATTCTTGGCCTATTTGATTCCTCTCTATCTTCGCGCCTTGGCTCGTTGTGCCACTAAGATCTGTCTACGTGGACGTTGTGGAATGACCCCGTCGTGTCCGCCACTCGTCAACGATTCCCGCATACACAGATGGCTCGTACACTCCCGTCAGTTCTCTCATAAATCCTCCGCCAAGGCGATGCGGATTCAGCCCCAGATCGCGCATGAGCATGTCGTTGTACTAGTCTCCATCGTTAGCCGATACGGTAGCTTCCAGCAGGCCAAAAATGATTGGGAACTGACATGGATCGCATCAACCTCTAGACCTGTGCCTGTCAACGAACCCAGTACGACATCTTCGGAAATGGTCCTGTCCATGGCCTCCCGGCCGAGCATTTCCAGACAAAGCGGCCCATATTGGTGAGAATGGGGGCTATCGGAAAATACATCAAACCCGCCAGTCAGGAATGCTGTGACCCACAGAGCTTGCACTTCGGCAACTACCGCGATGGTAGACGTGAGCACCACTCCCAATATTGCAAAGGAGCGGTCTCCTTCTGCAACCAAACTCGGAGCTACCATGCGTCGAAATAGACGATATGGCAAGATATCGTATCCACCAGCCCACGACGCTTTATGAACATCCTCCAGGGCGCATCCGGTTGCCGTCAAAGTCTGTCTCACTGTTGTCTCGGAGTGCTGATCGAGAATTTTCCAGTATTGCACATGGTCTTTAGTTGCGGAGTCCATGGGGATGTGAATCGTGTCTGGAGGGTCACTACTCTTGACCTCCATCGTTTGAGAGGATGTTTCATGCACTAAACCCGAGAGACCTAGAGTGAGACGAAAGCTCGGCGGTTCAAGCTTGATGGGAACGATAGGCTTATACCCAGTCGCATGAATGACCAAGTCAACGTCACGGATGATTACTCCATCATTGAGGGATATTAGAGCCCTTTCGCTTGTTTCCGTCACATTACCAGTAGTACTTCTTGCGATGGCGTTGATAGTGGCCCGGTATATCTTCACATGCGGCAACTTGATCGCGTCCCACAAGTCACGCTGGTTGGCGATGCCAATGCTAGAACCGCATGAGATGACACTGTGAGAAGTTAGCGGATTGACCTTGACTTCCCAGAGCCATCGTCCTACCTACCTCTTGTTGGGCCGAAGGAGTTGCAGCTTCGAATTCGCCCCATACTGTGCAAACCCCTCTAAGCCCCGATCTACTGACTTCCAGAACCAGCGCATCAGCCATCGACCGATGGGATTGCCATGAAACACTCTTGCCAACCACGAGCCTTCCATGTGTAGTCTACCCGATTGAAGACAGATTCGTTTCGGAATCTCGTAAGAGCACGGACTCAGATGGTGAAGAGATCTGGTGCTCGCTGCCTTGTCACTGGCGACAACCTCGCCATTGGGAAGTGCAGAAGTCGGTGGGACCATCCATGCTGGCCCGGTGCCTTTTTCTCTGATTATCCAGTGCACTTGAACCGGATTCTTGGGTGTCAACTTCAGGCGAAGCGCCGGGTCATTGTGATGGATTGTGGCGAAGAAATGGACCAGATCAAATGAAGACTTGGCGCCCCCGTAGATCGCGACCGAGCGCAAGTTTGTATTGCCCGACTCAAGTTGAGATTTTGGCTGTACCATTTCTTCCATGCCTGCAAGTGCCTCGTATCCCAGGTGTGTTCGAGCCCACCGTCCAAAATCCTTCGCGTGTATGACCGGGGCAGAGCTCCCCTCGGGCGGTTTATTCGACTCTGCGCTTGGAAGATTAGGCACGGAGGTCAAACCAGTTGCTAAAATTAGCTTGTCACAGACAAGTCTCATCCGGCGACTGGGATCTGCAGCAAGGCTGATGGTAAGATCCCACTCTTTGCTCTCGAGGCGGCGAATGCTGTCGACCTAACCAACAGTGGACAGTGAGACGCGAGTTTTAAACCATGGCAGACATACTTACTCTCCAGCCCAACCTGATATGCTTTCTCAGATCCCATTTCTTAGCCCACGCATGCAGGTAACGATTGATCTGCCATCCCGGGATGAACTGTTGTCTTTTGTCCTTCTCTTCGTCGGAGATGGTCTCCGCGAGGGACATGTCACTGAACTCATACAGCCCGTATGAATTCTGGCTGAGCAGGTTTGGATACAGGCGCTCCCCGGCCCAGGTTCCTCCTATGTCCGAGGCAGCATCGATCACCAGGAGGCTGCATCCAGAGGTGTCTGTGAGCTTGTTGCGGGGGCTGGTGAAACAGTTGGGGATGTTGTCTGGTTCACCGGTTGTGTTATCTGTTTTCCGTTGATTGTCATAGGCACCCGTGACCTGTAGATATGTTTTGGCTGTGATGAGGCCGTAGAGACCTGGGTATGTTAGACTAGGGTTGGTGTGGCCGTCAGAAATCGCTCACCTGCTCCCACAATCACCACTCGTTCCATGAGACGTGGTCGCTGAAGAGGCCGCAGAGTGACCGCAGAAAGCGTGAAAATGCAAACTGGGGTGTCCAAGTCGATCGTAGGATTCGTAGGATCAAGGCAGTCGAATGAGTCGAATTGGTCGGGGTGCGCGGCGCTGGTATTGTTCCCGTGGGGCGACAAACCAACAATGGGCGCCCCGTCAGCGAGATTCGATATACTACCTCTGCGCCCAATTTTTGGCAGAAATCCCTGCCTCCCCGGAATGCACTAGAAATATATGGAACTTAAAGTCAAAACATATAGAAATCGATCATAATCAAGTTGTACACCTGCCCCCCTATCTTGATAACCTCACATAGGCGAGCTGCTAATCGATTCCGATGCCTTTTTAACAACTTATGTAGCTGTGCCTTAGGTGTAATATTCTCTAGATTGCGTACTGAGGGAAAGGATCACGTCCGGGATTGGTCAAAAGACGGATCAAAGGGGCAGAGGGGGGGGGGGGGGTGGGGAGGTTTAGATATGATCATAGAAATAAGAGCACTGTAGAAAGGGACTACAGTGGATGGAACAACGAGAAGTAATCAGAAAAACGGAGGATAAAGATCGACCATATCAATTCCGATGATGCAGAAAAAAAGGAGGCTAAGCGGGCGGGAACTAATCTGTTGGAATAAGTGTGTGGAGACTCGTATCAATATGTAGTTTATCCTTTTCTTGTATGTTATGATTAGTTAAGCGTACGCCCCTACTCAGACTTCTCCTTGATTCCAATTGGTCGGATCCCCTGTCCTGACATAATCTCCCGCCTGAGTAGTCACGTGCTCCAGGCTCGCTTTCCGCCTGGCAGTACTGTGGCGGCTGGAAAGTGGATGGTGGATTATTAATACGATTAGGGAGCCTCAGGTAGAAAGGCGGTGAGAGGGGGTCACAAGGACCCAGGGGTGGCTTACCCCACTTAGCTTTAGCATCCATCCTGATTCGCAGCCTTCAATTTGAATTCTATGAGTTCCAACTCCTTCTTTGTGTGTTTTGTCTTCTACTAGGGCCTGAGTGGTCCTGGTCTTCTGTTATTCATTTTCCTTTTCTTTACCATTAGCGGTCTTCAGTACCTACATGTCTTCCTACATCATATTCTACACGGTTTCAATCGTATTCAATTATAGCCTAAGTGCTAAAAGGTTTGGGGGCATACCCTGCGGTGAAAGCCTCTGGTCACTCCAAATTTCATAGTTGGTTGATGATCTATAACTCTGCTGCCTATCTGATATCTGATGCTATACTGATTGACAGTAAAAATGGCCAATACCATGACCACCATCCGTTCGTCCGGTCCTGCGCAAGCTCCCTCCCCCGGCACTGCCGAAGCTCCCACCACGCTGCTGATTCTTTCCTTACCTCTGATTCTCTTCCTACTTCTGATTCGATTCCTACTTCTTATCCCCCCCTCAACAGAGCCCAATGGCCCCGGCAGAACCGCCGACCTGGCCAGCGTGCTGGCCGAGATTTTACAATCGGTTGGCTGGACGGAGATGGTCCTCCTCTTGGGCCTGGGAATACTGGGTAGCCTAGTCTACCGTAGTACGCATGGGATACTGCGTACCCACCTCCGCCAATATAACCGGCGGATCAATACGTAAGTTCGGTGTGATAGCTACTATCCCCAGTCTAGTTGGCTCTCACTGCCTTTGGATGAGTGGGTCCTGTGTCGGATACGATCTGCTCAGTGATACACAGTCATGTAGCCCTCGTTTATGGGCGTTAGGAGTGAAAGACACAGTAAGCTGACAAAAGGCACAGTCCATCTTTACGACCACGGCCCGATATAAATGCGGAATCCGGTCCTGCTGGGGCCTGCTCCCCCTCCTCCGCCTCCTCCCTCTCCTCCGCCTCCTCCGTCTCCTGAAAAAAAAAAAAAAAAAAAGCGTCTTTGTTAAAGTGAGAAGAAGGTGAGTAAACAGTGAATACATCCATGGATGAGAGAGCAATGACATTTGATCATGTATTACCCTCATAAATTGATGAAATGAGTCTGATGATTCTGGTACCTGCTTCCTGTTGATTTATGGAAAGGATTGAAGGCAAGCTGACAGTAATCCGGTCCTAGGTGTCCGATTGCAGAGCATGGAGAGCGGTTTATTTTTATCTTTGTTGAGTGAAGTTCACGGGGCTCCTATAGAAGGGGTTAATCGCCTGTATATTATTACTTTGTGACGGAGAAAGGCACATGGAGTGGGTGAAAAGAGTCGCAGTTGTCTATCTAAAAGAGATGAAGGAAAAGGAAGAGAGAGCGCGCGCAAGCTATCTACATGGCAGGGGCGACGGTCTGCAAACCCCAGGCAGCCGCTATCACCTTGTATGAATATTACAAGAAAGCTTCCCTTTCTATCTTATTCCCAGTATCTATGATTAAATGTATACTCCGTTTAGACTAATCTATGCAGGAGCCAGTGGAGAACGGGGGTCATTTTACCCTGTATCTCAGGTCCGCCAGCCAGTATAGGATGGTGTATCTGCTAGCAAGGTCACACTGTAGTTTAGTAGGGATTCTCTAAAGCATAGAATCTATATAGTTCTTCTCTTCTCCTAATTCGACCATACACGTTGATTTGGCTCGGTCGCGACAAAACCTTCTGCCCACTCCAGGGCTGACATCATGATTAGCCGCTCACCCCAGATTCACTAACTAGTTATAGTTAAATGATTAGCACCACGGCCCTTCTCTCTTTCTATCCCTTCATACACAACCCCAGCTACGCCGATTTATCGATCACCCCCAAGCTACTTTACCATTCATCTTCCTAATGTTCTTATTTTGCACCCCGACAAAAGAAAAAGGTCACACTCAGTCTACGCCAAAATTACCAAATTTACGTGGTGAGATGTCACCAGAGGAGAGTGCTGTCGAGAGGAATCATGACTTCAAAACACTCCAGCGATTTCGATTGCATTACTGGGAGGACGACCGCTACGAGACACCTGATATTACAGTCTCTGCTGCATTTCTACGTAGAGAAGAATCTCTCAGAAAGATATGTCAAACAGAGATCGCCTTGAGGAACAAGCCTGAAACCCCATCGACGATTCAGATATTGAAAAAGTTGAATCACGATTCCTGGTTTCTGCAGCGTGAATGGTGGTATCTACAAAGCGAGATTACAGGCAGTCCTTCCGTCATCGAAAGAGGGTTTAAGCAATGGAGGTCTGATCCGCAATGGTATATGCATCATGTACTTGTTGAAGATTGTATTAACCGAGGGGGTTGTTGTGGCCGTAGCTGTGGGTGCTGCGTGAGCTACGGGCGTGAGACAACCTCTGTTGGTAAACTTGGGATTGGGCACTGTACTGTTGAATGTGGGTGCTGTTATGATGCTCGAGGGTTTGAACTGACACCGGAGGAGAAGAAAGACTTTGAAAGACGATTTGGATTCCTTGATATGGATGAAGACGGTGAAGCTGTAGACTATGTCTACCAACACCGTATTTATATTGCTTCTATATGGGGCCTCTCGAGGAACGCTTCGAGTACTGATTACCAATGGGCCTTTGAAAAGAGTGCATCGGCCCCGATCTTCCAGTCTCGACTGATCGAAGACGAGGGAGCAAACACCGGAGGATCGAGCACTATAGGTGACACCAAAGTGTTACTCGGAGATGACCCCGGAGAAGAAAGTGACTGGACCATCATAGGGGACTAGGTCCACTTGATCAGTCCCCTTGCTTTTTGCTATCCAACGTGCGCTGTGAGGTTTCCTTTGGTTCATTATGTTTTCCGGTGTTGATGAGAATTAGTGCCGATGGATTGGATACGAGTTGCCAAAAACAGATTTTGTTTCCTAGCTCAAATTGCTCCTTTTTGGTCTTGTATCTTTAAAAGGCGCACAGTCGGCGATATATACCCAAGGAGGTCGCCATTGTAAGCTATGTGCTGGCAGGCAGAGGCAGAGTTGCTCATTTTCAACGCACTTGCCTTCAATTCGCTAATGATAACAGCCAGAAGTATACGGGAGTCTTCACATCTCCACTTCGCAGGGCGTGCTTAATCCGACAATCACAAGCGCTTGCGGTCGGATCTACCGAGAGGAGGGAACAGCGCATATTATTTATCGGATGGCACTCCCTGGGTGACTCGTATGCCATAGAATTGTCACTTTCCGGTTGGCAATTTGTGTCTATTATCAAGTAAATTTAACAGGTTAAACGCTAGTACGAAGCAATTCAAAAAAAAAAGCAAAACACGAACAGAAACGCCACCTATGCAACAGACAATAGGATACTCGTATCCACGAAAATCCCGTACTCAAACCCCATAGAATTGTGCTGTACGGGAATTTCGTTCGTCCTCGTGGTCGTTGACAGGCGTAAGAGGCACATTCTCAGATTCGACGGAGCTGATCGAGTCCAGCTTCTTCCGGTTTTTCTTCTCCATCTTCTTGGCCATTTTCCGCTCCTTCTTCTCCGCACGACTGAGCTTCTCAAACTTGGCATCTGGTCCCTGCAGGTTGCGACCCGGATAAACGATGTTGAGTGCCACCAGCGCCACGAACATGGGCACCGCATCGAAGACGTACTCGAACCATTCGTGCGTCAGGACGGGGTTGTTGGCGTTCGTTCCTTGTCCGTACTGCGCGATGCGGAAGATGATTCGGATCTGTGGGAAATGGTTTAGCGACAGCCTGGGGTTTGTGGTAGTCGTATGGAGTGGTATAGGCTCGACTTACCGTGATCAAAGTCAGGGTGAAGTAAAGGATGTAGAACATCCAGCGCCACGGGAATGGGCCCTGGTAGAGCTTCTCGATGCCGCGTCCATTGCATCGCTCCATTTGGATCAGTTTCCGATGGAGGTGGACGGCCAGCGCGGTAAAGCCCAGGATGAAGAATTCTTGTAGTCCGATTCCGCCCATATAGATGTGTAGTCCGTCCGTCACGATGCTGCTGGGTCCGTCTGTGTTGGATGTCATCGTTGCTCCGGCCAATTGAACAATGAAAGCAAAAATGTCGAGGCAGACAAAGATGACTCCAAACCGGCGTGCGGAAATCCCGACTAGTCTCTTGTCTGGGAGGTAGAAGTTGATCATGCGGCCGAGGGTCATGTAGAGGAAGGCATTGATCCCTGGTGAAAAAACTGTTAGTGTTTGGAGACATCTCACTTCTGATCCGATAAGATTATTTCTCACAGACGGGGGCTAGAAGAAAGAAGATGGTGTAGAATGTGTCATAATTCGCGTTGTTTTGGTGGAGCGTCTGTAGGGTGCGGAAGATGAAGGCAATGAGTTCCCACAGCGCACCCATGGTGATCACCCAAGCATATCCCTGTAAGGCCGGTTGGTGAGTGAATCCTGGGTATACATAAATTAGTGTTTAGGGGAGACCTACCTTCTTATAAACAATGGCTTGTCCAATGTGAACCCCAGTGGTTAGACCGTAAAGAACGCAGAAGAGGACGGCCGCAGCAAAGGATGGGACGTAATAGAGAATGGCATCGCACGACTCCGGGGGCAGGTAGCCATTCTTGCCAGGCGCCACATTGACACATGTCGCGGACGCTGTTGATGAGGCTGTTGTAGTCGCTGATGCCATCGTCGTGGTAGCCGCCATGATGGACAGGTGCAGAGGTAACGGAAGAAATGGGTATTCGGATGGATGCCTATGAATGAGAATCGGGATATTCGACTCTCATCGCAGTTTATATAGTTGTCAGATCCATCATCTACAATCTCTGGTTGAGCTGTTCTAAGATAGCATCATCAGCCTCCTATGGGGCGAAGCCACTTAGGCATCACGTTAAATCGGGGTTTGGCCCCTGTCAGCAACCATTTGGGTCTACCTTAAACGAGCGGCCCAATGAGAGCCATGCGGGCTGGTGGGCGGTGCGCCCACCTGGATTATAGTTGAACGTCTCGCACTATAGAAGTTCTGCGCGCCCAGCTAAAAGTTGCGAGCATCCCACTAAAAGTTCCGCGTATCCAGCTAAAACGGATTATCCTTCTGAGAACATGTCTAATTTCCACTGCTGCGCATGGGTCCAGATTCGATGTTGTCTGCCCTTTGTATAGTATCCATAACTACCTAAATATTAGGGCTTTATCACCCCGGCCGACCGAGTCCAGGACCCTGTATATCTACAAGGACATAAGGGACTGCTATACCAAAACAAGGAACTCTCTGAATTCTTGGTTATTGTGCACACAGAAACAGAGAAACAAATCCAATTACGGAATCCAAAGAGTGCATCGCGCAGAGTTTTTTTAGGCACCAAAGCATAGAGGTATAGAGATTGGACTCGATAGTAATTAGATTAAGATATTCAACGCACTGAGGATACCGCAACTTTTAGCCAGCGCAGCTGTGACCCGCGGAAGGATAAACCGTTTAGCTGCAACTTTTGGTGGGATACGTGCAGCTGAGTGCACCCAATGGATATGTAATTCCGTGACTAAGCCCTAGTCCGGCCGATTCTATTGGTTTGTTCGTCTAGCCCTGACACTCCAAACTCTTTTTCTATCCATGCCAGTCTACGCCCCCAACGTGGGGGCTCAATTTCCCGAGTGCTGGGTGGGTTAGATCTGATATGGCTAAGATCATCATCGTCTTGATCTCGCTCAGCCCGGTGGCTATTTTCAGTTCGCTCCTAGCCCGAGGGTCGCGATACAAGGCTTGTCTTCTGCGCGGCATCGTTGCGAGATCTAGATTATTTGCATCAGCCATCGCCTATCGCTGCATGTGAAGACTAATCGCCAAGGAGTACCCAGGCGGTATAATCCGATGATCACATCCAGTCCATAGTTTCGACATCAAAGTAAATTTGAGCTTGTATGAGTTTTGTCATCTCTGTAAGCTCTACAATGTCCCGAGGTTGTCCTCTGTGGTCTTGAATATACGGTCTGCGATAAGTGCCGACCGCATTAGCCACTAGTATGCGCCTAGGCGCCTTGGAAAAGCGATAGTCGAGTTTGGAAGACCTACCTCCCTGAACACTTGGTTCCATAGCGTATTTTTTAACAGGCCTGCCTAGGTAGGAAATGTGGATTCCTGCGTCTGATCCTTGCCTGAATCATCCGGCGTCTACTACCTGTGCATCCAAATTCTTAAAGAAAATCCTGCCCTTTTAGGATGCCCTAGGAATATATGAAATTTACACAGCCAAAACATACAGAAATCGATTATAATCACTATATATAACCCACCTACTCCCTGCCAGCTGCTCGCTGTCAAAGTATATCTTTAAATTACCAGTTTACGCGCAAATTTTGGAACCTCCTATATCTGTTAATAGTCTCCAGTAGGCGACCTCAGTTAGTAGGTATACTTTTTACCGGCTAACTTGGTGTTAGGACTAGGGCACTGGCCCCCCCTAGTCTAACGTTGTGCGCTACTTATATCGGTCCCGGGCATGCTAGAATATAGCGTTCTAGCATATTTGGTCTTTTGGCTTGTTTGGTTAGTGTGCCCGGGCACGTGCCGTAACACTTAGCGAATCTCTACTGATCGATTCCTGTACCTTTTTAATAATATCTTATAGCTATGCCTCCTATGTTATATGCTCTAGATCGTGTACCTACATATATTCCTATATGAGATTCTACACGGTTTCAACCGGGTTCAATTCTAGCCTAAGTTATAATAGGTTTAGTAGTATGTACGCGCTAAGCTCACTAAAATAGCCCCTCTGAAAATTTGTTGTAGACGTAGTATTCTTTCCTTTCAGTCTTCCAATCTGATGTTTACGAACCATTCCGTCCAGCTTAAATATCCTCGACTACTGCATGCTTTGTTGAATTTATAGAGTGTGTTTAGGAAAAACGACATCCCAATGGGAAAGCATAGAAAAAAGTGTTGTCGGATCTGGCACAGCACACATAGAGCGAGAATTCCTCGCAGCCTCGTGTCTCTGATCATCCTTAAGTTAACTCGGTCAGTCTTGATCCACTTTCTCCTGCCCAAACTTCTGCTCCATCGTCATCTTCCCGCCCTGGTTTAAGAGCATCGGTCATTCCCATGTGGATCACTGATCTAGAGTGCATCCGCGATTGGCAGAATCCCTAATTGACCAAAACTCATCCACCATGAAGCCCCCGGGGCGATCGAATGGTAGGGGCCGCGCGAGTCATGAATTGGCGAAGCGAGCCCCGTCATCGTTTCATAAGTGAAAGCCACGGTCGCGGGTCAACCATGCTCTCCTTCCCCCCGATCGGCCATGGCCCTATCCCTACTGCTCGCGCTGGTGGTGGGTTCGGTGGCTCGTCCGCCAGCGGGCATCAACAACATCCGAAATGTCGTCGTGCTCGTGCAGGAAAACCTATCGTTCGACCACTTTGCAGGGGGTCTGACGTACAACAGTTCTATTGACGGGCTCGTGAATTCCAACTTCTGCAATCCGACCAATGTGTCGCAGCCATACCCGCAGCAGGTCTGCGCCCGAAGTGTTGCCCAGAATATCGCATCGGAGGACCCCAACCACAGCATTTGTGGGGGGAATATGCAGATTTTTGGCACCTATCATCCCTTGATCACCTCGCTCGCTTCGATGCAAGGCTTTGTTACGGAGCAGCGGGCGTCCTATGTGAAGCATAACCGGACGCGCGCCGCCGAGGTGATCGACTACTTCACGCCGGACCACATCCCAGTCTTCAATGCCCTCGCGGAGAACTTTGTGCTCTTTGACCGGTGGTTTGCTGCCGTTCCAGGCCCGACGAACCCCAACCGGGCGTACTTGACCTCGGGGACTTCCTATGGCCGTGGTAAGAACGACGAGACATTCAATATATCAAGTCTGCCGCAGAGGTCGGTCTTCGAGCAGCTCACAGACAAGGGCATCACCTGGAAGAACTACGAAAACTCATCCTATTCTGACCCACCATTCCTGCCAGACGCGCTCTTCTACCGTTGGGCTGGGACATCCGCCGCTGCCCAGGCCAACGTGGTGCCCATCGATCGATTCTACGAAGACGCCCGGAATGGAAACCTCCCCCAGTTCAGTTGATCAACCCCGAATGCTGCAACTACATGTCCATGCACCCGCCCTCCCCGATCAACATGGGTGAGAACTTCATCAAGGGCATCTACGAGGCCCTGCGGCACTCGCCGCAGTGGAACGAGACCCTATTCATCCTCACCTTCGATGAGCACGGGGGTTTGCGGACCACGTCGCGCCCCCGATAGACGTCCCCGCCGGAGACGATCTGACATACACCGAGACCGCTCGCGACGGACAAGAATACACATTCCACTTCGACCGCTTGGGGGTTCGTGTCCCCACGGCTCTAGCTTCACCGTGGCTCGGCAAGGGGCTAGTCCAGAACAAGCCCGCTGACGGCGACGCGGATTTCACGCACACCTCCATCCTCAAATTCGTGTCCGAGCTCTGGGGACTGGACCATTTCTCACCACGCGTGGACTGGTCACCTTCTTTTGCCGGGTTGTTTACTACCCACTTCCGGGATGACACGCCGGAAACACTACCAGACCCGGCGGACTTTTAGGGCTTCACGACCGTTGTATTATAATAGGGTTGCCAGTGTACATACATGCGTAGGCGGGGTATTTAACAAAAGAACTCTTGCAACGAATTTTAGGGACGCCCAATTTCCGAACCTCATTTTCGGCCAAAGCCAAGCAGCTTCCAGCCCCGGCCTTTGACGGACTTGGGCCGGTGCGTGATCGCCGAGCCCTGCGTGTTGACGCGGTCAATGTCGTAGGGGTTCGCCCCGTACGTTGTATCCACGCGCTCCAGGGACGTGCGCGAGGAGCCGGACTCGTCCACAGCGTCGAGGGGCTCGGTCTCCCTCCGCTGGTCGGCGACGGCCTCGGCTTGCTTTTCGCTGACTTGGTGGTGCTGGGCCTTTTGGTTGAGTGCGCGCATGAAGTCGTCTGCTTCGGCGGCGTACTTGCACTTGCGGCGGATGGCGGGTCCGTAGCGGTAGAAGATGAAGGGGAAGGGGACACATGCTAGAGAAAGGAATGCCGGGATGCATGATGCCCAATGAATGCCGAGGTTATTATACATGTAGGTGGTAAAGAGTGGAAAGCCGGCGCCAAAGCAGGAGCGAATGATCGAGTTGGCGGCCAGCACAGATGCGGCGTAGATCGTGTAGGAGTCGATGAGGTAGTTCATGATTCCCAGGAAGACGAGGACCATGCCGAAACCGAACGGCGCGGTGGCGAGGACGCAGACAATCCACGGGATCGACGTGTAGTTGGTCCACGCGAACCAGAACAAGCCAATGGGAACCGCGATGCCGCCCAGCATGGTCGGTGGAAGACGCGCTTCGGGTGGTGCGAACCCGTTATGCTGCTTATGGATGCGTACGTAGCGCTTGTTGTCGTACATATTGAGGCAGACAGCTATCATCATGCCAATCATGACCGCGATGAAAGGCAAGCTGCCGATTCCCTCGCTCCAACCGCGGATTTCCTGGAAAACGATCGGGAACGCGTCAAACAGCATATATAGCGTTCCGTAGACAATCGCCATATAGAGCGATAACAGGAGAACAATCGGCTCTGCAAATAGCAGGATCCAAGGTCGGCTCATGGCAGCACCGAACGCGTCACGCACCGAGACCTTTCCACGCTCAATCTCCAACTTGCTGCGGTATACATGTCCGGTGATTGATGAGAGGCGCTCTGCCCTCTTCCGCAATAGAACGGGGGCGTAGGTCTCGGGCACAATGAGTCCTTGCACGATCCAGAGCAGGCCGGTAAAGATGGCGAGGAACCCCTGCACCCATCGCCAGCCAGCGTTCTCGCCGAGAAAGCCGCCGATGACGGGTCCCAGCGAGGGACCTAGGAACGGAGCACCGGCAAAGAGACTAGTAGCCAGACCACGCTGTTCGGCCGGGAAAATGTCGGCAATCACTCCACCCGCGTTCGTAAAGGGAGACGAGCCGAACGACCCGGCGAAGAATCGAAGGATGATCAAAGTCCACGCGTTCTGAGAGCCCGCAGCACCGGCACAGAGGACTGAGAGCGCAAAAAACGAGACCAGGAAGACAATCTGGCGTCCGATGAGCTCACTAAGAGGTGCCCAGAGCAGCGGACCGACGGCGAATCCGAGAACGAAGAGCGATACACCCAGCGTTGCTACTTCCTCGCCGATATGGAGATCTGTGAGCACTTCGGAGATGCCACCCGCGTAGGCAGAAGAAGCAAGCGAGATTCCTAAGGTCGCAAACGCCGAAATGATGGTGAACGTCCATTTCAGATGAGGTGCGAACAGCATGGGATTCCGCGGGTCATTGGGGAGCCATGCGACCACATAAGGGTCATCTTCCGTGCCGGAACCTGTATATGGGTGCTCAATGATCTCGGGCGTGACGACCCCTTGGTCTGTGAGAATCCGCCAGTAGGGGATATGTCGCGAGGTCGACGCCTCTGGAGTGTCTCCTGCCATCGTGGGTGGGATGATGGAAGTGATGGTCCAGTCTGCCCTGAGTATCCCTCCAAGATCTAGCAGCGCATCAGAAGAGGGAAGCAGAGGATGGCCGGGGGGAAAGGGGGCAAAGGGGGCGATGGTACTTTGTTCTCACCCCCAACGCATCGCAAAATCACTGTCGGGGCAGGAAGTCACGCCTCATCTTAGACTGCATTAGCTGGGCAGAGATAGAGAATTAAGCATGCTCATTGCACGGGCGCGCGGGAGTTGGTCCACTTGGTGGACCGGGCGCAGCCGCCTTGTGTGCCATTCGGCAGTAACCTTCGGCAAGCCGACCGCATTCATGCAGGAACGCGGCCGCGAGCCTCGGTCCTGGCAATCCTGGTAGTATCAAGATGTATACTTATTATCGGGATTCACTCTTTGCCGACTTCTGTCAACTACATTAGTATCTCCACCGGCCATCCTTGCCCTCATTGATCAGGTTTTTTTATGGGTCGATACTGGGTTCAGAGTTATTCATGCGTGCCCGGGTAGCTTTACTGTCCACAGGCCAAATAAAACTTAAAGGAGAAAATGATGTTAGCAATCAACTGCAAAACTGTCTAGTAGCAATGAGATTGTTCGGGGATCCCGTGAAGCCAAAGGACCTGTATGCTGACGACCATCTAAGATTTATGCTCGGCAGAGATCGGACATGTCCATTTATATATACCAAGTCATAAACGTACGTGGGTATGGGGAAAGATTGTTTCCCATAGCAGTTTCTTCGAAATGAATTATGTCCGCTGTGCCAATTATCGGCGAGACACCACCAAGATATATACACAGTTGAGGCTTTGGCTCGCCTCGCCTCGCCCAGGTAATTACCACTGCGCCTCATGCAGCTCAAACCCCGGGAATTTTTACATATGACACCCAGAAACAGATCCGCATGTAGTGACCATGAAACACCGAAGCCACTAATCAGCCTTACGACATAATCCCCGACCCTAATTGATTGCGTCGAGGTAAATGCCTTAGCTAATTAACTACCTACTTACCATCCATCCCCAAAGCGCCCAGGTGAGAAATGTAGTTAACATTGGACAACTAACTTTCTTGATGACGAACAACCCGAATGACCTCTTCAACTCAACCTTCGTTGATAGGCCGTCGCATGAAGCCGATGACCAAAGTGAAACTCTAACAGCTTGAAGTGTGGAGAAATTTGTATCCCCTCCGCCCGAGGAATGCTAGGGAGTCCTGGAGTTGGCCACCACCTTGCTGTGGACTTTGAAATATCCTGTATGGCGATCAGATCGAGAATTTGATCCCTAGATGATGCGTTGGAACCAATATTAGTGAAGGCGGGTTCGGGATTATTGACCGAGATAAGACTGTATCAAGTGAACGAAACGATGTCTCCACTACAGGATGGAAGCTTAGCGTCAAACTGTTGCAAGTGAAGGCATGGACTTTGTATGCTCAACTTTATCCCTTGTGCGCTATCTTCCTCCAATGAGGTTTTGTCTCATCGACAGCCAAGTCGCCGAACACTTGACACTACCCGGGCAGTGATGATCGTCTCTTGTACATTCCATTTCCACTTCCAATAGCCCGAAGAATGCTCGAACCCGCCACTCATTGGTTGTGTCAGAACCATCCGTTAGCTCCAAATTGGAGGAAAGCAAGAAACTTGCTAGAATCAAAGCGACGCAGGAGAGCCCGGCACTGGGTACATTTCGCGGAGAGCATGCTTGATCTTGAACTTGATGGATGCCCCCTATTGAATCTCGGAAATGATGAAACTCATATGATCCAATGAATCTACTCTATATCTCTCCCAGGGTGATCTACAGTAGGGGATTTAGTGTCACATACCTTCTCGGGGACTCAGGGCCGCGCGGATACCAAATATGTGGTCCCTCAATAGCCGTAGTGGTGGGACCAACGGATAGTCATCTTGTTGTACAGCGCTTGTTTCGTCATATTCTAAGCTCCAGCAAGCTTAATTTAAACTCCCTTGTAATCCCTAGCTTGCTTTGATAGCCCATATAACCGTAGATATCCTCCGAGGGGTTCCCCGTCTCGCTCTGAAAAAAGCGAAGCCCCGATTTTCAACATGACCTCCTACCAAGACGACCGGATGGCAACTTTGAGCTGGAGTCTATCAGATTCCAAGGATTCTACGCCCAGCTTTTCCACCCGCAGCTTTGAAAAAGAGTCATTTGGTTCAAGTCGGGAATCCGTGGTTGGGATCATAGACGAGGAGAAGTTACCTCCTATGGATGGAGGTCTGCACGCCTGGTTATTCTTGCTAGCTTCTGCAATGCTGGAAGCACTTGTCTGGGGTGAGTACGTGGGGCAGAGATTGACGTGTGAAAAGGCGGGCTCTAATAAGAAACAGGATATGCCTTTGCATATGGAATATTCCAGGACTACTACAGTGCGCATGAACCCTTTAAGGGCTCTGGAAACATTGCTGTGATCGGAACTTGTGCGATGGTATGTACAGATTGCAGCCAGGACATGCTCTAAACTAAGATGGATAGGGTCTCGCGTACATGATCGCCCCATTGGCCATCGTCATGATGATTTTGGTGCCGCGTATCGCTCGTTGGGTTTCGACAATTGGAGTGGTGATAATGTGTCTCTCCCTGGCACTTAGTTCTTTTGCATCTAATGTGACGCATCTCATCTTGTCTCAGGGCATCGGGTTTGGGATCGGTGGGTGTCTGGCATATACGCCGTCCATTCTCTATATGTCGGAATGGTTCGACAAGCGCAAAGGATTGGCTTTTGGCATCGTCTGGGTAAGAACCCGGGTTGTCACATATTTGGATGAAACTTGCTGATTTATGCTGGCAGGCCGGCTCGGGACTTTCTGGAGTCATATTCCCCCTGGTACTCGAGTGGTTACTGGAACAATATGGAATCGAAACCACCCTTCGCGTATCTGGAGTCGCCTTGTTCATTCTCGCCGCTCCCTTCCTCTACTTCCACAGACCGCGTCTTCCGCCATCGACAGCGGTTAATCACCACCGCCTCAACTTCCACTTCCTATACAACAAGGTGTACATGATTTACCAGATTGGCAACACCGTCGAGGCACTGGGCTTCTTCCTACCGACGCTATACCTGCCCAGTTTCGCACGCAGCCTCGGTGCCAGCGAGTTTGTATCGTCGCTCACCGTGACCCTAGTCAACCTGGCCTCAGTCTTCAGCTGCGTCTTTGTGGGCTTCCTCACCGACCGATACCATGTCACAACCTGTCTCCTCATCTCGACCGTCGGCACTGTTCTATCGGTCTTCTTTATTTGGGGGTTTGCCACCTCCATCCCAACTCTGTTTGTCTTCTGTGTTGCGTACGGCCTGCTGGCAGGCGGTTTCTCATCCACATGGTCGGGCATCTCACAGGAGGTTCAGCGCGCCAATCCAGAAGCCGATGCAACCGTCATATTCCCCTTCATGGAGACAGGCCGGGGAATCGGCAACGTTGTCAGTGGGCCGCTCAGCGAGGTGCTTCTCAAAGCAGATCATGGATTGGGCGGCGCGCGCGGAGCGTATGGCAGCGGCTACGGGTCGCTCGTGCTTTGTACAGGCATGACTGCGCTTGTGGGTGGAGTTTCCGTCGTCGCACGGTATTTCCGATGGGTGTAAGGCAGCGCTGGGCTTTAGTATTGCGGCTCTTGAAGTGCCGATACCATCCATACTGCCCCTAATGCTTGATTTGTCGGAAAAAAGACCAATACCAAGTGCCAGTTTTGCTCGACCGGTGATCCGAAAGTGAGTTTGGAGGAATGGTGTAATATGCATGTCAGAACATAAATCTGGAGTCGCGACCCGAGATTCTCAAACCTTGCTCCATATCTGATAATATTGTACATTCACTCAATATCCAGTTGCATTCCAGTCGTCATTGAACATTTTTATTTCGTCGCCCAGCCCCAAACCCGCCAGTACCATGGCTTGGGATCTTCAGCCTCCTTTTGGAAAGGGGAGCGACCAGTATCGATATCCGCCTCGGCGGCACGAACGAAAGGCGCACCTGTCAGCACCTTGTGCCCCAAGTATAGGACTGCCCACACAATGGGGCAGATATAGGCGACAAAGAAGTCCGACACGTCGAATGAAGGGATGAATGAGGTGAAACCCTGTGTCAGGGCAATCAAGATATTGAAGAACAGGCCATACCAGGCCAGGTAGGGCTGAAGGATGGCCTTGTAAGGAAGGGTATCACGGGAGATACCCTGCGCAGTCAACGCGCGCATGAAGGCGATATGGCAGGCATTGATCGATGCCCAAGTAACAAAACCAGCCACACTTGACAGATTCACCAGCCAGTTGAACACAGTGCCGGCATCTTCGGAGACGTTCATAAATCCCAAAAGGCCAAATGCTGCCGTAAAGGCGACACTGATATATGGGACGCCCTTGTCCGTGACCCGGGCAAAGAACTTCGGGGCAAAGCCCTCGTGTGCCAATCCAGTCAAAACTCGACTGCCACTATAAACATTGGAGTTGGCTGCTGACAGCACTACCGTTAAAAGGACAGCGTTGATAAGACTTGGGAGAACTCGAATCCCCGCAAGATCAGCTGCAATGACCATAGGCGAAGAAGAGGCGTTGGTGTTGTCAGTGGTGAGCCGGCCGTTGTTATAGGGAACGACCAACCCAATGAAGAAGATAGTCAGAACAAAGAACAGCAGAATTCGGACAAAGGTCTTGCGAATCGCAGATGGCACCGTCTTGTGGGGGTTCTCGGTTTCTCCAGCTGCGATACCTACAAGCTCGGTCCCTTGGTATGAGAAACCTGCCTGGATCAGAACCGCCCAGAATCCGACAAACTTGCCAACAGACGGAGGATCATCAATAAGATGGGTGGCGAAGGCTCCCGGATTATGCCAGAACTTGAAGCCGAGGTAGCCTTGCTTTCCGACGCCGGCGTCAACGCAGATCGCGAAGATCATAAATCCAATGACGGTGACCACCTTAATAGTCGAGAACCAAAATTCTAACTCGCCGTAGAAGCCGACGGGAAGAAAGTTCAACGCGGTAATAAGAACCCAAAACACGCCGATGAATATGGCAATATTCAGACTTGGGTCCCAGTACTGAATGATTGTTCCCGTCGCCGTCAATTCCACGGCAAAGGTCGAGGCCCAATTGAACCAGTAAATCCAGCCCATCGAGAATCCGAGACTAGGGTCAATCAAGCGCGCTGCATAGGACGTGAAAGCACCGGGGATCGGGATGTAGGTTGCGACCTCGCCGAGAGACGTCATGACAGAAAACACAATCGAGCCCACGAAGGCGTAGGCGATCAAGGCACCCGCTGGGCCAGAATAGGCGATAGCAGTGCCACTCGAAATGAAAAGGCCTGTACCAATAGTTCCCCCTAGACACAACCGTCAGCACGGATGCGGTGACGTAGTAGACGATATATCAAAGGTCACGAACCAATTGCAATCATCTGCAAGTGTCGGCTTTTCAAACGGCGCTTGAGCTGTCCAGGAAGCGCTTGAGGCTCATATTTCTCTGCATCATTCTCCTTGATATCTTGCGTGATCTCTTTGGAGTCTGCGGACACAGCGACTCCAGATCTCTTGCGCGCGACAAGCGCAGCGGGAGCGAGGTTCTCGAAAGACATACTGCACGACGGGGGCGCGTACTTGGAGATGCAGCACCTCTAAGTGACGAGGCCGATTTTCCTAGCTCTCCTTGGGGCGATTAAGAAAATCCACGAAGTTCACTTGGAGGAACCAGAATTTTCGTGACTTTTACATCTTGCGCGGGTTTCCGTTTTCGCCTGCTCGGTGGGGCTCCGGCGAAGGCACTCGCGATCCACTCTTCTGCTCCCGAATGAAGGATGCTTGTGTCCGATTGGTTGGGAGGATGTAATGCAGGTGCCACGCGGAGTCGAATTACGAATTTTCTTATATTCTTAGGTAACGGCGTCCGCAAGGGAAAGACAACACGACCATAGCTGGTATACTCATACATAGAAGGGGAACGTCAAGAGTCTTTTGGTTGTGATGTGGCGAGCTCAACGCGTTTCACTCTGAGGTATAGAGATTGCGTCAACTATTATAGTTCACCATGAGTAGTGAAGAACAACATCGAGGCAAGCTCAGTGCAGGGGCAGGTGTACCTCGGATCTTAAGCTCCGGCACCTCGTGTTTACCTCGGATCCGATCTTCATCGTTACCGTCTCTCGGTATATCTTGGCCTTGCCCTTGGTGACTACTACTCGTACATCCAAATTTTTAGAAAATACTGCCTTTTTAGAATGCCTTAGGAATATATGAAATTTACACAGCCAAGACGTACAGAAATCGATTATAATCACTATATACGACCCACCTACTCCCTGCCAGCTCCTTGCTGTCAAAATATATCTTCGAATCACCAGTTTACCCGCAAATTGACCTCCTATATCTATTGATAATTTCTAGCAAGCGAGCTAGTAGGTATACTTTTTACCAGCTGACGTAGCGAATCTCTACTAATCAATTCCTATGCCTTCTCAATAATATTATATAGCTATACCTGTAATCTAGATTGTGCACCTACATGTATTCTTACATCATATTCTACATGGTTTCAATCAGGTTCAATTCTGGCCTAAGTTATAATAGGTTTAGTACTATGTACAGTACTCCACGCTAAGCTCACTAAAATAGCCCCTTTAAAATTTGGTTGCAGGGGTAGTGGATCCTTCCTGCACAGCCTAGCAAAGCCAAGTACATATGCGGTGATCTGAATCTCTCGCCGCCCTCAGGGATGCGATAGTGGCAGAAATGGTGATAGATATGCTTGAACAGGTAATGCCGGCAATAATCGTCGTCTCCGTGCATCTGGTGATGTTAGTAAGCTCCTTATTCAACCCGTGGACCATTACGATTGTTCCTGGATATAACCGGTCACACCACTTGAATGGCTCCATCATCAACCTGGCAACATAGTCCATTAGCCCAGAAATTGCACATGACAACTCGGTCACTGAGCTGTCTTTCAATCGACACACTATCACGATCCGACCCATGTTCTAGGCAGTCTTGAGATGATGGTAAGTCCCCAGGCAAGGCGAAACCTGGCCATCCCGACAAAGACGCCTTCACCGCATGGAAAACCCTCGACATCGACCTTGACTTCGATGATATCTCGCCAGATGGACCTGATTCTGAAGGAATTCATTGAATGGTGCCGCGCGTACCTAGACGACATCCTCGCAGCCGATGACACCTTGGAAGAGCATATTGCGCATTTACATATACTCTTGTGCAGCATCCCCACCACGGGACATTAAATCGCCTGGGTGTCGGCCAGTGTCTTGCCTTCAGCCAAGATCGCTCGTGGGCTTCCATGCTAGATGCTCCAATCCAGACAGAATCACACCGCACCCGCAGGAGCTTCCTACATGGCGTATACGGGCTTCATGCACAAATGCCTGCGCGAGGGTTAGCCCGCTGGTAATTGGATACGAGGATAGCGAATTCCGGCGCCCAGGCATGATTTCATTCCACTGTCGCATGGCTGGTGACCATGTTCAGAGGTTCAGTCCGCTCATAGCTGGGGACCCTGATTCAATATAGCCGTGATCCGCAGCGTCACATGTGCGTGCTTGCGACGATGATCGAGGAAGCGGTTATTGTCGTCAGCATGTGGGAGTGGAGGAACAACCTCAGTGTCTACCACGCCTTCAATTTGAATAGCATTGGCGTCGATTGGATTGGATTAGCTGATGGCTCTTGAGTGGCAAGACCAAAGGGGGAAATTGTGTACATCGATGCATTGATGGGTTGCGTTGCTGAGCTGATCATTCATACACTTGTATTGACGGCCGCCAATATTGATCAAGCATCAATACGACACGCTCTCATCATGGTCGCGCAGTCGAACGAGACATGGTTCTGGAATTCTGGGAGTTGAGGGGAGGAAGGAAGGCTGGAGACCACAAAGAGATCACACATCATGTGATCTGGACTTGAGGCCAACCTCGCATCAGAGAAAACAGTAATGATGCCAGTTGTTGCCGTCTTCCGTACGAGACATCCCACGACGCTACCACAACCACTGATGTCACTACATTCACCTCGTCTTCGCTCCACGGCTTGTTGCCGCGAGGCGCCCTGCGGTAAGGAGAGTGCTGACTCAGCCTCAAACTGCCGACTTTCGTCTATCCTCGCGTCGAATCAGCGGCTGCGATGAAGCGAGATCAACTCCACCACGACGAATTCCCCTCTCAGGGCGCGCGCGCCGCGTGCCGTTTCTTCCGATTTCCGGCAGATGAACACCGCGAGCTTTTGCTCTCGTCCCATGGGGTTTTATATCGGACGAGCGCAGGCCGATCCAGATGGACTTGGAGTATCGGAATCTGTTGGCACCGAATGGGCCACACTTGATCCCCCCGAGCGACTTTCGGTCCCCCAGACTGCCCCGGCCACCGCCGGGCCTTGAGTACCTGCAGAGGAGCCCGGATTCTGGCGAAATGGAGAAGACCCCGCCTGTCACCGGCAAGCGCCGAGGTGGCAGCCGGAAAGCCTGCAATGAGTGTAAGCAGCAGAAGGTGAGCCACATGCAGATCCCCCCGACCGGCGTCTCGTACGCCCAAACGGCACTCCCGGCCGTAACCACCGTGCTGATGCCGTCGCTGCGTTGAAATAGCTACGATGTGATATCGTCCAAAACCCGGCGGACGTGTGCTCGCGCTGCCGCCGGCTGGGTATCGATTGTAAGGTAGAACAGTCTTTCAAGCGCATCTCAAAGAGAAGGTCATTCCTCCCAGCCCTGTCATTGCTGTTGCGCGAGGCCATGCTAAATTCTTTGACAGGCGCAATGCGGAAATGGAAAAGGAGATTGCAGACCTCCGTCGCCGCTTGGCCACGAATCCAGAATATGAGCAGAAAATCGAGTCGCATACAGGCGATGAGCTATCGCAATGCTCGGAAGAGGTCTTTGATCGCCGGGACTCGGCCCCTGGTGTCGACCGGGCCTCACGTCCAGTCTCAGCGCCAGTAGAACCGCACCCATCTCTGGCGACGCCTCTAACCATGCAGCGAGATGCGTCTATTCTGTCCCAAGAGGACAATACGCCTTGGAGACTGGAAGACATCGCCCTCTCTCGCGCACGTGTAGCACGGTTATATGAACAGTAAGACTAACTAGCTTGCCCCAATGCACTTCGCTGTGCCTGAATCTCACATGTTGCCAGATACTTCAACTATTATCACCCCTTTCTGCCGCTTTTGAATCTACCAAAGCCGCCTGAGGTCTATCTCAGCCGATGCCCTTTGTTGGCCTGGACTATTATCTGTGTGGCCAGCCGACGGTCCCCGTCTGAACCGGGCTTGCTGAGTGCACTCTCGGGACCATTCAGTCGACTTCTATGGTCCACCATCACCAGCGTTCCACAGGATTATCGGGTTGTCAAGGCGCTGTGTGTTTTATGCACTTGGCCTCTCCCGACGACGAGCCAACGCACAGATACGACATTCATGCTCAGCGGCCTGATGATGCAGATTGCTATGCAGCTGGGCTTGCACCGTCCGGTCCAGGCAGAAGAGTTTACAACGTTCCGGATGGAAGTACAAGGCGAGGCGCTAAAAGATCGTCTGCATACGTGGATCATCTGCAATATCGTGGCTCAAAAGTAAGCGTTTCCAAATCAGCGTCCCCGTGCAGTTAGTATTGACTTTCTCTCAAGTGTCGCCACCGGCTACGGTCAACCCCCTAGCACAATCTACGACTGGGCGCTAGAACCTGCATCATTGAAAGATGCCGACTACCGATTACCCGGTGACTTGGGTATCCGCTTGCGTATCGAAAAGTTCTGCGATCGCGTCACGAAAGCTCTCTATAGCAGCAAACCGGATCCAGTAGAGTTCATTAACGCCGAGAAGCTTGTGATCGTACAGATTCTCGAAAGCGAACTAAGAGAAATGGAGGTTGAGTTTGGCCGGGAGATCTCCGGTACGGTCTCGTGCTCTTGTCTTTCTTTCGTGGGGATGCTAACATGGCCTACAAGCAATCAATATGATTCACCTACGTGCCGCCGAATTGCACTTCCGTTATTTCGTGTTCCTTGGCTCCAATGCACGGAGCGATGACCTTACGAAACTATTCATCGCGACAACCTCCTTTCTAGGTCGGGTTCTTGACTTGGAGACCTCGCCGGGCGAGCTGATCGGTCATTCCACCAACTATATTCTCCAGATGATTGTCTCGGCAGCATTTGCCTTGATGAAGCTATTGAAGAGCAGTTTCAATCGTCATATTGACTTCAACCACGGGAAGCTCCTATTCAATGGAGCCATCTCGGCGATTCGCAGAATCAGCGTCATGGATCACGATCGACCCATTCGTCTCGCCGACATCCTTGCCCAGATGTGGAATGCTACCGGCCCAGAGCCTGCCGGGGAGGATGGGCTCCAGCTCAAGGTTCGCTGTCGGATGAGCATGAGCCACGTTTATGACATGGTGTGGCGTTGGCGACAGCGGTTCCGACCCGTGAAGAGCATCGAGGAAATCCAGGGTAGGTCTCCGTACCCATATATCTGGTTTTATACCACTAACAGTAGTATCCAGCGGCAGCGGCAGCGGCAAATCAAGATTTATCGGCGACAGTAGGGCTCATGGGTCGACAACAGGATAGCTCGCTTGAAGATCCGTCCATGATGCTGCCCACTCAATTCGACGAAAGCGGCGCATTCTTCAGCGAAGCAGGGTTTTCTGAAGTGTTTGACTCACTGAACTGGGTTTTCGATGGCATTCCTGACAGCTTTGTTGCTCCTCCGGTCTTATAACGGGGCACGGTTCTTGTGATTCTGAATGCACATTCTTGGTTGTCAGTCTATAGGGCAGTTTCTAGCGGGTTGGAGCGAAGATATCATGCAGATAAAAGTGAATTGCGGCGCGCAGAAGAAGGCCTTCTTGAACTTGAATGATATGGACGATCGTGAATTCATCTAGGTCAACTCCCTCGCCGATATAGACGAGACATGATCCTTTGCCCAGGCCGGCTGGGCGACTGGATTTGGATTTCGCCTGCAGCGGCAGCGAGCCCTGCGAATCATTTCAAACGTGTCTTCGGCCCAATGAGTCGGTTGGGAGAAGCCCATCTCACACCTGGCCGTCAATCAGGAGTGTTTTGGACATGGCCCCAGTCATGATCTACGACTAGAGCAAGCCACGGCGCAGATTTAAAAATAGTAAACTCAACACGCGCATGTTCTAGCTTTTTTTTTGTCGTCGAATGCTAAAATATTCATAGATCGTTTGGGCAATGCCTGTCAGATCTCGCAGCATGACTTGAAGTCCATGGTCCAACTACATGGAGGAGCTTACTTGGGCTGGGTGCACAACATGTTGATAGAGGCCCGAGCATGGTTCACACTACTTGAGTCGCTGTGAGTATGCCACCGATGGCAGATTATCAACCGGTGAAGGGGTATCCTGATTCACATGCTGAAGCACAAGGGCTGCAGTCACCATATCATGCAACTGATCCTGAAGCTCATGCTTATTTCTCCGGCAAAGTTATTCTGGACTCCCAAGTATTTGTGTACAAGTGCATGCATATTCATGTCTGGCCCAATGCGACAGCCGCAGTGAAACTCGAAGCATTCATGCTGGGAGTGTCGGTGTGGCGGCTTGGGAACAACACGCGAGGAATACCCAACGTCGCCACCAATCTGGGGCATCTCCGTCGTGATCCCTGGCTGGTTGTGGATACAATTGCCCGGTGGCCTGGGTGTGTACCACGAAGATGCTATTCCCAAACCAAGTACCTGGGCTCTCCAGATGGCGGCTTCAATGCGTTTCACACATGTGCATGCTCACATGGAACCCCTGACCAGCATGGGCCTTGATCGTTTTCTATCTAGACTCCTATCCATGGGCGCTCTGGTGACATCCCTTGAAGGGCTTGGTCTGTGGCCGTCGTGCCCATACTGGATATCTCCAGCGAGGTCCACTTGGCCAAAATGACTATGAATGCGGGGATTTTCAGAATAGATCATTCTGACAGTGTGACTATTCACTAGTCGCATCCCCACGGGGCGTTTGCCTGTGCTTCGTGTCATGCAATTTGTTGCTAGAAACCGAAGCAACCGCTGGACAACCTCTTTCTCAACTGTCTCGTGTGATGAAACAAAATATATAATCCACATCTCTGTTTCATCTCGTAAAACCAAGAGGATTACAGGGTCATCAAGATATCGAAGATGTCTCCTGTCTTGAAACCTCAACAAACAGCGCTAAATGGCCAAGCTGAATGTGAATTTTTAGAGAACGACGAACCAAGATTTGAACAACCCGGTCTCCCAACTGAAGCTCTTTGGACTATCATACCTGCTGGAAGTGTTTTAGGATCCGATGGCTTGGTCGTGTATTTCAAACGCACCCGCCCACTTGTTGAGCCTGCGCTTGGTCCCATCGACAGGTAGCTTACATTCAAATCCGTCGAATCTGGATCGTCAGATTCTTCAAAGTCAGATCGCGCTTAATAGAAACGCGGTGTCAGTGTTCATATTCCCTTCTGCCGGATAGCTCGCCCTTGCAGTTGAGCCACCGGACACCGCTAACTCCCATCTTGCAAGCATCTGTTGTCAGAATGCATCCAGCCATCAATTACCGGCAATCTCGGAGGTCTGCCTGCGATCGATGTCGTGGATTCAAGCTCCGGTGCGAACGGGATCAAGTCACCGGCAGATCTTGCGAGAGATGCCTCAAGGCTCAAGTCGTGTGTACGACCAACATTGGGCAGCCTGCACCGAGTCTTCTTGCTTCAGAAGACGGCGCGTACCCCTTGACAAGAGACTGTAATGGCTTATTGCTCAGCAGCGAGCGGGTTTCCATGTCTGCTCTGCACAAAACGTCCAGCTCGAAAGTGAGGAAGCCACCGGTGCCTTCGGAGACCTCTCGAAGACATGAGAGCCAGCGACCTGGATGTTGGAAGGGTCCTGATGCATTTCCCTATCTTGCGGCTGGAGGCTTCCCTTCTTTGGAAGATGACGCTTTTTTACGGCTTCCCTCTCATTCAAGCTCGACCCTGTCGTTCGAGCCATGGGCAGATCAATATTGTGCCTGGCCCTCTGGCACATACCATTTGGTAAGTCATTCCTTCACCAGTATATGGCTGGGACTTCTATGGTGTTGATGATTTTCGTTATTAGCCATCTGTCGAGGATAATATCATTGGATCCGGCTATGATTTCAGACATGAACAATCATCTACGGAGTCATTACTCGTTGCTCCATCCACAAGCACTCAAAATGAACTCGCCATCGACAATGTGCCTTTTGTACAACCAAGTTCCTTGAACCTCCTGGATTTGGAGCCAATTTCCATTGAAAATGGCGACTGGAATTCATCATGGGAAAGCAAGGATGCGTCCAGCGCAGATAAGGACCAGCCTATGACATCTTTTGTGGATCGACCTGCGAATCCCTTGAGTCTTCAAAGAGAGCTTTTGCGGTTAAATTTGGATCTGATCGACGACCTGGGGTTACTGGAAGCCAGTTCCGTCGCTTTGAGATCGTCGTCCCTCCTGAGAGAGGATATTACCCCTGCAGTCGGGAAGCTAGATGTCCCAATATTCCGCATGCTGAACCACGCGGAGCAATTCTTGGAAATCATACAGACTGGAACCGGATCGCCAAGTAAAAGGACGAATCTCGCCTCGGATTTCGGGTCTATATCAAAGGACTTGAGCATGTACGACGATGCGGCACCGTTTGCTCCGAGAACCACCGAGAGCAACGCAGAAGACGGATCAACTTCGACATCATCCCATGATTCTGGCTACCTCACTATGATACCGTCTCCCTCGGGCCTGCCAAAGGGCCTAGAAACTCCGAAATGCGATCTATCAACTTCGCTAAGTATGCTCGCTGCATACTGTCATCTCGTCCGCATCTACCGCGCGGTCTTCTCCCAACTCTACCAGCTGTTCCTCATCATTCCACCGGTTGAAGCTGCTGCGTTTTTGCTGCTTCCGAGCTTACAGTTCGGACAGTTTCACATGGACGGAAATCTGACCGTCCAGGCTCAAGTACTCATCGAACTCAGCTCGAGTATGCTGGCAAAGATTGAAAGGCATCTGGGTTTGTCCTATGGGTCATCTATGGACACTGCTGAAGACTCCAGTCCAGCTACATGTATTCTGGAGAACAGTCCTCTTGCATCAATTGGCGATCACATTCTGACCCAGGAGCAGATGGCTTGGGGGATCCCCTTGAAAGAAACGATGCAGTGTTTGAGGCAGCTTCTAAAGGACAATGTTGGTTTATAATGTCTCCTCTGAATTTGAGAAAAATAATTACTTATTACTTGCTTATGATCCTGTGACGGATATCCGCGAAACCCATCTTGTATAGCTCAAGTCCACATATCACCACTAGGGGAGCCGTTACTGCCAAAGCCCGTCCCCTTGTGGGTTTAACCATCGCATGGTTATTACTTATAATTCCGACTGTGGAGGACTCGAAGACTGGGCACCGACGCCGAATTACCTAAGAAGCTGGTTGAGACTGCGCTGAAACCCTGCAGATTCGGACACCGATCCCGAGTCCGAGTCAAGAATTCACTAGCAAACTAATTACGGAGAGCTGCAGATTGACTGCAGTATGAGGATAGTAAGCCCAACACTTAAATAATGGGGTACCTCGCCGATTCATTGTGGGGATAGAAGGCAACTACTTGAGTCAAGTCAGATACCTCTAGCAGCTATTCTCCAACACAGCACACTATGGCTGCCCCGGCTTCTAAGGACACCCTAAACCTGGTCGGAACATGGGAATTGGTAAGTCTGCTCGAGTATCACTGGGGAATTTATTTGTTAACCAGGGCCATAGAATCGAAAGCTCTCCGACGACCCCGACAAGCTTTTTGCCTTGGTATGGACAGCTATGCTGCCTGCAACGCTCAAGACTAATCGAAAATAGCAAGGCGTGCCCTGGGTCGTGCGCAAGGTCCTTCGTTACGCCAATCTTAGCTTGCAAATTGCGCAAGCGATCACGTCCGACGGCGACGGAGATGCCACTGAAAAAGACGAGAATGGCGCTGCCAGTGGAACCTCGACAACCACTCTGCATATCAAACAAGTCGTCCATCCTGGCGGATTTGATAGTGATGGGACTTGTCCTGTCAATGGGAAGGACCAGGAGATGGCTCTTCCCATTTTTGGCGATATTGTGATGTCGCTGCAGTATATCAGCCTGGATGATGTTCCTGATGAAACACTCCGCCAACGACTGAGCGGCGGAACCCAGTGCAAGGTTGTCATCGACGAGGCTGCTCACAACAAAGCCAAGGGCTGGACGGCGCGAGTGATGTGGGGATTTGAGATTATTGATGGAAAGAGATACTTCACCCGCAATGCCACCACGAGCAAGGATGAGCAGACTGTGAATTCGCGAATGGTGTATGATTATCGGAGCTGCTAGTTTGATGTAGCTCAAGTCACATCATATTTCATGCATGAGTAGATATCTCATCAATATGTTCTTTCCAGTATGGAGATTGAGCTGGGTCGTCCGCAGATATATCTCTGAGTTACCTAGGTATGCACTCATTCCACAAGCTTCACTTGAAAGGCTCCAGGTTCTCTGATGGGTAGCAAAGGATAATTCACTAGTTCACTCTTGGTTGGCAGAAAAAAGGATTTGGAGAAAAGATTGTATTTCAAGCAGGTTCGAAGTCCTCAGGAAGCAAGGAAAGTTATCCCCAGCACTCGTCAAATACTTCACCGTTAGACATCGATCGATACAATGAGCTTCTTCCCGGAAACCTTTCCCATTTTCAGCATATCCAGGCCTTGGAGAATACCTTCAAAGCGCCCAGGGATCATCTCCACTGGGCAAGGCTTCATCTTGCCGGCATCGACAAGACGTTGAATTGTCTGATACCACTTTCGAGCCCAGACTCCAATCTCCGGCTGAGGGGGGATACCATAGGGCTCAGGAAGCTCAACTCCCCTTCCCGATATCGCACCTCCCATGACTAGGTCGTGCTTGACAGTCTTGCGCGAGCAAAGACTTTCTTGGTACTGTTCCAATGCGCAGTACCGCCCGCCAGTTCTCCCAATGGCGTCATAGCACAGACGGAGTGTTCTTGCCTCCGCAAATGGATCAAGCACGAAGCGAAGTCCGTTTTTAGTTGCGGCGCGAATATCATTCGCGCAAGTCGGCGAGTTATAGTCGAAGACAAGGTCAGCGCCGTACGACCGGACCAAGTCGAAGTTGCGAGGTGAACAGGTTGTGATTACGCGATGGCCGCAGCTGCGGACTGTCAGTTGCGAATCAGTGGTGGAGAGACTTGCTACTTACAGCTTGATCATTTGGATGGCCAGTAGTCCGATGGTACTGCTACCCCCATACACGAGCACATCCTCTGGCTTGCCAACCTGCTCCTCCAAGCCCCCAGGTAACTGAAGGGACCAAAAGAGCGCGACCCCGAGTGTCGCGATGCCGGTGCCAGACAGAGCCGGGGCGACGTCGAACGGGATTCCGGCGGGGATGTGAAAGGTGAAGTCGGGCTCTGTCCGGAGGTATTCACAGTAGGCTCCAGACTGTGGATCGGATTGATTTGAGCCTTGCACAGCGCCGAAGACTCGGTCACCCAGACGAAATCGCCCCTGGGCTGTCACTGCACTGCCGAGTGCGACCACAGTTCCTGCATAGTCACAGCCATCCCACAGACCCGGCGTCGGGAATCGAAGAGGCATCTTGAAGTCACAGGGGTTCAAAGCCACGGCGGCGGTTCTTACCAGCATTTGATGCGGGCCGAGCTCTGGGATGGGCACCCCAGGAGTGATTTGAAGAACGCCGCCCTCATGTTGAAGAATGACCGTTTGAGTGGTTGGGATCTTGTAGTCAGTCGCCATTGTAGAGAGTGGTTGATCAACGTTAGAGATAAATAGAGTGGACTATTGTGAAACTGAGTGAGGTTCGATAACTGGTTATATGAGCTTGGGCTTCCCACTCTCATCCTAATAGTCTTCAAACAAAAGTCGGCCCTACGGCGCTTGACAAGGTAGATTCTCATCGTGCGGGGACTTGATGAGTTGTCTTCTGTGCTACAAGTCCGAATGAGAACCAGTCCGGTTGAAAATAACCCACGTATCTGCCCAGTCTCATTTTGGAGGCTGTATTGTACAAGAAGCAGGGTCGAAGACAGGACTGAGACGTTCCTGTGTAAACCTTTTGAGGTCGTCTCAAGAAGCTAGCTTCCTCAAATGGTTGGAAACCAAAGGCCGATATGCGTGGATGATGTAGGGTCGGGGGGGGATGAAACCAAAATATCTGGCTTTGAGAATCGAGCTGTTTGAGTCAACGGTAAAGGGAAAGTGATGAAGAGTCCGCCACGAATGATTCCTTTAGTGACAGATAAAGTGTAGCGACAACTAGAAACCGCAGGTGAATGATCAAGAGTCAATGCCGCTGTATGCTCAAGAGCAATTCGATACGGCGTTCATGAACTTGTTCCCTTTCCTCTAATGATCATGGGAATCTGACGCGAGATACACTAGAGTAAATAGGGCGAACTCTTGAGATCGCTTTAAATATCCATCAGGTCGCGCTAACCCGGACTTGCGTAGTAGTTTCCTAAGTATAGGGAAATGTGTTATCTTCCAACAGAATGATCAAATAAAGGGGGTCGGAAGGTGTTTTAGTTTTTTACAAGGGAGTATGCACATGTCCTGCTGGGGATTAGAGTAGTCCGACCCAGATGGCCTTACTCTCTTACAGGTGTACTCTCTCCCTTGTGGAGCCAAGGGTGCCTTTATTTCGAGGTCCCAATTCGTCATAAGGGCTGCACGCATGGTCCAAACCACCAATGGACACTTTCAGAAAAGTGAATTGTGTTGATGAAGCTGTTCATTGGGCCCAAGCAGATCCAGATCCAGGGGTTATCGACACCTCAGGTCTTTTAGATCCGACACGACCAATTGAAATCAAAAGGAAGTCAGTATTGCTATTGCGCAGCCTACCGCTTTATAGATATCCCAATAAAGTTTCATAGTATACCTATTAGGCAAGAGTACTTAATATCCTTTCTCAACAGCTACTTCTGATCGTATAGCTACCTATATAGATACCCGTAGACGTACCTAGGTATATAGCTTGATGTATCTAAATAGCCTGGGTCTTGAAAGAGGGTGATCGGACCTAACCACTGGAGCAGGCCAAGTTCTGCTCATTCTCTGGGTGTAGTTCGGGATTTCTACCCGGGCCAACTACTTCGTTCTTCTCTGGACACAGCATGAGGGAGCAGTATCTATGAAGCGCGTTGGCAGCAGACCTTCAAGATACCAGTTCAAGGCCGGCCTGATCAGCAGAGATATATTGAGTGACGAGATTCTCGCATCGCATGTCAGCATCAATCTCAAGATAATCGTGTTCTCGGCATAGTATTGACGATCCTCCCAAGTACGCCCCGCCCTTCGCTTGAGCGATCTCGTCATTTGGCGCTTGGATGTCACCACGCTGCACTCGTAAGCCGACCGCCCGCTTTGCCGATCGCCCGACCATGCACCTATCCCCAATGCTGTGCCTTCTTGACGCTGGTGGTCGTGGGAGATTCACGCAGTGGAGGGTTTACCGATAGGAGCGACGGTCTCAGCAATGCTCAAACTGTCCCGTTCACGATTCGGTAAGTTGGATCTACAAAGTCCGCCCATACACGACATTAACCCGGAATGCATAGGCTGTCGCACCTGCCGAGCACGCAAAGTGAGACGCCAGTTATTTGGTTCATGATTCGAGAGTCTGACTGGTGTTCTTCATCGCAATAGGTGAAATGCGATGAACGCCCAGGCGTATGCCGTAATTGCGCTCGCTTGCGCCTGGTCTGCTCGGGGTACAGCACCTCGTCCACTTCACAGGCCCAGGAAATCGCGAAAGATCGAGCCGAGAGCTCCAAGAGGAAGCGCACCTATCGCTCTTGCACCGCATGTCGTGCATCCAAGACGAATTGCTCGGGCGACCGACCGACGTGCCGAAGATGTTACAACAAACGCATCGACTGCGTCTACTCGGAGTCTTCACAGCCTAACTGGGTCAGCAGGGTCGAGGGTATCTCCAAGAATGGGCAGAATGATATCCCCACGCCTGCTTCGGTCCCTGATGCATCCCCGAGTACGCAGGCGGGGCCCGCTTCAATGTATTCTAGTGAACAGCGGCGTCTATCGCAGTCGCCAGGTTTGTCATCCCGTCCGTCACTGGCCGAGGAGACGAACGAGTCTTCAATCTCGCCCTTATACTGGTGCGATACCATTCACATCTCTCCGAGTGAAAAACATCGACTGACATGCCTCAGGCTGGCGTCTCGCCATTTGCCCAACCCAGGGAGAATCGGATTACTAGTTGAGGAATATTTCAACAATGTGCACCCCCTGCGATGCTTTGCGTTTATTCATAGGCCATCATTTCTCCAGAGACTGGACAAGCAAGCGGTGAACGAGTATCAAAACCATGCGCTCCTGCACATCATCTGTGCCTTAGGAAGCCAGTACGTTTGAATCCTACCTATTTTGGCACAGGTTGAATCTCGAATGCTAACATGGACGGAATAGATTCTATGCCCTGTCATACAGTGAGACAGTAGCGGCTCTTCCGCCCAAGTTTGTGCTTCTTGCCGGAAATGAATGGGCCAAAACCGCTCAGCGTCTTATCCTCGAAACGATTGACTCCGTCACCATCGACAATCTGATGGTTTGTACTTCAAGCATATTGTGATAAGGTGGAATATGCATCTGACTCTATCACAGGCAGCCGTTCTACTCCACGACTATGCAATTCGCATGGGCAACTTTGCAAATGCCTTCATGCTCAGCGGGCTCATCACACGTATGACCCAAGCCCTCCAGATCAACCTGGAATACAACACAGACATCCTCTGCCAGAGCCCCGAGATCAGTAGTCCTTGTGTGACCTCCAAAGAATCGCGCCGACGGCTTATGTGGAGTTGCTATGTGATGGACTCTCTGGTGGGTAGTGGAGTCGACCAACTTACACTGGTCGACGAGAAGGACATGAAAATCCAGCTGCCTTGTAACGAGAGGAATTTCATCCAGCAGATTCCATGCCTCACAGAGACATTGGAGCCCGGGAACTGGCTGAAATTCATCCCAGGTGAGGTGGATGTTAGCAGCCTCTCACCAAACATGGGGATCATGGCGTACTTCATCCGACATATCGCAATCCGGAAAAGAGTCTTGAGGTATGACTGTCTGACCCCGTGTTGAAACTGTGACTCACACCCTTCTCCCAGATATATCAAGCATCTAGGCGATGCAATGGTCCCCTGGGACCCAGACTCGGAATTCGCAATGCTGGATGCAGACTGTCGCGCCTGGTATGAGTCTCTGCCCGCAAGTCTGCAGTTTACGCCAAACGCAATCTACATCCGGAGAGACTCCTCGCAGCTTGGGGCTCTCTGTGTCCTGCACTGTGCCCACTACCAGACTATATGCGACCTCTACCGGCTCGGGGCACCGGCACTCTACAAACTCCGAGCAGCCTTCGACTTCCCGCCAGCACAGCAAGGCTTCTTGCGACGCCTGCAACAGGTCCTATTTGATGCCGCACGCACTCTGGCGTCGATCATCGGGGAAACCGCCCGTCATGGGTCTCGGATGTTGGCCGACTCATGGCTGCCGACCATCACCTACGACAGTTGCCGGATCATGGTATACCACTTGACGCAGATTCTGGATCCCAGGACCGATGAGGCCAAAAAGGCCATGAGGGACACACTCCCTCTTTTGAAGAGTAATGTCAAGTGCTTGAGGATAATGGGATCGCTCAACGTCATTGCCAACTCCCTGGTCCGTTTGTCCCCGTGTTGACTACATCGCTCACGCTAACCTCCATCTGCACCACAGTGCTCTGCCGCAGAGACCATGCTCGACCGATCTGGCATCGGCTCCGAAGTAGTCGCCCAGAACAGCATCCCCGACGATCCGTACCAGTCTCTCGGCGACGAGGATCCGAGGTAAGATCCCCCCAGACCCCGACGCAACTCACGCGTGCTCACCTCCTGGTCAGCGCCAGTCTCCCTGGAACCCCGGTCCAAAGCGCCCCAGACTACGTCCTCAACCCTCTGTCCATTTTCCGCATGGCCCGCAAGTCCATCCCGGAACGACATGCCCCGGAGAAAGCCACCACGTCCTCCGCGCCGAACAGCACGAGGCCCGACTCGGCGAGTGAGTTCGATCAACCCAGCTCGAGCTATCTGTTGCAGGATCCGCCCACGGCCGCTTCGCAGGATCTTGGACTACCGCAGCCGAATCTGGAGGAGCTGCAGACGCTGTTCATGTCGGATCTGGGGTGGGCGTGGCAGCCCGCCGATACCGCCGTGGGATCGGGGATTGAGGGTGCCGGATTGCTGCCCTGGGCTGGTGGATATCCAGTTACGCAAGCAGAGCCGTGGCCGCCTGTTTTCCCATTTCCGCAGCAGAGTTGAGGGATTGGATTCCCGTTGTCTACTGGTGGGCGTTTGGTTTCGCATTGTGACTGATGGACTGTGAAGAGGTTGATATCACGACTTACAAACCGGCGCGAAATATATCTGTGCCAGGATCAAGTGCCTCCGAGAAGTGGTCATGCAAATAGTCATCAATTCTTGCTCTGTACATAGTCGTATCAACCCGGCAAATCCGTGCCGTTTATGCTATTTACTCCGCATCCAGCGGACACACCGGTGGCTGGTCATCCACCTGAATCCCACCACGCTTCTTCTCCAGGGTATCATGGTACGGCAACTTCCAGCCGCCCTCGGACTCGGGCGCCGACAGCCAGAGCCGCATCAAGTGACGCCGCCGCGCTGGCCGGCCCTCCTCGTCGACCGCGCCGGGCGGGTGGTCCGTGTATGCGGTGCGCGCGTGGAAGACGTGCGAGTTGCTGACGAACTGGATATCCCCCGGCGCCAGCACCATGTGCAGCGCGAGCTCGGCGCAGGTCTTCTCGAACACCTCCATCGCGTACTTTTGCTTGTCGGACAGCGGCGGGATGCGCGCGTCCGGGCCCGAGTTGTACCGCGCCAGCGAGGTGACGTTGTTCGGGTCGAAGCGCGCGTAGACGCGCGCGTTGGGCCCGGCGTTGTCGTTCTCGAGGTACAGGATGCTGCCGCGGATCCACGGCGCCTCGCCCGCGGAGGCTTCGCCCTTGCGGTCGAAGTACCAGTTGGGCGTGGCGAGCGTCTCGACTACGTCCGGGTGTCGCTCTTGGAGCACGTTGAAGACATGGTGCGTGGAGGCGATGTCGGATTCACCGCCGGACAGCGACTTGGCGATGCAGAGCAGGCCGACGATGTCGGATCCGTCGGTGTGGAAGTATTGGCTGCGTCGCGGGGTTAGCGCGCGCTCGTGGCGCAGTCTGGGGTCCTGGCGAGCTTCTTACCGGGCGTTGGTGCGGTAGATGCGCACTCGGTCGGTCTTGGTCGGGTCTTCGCCCAGATCCTTGACGTGGCCGAGGACGTGGCCGCGGCCGTTCTGGCTCACGAAGTAGCCCAGATACGTGCCGAGCCCCATGTATGCGGTTGCGCATTTCTGGAGATCCCACTCGCGCACCGGGATGCCTTGGAACAAGAAGAAGCCCTTGCCATCGATCAAGTCCGCCCGAAGATCTGCCAGACGCGTTGAAAGATTGGGCAGGGGGAATTTTGCCTGTCACAGGGTGAGAATGTTGCCTTCGAGACACTCGTGCAGATAACGACTGACCTTGGAGATGCCTGTCAGCGGTTCGCCTTGCTTAATGAAGTTGTCGGCCGCCTCGCCGATCTCCTGGATCTCCTCGTCGGTGAACCTGTGCGTCCACAGCTCTGGGTTCTCGCGGTAATCCTCGGCCTTCCATACGGTCGGACCTGAGTGGACTTTGGGAAACTGGGAATAAGGGCGCACTTGGGAGTAGACAGGCGGATGCTGGCCGGATGTCTTCAACCCGTCGGGGAACTTGGAGAGATCGATTGCGCCTGCGATTGGCGCAATGGTTTCCACAAGTGTCGTGGCCATGGTGGAAGTGATGGAGGATCAGATCAGGTTGCTTCTGTCCCAAGGAGAACTGGAGCTGATCAATGGAGGCCCATCAATGGCGTCGAGAAATCTTCTAAATATATACTCCGTCGCAGCAAAATAATGACATACTCCAGAGACTCCGCAACGGCTGGTCGAGCCGACGAGCCGTGGATAAACAGAGTCGACATGGCATCAAGTGAGGTTGTGGTGAGGGAGGGATCGGCTCGTCGGCAAATCCGCGACGACTCCGATATTGACAGAATCACGCAAGATGGTGTGATAGTGAGCACACTACATACCATCGTCACGGCCGTTGGGCGTTGGATCTAGAACTCCTTGCAGCTAGAATCTGGATTGTTACAGCTCCAAGATAACGGTTTTGACCGAGTGGAATAGATCCTGCCAAGACGCGAGGATGATGGTCGCGCCGGACGCGTGTCAACTGAACTATTCCATCTGGGTACTCTCGACGCGACGCTCTACAACTACACAACCACCGAAACAGCTCGTCTTTGCAAGATCTTCAGTCAACATTGCGTTCTATGGGTGCCACAGATACAGGAATCCTCTTTTGCGAAAAGTCTAGGTACATGAAGAGGGGAATCTCCCTTACGAGGATTGGGACTCAAATCAGAGACTTTGAAAACAGCCAATCCAGCCAAGCACGAGAAGTTTCTGAGAAGCCAGTGATCACGCTGGTGCCCAATACACATCCATGGCCTTGGACCAGGGAGGGATCCAAACACGCGGAGCTCATAGATTGCCGCGACGAGGGAAGGCAACGCCCTCCACAGCCGTGTGATCCGTGAACCAGCTCACCTTTTCACCCGCACCCTGGTTCACCAGAGCCGAGGGGAGACTGCGGCCTTCTTCCGTGTCAAAGATCTCCCTCAGAATATCCTTCTTCCCGGCGCCTGTGGCTACGAATGCGATGCTCACCGCGGAGGTCACGACGGGCAGGGTGAGGGTGATGCGCTTAGGCGGGGCCTTGGGCGAGTTGGTCTCCGCGGCCACCCAGGCGTCCTTCTCGCGGAGCAGGTCGTGGCCCGGGAAGAGAGAGCAGGTGTGGCCGTCGGGGCCGCAGCCGAGGAGGATGAGGTCAAAGACGGGCAGCTTGACGCTCTCCTTGGCGGCGAAGGACCGCATCAGGTCGTCCTGGTAGAGGTCGGCTAGCTCCTGGGGATCATCGTCGTTGACATGGTTGGCATCGATGGAGTGCACGGTCGGAGTGCCGAGCTCCGCGGGGATCTTCTTGAGCAATTCCTCCTGCAGCAGACGGTAGTTGCTATCCGGGTGGTCGAGTGGCACGGCACGCTCGTCGGCGAAGAAGATGTGCCATTTCGCGAACTGCGGCGTGTCTTCGGGGCTGCCGTTGCTGGCAGCGAGCAGCGCGCGCGCGAGGACGGTGGGCAGAGAACCGCCGGAGACGGCCAGGCGAAAGCTATCGTGGCGGCTCAGCGCGGCATTCTGGCAGCGCAGCACATACGGCCGCAATTGCTCGGCGAGAGTATCGGTGCTCGGGAAGCTGTAGAGGATGGGCTGTGTGGTGGCCATGGTGGGGGATTTGTGAAGATGGAAAGGTGAAGCTGGTCTCTTTCTGCACTTCTTGGTGGGGGGAAGGCGGGGCGATGGGCCGCGCTCGCGATGATTCCATCTATTGGATGCCCACGCCAGTGCGCTGCAATGGGCCCGGCTTACCGGAATCAGGAGGCAATGACGTCGTGCTGAAGTCGACTGCGACTGCGACTGCGACCTCATCTTATCTCGAAGGCGTGGTTATTGGTTACGTCGCGGTGGGTCGCGTGCTGTGACGTAGTTCTGCAAGTATACGGATTGCACAGCGATGCATTAGAAAATGAAAATTGGGCTAGTTCGGCAATATGGAGAGGTACTGGGTATTAGGAAATTAAGTAGTTGGTAGTATTAAATATATTCATAAAACGAGCGTCATTCAGAATAAATAACTATGATGTGCTGTCCATCAACCACCATCGTGATTGTGCGCGCCATCACCTATTAACATGCCCGAGATAATCATCCAAGGTATTAATCATTATCCAGCTCATCCTGAGAGTCATTAGGTACAGACGTAATGATCATCCGTACTCACTTGCTGGGGGTCTGAGACGTCACTCCCGCTGAGGCTTCGATATCGCCATCCTTGACGGACAGCCCGTCCGGGTTGGTTGGAGTCTTCTCGCCCTGTCTGAAACGAGGAACCGAGAGAGAGTTGATATCCAATAGGTACATGTACCAGTAGTAGGTTCCTAGGTATCCGTTAGCTAACACACTCCGTCATGCAGGGAGCTCGTACTCACCACAGAACAAGCCACCACCAAGAATGTTGCCGATCACAGTAGGGATGATGCCTTTCCAGATGTACAGGCCAACGGTGATCTTCGGGGCATCTAACCAGATAGCCATTGGAATGAAGGTCATGTTGGCCACAACGTGGTCAAATCCGACGGAAACGAAGGCGAATATGGGCCACCAGATGCCCATGATCTTGGATGCGAGATCCCGCCCTTGCATGCCGAAGAAGCAGGCCAGACACACCAGCCAGTTACACCCGATACCGCGCAGGAAGATCATGCGGAAATCAGGAGTCACTTGCTTCTTGGTGGCGAAGGTAATCACCTCGGACTTGTATGGGTCCGCCGAGAAGATATCGCCATCTGTTCAGACAGTAAGTCTCCATTCCGAGGTCACAAAAACCGGGATAGGGTGAAGGGGGTTACGAACAGCCGAAGATAATCGACACCATGAAGAGAGACCCGGCTAAGTTCCCGAGAAAGGTGACGACCCAGTGAACCAGCATTTTCCACCAGGAGAGCTTTCGCTGCAGGACGGCCACTGTGGTGAACTAAGAATGCTGTTAGCCGATGCCCCATACCGGGAGTCATCATGGGAATACCACATACCATGAAGGAGCCAGTGCAAAGGTCAGCTCCGGTGAGAATAATCATGCAGAGGCCGTAAGGGAAGACGAGGGCACTGATGGTCCGAATCAGTCCAGGCGCATTCTCTTGAAACCAAGGCGCGGCATTGGTGCTGAGGGCAGTGGCACAGGCAAAGGCGAGCAGGCAGCCTGCAGAAACAGAGCTGCAAAACACCTTGTCCAAACGCATATTTCCTTTATGCACACCCGTCCTCGAGACGACCTCAATGACCTCCAGGGCAGAGAGAGAGTCGAAAGACATGGTGACAATATTGACAGTGGGCTCGCTATACTCCAGTAAGAGTCCGGATAGAAAGGGGGGCAGCGCTGCGAGAGGGATGTCCCGGTGAACAACAGAACTCACGAGCGAAGGATCTCTTGGCTTCTTTAATAGCACTGTCTTGGGGTGCACTCGACTATTCTACTTGGTATCGACATGCTACTATCTTACAGCAGCTCCAGGGTCCATAGCTTCCCCCTCCCCCAGAATGAAAATCGCGAGCTCCCGATATGCCATTTCGGCACTTTTCTGGGCATTCCATTGGCTCCCCACAGGAGTGAAGATAAAGCAATAAGCTCAAGTTCGTGACAAGAATGCAGAATTCGATGATCATCGCCCAGCCGGCCGGGGGCAGCCAGTCACCGCGCGGCGCCTTATCTGTCTTGGCAGCCTCGAGCGGAAAGATTGACCTTGCGCGCAGCATCTCCGCGGGTTCTGGGGTTGCTCGAACCGTGGTGGCTGAAGTAAATCGATAGTGCATGTTTCTATCATCCGCTGGATCTGATTTTGCCATGATCTTCAGGTGAGTGTATCGCCAATCCACGCCGGGGGATTACCCGGACCATGTAAGCCTAGGATGGACGCTGCGATTGAGATAGGCTCATTGACTAGGAACGCGGTTAGTGAGTTCATTGGATAGTAAATTACCCTCTAGTGCTAAGGTTATTTAGGTAGTTGGTTACCTAAACAAGTAACTAGTTACCTTCCACCAAGTTGAACTGATCAAAACAGAAGGAAAGCAATAAGCTGATAGTATTTAATACTGCCCCCTCCTTACCTACTTATGGCAGTGTGGCCGAGTGGTTAAGGCGTATGACTCGAAATCATATATCTTCGGATTCCTGTGTTCGAATCACAGCGCTGTCGAATAGAAGTTTTTTTAGCTTGAATTTTTATTTTAGGTGAGCTTATAATACCGAATTTCCTATTGGTTCCTAGTTAGGCCAGTCTCTTGCACTGGTTGGTTTGGATCATAGACGGATAGGGTCGGCAAGGAGCCGAAGGACAATGCGAGTTCAATGACCCAGCTCCTCACCTGTCAAAGAGAAGAGCACACCGACTGGACAGATCCCAGCGAGGATACTACAGGTAGAGAAATGGCATGAAGTTGCCACTTTTTTTAACAGTTCGCATGCGTCCATGTCACGTCACTGCTCCGTCAGTCCCAGCACACTGTCAGCCCTAGCACACTTGCGCAGAGCTCCGTCTCTTAGATAGGCTTTCGTCCCCAGCATCCATGCTGGTGGTCATTCCCCTCGTTCCATCCCCACTCCCTCCTGCCCTAAAATCACCTCACAGTAGCCGGTGCATCGCCATGGTCAAAGACAGGGATACCGTCATCAGGTATGCTGCGCGCCCAACACTAGAAGGCATCAGCCCTAACAGGGCCACAGCGAGTTCAACAATCTCGTCAACATGAACCCCGACGAGCTCCGTGAATGGCTTGAAGAAGAGGACTCCCAATCATCGGGATGGGCTGGCGAGTCGGGCGAGACGATCGGCCATTCCAGGTATCTACGGTACCTAGAGGGCAAGCCTAGTTCTGATCGCATGCGTTAACGAGTCAATTCGATCTAGTGGCCGGCGGATCGTCGACATCCTCGAGGAGAATCCGCGTCGGGAACCCTCCGGCTACAGTGACGCAGACCTCGAGCACATGCGCAAGGTGGTTTCCTATTGCAAGCGCCACCTGGCCCAGGAGGCGACCGCCAAGCAAGACACCCGCAGCAAGAGTTACCGATCTCTGAAGAATTGGGGCCACGATGCGCTGAAAGAGTGAATGACGGTGGGATGATTCCAAGGCTGGTTGGGCTGGAGGATGGGATGCTGCGGTGTAGCTAGAGATTGACCCTTAGTACGAATTCAGGTGTGGCGATGGTCCCACGGGTGATTCTCACCTTTCTACCTCATTCTCTGCACCCCCACGGTAGCTTCTCTCCTGCCATCGGCAACAGTCACAATCGCCGTCACAATAGCCGACAATCTTCAAATGCCGAGCCCCAATCGGGTCATCGGGGCCGAGCAGTGAACCACTGTCTTCCACTCCTCCCACTCTTTTCACTCCTTTCATGTTTTCACCCCACCGAGTGAGGTATGCGGAGTGGTCGAACCGCACTGCCATTCGTCGATTTGCAGTTCAGATTGGCAACTCCAGACTCGCAGCTAACGCAATGCAGTATCGATACGCCCCAGCCTCCGTCATGACCGGGGAGGAGCGGAGAACGTGGGGGGAAGTAGATGGAACGCGGGGAACAGACATCGTGTACAACGGGGGTCGCTGGACAAGGGGCGTGGGGTGACCGGGGGTTAAATATCGCCAATGATCGAGCCCGGTGTGGAATATTCCCTTGTCCAACTCGGAATCCAGGCGCAATCATGTCCAAGCCGGAAACCACCCATGATGAATCACCGCGGTTGGAGGCGAGAGCAAAGCCCGCTGACGGTTTTGATGTCCCTCATGTGTTGTTGACGGAGGAGGAAAGCAAGCGGATCTGTCACAAGACCGACCGGACCATCCTCATCGTGCTCATCTGGGTCTACTTCCTGCAGATTCTGGACAAGAGTGTTCTGGGATACGGGGCAACCTTCGGTCTGCAGAACGACACCCACCTGACGGGTAACCAGTACTCGTTGGTCGGATCGATTGCTCCTATCGCTCAACTTGCCTGGCAGCCCTTTTCTTCCTACCTCATTGTCCGAGTCCCGCACAAGATCCTGATGCCCATCCTGTGTCTGGGCTGGGGAATCGCTCAGGCATGCATGGCTGCATGCCGCAATTTCAACGACCTGATGGCCGCTCGCTTCTTTCTGGGGCTGTTCGAGGCGGGATGCTTGCCACTTTTCGGTATCATCACTAGCCAGTGGTACCTTCGATCCGAACAGCCGATTCGGATCGCGGCGTGGTATAGCAGCAATGGTCTGGCGACGATTGTCGCGGCCGCGTTGTCATACGGCCTGGCACACATCAAATCAGACGCTCTACTACCATGGCAGATGTAAGTCAGCGCCCAGCCCTGATTTTCAGTACGATCACTAAATTTTGCTTCCATTAGTATTTTCCTTTTTGTTGGCCTGGTCACCATCGTGTCAGCCCCGTTCGTGTACTGGCGCTTGGATAACGACGTCTCCTCCGCTCGCTTCCTCAGTGAGACTGAGAGAGCCCAAGGATTGGAGCGCCTGCGAGCCAACCAGACCGGGACTGGCACTACCAAATTCAAATTCAGCCACGTTTATGAAGCGGCGATCGAGCCCAAAACCTATCTATGGATTGGTATGGCCATGCTTCTCAATGTTGGCGCTAGCGTGACCAATACGTTTGGTCCACTGATCCTCGGTGGACTCGGGTATGATAAATACACCACAAGTTTGTTGAGTATGCCGTTTGGAGCAATGCAGTTTGTTGTGATTCTCTTGGCCAGCTATCTTGCTCAGACGGCTCGGATGAAGGGTGTCATTTTGGCAGCGTTCATGCTCCCAGTCGTTGCCGGCCTGGCGCTTTTGTACGCGGTGGCTCGAACCAAGTCTGAGCAAGGCCCGCTGCTCACAGGCTATTACTTGCTGGCCTTCCTCTTTGGCGGCAATCCGCTCATCGTGACATGGATTATCGGTAACACGGCCGGAACCACCAAGAAATCAATCGCGATGAGCTTGTATAATGCGTCATCCGCGGCTGGAAATATCGTGGGGCCCCTGTTGTTCAATTCAAAGGACGCGCCGGGTTATCACCCGGGCCTACAGGGCTGTCTGGGCATTTTCAGTGCTTTGGCCGCCGTTGTCCTGATTCAGTGGGCCAACCTGTGGTTCCTAAACCAACAACAGGCACGCCGCCGAGTTCGCAACGGCAAGAGCGCTCAGATTATCGATCATTCCATGCAGAGCCATTTCCACGGCATCGACGAGGCCAATGTGGAGAACGAGTCGGGACAGGCCGTGGCACATGCAGGATCGCATGTGGCTCAGGATCTCACGGACCGGGAGAATGACGAATTTGTATATATCTACTAGGATCATGAGGCTATGAATTTACACAGGTGGCAATGACTCAACCACTTGTTCTTCGGACATCTGGACGCACGCCATTCAGAATGCAGCTCATCGACGCGTGTCTCGGCAGGCCATATCCTGGCCAGAAAGATGTACCCCTGATAGTTGATGTCAGTCGGTCGAGTTGCTCTTGTTGACAAGGATTGTTACTGTTTCCTCTTTCATCTTTAGCCCCATTTCCCCTGTCGGCGTGGGATGCAACCTTGCATTTTCATCTATATTCCGACCAGCCTGCCGCTGCAGCCAAGCATGGAGAATATTCCAACAAGGCAAGAGTGATCGGATTCTAATCTCGTCCGACATGTGCGCTCCGGCGGTGCAACCTCAATCTACACCTAGTCATACCAAATCTGGCAGAGCAGTACTTTCGGACTCGGAGTCGGACTCGGTTCTTGTTGCAACACTGACCAGCCCAGCGGACAAATCGCCCAACTCGAAGCGCTGGCAGGACCCTCGTGGCTATAGGCAGGGATGGGCACACGATGCAAGAAGAGGATGCCCAGTAGTCCCTCTCCTTACTATGCAGGGGCGGTTGGAATCATGGGGTGATCAGACTCTCAGACGGGATGGTGGGTGTGATTTGCCTGCTTTTACACCATCCACGGAATGTGATTCTTCGGACTCGGATCGAGCTGAGCTGATGGCTAGCTGATATCGAACTAGCCATCCGAATTTATATCGGAGTCATCGGTCTATCCAACAGAGCCTCGGCACATTGATATGTACCCTCCATCGCCGAGCACCCCAGAACGAGTGCCACGCAAAGAACAGCATTCCTTGTTGAGATCTTCAGAATTCACACTCGTTAGATCTTCATTGCAAATCGACGGTCACACACTGGTTGTACCGGGCAGTTGAGGGTTCGTGAAACTCAGACACATCATGTCCATCGATCGTCAAGCGTGCGGCGAGCCCATCGCCATCGTGGGAAGTGGTTGTCGATTCCCCGGTGATGCTATATCGCCCTCCAAGCTTTGGGAGCTACTCAAGCATCCTCGAGACGTCCTGACCGAGATCCCGAACAGCCGATTCAATTCGAAAGCATTCTACCATCCGGATGGCTCCCACCATGGCACGACAAATGTCCGTCACTCCTACCTTCTTTCGGAAGACCACCGGCTGTTCGATGCCCAGTTCTTTGGGACCAAGCCGGTAGAAGCCAATTCGATCGACCCCCAGCAGCGGTTACTACTGGAGACAGTATACGAAAGTCTGGAAGCCGCTGGTATCCCCGTGGAACGATTGCAAGGATCCAACACCGGCGTATATGTTGGCCTAATGACGAACGACTACGCCGACCTGCTGGGTCGAGATGTCCAGAGCTTCCCGACATACTTCGCGTCAGGAACGGCCCGAAGTATTCTTTCCAACCGAATTTCCTACTTCTTCGACTGGCACGGGCCGTCGATGACCATCGACACGGCGTGCTCCTCCAGTCTGATTGCCCTCCACCAGGCCGTTCAGAGCATTCGGGCTCGCGAGAGCAACGTGGCAGTGGTGGCCGGCACGAATCTGCTTCTCGGACCCGAGCAGTACATTGCCGAGAGCAAATTGAAAATGCTCTCCCCTACCGGCCGCTCTCGAATGTGGGACAAGGACGCCGATGGATATGCACGCGGCGATGGAATTGCTGCTGTTGTCCTTAAACCGCTCAGCGCCGCGCTGGCCGACGGTGACCATATTGAGTGCCTGATCCGTGAAACTGGCATCAACCAAGATGGACGCACGAAAGGCATCACCATGCCCAACCCCGTGGCGCAGGCAGACTTGATTCGAGATACCTACGCGAGAGCGGGACTTGACTTGTCTAAGCCGAGCGATCGGCCTCAGTATTTCGAAGCCCATGGAACAGGTAAGTTGGACATCTTTAGACTTCGTTTCTGACACTGACTAGTGAGAAAAGGAACACCCGCTGGGGATCCAGTTGAGGCAGAAGCTATCAGTACGGCCTTTTTTGGGTCCAAGGCGAAGTATCACCGAAAGGCTGGACAGGAACCCCCGTTATATGTTGGGTCGATTAAGACCGTGATTGGCCACACTGAAGGCACAGCTGGCCTGGCTGCTGTCCTCAAAGCATCGCTCGCTTTGCAACATGCCATCGTCCCCCCGAACCTTCTCTTGCAAGAACTCAACCCAGCCGTTCGACCGTTCTACCGCGACCTGCAGATCATAAGTGCCCCAAAAGACTGGCCAACTCTGTCCGACAAAACACCTCGGCGTGCTAGTGTGAACAGTTTTGGTTTCGGTGGTGCCAATGCGCATGCGATTCTGGAAGCGTACAATCCCACTGTCAGCTATCCGGCCCCGTCCAATTCTGTCATACCCATCTTCACCCCTTTCAATTTCTCTGCGTCGTCAGAGAAGTCTTTGGCTGCAAACATCCAGGCTTACCTGGAATATCTGAAAGGCCAGAAAGATCTGGAGCTACAAGACTTGTCATGGACGTTGAACTGCCGACGATCAACGTTGCCTGTGCGGCTTTCGGTCTCTGCATCCAACGTAGAAGATCTAGCAGCCAAATTGGAGAAAGCCTCACAGAACCCTTCCGAATTCACACCTGCGACAAAGACCTCCAGCGTGAAACATCCGAAGATCCTTGGCATATTCACAGGCCAAGGCGCCCAATGGGCCTCTATGGGAGCGGAGCTGCTGAGAGAATCACCTATGGCATCAGAGTGCATCACTCGCTTGGATTCAGCTCTGCAGACCCTCCCGCAAGAGGAACGCCCCTTATGGTCCCTCAGAGATGAGATCCTGAAGGACAGCAGCTCATCGCGTATCGGGGAAGCTCTCTTCTCCCAGACTCTTTGCTCGGCCATTCAAATCATGTTGGTTGATTTGCTCCGTGCGGCCGGCGTTGACTTCGCGGCTGTTGTTGGTCACTCATCCGGAGAAATCGCCGCCGCGTATGCCTCCGGTTATATTTGTGCAGATGATGCAATCAAAATCGCATACTATCGCGGATGGTCTTTGCAATTCTCCAGCGACCGCGAAGGAGTAAAAGGCGCGATGATGGCTGCCGGCACCTCCCTTGGGGACGCTAAGGAACTGTGCGAAATGGCGACGCTCGAAGGACGGATCTGCGTGGCTGCGAGCAACTCTTCTGCGAGCGTCACTCTTTCCGGCGATGCGGATGCGATCGACGAGGCTCGGGAGATCTTTGAAGACGAGAAGAAGTTTGCGCGGCTGCTCAAGGTGGATAAAGCCTACCATTCTCACCACATGCTGCCTTGCGCTGCTCCGTACATTGAGGCTATACAGAAGTGCAAGATCCAGATCCAGAACCGGTCGACCTCTCATCCAACGTGGATTTCGAGCGTGTACAACGAAGACATTGAACGCGTTACCGATAGTCTTACAGACACATACTGGAGCAACAATATGATCAACCCCGTTATGTTCTCACAGGCAGTGAGCTTTGCAGTCGGTGCATTGGGCCCATTTGACATGGCCCTAGAAGTTGGCCCACATCCAGCTTTGAAAGGACCTGCGCTGCAAACCATCCAAGATGTATCCGGCCACGCATTGCCCTACTCAGGGACTTTGAGCCGGGGCAAGAATAGCAGAGAAGCCTTCGCGTCCCTGCTGGGAGCTTTGTGGGTTTCTCTTGGTGAGCGAGCAGTAGACTTTGCTGGGTTCGACAAAGCAGTCACTCGAGACGCACGCCAGCCAAAGTTATTGAATGGACTCCCGTCCTATTCATGGGACCATGATCGCATCTACTGGCACGAGTCACGTATATCCAACACCTTTAGGGATGGAGCGGCGGCCTTCCACCCTCTTCTGGGAGCCAAGTGTCCCGATGGCACGCAGAAAGAGCTCCGTTGGCGGAACTATCTCCACACCCGCGAGATCCCATGGCTCGTCCATCATCAAGTGCAAGGGCAGATAGTCTTTCCCGCCGCTGGATACATTTCCGCCGCCGTGGAAATGGTTGCTGAGCAGTATGGACTGAACTCGATCCAGCTGATTGACTTCCAGGATGTGATTATTGGCCAAGCTTTGGTCCTTGAAGAAGGCGCCGGCGTGGAAATCATCTTCGCGTTGACGATAACGGAGATCCGTGATGGCCTTGTCTCAGCGGTGTTCAACTGCTACTCTGATGCCCATAAAGGATCTTCATCTATGTCGCTTCATGCTTCAGCTCAAATCAAGATTCTTCTCGGTGAATCAGACCATGAAGCGCTCCCACCACGACATGGAGCTCATGATACGTTCTTGGAACTCGAGGCGGAGCGGTTTTACAACTCAGTCTTGGACTTGGGCTTCGGCTACACGGGTCCCTTCAATGCGCTTTCGGGGCTAAGCAGAAAGATGGACGAGGCTACCGGCAAGATTGCTGTCCCAGAGGTTGAGAGCTCCGAAAAGGGACTACTGGTTCACCCTGCATCCTTGGATGGCGCTATTCAATCGATCATGCTTGCATATTGCTTTCCTGGCGATGGCCGGCTGCGGACTCTTTACCTCCCGACAAAGATCGATCGAATCCGCATCAATCCCATGAGCTGCAAGTCGCTGGCGGCTCCGGGGTCCTATCTTCAATTTTATTCCTCGGTCGGAGAAGCTAGATTTGCAGAGCTCTCCGGTGATGTTGACATTTACTCTGCCGATGGCCGGTACACGGTGGTACAGCTACAAGGACTGCACACAACACCCTTGACACCGTTGACATCAGCGATGGATTTCCCTATGTTCACCAAATTTACTTCGTCCCCCGAGGAGCCGACTGGTCGTGACATCAATTCAGCTCTTGATTGGCTTCCTGACTGCACGCCATCTTTGGACTTGGAACGAGTTGCACACTACTACCTGAAACAGCTTAACCTCGCAATTGACGAGTCTGAATTGTCGAGGATTGCGTCCCATCATGTCCATTTGCTCTCTTATGCTAACCATTGTACGTCAGTTGTGAAAGCAGGGAAGCATCCGTTCGCAAGGGCGGAATGGGCAAACGATAAAAAACACGATATTGCCAGCATTCTTGAGAGGTGATTATCTGATTGCAGGCAATGGTAAAGAGTCGACTAACGCAACCTAGAAACGGCGAAACAATTGATATCAAAGCAATGACCACAATTGGCGAATCGCTTCCTTCCATCGTACGCGGAGAGAAGAACCTGCTAGAGACTCTCATGACGGACAACATGCTGAGACAGTTTTATGCCGAGGCATTTGGCATCCAGTCCTACTTGAAAGAGGCGGGAAGACTGGCCGGTCAGATCGCGAATCGATTCCCCCATATCAATGTACTGGAAATCGGTAAGTTCTTTCAAAAGTCTCTGTATTGGTACTGTAGCTCATTCAGTCTGAAAGGTGCCGGCGCGGGTGAGACGACAGAGTCTGTTCTCGAGCAGATGGATACTGCATTTGCTTCCTATACCTACACAGACATCCTGGATAGTCAATTCGATTATGCACAGGATAAATTCCAGTCCTATCAGACGCGGATGGCATTCAAAGTGCTAGATATTGAGAAGGACGTCACTGATCAAGGCTATGGCGAGGAGTCCTTTGATCTGGTAATTGCCTCGCTGGCCCTCTACGCCACCCGGAACCTCGAGGCGACGTTGGCGAATGTGCGTCGTCTGCTCAAGCCCGGCGGTTTCCTCATTCTCTTGGAATTGACCGATCCAAATGTTATGCGATTTGGACTCGTCCTTGGTGGTCTTCCTGGCTGGTGGCTGGGTCATTCCGAAGGCCGCACACTCTCACCTTGCGTACCAGTGGAAAGGTGGAGTGAGTTGATGAAGAAGGTGGGATTCTCTGGTGTCGATACTTCAGTCCCACATCATCCACACCTTCCAGTTCCATTTTCCGTCATGGTTTCTCAGGCTGTGGATGAGCGCATTAACTTCCTGCGCAATCCGTTAGAGCCCAGTCACCCGTCACTAGAGGTTGGATCATTAACGATTATTGGTGGAGAAACACCGTTGACCGCTGCCCTCGTCTCGGGAATCCAGTCTGCCATTGCTGGGCACTATGCACACATCACGGTCTCGCCATCGCTTGCCGACATTGTTCTCGACCAAATCCCAGTGATGGGGACGGTCCTTAGCTTGACCGAGCTCGATGGTCCAACCTTTACTTCTTTGACGCCGCAGAAGTTGAAGGCCTTCCAGGAACTGTTTAAGCAGAGCAAAAACATTCTCTGGGTGGGCCATGGAGCCCAGGGAGATAACCCACGGGCAAACATGTTTACCGGCATTCAACGTACACTTGCCAAGGAAATGATTCATCTCCGAATCCAATTTCTGAACCTTTACTCCTTGGAGGAAGCCAAAGAAGATCATATTTCAAAGAAGCTGCTGCAATTCGATGCTGCGGATAGTTGGGAACAGCAAGGCCAACTCCAGGACCTTCTTTGGTATACTGAACCGGAAATGACATTGCACAACGGGAAGATTGAGATTACTCGCCTTCGCCTCAACCAGGAACGGAATGACCGCTACAACTCCTCGAAAAGACTGATTGTCAGAACGGTGGACCGCAACAGTGCAGTTGTGGGGGTGCAGAAGTCTGAAGACTGTTATAATATTGTGGAAGCTGGCATTCCTCATGCCCCCTACTTCACCGACCGCGTTGAGATCCAGGTGACCCGGTCTCTCCTTCGCTCTGTTATGGTAACAGAAACAGACCAGTTGTTCGTGGTGGCAGGCAAAGATCCTCAAACGGAAAATTATGTGGTCACACTGTCCGAGAATTTGGACTCTCGCACTAGTGTGCCTTCATCTTGGCTGATAAGATGTGGCAAGTCGCAAGACGAGGCTTCTCGCTCGATGCTCAGTCTTTACACACACCTCCTCGCTGAATCGCTGGTCAGGAAGGTCGCGCCGGGGAATACACTCGCGGTTTTGGACCCCGACTTCTCCATTGCAGCGATCTTGACACAGTACGCGAACCAAAGGGGAGTGCAATTGGTCTTCTTCACAACAAAGGAAAAGTCTTGCTCATGGCCCTGGGTTCATTTCCATCGCCATTCTACCCGTCGCGAAATCTTGAGCAAGATACCGAAGAACGTCACTCGACTTTTCAATGCGGGCGGGGATGATGCAATTGGTACTATTCTTCAGGACTGCTTACCAGCCGACTGCCAGATTGACACAGAGCACTCTTTGACGAACGATATCTCGCAATTAACTGCCATCTCTGCCATGGACCAGCGAGTGGTTTCACAGCTGCAAGCTTCATGGACAAAGGTGCATGGGGATCACACGCCCGTTAATATCCATCGCCTGCCGAGCTTGAGTGTGAAAGATTTGATTGAAACCCAGCCGCAGAATATCTCCCAATCAATTATTACATGGGAAGATGGAAGACTTCCTGTGCAAGTCTATCCAGCAACCAAGGTTGTCAAATTCGCCCCCAACAAGACTTACTGGCTTGTTGGGTTGACTAGTGGACTGGGCCGTTCTCTATGTCAATGGATGGTCCGACAGGGTGCACGATACATTGCCTTATCTAGCCGTAGCCCGAAAGTCGATGATGACTGGGTGCGACAGATGGCAAGTCGTGGGTGCACCATCCGTGTTTTTGCAAAGTTGGTTTCTACCTAATGATTCATTCCCGGGCCCATTCAATCTTCTAACATATATAGTGATATCACCAACCGCGAATCTGTCCGCGCGACACACCGCCAGATTGTAGAATCAATGCCCCCAATTTCCGGTGTTGCACAGGGCGCGATGGTTCTTCAAGACACAATGTTTTTCGATCTCGATCTGCCTCGATTTGAGAAGGTCCTGCAGCCTAAGGTCCAAGGAAGTCTCTTGCTCGACGAACTTTTCTCCCAGGATACTTTGGACTTTATGATTTTCTTCTCATCCATGGCTGCAGTTACAGGTAATCCCGGTCAGATCGCTTATAATGCCGCGAACATGTTCATGGCAAGTCTAGCCGCTGGGCGGCGAAAGCGCGGCTTGGCCGGACATGCTATCAACATTGGTGCTATTATCGGTAATGGCTACGTGACGAGAGAGCTTAACATGGGCCAGCAGTCTTACCTATACCGGGTTGGTCATTCATTGATGTCTGAGCAAGACTTCCAAGAGGTCTTCGCGGAAGGCGTGCTTTCGTGCCTGGAGAAATCAGCAGAGTCGCAACTGTGCAGTGGTCTCAGAATCGACCACGACGACACTAAGAACTGGGTTACCAACCCCATATTCCAGCATCTGGTATTGAAGTCAAACAACTTCATTGCTGGTGACAAGAAGAGCAAGGCTGGTGTGATGGTCAAGGTCAGACTTCAAGACGCTACCTCGCCAAGTGAAGTGATGGATATTCTGCAGGGTAAGTGTAGCCAATGATTTCCGAGTCTTGGCGTTGACGCTCATTCTTTCAGATGCGTTTATTCTGAAGCTCGTGTCTGCGTTGCAAGCGGACCCCAACAAAGCGATCATGGACCTCAGTCCTGATGAGCTTGGTGTCGACTCCCTGGTAGCCGTGGATATCCGGTCGTGGTTCCTCAAGGAGCTTGGGGTAGACATTCCTGTGTTGAAAATCTTCAACGCAGCATCCATCCGGGATCTTCTCGACTTTGCAGCCAGTCTTCTTCCAGAAAGCTCCATTCCAAATGTCAAGGACGAAGCTGAGGTCGACCCAAAACCACAGGCCAAAAAGCCAGACCCGGTACCGGAGATCAAGCCTACTGCCGTGGAAACCGTGCAAAGTGCCCCTGTCGTGCAGACAGAGGAAGAAAGGAAGGTATTTAATTTAGATTATATCCCTACTGGTAATTCAGGGCTCGGCAGCTCTTCGACTTCGTTAAAAGCAGGCGACTCCAGCTCAGAATTGAACGAGGACACCTCATCGCTGAGCTCCGTTGACAATATCATTGAAGTCGCCGAGAAACGTGAGGTCCAAAGAACGGTGCCAATGTCTTATGGCCAGTCCCGATTCTGGTTCCAGAAGTTCTTCGTTGAGGACCAAACTGCATTCAACGTCACACCCACCTTCGAACTGACGGGAAATCTCCGAATTCCGGATTTTGCACGAGCGGTCGAAACCATCGGTCAGCGCCATGAAGCCTTGCGAACGTACTTCTTCGTTGACAGCAACAAGATGCCCATGCAAGGAGTCTGGGGAAAATCTGCATTGCAGCTGGAACACATTCACATCGCAGATAAAAAGGAGGTCGAGATTGCTGCCAAGAAGATGAAAGCCCATGTGTTCAACATCGCTGATGGTGAGATTATTCGTTTCCAACTTCTTTCTCTGGCGCCGAACAAGCACTGGCTCATCATCGGCTTCCATCATATCAATATGGATGGGATGAGCTTTGAGGTGCTGTGGTCAGAGCTTGAAAGCGTGTATCAAGGAATCCCTCTTTCGAACGAGACACTTCAATATCCCGATTTCGCCATGAGACAGCGCCGCGAATACCAGAACGGCGACTGGGCAGAGGATCTTGCCTATTGGCGAGCGCAATTCGCGGAACTCCCGACTGCAATTCCGCTGCTGCCATTCTCTTTGCACACAGTCCGGCCTCCCACGTCCTCGTTCGGAGCCCACTATGCCAACATGCACTTCGACCGTGGCCTGACGGAGGAAATTGAAGAATGTTGTCGCCGGTTCAAAGTGACTCCCTTTCACTTTTATCTTGCCGCGTGGCAGACGCTCCTTCTACGCTACTTCGACACTGATAGTATTTGCATTGGGCTTGGCGATGGCAATCGGACGGAGGCCGATGTTGTCCAGAGCGTCGGCTTGTTTCTCAACCTCCTTCCCATCCAATTCCGCCGCAAGCCTTCTCAGACGTTTAGCGAGGTACTCAAAGACACGAAAGGTGTTGCGCAAAATACCTTCGCTCATTCACGTGTCCCATTCGATGTGATCCTGACTGAGCTCAATGTTCCACGATCAGCTTCGCATAATCCACTCTTCCAGGTGTTCTTCAACTATCGTCCAAAGGTTGAAGAATCCCGAGAATTCTGTGGTTGTGTTGCTCAAGGTTCCTTGTTCAGTGGTGGTTCTACCTCCTATGACCTCCACTTGGACGTTGTTGACAGTGGCAGTGGTGAGGCGTCGGTATACCTGTTGGCGCAGAAAAACCTATACGCACCGGAACATGGCGAGATGATGCTTCGCAGCTATTATAATCTTGTTCGCGCTTTCCTCCAGAACCCCGCAGCGCGAGTCGAATGGCCCGCTCTGTTCTTGAAGAGCGATATCGAAGAGGCATTGATTGCTGGGAGAGGTAAGGCATCCAAGTTCTTTCTGATGTGCCCTGAAGAACCCGTAACTGATATATTCCAGGACCCGAGTGCGAAAGTGCGTGGCCAGCAACTCCAGTGCATCGCGTCGATAATATTTCCGGCCTCTATCCCGACCGTATTGCCTTGAAGACAGAGGATGGAGTTGAGCTCACCTATTCTCAATTGCAAATGCGCGTTGGTTCCATTGCAAGGGAGCTGGCAAACAAAAATGTCGGACCAGGCTCTCGAATTGGAGTTTTCCAGACGCCTACTGCGGATTGGATATGTTCGTTGCTGGCAATTTGGCGTGTCGGTGCCACCTACATTCCCTTCGACAGGAAAGTAGGGATTGATCGACTGGCCGTCATCGCCCAGGAGTCAAGCCCGTCGATCGTTCTGATCAATTCAATGACCCCTTCGGACTTTGCGAAACTGCACAGCTCAGCCCAGCCTCTTGATGTCACCAACCTTGCTCCTGTGGAGCAGGGTTCGGTGCTCACTTTGGCAGAGCCGAGCCAAACTGCCGTTGTGATGTATACAAGTGGCTCCACGGGCGTTCCCAAAGGCATCGCGATCAATCAATCTACATACGTCAGCCACATCGAGGGCTTTAGTCGCACATGGAAGATTGCAGAGGCCAAGGAAACCATTCTTCACCAATCCTCGTACGCATGGGACATGTCAATGTATCAGATCCTGATCTCACTCTGCAATGGTGGTACCCTGGTCATTGCCAATGACAAAACGCGTGGTGATCCGGTTGCTACTTCCAAACTCATCGCGGCGGAGAAAGTCACATTTACATGTGCCACACCAACAGAGTATCTTGCATGGATTCGACACGGTCGCGACAATTTGAAACAATCCATCTGGACGACCGCGATATCTGGCGGCGAGTTTTTGTCTCCTGGCATGATCGAGGAGTTCAAGTCGCTTGGAAATACGAAACTCAGGCTCATCAATGCCTACGGCCCAGCTGAAGTAACAATGGCTTGCAGTGCCTCGGTGGTCCCGTATGCACAAATTGATTCACAGTCTCAAAATCCGTTGGCACTTCGCACTCTCCCTAACTACTCCGTCTACGTTCTCGATGAGAACCTACAGCTCGTCCCTCTGGGAATGCCTGGCGAAGTGGTCGTTGGGGGAGCGGGCATTGCACAAGGGTATCTCGACAACGACAGGACAAAGGAACGCTTCTTGCCCGATCCATATGCGAGTGCCTTCATGAAAAGCCATGGATGGTCCACGCTTCATCGAACAGGTGATCGAGGCCGACTAACGCAGGATGGCGGTCTCGTTCTCCTGGGGCGCATTGACGGTGACAATCAAATCAAGCTGGGTGGAATTCGCATCAACGTTGAGGAGATTGAGAGCGCAATTGTTCAAACTTCAGGCGGCTCAATCTCTCAGGCAGTTGTATCAGCCCGTGATACAGGAAAGATGGACGACGTTCAGACTTTCCTCGTTGCCTTCATCGTCTTTGCCAATTCGACAAGCAACCAAGATTCGCAGGGGTTCCTAGAACGACTGATGAACGACTTGCCCGTCCCACAATACATGCGACCGGCTGCCTTTATTCCAATGGACTCGATTCCTCAGAACAATTCGGGCAAGATTGATAGGGCTTCAGTTAATAGGCTTCCTATCCCCAAGCAGTTGTCTCAACGGACGGATCAGGAGAACCTCGCACCACTCGAAGAATCACTGCGCCAGCTTTGGAAGGAAACCATCCCACCCGAAGTTATGTCGCTCTACAACGTCAATTCTCAATCGGATTTCTTCCATGTCGGTGGAGGTTCAATCACTCTAGTGAACCTGCAGGCGTTGATTCAAGACCGCCTAGGCGTATCAGTGCCATTGCATCAGCTCTTCGGGGCGAGCACTCTTCAAGGAATGGCATATCGCATCAGAAACCAGTCTTCCATCCACGATGAGCCTGCAGTTGACTGGGATGAGGAAATCAGTACCATGCTTACCTCTACCGATATGACCGCTGATATCGACACCCACCGTACGCCCTCCGGTGCTGGCATCGTGGTACTTACCGGGGCGACCGGCTTCATTGGAAAAGAGATTCTGCGCAATCTTGCAAACGATGACAAAATACACATCATCCACTGTGTCGCAGTGAGGAAGCCACTGGCCCAGCTTCCTGCTATTTTCGCCCATCACAAGGTGCGTGTGCACCAGGGGAATTTGGGGGCGCCTCAGCTAGGACTCTCCAACGCCGACGCGTCCTGGATCTTCAGCCAGGCCGACATCGTCATTCACAACGGGGCAGACGTTTCTTTTATGAAAACCTACCAGTCTCTCAGGTTGACTAACGTGGCATCAACTCAAGAGCTTGTCAAGCTCGCCCTGCCGCGGCGCATTCCCTTCCATTTCATTTCTTCAGCAAGTGTAACTCGTCTCGCTTCTCAAAAGAGCTTCGGAGAAGCCTCTGTGGGGCCGTACCCTCCACCGTCTATACCCAATGACGGCTATACTGCTGCGAAGTGGGTGTGTGAGGTATATTTGGAGCGGGCCAGCCAGCAGCTCGGGCTGCCAGTCTGGATCCACCGTCCATCCAGCGTCACGGGTCCCGACGCACCAGAGCTTGACTTGATGGACAACATGATGCGATATTGCCAGAAGATCAGAAAGATCCCGGACTCAAACTCCTGGTCTGGTGTTTTCGATCTGATTTCTGTGCAGTCCGTAGCGACGCAGATTGTGGAGGCAGTGCATTCGTCAGGCACCCGTGCGCCCGGGGCAGACAGGATTCGACACATGTACGAAGCCGGGGAGATTCAGCTGGGACAAGACGAAGTGCAATCATTGATGGCAACCGGGACGGGCGAGACGTTCCAAATGGTGCCGGTGGACGAGTGGGTTGAGGGAGCTGAAGCAGCGGGGATGAGCCCTCTCCTGGGAATGTACCTGCGCAAGGCGTCTGATGGGCAAGTACTGTTGCCCAAGCTGGTGAAGGGTGGCCGTGGTACTGCATGAATTGGGATTGGGATTAAGACGAAATTACATCCCGGTTGGTACCCAGATGGGTTTGGTGAAGATACAAGTTTCTGATTTAGCGCAATCGCAATGTGTACAAGAATTTATTGGAGCCATTCTAGATTCCTGGTGTTAGAGCCTGGTGCCAGGATGAACGTCGATTGCATTCAAGCCAGAGTATCGGCTAAAGTCAACATTTCCGATCACGGACTCACTATCCTATATTCCAAGAACGAACGCTGCGCGCACTTTGCTCATCTCCTGCTATGCGTGGATGATGATTGATTCGGAAACCATCTTCGCTATATAGAACTAGATTCTACATACTCTGACACCTGCTTATGCATATGCATATAGGCAGTAGCGTGCTTCAGTTAATATCATTGAGGTCAACTCGTGCAATCGGGCTATCGCTGTCCGTATCCTAACAGGAAGTAGGTTCAGAATCTTCCAGCGGGTCCAGGAAGTTTCGCTCACATTCCACGGAGAAGTGCACTTCTGTCGCGAACATAGCATAGGTTTCAGCGTTCATGAGAGCCATGTCCTTATCCAGCATAAAGGTATCCCAGACGTCCGTGTACTCAGTGTAATCATCGGTCGCATCCTCCAGCGGTGGTACAACCAAGGGGGTATAATGAGTGTATTCATGGATAAACGTCGCTCCCAGGGAGTCCATGGCGTTGGACACTCGATCCCCAATATTATCACAAGTCACCGCTTTGATATCGCCAAAGTCCCTGCCGAAGACAGGCAGTTTGAGTGCGGGATCGCAAACGAGAAGTTGACCGTCGCCATTGCTCCTGCTTCGCATAATTGCAACAGCATCTTCGCACTGTGGTTTCGTGCGATCGGGCCTGACGGTAATTCGACCTAGGGCCTCGCCGCCCTCGTATGGTGCTGGGCCGGTGATATTTTGGAAAACCTCTATGAACCCGTCGTCAGTATCATGCTTACTTGGGCACTTACAGGGTCCGTGGTGCCCATGAAAGAAACATACCCATGACTCTTCCCTTGTCAGTTGAGTCGGTTGATTTGAACCACTTCAGGAAAATGGCGTCTCGTTTGGCAGCCGGTGCAGTCACCACCGACTTGGCTAGAGTCATCGAGTCCATCACGCCATGCATGACCTGTTCTAGGTGCTGGTCTGCGAACAGGCCGGATATATCTGGCTGGGCTCGTTTTTGGACAGGTCGCGATCTGTCCGTCGCAGGGGCGGCGAGTGTGGAACATGCGAAGACAAACTGCAGGATAACCTTGGGCAACATTTTGACTGGATGCACCTCTTATTTGAACTGGCTGTCAAGCAAGGTGAAGCATGAAAGGTCTGGCCTTTCGGGTGGTTGGTTATGTTTCCTCTGTCGCGAGGGGTCCATTTCACAGACTCCGAATGAAATTGGTAAAGAAAAGCATTAACCGGGAACGGCAGCCAAGCCAAACAAAGAATAGCAAGGCCTATAGGGCGCCTTGAAGCTAATTATTTAGCCTTCGTAGCTGACTCCAGCGTGCTTATTGGGGCCGATACTCCTGTCAGAGCCTCGAGACGGAGACCGAGCCACCTAGTCAGTGCTAGGAAGACATCAACCACCACATGGGGGTGGACAAACTCATGAGATTTTCATTCAGGGAGGAATTAGGCATAGTTAACTCACAATGATCAATAACGAAGGGCCCCTGAATTGTGCCGAAATTCTTCAGCGCGGTGGCCCCCATTCTGACTGGATCCACACCATCTTACTACCCTGCTCATGGAATTTGGAAAGGGGTAGCTAGTGCATGCTACGGCCCCCTGTGTATGGCATAAACCACTATTCCTATTATAATTTAGGCCGTGATCGGACATGTTGAGTTTAGCCGATACTCTGGCTTGAATGCAATCGACGTTCATCCTGGCACCAGGCTCTAAGTGCTATTTCCGGTTGAACTGAGTTAAACTTGACTGATCTGGCTATTGATCTTGATCCTATATATTTATTGGCTAGTTAGCTTAGCAAGTATATGATTTAGAAGATCTATGTAAGGTTATTAAAGAGGCATAGGAATCGATTGGTAGAGATTCACTACGGTAGCTGGTTTGAAGTATACTGGCGTATTGTTACGGCGCGTACCCGGGAGCACTAACCAAACAAGCCAAAAGACCAAATATGCTAGAACGCTATGTTCTAGCATGTCAGGATAGGGAGAGGACCCGACCAATTGGAATCAAGGAGAATCTGAATTGCTATTACGCCCAATCTGCCAATTTAGGGGGGGCGTACACTTAACTAATCATAACATACAGGAAAAGGATAAACTATTAATGCGAGTCTCCACACACTCATTCCGACATAACATGCCTGGGGCCGATATAAGACAACGTTAGACTAGGGAGGACCAGTGCCCTAGTCCTAACACGTATACACCCCTGGTGATGCAGAGATATATTATGGCAGCGAGGGTAGCTTGCAGGGGAATTGGTCGTTTTGGTTAATTTTTGTATGTTTTAGCAGGGTAAATGTCATATCTTCCTAGGACGTCCTAAAAAGGCATGCTTCCATTTAAAAATTTGGATGCACGGGAGTAACTAGATATATATATGTCGCCTTGAATCTATTGTTCATACTTAGCGTTCCTACTCCGTCTCATTTGATAGATAGTCAATCTCCCGTCCGCCAGTCTAGCTTAGTCCTTCATTACAAATAGACACTATCGGCGTAAGTTACGCTGTACGGGCACGATCCCCTAGCGGTTCCTTAACAGCGAGACGGACATCTGAGTATCCCAGCTCTCTCGGCACTGTGAATGCGATGGGATACAGGACAAGATATAGGAAACTTTATACCTGGCGATGCAGGTCCTATCATGGCTCCATAACATCCATCAGCCGGTCCTTCGCTTCAGTGCCGCGGATTTCTGGGGTAAATATATATAGCAGCAGGTGATTTATGATTTTGCTTTTCGGAAGTTCATTGAGTAGGCCCGTTACATCCCGATTAAAATGTATTCTTCTAGCAATACTATGCACCTGCAGAGATCTCTCCTCGGGGAACTTGGCCGCAGTGATTGGCCCAGATGATCGGCGTCGAGGGGCAGCGCGGCGGTGATTGGCGAGCGGGAAAACTTAACGGCCTTCCCATTTGACTCACTTTCCTTTCCTCTCGACTCTTCTCGTCTCCATTCATTCTCTTCTCCTTTCCTTTATTTTCCCTTCCTACACCTCATCTCGCCTCTCACCTTTTGCAATGGCTGCCCAGAACGGCTCTACCGGCAATGACTTCACCGTCAAGGCCGGCTTGGCGCAGATGTTGAAGGGTGGCGTCATTATGGACGTTGTGAATGCAGAGCAGGTATGTAGTGGCCATGCATTTCCCATGCAAAGGGAGAGTCGCTAACGCCGATCTTCTTCTCCAGGCCCGTATCGCTGAAGAAGCCGGCGCCGCCGCCGTCATGGCCCTCGAGCGTGTCCCCGCCGATATCCGCGCCCAGGGTGGCGTTGCGCGCATGTCCGACCCCAGCATGATCAAGGAGATTATGGAGGCCGTGACCATCCCGGTGATGGCCAAGGCCCGCATTGGCCACTTTGTGGAATGCCAGGTGCGTACAGTTGAACGGCGAACAGCGCAGCAGATGGCGGGGTACTGGGTCCTTCCGCCCGCCGGGGCTGCCAGTGACGAGAGAACGCGAGAAGATGAGAACCGGAGCATGCTAACCCGCATCCACCCCGCCAGATCCTCGAGTCCATTGGCGTTGACTATATCGACGAGTCCGAGGTCCTGACCCCCGCCGACGATGTCTACCACGTCACCAAGTCCACCTTCAAGGTCCCTTTCGTCTGCGGCTGCCGCAACTTGGGCGAGGCCCTGCGCCGTATCTCCGAGGGCGCCGCCATGATCCGCACCAAGGGCGAGGCCGGCACCGGCGACGTCGTCGAGGCCGTCAAGCACATGCGCACTGTCAATGCCCAGATTAGCAGGGCCCGCGGCATCCTCCAGGCCAGCCAGGACCCGGAGCCCGAGCTGCGCGCCTACGCCCGCGAGCTGGAGGCCCCCTACGAGCTCCTCCGCGCCGCCGCCGAGAAGGGCCGTCTGCCCGTCGTCAATTTCGCCGCGGGCGGCGTCGCCACCCCCGCCGACGCCGCGCTCATGATGCAGCTGGGCTGCGACGGTGTCTTCGTTGGCTCGGGCATTTTCAAGTCCGGCGATGCGAAGAAGCGCGCCCGTGCGATCGTGCAGGCTGTCACCCACTTCAAGGACCCCTCGGTCCTGGCCGAGGTCAGCCAGGGTCTGGGCGAGGCGATGGTCGGCATCAACGTGCAGAAGATGCCCGAGAGCGACAAGCTCGCCGGCCGCGGATGGTAGAGCGTCGTGATTTTGCGTGCTACAGTGTCCTTTCTGCATCAGCCGATGTTGGGCGGTTCAAAAATTTGCTTTTTCCTTTCTTGTACATGAGCTATGAGACGATCTCCTGCATGACAGATATACACAATTAGAATTCACGCCCTGATTCGAATCATCCAAGATCTCGTATCCAAGTACATATTTCGCAGAGTACATCAGACGTGTCGGCACCTCACCTGCGATGTATAGCCCACCATCGGCGAGTTTGTCGAAGCCCGCGGAAAATTCCGTGGCGGTAGGATGTCAGCAGGGCGTCCAACATGGCCTTATCGAGCGATGCTATCGGTGGCTGACCGGTGGCAATTCTGATAGGTCGTCCACTCCGAACCACCGATCACGCCCGGGGAAGTCCAATCGGCGATTTTCTACACATCTTCGAAATACCAGCGGGGTCGTAGCTGCTATTCGTACAGATCACTGTCGGCGTAAGTCTATCCTTGCACTTTACCTGCGATATATCGAGGATAATCCGATACAGGCCTGGATGAACTAAATAGGCAAATCTTCACGTCAAGCGTTGTCACTATTTACCGTTACCGCTACCCGTGCAGCACCTAGGCTACCTAGGTAAATCATTCTATCCATCCAAGAGTCATATCCATATAATCGTAGCCATCATCATGATCAAATGCATATCTACAGACCAAGCCAGAAGCGCGTCTTGCCAACCTCAAACTCACCGCGCAGCTCCTCCGCTCCAGTGCCGGTGACCGCGACCTGGTAGCGGCCCTTCTCAGAGATCCACTGTTCGCGCTGCTCGTCCCACCAGCTCGCGGCAAGCTTCTTCTCAACCACCAGCTGTACCGTCTTGGACTCGCCCGGCTGCAGGAAGACCTTCTGGAAAGCCTTGAGCTCCCGCACGGGGCGGTTGACATCCGTTGTCGGCGGGATAACCCACAACTGGACGACTTCTGCGCCCGCGAGGGATCCGGTGTTGGTGACGGTGACCGAGGCAGTGATGGGCTCGCCGGACTCCGAGTACTTGGGCTGCTCGGGGACGGTGCTGAGCTTCAGCTCGGAGCGGGTGAAGGTGGTGTAGGACAGACCGTGGCCGAAGGGGAAGGCAGGCGCCACGTCGCTCTTCTCGAAGTAGCGGTATCCCACGTAGATGTCTTCGCCGTACAGGACGCGGCCGCGCTCGGAGCGGAAGTTGATGTAGGAAGGGTTGTCTTGCAGGCGGCGCGGGAAGGTGATGGGCAGCTTGGCGGATGGGTTGACATCGCCGTATAGAACGTCTGCGATGCCGTTGCCACACTCATTGCCGCCGAACCAGGCCTGCACCACTGCGCGCGCGTCGTTTACCCAGGGCATTGTGACTGGGGTGCCGGACTGGATTACGACGACGGCGTTGGGGTTCACGGCGAGCACGCGGCTGATCAGCTCGTCGCTGCCGGGGGGCAGGTCCATGTGGTCCCGGTCATAGCCCTCAGTTTCCCACTCGCTGGTCAGGCCGGCGAAGATCACAACCTGCTCCGCCTCGGAGGCCTGCTGAACGGCGGCGGAGATCAATTCTTCTTGGCCCACGCGGCGACTGGCGCCGAAGCGGAATCCACCCGGCCCAAAGGCGACGATGCCACGGGTGTCGAGATCGGAGGTCGGTGCAGTGCCAAACTCGAACAGGATCTGGTAGGTCTGGCCAGCCTTGAGTTCTTTGAAGCCGCGTTCCTCAATGGTAGCAGTGCCGAAGAATGCCGAGCCCTGCTTCTGGTTCTTGGTGTTGTCGACCACCACCTCCCCATCAATGAGAAGGCGACCCGTGCCAACGACGGTCACGCCGAAGTCATAGAGACCATCCTCCTCTGGAGTGAACGTTCCCTCCATATCAACATAGTAAGTCATGGACTTTATCTTCGGATTGACATAGTCCATCAGGAACCCAATGGAAGGGACGAGATGGAGCTCATCCACGACGGTCCGGTCCGAGCCGGCACTTGGGTGCTCATTATAGACCTTGAACGTAAAGCCGGGCTTGCCCTCCGCTGTCTTCATCAGTGGTCCTAGAAGAGGAAGGTCTTTGTGGGAATGGACTCCCTGTGTGAATTTGACACCTCCCTTGCTCTTGGCAGACACGCCATCAAACGGAGACACGGTGTAGTATGGGGCCAGCGAGGCTGAGCCGCCACCACAGTAGGATGCAATCTTGGAGTTGGGCCCAATGACCAACAACGACGCATCCTTCTTCAGGGGAAGAGTGTTGCCTGCATTCTTCAAGAGAACAACAGACTCTGCGGCCGCCCGACGCATCAGAGCCTGGTCTTCAGGACGGTTTAATGCCTTTTCGGGGGCTCCCTCTGGAATACCAAGTGGCTCAAGCCAGTTCACCAAGTTCAGGATATTGCGAACCCGCTCATCGAGCTTAAACTGCGCCACCTTGTTCGAGGAGACTGCGTGTCCAAGAGCGTCTCCACGCCAGCGCGTCTTACCGGGCATCTCGATATCGAGACCGGCATTGATCGCATCAGAGGTGCTGTATGTACCAAACCTGCAGATTACAGTCAGATCAAGTCTGGTGCACGATTAGAGTGTGAACCTACCAGTCGCTCATGACCATCCCATCCCATCCCCACTCCTTCCGCAAGATATCATCAATGAGAGTCTTGTTCTCGCTGACATGGGTCCCATTGACCTTGTTATAAGCAGTCATGATACACGCCGAGCGGCAGATCCGCATGGCCAGCTGGAATGGCAGCAGGTATATCTCACGCAGAGCCCGGTCAGTGACAATACTGTTCACCGCCATCCGCTCATGCTCCTGGTCATTACAGACGAAATGCTTCAATGTCGCCGCAACTCCCTTATCTTGCATTCCCTTACAGAAATGGCCCGCCAGCGTACCAGAGAGAACTCCATCCTCGGAGAACGACTCAAATCCACGACCACCCAATGGCGATCGCTGGATGTTGATTGTCGGGCCAAGAACAATGTGCGTGCCTTTGCTGATCGCCTCGTCGGCCATCAGCTTCCCAACCTGAGACAGCAGCTCGGCGTCCCAGGTAGCGCCCAAAGCGGTAGCGCAGGGGAGACATGCGGCCGGAATGCCGTTGAAGAAGCGCGTTCCACGGACACCATTAGGGCCGTCCGACATGCGCAGCGATGGGATGTCGAGGCGCGGCACGGGCACTGTGTGCCAGAAGTCGCGACCTAGCAGAGCAAATGAGCTGTCCGTGGATGTGAGGCTATCGGAGGATGCTCCCTACCAGCTGTCAGAGCGACCTTTTCGCCGAGCGTCAGCTCCTCGATCGCCTTGTCCACATCAATCCGAGCCATGGTCTGGAAGTTGCTCCCGTCGTCTCGGTATGCGCGTTATGCACAAGGTCCCAATGGGCGATATCTTGACCAGAAGACCACCGGGGCGCGCAGGTATAGTACACGCCGAGACTTGTCAAAGAAAACGGTCTGCTTGAACCGCGGAAAAATGGAGGACTCGCGCACTACTTATAGGGAAGAGAAGTTGGATTAATCTGTCGCGATCGCGGGATTCCAGGGAGCTCCAGGCGGGGAAATTGCAGTCCGGCCAGCGAAGCCGCTCAAAGCAGCACGGAGGCTCCCCCGAGGTTTAGCCGGACTCCATTCTCGACCGGATGTCGGTCCGGGGAGCCGCGTTGCTTGGAACCACTACTAGAATAGTTTAATACTTTAATATTCCAGTGATCCTGGTGAATGCAGGAGAAAGGTTCCTCGACATGCCATTCACGTCGCGGAACGGGGAGGCCTTCATACATTGCTACTTATTCCATCGAATACCATTCGGTCATTCATCCGCTCGGGCAGGATTCGAATGCGGGTGCATCAATATGTAGCATGATCCTATCTGGCCCATGATTGGCGCCCGCTCGAGCATGATGTATCACCGCTGCTGATTGTTGATGGCAAACTCAGATATGGTTCCCTCACCCGCAACTTAAGTCTTATTTTAAACGAGCGACCAGTATCTAGTGACCCTAATTGTGCATGATAGCCCCATGGATCGACGTAGATGTCAAACCCTTGCCCCCGAAGTAACCCTCACTGCATGGCCGGCACCTGTTGAGTGACGCAGTGCAGCACTCCGCCGGTGAGCGGGATGGCATTGGTATACACTTGTCGGACAACTCGTTCCGGGAGTAAACCCTGTAGGATCTCCAAAGCCCGTTGGTCGCGCTTGTCATCCCCGAATTTCGGGATAATCAGGCCGCCATTGACAAAATAAAAGTTGACATAGCTAGCCGCCAGTTCATCGTCAGCACTCTTCACTAATCCACGCGGATCCGGTTCCTCAATGGTATGAATCTCCAGCCGCCGGCCTCGCGCGTCAGTCTCACGGCTCAGAATCTCCAAGATTTCAGCGGAGAGTTCCTTCCACAGCTCTGCCGCCATCTCGTGGGGCTTGGAGTAGACAATGACGCCCGGTCGCACGAATCGCGCCTCGGCGTCCATGTGAACGTCGGTGATATCCGCGTTGCGACGCCCAGGAAACCAAATCACCTTTTCGATGCCGAGCAGGCGCTTAAGTGCGGCCTCGACGGCGGCTTTGGTCATCCCTGGGTTCCGTGCTTCGCAGAGGATGCTACTCTCCGTGATCAGCAGCGTGCCCTCCCCATCTATCACCAGAGCGCCGCCTTCGGTCCGAATCGGGGCATCTATGCGGGTTACGGGCGAAGGATCGCGATCGTGGTCGATCACCCACTGTGCGAAACGAGCGTTCTCTTCGAGTGCGTTATCGTTTAGCAATGGCCACTGCTGGCCCCAGCATACGCCGTCGTTCTCGGGCTTCTTCCCGCCCCATTCGTTGAAGCGGAGGTTCAGGGCAAAGCGACGGTCGGGGAATTGGCCTGTGGCATCGCGGACGTATACTGGACCTGTGTCGCGTACCCAGCAGTGATTGATGGGGCATGGGATGAATGTCACATTTGATACGTCCTTGCCGGTGGCTCTGATCAGTGAATCCGCTTGGTCTTTGTCTTCCGGGCGCACGTAGATGCGGACTGGCTCGAACTCGGCAATGGTGGCTGCCAGCTCGGCAAGCTCGTGGCAGACAGCAGGGTATTGTCCTGGAGGCAGAGATATTGGAGAAGGAAACCCGAGTATGGTGGCTAGATGCGCGTCACTCTCTGCGGGCAAGACGTATTGGCCTTGTTCAACAGAGTCTTCATTTTGGTTGGCTTTGATTCGGAAAGTGGAGGATATCCTGGAGAAAATCCTCACAAGAGCCTTCCGGACTTTTGTCACGACTCTCATCGTGATTGGTGTTCTTTTGAAACAGAAGGATATTCAGGCAGAGCTCCCTCTTGACTTATACGAAGGGCTAACACCACCGTTATTAGCATCTACCTCCCCAGTAGTGTAACAGTGTGCTTCCGAGTGGTGCCACAATGTGACGATCAGGGCGCATGGGTCACCCTGATTACAATTGTTTGATGTGCACTGGTTGAATGAAGGCCCGTCTGTATGGGAATGGAAGCACCTCGGAAGAGCTTCGTCGGCCAACATGGCAGGAGATGCCAACCAAAGTATTATACATGTTGATTATTCTTGTCGTCTATTCCATTTTCATGAATTCTGCTATGGAATCAAGGAAAACGCGCAATTCTATACCCATGCAGCCTCTGGCATGGCATAGAGTTCAGTAGTATTCCAGCTCGTGCTGCCGGGCGATGATGACAACATGGACTTGGTATAATCTGGAAAACCTTCCCGTTGCACTTCCGATATAGTTGTACATTGTAACTCGCAGTCAGTTCCGAGCTCTGTCGTCGACCTGGTACGCTTGTTTCATGAGGCAGCTTCAAACTTGTCTTGCAAATGCTTCCTTTCACACCACCTGCAAAGCTACTCGAGAAACTGCATCACCAGTTTGGGAATACCAGAGACACCTTCACCTCTCATGGCGCTGACAGGAACTGCGCATACCTTATCCTTCCACCCATCCGGGTGTCCAGAGGGATGCTCTGTAGTCCCCTTTTCTACCGAGGATAGATATTGTTGCAGAGCGCGGTACTGCGTCTGGGTGTTCTCAAGATCTGCCTTGGTGGCCACGACGAACCAGGGCTTTGTGTGAATTGGTGGCATTGCGAGGGGAGGGAGAGACTTGGTCGGTTGTGTCTGGGATTGGGTCTCCGGCTCATCATGCAAGCCCCAGTCAATCACGCCATGGGATTCGTCGGGGATGGGCTCATGGTCGGGTTCGGCGTCGCGTAGCCGCTCATACTCTCCCAATTCATGCCACAGTTTCTGCAGCTCCTGTACAGGATCCCCAGCGCTCAGATCGAGCACGAACGCCAAAATTCTGGCTCGGTCAATATGCCGCAAGAACCCAAGGCCAAGGCCGCGGTCAAGGTGTGCGTCTTCCACTAGGCCGGGAATATCCGCTATGGTGAAGTGGGTGCGTTGAGTCTTCCCCCTAGACTCTACAATAGGTCGGCCCTTGTGGTCATCAATAATGACCGTGCCGATGTGAGGGGACAGGGTAGTGAATTCCCAGTTCCCAATCCGCGTACGACTATTGGTCAAGGAGCGCAGAAGAGTACTTTTGCCCGCGTTGGGCTTTCCCACAAGACCGACATCCGCGAGTAATTTCAGCTCAAAATCAAGGTGCAGCTTCATGGCACCCTCGCCACGAGACGCGAACTTCGGTCGCCCCATCGCGCGCGTCACGAAATGCGGGTTGCCCAAGCCACCGGCGCCACCTGCCGCCAGCAGCATTGGCTTGTCCATCGGCTGGGAGAGGTCAAGGAAGATCGGCGCCTTTGGTTCCAGAGCAGCAATATTCTGGCGACGCGGTTTCAGTCGAGGGAATGCCACGGTCAAGAAATCGGAGGGATTGGCGCCGGGGTAAAGTACCCAGCGATCGTGCCGGATCGGGGTGAACTCCCTCTCGTCTTCATCCACCGGTTCCTCGCGGAGTCTGCGCCTGAGAGCGAATTCCTCCGCGACGGGATCGTAGCGGTCGATTTCGCGAACCACCGTCCCGACCGGTACTTGGATCAGCACGTCGTCGCCGCGCTTGCCGCCTTTGCTCTTGCCTTGTCCGTTTTTGCCTCGACTGGCCCGGATCACACCTCTCCGAGCCAATTTATGGAGGCTCGTTAAGCCTTCGACTGCTTGGATGTAGATGCCTCCTCCGCTGCCGCCATCTCCTCCGTTCGGTGGTCCTTCCTCAATGTATTTTTCTCGTAGAAAAGAAACGCATCCATGACCACCGGGGCCCGCGTGCATGGTAACGGAGCATTTGTCTTGGAAGATAAAACGTGAGTAGTCTTCCGGTGGGGGGTTCAAGTGTGCTAGGTCCGATGGTTGGTCGTGAGAAGCATGGTCATTTTGCGCGAGGTTGGCTCGTGTACTCTGCGATCTTCGGAGCGTCGTGGTTGCTTGCAGGGTTCGTGGAAGGAGGATCGGATGATATATTATTCGACCGGTAATGGCCAAAGGGAAGGAGGCACGATGGCATGCCATGGAGCTGCTCATTGTGCAGCAGCGGAGGAATTGCAAACGCGCAACCAGTCTGGATTTCTGGAAGCTCCGATAAGGATCACGTGGAGATAGCCGCTGGGCGCGATTCCGTTGTTCGATGCAAGGAGATCGCCATGGCATAAATTACCTTAGTAGATGATAACTACATAGCTTAATTAACTAGTTGACCAAGTGTCAAATAGGATGTAATTCGACCATATATCTCAGTATAGTAACATCAGAGCTACCTTTCGAACACTAGGCACCGTAGACAACGCTGGGGAAGCATCAACTACCGGAATGGCGGGTGGCACTGCCGGATAGATTACAGCAATGCTGACTCGGAAAGAAGGACAAGATTGGGGCATTACAAGATTGAATCACCCTGGTCCAAATCCTGGAGAAGGCTCTAGATGCATCAAAAATAGTCCTTTCGATTCCCGCCGGCTCGGAGTTCCCCTCGGAAGACGGAACGATTCCGGGCGGCTCGCCGCGCCCTGTTGGTGACAAGCTCGGAAGGCCATTCGGGACCGGACTTGCTGGTTGACCTTTCCTTCAGATCTCTCTCCCTCGTCTCGGGTATATATTCCACCTCGATGTGTGTTTCTCTCTGCTCGGCTGCTGTTTACTATCCCCATTAATTTGCCCTCCAGAATTCGGCCACGAGCGGCCCACTCCGTGTCGCACCTTTCAACCCCGCGAAGAATGGATCGTGAACAGTTCCGGGCTGCGGCTCACTCGGCAATCGACGACAGTACGTGCGCAGTCCAATTGAGATTGACAACTCCTGCAACACAGTCACTGACCGTACCCTCTATCCAGTTGTCGACTATTTCGACACTGTCTCCGACCGAAGAGTCCTCCCCGCCGTCGATCCCGGGTACCTGCGTCCTCTGATCCCCGAGGACCCTCCCGCTGAACCAGAGGAGTGGGCGCAGATCCAGCAGGATGTTGACACCAAGATCAAACCCGGTTTGACTCATTGGCAGTCGCCGAACTTCATGGCATACTATCCCGCCAGCGTGACTTACCCGAGTCTTCTGGGGGAGATGTACTCGGCGGCGTTCACGGCCCCCGCCTTCAATTGGCTATGCTCGCCCGCCTGCACGGAGATGGAGACCATTGTGATGGACTGGGTGGCGAAGGCACTTGGCCTGCCCGAGTGCTTCATGAGTACCTCGGAGAACCTGGGCGGCGGCGTCATTCAGAACAGCGCAAGCGATGCCATTGCGACCATGATGGTCGCCGCCCGTGAGCGGCGGGTGCGCGAGATGGTGCTTGCAGAAGGACTCAAGGAAGGAACGATGGAGTACGACGAGCGCAAGATGGATCTCCAGCCTCGGTTAGTGGCTATTGCCAGTGACCAGACCCATAGCAGCGCGGCGAAGGGTGCTTTGATTGCCGGGACTCGCTTCCGCAGCGTACCCACCCACTTGGAGGAGAACATGGAGATGACCGGCCCACGTCTACGAGAAGTGCTGGAGAAATGTGATAAGGATGGACTAATCCCTTACCACCTAACCATGACTTTTGGCACGACAAACACCTGCAGCACCGATCGCTTTGCTGAGATCAAGGCTGTTCTGCAGGAGAAGCCTGCGTGGCAGCGTATCTGGGTGCATATTGACGCCGCATATGCGGGTGCCGCTCTTGTGGCAGACGAATGGCAGTTTATTCCCCTGGAATTCGCCGAGGGAGTGGACAGCTTCAATATGAACATGCATAAGTGGTTGCTGGTCAACTTCGATGCTAGGTATGTTATTCTGGAGCGACTGGCAGTAAACACGTTTCTAACCCGAAGCAGCGCTCTGTTCGTACGCAACCGTCTCGACTTGACGAACGCCCTCGACATCACCCCGACCTACTTGCGCAACCCTTACTCGGACATGGGCACTGTCATCGATTACCGGAACTGGTCTATCTCTCTGGGCCGCCGCTTCCGCGCCCTCAAGATCTGGTTCGTCATCCGCAGCTACGGTCTCAACGGCATGAAAGCCCACATCCGGAAGACCATCGGCTTCGGTGACATCTTCGCCGGTCTCATTCAGAGTCGATCCGATCTCTTTGAGGTTGTCGCCAAGCCTGCCTTTGCACTCACCGTGTTCCGTGTGAAGAACCCGAAAGCCTCGACCGACAACAATGGCGCCGCAGTCTGCATTAAGGACGAGGTAGCCGATGGTATTACGAAGAAAGTGTATGAATTGATCAACTCGCGGGGCGAGATTTTCATCACGTCGACGGTTATTGATGGCGTGTATGTGATTCGCGTCGTGAGTGCCAACCCGATGGCTGAAGAGAAGAACGTTCGGAATGCCTTTGATATCATTGTTCGAACAACAGAGGAAGTACTGCAACAAAATTAGAGGCAAGCAGTGACTACCTAAGTAAATAGATTGACACGAATAGAACGAATGCATATACACCCTTCTCAATTAATTCTCCTCTCCTTTCTCCCTTCTCGGACACTGTATCTTCGCGCGAGAGCTGGATATACAAAGGGAACCGGCCACAAAGTCGACTCGAGCATGGTTAGCGCCGTGCAGTATTTCCCCGCGCATTACAATTTGAATTAGAGGCGTTATTGCGCTGATAGCAGAGTTGACCACTCGCTTAGTGCAATGGATATATCCATGGGTATACCTAGAGAGCCGCAGTTGGTCCTTGCCTCTTTGTATAAAAATTGCTTTACATTTACAAAGACAAACGAACTCTTGCCCGCAAAGCATATCTTGAAAGCTGAATGGCCGCGCTGAAAAATGTTGAAGAAATATAAGCCCCTTTCATCTTTGTCGGGAGCTTAGCCTCGGGCGCTTTCATTGTCAGTATCAATGGATCAGAGACTGGCACACAAGAAACAATCAACATCGATAGAATCTTCAAGCCCTTGCTTTATTGTTGGAAGCCTCCTCTTTTCAGTCGGAACAAAGGACGCGATCAAACCCTTTGTTCCACTAATGCCATTGTCGGCATTGTCCTGCCTCGACGAGGCCTGGAGAATCCTCGGAGCATGCCATATAAAACCCCCCGAGTCCGGTGCTCGAGTATTTCCATCATCATAATCAGAGGTCTCAGCCCGCCATTCGCCTTTCAATCGTGAATTCCAACAATCAACATTCCTTCCATTCTGCAGTCGACAATACTCCCCATAGACGATCATGGCAGGAATGACATACTACATAACCGGTGAGTCTTACAGCGAGATCACCAGACAGCTCTGTGAAGATCTCATGGACATCCGTCTCCTTCCTACAGACACAACAATCATCCCAGTGCCACTCCCGCTCCGCAAAGCACTGTACAAAGGCCTTCGCCATACACGCACCTCACTGACTACGCCTGATGCACAGATCGACGCCGAGCTTCTAGTGGAAGAGATGTGGGATCTTGTCCGCAACATGCTGGACCGAGACACTCGAGGTATGTCACAGACCACAATCACACACCTTGCACATATGATCCAGGAACGACCACATCTGCAAAACGCGGATCCTTCTCGTGCTGCAGTACTGTTGATTGAGCGATGGATGCAATTGATCCAGGACCCCAACTTCGCGCTGTCGGAAGTGATGCGACTTCTTGTTGCACACAAGCTCCAGTGTGAACCAGCAGCTACTCCCGACCTTCTTGGCATTCGATATGGGCCCGAGGAGTCTATTCAAGACCTATGTCTCCCTGAATCTTTTGGGCCTATGGACCCTCTTGAGGATCCTTGTCTTCGTCACCATTATGGAAACATTCAAATGGTCGTGGATATTCCCCGGCGCTTTATTGATGGGTCCAGCTGGCGGTAATTGTTTTGTTTATCCAGCATATCAGTTCCAAGTGGGACTATACTTGAATCCCATTCTGTGTACTTTGGATAAATACAGACATCAATTGAACAAACAACTCCCAAGCTCAAATATACAGACGGTAGAGTTTGTAAGTCCCCGTTTCCCAATTTTCTCAGGATGAACCGAGCCATTATGGGATTTTGGCCTTGACCAGTTTCGCATATTTCAGATGTAAGAACCAACAGCTCTTCGGCAGTGTTAAATTATGAATAAGTTACTAGATACAAATACTCTAGGACAAAAAGACCTGTGGGGCATTGCCTCGATAAGATATTTACATTGATGCTCAAAATATCACGTTCTCGAATGCTTCTTGCAGTCCTTTACTCCCCAACCATGCCTCGAGTGCCTGCATATCACCCCTATTAGCCCGCTGTCCGCCCCGTTCGCCCAATGAATCGGTGATTTCCTCCATCCCTGGAAACACTCGCTCGACACCCTCCGTTTCGCGAAACCTTTCGCTGACCTTTTTCTGGTGACTGGGGATATCACCCCATGAATGTGTCTTGATGAAGCTCATATATGCATCGATGTCGGGCGATGCGCCCTCAAGGCATAATACACCCGGCTTGCCCGCGAGCACAAAGCCTGTCAAGGAGTATCCCGGAGCGAGATGGACCATGTCGCCTCTCTTTTTACGGGTTGACAGAGATGGGAAATAGAACCAGACTCGCACCATTGGCCCTCTGGACCCTTTGCATGGTTCTGTTGGCTCTGATTCTGCAGCCTTCTTATTTTCAAGAAAGCGACCGAGCTCGGTCTGGACGTGGTCGAATGCCTCCAGAGCATCGCCTTGTGGTATTGAGATGGCCAGATCCGCCATCTCGGCTTTCGACATCCACTCTGGTTGTCGAACGGAAAAGCCCAATGGGGGTGGTTGGTCCATGGCCTCCGGATCTTGACATTGGAGTGGAATAGATACATTGACTTGGATAGTTTTTTCACCATCCACAATTGGGAGATTGACGATGAGAGATATACTTGACGGGATCTTGGACGGTACGGCGGCCGGATCCTGACACCAGTTCCGGAGTCTGTCGATGCACTCTGTGGTGGATTCGGGGACTTCCAATTCACCCGGAGAGGGAAACATGGCCGTCAATAGGTCGACTGTAGACAATTGAGACTCCATGATATCCACCGGTAGGATGGATGGTTGTTTGGCGGCCATGTCGGGGGACAATACGCGGCAACTGCCAATACTGAGGGCTTCGCGGGAGCAAAAAAGGGTCTTTAATGGTGCAGCCAGTATAAATCCCGCAATTGACCTGGTTCGCGAGGTGATTGGACCCGATCGAGGCCAGCCTGGACTGCTAGACCGAGCATCGTGGGTTGAACTAGAGACTCGTTTAGCTCAAACGCTAACGCGATTCTGCAGCGGGCCCGCGCTGACTCATCACCGCGATCGGCGGTGGGATGAAAGCGGGATAATTTGGGTCATTCCAGGCTTTTTTTTCCCTTTGGCGACTCACGACTTGTCAACTCCGGCTGCGCGGATTCAACACCGCCCCTCTGCTCAATTTCAACATGGCTCCCAGCTTCATCCTGACCCTCTCGGGCCCCGATCGCCCCGGCATCGTGCACGCCGTCACCGCGTTCCTTGTGAAGCACAACCTGAACATTGTCGACTCATCGCAGTTTGGCGATCCCACCTCGCAACGCTTTTTCATGCGCATGCAGTTTGCGTCTGCAGCGGGCAGTGCTGAGGCTCTCGAACTAGAGCAATTGCGCACTGCATTCGAGCCTACTGCGCAGTCCTTCTCTATGGACTTCCAAATCCACCCCACCACCCAGAAGCCTCGCGTGCTCATCATGGTCTCCAAGATCGGCCACTGCCTGAACGACCTTCTCTTCCGCCAGTCTACCGGCCAGCTCAATATCGAGGTGCCCCTGATCGTCTCCAATCACCCCGAGTTTGCAGCCCTTGCCGCAACTTACAAGATCCCCTTCCACCACCTTCCCGTCACCGCCGATACCAAGTCGCAGCAGGAGTCCCAGATCTTGGAGCTGGTGGCCCAGCACAATATTGATCTTATTGTGCTGGCCCGCTACATGCAGGTCCTGTCACCCAAGCTGTGCGAGGCCATGTCCGGCCGCATCATCAACATCCACCACAGCTTCCTGCCTTCCTTCAAGGGCGCCAAGCCCTACCACCAGGCCTATGACCGCGGTGTGAAGATTATCGGTGCTACCGCGCACTTCGTCACCAGCGATCTCGACGAGGGTCCTATCATTGAGCAGAACGTCGTCCGGGTCAACCACAGCATGAGCCCTAAGGAGTTGACCCACGCCGGCAGCAATGTCGAGAGTAACGTGCTCGCCACTGCGGTCAAGTACTTTGCGGAGCGTCGCGTTCTGCTCAACGGACACAAGACCGTTGTGTTTGACTAAGTCTGTTGCTTGTCGCATGCTCATCTGTATCAGTGCACAGCCGCTGATGCCCTGACTTGCACAGCGAGTTTTGTGATGCCCTCTATTGATATAAAAACATAGAATCTTGGCCTGTTGGTAATTGTATGTCAAGAAAAAAGAAGAAAGGCAAAAACGACTATATTGCACGACATGCCCAGATCCCCAAATTGGCCACTGATTTCAGTGGCAGTATCGTCCCTAGGTCCCATGCTGAGGCGTTCCTTTTGGGTTTAAATCTAACCAACGACTTTTCAGCTCGATAAATGTATATCAGCACACTCCCGCATTGTATATCTAATCTGTGAATTTGTGCAAAGTACCCTAATCACTCCACTACATACCCCGGCGCCACAATCTGCCTAACGAATGCCACGCAATTTTCGGTGCTTGTTCTGCCATGATTGTGTTGAAGAAGTGTTGAATTCTGGAGTATTACCAATTTAAAATAAAATCAATCCATGGATATCTAGCACGTCAAACTCCCACAGGGGGGTAACTGGAATAAGCCCACAAATCAAGAATTTTATACCCTGCTGCGTGAGTAAGGTGCCACCTTAAGACAGAATCCCTTCTCGATAAGAACGAGAAGGTTGATAGAGATCCGAGGTAAATGCGACTCTTCTTGGGGGGGGGGGGTGTCTATGGCTCCTTAGACGAAGGGCCCCGGGTGATCAGTCGGGTAATCGAGACCTCGACAAGGCTGGTAAGTTTGAACTTTGATTGACATAAGGCTTTAAACGGGATCCTCCACTAGAGAGTTCAGCCAAATACAATCATATATTCATTCATAAGATCGTGTATGTATATATAGGCCAACGGCGTCCAGGTGAATGGACCGGCGTTGAGAAAGCAAAAGCGCAAGGAAACCAGTCTTTTCAACATAAGAGTCCAATCAAATAGCTGGAAAAAGGCACTAATTTGTACACGCAAATGCTACCAACATAGGTAAAGCCTCATCGATCGCTGGATTCCTCCGACGAACCCTCCACCGGACCACTCTGGGGCGTATTCTGCTTCTTCAAACCAGACATTCCATAGACAGAAATCGACGCCATCCCCAAGAACGCAGCAACACAGGAGAACACCATAGCCACAATCCCCGGTGCAGTAAAGCCTGCAGGCAGCCAGGCGACCTGCTTGTCCTGGCCGCTCAAGTCGAGCCAGTCTTCCGTGTTGCCAGCTGCATTGCCTTTGTATCCCACGCCCGCTCTTTGACAAGCCGCATAGTGATCTTCTGGGATGGTGAGGCGTTCTTGCATTTGCTCAGGAGCCTCGATGATGGTCATGGCAAGACCTTGCGCTAGATGCCAGTCGATGTGACAGTGGAAGAACCAGATACCTGGGTTATCGGCGACGAAGCGGATCACAAAGTGTCCCTGGGGTGGAACGACGAAGGTGTCTCGTCGAGCGGGGTAGGTAGGGAAGCTTGAATGATTTGAAGAATCGTATGGAAATGGATCACCGTCGGCGTAGTCGTAGAAACGTGGGCCGTATGGCGGTGCGCGGTTGATGACTTGGAAGTTGTGACCGTGTAGATGAAATGGATGGGAGCCGGTATCGGCGTTGTTGAGGATGATCTCGACGACCTGGTTGTGGCCAAGAACGGCTGGATGGGTGAACTCGCCGTAAATCTCTGCATTGGTCGACAGATCTCCAGAACCGAGGACGGAGTAGATACTCGGCACCTTGGGCTTCGTGTAGGAGATGTTGTTTAACAAGGCGTAGTCAGCGCCATCCGCTAGATCTTCCATGTATACTGTGACTTCGATCTGGAGATCTGGATCAGGGAGAAGCGGCTCGTGGTCGTATGGAACGAGCGTGATATCATCATACGGGTTGAGATCCGAGGCTATAGCCACATTCATGACAGCTTGAGGGTGGTCCGCTGACGCATTATACTCCAGCCAATTGGTGCTGTTCAGTTGGAGAGTAGAAGGGACTGTGTCTAACAGGACCGAATCGGCGACTGTAACGATCGGGTAATTCTTGGCCGCTGAGTTCTTCATCGTCACCAGGATCGAGTAACGTTGTGCTACCGCAATGTATAAGGTGTCCGCCTCTGTGGGCTCGGTATAAACGCCGTCAATTTCGACGATCTTGAAGGTGTGGTCCTCGATGTAGAAATATTGCGCCACAAAGGCGCCAATGTTGACCAGCCGTAGTAAATACGTCTTCCCTGGCTCGACCGGGAGGTTGGTATTTAAGGTGTCGTTGACCAAAAATGAGTCGGGTATGGGCTCACCACCTGTCGGATTGGTGTAGGAGATGAAACCCGGCGCAATATCCTCGATCAGCTGGTGATGCCAGTCACTCATGGTCAATGTATATTCTTGGTCATACATATCATGAAAATAGGCATCGCTGTCGTGCACAATAAGGGCCTGTCGGTACCCATCGGGATAGCAGTAGTCCGTGTGGCAATGGTACCAGTACGTGCCATTCTGGTTGACTGTGAAGTTATAGGTAAACGAGCTCCCGGGCGGGATCGGGCACTGCGTCACCATCGAGGCACCGTCCATATGGTTGGTGCCATTCTGGAACATGCCATGCCAATGGATCGAGGTAGATTTGTTCCCCAGAGCATTGTGTACGTGCGCAACGATCTGATCTCCTCTGTCCACCTCAACCAGTGGCAACGGCCATTGTCCGTTGATGCCCACGATGGTGCGCTCATAGAGGCCGTCCGGATTGGCAGTGACCCAGGTCACGTTCCAATCAAAGGTGACTGTCTTCGCTCGACAGCACTGTAGGAGAAACAAGACAGTCGCGATGTAGACGACTAGGGCTCGTAACAAACTGGCCATCCTGCGAGAATTTCTGGGGTAGTACGAGACGAGGAAGTAGAGGAAGAGCCAGGGAAGAGGGTGGGAGTCTCTGGCGATTGAAAAACCCAGAGTCGCAAATGCTTGAGCCCTCGCTGGGAAGACGATAAGGTTATCGATCTTACCAGCAGGTCTGTCAAATTACTAGCGCATCCGCGGGCGTTTTCACGCCTGCGCCCCTTTTTCTCCAGCGTTGGGAACCAGTCCAGCCGTGCATACCGGTGATTGGCTCACCGGACTAGCGCTGCTGCCCAGTGGAGTGAACAGGAACTGATTTTCAAGGCTCTGACCACGGAAGACGGCACAAAATAATCGTCCGATCATCCTTGATGCGCCGGCGTTGGGGCGAAACCGGGTACCCGAGTAACAAAGGTTTGAGATAAATGGAAAAGGTAAGAAGCTAACCCAACCATGGGAGATCGTAGATTGATTGGGGTTTAGAACCTGTTCCGGTGCGCGGTCCGAGTCAACAGTCTAGAAAACTCGGGGTTCGAAAGTACGGTGAAGTTGCTGAGACGGTACAGGATGGACCTTCCAGCACTACTGCCGGACGTCAAGGGTCTTTCCAAGCCTCGCCAAGCTTCGCGAAGCCCTTGCGGGGCCCGGTATGTCCATACATACCTGGGACATTGTAATTTCCCTACGCTTCGGTATGCAAACGGGGAAAATTCTTCTATGTGGCTGCTTCCTTCCGACTTCTGCCGGTGGTCTGCTTCGTGCGATAGCGACTTCCGTCGGTTTCTGTTCTCGGCTATTAAGCCTCAATGGGCCGGACCACAGCAGACGTACCACTGCGGCCGTCCTTGACTTCCACGCCCTGCTGCATCTCCGACGCCTGGCCATGAGATGTCTCCTCAACGGGACGCCGCAGGATAAAGCCCTTGATCTGCGCCTTGGTGTAGGAGACACGCGCTACAATGGGGTCGATGACCGGCAAAGAGCCCCGTCGCTCACGGTGAAGCATGAGCCCGTAGCCCACAATGACGCAAATCCAGAAGAAGTTGTACGCTAGCACGGAGCCGTAGGTAGCGGAGTTCGTCCACCCAAGCAGGGCATTAAAGATACCCCAACCACCGCCGCCGCCAAGCTCGGGATTGCAGCAATTGACATGCCACACACTCTCGTGGATGTTGTACGATCCCGGCCCGGAACCAGTCTCTGAGGCATCGCCGCCAATCACCTTGTTCCAGGCGTTGTTCTCGAAGTACCACACGCCGCGCGAGAACAGACCAGCCGCCACGAGGTAGAGAAAGCATGTTGAAATGATCAGGAAGACTTGCATGGACGATTCTTTTCCACCTCTGTGAAGGAGAGTGTTAGCGTTGGTAGCTTGGCGTACGCAGCTCGGCTCATGCGGAAGTGCGTCGTAGCCATTGTATCAATAGGACTCACTTGTAGATGATATATCCCACAGCGATACCCGCTAGGAGGCCGCAAAAGACGGCCAGTGGGAAAGAGGTGGCGGGTAGTCCGAGGCCAACACCTCCGACATAGACTATCGCCTCTAGGCCCTCGCGGAGCACAGTGACAAATGGCAGCACAAACATCGCATATCGTTCCAGCCACCTCTTAACCCGTCCCTTGCGCGACACGTTCGTATCTTGCTGTTGCTCCAGGGCCTTGGCCAACTTCACGCGCCACTTGTCCTGGAGCTTGGAGACGCGGAGCAGAGCAGCTCCCATAATGGAAATGATCAAGGAAGAGATGATAGCCAAGACGCCCTCCCAGATATCCTCCGTGCTGGAGAATGTGTCGGTTCCCAAGCCATAGAAGGCCCCGATCATGCCGGCGCCCACGCAAAGACAGATGAGTAGACCTAGTCCACATCCTAGCCATACCTGTACCGCATGTCAGCCCCTGCAATCCAAGTTTTGCTCCGGACAGAAGGAGCGAAGCTTACTTGTTTCACTAGCTTTTTGAGCACCTCGGGGTCGCCCTCCTTCCCTCCCAGCGATTGCTTCAGAAATGCCAGCAGCACCGACACGACCACAGTAGTCTCCAGACATTCTCGAAACACGACAAAGAACACTTTTACGCAGCGACGGTCAGCACCAGGCAATACGTGAGTCCACAACGGAGTCTGAGGATCTTACCCGTGACGGCAAAGACGTTGTTTTGGCCCATCGTGTCGACTGATCACAGCGAGTTGTCCGAACTGGGGTTAATGGAGGTGTGAACAGAAAGATGGACGGGAGCGAAACTGATTGATAACGGGCAGCTACCATCGCTCGCGTGTGCGTTTCTCGACACTTTGAAAATTACCAGCTCGCCCGTCGATCACTAGCGTAAGCTTTGCGACGGAGTCCCCGGGTCGAGGCACGACCCTCCGAGCCCATTTCCCGAGAATTTCCTGCAGCCACTATCGTCGACATTCCTGTAATCTCTGCATGGACCGTGGCGTGATGATCTGGTCTGCTCGTGGTGCCATGGCAGAACCAAGTTGACCCGGCGGCCGCGGTGGGTCGGTGTGCGCCTCTTCATTAGCGACTCCCTCCATCCACTCCACGGCTCCCTCCACTCCATCCTCGATCCACTCACTTTACTCACTTTCTTCGCTGCCCACGTGTAGAGTGGCCGTGTTGGGATTGGCGTTGGCTACGAGCTTTTTCGGCCGCGCGAAGCGTGCGGAAAGAGGCCCGTTCAACGCTGGAATCTGTGAATCGCACGCTCGGGCAGATGACGATCTAGCAAGCTTCCACTCCCGCGTATTTAATCAGATTGATACGCCGGTAATGGCAATCTTATCTGATGATTGGGTGCCATTCAGTCCTGGACGAGGTATGTGTCCTCAGTTGCGAGAGATGGATCACCGCTTACAAGAAGAGCCACTGCGTGCAGATCAACAACAAAACCCCACTTCCTCCGAAGGGACCTCACCAGATGCATGTTCGAGCGGACTGCCTGAATGGAATGCCGTGATTACCGCTGGGGCCCTGAGGAGCATTCATTTCCGCCATTGCCGATCTCTCTGTTTCTATTCGACGTGGATATGCGTCCATGCGCTTCCTTGAATGGCTAAGAACAGCGCCTATGCCGATCGATCATCGGGAAGAAGGTTCATCTTCCTTTACTTATGACCCCGCGATTCTGCTCAAGCATGAAATACGAGGCTTGTGGAAGCGATGGTCCAAATACCAATACACCCGATCCCCTCGGTAAGTGAAAAAGTGAAACTACAATTCGAATTCTCGATGCGATGGCCTTGTACTCTTCCAGTTTTTTTTTCACAATACTCTTAATCAAACACGCTTTGCATATTGCAGAGGGTTTTCAATGGAAAGCACAGCATGGCCTCGCAACCCAGTTGGTGCACACCCTTCAGGAGTATCATTTCGCAGACTCGGTAGTGGGATTGAAATTATCCAAAGGAGCATCCGACTCCACGATCTTCCATACCTCTTCCACGCGCGCAGCAATTTCCGCACTCAGCGGGCCCTTCTTCAACCAACCCAGGGTCTCTGTGAGCTGGTCTGCGATCCGCGAGCCAACAATCACAGCGTCTCCCAGCTCACCCTTAAGCGCGGAGTTATACGTGACCCATCGATAGGCGAGCTCTCCCTTGGGGATGCCCACTTCTTGGGCTGTTTCTCCCCATAACTTGAGGCCTTCCCGCATGCTTGATTTGTTATAAAGCGCATGGTACAGCTGGCCCAAGGGAGTGGCCGGATCCCAACGCCCGTCGCCACCGGCCATGATCTGCTCGATGTCTTTCGTCAGGAACCCACCCGCGATCGGCGAGTAAGCATAAAAGGCGATGCCGTGCTTTCGCAGCGTGGGCAGAATCTCGCTCTCCGCCCGGCGTGCGACCGCGGAGTAATTCCCTTGGTACACGGTCGGCACGACGTAGCCCTTCTCGCGACTGACGCGGACCACCTCTTCGACCTCGGCGGCCAGGAAGTTCGATAGACCGAACCGCTTGAACTTTCCCGACTGGTGGAGGGCATTGATGCTGGAGAGGATGTCTTCTAGCGGGCTTCTTCGGTCGGGAGCGTGGAGATAGTACACATCTACCTGAGCAGAGGGTCAGCTACACCAGTTTCACAAACTGTCCAGTCGCCGTCTCTGCATACCTGGTCTGTTTTGAGATCCTGGAGACTTTTCTCCGCTGTCGCGATGACGGACTCTTTCGTTGTTGGTTCAGGGCTGAATCCCCCCGGCAGTTTCGTGTCAATGGAGAAGCGCTCTGCGGCCCCGACGTTGCCTAAACTATCTTCGGAGTTGCCGTAGATTGTGGCCGTGTCGATACTCTCGACACCCTCCTTCTCCAAGATATCCAGTACCTCCTTGACGGTGTCGAGGGTGGCATAATGGTCTGTATCCATGAAGGCGCCCCCGCCAAAGACAATTTTAGGATGAGCAGACATGATAAATGGTAGTGTTGGTCGGGCAGAGCTGGGAAATGATGAAGGTGCGTATAGATCGACGGGGGGGTAGTGGTTGACGTGGATATGGGCATTTATATACCCCAGGAGCCCAGCCCCCTACGCAATGGTCCTAGTGCATCAACGCCTACTGCGGGCATCAGTTAGCTTCTCCATGGCTGACAGTTATCACCTCTTTTGGCAAGTTATCTCTAGCACCCCGCGAAGTTCCCGGTTCCTCCGTTGACGTGATTATAAATCCGCTTCATTGGCGAACTGATCTCATAGTGTGGCGTTAGACCGGAACTTGGTCAACCCTGCTTGATTTCTAATTCTTAAATCCGTCCAACTGCCGATCGCCAGCTGGGATGGTAATTGCCGCTACTTAATGGCACCTGGTATCCAATGGAGATATGAACCGGCGATCCTCCTACGGCGAGATACTGCATTTCGATAAGCCTATACCAAGGGTCCTGAGTGCTTATCGTTCGCTCACCCCTGAATACATAGCACCACAGCTTACTTTTTGTGTATACGTACTAGTCTGTACTGCAATGTGCACAATCCCCGTACTTGGGGACAGCTTGCGTCGCGCTAGATTGAGGTTCCCTGGTCACCGAGAGACGATTCTGGAACATTCGAGACCACTACTTCCTAGATACCCCACGGTTACATCGCTACAGTGCTTCGGTGTGGCTAATGAATGACCAGGATGACATTGAATATGGAACATGTAGCCAAAGAAAATAAACAGAGAATAGAAAAACATCCAACAACTCACAGAAAGCGATGTCTCCATCAAAGACGGCGCCGAGCTGTCAGGTTAATCAGCAGAGCTCGGCCACCAACAACTAGTTCTCAGTCAGACCTAGTTGAGCACCAAACCCGGTCATTGTCAGCGCGAGGCCATCAAATCCGATCTGTACCGCAGCCTCTCTCGCCTCGTTATGCTGTCGAGCAGTCCAGGAGGACCACGTCAGAGGAGTATTCGTCGACGCCTCGGTCTGCTCCGTCACATGCTGCCTCCCAGAAGCCCGGACGATGACATTACACTTCCGCATCGCCAGATTCTCATGGTGCTGTCCAAATGCCACGAAGCCCTCGTAGTCGATATCGGACCGCACCGCGTGCGTGAGAAGCGTTTCCCGCACACCCTCTGCTAACGTGCATAGTAGTGTGCCGACGCTATACGAGCTCAGCGGCTGCGCATCGAACGCAGTCAGCAGCTCGTGCAGGATTGCCTCGCTCTCGTTCGAGGTGAGCCGCGCAGCAAGATGGGTTGCGGTCTTGATGCTGCGCGTGGTGTACAGGTCCGGCGCGCCGCCGTGGCTCGTGAGCCATTGGACCGAGTCAAGCCTGTTCGCGCGCACGGCATAGTGGAGAGGGGTCTCGCCCGCGTTATCCGGGATGTCGATGGGGAATTCCGAGCGTCGGCGGATGTAATCCAGGAACGCCGGCCCGTTGGATACCGCGGCGTGGTAGGAGGTCGCGCCGCCGGTGGCGCGCGAGGGCCAGATCAGATCGAGGTGGACGCGGAGCTGGGCGAAGGTCTCGGCCAGAGCGGGCGTGGCGAATGTGCAGAGCCTGTACTTGTTAGCATTGCTCAGGGAGCGGTCGAAGGCCGTTGCACGACCGAGATTGGACGGGGGAGGGCCGAGGAAATCGAAGAGGTCTTCGAGGAATTGCAGGTCGCGTTGCTGTGCTAGAATCCCGATGACTTGGGGCCATAGACAATGGGAATTTGCTCGATACTGTAGAAAGGTGTACATGTTGTTGCGACTGCTTCGTTGGGTCTCGGTCAGGATGTGCTTGAACATGGACATCGATCCGGAGTGGGCCGCGATGGCGAGGAAACTCCAGCCAAATTCATTCTGCCCGTTCAACTGGAGTTGGGGAATACGATGGCAGAGCCATGTGAAGCATTCATCGCACTGGTCGAGAATAGCCGCTGTCAAGACATCCGGTTCAACTTCCGCGTGTCCTGTGATGGGGGCAGCATCTTCCCTGTCAAAGAACAGGGTGGTATGAGTTGCTGCAGGAATTATCGGAATGCTTGCCAGCTGAGTCTTCACGTAGCCTGACTGAGCATTGCGAACCATATAAAGCCTCACATTGAATGCGGCTGCCCGATTCGTGAGGGCCAGATTTCGGAGGGCACATAGTCCGCTGTGCGTTAAGCATCGACTGCCTGTCAGCAGTTCGTCGAAAATCATCCAGAGAATATCAAGGGGCAGGGCATCTAAGTTACCTAGAACGTGAAATGGCTCGGACTGTGGTGGTGGGGTTCTAATCATGGCACTCAGGGTCGTAATGGACGATGCAGGCGACGTAGAACATGCCGAGAGAGAGATCGGGGTACAGCTCGCGCTAGGCGAATCCCAAGTCAGATCCATCAAATCCATGGTGAGCGAAAAAGAATCCATCGAATTTAAATTAACCAAAGCGATACAAAGCGATAAGAATTCGGGTTCAATCACGGAAAAGCACGATAGTGCTCAAGTCGTTGCTATATCATGAAAAGACCAGCGGTGGCGTGGTAGGAGATCCGTTTTATATACTCTCTTCCACAAGCTATCGGGGAATCCGATACGGTCTGTGGGCGTATATCTTTGTTCTTTCCAGAAAGGCGATCTTTGATCAGCCCCGGTTTCGAGACAATGAGATGAATAAACACGGCCGTCGCTGGTTTCATAAAGGGAATCGACTGTTCTTTGCAGCGTCCGACGCAACACAATGGTCAATGGTGCAACAAAGACTGGTTATCATACAAGAAAGTCACCTTGTTTCAACAAAGACCTCAGATACAGACCGAGCTCTCGGATGTATCATGACAGCATTTTTGGGAAGGTAGTCCATACACAATGATTAGCTCGATGGATTTCTCTTTGAGGCCCACCGAAATCAAATGCCTTTTTAGAATACCACGGCATTGAAAGTACCAAGGGCGAATTGTATTCCTTTTCATTCCAACGATCGACCCAGTGTTGCCTTACCTGCCCGGCTGTCGTTGGCTCGGCCCAATTCACCACTGATCCAAGAACCAATCCGCGACATTTCCTCCAGGCTGACACCCGTATGCATTCCCAGACTGTGAATTGTATAGATAAGGTCCTCCGTGGAGACATTACCGGTGGCGCCCTTGGAGTATGGACAGCCGCCGAGCCCGCCGACGCTACTATCGAAGATCCGAACGCCGTGCTCCAGGCCGACTAGGGTATTCACCAAGGCCTGCCCATACGTATCGTGGAAATGAAGTGCCAGATCTGTGTTGGCAATCCCTGCTGCCTTGAGGGCCTGAAGAAGCTCCATCGTCCGGGGAACCGTTCCCATGCCTGTAGTGTCAGCCACTGAGACCTCATCCGCGCCCATCTCCAGGAGGGTCGCAGTGATATCGGCCACCTTGGCCGGGCTGACTTCAGGACCCTCGTAGGGGCAGCCCAGTGCGACAGAAACATACCCCCGCACGCGGATATTCTGCATCTTCGCCAAGGCGACGATTGGCTTGATGCGGTCTAGGGACTCGGCAATCGTGCAGTTCGTGTTTGCTTTTGAGAAAGCCTCGGTCGCGGCCGCGAAGAGAGACACTTCTGTGGTTGTCGCCGCTTTGGTTTCTGATCCGGCCGACTCGGCTGGGACGCCGGTTTCGTCCATGATCTGGACTAGATTCTTGAGTCCCTTGATGTTGGGGACAAGGTAATTGTAGGCGATGGTATGCTGTGATTGGGGTGGTGATGTGAGAAGCCGCTTGCAGATTTCGGCAGTACTAGCCATCTATTCCCCGTGCCCAGGGCGAGGTTAGTAGTTACTTGGAAGGCTGCAGGCACCGAGAGCCGACAGTCCCTACCTGTGGTACCCATTTCTCAGGGACAAAGGAGCCCGCCTCGATGGTGGTTACGCCCGTCTTGGCCAGCCGCTGGATCAGCTGCATCTTGATCTCCATGGGAATGGACTTCTTCTCGTTCTGCAGCCCATCGCGAGGGCCGACTTCGACGATGCGGACATGGTCCGAGGCTAACCGCGACTCGGTCGCAAAGCGGCGTGTAGAGGGCGCTCGAAGGGCAGAGAAGAGGCGCAGGCGAGAACGAGAAGCCATGGCAGAGCGGTGAATTCAAGTGAAAATCCAGTGGTGTATTCTGAGAGTCGAAGCTATCAAGGCAGAGGAAGAGTAGAAGCATCCAAAGAACAATGAGGGGAGCTCAGGCAATGCGGAGAGCACTTGGCCCGATCGGGCTTAGTGCAGCCACTTCCTGGGGAATCTACTCTATGCGTTAGAACTATGAGTGTACAATATTATAGTATGTAGATGGCATTCCGGTTTCTGCTTTCTCACTCTCTATGTTCATATAATGGTATACCAGCTACAACATGTCAAGGCAATACATTTAAATACTGAGGAAGTAGTTGCTGGAGAAGTCCCAGCTACCTATTGAGGTGCTAGGAGAATCAACTGCAACGAAGCAAGTATACTGACAAGATTAATGGGAAGGTGTCCACTCGTTTGATGAATTCGTACGATCGTCTTCTCGTGGGATTTCTATTCCGACCAAATTATCCGGTCTACCTAGATAGTCGAGCCATCGTTGGTGGACAAAGAAATATATATCCATAAAATTGATCATCGCTATGAAGAGCTGAAAAAAATTCAAAGCACAGAGTTTACAATTTACAGCTTGGTTTCCTCGCGCCTCCTTAAGAGTAGCTACAAGCGCTGAAAGAAAGCGATGCCGCTGCCACTAATGTGATCGGTCTGGTTCGGCTCCGGAGTGGATTTCTATGGAGACAACAATCCCGCCAGCTCCGATTGTTCTCAGCCACCAATTCTCGACTCAATGAGCCATGCAGCGCTGACGCCCATTTAAACCCCGCCTCGTTCTCAAATCCGCGCAACTCAGATGCGCTAACGAATCTCCGTCCCCGACTCCTCTCCTCTCCAGCCAACCTCTCCCCAAATGGCCTCCGCCGCAACCACCTCCGGCACCCAGCCCACCCCCGGCGACCCCAACATCTCCTGGCCGATCGAACGCATCTCCCACCCGACCGAGGAAGAATGGCACCCATCCTTCCCCGCCGAGCGCCGCAGTAGCACCTCCTCCAGCGCCAGCGCGGGCGCACCCGACACCGACGCCGCAAACTTCCCGGACGGCGACAAGTCGCTCGCCGGCATCTCGCTGCGCGCGTTCCTGCTCGGCACGACCTTCGGCCTGGCGCTGGCCTTGACCCTCCTCCTCGTCGCGGTCTTCCCGAGCCCGCTCTGGCGCGTCCCGTTCTTCCTCGCCGCGCTGAGCTTGTTCCACGTGCTCGAGTTCTGGGTCACGGCGCGGTACAACACGCGCTACGCGACAGTGTCGGCCTTCCTGCTGTCATCGAATGGGTGGGCGTATAATGTGGCGCACGGGTCTGCGGTGGTCGAGTGTCTCGTCTCGCATCTGCTGTGGCCGCGGCCGGGCATCGTTGGGCGCGTGCTTTCTGTGACGGACCCCGTGTCGGGATCGGAGGTCTCGGTGCTGCTTGTCCTGGGACTGTTGCTGACGGCGGTGGGACAGGTTGTGCGGACGATGGCGATGGCGCAGGCGGCTAGCAATTTCAATCACCATGTGCAGAGCCAGCACCAGGCGGGCCATGTGCTGGTCAAAAACGGCGTGTACCAGTTCCTGCGACACCCGAGTTACTTTGGTTTTTTCTGGTGGGGACTGGGCACGCAGATCGTTCTGGGGAATGTGGTGTGCTTTGTTGGGTATGCGGTCGTGTTGTGGCGGTTCTTCTCGACTCGGATTAAGCGTAAGATCCGCTCTTCGTCGGCCCTCAATGCGGTACTGAGCTAATGTGTGCTTGTCGTGCTTCTAGGGGAGGAGTCGTTCCTGATTCGATTCTTTGGTGCCGAGTACGTGCAGTACAGACAGGTCACTCCGGTTGGTATCCCCGGCATTCGCTGAATACTCATGCGTGGACGGCATACGGGGTAGTGGTGTCGAGAGATACATTCGCATAGTCTTTTTATTTGCAGATATACCAATAGACTTCAATTCGCGGAGACATTTGCGAGTGCTCTCTAGTGTCTGTCCGATTGGGCGGTAGCCTAGTATGTACCACCTACCAGATTTAACTGGGCTGTCAAAAGGCATACCCAACGGTAGATACTGTCTTTTCTGGCTATGTGATGGGGAGAGTGGTTTGTGAAGATGGCTCTTGCTGAGGGCCTAATATATTCAGACTAGACCTATTTTATTGGGGACACTATTCGCCCAAATAATCGACAGCAAGTCCCCAGATAATCAAAGCATCTCTATGAGCTGGCTGCGACCGGCGCAGCAGTTTCTTGTTCGGTGGGAGGGGGAGTCACAGTAGTGTTGGCCACCTTGGGCTCAGGCTTCTCGAAGCTCTTCATGGGGTAGTAGCCCCAGCGCTCAAACATCACACGGTCCTCATCCCATCCATTGCAGTCCGTAGTCAACATCTTCTCACCAGTGAACACCGCATTGGCACCAGCCTGGAAGCAGGCGACCTGCTGCTCTTCGGACAGCGCGATCCGACCAGCAGCAAGCCGAACGATAGTAGCAGGCATAACAATACGGGCGGTCGCAATCGTCCGAAGCAGACGGTCAAAGGGGATCATCTTCCGGTCACCCAGCGGGGTACCCTTGATCGGAACCAGCGCATTGACGGGGAACGATTCCGGGTGCGAGGGCAGGCTGGAGACGGTGTGCAGGAGACCGACACGGTCTGCATCCGTCTCGCCCAGCCCCAAGATGCCACCGGAGCAGACATTGATGCCGGCGTCGCGGACGTGGTCCAGCGTGCGCAGCCGCTCGTCGTACGAGCGCGTGGTGATGATGCTGGGGTAGAACTCACGCGAGGTGTCGAGGTTGTGGTTGTACGCCGTTAGGCCGGCATCTTTCAGCTCCTTGGCCTGGTTCTGGTCGATCATGCCTAGCGTCACGCACACCTCCATGTTCATGTCGCGGATGCCCGACACCATCTGCTTGACGTTCTTCAGGCTGGTCTTGCGCCCGCGCATGTCGCGCCAGGCGGCGCCCATGCAGAACCGTGTACTGCCGTTCGCCTTGGCGTTGCGGGCCTTCTCCAGGACCTCGTCGACGGGGCTCATCTTGGTCGCTTTCAGCCCGGTCTGGTGGCGCGAGGACTGGGCGCAGTAGGAGCAATCTTCGCTGCAGCCGCCGGTTTTGATGTTCATCAATGTGCACATCTGAATGGCGGCAGGGTCGTGGAATCGACGGTGCACAGCAGCCTGGAAGGCGTTAGCTGAGGCTCAGATGATTACCGAGGTTATGTACGCCGAGGACAATGCCAATATCGGGCAGTGTGGGACCTGCACTGATCGCTGCGACGGAAAGAGGCCATCAATTGGCACTGAACTTACCGAGGCGTATGTTAGCTGGCTCAATGGAGTATTGTAGACCTGATGGACCTCTTCACGGGTCCAGTTGGTCCGCGGGGTCGTTGCGGCAGTGGCCTCCACCAAAGCACTGGGGATGCGGCTGGCGAGCGAGGCCGCACTGGGAGGAGCTTGGACGGTGCCATACGACCGCAGCACGGTCCGGGGTAGGGACCGGGGAAGAGGAAGAGACATGATGTGAAGGGGAGAAGGAGACAGAGGGAGAGGGAAAGAAGAAATAGAGTGACGAGTGGGGGTGAAGATGCACGCTTGACGATTCACCGGCGCGACGGTTACGACAATCCTGTGGGGAAGGTCGATTGGGCTTTGCGTCTGTCGCTTGTTCAGCTACTCCCTCTAGGTCCCGTCTCCATGCAGCGCAGCCGTGGAAATCTCCTCCATTGTGCATATGCAGCCTCGAAGTGAGAGTGGAAAGCACCGCCCCAGTTGGCCAATTACGTTGACCCCAACGCTCTTTCCCCTCGGACTCGCTCATCATCTCGTCTCAACTCTATCTCCACCCTCGGGCAACCGAGGTTTGGCCAGCTTCTCACCTCCAGGTACGAGTCATCTAGATGGCATTCGTGCGCGTTTGCATTTCACCCTCGCCGCACGCAGCGCGACTGTACGACTGCGCGAGTCCTCCTCGTTGAGCTGCGCTCTTTGCGTCACCGTTCGCGACGAGATCCACCACTTCCCGCTGCGCCAATGATCGACATCTTATTAACCACCGCGGGATAGCCTGGCCCGTGCAGAGTCGCGCCAATGGAGAAGCAGAAGAATTGGCCAGAAGCGTGAATATTGCAATGAAGATGGACGAAATCCCAATCTGATGGGCATCACAGCTGGAGCCTTTGATCCACAGAAGAGCGTTGCCAAACAATTACAGAAAATCGAGGGGAATATCTCCGACTAGCGCAGAACGCTCCATCCGATACTGCCTTCCCTATAGCCATCTAGTGGCGGGGCCCAAATGATCCTTCTGGACGGAAAGATCTTGTCAAAAGGACCGTTCGTGAATATGGAGCTGATAATTTAGAAACTCTTCTTCACCATCAGCAATACGCCCTCTATGCCCGGCTTCAACACTTCCTCGCCCGGCTTCACACCTGCCTCATGCAGGAGACGCTCAATCTCTCCGCACATTCTTGCAACATCACACTCGGTTCCCGCCATCTCTGGATGGGCCCCACGCCACCTGGTCACTATGCCTCTCGTAGCCAGCATCCTTTCTGCGGTCCGCAAATCCACTGCCAGATAGCGCGGGTCACTCTGAGTTGCAATGAATCGTCACCCACCGAGCACGGTACATTCTGGTTCCAGTCCTTGCGATAAAACGTTGCTCGTTCGAATTCAGGAACAGGCATTGGAAGAGACCACGGCAGTGGCAGCAATCACAAGATCCACACTCCCATGTGGAATGGGTGGCTCAATTTGAGAACCGAGTCCTTCTGCGGTAGACATTCCGAAAAGGATCGGTTGGTAATCCCACGAAACGTCCCCGAGCAAGCGGGCGGTCCTGATCATGCCTTCGGATGCGTCGACGCCAATGGCATTGATGAGTTGCGGCGCCAGATCGCAGACAGCATTTCCTGGCCCACAGCCGACGTTCAGAATTGTGTCCAATTCACCGCCAGTTAAAATGTGGTGGCTGATGATGGTCTGATACAAGTTCGGGTGGTAAGTAGGACGACGTTGCGCATAGATAGCTCCCTGTGAATGGTCGTAAGAACGGAATGTCCTCTCCGACGGGAAGACTATCGAGGAAGCCATGGTAGCTCCGTGGCCTCTCGTTCACTTAGACAAGCTCAATTATCCAGGTCCCAGGTGGCTTTTGTAGTCTCCATCCACATCACTCGTTCAGATTCTAGTGTCCGAATCCCGAAAACCGTAGCGTCGTGAGATCAGGCACCTACACACTGACCTGCCAGTCGCGTCTCGGAAGAAGCTCATTTGTTCTATCTTGGGTACTCTCTATCTGCTTGGTTGAACATAGGGGGTTGGGCTTGGAGTGGTCTATATTGCATAAACCATTCTCAGAATGATCTTCCCTACAGACGTGAGAACCCCACAAGATATCAAGTGGCCCGATCAAAGCACTGGTATTATATTCTATGGGGCAGTTATCAAAGATCTAGTTATTGGAATAAATAGTTACTTCTGGAGGGGAATAGTTTCCAACGACATTCTGAGCGGCATACTCAAAAGTCCGAGGGAGGCACCTCCCCCTTCGAGCTCTTGTTCTTCCCTGCCGGCAGACCAATTCCAGGATGGCCGAAGATCATGGTCAGGATCGCCGCACACATGATTCTGGACAGAAAAAGTCAGCGGCGTAAACGGGGACCGGAAAGATTGTAGTAGACTCACCCTGACTCCAGAGCGATGAAAAGCGATTGGTCGCGGAACCAAGAGCTGAAGTATCCGTCGTGCAACTCGACAATTCGATAGCAGCAGCGGACCAAGATGAGGATGATGGAGATGAACATGAACACCAAGAAAAAGTTCATGCGCTTGGTGAAGGCCTTGCGCGCGGGAGACCGCCGGCAGGTATTGAGATAGTCGATGAACAGACCGCAGAAGATTGTTAGAGTAAACACTTGGAAGACGAGCCCGGCGAGCGAGATGTCTACTCCAACCTGGATGGCGGCCTTGTTACTACCGGTACAGGAGAGGGCACCCCCGAGAGCCTGGAGAACTAGCGAGATGATATCGCATGGGATGAAGATCCAATAGAAGAGTTGCGGTTTGATGCGAGAGAGTGCCGGGTCGACCAAGTTGATTCTGTGCAAGGTGAGTGGGTTGACAATATAATATCTTGGGAGAGACGGCTCATACACTTGAGATAGCAAGACATAGATGGCGGAGCAGAAAAAGACCGGCGCGATGGTGATGCAGACTGTGGCAGTGGTCAATGCTGGCCCTCTTCTCGTCAAGTCGCGAAGTCAAATCAACGAGCATGCTTACTGATCTGCATGAGAAAGCCTTGGAAGTTGAACGGATTGTCGTGGATGATCAATCGGCCAACATATCCGAGAATCTCCAGTATACACCCGGCAATGACAGAGCCCATGAACCCCCAGGTATGCTTCCAGATCCCCTCCACGGTGTGCACTGCCAGCGCAAATCCGAAGATGGCAATGCACACCGCACTGGCGGGGATCGACGGTTGGTATCGAAGAATACTGGTGTCCAGGGGGCAAGTATCCAGTGTGCAATTGGCGTTCGGGCCAAAGGCGACGAGCCCATTCGGCAGCTGGGACAAGGGCATCGTGAGCGACACGGGATGAGAGGAAAAACTGCAGTACAAGGCTCGAATCCCCCGCTGTGCTGTGCGCCACCGTGGGGTCTAATATATATGAGTTTTAATGCTTGGGTCGCAGCCCTCCTGGATTTCGCCATTGCAGCCTTACGAACTCTGTGGAGCCAAGGCTGGTGGGGATTTATTGACTACGAGTCATGTCGATCTTCCTCCGGCGGCTATCTAGGTATATCTACCCGGCATCTCACTCGCCCCCCTTCGTCAATGCTGGAGAGCACAAGTCTAGTGATCGCCATAATGTCCGTCGATCTCCTTTGGTAACTGCTACCTATATAGGTTGAGCTCTTATCTCCAAGCGATGAACCGCAACCCTCCGCATTTGCCGACATCGCCAAGTCCGAGAACATGACTCGCGTGCATTGACGGATATGTAATCCGCGTGCGATCCAGCAGGAGTCGCTCTCCACGATGAGCCACCGAACATCGTGACAGATAGGGAGACATTCCGAGATCTTTGCCTCGACTCTTTACATCACCTTCCAAGGTCACCAATCGTCGATCTGATCAAATATACTGGTCGTCCTTTTGCCGCTCGCGAGTCTTTTGATAATCGAGTGATCTTACATACACCCTCTTACCCACTTCAAGGTAGATAAAAGGTTATAATAACAACAAGATCGTCTCGGTGTTACCAGCGGCGACATATACCATGCCTTACGATCCTTGTGGGTCTACATATGCACTGCTTTGCTTCCTCGTAGATGGTCGTCTCTCATCATCGTTCCATGCGGATTACTCCACTCACCCGGACGTATGTAGAAGTGCACCCGATGAGAACATAGAAACTCGACCAATTAAATTGGACTTGTGTGATTCCACTTTCCGAGCCTCACTGATGAAGTATTCATTTCCTTGGCTGCCCGTCACATCCATGCTGTTCATTCTCTGTATGGAGTTGACTATGCCTGCGTACCTTCATTTAGAATAATTTGCTCGGCCATTGCGTGTTTTCTCCGAATTGCTCAAGCTAGACTTTCCATATCACTTTCCATCTCCTTGTACGGGTCCTTCAGACAACAAACCATTATGCAGGTCTATAGCCAAGCGATGATTTTTCTGGGGAGTTTTCTCTTTGCGCTACTGCTTGCATTGCAGGTGCAATCAGCTCCCACCCAACCGTATGCCATCACCAGTGCAACGTTGAGACAAGAGGGGAGCTGTTAGGACTGGCGCTGCGAGACGGTCCGATGAGATGATAAAAATGATTAGAGTGAAGAACCAGCGACTCGATTCTGAGTGTAAACTAATCGCTGGGGTGCTATCTGTATGTGCGTTGGGGTGTTAGTCACTGTGCAGTACGGCGGCCCCTCTAGACTATCGGTACGTAGAACTATAGAGACTACGTGTGCGGTGCCGGGGTTGTAATATTACCGCCCCCACCAAGTCCTTGTAGGTCGATATAAGGCCTTGATTTCTCGAATTCCCTCGCTTATGTTATATTAAACTAGCGTCTTTGTGAGATATAGATCTCTTAGCATTGGTTTATTAGCGATCTGGAAGGGTAGGTTGTTTGTTCTTCAAAGCCAGCGAGTGCACTAGGTGACGGTATTGGCATCAATAGGGTTTTGAGCTGAATATCTTGGGCAGGGTTAGTTAGATCATCACTTGATGTTTTGATGTTCCAGTGATTGGAGGAAGCCATGTACGTACCGGTATAAATGACACCGGCCACGGAGTGCAGATAGTCTAGGACACCAAGAATTTGGCGAATGGCAGGTTTCATACTTTCCAGTGTCATCGTGCGACCAGGGATATATCGCAGTAACTCATCACATCGAGCCCATGGGGTTCGTGGACAAGACAAAGGTGGTGCCCATTAGGGCCCTCCACGACGAAATAGCGGATAAGTTTACGATTAAACTTCCTGCCGGGATGATCCGTTCCCACGGCGTTTACGTGGTTATAGATTTTCAGCTCATGATCTCTGACGTCAAGGAGCTCTGCTTGTGGAACGGGATAGTACTTCTCGGGAGCATAATTCGGCAACGGTTCCTGCTCTACCTTGAAAGATGGATCAAGTGGGTTGAATCCCGAGGCGAAAAATACCCGTGGATTAGACGTCCAGTTAGATGGAAGCACGGTGGTTTGACAGAGTGTCCTTCTGGGCTTGTAGAAGAACAAAGAGGAATTCCACTGGCAAGTTATGTAAAGGGCTTCGCAAGGGACCGTGGTTCGAGCGACTCGGTTCATATTCATCATCGATCTCTCCAGGGATCATTGATAGACTCCAAATAACCCAGTGGGTACAAGCGGCTAGTGAGATGAGTGGCCGGTGAGATTCAAGAAAAGATGGGCCCTGAGTCGGCGGCTGCTTCACAGTCGGGTCGAATGGGGAAAAGGAGGAGCTCATCTGCAGGTTCTCACCCAACCAAATTAACGTCTGTGTAGGGAAGTGCCTCGGTCGAGCCCTGGGGTTGGATGTCATACTTCGCTGAACTGCAAGTTGATGACATGTGCGTGCTGACCGGCGGAGTTAAGGAACCTTGGAAGAAAAAGTGATCGGTGGTCGGCATGGGCTGGGGACGAGAAAGGTCCGTGTTTGATTCGCCAAGCATGACGTTGGAATCAACTATGTAAATCTTGAGTTTCGGGCATTTCAGCCTGGGCTTTACCATGAATTATGGGAGTAGGCAATCCCAGGATCCACCCATCATTGGTCTTAGCCATTTCTGGATCGGCCAGAAGACGGACTTATCGGAGAACATTGCTGTGGGCAATAATATAAAGCAACACACTTCCCTGGGTGCACCTAATCTCGTTGACCCTCTCGCCTTATTCCATTTTGTGCCTACCATATCATTGTCCATCATGGCCTCCGCAGAGAAGAAGTTCGAGTCCCTTTTGTTTCGCCACCGCCAATTGGCGCCCGCAGCCGCCGTTCGGGTGTCGCCATTGTGCTTAGGGACTATGACATTTGGTGGCCAACAGGGAGGACGATATGGAGAATGTTCGCGTGAGGACGCCTTTGAAATGCTTGACTACTTTTACAATTAGGGTGGCAATTTCATCGATACGGCCAGTGGCTATCAGAATGGACACTCGGAGATGCTGGTCGGCGAGTGGATGATGTCACGCAAGAACCGGGATGAGATTGTGCTTGCGACCAAGTACACCACTGCATACATGACGCAGTATACGGATAAAATCCAGTCCAACTTCGGTGGCAACAACGCTAAATCAATGAAGATTAGCGTGGATGCGTCCTTGCGGAAACTTCAGACCTCTTATATCGACCTGCTCTATGTCCACTGGTGGGATTACACTACCTCTATCCCGGAACTTATGCACGCTTTGAATGATTTGGTTGCTTCTGGAAAAGTGGTATACCTTGGAATTTCCGATACTCCGGCATGGGTAGTCGCCAAGGCCAATCAGTATGCCCGGGATCACGGCCTGCGCCAGTTTTCGGTGTATCAAGGAATGTGGAATGCGGCGATGCGAGACTTCGAAAGAGACATTATTCCTATGGCTCGTGACGAAGGAATGGCCTTGTGTCCATACGGTGTGTTGAATCAAGGCCGGTTCCAGACCAAAGAGGGATTTGAAGAGCGCGAGAAACATAACCCCGGTCGGAAATTCATTCCTACGTCAGAACATGATATGAAGGTTTCGGCGGTTCTGGAATCTGTGAGCAACGAGAAAGGAGTCCCCCTGCTGAATGTGGCCCTGGCCTATGTCATGCGAAAGGCCCCCTATGTGTTTCCTATCGTTGGGGGTAGAAAGGTTGAACACCTCAGGGGCAGCATTGATGCTTTGAACGTGGTGTTGACGCGGAAGGAAATGGATGTGATCGAGGGAGCTTATCCATTTGACTTTGGCTTTCCGCACACCTTCCTGAGCGGCTCGATGTTTGACCATTCTACCCCGAAAATGGCCGATAAACCGTCTGACGTCTGGTTGACCAAGGTATTAGGCAAATTCGACTGGGTGGATTTGCCTGAAGCCATCGGCCCATCTGGTTCTTCGGTGGAATAAATATCTCTGCTGGCAACATGTTTGATACAGCGCCTTGCCGTTGAATTTTCACCTTCTACACTCTGTCGCTCGATGTCATCTGGCTACACTCCCCTGATTGTATGGTCCTGTATGTACGAGGTTATACATTACAATATAAATTTGGACGATCCGCCAAGTGGCCGCCGAGATTCCCCATTTGTTCCTCAGCAGGTAGTCAATCCCCCGTCAATCATATGGACGGATCCGGTACAAAAGGCGGATTCTTCACTTAATAAATAGTGTACACTGGCAGCATTGACCGCGCCGTCCAAATGACCGAAATGCTGGACAGTGTTCGAGATCCATCTCTCAACGGCCGCCCGATCACAAATATCTGCTGCATGACTCATGACATTCTCCACGCCAATGCGTGCTTTGAGCTCGGCTGCGCACTTTTCCAACCCCTCGACAGAGAGATCTGTGATAGACAACCGGGCTCCTGACTTGGCGAGACGTTGAGCAATCGCATAACCGATTCCTGACGCTGCACCCGTGACCGCAAACACTTTGCCTTGAACGGAAGTCATTTCCGAGACAAATTGGACGAAATTAGGGCTCTGGTTTTTGCAAGAATCCGAGTCGTGTAATGATACACTATGATGCAGGGTCGGTTACCTTGGTTAGAAAGATCCACGAAAATCCAGATTCGGTAGATCCGACTGTCATCAACCTGCGGCATACCCCGTTATTCCCGCTATCGCCGAAAGTGGCCTACTGAGAACCACAAATGGTCAAACGACAGAGAATGCCAGAGTGGAGCAGGACCATTTGTAGTTAACTACTACAAGGCCAGCGTATGATGGAATGACCGGTGAATTGCCATATAACTGCGAATCAGGATGGATGCTAAAACTAAGTGGGGTGTAGGCAGCCCCAAGCGTCCTTATAACCCCCCCCCCCCTGATGCCTGAGGCCTTCCATGTTAATGGACTTATTTCCAAGGTTGTGAACGCAGTATTCTCTTACGTACATGACTTGGAGATGATTCGTACCTTTGTCATCTCTCACAGTGGAGCTGAAAGAAAATCATATAATCAGCTAATAATCGTGAGGCTGGAAATGACCCGAAGTGAATTCCAGAATCAACTACATGCCGATTTTTTACCCGGGTGAGACTATGTCTCATGTTTAGGCGAGCGGCGCCTATCCAAGAAATCACTCATATGAAACGATAATCCTCCCGGCAGAACGGAAATCGCCTTCGGATCGAGTCATTTCCTAGCCCCGTCATCTATGGCACTGTGAAGCCGTTAGGCCTTCTACAAGGTGTTCGTCCATACATCGGTGTTATCCCGACCCTCTGATATTCTCCTGGTATGTTTTCAAGATACTTCATCATTTCTCCCTCTCTCATACTAATGCGACACAATGGAGACACGGTTTAATGTCTCACGATGGAGCCTTTCAACCTCCAGCTTACCAACGGGGCCAATCTGTCTGGTATTCGCAGTATTCCACCGCAGTCGGAAGATCGATCAAACGGAAAACCATGTCCGCTGTTGGTTGGTCTTCACGGTAGCACATATGACTGTCGTTATTTCGATGCCGATGCTGCTCATACGGCGAGTTTGGCCAGTGTGGCCTTCGGCATTCCATTCGTATCTATCAACCGCCCTGACTACGGTGGAACTAGCGCCTTCCCGCCTATTGCTGAGGGGTCTAATTTCTCAAGAGAAACAGGCTCATGGCTACACTCTTATATCCTCCCTTCACTATGGTCGACTTTTGGTGAGCCCAATGCCTGCAATTGCATTGTGCTGTTATGTCACAGTCTTGGTGCAATGGGAGGCATCATTGCGGGGGCGTTACATGGACAGGGCAGTAACCCCTCATATCCACTGGGAGGAGTTATTGTCTCTGGAATCGGGGAGAAGCTTCTTCCCGGCATGGAGGAGAACCCTGTCCAGGAATCCAACCTTCCCAACAATCGAGTCTTGTTCCCAGTCGATATGAAAGATAGCCTCATGTTTCGGCCAGGAACGGTTCATCTGGAAATCCTGCAACAGAGCGATCGGCTTAACTCCCCGTCGCCTATCCTAGAGATTGAGAGCTTGCGCAGTTGGTGGCTTCCTATCTGGCGGGAGGAATGGACATCAAATGTTATTGCGCCTGTAATGTTTGGCTTGTCCGAGCAGGACTGCTTCTTTGTTGGAACCGAGGAGCACGCAAGATACTGTGCTGCGGCATTTCGGAGAAGCGTGCGGGTTGACAGCAGCATCATTAAGCGCGCACCACATTGTTTGGAGCTGAGTTACTGGTCGCAAGGATGGTACGCGCGGTGTTTTGGGTTTGCTTTGGAATGCTCTATCAGCTTTTCCCAGGCTGCTTGATTGAACAAAGAACGGATAGTATTTCTCTAAGTGTTTCAACTTGTCCCATGGAAATCCTGCCAAGAACGTATAGCCCGCCATAATATACATCTCTGATGAAGTTTCCTCTCATAATTCGTCTAAGCAGGATTGTCTGCAGCACCCTACAGCTCGACCTCAGTCAGATAGATCCGAAACATACCTCAGTGGAGTTGCTCAGCTATTTCTTCCCCTTCACTATGCGATAATATCTACAGTTCCAAAACCAGCGCCAGGGTTTTCCTTGCTTGTTTCAGGGCTGGAGCAGTACAGTTTCGGCTGCGCCGTTTGTGGAGATATTATATTAAAGCCGAGAGCGTCCGAGGGGAGCATCTATACAGAGTAACTAAATGTATTCCATATTGCAAAGAACATTAGTTAATGGGTTATCATATGTTAGCAAGAGGTCCAACTGTGAATACCTATTGGACAATTCAGCCAGTATCTGCCGGATTTCAAGGTATATATACCACGGGTGCGAATATCTCTGCTTAGTGCTAAACACCTGGAATAAGGAGAATGATAGGTTTCTTGGATGTCATAGAGGGAACAACCGGGGCATCTCAAAGGAGAACAAGGCCGAAGACTGAGTGGTTTTTGATTTTGATTACTAGCGACGAGAAGCGCCAGACTATATATGTACGTGCCTTTCCATGCAAGGTGGGTATAGAGATCGAACGCCTATTTTCGGTCTCGCACCCAAGACCCACTTAGACGAGCAGACTCCCATTTCTGGTTTAGCGGTCGGTTGCGATAGGGCCAAATCACGGCCTGTCGATGAGTCTGTTGCAACCAACAGCCTTGGAATATGGCATGTTCATTGCATAAAGTTGCACCAACTGTTATACTATGTGTGCTACTTATATGTATCGGGTCTATGGGCCTGGGCTGTCAATCCCCTCTAGGTATTAATAGTGGTCTTTTGGCTCATGGTAAGATACACATGCAGGTGTACCTTGACCATTGGCAGAAATAGTGTGCAAAGTATCTAACCATCAGAAAGCCTCCCCTATAACTCCTAACCCATTATATATCTAGTACATACGACCATAGGGTGTGGAAAACAGGGCTTCCCGTCCGCTCAGCCGTACTTAAACCACACGCCGGCGAGTTAGTAGTATGGTGGGTGACCACATGCGAATCCTCGCTGTTGTATGTTTTTTTTACCAATTTTTATAAGTTAACTCTCTTTTTGTACCTAGTCCGGCTCTGATATATTGCCAAGGTTTAGACTACCTGTAGAGTGAGGACTGTGGTTAGTATGTTAGTACCCTGCTGTTTTCACTGCCCTATTTCGGTTATCTATTTCTCAAAAACAATGCGGTTTTCTGAAAGGGCTAGGTAATATCTAGGCCTGACATTAGAAAGCATAAAATGAGTAGGCTACAAACCAGATGGTATTTAGGACAAAACTTGGAGAAGCAAGCTAGATCTCCGGAGTAACCAGAACAGTTGCGACGAACTTGTAATCAATAATATGCAACCTGTTCCATAAGTCTCGTCACACCCAATGTTTCCCGCTAAAATAGCAATTTTGGGATTTTTGAACCTCCCTATTATTGACCAAAATTTATGATAATACATCGATTCATTGTTTTGTTAAAGTGAACGGAGTCGTGAGATTTAGGAATCGGAAACGAGCTATTTGAAAGCATGCCCTGTTTTCAAACCCACAAAATATCACCTGCCCGCGTCATTCTTGGGATCTGGACACCCTACTCCCACTAATTAGAGAAGATTTAATATAGTATCAAGACGCTACTCCATTTTTTTTGAGAACTACATCCACTTTTCTGACGGGTCAAATAACCTGATTCCCAGAAACGGCTTCAGGGGAGTTATGCAACAAACTTTTGGAGTTGACTAATTCTCTTGGGGCGCATACGCTATGTGGCTCCTAACTAAATTGGTGCGTTTGCAAATGGCCAGCCTACATTGAACAGTCTGCACTTGTAGCTTCAGGCTCATCATTCAGGTTTATATTACCTCACTAGTGTGAATCCGAGTCAACATAATCGGCCTAAAAGGGTTCCTCAAGTTTTGCCCTCTCAAAATTGGAATGATATCAATCTGAGACAGGGCATATTTCTCTATACCATAGATACAACTCAATCTATAACACTATTACTAGCTGTTCATATTAGTGAGCATGCTGCACCTTGGATGGCTGTCCATATATAGAAAGGACGTCACAGCACCCATACTGTCCGGTGGCGAGTGGATCATCACGCTAGCTCAAGAACCATCGCAAGTATATGCACATAGTCCGACTATCGCGCAAGGTACCCAGAATGGAGTCCTAATGCCTCTCGAAGCCCATCGGCAAGAGGAGAGATTGATGAGTGGATAGGTTAGAAATAGTACGCAAACAAGGACCTATACTTTTGTTATTCCAGTCCGGTAATAGTTGAACATTGGGCCCTTTCTCTTACAAAATCGAATTACAAATATTCTCTAGTCATAATGACGGCCACTTACCCGGTCTGGTCGACTCGAGAACTGGAGATTGGTATAGTCCGGTAGTGTCGCTTCCAAATGGAACAGGGATTTTGTGAGAACCTTGTTGGAACAATGTAAAAGTGAGACCTGCGTTAAGCCCTTAATGATTTCGGAGTAGGCGGCTATATTCGTAAGGATTTCCGATATTGATGATAGCACAAGTTTTTATTGTGCACGAAGGTGTTATAACGAGAAATGTGTAAGATCCGTCCTTAGAAAAACCAGCCAACATAACCAGTCTGTGAGGTCAATGGATCTAACCAGATTCACGAACAATGAATGGGTTCATCGGAATATAGATGTCACTTAGCCGGATAGGGTCGAACCACAACACGATGACATAGGTGAAGATTACACAACGCCATGGACAAATCTTCATTCAGACAGGTATACGAATACGATATGATTATGGAGACTTCATATACAGAAATTATCACTAGGGCCTCTTTCGGAGAAGTTTCCGCTTTTGAAAGACATCCAGAATAGATAGGCCAGCTTAGCGGACACCTTGGTGCTGTCGCTACCTAGGTAGGGACCTTGTTGGTTTCTTGGCTAGGCGTCGACATGTAATGGGAGATCATCCGGTGGTGAACTACTCACAGATCCCATATATATAAAGTCGACTAGACGGCCTTTCCTCTCATCACACAGCATCGAAAATACTCAAACATCCTCATACTTCCAACTCAAATCAACAAATCTTCAAAATGAAGACCGCCTTCGCCCTGTCTGCCCTCTTCTCGAGCGTGCTCGCCGCCGCGGCTCCCGCCTCATCTACATTCCAGCTGGTTATCAGCGGCGCTCAGTCCAGCGCTAGCGATCTCCAGGACCGTGCGCTTATCAGCCAAGGCGACGCCTTCATCCTGGCCCCGAAGGGTGAGCACGGCATCAACTTCACCGGCGGTGATGGTAGTCTAGGCATCCAGAATGGCGACGTTGGTAAGTATTTCTAACGCGTCTTTTTCTTGATGCCGGACCGTACTAACTATTGAACCCAGTCTACGTTGGCACTGATGGCCATGTCGACCTCAAGAGCACCAATGGTATCGCTGCAGGTGGGCTGACCGAGGGTTTCACTACGGGCTCCAACGACACCCTCGAGTGGGCTCAGGGCCAGTTCTATGCCTGCCCCGCCGTGTCTCTGTACGCCGCTGGTCCTCCTACCTACATGATCTACGCCAGCCGCTCCGGTGCCACCCTTTCCAGTGACTGTATCTCGATCGATCTCACCAAGACTGCTATCTAAGTCTGCTCCTTTGAATCTTTCATTCTAGGGAGCCATGCAAGGGAAATGGGCCATCTGTGTTGTAATTAACTGATACAATTGTTTACAACAATATCATTCGTGTTCCCCCTCCGAAGCTATCGAGGACTGACAGGGCTGTAGAATCCAAGAACCTTAGGCCGCATTTCACCCAGTCCATAAAATCATTGTAGTTTGAAGGCCTGGGTGTCCAAGACATCCAGACCACATCCATAGACATTGACGACTACACGTATTGTGTTAATGGTTTCAGTCATGATGAGACCAGGAACCGTAAGAGAGTCCCCCTGGCTTCGTACATAGGGCATAACAGGCCTGTGGGTCATAGATCATGTAATTTATTGAGAAGAATTTGATTACTAGGAATACAGAGTCTACGCAGGGTTTGAGAATAGGTAGGCCAAAGCTAGGGAGAAAGTAAGAAGCGTTCGGGATGTGCCGGACATCCATATTTCTGCAGGCTTGTTCTCTGATAACCAGACTCGCCCAGTCCAGATACTATAACTCGAAGCGCTCTAGGGCTAGCTCCTAGATTCGAACGTAGGTATCTCTCAGTTCTTTTTCCTCTGTGTTTAGCTCTTCATGTAGGGGTTTGTGCCGCTGCCCAAATCTGCGACCACCGAGCGTATGCAGGAGAGTTGATTCCGAGCTAGATGAGGAAGACATGAACGCTTTGCACACCAATGACTATGCACCTTCCACTGGGGAGCCTACTGTGCAGCTGGATTAAAAACATGTATAAAGGCTTTCGATCATGGTATTAGAAACGCAACGATCATCCTTCACAATTCCTAATCAGTTTTCACACGCGTTCGCTAATAATTCCTTCTCGCCCCTCCGGCTTCTCCAGTAATTTGTCGAAACAAGAATATCAGGGCAGCCATAAAGAAAGACCGGCCATTTCCTAGCAAAATCCTCCGTGAGCTCCCAATTTTTCGGATCCCATGGGGTTCCCCACACCAGCATTGTTGCACGGCTACTGCGTGTATCCCAAAATGCGGTGAGATCATGGCATAGTTCGTAGGCATCCAAACTATCTCCGGCGCAGATCAGGTTGTCCCTCATTTGTGGGAACGGGAAGATGTCAAGCCATGGGTGGTGCGAAACTGCCCTCTGAAGCGGCGTTGGTCGTAAACTTGGAGGAATGCTATCTTCGGAAAGTTGTGGCCGCGGCCCACAAAAAATCGAAATGGCGTTGTCTTTACACATGTATTCGACAGCCATGCCAACTGCAACCGCGTTCTGGTAAGCTGCACGTAGGATATTTACCCTGATCAGACTCAGAAGGAGATCCGTTTTGGGAGACCCCTCCATGTAGCTCGCCATTGCGCTCTTCTCGAACTGGCTCATCAGCTTGTGTACATTTGGAGGCGCAAATGTGTATTGAGGATGCTGAATTTCAGGTAACCCGCACATAATAGAGCCATGCTGTGCGGGTGCCTCGGCAGTCGAGTTTCCAGAACGATTGCGTTGACCAGTGGACACGGTCAGTGCATGGTTCGGCTGGGTTCCTTTATTATTGCCCCGAATACGCCGACGTAGTCCTGCAGGTCGGAAAGATCGGAACCTGGTCAGTAATGACAGAAATGGATTTCCTTCTCGGTAGCTTGGAGATCTCACGGTAGGCTCGCTGGTTTACCCGATTTTGGACTCTCCGCCATGCAGCCGGATTAGCGACACTTGTCCAGTCGTCATCAGAGAGGTAAGCTGCTGACTGCTGAAACATTCGATGACCGTTCCTCAAGAAGCCTAGAACAATAATATCCGCCGCCCGTGGATGCTATATCATGTACACGCGGTAAGTGCTTTCAGTAGGTGCGAAGTCAACGTAGAAGATGGCGGGGATGGCGTCAAAGTTAGCCATTAGTTATGTAACTATGAACTTTTGTGTTAAGATGCTTACATCTAGATTTTTATTGGTCAAATATGGACTTTGCACCCCACCTATGCCAGCCGTGTTCAGTTAGCCTAGTCGGCCCATAAGTTAACTCCGAGGCCATTTCGACGCTTTCACCGCAGTGGACGACTAGTTGACCATCAAATTTGCGTTTCAATAGGAGCGCAGTACAACAACCCCTGCCTGTAAGCAGTCTAATTCGGCGGAGAACCCAACGAATGCACTGGAAGCGTCTTTGTCGATTAATCATGTCGAAGCCACACTAGTATATAAGGCGAGCGCCCAAGACTCTTTCATTCGCAGTTACTCCGTCACTCTCCTTCTCCCTCTTGACTTCCACGTTCATTTCAAGCCGCCCGAAAACATGGCCACTCACCCTGCCGTTATAGTGACCGGTGTCAAGCAGCCTTTGGTCTTGGTGCAAGTACCGACTCCGCAGCCTCAGCAGCATGAAATTCAGGTTCGGATCGAATGGGTGCCCTCCGCACCTCTGGACGCCCTCCGCACCTCTGGACGTCTACCAGGCCGATGCAGGTTTGATGGCTCAATTCCCGCAATCGCTCGGTGACAGTGGCGTCGGAACCGTCGTGGCCGTGGGTCCCGGTACTGAGCGGCATCGCGTTGGTGACCAAGTGTTTGGCTTCTTTTTCCACAACGAGAAAGAGAAGGGTCAGCAGATCTACGTAACTGCCCCCGAGCACCTGTTTGGAAAGGTCCGTATCCTCCAATGCTCCACGTTGCCTGCCTATACTAACTGACAAGCAGGTCCCACCTGGGGTATCTCTGCCTGCGGCGGCTACGTTGCCAACAAATGTCTGCACGGCATTTCTCACTCTTTCGGATAAGCTTAGCCTCGAGCTGCCTTGGCCGCGACCTGCCGATTTTTTCCCTAAGAACCAAGATATCCCGATTCTCATCTGGGGGGCAGGCAGCTCGGTGGGCCAATTCGCGGTCCAAATCCTCAAGTATTGGGGATATACAAATGTCATCGCGACTGCGTCTTCCAAGCATCACGAAAGGATCAAGAGCTATGGGCTAAGCATGTCATCGATTATCGAGACCCCAATGCCGTTGACTCCATTCTCAAGATCGTGAACACAGAGAGCCCTTCTACCCCCCTTCGTGCTTTCGATTGTGTGGACTCGAAGTTTGGGTCTCTACAGCACGTCGCCAAGATTGTCACTCGGCCTGGTTCGATTGTCGCTGCTGTTCTTCCGGTGGTCATTCGTGCTCCTTCGGACGAAGAGGGTATACAACTTGCAGCTGACGTTGCCGGAGAGGCACCTTGGGTGCCCGGCGTGGAGACCTCATAGCATCGTGAGCTACGCCTACGAATCGGTATGTTCGGTTGCGGCATTGCAAATTTGGCTTTCGTCTAGCAAGACTAACTTCGTGCCAGAATCCTTTCCTGAAAGATCGTTTGCTACCGGAGATCATCCCCGGTCTCCTTGCTTTAGGTGCCATTGAGCCGAATAAGTATCGGGAGATCGAAGGTGACTCGCTTTTGCAAAGGGCTACCACTGCTTTGGATACTATAAGGAGTGGCCAGGTCAGTGGCGAGAGATTGGTTTGGAAGGTCTGGACTGCAGAGGAATATCCGCAGTTCACGTAAACCCTAAGTACGGCTGAGCGGAAGGAAAGCCCTGTTCTCCATACCTTGTGGTCGTATGTATTAGGCAAGGCATGGAAGGAGAATTTATCGGTGAGCTATTCCAAAAATACACGCGCATGTGTTTTTGAAATCCACTTTTGCAAGGCCTAGTTTTTAGCTGCCAGTGACTCAGAGCTGAACGAGTAGTCATCGTAACCCTTTTCTCCTATTGGCTTGTAGAATTTCCTTTGATCATACTTATTCGCGAATCCAAAGCGGCAGGTCAGGATTATCCAGGAAGTGACGACCAAAAACCACCACCACCTTATTTGCCTGGTATTTATTAAACGTAAGGCCAGTGTTGCTTGGATTATAACCACCCACAACCCGAACGGGCGATGTTTTGCTCCAGATATCAAGGATGAACTCGATTCCCTCCGTTTTCACGGTGCCGACGTTATTAATAAACGCGAATCGATAATATGTAGGTATGCAAGTTTAAGGCCTTGTAGTTGCTCAATCAGGTAGGTGAACTGGGGCACCGGGTCCGCTATGCGTATCCCCTGCTAGGTATTCTAGGGGCTGATGCGGAATCCCAATTTCTCGAAAATATCAGATTAGAATGTTTACTATAGCCCTCTAGTAAACACTGGTAAACACCGGTAACTACTAAAAATGACCTGACCGGGTGACCGGGTTTCACCCTGCCACCCGTTCACCCGGTCACCCGGTCAGCCCTATACTCTGACGGAGGTGCGACTCTGGGGCTTTATATCCAGAGGGAAACGCCTGTCTATGTTCGGGACTTTGATGTAAATGGCGACCCATGCATAGAGATTCACTAACATACTACTATGCTTTAGATTGTTGGATTCTGTGCGCGGCAAGCGGAAGTGTGATCAATATATAGCTAGATAATATTAGGGCACAGCATGCCATCCACAGCGGATGCTCAATGATAAACATCCAAGGTTGTTCTTACATATACCCTCGTAGTAACTGGATTGTGTTTTCTCTCTTAACCAAGCGCCGGTCTTCCTCTCGATGGAGGCCTCTCAAATTGACCCAGATTTACCAACAATTTCAAGCTACAGCCTCCTCGCTTGCCAATCACAACTCATCTTAATTTCGGACTGGTAGTTATAGGCCTCTGTTATCAACCAGTCATGTACAACAAATGTACGTCCTTACGACAACCTGTTTAGGCAAGGAATTTCATGGACCCGATACTTTCCCGGCCATCTCTCTGCCCCCAAAGGCACCCCAGCAGTGGCAGGACGGGCCAATTCGCCTATTCATTTCAACTGTAGTGTCAGCTATCAGAATTAATGCTGGAATACCTCGAGTCTTTCCCCCAAGGAGATCCTTGCGCAACAGCCTACTCTGTATTTCCGAGGACAGAACAAATCTTTTACAACGTAAACAAATAAACCTAGCATTGTCAACGATTCCCCGAATGAGGTCCGCACGAAAGGTCCTGCAAGACCGAGATGCAGAAGATGGCGACGGAGACGGTCTCGCTCCACCTGGAGGCGGGGCGTACCGCATTCTGTCCAAGGTTAGAATTCAGATACTCGCCAACAGAAATGCAGAGCATGGCTCAACGCCATCCATGAAGATAGGGCGCCATAGACCTCGCGCCATGGATCGACCATGATTAGGCCTTATCGCCGCACGGCTTCTCGGCTGACTTGTGCACAAGGGCATTTCGCATGCGCAGAAAGAGCCAGCGTCCTATGACGCGCGGAGCCCAAGCCACCAGAGCCCTCGATCCAGCATTTGGCGTGGGGCATGACGCATGTCAAGCGTTCTTCAAATAGAATTGGCCTGACAAGACGGGCTGATCACCGGAGATTAAATCGTGATGGCTTCAACGTCATGCCGCTGACGTCATTTTCATCTACTCCCCGTCAAACATGGGTGACACGCTGTAAATAAAACCACTGCGGGCGCCTCCCACAAGCAGAAGTCCATCTGCTCTCATCCATTTTGCATCTGAAAGATCGGTTGGTACGTTCTTATCCAAGACTCGTCGTCGACGGGGAAGGAGGCTGTCTAATCTTGTGATCGCATCTTCCAGCTTCTACACCTAACCCTCCCGCCACCATGCCATCGATGCACGACCGGATCCGCGAGGATCTCGTCAACAAGGAGCGCGCACTGTGGACTGCGCTCACTTCGGCGGATCCCGCGCCCGCCGTGCAGAAACTATGCAATCCCGAGGCCAACCTGATGTTTCCGAAGATGGGCATTCTGACCCTGGAGGACGAGTCTGCCTTTCACGAGGCGATGAAGCCGCCGTTCCACCGCTTCGACGGCTACCAGCTCGACGAGGTCCGCATCATTATCATCGACCTTATGGCGGGCGTAGTCACTTACCGGGTGCATGCCGTGAGGGGGAGCAAGGAGTATCGCGCCACGGCTTCCACGACGTGGAGCCAAGGGTCGGATGGAGAGTGGACGCTGGCGGCCCATCAGGAGTCCCTGGCTTAGAAGACAGCTAGGCGGATTATGCTTGCAGATATGATATTCAGGATGTATAATATTTCTCAGCGGCAACATGATGATATGCATCACGAATCGACGAGTCTTTGGATCAAGGATCGAATCTCTGGTATGAGAGGCTCCGTTGAGCTTTGCAAGGGCGCTTTAGTTGCATTCTGTCGGGCTGGATTCTGTGCTGCCCTTGATAGCTGGGTTAATTTGAGTTCCGTGATCTATGCATACGGGCTGCGTGCAGTACATACCTCGATCTTAGGTGCGTCGGCTTCCTTCACAGCCGGCTCCAGTAGCAATGCCATATCCAAGAGCACGAGGCATCACATCCATACTTGTACTTCCGAGATCTAGAGTTTCGCCGTCCCTCCAGCATGGCCCTTCTCTGGGCGCCCGTACTGGCCCATACGGCCCAAGTCCACCACGACTCCCTCGCCGAACGCAGCCTCTTGACAATCCTCATCGTCGACCCCATTGATATGCTGCACCACCACAAAGTCCACGCGCCGACGGCCCAGAACCACCATGGGCGCATGCCAGGTGCCTACGCCATACGTCACCGCCTGGCCGCCCCGCGCAATGAACGCCTTCGCCTTCTGCAGATCCGGCGGGTCGCGAATGGTGACCGTCTGGCCCGCGTCGTTCGTCGTCGTCGCGACCTCGCCCTGCCGCGTCGGCGCAACCACCACCAAGAAGACCGGTTCCTCCTCCCCGTCGCCCACTGTCGGGTGACTCGAGAGATCGATTGGGATGAAGGTCTGGTTCGTGAACGGGTGGCGCTCGAGGATGCGCACGTCGAAGACTTCCCGCTCGGGCTGCGGGCCGTGCGAGACGGTGCGCAGCTTGCGAGGGAAGCAGCAGAACATCGTCATGCGAGCAGAGGCGGGTTTTCTGCTTGAGGCAGTGGTGTAGTGGTCGAGGAGTGGGGAGATGGGGCTGTATTTCAACGCGGAGTTCTGGTTCGCGAGAACCGGCGTTGGGTCGTGCGATGGTCGGGTAGATGGTTGCGGAGCGACATTGAGATCGCGGGGGAGTGGTGAGCAGATTGCTGTGCCGAATGGCGCGAAGTTGGCTGGTGTGAGAGGCTCGGGGACGAGCGATACGGATGGGGTGGAGGTGAGGATGGGCGGCATGGTGAGGGACCGAGTCAGTGCCGGACGTGCGAACTGCTGGGGCTATCGAGAATTGCGCAGTGTTGGGTCCCGTGTCAAGGAGAAATCAAGAAGAGAGGAAAGCGCTGGGAGGGTGAGGAATTGAGCTGGGGAGTCCTGGTCCAACGGCGTCGGCGCTGGCCGCTGCATCGCCGATAAGATAGCGGCGGAGGCCGATGACTGTTGGAAGCTCCGATGGCAATTCAATGCATTGGAGGTGATATTGTTCGCATACAAGACACCCGAAGAATGCAGGTGTCATTCATTCACTCGTATCACCAAAGCGCGAGGAGCTTCCAAGGTGGGAGTGGAGACGGAATCTGCGTGTCATCGTACATTCGATAGTCAAGGATGTTGGTGGTGCGCCATGCCGTTCAGGATTGACCGAGTTGGAACATGTGATAGCCATGAATAAATTAAAACAGGATGAGATGGTGAGTTGACCTATGAAGATTGACACAAGTGCCAACACACCCGTCTGGTAGATGCCCAACGGAAATCCGGAGGCATGGCTGTCTGGCGGGCTTCTAGGGGGAAATGGATAGCGAGTATCGCGAGTCAAAGAATTCAGTTTCACATTTATCTGCAGTTGATCTTAGAGGATTCACACTTAGTTGGCTGTATACCAACCCGATGAACCAGCCGATATCACAGTCCATCAAACAGATCGAGCAAACCCGAAGGCAGTGGCATGGTTCGCATCTGGGGGGCCCAAGGCAACCACATTCATCGCGGTAGAAATGCATCCTTGCGGCTCTTCTTCCGCTCGGTCATCCCGCCTCATCCCACGTCTCCTTGAGCCTCCACCATGATTGGTCCCGACTTGTCCAACCCGTCGTGGGGACTACTGACGGGTGTGCCCAACATCTTGTATCCACCGATCCAAAGGAACACCGCGCGGATGGCGTCGATGGGCGCTAGCGATGAGTGTCGCCGTTCTACTTCAATCGGCAACCAAACATGGCTATAAAGCAACCCGTTCGTCCACAGCCGCCAGAGCTCACGATCGTCATAGCATGCTCCTGCTCTTCTGGCACATCCACTCGCCCTGAACTCTTATATCTGGGAATCCAAGAGCTTGAGCGTCGTCGTCCAACAATGCCTGCGTCCGAGAGATACGAGAAACCCAAGACCCCGGAAAAGAACGAGACCAAGGAGGGCGGGCCTTCCCATCGTGCAGGGACCTCTGGCCTGGGGAATACTACAGGATCCGGCCAAAAGGCGTCAGATGCGAGCCAAGGGTATCCGTGAGCCCTTCCTCCTTTGTGGAATCATGACCATCTACGCATTTTAGCGAAACGTGCCAAGCTGACGAATTCCGCCTCCAACAGGTTTACAGGCAATTCGGAACATACGAAGCATTATCTGAGGGGGGTGGGGGCATGGGTACGATAACGAAAAACTCTTAGATTGTCATGGCAGCTGCTAACCTGTGCTAAAAGACAAACCCCGAAAAGAGTGGTTGAGCATCATCCCGCGCCAGCGGTTATGCGGGGGAGATGGATTCGTGCAGTGAGAAGCGCTAAATACCAATGACGAGCTCAGGCAGTTGACCGAGCCATCAGTCCCTCCGATCCCCGACAACACCCGAGAATGACGTTTATCTCGAAGGATGCGCTGCATGAATACCTGGCAGGATGGACCCAAACAGGGACTTCACCGCGTCGATGGGCGGATATCATCGCTAACGGTGGTGAGGGGAGCCGACAAAAGCGGCAAACCCTCAACCGGACGACCAACGTCTCGGTGGGAAGAAACCCAAAAAAAAAAGGAAAAATGAAAAATGACAACCAACCGCCGATGGTTATTTCCGCCAATCTCGCATGCAGAGCGCAACGCCGGGAGTGAGCGTGCCCGAATGAGATGGACCTCCGTCTCCCCGCCTTCCATTTCCCCTCTTTGACTTTCCATTTCGCTTCTTATCTCGGATATTTCGTTGTTGACCCCTTGCGCGGTTGGCCATGATCGGCATGGAACGGTTCATTGCTTTGGGTAGATGTTGCCACACAATGCATTATCCTTACTGGTGTCGCATACTGGAGTTGCAGTCGCGCTGCATTCCTGCCTGAATGGACGTTTTAGCCATCTTGCGGCTCTGAGGATTGCACTCGGTTGCGCCTCGGGGGTTGGAGCCGTCGTCTCTTGTACGCCATAGGGCTGAAGTGTGGTGCCGGTGAGACCCAGCGGACTATCAACGCCAATCCCGCTGGTGACAAAGAGGATGGTACCAGTGCACGAACGGTCCATCTCGCAGACCAAACCCCGAATGTCCAACTTTTCGAGACTAGCATGTGGTAGTCTAATTGGATGCTGTACTAAGATCAATCTCTCTACGACGTCATTGCTACTGCAAGCTTTCCCTTGGAAATCGGACACCGCTCGAATAGTAAAGTATGTACATCATTTGGCCGCGGAATATCAACCATCCCAAACTCCAGAGGTCATCGTCATACAAGAGCACCCCCCAATGTCAATTTTCCTCATTGACTATGTCTCCATGACCCCCAGAACAGATGTTGTATCAACGCCTGCTCCGGGATGGACCCGTCCGCCGTGCTGCCCGAGTGCGGCTGGCCCATCCCAAACCCATCAATCGGTAGGATCAAAATATCACCCACCAGGACAGGTTCCGTGAGCCCGGTAAAGTTCCTCAACGTCGTGATCTCCGGGTCGTATTCCTGGATCCGTCGAAAGATCGCATCCGTCCAGGCCGACGGCCCCGTCAATTCAATGACATCGGAGCCGCCAAACTCGAGCTCCGAGAAGGGCTTGTTCTGCTTGGCGGCGAATGACTCCAGTCCGGAGACAGACCACTCGATCATATCGCGGAAGACGGCGTGGCCTGGCGCCGCGGCGATGGTCCACTGGCAGAATTGCAAGTCGGGATGCACCTCGGCCCAATCGCCGCCGTCGCGGCGGTCGAATTCGATGCCGATGACGAGGCGCGTCGCGTCCTGATAGCGCGCGGGCACCCACACATCCACGGGTTTGTGGGCCACGGTGTCGATGTCGGAGTAGACGCCGCCTTCGACCCAGAGAATCAGGTACCGGAGCAGGTCAGACTTGATCCCCGTGTTGTTGAGCTCCTGGAAGATCTGCAAGAGCGTCGGGCTGGTGTGGAAGTGCTTGCGGATGAACGCCTCGGCGCCTGCTTCGCTCACCAACACGTATTGGTAGTCGCGGTTCTGCGCTAGCCACGACGCGGCGTTGGATAGCTCCTTGGCCTCTGCCGGACGGAAATGCACCTGCCAGATCTTCGGTGGTAATAGAGAGCGCCAGTCTTGGGGTGCTGGGCTGTGGTCTGTTGGGGTTGTGGTCGTTTCGGTGTGACTCGTTGTGCTGGGCGTCGTGTCGCTGGGACTAGGACTGGGTGGACTGGCGATCGCGATCTTCTCTATTTCGGCGTGGTCGTCGAGAATGGGCGTCGTGCGACCGAACTGATGGTAGGCGATGACAAGAGTCGAAATGCCTGCGAGCAGCAGGAGGCCTCGGAACAGGACTGACTTGAGCACCCGGCTCTTAGGGTTGAAGGTCTGCCACACATGGCCTTGGGAGCCGGAAAGGGCTGACCGTTCGTCCTCGTCGAGCATCCTGAAGTGATTCTGGTGGAGGCCAAGTTCAAAGATCCAAGACGTCAGAGCTGCTTAAGGATCAGGCCTCCCAGCGTCAGTTAATGCCCTCGTCAGGTCGGGGCCGAACGAGAAGCCCGATAGTGATAATAGTCGACATCAGGCCCCGTGAGATTGCCGGTGGTAGAGCTGACGCTCCTCAGCTAAGCCTGCGGGGCCCTCGCAGAGACTCTTTTTTTTTCTTGTCTGAAACCGGCACCGATGCATATTTAGCAGTGCAATCTCACTAGTCAGGGTCGTGTGGGGCGAGGGCGATTGCGTGTTCCTGGAATCGACGATGGAGCTGTCGTTCAAAGAACTGTGGCTTCCATTTCAACTGCCCGGATACTTCTTTCCATCGACCTTGATTCCGATACTCACCAGTCTGCGAAACCTACACCCATCCATCGTTGAGTTGGTATTATGATAATATGGTGATTTTCTGCCCCAGCCAGACTCCACTGGGGCTAAATGGGGCCAAACGTCGTATTCAGCCACTCTCGCCTTGGCATGGAATCAGTGGATCCATGAAGCGATCCGTAATTGGACAGAACTGTTATTATTCCTATGATTTATCAAATTATGCAAAAGAACGAGGCTGAGGATGAACCGCGCCCGCCCATCTATACTGCATACAACAAGAGATCATCGCAAAGTGAATTCGAACATTGCGCGGCAGGGCATTCGGTCGGATCTATGTAGATTGGACATTCATGGTGCAGAGCACTTGAGCTATGCCATACAAGGCAACCGGTTGCGCTTATCCTGAATAGCCATGCCAGTTGGCTCTCCCTATACTACTCACGCCAACGCCCACTAGAATGTCCTGCATTTCTTCCCTTTCACGGACCAGACTGTAGCGGGCATGGATTATCGCAGAGAACCGGATATCAATGGGATGCTCTGTCGCGATCGTATCTTCACGGCCCCGACGGACTTGGTTGACCGAAGTCCGTTCATGCCATGAAGTATTAAATGATGTTTTGTCCATATCTCCTGCCAGGCCGCAAACTCGATTTATCCGTCGACTACACATTCATAGACGCTTAATTCCACATACTGCTCGGAGTCCTTGGAATGGCGAAAACAGTGCTGGTCACCGGTTGCAGCGATGGAGGACTCGGAGCGGCCATGGCCAAGGTCTACCGCTCGAAAGGCTTCCGGGTCTTTGCGACGCTGCGCAACAAGGCCAAGGCTGGATCTCTGACTGAGATCGATGGCATCGAGATTGTCGAACTTGAGGTCACATCAGTTGAATCCATTCGCCAAGGTGCGAATGCTGTTGCAAAACATACCGGAGGCACACTCGATATCCTCGTCAACAATGCTGGTGTCAGCGCCATCGTGCCGCTTCTAGATGCATCTCTCGACAACGCGAAGAAGGTGTACGATGCCAATGTTTGGAGTATTGTTGCCATGGCGCAGGCTTTTGCACCACTGCTCATCAAGGCCAAAGGGACCATGTGCAACATCAGTTCAGTATCTGGCGAAATGGTTTTTGCATGGGCGGGTAAGTCCTAACCTGTCCCTCTGGTGCTCTCCCAGGCTCCGCCACTGATAGCCATATAGGTATATACAGCAGTTCCCGGAGTGCCGGAACGCAGATTTCCGAGACGCTGCGTCTCGAGATGGCGCCTCTGGGTGTGCGAGTGGTCACGGTCATCCTCGGCGGCGTCCAGACAAGCGGCAACGACCCGGCCAACATCCCGGATCTTGAGCTGCCCCCGGATTCGCACTACCGGAAGATCACGGCGGCGATTGATCGCCACAAGAAGACTATGGTACACCCCAACAAGCAGAACATCGACAGAGCCGCGAAGAATGTCGTCGAGGACGTTCTCAATGGTGCCGGTCCGTTCATTCGACGCGGGCAGGCCTCTACCCTGAGTTGGCTCTGCAATACATTTCTTCCCTACAGACTCTTTATTTCTCTGATCAATGGGGAGTCGGCACTTGACCAAATCGATTTTCAGGAAGAGACCGCATGACTGAGGATTGTTTGAGAGTGAGATCCATGAATGGTTGAAAACACTCTGATGTATCATATATTAGTAGTCAGCCTACGGAAATAATGTGCAGTACATGGCTCATCTCTAGGGCGTGATTCTCTTATGCCCACTTGAAATAAGCTAGGGTTCTAACCTGTCCAACAGAGAACAAGCCTCGTGATTGAAGAGATCTACTATATATTCTCCAAGCTAGCGCTGCTTGGTATTATGATGCTTCACTTAAGTGCCATGCTACGAAGGGGCCTACATGCCTCGGCATCTGTCCCTCGCAGTTGTGTACCTCGACCATCTCCTATCTATCTTGGAGGAGTTGTGAGGAGATATTCATCTATGGAGTTTGGGTTGAAAATACCTACGTAGCTATCCAAGGTAAGCCAAGTATCCGTGAAGATGTATCTTTAGGCTCCCCGAGTACTGGAGTGAATACAAATATTCCAATGTGCGTGGGAGACTGTATAGTAGTACAACCGCAATTCTGCAGATATACTTCTCCTCGCCATCCTGCAGAACAGAATCTGCTCAGGGGCTTATACGGTCGACCGCAGCAAGTGGTCTGCCAGGTTGATCTGAAGAATAGAGGTTCTCTGGTGCAGCATGGCCGCCCATTCCAGACTGCATCAACATGGGCATTGTCTGGTCGATGCTCTCGGGCGACATGGCAGCCATGGCGGCTAGCTCAATGCGTTGCTTTGCGAATATGGCAGGGTCCATGGTGAACACTTGGCTCCGACTGCAGGGTAAGAATGATTGGCTATTCACACTTGGTTTCATTTTCATTCGACTGATAATATATCATGTGGATGAGAGAATCACTGCGCTACATACGTCCACTTCGATGATGCACTGAATTGTCACGTCCCATACTTGTCTATCAGGAACTCGTCTCAGGACCTGAATCGTTCTTGGATTCTAGTTCTTTTCGCTGAAGATAGGCATCCCGTTCGGCTCTCTTTGCGACCGACTTGAGAGCTCTCTTATGGGCACGGCTATTCATGTGAATATTCCACTGCTCGTCTGTGGCCATGGTTCTCTTGCACAGATCGCAAGTGAAGCACTGGAGGATTGTCTCTGGTTGTGTCTTTGCCTTTTCCTCCTTGGCCCCAAGGACAGTATTTGCCAATGGCGACAGTGTTTTAGGATCGGGAGTTGGTTCGTCCCGAAGCAAAGACTCAACCAGTGACTCAGACGGCTTTGAGATGCTCTCTGCCCAACTGCTGACATTGCTGCTGTCTAAGAGGTACAGACGATGTGTCATGTCTGCTTCAGACAGTGCACGCCACAGCTTGTTCCGAATCCATTTGATTTGGGACACGCCGTACTGATGAGTGGCGATCCTGATGGACTCCACCCCTTTGCTTTTCAACTCCTCGAGTTTCGGCTCGCCTTCTCCACTGCGGAGCGCCGAAAAATAGGGTGCGAGTTCCTTGAACCCAATCGAGACCCAGACACCCCGAGTCTGGTCGACCTCGATGCCTTCCAATTGTCTCTCATGAATGTAATCTGACATTGTTTGAGCCTCGGCCATCAGTCCTTGTTCGATCATCTTGTCCACGCGCGCGTCAAGGCGCGCAATAAGTGTTTCTTTCTCCGCATGCACCCAGAATATCAGCGTGTTCTTGAATCGTAAAAGGCCCCCGGCCTCCATCATCGCTTCGCGCTTCAGGGCCTTTTGCTCGGCATAGATCTCTGATGCTGGTCGACCTGTTTGGAAATAGATCTCGAGCGATCGCCGGATTTTGCGACCATCCCTCGGATGCCACCGCGCCGCCATCGCTGGATCTACTTCCTGCAGCTTGGCCATCATCACCTCGGGAGATGCATCAAGGATCGGCCATTTGGCTGACGTCGACGAAGCTTCCTTCGTCGGCTCTTTTCCCTCTTCATCTTCCGCTCCTTCGCCCACCAATTGGTCCTTGAACAGGACCGCCTGGGTGTAGTAATGTGTACCCCCAACAAGGATTGGCAGTTTGCCGCGCTGTCGGATCTCCTGGACCAGACGTAGAGCCTCCTTCTTGAATTTTCCAATTCGCCATGCTTCCTCTTCTAGGTCGACACAGCTCAGCAGGTGGTGCGGAATGCCGTTTTGCTCGTCGGGGGAAATCTGGTTGGTAATTATCGGAAGGCCGCGGTACATTTGCATTGCGTCGCCATTGATAATTTCACCGTTGAATCGAGAGGCCAAGTCGACGGCGAGCTGTCTGCAGCCATCAGCTCATCGCGCTTTGAAGTAGGTTGGTACGGTATTACCTGTGACTTGCCTGTGCCCGTGGCACCGACAACTGCTATGAGGGGATCCATGATTTGTTTTTGACGGGGTCGAATCGATCGGAGAACAGAGAGCATAGCGCACTCAGCATTTTGCCCGGTCCCGCATGAGGGGCCGAGGAGAAAGTGAGCGCCAGTGGAAGAAATGCGCGGTGGATTGCAAAACGGCAGTAGCGGCTACCGCTTTCCATAGTTCCCACCGCTTTCTCTCTCTCTCTCTCTCTCTCTCTCTCTCTCTTGCGACAGACATGGATGCTCTGTTGACAATAAGCGCTTCACGCCGCGGTATCAATTGCTAATCGATATTGGCTGACAAGTTGTCCTTGCTGATATTGCGAGACCGGGACTGCGGCAAATATTCCAATGCCAAGCACTGATATGGCGTGTACCTCTGCTCCTATGTAGCGGCTGCCATGGATTCTTCCAGCAATCTCTTGTTCTTTGTCTTCAATGCCGCTCAGAAAGTGGACGAGTCGTCCAATAGCTAAAGAAGACTGATTTTCTACTTCGCCATGTCGCTTCTCCTCCCTGTTATAATAGGGCAGTCTTCATGTCATAACAGAGCATCAGCTCACAAGCTGCCGTTACGTACAGAACGAGATGCTACCTTTGACGTTCTCTAAGCCTTAAAATACTTCATGGGTCCCTCTAGCAATAACGTTCTAGAGTCATTTGTCCCTCGCGCTGTCTCCTGCGACCATGCCCCAAGTGACCTAGGATTCCTCGCGTTGTTTCTTAAGAGTTTCGCTCACTGGGCCTGATGAATTCAATGCTTGCGTTATTCAGGAAATTCAGACAATCTTTATTCACCGTCCCGCTGGTTTTTCAAAAACCACCGTCGAATTAATCTGGTCAAGTAATCAGACGGTCTCCTGATGTTATCAACGATTAAGGGTACTGTTTCATCGACAATGACGGGTGGTGTCGCATTGTCTTCCTGATTCAGATCAGTGAGAAATCTGCTGTGACGTCGCTCTTATATCTAGTGTGGTTCATACACCTATTACAGTCTGGCTTAGGGGTTAGTCGAAATCCATTATCTGGAAAGCAGTTGACTAGTTTATATAGTAAACGTCAATGATATTGGAGCCACAATTACATTCATACTACCACGTTTCAATTCTATCATATATCTCGATATAGCGATCTAGATCTTTTGGATAGAAAGGCTGGTACTGAGTAATGCTAGTTAATGTCGAGCCTCCATGGAGACATGTGACCGGCCTTATCGGCGATTACCTCATCCGTCGCGGCGATTGCAGCGTCCACGCTAAGATGAGCGCAGTCTAGTTTTGGCAATGAAAACACATGTCGTGACTCATTGGGTTTCTTATTCTTTCACTTCCCCTGACCCTGTGTGTCGGCGATTGATTCCGATATGGCACAGCCCACTGCCGATGCTCCATTGCCCTCCATCGAGGTGCAGAATCTCTCTTATAAATTTCAAGATGGCTCGGAGGGGCTACGAGACGTAGTATTGGACCTCCCCCCAGGCAGTAGGACTCTGCTCATCGGCGGTAAATCCTTCCCCGCGGATTTCCATCTCGATATCACGCTGACCTTTCCACAGCAAATGGGGCGGGGAAGACCACATTGCTCCGCCTGATCTCCGGCAAGCGCCTTGCCCCCACCAACACCATCAGCGTGGGTGGCAAGGACCCTTTCAAAGATGCACTCGAAGGAGTGACCTATCTGGGTGTTGAGTGGGTGCTCAACAGCATCGTTCGCACCGACATCGACGTGCCCACCCTCCTGGCATCGGTGGGCGGAAACGCCTACCCAGAGCGCAGGGACGAGTTAGTCGACATCCTCGATATTGATCTTCGCTGGCGCATGCATGCCGTCTCTGATGGTGAGCGACGCCGAGTTCAGCTGGCCATGGGCTTGTTGCGCCCCTGGCGGGTTCTGCTGCTGGACGAAATCACTGTCGACCTGGATTTACTCTCCAGAAGCAACTTCCTCTCTTTCCTCAAGCGTGAGACGGAAACCCGGCCTTGCACAATTGTCTATGCGACGCACATCCTCGATAATCTCGCCCAGTGGCCCACTCATCTTGTACATATGCATCTCGGTCATGTCAAGACCTGGGGTCCTGTAGAGAAATTCTATGACCAGGTCCCTCAGTGGACGTCCGAGAATAGTCGGCTGGGCGAGCTGGTGCTCACATGGCTGAAGGAAGACCTCCAGGCCCGCGGACCCCGCAATGGCCAGTCGGGCCAGGCCAAAACTTATGGTGCTCTCGATGGCATCGGGGGTTATGGCCTCGAGAAGCGCAGCTAAAATTTGAGCTGGGGCCGAGTATCCCTCAATCGGAGCCTTGACGCTATTTCTGATTCTATGCATTTATGCCAGGGAGGCTTTCTTACATTTAACATTGCGTCTTTCAACATTGATTTCAACAAGCATGAGCGGGGTTTCGGCGGGCAGCTTGATCTACCGACTAGATCGATTCAACATTGGAGTTTTTCAACCATGACTCTTGAAGGGCTCGCGGGAGTTGTCTGGATTTAATGAATTGTGATTTTTTCTTTTCTTTTTTTCTACGAAGGCTGTTATTTGAATCAAGAGCAATAGATCAACTATAGCACCTAAGACTCCAATAGCAGGAAAGCGGGTGCCAGGATTGTCTACTGTTACTCTAAAGATATATATATATGCACGTCTATCAGAACTCCACAAAACCTACACACGAAGTAGTTGTTCCCATCATAATGTGACGACATATACCTGGGGAGGTATCTGGTCGTGTTTGAAATATTCCATGATTCGCCTGGGTGAAAATTCCCAATCTAAGAGTGCGCTAGGCTGCGAGAAGGCCTCCCCTACCTAGCTTGATAGCGGGATATTCGACTATTGGCAAGGAAAAGAACTCAAAAACAAACAGGGCTTTGAAAAAGCAATACCCGGTAGTTTTAAAATTTTAATACGAGCGTGGACGTGTAGAATAGATACATCATTGGGATTGGGATTCAGTTGGATTTGCCTGCGCGTGAGGCCTCAGGCACGTAATATTGCCTGATTGGGCGAATCGCGACGCGTCTCGGTCAAGTTCGTTTGCTGCAGATTGCACAGCTCGTCCGTCTTGCATGCGACTGGCCGCTTTTCACGAGACGCATCCGTGCCTTTAAAGCCGGTCACTACGCCTGCAGACCGACTGGCCTCCTTGGCCACCGGCAACTGCTGAAGTCGATAGCTTTCCCTCCAATTTCCCCAAGAGCACCCGCGCACGCCGCTCCTACAGGCGTCATGTCCGCGACTGACTCCGAGTCGGACTACTTGGATGACGACGATGGCTTTGTCGTCCCTGATGATGATCTCGCTTCATCACGTCCAGTCAAACGCCCGCGCGTACGACCGCCGATACGTCACGGTGATCGCGACGACAACCAGGATGATGCCTCCATGACCGACTCGTTCTCCGACATGGACGAGGATCTACCAGAAGATCCCCAGAGGAATGCCCAAGGCAGATCCAAGTCTCGCAGCTTTGTCCCCAAGCAAAGCAATTTTCAAGAGAACATTTTTGTCACGCAACTGACACAACCCAATTCGAGCCCCGACCGAATCCGCGGCCCGAGGTGGAAGAAGCCCGATGCCATATCTCCTCCAAACCGAACGATTTCGATTCAGCAGCAAAGTGACACTGGGAAGAAATCTAATGACGAATACCACGATGATGAGGATGCGCTGAGGGCCGCGCTGGCCGCTTCAATGGATGCATTCGAGGAAGAGAACCGAAGGAACTCATACCGTGACCCTCCAAGCCTGATGTCTTCCCATGGCGAGAATAAGAATGGCTCATTGGATGTCTCATTTGAACTGGAAAATATTCCAGAGGATGCCTTTGACTCCTCTCCGTCCCTATCGCCCGTACAACGACCATCTCAACCGGCTCCTACCCAATCAAGAAGCGTAGCCACGCCCCGAAATGCGCATAAGAGCTTCCGACAAACTACTCTGTTCGGGATGGTTACTCGAAACCCAGACCTCTCCCCACAGCAGAATCGAGATTGGGGACCACCCGAGAAAGCAGAACCTCCCACTCAACACAAGTTGAACCAAGAAACGCTCAACACATGGCAATATCCGATAAACTTGGGTAACATTCGAGATTACCAGTTCAACATCACCCAGAAGGGTCTCTTCCACAACCTGCTTGTCGCCTTGCCAACCGGTCTGGGAAAAACGTTCATCGCAGCTACAATCATGCTGAATTGGTTCCGATGGACGAAGGACGCACAGATTGTTTTCGTGGCCCCGACAAAACCATTAGTTTCTCAGCAGGTCTCGGCGTGCTTGGATATTGCTGGCATTCCACGTTCTCAGTCGACCATGCTCACAGGAGGAGCATCCCCAGGGATTCGCGCACAGGAATGGCAAAGCAAACGAATATTCTTCATGACACCTCAAACCTTGATCAATGATCTGAAGACCGGAATTGCGGATCCCAAACGCATTGTCCTGGTCGTGGTCGATGAAGCTCATCGGGCTACTGGCGGTTATGCTTATGTTGAAGTCGTCAAGTTCTTGCGACGATTCAACAAGAGCTTCCGCGTTCTCGCGCTGACCGCAACGCCCGGATCTACCGTGGAGTCGGTGCAGTCGGTGATCGACGGCTTGGATATCTCACGGGTAGAGATCCGTACCGAGCAGTCGATTGATATCCGGGACTATGTGCATGCCCGAAATATCGAGGTGGAGACATTCGAGAATTCAGATGAAATGATCTTTTGTATGGATCTTATATCTGCCGCTTTGCAGCCAATGGTTGATCAACTTCGTACATTGAATGCGTATTGGGGGAAAGATCCCCTGACTTTGACCGCGTACGGCCTAACGAAGGCGAGACAGCAGTGGATGGGATCTGATGCTGGCCGCAATGCTAGTATGGGACTTAAAGGAATGGTCAATGCCATTTTCACGGTCCTTGCGAGTCTGGCGCATGGGATTGACCTCTTGAAATACCATGGAATTGTGCCGTTCTATCGCCATTTGCTGCATTTCAAGTCCAACACCGACGGCCAAAAAGGTGGCAAGTATCAGAAGCAGATTGTACAAAACGAGAGCTTCAAAAAGCTTCTCAGTCACCTTGACCCCTGGTCCAAGAACAAAGAGTTTATTGGACATCCTAAATTGGAGTACCTCAAGTCCGTGATCTTGAACCACTTCATGGACGCCGGCGAAGGGAAAGAAAATACCGACGCCAGCAGTCAGCCTGCTACCCGGGTCATGATCTTCGTGCATTTCCGTGATAGTGCCGAGGAGGTGACTCGCGTGCTGACGAGATATGGGCCCATGATTCGACCGCACATTTTCGTGGGCCAGAGCAGCGCAAAGGGATCTGAGGGCATGAACCAAAAGACCCAGCTTGAAATTATCACCAAGTTCAAGGAGGGAATCTATAATACCATCGTCGCCACATCAATTGGCGAAGAGGGACTGGATATTGGTGAGGTCGACCTCATCGTGTGTTACGACTCTTCGGCGTCGCCAATTCGAATGTTGCAACGAATGGGTCGAACTGGTCGTAAGCGGGCCGGAAACATCACTTTGCTGCTGATGAAGGGCAAGGAGGAAGAGTCTTACATCAAGGCGAAGGACAACTACGAGAAAATGCAGCAGATGATCGCCAGTGGCTCTCGATTCACTTTCCACGAAGACCGTTCCCCTCGCATTCTACCTCCGGGCATTCGCCCTATTGCGGATAAGCGACTCATCGACATCCCCCCAGAAAACTCACAGCATGACCCGCTTGAACCAAAACGCAAAGGGCGAGCACCCAAGCGACCGCCGAAGAAATTCAACATGCCTGACGACGTGGAGACTGGCTTCACTCGTGCGTCAGCTCTGGGGGAGGATGGTTCGAGCAAGCCGAAAGCAACAAAGGCCAAAAAGACTGTTACCCCCAAAAAGCGCACTCGAGACCCCACGCCTGAACCGGCGGCTGTGCCACCCCCGGAAGAATTCAATATTAGCCCCGATGAGAAAGCACAGTTCGAGCATCGCTTTGACCACAGCCCAAGCTCACCAGTCCCTGTTGATGATGCTGCTCGACATCACCGATCTGTGGGCAGACCGACAAAGGCAGTGAAAGCTGGGTCTATCACTCGCCGTACTCTATCGACCTTGAAGAAGATAGATGGCAATGATTTTGGAACTAGCGATGGCTTCAAGCAAGTATTGGCACGCGACCCTATAGACTTTGATGAATGATACCCCCAAAAGCCCAGGGCTTCCCAGAGAAGTCATTTCGGCACCGCTATACATACTATCTTGAGAATTATATATGATTTCACAATAGAATTTGTATCGAACTCCGGCATATAATGGTTGCTTTACTCTCGAGACTCGGAAAATACTGGCGGCCTCCGGCTCGCCATCACAACTTTGAGCTTGCGTGACACTGCATTCATCTCATCCACACTGCCCAGCACTCCGAGGTCGTGATCTGGATGGGTTTCAAGCCGCCCGACAAGCAAGGGGAGCACAGAAGATTTCCAAATCACCGCATGCAACCTGCTGCTGGAGATCGCCGTTGCTACCAGCAGCAAAACGGCCAGCACCACCGTGACAACGGGAAGAATGATCCACGGCCAGCGAACATGAATGAAGGTCCTGGTGATAAACGCCCGTCCAGCCAGATGCCTTGCGGCGTCGCTAGAACGGATGTTATCCGTCATACTCGTGGCCATGTCGGCCATCGACTGCGAGAGGTTCTTGCTGTTCCATAGAACCACCGCGGACTGGATGCCTTGCATATAGTCCATTTCCCCAGTCGCCGTGGTCTGCAAAAGTGTGGTGTTGAAAAGACTTTGCATGGTCGATTGCAAATTGGTCCACGCCCAGTAGTCGACTGCGTATGTCGAATTCTTCGACAAAGTCTTCTGGTCCTTGACCGGCTTCAGCGAGTATGGCGCAAAGGAGAACTCGTCGGCCGGCGGCGTCGATATCAGATTCTGGCTTTTTGTCGTCGTGGGATGCCGGCGGCTCGTCGAAATGTGGTTCTGTGTGTATTCTCTCTCGCACCAATCCACCGAGCATTGTGTCATGGTTGGTCGGGCCTCGGGAAGCGTGACGTTCTGCTTCGTGTAGACCACCGACTGGTCGTATTTCACCGAAAAGAAAGAGATAATCTGTTGGGATGTTTCATTTCCCACGCTGTCTTTGGAGGTGACTATGGAGGTCCACGGCTGACGGTGGAAGGTGATGATCTCATCTGACGTCGTACCTCTGGCATAGGCTCCGATAACACTAGGAGTGATGCTGGAGCCGCTGGATGTGGTATAAGTGCAGTTCCGGGGCGCCTCGCTCGACCATTCAGGCCCAGTCGTATTTGCGCTCCTGTCCACCACACAGTGCTGCTGCGCAGTCTGCGTGATATCTTCACACAGACTGCACACGCCAAGCGAAACAAAGTCGGGATACTCGCATGTGCCAGAGGGACACTCGGGGTCCAGCGGGCTAGAGGTCTGAGAGAGCCCGCTCATAATGGCAACCTGCAGCGTCGGCTCGACTTCACTTAATCGAACCTCTGATTGTGAGCCATCGGCAGCACCTCCCGTCGACCACGCTGGCATGTACTCGTGCGCGTACTGGACGTATGCTGTCTCATTGTACGCTTGTACTTCGCGTGAAGGGTAGACCAGGATTTGCTGGGCGAACGGATCGATAGCGACGGCGATGATCATCAATACGGCTCCGAGTGTTGCTAGACTGGGCCTAATAGTCCAAAATACCTCCAGAGCACCCCACGGTCCGCGACTGGCCTGCTCTAGCACCTGCATGTGGTATAGCGGCGTTGGCTTGTGGTATTCGTTGTGATTCCACTTGAGTTGACCCAGACACGAGGAGACGGGGACCATAAGAGCAGCCTTTGCAACGGTGACAATCACCGATGCCACAGCGTTGGGCGACGCCCGGTATTTCCAATCGTCATAGAACGATCCATCCAAGTATTTGAGGAAGCCGATGAGGACTGCCATGCAAATGATACCGACGACAGCTCCGGCAGTCTCCCAGGCCCAGGAGCCTGCCCAGTGAGGACTCCTGGTTCTTTGCGTACTCTCTTCGCATTCTATTTCTTGGGAGACGGTCAAAAACCCTTTGAAGTTGAGCCAGGACGTAAATGGCGTTCGCCAGGGATCACGAGAGTGCTGAATCGGATCATCGCTGTCGTTTGGGAGGGAATTGGCGAATTGAAAGTCGTCTCGTGTATCGTTGACGACTATTTGAGCGGTTGTATACTGTGGCTTGGCATCAATTGTTCCTGGAATATAGTCGTCGTCAATCTGACCACTGGTGGGCTCTTGTTGATGACCCTGCTCCGGATGTAAAGAATCGGGTTCCATTGGCATATGGAAGGGGTGAATTGTTCATGCAGAAGAAAAACCAGTATCTCCGGCTGTTATAGGAAAACCACTCCAGGTGAATGAAACCTCAGCCACCCGGGCTAGTCAATTGACAACAAGGATTCTAATTTAGTGAGGAGGCCTGATTGGTTTAGGATCTCAAGCTGCAGCACTAGAAGCTTAGCGGAGGGACGGCGTGGGGGCCAAGTAATGATTATGCCTCTACTCCGCGTATAGTCTTGCGCTTGGATAAGCACAAACATAGATCCATGGATATATACATGGTATCTAGGCTCTCGCGATAATTAACAGCTACCATGTTCACATCTAGTTAGCCGTGCAGATCATGTCATTTCTGCAATCCAGTGGTTTTGTGGCGAGGTTAGGTCGGCAGCATACCGAGGGCTGTAGCTCAGCTCATATCAGACGAATCGGTCTGCCGAGTTACGGTGACTTAGAAAGGACAGTGTATTCGCCCTGGTGAGACTCGGATTCCTTCAAAGTCCGAATGGTTCTATGTAGTGATCGCAAATGTAGAGGTGATCATGCATCGTCATTCATGGAATCGTGATGGGCATCAATATATACAGGTGAAACTATCTCAGATCGGCTGGTGGCAGCCCTCTCTGTTCCAGGGCGTCTTGAATCCTCTCATGGATTATTTCTATTGCCTCTTGCCACGTTACAGTCCCCTGCCCAGACCTCGGGGGCTGAGTATCCGTGGGCTTTTGCGAGGCAGTGTCTTCAACGAGCCAGCTGAGCCAACTCACCACAGAAACGGCCTTATCAATATCCTTCTCCTCGATGACGACGCGGCGCAGATAAGAGCACAAGACCTCGACGTCCTCGCCGTACGGTCCTTCTTGCAAGAAGGTAGAATGCCATTCGCCCACGGCCGCTCGCAGATCGGGCAACTCTGAAAGATGCCGCGAGGTAAAAACGGGGCGCTCTGGGAGAGGGAGGAGTGGCAGTCGTTTCTCGACTATAGGCGGAGCAGACTCGGACGGGGGCGGTGGCTCCGAGGTTGATCTATTTCCTGAGGAAGTAGGACGTGACGGCTGAAGGCTGCGGACCCGTCTTTGTTCTTCGAGAAGCTCTTGCCGAATGTCTTCTGGCAAAGCGGCCAGGAACTCTGCGGAGACCTCAGGCTGCTCAACTGCTGGAGATGGTTGCCTGTGTGGGACTCCATGGGCGACAGCAGGGAGTGTAGTTGAGGATCGCGAAGAACCAAAGCCGGATTGTTTGAGTGATGTATTGCCCGTCTTCGCTGATTTAGGAGGGCGCCCGCGTCTTTTCTTGGGTGGCGAGAATGGCCTTTTCAGCCCAAGCGATCCAGATGGTGTAGGATGCGACGCCGAAGGGGGTGCTGGTGGAGCAGGCTGGGCGGGTGGTTCGGCATAATATCCCATGACTTCGTTGCGAACATCTTCGGGCAGCGCAGCCAATATCTCAGGGTCTATTTGGGACTGTGGGGGAATAATTGAAGCTGTGGGCTCTCGTACCTCCCGGGGAAGCGGAGTAGGTGATCCCGACTGCTGTTCTTGAGGTTTGGTTTGTGCAACTAATCTTGCTCGAATATCCCCAGGGAGTTCGGAAACGATCTTGGGATCTGCTTGGGAAGGCATAATAAATTGAGAGCCAGAACCGACGAGAGAGTGGCTGGCCGCCGGATTGACTGGAGTGCGAGTGAAATCCTCCTTGATTGGAGTCTCAGGCTTCTTGATTGCGGGACCAGGATACTGCTTGCGAGGGGACTTGGCAAATGTGAGTTGTTGCTGGCTGCTGTCAACATTGCCCGATGGACCGGCTTTCAGTGGCTCAAGTTTGGTCATTTGCACCCCGAGACCTCTGAGATCTCCGGGAGAAAAGTTGAAACTTCTCAACATCGACACAGCCTCCTTGCCCAGGACATCAGCGTCATTGGTAGCCGCACCCAGTGTGAAGCCTTTATTGAAGACATCACACTTCCCGTGGCCAAGATGCTTCACTGGTTCCAGTGGCGCGTCCATTGACCGTCGCATGACCTTGAGGGTCAATTGCTTGCCTTTCACCAGATTCTCGACCAGCCTTCTGTTAAGCTCGTGGCAGAGAGATCTCACGAATTCATCTGCCTGGTCCTGGTTGACAAAGCGGATGCCCCAGTTGACTTCAGCTGAGACCGATTTCCGGACCACTTCGTTGCCGACTTCCGTTTTATCAATCCCTCGAGCATGCTCCCATATCCTCATTCCGGTCTTTGGCCCGAGACTCGAAACGAGTCTCTCTCGGGAAAGCTCTCGCACGTCTTTGACCAGTTTAATGCTGAGTTCCTCCAGCTTGGCACTCAGGCTATATCCCACACCCGGCAAATCTCGCACGGCAAGGTTTCCGATGAAATCCAAGGCATCATCTGGCTTCAGCTGAAATTGTCCAGCAGGCTTAGCCTTCCTCAATGCAACCTTGGCAAGGAGAATGTTTCCACCAATGCCCACCGAAACAGCGCAACCAGTTTTCTCTTTGATCGAGTCGCGCAAGCCTTGGGCGATCTCATCTGCCATCGCTTGCTCCCGATAAATCGAACCTTCGGAGATGCCTTTCCCATCTGACCCGCCGGCCTCCAAACACAGATGAGTAACGTCAATGAGAGCCTCATCGATACTGACGCTTTGGACGATACCATCAATCGCGAGGATTTCAGCATAGAACTTGCGACTTGCTTCCTCGTATGCTGGAAAGTCGTATGGTAACACCTTGAGTTCTGGGCAGGCCTGCAGAGCCCCTTTCATCCACATTCCATTTTTGACACCCCGGGCGCGAGCAGCATAATTGCAGCTGGCAATTTCAGAGCCCGAGCCCGAGCCGTGAGCAATGGCAACTGGTTTTTCTTTCAGATCGGGCTGCTTCAGAATGGAAACAGCCGCAAAGAACGAATCGAAATCGACATGAAGAATGTACCGTCGCGCCCCGGGCACGGGCTTTTTCCGCGACGCTCGCGACTGCGACTTTTCCTTTGCGGCTGCTTGGAGCTGCGCCTTCAGCTCAGCTTTCCATGTCGAGAGATGATGAAGCCGAGACTCTCGATAGTATTGTTGGAGAAATTCCGGGTTGACAACACTGGACTGTCTCATTCGCGGGTCGGAGAGGAGTTGCGCGTTGTATTCTTCCGATGTGATCGGCGCACTTTGCGGGCTCGACTGTTTAGATAGCGGGGGAGGCCCGAGGCTTTCCTGTTCTAGATGTCCATCGCCACCTGCAAATGTAGTCTCGACGAGCTGTGTGTGTGGATTGACGGACGCTTCAGTGGTGGTGGATGGGATTCGGCCCGGCGCATGGGAGGACATCGCAGCACCATTTTCCTCGATAGTGTTAAAGCTGGGGAAATCGCCATAGTTTGATTGAGACTGTCCGCTCGGATCCATAGAGATTAGACAGTGTCTGGTGGCGTGGAAGGTCGCCGTGAGCGGTTCCTGGTTATATCGACAATGTTCATAACTTCGACACGGACGTTAGGCACACGGTGTTTCGTATACTCCCAGACGCGAGAAGTACAGCGAATGGCCATAACCGAGGAACGGAGATGGAGCTGTGGCAGTTGCGAGTTAGGGGAAGTCGAAGTTGCGGTCCACGGGTGCGCGAGTGCTTCAACGTAAGCAGCACGTGAAGGGCGGTCTTCCGACAACAACTTCTCCCTCTTCCACCCCCAACTAAGAGTTGAAGTTGTGCTATGAAGAAACTTTCGAAATTTTCGCTCGCGGACCCTGATCTACCACTTCCAGGACCAGAAACACTGGGTTAGAGTACATAGCTTTGCAGGGCACGGTTTCCACCTTTCCTCGCGACTCGGACCCCAAGACAGAACGGCGATAGAATTCCAAAATCTTCTCGAGCTAATCGATCGTCATTTTGTTGCCTCTTATGGATGGTACCGACTGAATTTATTTCAAATGAAAGTCTAGAAACAAACACAAGGCCCAAGTCGCATCACCAACTCGAAGACAATAATCCGTTCGCCATATGTATATAAAAGACACCTACGAATCCGTGCCTTTGAGGACCCTTCTGGCACGCCTGCCAGTTCTAATTTTCCGGGGCTATTCAAGCTGTGGGTTTTATATAAGGGGCGAGCTCACCGACGGGGTATTCCATGCATAAATAATCTCCCCATATTCCTAGGACAATCGTCTCTTTATAAAACTACCTAGGTACGCATCCGAAGGATATAACCTAGCTTCCGCCCTTGCTCTCAAAACTGTTACGAATTAGATATATTCACAATCAAGGTAAACCTGTCTAGGGCATCAAACATGAAACATAGTAAGAGGGATACACTCATTGCGCCGCAGCCTGCACGCCATTGCCATTCACGCGCTCCAGGTGCTGAATTTCGGAGGCCTTACTGGTTTCCTTTAATCGCGAGTCCTCTCGAGGATAAAAATCAATCTTACCCTCGCCCTGGATCACTCCCATCCGGTCGAGAAACATCCGGGCCCGCACATATGGGTCGAGCTTCCAGTAGTTCACGCGAAGCCTCTCTGCCTGGTAAGCTCTGTCACTTTCGGCAGCCTGGACGTTGGTATTATCTTTGGACTTGGACGCGCTGATCCAGTCCGAGGTGGCCGTCAGGAACTCCTCGCCAATCTGTTCTCGTTCCCGGGCGAGTGCGTCGCGCGTGGTCGTGTCTTTCATGGCGTCGTTCTCGCTGTCTTCAGGCTCGATGTATTTGTAGGTCCACTTCTCGTTACCGCCCAGCTCTTCAAGGATTTGGTCGCGAGCGATGAATTTCTGCAGGTCGTCGACGGAGTTGGTGAACTGCACTTTGGCGGCGATTTCAGGGTCCATCCAGCCTCGGATCAGCCTCCAGATGCCTACAGATGGGTGTGATTAATTGCAAATTCATTCCTGTGGGGCCCACACGGTGCTATTACCAGAGAAAACCCATGGGGCGTTATGGATCAACAAGACTCCCAGAGACTCGGGGTAGTTTGCTTCGAAGCACTTAAGAATAAATTTGACTGGCGGGTATTCCTATATTGCCACGACATTAATACTTCGACCCCTTGGTTCTTAATAAGGGAATGGGCACAACTGACCATGTTGGAAAGAGAGAAGCCGGTCATGTCAAACAGAACGCACTAACAGAGCGTTAGGAAACCGGCAAGATCTCAACAACGGCGACAGAATAACTGACAGAAGTCTCCACCGGGGGCTTTAGCGTCATTCTGACAGACTCGATAACGTGAACAATGTATCGCTCCAGCGTCTCTTCACTTTGGGCACCGGGTTTGTGTAACTGGACCCGGATGGTGACAATGGGACGGCCCAGCTTGTCGATGCCATGCACATAACCCTTTCCCATGCGCATCTGAGCAAGCAGGTCTTTGCCTGCCTTTTCGTCGGCGGGATTGGATTTATCCTGCTCTTGCCTCGCAGCGTGGAGCTCGCCCTTGACCAAGACATCGTCGTCCACGTGCATCTCCTTGGAGCGCCACACAGTGGCCTCCATCATCATAGCAAAGGCCTTGCAGACATCCCACTTGCGCGCACGCAGGAAGCGCAGCAGCATTACATCGGGGTGGTCGTGCTTCAGAGTTTCAAGGACGGCTGTCCGCAGCTCACTGGGCGTGATCGCGGCGAGCGACTTCTGGATCATCTTGGACTCATTGTTCTGCAGGCCAAGCCCCTTCAAGTAGGTCATGAGCTTCTGCTGGCTGGCCCCTTTCAGGCTTGGTGTGGTCTTCTCGGACAGGTTGCTCCCGGTGCGGCTGAGAAGAGATTGTCGCCGTGCGGGCTGGGAATGCGTCGGGCTGGCGGGGTGCTCGTCGACGCATCCATTCGCTAAAGTCTCCTCGCTAGAGGGCATTTCAGCCGCCTTGAGGAATGCAGTCCATAGCCTTTGCAACTTAGCTTCCTGATCCGAGTTGAGATTTCCTAGGAAGCCTGGGCGAGGTCCGTCCGCGGCCATTATGAGTGATGATATTGATGGGTATTTGGCAGTGCAAAAGCAGAGTCCGAATAACACAAGGTCGATAGGTTCGCAATTCCTGGACGAGGTTCATACTGGGTGTTATATTGGAGGCGTCGTCCCTAGGATCGTCACGAATCCACATGAAACCCCTCACACTGGGAATCAGCCTCGGCCCTAAGATGGGCCACTGAGGTCCATGCGACATCCAGAGGGAAAGCCCAGAGGGAGCCGAAGAGAATCCATAGCGATCGTAGTGGGGTATGAGGGGATGATCGGCGGCAAGCCCAGCTATTCCCCGGATTCTAGCTAAGGCGATGTTGAGTGGTGGAGGGTGGAAGGGGAAGGGAGAAACCTCGGTCCACTCGAGCACATCTACATGTGGCGCCACAAAATTGGGAGCGCCCGTTATCGTTCTCCCCATTTTCCCTCGAGCACCTCCGCCTTCTGCAATCTCCAGTTGCGACCTCACTTCGATATTAAACCTGCATGGATGCCCCTCCTGGAGACTCGAGGGTTATCATTTGCCACGTCTCGAGCCCCAAGCACAGATCAGCAACTGCGCAGGGATCCATTCTTCTTTCCCCCACAGCGCTAAATCTATAACAAACCATGCAGTGTTTCGCCAGTGGAGTAGATAGCGTCATGGATTTCCCGGGGCAATTCTTCCCCTTCTGGATAGCCGTGCATCGATGCGAGCATTTACCAACACGACTGCAGGGACCATTCATGGAATGGCCAATCGCCGTGCTTCGCAGCTAACTGACACCTGATGCATTGAGGCCACCATTGAGTTGCATGCTAGTGATTGATACGACGTTTCCTAGTCCCTCGGGTTTCCCTCGGCCATCCACCCCTGGCATATGGATCTGGATGCCGGCAGGGATGAGAGGAAATGGAGTTGTCTGCTTCTGTAGATCCTATAGATCTATATCTCGGCTCTATGTCTCCCTTCGAGGGGCGCCGAGGTTGATACACCCACGATTCTAGGTCTGTAGTGCCTCGGGTCAGCCCTAGAAAAAACGCATCATTCAGCTATAAATTGCGTGGGACACTGCCAACCATCGCATCCAACACTTGTCCTTGCAGCTCACAACAGGAAATGGATAGAGACGCGCAATAATACTTTGAACCTGGTGTTTCTTCTTGATACTGGAAGAGAAGCAAGAGAAAATGTGAAATACGTAGACATAGACATGCGACCAATCTCCGCGTCTCGGATGAGGCAATTGGACAAGTTCACACGGGTGAAATGTATTCGATACTTGGCCGTCGAGAATTATCATATATCGTATTTCCGGACAAAGTATATACACCACTTTAATGCAATCCACATGCAACAGCATGCCATCTAGCTGTCCAGCAGCGGCGGCACCTTCTCGCAGAGATACTCGACAATGGCGTCGGGGCCACGCTCGACCTGCAGGCCGGTGGGGATGGCATGCAGCTTGATGGCGGGGTTGATCGACCGGGCAATGTCGTGGATCTGCTTGGCCTCGTCGGCGGTCCACATGGAAGCGCTGAACTAGAGTCAAAGGTCAGTCTGATGGGCTCGCAGACGAAATCCCAGCACTCGGATATCCCGACTGGGCGTTGCGATAGACGCAGGACTGGATTGCTTACCAGGACGTCGGGCATGTGCTCCTTGACCTTGGGTTCAACTTCCTCGATCTCTGGATTGCGTGAGCGACTGCTCTGGTCAGTTGAGGTCTCCATACTCACTCTCGCAGTTGTCGACGTGGACGATGGTATAACTGTCCTTAAGGCTGTCGGCAACGCGGCCGATCAGACGCTTTGCGCGCTCGGGCGCGGTGTTGACAGTGACGAGACGGAAGGGACCCTTGGGAGCAGACATGGCGGCGATGAGGAGCGAATGACGGGCGCGGCGGGTGGTCTTGACATATTAATACTTCGGTCTCGTCGCAATTCCCACAATTCGGTTGCTCAGATTCCCCACATTGTGGGTGGTCGGGTGAGATCTACTCCGCGCCCGCGATAAGAGCAGCTCGACTCGCGCTGTGCATTCTACCTTCCCGCATCGCTCCACCATGTCCAAGATCGCCTCGACGTTCTCACGTAAGTACGCGTGCCGTGGATGTAATATCCCCCAATTGACCGCGTCGCAGGCCTGGTGCGTTTCGTGCCCAAGTCGAACCCCTCCAAGGTTCTCATCGGCGAGCCCGTCGATCCCTCATTAGATGTCGGCCTGGCGCTGTACCAGGGCAAAGAGGTCTCGGTGCGCCCGTTCTCCGGCTCGTCGGTGCTGGACCCAGGTGCGGTGACCTCGACGACGGAAACAATCGGTCGCATCCTGTCTCCTCTGGCGCAGAGCGAAGTTGGATCCATTCGCTGCATCGGCTTGAACGTGAGTGGCCTCGACGATGATTGCGAAGAGCATCCTGCTAATCCCAGTCATGCAGTATGTCTCACACGCAAAGGAGATGTCCCTCCCAATTCCGGAGGTGCCCACGCTGTTCATGAAACCCTCCACCGCGCTGGCTGATCCCTGGCCTGCGCCTACCGTCCTGCCCAAGCTCACCCAACAGGATAGCACCGGGGACTATGAATCGGAGATGGTCATTGTCATCGGCCGCGACGCAAAGGATGTCCCCGAGTCTGAGGCGCTCGACTATATTCTGGGCTACACGGCCGCCAACGATGTTTCCAGTCGAACATCCCAGATGAACCAGAGCCAGTGGTGCTTCTCCAAAGGCTTCGACGGCGCATGCCCCATTGGTAAGATCATCCATTGCCCAGACACGCACCCAGTGAATATGGGCCAGAGTTAACTTTGGCATCGCTCAGGTCCCGTCCTAGTCTCCGCTGCGTTGGTGCCCGACGCCAGCAAGTTCCAGATCCGCGGTCTGAAGAGCGGCCGCGTGATGCAGGACTGCCCCCTGACGTATGCAATTCCCACTTTCTCGCTCCAGCTGTCGCTAATATTGATCTCGTCCTAGTGACCTCATCTTCAGCGTTTCCCAGCTGGTCAGCTTCCTCTCCCAGGGCACCACTCTGCCCGCCGGCACGATCATTCTGACCGGTACCCCACCAGGCGTGGGTGCAGCCAAGAAGCCCCAGGAGTTCATCAAGGCGGGCGACGAGTTCGCCGTCGAGTTGCTCCCGCACGTGGGCACGCTCATTAACAAGATCGAGCATCAGTAATACAGTGGTGACGACCCGGTGGATATGATCAATGGGCACCGCAGGAAGCGTAGCGCCGTGTATAGGTATGTGGTTTATATAGTTGGCTGTTACAGTCGCCCTTATAAATGTACAGAAATCGACGGTACAATTGCGGGGAATCGCGTGGGGAAGAAAGGGACTAACCGCCACTTTCCCACGGGCGTTAAGAAAGCATGATGAAATCACTGTGTGCAACTCTACATAGTCTCTTTGTCTATCGATGAATAGGCAGGTATACAGGACCGCATTTGTCATTTTTTGCCCAAAGTTCCATGAATGTATAAACTGAACATCCCCCACATTTGTCTCCGCAATCGGCGCTCATCCCACCGAATATAACTTCGATTCCCCGCGCCGGTCTCGGCCGCGTCGTGTACTACCAGTATGAAGACTTAGGGCCTTACTCCATCGCCGGAATGTCGGATTTGAGGCAAATCATGCAGGATAGATAATAGGTCCTAGCTTAACTACGCCTTTCCAATCAGTGCCGTTTTCCAAGTGTTCAAAAGGACCTGCTCGCGGGAACCGAGTGGTCGCCTCCTACAGCGATCGCCATGAGAAGGGTGTAATTGTAGAAACACCGACAGGTAAAAATCTTATCCTGAGTGCATGCTTACGCAGCCTCATCTAGACATGGCACATAATCCAACCGAGGCGACCCTCGTACATATCAACCATCACTACTCCCGGGGCCCAGCCCGCCCTGTCCATGACGAAACTCCTCGGCCCAAGGAAAGTTCTCAGACCTGGCTCCATCCTCGCGAAGCTGCCCAGTGGAAGGAGCAAAAAGCCATTCAACATCCACGGGGTGCCCGTCACTGGGAGCGGTTGCTTCCTATTCCGCATAGGAGAGAGGGAGTACGTGCCCACCTCGAGCCGGCCCGTTGCCCTGTACAGACCTATAGCCTGGATGATAAAGCCCCGGCATGAGTTATAGCACGGTTCGGCCGCTTGCGTCACCGGGTGTGATGTGCTGGTGGGACGATGATCAGCCAGTCATTATGGCGCAGCGTAAGTACAGAGGGCGCGATGAATGTATCATTATTTAATTGAAGGCTGCCATTACAACATTTCTCATAGTCTGAATTCCTAGTTCACTGTGTCAAGACGACCGAGTGCAACTCAGCGAGGTGAAGAACCCGCCGGCCCCACGTCTCCACATGGAGAAGCTGCACGACAATACAACAGCTCCGTCTGCAGAAAGAGCAGAGATGCGCTGTTGTCGCAAAAGAAACCCTCTCACTCAAATCATCATGTCCAACGAAACCGTCCGCCCAGCCTTCGCCAGCCGTCAGCGCCCATTGCTCTCCTACGGCATCGCCTTCCCCGCCGCCGCCGCCCGCCATGTCACCGAGACCTTCGGCGCTTCGCGGGTCTATATCATCTGTTCGGGGTCATTGTCCCGCAACACCGATGCGTTGGACCAGTTGACAGCATCGTTGGGACCGGATAAGGTCGTTGGGTGTCGGATCGGTATGCAGAGCCATACGCTGTGGTCGGAAGTATTGGAAATTGTTGAAAACGCACGGAATGTGCAGGCCGATCTGCTCCTGACACTGGGCGCGGGCAGTCTAACAGACGGAGCTAAGATCATTGCCTTGGTAGGTGCAACAAGCTGGTCTTCACCGGTCTTCGAACGCGTCAATGCAGTGTACAGGCTGCACAATTGCAAAATCCTAACAAGTCGCTCCATAGGCCCTGGCGAATGCCATCCACGCCGCTGACGAGCTGGAGACTCTCGCCGAGAGTCCCAAAAAACGGCAGTCCATCCACGCTCCCACTGTGCCTATCATCTCAGTTCCCACTTCCCTCTCGGCGGGCGAATATTCCAACTTCGCCGGTGGCACCGACGACCGCTCACGCCGCAAGTTCAGCTTCCAAGCCCCGCTGCGCGGCCCGGAGCTGATTATCCTCGACCCTATATTGGCACAGACCACACCCGACTCGATCTGGTTGAGTACAGGGGTGCGTGCTGTGGATCATTGCGTCGAGACGCTCTGCGCGGTGGTTGGGGTGACGCGCGAGTCGGATCGGCTGGCAGAGCACGCACTGGGCCTGTTGGTGCCCGGTCTGCTTCAGTGCAAAAAGAACCGTGACGACAGTGATGCATACTTGCAGTGTCAACTTGGATCGGTCGATGCGATGGCGGCGTGTACAAGCGGCTCGGTGGAGCTTGGTGCAAGCCATGGCATTGGGCATCAGGTATGTAAGCCTTCTACGTCGAGAATACTGACAAAGATGCAAAGCTGATTTATGGCTAGCTTGGTCCATTGGGCGTCGGACACGGAGAAACAAGCTGCATCCTCCTTCCGGCCGTGTGCAAGTTCAACGCCAAACACAATGCAAATCGCGATCGCCAAGCGCGCGTACGTCAATTATTAATTAATGACCCGGTCGTCTTAGGGGTACTTTGCGCACGCTCAGTCGACGTGGAAAGTTCTGACCTGGGCGACATTCTGGACGCCGTTATCCGCGAGATCGGCATGCCCCGGTCTCTGGGCGATGTGCGCGTGGGCCGTGACAAGCTGGATGGATTGGCAGCGCACAGTCTGCACGATCGGTGGTGTCACTCCAACCCCGTGCCTTTGAAAGAGAAGGAGCAGGTGCTAGAGATCTTGGAGATGGTTGTTTGAAGGCAGGAGATTCAATCAACTCGGCTGGTTCGCGGTGGGCAGCAATCGCAAGTTTTTTATTGATAGCTGATGTTCCAGAAACTGCTGCTTATATGTATGCATTTCCCGGGCGTGAAACAAAACTTAGAGAGGTGGAATAATATCAATAGCGAATGTGCTTTCCTGTCGATCAGTCGCTTTCACCATCCGAGTCATCATGCCCTCCATATGGCCGCTGGTATCTGAAGCCAGATCTAAAGCCACTGTTATCGCTATCGGAGTCATCGAAATCGAACTCTTCGTCATCAGAAGCACCATGGCTCCGATACCTCCTGTATATTGCGGTGGGGTCATCTTCTTCGTCCGACTGGGAAAGCTCTTCGTCGGGATATTCATTGGCCGGGTTATTCTCGGCTGTGTAGTGTAAGAAATCGTTCAAAGCTGGAACATTTGGGATCCCCATGCAAGCTAGCAGAGAGCTGAGAGGGAGAGGAAGGGGACCTTACCATTTGAATCGGCATCCTCGCTATCCCACTCTTCTTCCTCATCCTCGACAAAATGTTCCCAGTACTCCTCATCTTCGGCAGTGATCACAATCACACCCACACCATGACGGGATGCCCCAAGCGCCTGCAGCTGCTCCTCTGACTCCATTTCTGTCAACGGGTTCATGAGCATGTCGTCTTCCGCCAGCGGTCGTCGAATGTAGACATCATAGACATAATCATCGTCACCCTCTTCTGCTGGATGCGCGGATAAAGCCTCTGTCTCCGTCTCTGCGGGATTCATTGAGGGTTTTGGAGATTGCAAAGCCCGTGGTTGCTTAGGGGGCCGAGGCTTATGTTTCAATGGCGGTGGTGGTACCGCCGGTTGACGGATTGAAGATGGCGCCATGGTATGCTCACTGTCGTGGGAATCAACGTTCATGTCTTGCTCGATCTCGAGCGCAACCTGCTCGAACTCTTTTGCGAGCAGCTCAGACTCCTCATCCCAAGTTCTTTGCTTCACCTGCGCAGACTTCTCCATTGCGTCGGATATGTTGCTCTTGGCAGACGAGATAGCAGCCTGGCGCTCCTCTCTCCATCGCTTCTCAGCCTGGTTAACAACTGGTCGTTTTCTTGGCTTAGCCTGAACTATGGAGTTGAGTTCCAAGTCAGCAGGATTGACTGATATTCCTTTCTCGCCAGCTTTGGCCTGATCCACAAAGTCTGCAACCATCGAGGCCTGACGCGAGTGGGGTTTGCGTCGGAGCTGCTCAACAAGAACAGCGACCCCTGGGGCCGATCCATCTGCACGACGCTTTTGGATACCGCCGGGACTGCGGATGGAGCCTGGGCTCGTGGTGCTCGACCTTGATATTTGGAACCGCCGCATAGAAACGGGGCGAGCCGGCGACGCCGTTCGCGATGAAGACCCATTCCCCCGAGTCCGCGCCGTCAAAGCGGCGCCAGCACTAGACAAGACCTGTGGAGCAGGTTGTGAAAGGGAAGAGGATTGTATGGCTCGCCTCCGCTTCTCTTCAGCCTCCTTCTGGGCGGCGACGTGGCGTTGTGCTTCACGAAATTCGGCACCCGGCGACGTGGCGCGCACCAACGGTACACCACTAGATGAGGTATTTTGCGCTGACCGCCGGTTCGGGATATGTAAGCTGCTCACGGATCGAGGGCTGCGCAGAACTCGGTGGGCAGCGGGGTGAGGTGGTTTGGAGGGTTCAGTATTATTTGCGCCATCGCCGCTGCGAAGGGTGACCCTCTGGAACACGAAATCAGTGAAGCGACGCTTTGTCTGATGCAATGCAGACTGAATGTCTAAATGTCATTGTTAGCCAGGGATAATACGTTCCATTCAGTATTCGGCCTAAGAAGACAAGCTGCGTGTTGGAGGGGTTCCGAGTGTGGGGAAAAACAAGGGCAAGGGGAAAAAAAGGAGGAATTAGGTGACTTACAAAGAGTCTCCACGGGCTCTTCCTCGCGGCGGCGCTTGATGTTGATCTGCTCCGGCGGCAGAGCCATCTTTCCAAGAGACAGAACTTGACTATTGCGGAGTGCAGATGTCGGAGAAAGCTGAGATCGAGAGCTTGGCGCGTACCTTGATGTGATGGCTGGATCAGGCTTAGTCCCGTCACGTGTATCACCATTGGACTTGGCGCTTTTTGACCTTCGTCTTCCCTTCATCCTTCTTTCACCCAATGGTCCAATTGCTCTGTGTGGCAGCGACGATTTCCTTGACTGGTAATCTAAAACTCGAGATTTTCCTCCTGCTACCGGCTCCTCTACTTTCTACATTCACTTACAAGCCGGAAAATCCGGTGTAGTCGGGTAATACACGTGTGCATGCCAACCATGTATTAAACTTCTCACATTCAGCCCTAGGCAAGACAGGGCTGTTGTCTCCTATCCTCCCATGGCTGGTAATATTCAAAGCTAAATATCCGAGCCCGATTGATCACTCATCTGAGTCGGCATTACAGCCTATAGATGTCGCGGTCACTGGCAAGAAAACATCATTAGCGGCTGATTTGGAGAGTAGGCGTGAACTTTATACATACAACGGGCGCTGGAGATGCTCTCGTCCTTTAGCCTGGCTATTTACCCAGACACTCACGCTCTTTGCACCGACTGGGAATATACCATAACCGCGGCTGTCGATGACCACGGTCCCTGCGGACCATTCAAGTATGTCTGTCCACTCCTCTCCCCGGTGCTTCGCTCCAACATACATGCGCTTGTATGTGGCTCCCGCGTTACTGATGACGCAGGCAAGCCCAGAAGGACGAAAGATGTTGCCATAACGGACGAACCCTGGCTTATCTTAGCCACCATAAGGGTAATTAATAGCTCATACTTACCAATGCAATTGCGCTTGTCAAAATAATCGCACTGGTCTCCATACGCATAATGCTTGCGAGCGCGCATCAGGACTGGAAGCTTGCCCTGACACGATGGGCTCAAAACCAAAGACGGCCCGCTTCTGATCCCGTACAGATCCCCATAGAAAATGCATGGCTGGCCTTGCGTCCGAAGAAGAATCAATGCATATGCAATAGGTTTGAAAAATGGCACGATGATTGTCTTTCATTGCAAATCAGCTATGACTGCTGCGCTGCTGCATTCCCGTGCCTAGATAGACCTACCTCGAGGGATTGGCCCGGTTGCTTCAGAATGTCAGCGCTAGCTCACTTGAGTTCTGGTTGTGATCACTTACTGTATCGTGGTTTCCAACAAACGTCTAGGCACTCAAAGCTCAGCAACCGTATGTGACCATATGATGGTAGTGACTTACTACTGCATGCTTGGGGCTCTGTTCCACCAACGTCCCTCTGAATATCTTTCGAAGGTCACTGCGCTCTGTCTGTGACGCAAGTGCAAATTGCCCAAGAAGTGGCACGTCGAATAGAGACACCTGATAGTCCATGACTTTCAAATATCTCAGAAGATGTTCCACCCCCCCTCTCCAATACTCTCCTACCAAGAGATAGTTGGCACCAACTGTGTTCCGCAGATGGTCGACACAGTCTCTTTGGAAAGCAGCAGAGTAATGCTTGGCTGCGTCAATCCGCATCCCGCTGATTGGAAGCTCGGTTCCGATCCACTCCAGCCAGTGAAAGATGTCGGCTCGTACTTCCGAATTGTTGTGATCAAGATTGGCAAACATCAGGTAGTCATAGTTCCCATGTTCGTCACTGACATCTGTGGCCCACTGCTTCCCAGGCCCAGATATCTTGTATATTGCCTGCCTTTGCCGCAAGTTATCCCAATCGACACCATTGAAATGTTGGTGGTGATAGCCCATAGCGCTGTATTTTCCCGCACGTCCTGGAAAATTAAACCCCACCCACCCAGCAATGGTTTCTGGCTCTGATATCTCCACGTTTCGATCTAAACCCAGAAACGTCAACCCGCAGTCGCTTCGATCGGGCAAATAGAAATACCTTCAGGCTCAACCATTAAAGCAGGGAACCTTTCAACGGAGTCAGCTCCGGCTTTGTGGTTCAAGACAGTGTCCCACAAGATTCCAATCCCGATATCTTTAGCACGTCGTACTAAGGCTTGCAGATCCTCCTTGGAGCCCCAGCGTGTGGCTCTACTTCCTTTTTGGTGGAATTCTCCGATGTCATAGAGGTCGTATAAGTCATAGCCTGTTCCATGAGGTTCCATGCCCTTGCAGCCTGGGGGAATCCAAAGATAATCCACTCCGGCGTCTCTGAGACTCGGTAGTGCCTTCCGGAGCCGCTGCCAGTGTCGCTGATCAGCCGGCACGTGCCATTCAAAGCCCTGCATCATCAGCGTGTTTTGGGGAGTGATCAATGTCGCGGTCTTTTCTTGGTCGACGATCGTATCTAGAGAGTATCCAGTTGCATGGTGAGAACCAAATTGCCATGATGGAGTAGTCTGTTCACGCACCCTCAATTTCTTTCCATCTGGTTGCTTTTGTCCGCATCTTGACGCAGCAGCTAAGGAATGACAGCATGTGGCTTGCGACCACGCCCTCGCAATACCGATCAGATCAGTTCAACACACCGTTCGCTGTGTTGGACACCTCACAGCGCAACTGAGAACTGTCAAGACTCTTCTGGGTGATTTCCGATAGATCGACCGTGAGATTGGGAGTTTCAAAAGGCAGAGCCGGACAGAACTGAAAATAGTGACACGGACATCCCTGCTGTGCGATTCTACCTTGCTGTGAGCATATCGATAAGCTATTCATCCCAGACAACCAAGCTGTTCGCTGGAATGCACTGAGCAAGGAGGCTTATCTCAACGCACCATTAATCGCGTCGAACGCGGCTACACTTGCGCGGTTTACAGGTCGCACTCAATATATCTAGGAAGTGAGTCGCAAGTCCGCGAATCTATTGTAACGCAAGATAGGCAGAGGCCAGAAGGGCGTCGTATTTACATACACAGCTGTCAATGCTTTGAGACATTTTCACTAAGAATGGCACCGGTGGCTACAGATAAGTCAGAATCGCCCAAATCCCTCGAACACTTCAGCCCGTGGGAACCGTGCGATGGAACCTGCAGCCAATGGCGGACGCTCTCAGCATTGTGTGGCTCTAAGCATTCTGCGGGATCGCGGAAACTTGACCACCTTTTATATTTCAGCCTAATCTACTGTATCTGCGGGTCTGGAAGAAACGACGGACATTGGTGGCAAGCTTTTCATCGCAGGGGCCCGCATATAGTGTCCAACGAACATTGATCCAATAGCGCAGTGACGAATTCACACTACTCTCATCACAACGACACAAATTCTTAAGCATATGAAAGGCATTTTTGAGGTTAGGACGATATAATTCCCAAGATCGTTCCAGAGCCACCACTGTTAGAGCTCGTTTCAGACGATCCAACTTCTTATATCGGGATAGATCCGATGACATTCACTGGACTATTTTGAGATAATGCTTTGAGAAGGCGAAGAGCGAGATCGCTTCGCACTTGGGTGCGAGACAGATCACCATGAGCTTTACGACGCATGGGTTTGAACTTTTTCTGCGATCGGATTTTCTACACTGCTTCGTCGGGAGCATTCACACTGATGCTAAATAAAGCCAGCCGCTGTGGCTTGGAAAAGTAAGGACTTTCAGAATACGCTTTACCAGTACTTCTGAAGTTATGAACTGCCATGCTGGGACTTCACCATTGCCTGTTCCTCATCTCGGCTTTGCTAGTGGTATGGTTGCACGCGGCGAGCCCGGATGCGATTGTGCTCCTTGCGCAGTATGTGTATTAGGAACAGGATGCATACCAAGATGTAAGGCAAAACAGTGGAGGGGAATCAACTCGGGAAGAGGAGTTTAAAATGAAATGTGCGCAAGATTACTAAAGGAGCAGTTTGACACTAAGCTGCCACAGTGCCGAACAAACCGGATTCTATATTTATTCACTGACATGCGCGCAGGATCACGGAGACTTCTCCCCTAATCCGAACATTCTAATCGAGTTATTCCAAGCACTGTCATATTCTGTTAGTATTGATTTCCGGAGCATAGGCCCAGAAAACTGATTACTTACGCTTCGCAAACCTCCTCCACCGTGACGCCCTTCACCTGAGCAATAACGTGAGCGACACGAACAATAGCCACGGGCTCATTGCGACCCTTGACCATGCAGCCTTTTTGCCACTTTTCCTTCTTCATAGACTTGGGAAGATCAGGCGCTCCGTTTAGGAATTTCGCCGACGCATGTGAGGGCCGAATCTCACACTATTAGCCAGTCAGTTGTTGCCATCAAATGATCAAGCGTGGGGCAAGAGATATACCCAGGGACCATCAGTCTCAATTTGGATGCGTTCTAAAGGAATAGCCTTCACAACCTCTAGGTTTTCGTCGGTCTTCATACTGCACCCATTGACACCTATATCCAGGCCCAGCGCCACCAGCCGGTTCATCTCCTCCATTGTCCCTGTGAAACTATGCACAAGACCTCCCTTCGGGAGCTTCTCAAGCCGCGAGCCAAGTACCCTTTCGAAGTCTTCACTTGCAGCGCGAGAGTGAAGAAATAGGGGCATCTGCATTTCAATGGCAAGGTCGAGTTGAGCCTCGAAATACTTCAGCTGCGGTTCTTTCGGACTGAGGAATAATCGATCATAATCAAGACCGATTTCACCAAACGCGACCGTCAGCCCAGCCTTCTTGGATTCAATGGCCAGGGCTCGGAGCTCTTCAAGCATTTTCGATGGCCCACCTGGGTGTTCGTCGAAAAGCTTTGCTTGGCAGGGGTGCACTCCAACGGTGGCGTAGCAAAAACCCTCTTCATCCTCATTTGATTAGTTCAATTGCTTCCGTAACAAAAGCAATGCACACAAACAGCACTCACGGTACTTCCGAGCAATCTCAACCGCGTGGGCCGACTCCTCCAGGTCGGACCCGGTCACCATGAACTTCGCACAGCCAACATCACGAGCTCGCTGGATCACATCATCCAAATCGTCCTCATGGGCTTGCTTTCCATGGTAGCTACCACGGAACATGGGATCACTCAAGTTTATCCCGATCTGAAGTTTCGCAGTGTTAGATGATATGGCCTGAAACGGGTGGTCCGGGACCCGCAGATCAGAAAGGGTCACCTACATCAACGTATCGCAGCGCGGGACTGGCTGGAGAATCGTTTTCTGCCATATTCCCAGTCGGTCTTCTACTGGCAGCTGTTGAAAATGACGAGAATGACGGTTTGATTCCGAAAATGTCCGTGGAAAGACAGGAATGGGCAACAACTGGGGGGGATTCTGTGAGTATGTTTAGTTCAATGCGTACTCAGGCTTCACCCGTTTCATCGGACTGCTCGATAGCTTCTATGAGTCATTGGAGCCATGTCAGCCGCGGTGGCATACCTAGTCTAGTCTTGCAGACCGGGCTCAGAGCATGTCGCGCAAATGCTCTCGGATAAATCCTCTCTGGTCGCACAACGAACCTGCTGACGATGCTGGGCTTTGTGAGTGAGCTACGTCCAGCAGACACGATCTGCATCAGATGCAAAAGCTGTCCCTGTTGTCCTGGTTTCGTGGTCGAGGCGTCCAGAATATTTCCGTGTTGACTCAGGAAAGTCACCAGCCACAACTGAGGCGCTTTCTGTGGCTTGTGACTATGATTACATCATATTCTGCCTCAGGCATGCAGGCAGCAATCATTTTCCTCGGAGAGAAGTCCGGCTTCCCGCTCGGTGTTGTACCGAACACGATCGCTCGAGGGTCTGCTTCGCACGGTCTGCATCCCACGTTGCGAGGGGGCTGCGATTGATTTACGCAGGACAAACTGCGCACTCCGAGATTTACGAATCGCAAGCGACCGAGCCAGTTCGATGTATCGGGGGACGCGTCAGGTCGAACTAGCCCGGATGGTGTCGTCTGAGACGACACGAACGACGGGGACTGAAATGATCGTTATTGTATTCAACAGCTTCGCCAGGCGTCCCTCAACACATTGGCACGTTACCTAGGATACTCCGGGGTAAGTCCGGGGTTATGACCCTGGTGGAGACGCGCTGCTCGAGCCAACGGAGAACCACCGTGATAAGTTAGTCCCCGAGGCCATTGCTGAGTATTTAGCCTTCTCTGGCTGGCCAATCTGTCCCTTAACCACAAGTTCCTATCCTCGAGCTTAGCTTTTGGTGTCGCAGTCTCCTCCTCGATAACCGTCATAAGTCTAGCTCCCCACTACAGCTGGATTGCGTATTCTCCATCTTAGGCAAGATGGCAGACCAGAAGCTCCTCTCAGTGCAGCAAGTCTCCAGGCACAAATCACCGGAGGACTGTTGGATCGTGGTTAACAACCAAGTTTGGGACGTGACAGACTTTCTTGATGAGCATCCAGGAGGATCTACCAGTATGTCATTCTTCATTTACCAGTCACGCATGAAAAACGTTATCTGACGATAATCCTCCAGTCATCCTGAAATATGCTGGCCGTGATGCGACGCAAGCATACTCGGAAGTGCACGCTCCCAGTGTATTGCAAACCAATCTCCAGTCAGATAAACATAAAGGCACCCTCGACGAGTCCACAATAAACGCAGAGTGGACCAAACCACCACCAGAAGAGAACCCGAAAGTGACTCTCGAAAACGAAAAGCCTCCCTTGCATACTCTGATCAATTCGCATGACTTCGAGGTTGTCGCATCCAAGACAGCCAGCAAGAAAACATGGGCATTCTACTCCAGCGCGTCCACTGATCTCATCACGCGAGACGCCAATAAGTTGTGCTTCGATAGGATATGGTTCCGGCCACGGGTGCTGCGAAATGTTCGTGCAGTAGATACGCGAACCAAGATTCTGGGCGGCGACTACAAATTACCTCTTTTTGTAAGCCCAGCAGCAATGGCAAAGCTCATACATCCCGAGGGGGAATGCGCAATTGCTCAGGCCTGCGAGAAAAAAGGCATCATGCAAGGCGTATGTTCAGTTCCAATACCTTTTCTTTGCAATCATGCTCATCTATCTTGGCCAGATCTCCAACAATTCTTCGTACACCATGGACGAACTACGAGCGGCTGCGCCATCTGGCAGCTTCTTCTTTCAGCTTTACGTCAATCGTGACCGAGAGAGGTCCGCTGCACTACTTCGCCAGTGCTCTGCAAATCCCAATATCAAGGCCATTTTTGTGACGGTGGACGCTGCCTGGCCCGGCAAACGAGAGGCAGATGAACGCGTCAAAGCAGACGAGAGCTTGTCTGTGCCCATGTCACCATCGAAAGCGCAGAACGATAAGAAAGGCGGCGGTCTCGGGCGTGTGATGGCCGGATTCATTGATCCTGGTCTAACATGGGAAGACCTCAAATGGGTGCGCCGGCACACCCACAAGCCAGTGTGTCTGAAGGGAGTCATGTCTGCGGATGACGCCCTGCTCGCCATGAAGGCTGGGCTTGACGGGATCTTGCTGAGTAACCATGGCGGCCGTAATCTCGACACCAGTCCGCCTTCGATCATCACTTTGCTTGAAATCAATAAGCGGTGTCCAGAGGTCTTCGATGCCATGGAGGTGTACGTCGACAGCGGCATCCGTCGAGGTACGGATATCCTGAAGGCGGTATGCCTAGGTGCTACAGCCGTTGGCATGGGCCGCAGCATGTTGTTTGCTGCCAACTATGGACAGGATGGAGTTGAGCACTTGGTTGACAGTAAGTCATATTCTCCCCGTCAATCCTTCCTCGCCTCCCCAGACTCGAATAACGATACTGACTCGGATCTCGTCACAGTCATGCAAGATGAATTGGAAACCGCAATGCGCAATATCGGCGTCACCTCGCTATATGAGGTGTCCCCCGACTTTCTTCATACCGGAGACGTGGATCATTTAGTTCCGGCTTCTCGATCGCATCCGTATGCACGTGGTATAGCTAGAAGTCGCCGTCGGGATTCCCGGCTTTAGGCTCGGGATACCAGGAGCGCCCTTAGTAGAAAACGACAGAAAATACTTGGCCCATGTGGCCCTATGCTTTGATAGCTCAGTCTGATACCTAGTTTTTCATCATGAGCGTGGTAGTGTTGCCGCGGAAGACTCTGGATCGAATTATCTGGGACTATATATTTCAGATCGGTCCGTGCATGGAGCTCTGTGAATCCGATCAGGTCATTTTGAACTCTGCAAGTTAATTTGAAATCCACCAGCCAAGAAAACCGGGCAATAAACTTCTCACTATCAGAGCAATTAACCCAACTTGGGCCTCGGGCCATGGCGTTGTCGGCGAAGTCGGCGGTTCGTTCCCGTGCGGGCGATAAGACACCCCAACACTCCAACCGTCTCCAACTATTCGCACGGCGGGGTTCCCTCTCTCTTCCCCATTTGAAGAAGGGCCGGCCTTGTCCCACCATTGCGAAATCGAACACTTAGTCGGTTGATTAAACCATCACCTAACGCGACCTTGCTTCTTACTCCCCCTCCCCTCCCCCTTTTTTTCCTAGAACCTACGCCTCGGAGAGCACCAGGATTACCTGCACGATGCCCCTCAACTCCAAGGCTGTCTACTCCAAGTCGGACGCAGACTACGTTCCATTCGCGAGTCGCCGGAGTACTGTCCATAGTCGCCATGGCATCGTGTCGTGCACCCAACCGCTGGCTGCGGCCGCGGGTCATCGGATTCTGAGCCAGGGAGGAAACGCAGCGGTAGGTGTTTCCATGCCACCCATTCAGAACTCGTACTGACCCTTTGTGCAGGATGCGGCTGTTGCTGTTGGTAAGCATTATGATCCCTGACATTGCACGGCTCATGCGGAGCAAGATGAGCTAAATAAGCCTGCACTGCCTGATAGCGGCCGGAATGAATATGGCGGAGCCCGGTTCTACGGGGATTGGAGGTGACATGTTTTGCCTCTTCTACAATGCGAAGACCAAAAAGGTGCATTCGCTCAACGGGTCCGGTCGGTATCCAGGGAAAGCCACCCTGGACCAAGTGCGCAAGGATCTGAATATTGCACCCGAAACGCCAGGCAGCATTCCCATGTTGAGTGCTCTGGCCACCACAACTCCCGGTGCGGCTGCTGGCTGGGTGGACACGGTCGAGAAATTTGGTAGTGGCAATTTGTCTCTGGAGCAGATCTTGCAACCGGCCATCGAGATGGGGGAGGAGGGCTTTGTGGTCTCGGAACTCTCGTCGCACGATGTTAGTGCCTAGCTATCACCCGCGTGGGATATGATCAACTGATTAGCGTACAGTGGCAAGAAAGCGAGCAGAGCATCCGCTCGGCCTCGCCTAACTTTCGGGAGATGCTGAAGAAAGACCCCTCGGCAAAGGATGGTGTTCGCAGTCCGCTCCCTGGCGAAATCATGAAGAATCCCACACTTGCGAAGACCTTCCGCACGCTGGCAGCGGAGGGCAAGAAAGGGTTTTACCAAGGTCGAATTGCAGAGGAAATCGTCAAAGTCGTACAGAATCTCGGGGGCTATATGACGCTCGAAGATCTGGCGCACCACGCGGAGGTCGGCACCCAGGAGACAGAAGCCATCTCTTTGAAATTCACCGGCCAGGACATCGTGTCCAAACAAACCCCTGGGACGGATGGTGAACCCAACCAGGGTGTTGAAATCTGGGAACATCCCCCGAACGGACAGGGCATCGTCGCTCTGATGGCCTTGGGAATCATGGAGGAGCTGGAGCGCACAGGCAAGATCCCGCATTTCAGTGAAGCCCAGCACAACTCGGCAGAGTATCTACACGCCCTGATCGAGAGCCTGCGGATTGCCTTCGCCGACGCAGCCTGGTGGGTGGCTGATCCGGACGCTGAGCATGTTCCATCGCAGGGGTTGCTTGCGCGTGAATACCTTGCCGAGCGCGCGAAGCTCTACTGTGCCGACCACATAGCCGAGTTGCTTGATCACGGAAGCCCTGCACACAATCACTGTGATACGGTGTACTTCGCTGTGACCGATCGCGAAGGCAATGGCATTTCCTTCATCAACAGCAACTATGCCGGGTTCGGAACGGCGATCATCCCAGCTGGATGTGGCTTCACGTTGCAGAACCGCGGTGCCAACTTCACTCTCCAGCCTGGCCATCCCAATGCCCTCGCGCCAGGCAAGCGGCCGTACCACACTATCATTCCCGCCCTTGTCACCAATGTCGCCGACGGGTCCCTGCACTCGATATACGGCGTCATGGGAGGCTTCATGCAGCCCCAGGGACACGTGCAGGTGTTGCTCAACATGCTCGCCTTTGGATACCATCCCCAGGCTGCCCTCGACTCACCCCGAATCTGTATCAAGGCTCCGACTTCCGGGGATGATCGCACGGTCTGTGTGGAGGAGGGTATCAGCGATGCGGCGATCGAGGGTCTGCGTCGACTCGGGCACAAGGTTGATGTGCTGACCGGCTGGCAGCGTGCCATGTTCGGTCGCGGCCAGATCATCCGTCTGCACTACGACGAGGGCCAGCTCGTGTATAGCGCAGGCAGTGATCCGAGGGGCGATGGAATGGCGTTCCCACTCCTTTAGCTGAAAATATGGAAGGTACTCAGCCGGCGCTCGAGGATGTATGGCGCGAGGGCTCGTGGAAATCGTACGGGGCATTCGCCATACCTACCTTCTGGCAGCCTCGCTTACTGTGGATATATTAATCTATACATATGTACTTCCTGTCTCGCGTTGCCACTAGATGCCAAGTGTCTCGCAGGGGAAGTCAGACATCCGCGTATAAACGGCTCTCGACCTTTCTCTGACCTCGCTTCATGTGGACTCCACATTTAGCTCCCAATCAACAGGTGGAATGCTCTCCTGATTGGACGATACACACTGATACGGGAGACAAGCTTTTCCAAACCAGATTAGCGCAGCCCCGACCGCCACGCTGCAGCCCCCGGGGCTGTAACACGGAGGGGGTTTACAGCGATACCACGATCCTTTGCTAATACCGTAATTTTCCTGGATAGAGCAGTGCTTATCACCACGACTAACAGGGGTTCGTAGGTGATAGGGGCTACGCAGTGGCAAGAATCGTGTCGATCTGTACGGACAGCCTAGCGACCGGCGACCGGCGAAGGCGATAGGTTCGTCTTAGTCGAGCACGCAACGATCAGTGAGAATAGATTGGTGAAGAAGATCAAGTCTGGCATGTCTGTTGCTCTTGAATATTTTTATTTGGGACGCGTCATGGGTCCCTTTTGCTTCTGCCTGGTGGTAACTTATATATCGATTGTTTCCAGGTTCCATTTCCACGCCGACGCCAACTGTACTGTACTTTCCTACTTTAGGAACGAACAGAATAGTTAGGTTGCCTATTAATGTAGGATGATGTGCTCAGGTACAAGGACCATTATGTAGGAAGGGGTCTGCGCACGCACTGGGGAAGATCAACCGAAGGAATCGATGGGCGCGGGAGATGTACTAATGAAGGCAAAAGAAGCTCGCCACTACGCCGCTAAGCTTAGGTGAGTACTTTTAGGTACAAGTTAGGTGTAGGAGTGGGCCCGTTAAGAAGTCGTAGTCGGCAGCATTATAATTCCGCTCCCCTACACCTAGTGCTTACTGTAGGTGAGCTGCACCCATTAGGTAAGAAATTTCTATGGCTACCGAGCTGGTTATGCGTCCTGCTTATTAATTATATCGAGATCCATCCATGGATCCATGGATGCATCGACTGAGTTCCTAGGATTCAATCCACTGATTTTAATTGATCGAGATAGGTGTACTGGGAGATTATAAAGAAAACTATTGGTATGATTAGCCTCTTTTAGTGACAGGGGCTAAAACAGACTTAACATGAGATTAATGATGGGAATTACAGTAGGTTATGAAGATGGCAAGGTTCCCCACCTTGGAAGGTTCCCTATCCAGCTGAGTAACCTGCCATTTCTACACCCAATGAGCGTGTGTAGCTCACGAGGACTGGAATATCGGAGATATAATACCCCGAATACGAGGTCTTGGCGGGACCACTCCTACCCCTAGTGCGCTGTAACCGGCATCCTTAGTGATCCTTGATTTTTTTGTGTTCTCGGATTTCGTCATGACGGAAACGGCAGGGTCATGGCCGAATGCGGAGCCCAGAAGAAAACAGGCCTTCCAGTGACCCTGCGCCTTACCGGCCTAGGGGAATGACTTGACTGAATTCCCGAGGCCCCCCCCGCCCCCGACGATCAAGTCGTATAGAGGCCGCCTGAAATGGCTCTCTTTTCTTGTCTGACAGGCGTCCAACTGCGGAACCATTGGACTTAACAGGTGCAATGTTGGCATTGACTGTGACCGTGTCAGTATATGGAGGCAGGATATCGGGATCCCTCAAATGCAATCCTACACTGAAGATAGCGGAACTCGTCGGTATACATGACACCCAAGGCGGCCAATCTCGAGTCCGCGCGTTCTGTGAATTTTAAAAGATCGAGCGAGCCCGCCCGTGGGGCGCCCCGCCAGAAACGAGCTCCTATCCGGGTGGTCAGCATATATATAGGGGTATGGACACGGCCGCTCTTGCCGTGATTTAATGGACCCTTGATACTTTTTTTCCCATTCCATTTTCTCTTTCTTTTTTTGTTACGTTCTTTCCTTGTGTTTCCGACCCTCCTTTAGCCCCGGTGGTTGATGGTTGCCCTCGATGTTTCGTCCCGGCCTTCTTCCCTACTACATTTCTCTGGCGATCTTCTTATTTATCCTCTTCAGAAAACTGCCGTCAATTACTGAAGCCGAGTCGACTGCTCAAGTTGCGCCTGCCGAACACGTCTATCATGGTCTCTTGAAATCCCCTCCAGGGGCTGGAGATGACTCGCAAGTCATCCCTCCACAGCCTGAGCAACTCAACTCGAACCCCGATTTAGCACAGCCGTCGCTGGGGCAGATAGCCCAACAACAGGCGCTGCGCCCAGGTGACATTCCTGCTCAACCTCATGATGATTCCACTCTTTTCGACCCCGAACCGTCGCCACCAGAACCCGGCGGTGTAATCGGCTCTATGCGCGATATTCGGTATCTACTTCCACCCGCGCCGGATGTGCAGCCAGCAGAACTAACAGAATCCGCTCCAGCGACCCACGATTCTATCAGGGAGGCCTGTTGACCCTGACCAACCAAACCTCCTCGCCCCCCTCGCAGCCCATGATCTACGACCCGTACCCAGACTACAACTCGCCGGAGTGGCAACGGTCATGGAAAGGCCACTTTCATGCCTGCGAAGGCCCGCGCGGTCGAGCTCTCGACCGTCTCAATCCAGAGGATATGATGTCCGTTTATATTGGGACCCAAGAAGGTATTTAGAGCCAGTCTCGTCCTCGCCCGTTGCGGGGTGAATTGAATGGATTGAATCGCCTAACCACCGCGGCAGGTTTCCCTCGTCCGAAGCTGGGCGCGTTCGATGCCATGGGCCTCGACGGCCAAGTCTGCGCCGATCGTTACAGCCGCTACGGAGTCTACGGATACGGCGAGAACCATCCAGATGTCGAGGGGTTCCAGAAGCCATCGCCTGTTAACTGGGAGACGGTCAACTGGGCCACGTTGCAGGCCAAGTGCTACTCCCGCAATGCCGACCGATATGCGCTCGGGCGTGATAACTTGCGAACCGTCCTCGGGTTGCCTTCGGGTTTCTCTACCCAGAGAGAGAGGGGAGACGGGCATAAAAGCAGTTCTGGTGGGTCGTCAGGGGCTGTGCAGCGGCATAAGGCCCGCTCGGCGTTGCTGATCCGCGTCTGGCACACCATGGAGTGGACCCCCAACCTCATCCACTATATCCGATCGGTAATTATGGAGCTAAGTTTGCATTCCGGCGGCGAGTATGATGTCTTTATTCTCGTGCACGTCAAGGATGACACTCCGATCCATACCGACACTACCGCCGCCGAGAAGCTCAAGAGGATGTATGTCCCGGCTGAGTTCCGCGAGATGGCGATCTTGTTCAACAACCATGTGTTGGAATCGTGGTATCCGGACGTCGAAGAGCATGAGTATGATCTACCCCGAGCTAGTTTAGAATGATTGATTGCTGATTAAGCCCTATATATAGTGCCCAGTTCCAACACCTCCAGCCTATCCAGATCTTCTCCGAACTCTACCCACAATTCGAATACTACTGGCAGCTAGAAGTTGACGCTCGTTTTACCGGCCATACCTACCACTTCCTGGATAAAGCTATCGAGTTCGCCAAGCAGCAGCCGCGCAAATACCTATGGGAGCGCAACGCATATCACTATATGCGCGACGCCCACGGTCCTTGGGATACCTTTATGCGGATGGTGGACGAGTTGATGGTCGACCTTCCAAGTGTTTGGGGTCCTGTCAGCAAGGAAGGCGTTAATCCTATTGGGCCTGAACCGCCTGTCAACAGCCCAGAAGAAGACGACTATATCTGGGGCGTGGGTGAAGAGGCTGATGTGATCACTTTCCTGCCCGTCTTTGACCCAGCCGATACAGACTGGACCTATCCCGATATGATGTGGAATTTAGACCCCGCGAATACGCCCCGCCGCGCCTCCGTTATCACTATGTCGCGGTTATCAAGACGTCTTCTCCACGAGGTCCACGAGGCGCAGTCTAAAAAGGGCTGGGGTATAGTGTCGGAGATGACCGCGTCGACCTTTGCGCTCTGGCATGGTCTTAAGGTCGTCCATGTCCCACACCCGGTCTACATCGATGGTCAATGGACGCCGAAGGAGTTGGCCCGGATCATGAACCCCGGTACTCCTGAGAAGATCAACGGCGGACCGGACAGTTTCTGGAACTATTACCAACACACTTTCGAGCATATTTTCTTTCGCATCTCCTTTATGTACTCGTCGCAGACCGCTGAGGATCTGTTTCGCCGGTGGATGGGTTACAAGGTTGACCCCAACCAAGCCACTGACGGTCATCCGGTATGTCACTTTGGGGGGTTGGCTATGCGTTTTCATTGATTGCAGTCGCTGACATATTTTTCTCATCTCACAGCATCAAGATCATTATGGTCGAAATTGGTATGACAGCGGTGATCTGGTATGTCGATGCGCAACTCATCCTGACAAGTTAAATGTCTCATTCCGTGCTAACTGTATCTGTTTCCAGCGCGAGGATTTATACGGCCGCCTCTGTTACCCATCCACGTTCCTTCATACCATCAAAAGCGCCGAGGAGGTGAAAGGACCAACCCCTCCAATCGGAATATAGCCTCCGAGGTAGAGTATAATATCTTCCTAGATGTCAAGTTGACTCCTCTGTTCTGTTGTTTATTCGGCGTCGGGCGGCGGTCGGTGTTTTGTACTATACCACCCGTTTTATATGTAAAGCGTTCTACAGCTCTTATACAAATTATGAGATTTCATGATATTCCATTTATCAACCTGGGCTCCCGCTCCTCGGATGAGCAGAATGTCTCAGTAGGCCACCTTCGGTGGGGAAATTGCAGCCAAAACACCCTGATATAGTGAGTGACTCCGCGAAAGGCGACTAGCCAAGCGGTCCAGCTCATACTACCATCGTATCATTCGCGGCGCTGAGATTGTCTAACATAGCTCGATACTTGACGCTGGTATGCTCTCAATCTCAAGATATTCTTGGCCAGGCTAATGGCAATAGAGCTACCCAGTTGCCGGGAAGAGAACTTCCATGTTGCACACCCCCAATTGCTAGCCGAAGGTCAGTATAGTAACTTCGTGTCGCTTCACAGGGAGTAAGATGTTCACATACGAACGTTGACCCAAAAGCAAATCTCCTGGTCAGCACAGAATCAGTGATGAAGCCACCGAGCGTGCTCCCCACAATAGAAGCAATGTTGCCAATACTAACCATTAAAGCCACCCTTGAGCCTTTGACGCAGGGTACCACAAGGCCAAAGAGAGGCCTGCAGCCTTTGGAATTAGATCGTTAGGAATCCTCCTACGGAGATGCTTCTGACAACACACGTACAGTTTACCCGCCAATATCCCCGATGCTGCAAGCCCTGATATCGCACGACCCAAGTTAAGGCACCAAGGGACTGGGGATACTGCGCAAATAATCGAGCTGCAGATGACACCAGGTAGGTTCGCTTGGGTCCAACACAAGCATTTAGTTTGCTCTAGATCGGCTGCGAGGCCATCTGTGCCAGGGATAGGCGCTTCCATACCGTCCCATGTTGCTGGTAGATTTCGAAGGCTTTATACCACCCTGTGTAGCCAGTGTTGGACCTCCGAGAATATTGCTGTCTAGCGCGACCATGACATCTGCCAGACCGAAAGTTGTTGAGACCAACCACAGTTTTGTGCCAGTGGGGAATTCTTGCTATGATGTCTCTTCAGGCTCCTGGCTTCCTCTGTGGTCAATGCCAGCGGAAAGCGTGTTGATATTGCAATCCTGGCCATTGTCGTTGTTAGGCCTAGCTGCTCTCGAGACTGAGGTTGTGTCCGTGTGTACAGCCATTCTTTATACGAGAGATTTGAGAAACACACAAGCGAGACTGCTAAGAACGACGGCGGTGGAGCAAGAGAATCGACGACAAGCAGACAAACTGGAGGGAGTAGGGCTGACGTCGACGGGGCCAATGGCTTTTCTGATCAAAGTGACCGCAACCCTCCGAAGGATGTCGAATAGTTAAAACTGAACGATATGCTTTGTATTTCTATTTCTACAACTATATGGTGCTAGATGTTGTTCTCACGTTTTTAGTCCGCTCTGCGTAGGCTGAAAGTAAATCCAGGGCGGTTCCGATAAACGGAGATTGGAAGTGTGCCTCAAGAGGCTCACATTCCCTTTGCTCTTGCGCTGGCTCCCCTGAAAGAACAGAAACATGGGATACCACACCTGCAAACCAAAGGAGGTGACTGGTTGGAGGTGCGGGTAGCTCAGGTGCTCAAAGGCACGTATAGATCTTGACAGCGCGTGGGATTGTAAAAGATAGGAGGGAAAATAAGCCAGAAAAGGGGAGACTGGTGATTTATACAGCCCAGATATCAGGTAGTATACATATATGTACAGGGGAATAAAAGTACAGGGAAATGCAGCGGTTGTAAGACTGATTGAGACTCACATGGACAATTTTCGCACGTCCCACTCGGAGCCGGCCCAGTCCTTCTTCTCGCCCAGGATACAGGTGGCCTTGCGCGAGCCATTGACCAGGAATCGATCCGCCACGTCGTTAACATTCTTGGCCGTCACGTCGAGGACCTGCTCTCTCCAGCGCTGGTCCATTTCATGGGTGACACCGCTCATGAAGTATCGCGAACCTTCCTCGTCGACACTCATAGGGGCATCGAGACCTTGGAAAATGCCAAGCTTGGCCTCTTCGATTTCCCGCTCGGACCATTTGCGGTCTCTTGCAAAGATTCCGCTGTCTTGGAAGACCTTCATCGAGTTCATCGGGTTGGGGTCCCGGTAGCTCATGAAGGTGAAGATGCCCTTAATAGGTCCATTGCTGGCGCCGGCACCGTAGGCACCTCCCTTTTCGCGAATCTCAGGATGAAGGTAGTTATGCGTGAGGAGTTGGGAGAGGACTGTGAGCGGGGCGCTGGAAGGGTCAATGAAGGGGACAGTCTGGGTGGCCTGGCCGGAGTAGTAGACCTTGTAGGGAAGGTCAAAGAATGCTTTGTCGGATGACTTGAATGAGGAAGCACTGGCGATAGCCTGGGGCGAACGGACTTGGGGCAACCCGGCAACCCACTTCTGCAACACGGACTCGTTACGAGCAGCGCTCTCCGGCTCGCAAACCATACGGACGCGGAGGTTGGAGGATTTTGAAATGGCGAACGACTGGATGAGACGCAGCTTCTCGATCAACTCCTGCAGACGCTCGGGAGACGATTCAGCGTCCCGAAGAAGGTTGGCGGTGGCCTGCAATTGCTCCAGACCAGACTGTTGCTCCTCAATCCAGAAGCTGCGGGAGAGACTGGCAGCCGCTGCATTGACCGCGTACCGATGACCCGTTCCAGCAACGGAATCCAAGGCACCGTTAGTAGTCAAACGCAACAGCTCCTGGACCATTGCTGGCGCAGCGGGGCTTGAGAAATCGGTTTCCATAACGAGGGCTGACAGCATCTCGAGCATCTCGGGAATATTCTGGTCCAAGGCATACCCAGAAAAGTTCAGTCCTTCCTTGAACTGATCCAAATGGGTTGGAGACGACACAAGGAAGGAAGAAGTAGAGATACCACCAGTCTTCAGCTTAATGAGATCCTCCCATTGTTCCATTGACCTGTTTGCAGTGCCAAGACGCATCACACAGTCATTGAAAAGCGGCATCAACAGCCGAAGATCATCGGGCAGATCCTCGAAGGCGTTCACGGCCTGGAAGTAGGTGAGGCCATTTGTAGGAGCTTCACGCCAGACAACATCAATGTCGTCAATCTCTGACTCCCGCACAGGCTTGTGTTCCCTTTCCCTAGAAATGTCCTTCACTCGCAAGGATGGAAGGCAGCTCAAGTCAGCATTGTGCGCATCCTCTTGCACCTTGAGAAGTTGGAGCTCTTCTTGTCCGAGTTTAGCAACGGCTTTCTCCACCGAACCATGCTCCTCGATGAGCTGAGCCAGCTTTTGGTCCTTACGGATAACCTCCTTATCATCCAACTCTTTATTGAATGTCGGGCTGCCAACCATAGTAAAAGTCATGCAACGGTCATTGAGAAGATACTTCTCCACCAGAGATTCAAGGTAGCCCGGCTTGGCGTATCGACTCTTGAATTCCTCGATCACGTCGTTCCAGGCTAATTCCTTCATTGGGTTTGATCCATTGAACCAAGACGAAATCGTCTTTTCCATCACGCCAATCCCGAAGCTGGCAGTCTTGTGTCTCAATGCAAGCTCCAGTTGGTGAAGGAAGCCTTGAACCTTCTCATCGCTGAATCCAGCCGAGACGGATTCCCGAAAGACAGTTTGTATGGCGTCCTTGACAGCGGGAGCTTCAGCCTCACTGACGCCGTTGACACCAACAGAGAATATAGGTGTCTTCCCCGAGGAGTCGAGACCGGTGTTAGGGGTGAATGAGGAACCCAGTCCCTTTTCAATGAGAGCCCGGTACATTGGTGAGCCATAACCATCAAGGAAAAGAGATGAGATAATCCCAACGGAAAAGGTTTCAACAACGTCCGTGGAATCGCCCATATACCAGGAAGTCGAGGTTTTATGCTGTTTGTCCTCGCTGGAAAAGGTGTCAATAGGACCAGGCACTGTCACATTCAACGGCTTGGTCAGCTCAAGGGGAAGCTTGACATCCGTGTCCGCTTGTCCCTTGGTGAACCCATTCAAAACAGCGTCCACTTGCTCCAGGTGCTGAGTCAAGGGCATATCCCCGTAAGTTAGGATTTTCGCGTTGCTTGGGTGGTAGTTGCGCTTCGAGAAGTCCGTCAACTGCTTGTGGGTAAGGTCGGTGATGTATTCGGGGTCTCCTCCCGAGTTATTGAGTGACGGGGAAATGCTCTCCTTATATCGAATATAATAAAGGTAATTGGCGTCCGAAATCTGACCCTTCATCTCGTTGTAAACGACACCCTTGAATACAATATCTTCCAACTTGCCCTTCTGGTCAGGCGCGGCCTGCAAGGCGCGGGGATCTTCTGGACCTAAGCGCCATCCTTCTTGTCTGAAATCTTCCTCCTTGAGTAGAGGATGCAGGGTGGCGTCAAGATACACGGACAAAAGGTTCTGGAAGTCTTGTCGGTTGGTTGTGGCAAATGGGTACGTGGTGTGGTCGGAGGAGGTGAAGGCGTTCATAAAATTCGAGAGGGATCGAGGGAGCATCTTAAAGAAAGGATCGCGAATAGGGTACCTAGAAGGAAATGATCAGTACACTGGTTGGCCAAACTTTAAGGCGGGTCATAGTCACTTTTCACTGCCGCACAGGGTGGTATGCTCCAAAATATGAGGTACGCCAGTGGCATCTGGCGGATTCGTCTTGAAACCGATCCCAAACACATTGTTCTTGTCGTCTCTCGCCACATGAAGGTAGTCGGCGTCAGTCTTGTCATGGGTCAATCGCACCGCTGTGAGGTGAAGCTCCGGGACATGCTTCTTCTCTCGAACAGTAAATCCGTGCAGCTTCTCCCCAACCCTAGGAAAATTGTCCAGGTTTGTCACAGTAGAGGCCGCCCTTGATGGCATGTGTGAACGAGTGACCTCGGTAGCCACCCTCGACAGACGGCTGTAGGCCGGTTGGCGCAAATTTGGGACCCGGGCCCTGCCCAGGCCCAGGGATAAGCGCAGCATAGTCTAACAAATAGATCGACCACTCAATAAAAGCTCATCGCAGATCGGCCAAAACCAGAGAATTTAAATGCGACGCGCTATGATGGGTATGGGTGTATGCGATGTGTTGCTGAACAGATTGAATTATCCACGTCAAATCTATCGTCGAGATCGGCCCGACAGCCCCGAGATGAGTCAGCCAGTTTGGCCGCGGAGCTTTGACCGACCGAGTTGTTGGCCGACTATGAGCTTCGTGCGAGGACTCGCCAGCACTATGTTCATACGGATACCACTGCGAGTGCGGGCGCTACAGCCGACGCTCTCTTGCGCGGCTCGCTATGTGTCGTCAGCCCCACTGATTCATATCCAAGATGGTACTTTCTACCGCCAGTACCCGACTGGCAAAGACACGGCACCCAACCCGCCTCTATACCCGAATTTCGATTTCACACTCCCATCCGATACCTCTCCTCCATCTGACAGTGGCTCTGCACTGCAGCACTGGGCAGTGATCGGTACATCAGGAAGAACCGATCTGCTCGACGTCCTCCGCGGCCAGCATATCTGTATTCCTCCGACTGCACGATCGTTTCCCTACCTGCTCAGCGACGAGATTGCAGCCAAAGATCCCCGACTTCGCTTTGTGGGGAACGCGATTCAGTACATTGGCTTCAGTGGCGAAGGCTCGGGGGCCATTGGAGGCACGCGAGGCGCATATCTCAGTGCTCGATATGAGAGTCATCGCGAGGAGACGGATTGGACAGTCGAGCAGTTCTTGCGGGGACAGATGTCGTTAAATCCACTCGAGGGAGAGGAGAAGGGCACCGTCCATGATGAACCATTTCTCCAGGATGTTATTGCGAACTTGCGCCTCGGACCTCTCCTTGATATGCCCGTTGCCAATCTTAGCAATGGCCAGACTCGACGAGCGCGAATCGCCCAGGCGCTACTGAGAAAGCCGGAGTTGCTTCTATTAGACGAGCCCTTCAGTAAGTTAAAACCAACTCCCCCCCCCCCCCCCCCTGGTAATCTTGATGCTAACGAAGACCCTCAGTGGGACTGGATCCCGCTACCGTTCGTAGCATCTCTGAACTACTCCATCGGTTGGCTCAAAAGTCCTCTCCCCGCCTCATCATCGCCTTGCGGCCTCAGGATGCAGTCCCAGACTGGATCACCCATATGGTCGTCGTCGGCAATTCTCATCGGGTTGTTCAGCAGGGGTCCCGCGATGTGATTAACCGTACTCTGGGCATCTGGCAGATGATTCTCAGGAATAAGTACTCGAGTACTTTGAACGCCCCAGACAAGAAGATTTATCATAGGGCTAAATCTGAAATGGAGGCTGGGATTTTGGACCGGCAATTACTCCAAGATCTTACGCATTTTCACGCCGACAAAGAGGTCAAAGAACACGAAGATGTGGGCCTCAATGGTGAGCCCCTAATTGAGATGGACGGTGTCCGCGTCCAGTATAATGACAAGGTTGTCCTCGGTGGTTGGCAACAAGCTGTTGGCGACGAGATGAAAGATGGCTTGCATTGGCGGGTGCGTCGAGGTCAACGCTGGGCCATTCTCGGGGCAAACGGATCTGGCAAGACTACGTTGCTGTCACTCATCACATCCGATCACCCACAGACCTATGCGCAGCCCATCAAATTGTTTGGACGATCTCGCCTCCCTGAGGCTGGCAGGCCTGGAATCTCCATCTTCGAGCTCCAGTCCCGTCTGGGCCATTCATCTCCCGAAATCCACGCCTTCTTCCCCCGTCAGCTCACTGTTCGAGAAGCCCTAGAATCTGCATTCGCCGAGACATTCTTGTCGAAACCCAACCTTAACCTTGACCGAGATATCGACGTGAGCGCAGCTCTTCGATTTTTCCGGCCCGAGCTCGACCCTAGCATGGGCGTCACGGACAAAAAGAAAAACAAGAAGGCATCTGTGGAGAAGAAAAATTCCAACCTATTTCCCACGCTACCTGTTGCCAAAAATCCCGAAGCCTACCCGCCAACGGACTACGATGTCGAGTATGCCGATACCATTCAATTCGGTCAACTCTCGATTGCACAACAACGCATTGTGCTCTTCCTCCGCGCTCTCATCCACAAGCCTGACATTGTCATTTTGGACGAGCCCTTCTCGGGCCTCAGTGCTTCGCAGCGCGACAAGTGTTTGCATTACATCGACTACGGAGACTCCCCGTTCCCGCTTGGTCCCGATCCCCCGGAACCATCACACTTCGGTGGTCTCTCGGGTGATCAGGCTTTAGTACTCATTAGTCACGTCAAAGAGGAAATTCCCGACAGCGTCCGATACTATATGCGGCTGCCCTCCGAGCTTGGCGATGGGTTTGAGCCGCTAGACTTCCGCTTCGGCAGGCTGAAGAAGCAAAGCACACTCAGCGAGCCGGCGGTCTGGGACACTGCGTGGTCTCCCGCATCCGTGTTTCGCCAGGAGGATCGGAGGACACATAGATGCAATGACGAGGAGAACGACATGACTCTCTACCAGTGGTTCTCGATATGAGATCGCGGTATGCCACCGAGGTCGTCTACAGCACATTGAACAGTCATTTTGGAGGCTGCAGTAGAGCGTTTGTAAATCAATAGAACCAGTCCCCTGTTGTTGATGTGGGCACTTGGGGAGCTCAGATGACAACATACTAAGCCAATGTAGATTAGCGATTCAGTCAATATTGACACCGTCCACTATATTGACCCTGTCAATTCTGACATTGACCTCGTCTCCTTGTTTCTTATAGGTAGAAATCTACATTTCTAGCGATCGTAAATGGTATCACCTAGAAGTAGATTCCTTTACCTTCAATATATATCATGCCCACATAGCCGCGACGCTATGGGATTTTATTTGTTATTGCCAGGCGCACTCTCAGTCTTAGTCATCGCCTTCTTCCTCTTTTCCCGCAGCGTAATCACGACACGCAAATGCGCGGCGAATATAGCGGTAAGCGACATGGCCAAGCCAGTGAAGAGCTGAACACCCAGGTAACTTCCGCTAGACCCGAGGATCGCACCGGCAATGGGCGGGCCGATCAGAGATCCAATGCCTTTCAGCACAGCGACGAAGCCCAGCCGAGTCCCAAGAATGCTCATGTCGTCCGTGATGCTCGCTAGCACGACTGGCGCCAGCGTAACCACACTTCCGGAGAAGAACCCATATATTACGGAGAACGCAATGTTCCCGGCTCGGTTTGTGACGCTGATCCAATAGAACACGGTGACTGCAGTAAATGTGCAGATCCCTATATAGGTGTCCAGTACGCCTATCTTATCGGCTATCAAGGAGGGTATGATCCGCCCGGGGATGGCGACGGCATTGAGGATGACTAGGAGGTACTTGGCAAGAGTCTGGCCCTGCATCCCGTGTGTCTCGGCATAGCTCTGGATATAGTATAGCGGCTCGAAGAAAGCGAGGTTGCTAAAAAAGATGGCAACGCACTGGATCATGTACCGAGTATCCAGGAGCCCGGCAAGCTCGGCAAACTCTTTCATCGAATTTGTGTGGAACTTCTTTTTCGGCTTGAGATGTGGTTTGGCCACGGCCGTGGCATAACAACACATCACCAGAGTGATGAACCCGATGACTCGGACGGTCCAGCCAAAGCCGATCCTGGGTTGCAATTGCTCGAAGATGATGGGATACAGTGTTGCGCCCAGGCTACTACCGATCGCCGCGACGCCCATCGCCAATGCTCGCCGTGTGGTGAAATAGGCAGGGACCAAGGTGATGGCCGGGATGTAGAGACAACCTGTCCCGATGCCTATGCAAAAGCCTTGTGCGAGGAGTATCTGGTAGTACTCGGTAGATATGCTGGTCATCATGAACCCAAATACAACGAGGAAGGTACCGGCGATCAGCATCGACCGCGTATAGCCCAAATCAAACAGCGGGCCGAACACCACGCCGCCGGACATAAGGAACAGGACTTGCACGGAGCCGATCCATGATATGGTTGACGAAGACTTGTGGTGGAGAAACGAAGTCTCGTAGTAGGACTGGAAAGCGCCAAAGCCGTTCAGCAGACCCCTATGCTGAGGTCAGTATCGCGGGCCATGTTGTGAGCAGGTCTCTTCCCCGGGGCGACTCACAGGGTATTCCAGTACAGGGCGAACGCGGCCGAGACCTGGAGCCAAGCCGTGGATCCTCCATTTGGAGGCGAGGGCGGTTTATTGTCGTCTATTGTTTCCACTGCGTCCCCAGCCGACTCATCATTGCCCGCGCTCGGCGACACGGAGATCTTTTCGTTTGGCAGTGCGTCAGACTGCGAGACCGAAGCCATGGCTAGGGGAATGAAGAACTGTCCGTGGCCATGAAGGGCATGCACGTAGAAGAAGCTCGCCTTTCAAATGCCCGCTTCGGCGGCCTCGCGGCAATCGAACAGCGCAGATATCCGATCTTGCGGGGGCACCGAGTAAAAGCTTTCCCGTCCAACATTAAATCCGACACTTCGTCAAGATCGACATTCTGGCCAATGATGCGCGGTCTTTTCAGGCCCGCTTAACCCTGTCTGGTGGTCTCGGCCGAGAGGCTTAATCGGTTGCCGCGGGTTGGCCCGGCTTGTCCGTCTATGTAGATCCCATTCATGGATGCAGATGCTAGCTACTTGGCCCCAGTAGATAGACTATTCTCAACGTTAAATCATCAAATGGCATAGCCCAAAGTCGTGTCACTCCACTACACTAAATATCGACCTCCTCGGGCTTCTCTTGTCCCAGATACCGATACCGCAATTTTTGTCCGCGTTGCAACCCAGAGACAACGACTGTTTGCGTGTCCCCCGGAACAATATCCATGGCGTTGTCATCGATCTTGATACCTTCTTGCTCCTCAAAGACGAGACACTTCACCGGCTTGCATGTGGTTATAGCCAGTCGCACTTGACCTTCTACTCTCTCGACCTTCTCAATGGTGAGACCTGGGTTCGAAAGATTGAGGTACTTAAGAGGTTGAGGCCAGTCAACATCCCGTGCAACGATTTGATTATTCACCCGTAGACGAGCAGCCAGTACATGTGGCTCGGGCTCGGCGATATGATCTATCAGACCATCTGTAATAATATCCGTGGTGCCATTCACGGCGATGACAACATCCTCCCGCTTGATGGCCGGGCGCACGTCACGACCGGTGTTGACGGACAGGAATCGCAATTCAACACTACCCCGAACTGTATGTGGTCTGCTGCTCGCAACCCAGAGCCCGTAGCTGCTGGACTTGGGTGGTTGTGCGTGGGCCACACTCCAATCATGGTGCTCGCGACGTACACCGACTGCAATTGGATTTAGCACGCGCTTCACCGCATAGTAGGCTGGCTTCGGTTTCAAGAAATAGTCAACAATGGCCCAGGAGATAGTGGGCCAACAGTCGTTCAACTGCCAGAGAAGTGCCCCGCCACAGTGTCGCCCATCGCCCCACTGTCGGCGCCAGCCTCTGTATCCGAACATCATGGTCTCAGATTGTACAACTTGAGTGAGGTATATGTATGTCTAGACCTTAGTATTCGGTGATATAATGTGATCGAGATGTTCTTACTGGGAGATCATTGGCCATGCGGAGATTCTCCACCAAATACGTTGCCAATCGCCTTTCGTGTCCATCTGCCTTGTTGTGGAAGTCCATCACATGAGACTGTGGATGTAAATCATTTTCGTTCGTAATGAAGTGCTCGATTGTTGACAGGTGTGGAAAGGCTTCCATACCAAACTCGCTGTTGAATCTGCCACCTAGAGTATCGAATATCTGGTATTTCTCTTGCGTACCATGCCACACTGTGAACCAATCAGCTTTGTGACAATGATTCGAGAAGTTCGATTGTCACCATTCCACTGATGCATATCACCAACAGTCGGGTCAGACGAGATCTTGCCATCACCCCACGGGCTGCCTGGATGATAGAATATGTGAGGGCAATGTTCAGCCACGACCTCTGGCAATAGTTTCTCATAGATATAACGGGCTGGAAAGTCTGTTCTCAGCCAGTTCTGGGGGTTTTTGTCTTCGTAATTGTATGTTAGACCCTCTGATTCTTGGACTTGGTAGTCCTCGTTATTGCCGACGTAGATGACAATAGAAGGGTGATGGCGCAGACGCTGCACATTGAATATTGCTTCTTGACGAATGGACTCAAGGAGATTCGGCGTCGTGGGGTAGTTGCCGCAGCCAAACATGAAGTCTTGCCATACCATCACTCCCAGCTCGTCACAGGCTTCGTAGAATGAGTCGTCTTCGTAGATCCCACCACCCCATACCCTGGATCATGAAGTGTTAGGGTACGAATCGGATAACGATGGGTCTTTAATTACCTGAGCATCACCTGTCGTCCGGCCACCATGAGCTCAATCCACTTGCGATACCTCTCGGGGCCGATGTTCGTCAGGAGACTGTCGGCCGGGATCCAGCAGGAGCCACCACAAAAGATGTCCATCCCGTTGATGCGAAAGAAGAATGATTTGCCATGTTGATCTGGTCGCTGAACCACCTCGGCTGTTCGAATACCAAATTTCGTGGACCGGTGATCCACTGCGTTGCCACTGCGCAGCAATGACACAGATATATCATACAGAGTTGGTTCGCCGTATCCATGGGGCCACCATAGGTTCGGGCGATCGACGCAGAAAACAACATTCGCTTCAACCCCGAGCGACACAGGGACATCATGCTGTGCAATCTCACCACCTTTGAGACCGAGAGTAAACCGAGCTATGTATTCCCCGCCCAACACAGAATCCACCCTGGCGACTACAGTGATTTCTGCGACTTGGTGATCCGCACCTAAATTCACCTGGGGCCAGAGATCGACAATTCGAGCAGTGTATACCTCCAGTCGCACAGGACGCCAGATGCCCGCCGTCATCAGCAGCGGCCCCCAGTCCCACCCCCAATGGTATTGCGCTTTACGCACTGCCAAGCGGGCCGGATCGCCATTGAACCCGACCCACTTGTGGGAGGGCTGCTGGGACCGTAGCTCACGGGCTTTTAGCATTGCACAGTCGAATTCGATCTCGAGCACATGTTCGCCCTCGGCTTGCAATGTCTCTGACACGTTGACCCGATGGCCCAGGAACATATTCTCGCTTCGCAGGATCACGACCCCGTCTAGTTTGACGGTAGCAAAGGTATCCAGGCCCTCAAAGACCAAGTCAATGGCAGCACCTTCAGGTACATTGGGTTTCTGGAAAACGTTGCGATAAACCCATGATTTTTCGTTGACCCAGCGCGCGCTGAGTTCGTTGAATCCGACAAAGGGAGTCTCGAGTCTCCCAGCACCAAAAGTGGTCAGATGCAGTCCAGACTTTTTGGGGAAAGAGTAGCTCACTTGTTGTTGGCGATGAGATCTTGCTGCACCACGGAAGGCACAGCGGGAACGGGCATCCACTCTGCTCCATCGCGGTCTCGAAACGTCCATCCGGTGGACAGTGAGTGCGATTGCCTTGTCAAGCGCATATTCGACGGCATTGATGAGGATTGAGCGAGTCTCATTCTGGAGACTGGAGATGTGTGTATTTATGTGCGCTGCCATGCAGCTTCCTGTTTGGCCGCGGAGAGTCCGGGGGGCGCGCCTTCCTTTTCCGCCGTTATCGATAAGCATCCCCCTCGCGCCTTCCCCTTTGGGCGCGGAGTCCCCGCGTTGGCCTCAGGCAGGGAATGTATGGATCTCAGTGTATTTCAACTTCACATATCGTGAAAACAAGGTTGGCAGGATAACCAGAGCGCTCAAAGATCAAGTGGGCTTGGAGGTCTTCTTCGCTCGGTCTTCACTCTCGCGGCGAAAGTCATCGTACCCGATATCACTATGATCGTGCGGTTCATCTTCCGTCACAAATCAGACGCGCTAACATATTTCCTTCTTGATCTTCCTGTTGCCCGCCCATTAATACTCACTTCCTGTGGACACAATCATCCATTGAAGCGGCTTTATGTCTTGTCATTCTGGCCGACTACGGCCAGTCGGGCAGTCGGCAGACAAATCCGCGAATAACCAGCCAACACCCGCACTTGATGGGATCGTCATCATGAACCGCTATGCCACGGACATCAACGGCAGCCATAGCATACCATACTCATCACACTGAAAAAAGCCTCCTATCCGGTTGTCACTTCTGATCTACTTGAATGCGTATGTATGGAATCATTCTGTCCTAGATGGAATTCTTATCTGCTCTCATGATGGAAGTGGAAAGATCTATCTCATTTACCCCTTACGCCCCTCCGGAAGCCAAGATCCGAACACGATGAGGGAATATGCATTCTTTCGACACATGGCGTCGGAATTCCGGGGAGGCTCGCGATGTTTCGCTGATTCTGCAACCCCAAACTGCGGAGATGCCCGATTAGTGAGTGACGCTGTGCCGGGTCATGCATTGTCCCCGGATGTCTCCTCCACGCCAGACGACACGCGAGAATCCCCGGTAAAGCTTATTTTTCCGTGGTTTTATACTCCATTCGACCAATCGGAAAACCGGACACTGACTATAACCTCCCTTTTCTGCATCGTTGCGAGGTATGATTATGCAACTGGTCATTCAATCAACCTCTATTTAGTCCTCGCTCCTCCAGCTTTGGGGCCATCTTTATTCGACATCTTCTCAATGCATTGCAACCAATCTTATCAATATTTACAATGTCCTCTGAGAACCACGATTTCTCGAACGTGCCCGACGGAGATGTTGAGAAGCAAGATGGCACCGATGGCCGCGTTCGTTCCCCGGGAGGGACCCCTCGGCCCAGCCACAGCCACGAAGAGAAAGAAGGCGCCGATGGCGCTGCCGACGGGGCTGCAAAGGGCCTGGGCGATAAGCCCGAACTCAAAGAATGGGATTGCTACGACAAGCTTGGATACAGCTTTCCCGCGTGGAAGAAATGGGGTATTCTGTCTGTTATCTTCGCAGTCCAGGTCTCGATGAACTGGAATGCCAGTTTCTACGCGAGCAGCATCAGTCTCTATGCAAAACACTTCAGCATTTCGGAGCAGGCTGCGCGGGTCGGCCAGATGGGCTTTCTGATCGCATATGCCTTTGGCTGCGAGTTCTGGGCCCCGTTCAGTGAAGAGTTTGGTCGATGGCCTGTTTTGCAGCTGAGCTTGTTCTTAGTTAATATTTGGCAACTTCCGTGTGCCCTGGCTCCCAATTTTGGCACCATTGTTGTCGCTCGGATTCTAGGTGGTCTTTCATCTGCCGGTGGTTCCGTGACGCTGGGAATGGTCGCGGATATGTGGGAGCCAGAGAATCAGCAATATGCAGTGGCTTTCATTGTCCTATCGTCCGTTGCCGGTTCTGTGATTGCCCCAATTGTGGGAGGTTTCGTCGCAACTTTCCAGAGCTGGCATTGGAACTTCTGGATCCAACTCATCCTGGGCGGCTTCGTGCAGTGCCTTCATTTCTTTGTGCCTGAGACTCGATGCAGCATTCTCGTTACAAGGGAGGCGCGTCGCCGCCGAAAAAATGGAGAGAATGTGTGGGGTGGTGACGAATTGAAGGGTAAACGCCTCTCCTTCCGATATCTTTTCATGGTCTGGGCGCGACCTTTCATCATGTTTCTGCGAGAGCCAATCGTCCTATGCCTATCACTTCTGAGTGGGTTCAGTGACGCTCTGATCTTCACCTTCTTGCAGTCATACACCCCCGTATACAAGCAATGGAATTTCAGCACCATTGACACCGGCCTGGCCTTTATTCCGTGAGTGATCCGGAATAGCTTGCGAGACTCTTTGGCCTCTAATCATAGTTTCATCAGGATCCTGGTAGGATACCTAATCGCCTATGTTTCGTTTATCCCTTGGATCCATCGCCATTGCAGGGTTCGCGAACGAGATCCCGATGCATTGCAGCCAGAGGTTCGACTCTATTGGCTGCTCTGGGGTGAGTTTTCTCAGACATATGATTGCAGCTTTCTGTTAACACGATACCAGTGGCTCCTCTCTTGACTATTGGACTGTTCGGATTTGCCTGGACGAGTCTCGGTCCGCCTCATGTGCATTGGATTGCACCTATGATATTCTCTGCCTGCATCGCGATTGCTAATGTAGGTTTCCCAGTCTTTGGCTGCTGTAAACAATTCCCCACTAACCTTATCATTTTAGTACGCCATTTATATGGCTACGATCGACTACATGATCGCCTCCTATGGGCCATACGCGGCCTCTGCAACCGGAGGCAATGGGTTCGCGCGAGATTTCCTCGCCGGCGTCGCTGCAATGTATTCCATCCCCAGTAAGTTGCCCTCATTGCCCGGGATTCCGGTACCTTCAAACTCACACGCCCTAGTGTACAAAAACATGGGGACCACCAACACGTTGGAGTGGCCATCCACGTTTCTGGGCTTTATGGCCATTCTGTTCACGATCCCTATCTACATTTTCTATTGGAAAGGTCCTAAGATTAGAGAAAAGTCTCCCTTTGCACAGGTACTGGCTGCCGACAGGAAAAAGGCTGGGCGCAGAGTCTCCCAGTGCGGATCTGGCGATCCGGACCCGGTGCAGCGCTATCTGTCTGGCTCCCAGTAGATGTGCCAGGACCGGCATTCCTTCTGATGATCCAAGCCTCTTGGTCCTTATAGTTTGGCATTAGCATACGAGTTTTGTCTGAAATACGGAGTTCTCTTTGGTGTTTATTGATAGGGGCTTTCGGTCCAGATTCTCAATTCCACTCCTTGAAAACTGGTGATCTCTTCCACTGTTCTTCTAGCCCTCGCAAATTCGAGGCATGATATAGTTGGCTCGGAAGTCACCTCCCGGTGTTACACTTTTGGGTCTCATCGAGGCCCTTCCACGGGTGTCATTCCCGGCCAATTCTTACCTTGATAGTAAGCATGGCCTGTCGTTTTGCCACAGAACCGGCACAAGTTTGCTGGTTTGTTGGCGCATCGAGGTTGGTTATCACAGGATGTTTACATCCCGGTCGCCGTGAACTAGATATATATCTGTGAGCGCCAGCAAAGTAGGACCTCGACGTGCAAATGGTAAATCCTTTGTTTCTACACTAGTGCCATCGTGGATAGAAAAAAGGCCTACCAACATGTTTAGGTACTTGGTGTCAAGTCCTCATTCAATCACAACACTTCTCGTCTTTCCCAATTCGGCCCCCACGCTTTCCCCTCGACGCGCTAATCCCCGCCACGTGATCAGCGATGGGCTTCGCGCGCAACCTGCGTCTCCCGTTGCTTCGCTCCCTGGTCACCGTTGTTCTCCGGAGATCGAAGAGATCACACCTCCTGACCGCGCTGTAAGTGCTGATCGCCGCCTGCAAGGCCACCAATGTCGCTTTTCGCCACGATGGACTCGTCTCGTATTGAGCCGCGCGCCGAGCCCCCGCACCCCCAATCAACGAAGAGGAACAAGAAGGCTGCCGAGCCTCCAACGTCTCAAGGCGTGGCACAGTTTCTCTGGGTGGATTGTCAGGAACAGACCGACTCTCGCACGCGACAGGCGTTTATCCGCTCCAGACACCATCGTCTGCGCAAGGAGACGAGGATGCAGAAACTCAAAGAGTCCATCAGACCCTTCCCGGGCAGCGGCCCCACGTACGGGCGGGCTGATCCTGGGCCCGCTTCGGCTGGGGATCCGAACGATCCTGGCGAGATTGAGCTCGATCTCGAGGCGGATGCCGCCCATCACGATGTGCCGGTACTCTACAACTCGTTGGACACAGGCCTACTAGAAGCCTTCCCTTCCTTGGCAATCCCCACTACTACGGGGATCAATCTATACTTTCGTCACTGTGAGTCTATCATATGCCAATACCGGGCCTGCGATGGAGCTGACCGTCATCACTCAAGATCATGTCCATACCTCGAAAGCTTGCTTTCCTCTCTGTTCCGCCGACATGACCTCCTGGCTCTGCCGCCGAGCAATGGAACAACCCGCGCTCGTCCAGGTGATGCTCACCACCAGTGCATCGTCTCGGGCTGTGAAGTTGTCGATCGCCGGTGCCTCTGACCGGGCCGTTTACAGAGCACATCAGGATGCACTGCGCTTGAGGTCGGAATTAATCAAGTCCGTCCAGAACATGCTGTACAATTCATCTGAGATTAATGGAGACATGATGATCCTCGTCATCGGTCTACTCCTCTGCATTGAGGTAGGTCTCTGCATTATCAATCATGGAATTTGGCTGAGAGAAGAACCTTCTCAACGCTAGGGCGCGGAAGGTAATAGGAAGGCTGTGTCAGCACATACCGATGGCCTCAAGAGAATTGTCCGTGCACTGGGCGGGCTGGAGAGCGTTGGCCATCATGCCCTCTCCATACTGTACTGGTGAGATACACCATATCAACTCTCCCAAGATTCTTGTCCCGATAACCTAACCGTGGTGGCAGCTGCGATCTTTTCAGAGGTCTCGTCGCAAATCAACCGCCGATATTCGACATAACTCCCAAATGGGTATCGAGGCTCCGGGACGAGTCGTCGTTCCTCAACTTCGATAAAGACGAGCCCTCCACTGTCGGGTATGGGTTCTTCGACTCTACATGGGCCGGGGATATACACCCGCAACTCATACTAATTCTGCAATCACTGCGAAAGCTTATTCCTTGTTACGAGAATGAGGTCTACGCCAATTCCCAGTCCATACCCATTGCCAACGATTGCCTACTATTATTGACGCACCAATTGCTGTCTTTATCCTATGAATTTCCACTCACCCCGTTTCAAGAAACGCTGCGGCTCTCCATCTTGCTGTACGTCGCTATTCGGATCTGGACGTTCCAGGGAAAGGGCTGCACAGAGTATTTTCTCCAATTTCTGCGCACGTCCCTTGACAAGACTCACCATCTCCTTGAGAGGACGGCCGTGGATCTGCTTTTTTGGATCTATTTCATGAGCAGCTTCGCCTCGAAGGGGCTCGAATGCCATTCTTGGTGTGTCGCGCGACTCATCAAATGTGGCGATGCATTGTCCGTGGATGACTGGGATAGCGCATTTTTGGTGTTGAGACGGTTCCTGTTTGTATCGCGATCGACAGATGAGTCCGCAAAGGAGTTTTGGAATTCAGTGCGCCAGAGCCGAAAGACGTTCCATTCAGAGCACTGGAGTCTGGCCGGGATACCGAGCAGTGTCAAGAGCATTGCCATAGTCGATGGGAAAAGCCTGTCTCGCTTGTCATGAGATGACATTGGCGAATGCAATAAGGAACCAATAAATAATATAGATGAATCTCGGGTTGTTCTATTGTTGTGTCTTCAATAATGAATAGTCGACCCTCATATCCTATAATCTCGAGTACAATCCGGGCTGGTGACATGCAACTTTCCCCCATTTGATCCAATAGGTAGAACCATTTCTTCGTACGCTCCAGACCACGGTCTGGATGGTAGAATCCACACCCTTTGCATATTAGTAAGGCAATACCCAGCCGACACGGCTCAATCTGGATGTCTCTGTTACGGAGCTAGATCAGGTGATCCCTAATAGTCATTATCACGTAGCCGTCCGCTACTTACTTAATCAATTACACTTCTCTACGTCTTCACTTCGTACCAGTCTCAGTCCCGTCTCACGCTATTGCTTGCTCTAAGAACTTCTTTGCCAAGTCGGACCAGATCAGCATTTGATAGAAGGCTCTTCTTAAATCCCGCTACGGCCTGATTCAGTACAGCCGCGGACAGTTCGCCTCTGTCGACATTTGGAATGGCTTGTGTGATGGCATTGATCATTTTGAAAAGAAAATGCAATGCTGCCCGGGACCATGTTGTTGAATTCGTCACCACCCCAGGATGAGCTATGCAGACCTCAACTCCTTCATACTCCACTGGAAGCTGGCGCACCATATTTTCCGTTTCACACTGATATCCCAAGGTGGTTTTGTTAGCGAAAAATATGTATACATACAAGAAGATGGTGATAGTTCTTTCCCACTTACGCGCATTATTTGGTAGTCTCCCATGAGAGCCGGCTTCTTTGTCGGATCTTGAGGCGTGCCTTCGGCACTAAAGTACAGGAAGCGAAAAGGACGCGCAGGACCGGCCTCGTATATCGCTTTGAAGCCGGCGAGCGTACAGTCCTGGCAGACGCGCTTGACTTCGGCGAAATCAAAGCTGCTCGTTCGAAATGGTGTCACGGCGACAGTCCTATCAGTTATCAGTTCAGTCTACCTTGACATCCCATCAAGGCGTATGGTTGGAGATACTGACCAAATACAGGCATCTGCCCCGGCCAGCTCGGCCTTGGCATCGTCAGAGTATTCGCCATAGTCGCGGACAACCACGCTTTTGAGTTTTGATGAGTCGAGATTGTCTCCAATTTGTACAGACTTGCGAGCCAGCGCGATGACTTGAGTTATTTCGCGGACTTGGAGACTTTGTCGAATAATTTCTGATCCGACCAGTCCAGTTGCACCGGCGACAATGAGCTTCATTTTGATGAATCTTCGATCTATCATGGTCGTGTAGGAAATCACAGCCGCTGGCCAGCTCTCTCCCTGGCGAGACGGCTCTTGGGTCCGAAGGCTCCTTAAATTCAAACACCAGACGGATGGAAGGAATACTTGCTTTTCCGTAAATCAGTCGATTCTCCATCGCTCGATGCCTATCTAGGCAAAGGAGTTGAAAGAGGCCAAGCCAGCCGTAGATAGTTGATATGGTTGGTTGCGGCAGCGGCGATCGGCTTCTCCGAACTCCGCGCGCCTTCCCCACGCCGCCTTGCACGCGTCTTCCTCGCTCGGCCCGACGTACGACGAACGCCGTCTCGACTCCTCGCTCGAACCACCAGCACAGATTGATGCCAGCCATGGCCCCTGGACACCGTGTGGGGAATGTCCAGTTGTACGGACGGGCATGTACCCACCCATTAGCCCTTTTCTGCACGTTGTTCATGCATGTTGGCACCGTGCTAACTGCCCTGCGTGCGCTGGTATAGGCCTGTCTGCACTGTTCTAAATCAAAATCCCGATGCGTGACAAGGCCTGAAGGCGAGGGATGTGAGAGATGTTATCGCCTAAAGAGGACGTGTCTGCCTGGCAATGGCATCCGGGCGCAGAAAGCCCGCAAAAACAACCCCAATGCCCGTATTGCCCAGCTGGAAGGGAAGCTGGACGGTCTCGTCTCGCTGCTCGAAGCAACCCAGAAAGTGGATGGATCTACAGACTCTCTGTCCCCGAGCTCCAGCACGACTCCCTTCTCGCGTGAAACCGCTGGTATTCCACCGTCATTGGCATCCTCGCTTCTCGCGCTGGAGACCTCGCCCGAAGCATGCCTCGCCTATTTTCGTGACCATATGCTCAAATACTTTCCCTTCTTGTATCCTCCAACTGACGTGCAGTGGTTACGTCGGGAGCGTCCTTTTTTGTTTATCTGTATCATGGCTGCTGCGTCTCAGTCGACGCAGACGAAAGTTGCGCTGAGCGAGCACATCAAGCAGACTATCACACAGCGTGTCTTTTTCGATAGAGACGCTTCCACGGTTAATATAGACTTGCTTCTCGGACTCTTGACCTTTCTTGCTTGGGGCCACGATCATTTGATCCAACAGGCCCCTGCGCGAGTGTCGCGGTATACGCAGCTGGCTATGACGCTAGTCTTTGATCTCCGCCTCAATAAGCCAGCGGCCGATGATTCGAACATGCTGCCGAAACATATGAACGAGTCATTTATCAAAACCCCACGTTGTTCACTAGAGGAGAGGAGAGCTCTACTGGGCTGTTATGTCATGAGCTCCATGTATGCACCCCCGACCATGGTTGATAGACTCCTGTTGGAGATTGGGAAGGGACTGGCTGACATCGTTAGGGTCTCTTTGTACTTTTTACAAATAGATGAACTTCAGTGGACCCCTTTTATGGATGAGTGTCTGGATGTGCTCAGTCGGCATGGGGAATCTCCCTACGACGAGGTTTTCGCACACCAAGTTCGCCTGCAGCGCATTGCGAGCGAGCTTCAAAACATCAAGGGGGCACAACAGGTACCACCGGGCTTCTACTTGACAGCCCTGAAGCAGAAGCTGGATGACACCAAGTCCCGCATTCCCCAGGCGCAACAAAAGGGTAAGTTAAATCTCTACTGGCTTGTTGCGATCCATAGTAAGAGGCACATCTATTAATGCTCGGAACCTGCCAGATGCTCTACTTGCCACCTTGCATTACACAGACTTGAGTGCCTTTGGCCTCATTCTCTCCTCAAATAATATCCCAGACTTTCAGAGGGTCGAGTATTTGTACGCGTCACTGAACACAGTGAAGTCCGCAATTGACAGTGTGTTCACCATCCCTTCCATTGAGTATGTCGGTATTTCCTTCCCCTATTTCACACAGCTTGCCCGCTACATCGCCGTTCTTCTTCGACTATCGACCATCAACGACCCCACCTGGGATACAAATCTAGCGCGGTCCACCATTGATGTGCTGCAAGTGATGGACCGGTTGATCGACGTCATGCAGCAAGCCCGAGCGGCAGCCGATGAATCTTGCAAAGATGGCTTCCTCGACCGGGCGATGAAGGTATTCACAGCAACCAAGTCATGGTGTTCCACGAAGCTAGCCGAGACCGAAGGAAATTATGCCCCTGACAATAGTATCGGTCAGACCTTCGAGGGGAATGGAATCCCGCTCGACATGCTGTTTATGGAAGATCTATGGTTGAGGGAAGGGTTTGCACTTCAATCTGCAGACATCAATATCTCCTGATGGTCGCGGCGCCCGCGTCCACATGCTGTATATAATGCTGCTCATGCGTCCTGCAGAGAGACCTTGTTTATCTATGTAATGTAGTCTATTTATCGTTTCGTGGACTCCAACTCAACTCCAGAATGCCTTCTGCAGAGCATCGCACATCAATGTGATACACCTTTTGCCCTCGGACAGCACGCCGTCCATGGCAAGGAAGGGATGCGGCATGCCTTTCATCACCTGCAGGTCCACCTCCACGCCCGCCTTCTGCAGTTTCTCCGCATACTCTTCGCCCTCGGTCCGCAGCACATCCAGTTCGCCGACCATCACCAGCGCAGGCGGCAGCGGCGACCAGTCGCCGGTATAGAACAGCGGGCTTGCCTCCGGGTTTGTTCGATCGGCGTGGTTAGGAAGATAGTGATCGCGATACCAAATCATCTTCCGGGCCGGCAGCGCCGGGGTATGTTCATAGCGGCGATATGACTGGTTGTTCTCCACGGTGGCCGTGTTATCCGTCACCGGCACGGAGAGAAGCTGTGCGAGGAACTTCACCGGCGGCGTCAGCGTCAACGCCTTGTGCGTCATGATCGCGGCGAGATTCCCCCCGGCCGACGACCCGCCCGTCGCCATCTTGGACGTGTCGAGTGAGAGCGTGGCGGGGCCCTCCGCGATCAACCACAAGAGCGCCTCCCAGCAGTCATGCACGGCGGCGGGGAACGGATCCTCGGGCGCGAGACTGCATCCATCAGATACCCGTTAGATCTTCTTTGCCGCGCTAACGGTCAGGGGGGATCAGAACGCACCGGTAGTCCACCGTTATCACCGCGCAGTTGCCGCGCGCGCATAGATTCGAGCACACCACGTTCTCGGTGTCGATGTTGCCCAGCACCCAGCCGCCGCCGTGGAAGTACAGCATCACCGGCCACCCGGCGGCGGGCGCAGTGCCCTTGGGCGTGAAGCAGCGAATCGGGATCGAAGTGCCCTGGGTCTCGCGGCGCGGGATCGTGAGATCCTGCGTCGTGCCCACCTCCAGCATGGGACCGGCGCCGGGGATCAAGACGCCGCCGGTGCGCGACGCGGCGACGGGCTGTAGGTGCACCTGTTGATTGTTGATCACATGCTGGTTGTAGAAGTCGACGTACTCGGGATCCAGCAGGTCCACGACGGACTCGTGGAGCGGGTACGGGGGTTGTGTAACGCCGGCCATGGTGGTGAGTGCGCAAGAGAGAAGAGATGCTCGACGCAGGCGACCCGCGGCGACGCTGGCGCATCATTAAATGCGCATCCCACGCGCCCAGTGCACGGCGGGGACGAGGACGCAGAGGACGGGCCCAGTTGCAGTAGCGATCAGCCGGCGCCGGCGCCAGAGAGGGCCGCGCGCTGTACTGCGCCCCTCGATTGCTAGGACCTGAGTGTCCGATTCCGGTCGCTTATCGGCATCCATTCGTTGCTTTGAGATAGGCTGATATCGTGGTGGGGAGGAGTGTCGTGGTGGGGGGGAGTTGCTTGGCTGTTGATCGGCGCGGTTGGAGAGTTGGAGTCGCTTCTCCCTTGCGGCATTCTTGCGGTGTGGCTGCGGCGCTGCAGATGACAAGTCCAATCTATTGATGCGTTGCGGTCAAGACTTGACCTGGGAATAAGTTATCAATGTGGAAATCCAGTGATCCCCGGGGACTATAGAATCATCTCCAAATGATAGTGGCCTAGACTGGCACTTTCGATGATTCTTCTTATCTACAGTTCCTCGTGGAAGATCGGAGTTCCTCCGAACTGATCTAGAGACCAGATCTCATTTCCAGATCGAAAACATCCCTTAGCTTTCGGTACGCTCAAATGAACATACGCGCTGGGCCACTTTCGTCTCCGGTCTACTCGTGCCTATGATTATCTCGTCAGCCAATATGATACGTGTGATACCTGTATGCTAAGCTTATCGTGCGCAGGATATGTCTGCGGCAGATGCCAACTTTAATAGAAATAGCAATGATAGTCGCTAACGGTAATACAAAAGGTGCCTGTTCGATCTAATCCATAATAGCTTTCTTAGATGAGCAATTATCTCTATCCCTCTAAAGCTCTCGTTGTGATGTTGATTACTGCATGGCAGTCTCGATCCGGCGGATGATTCGTGCCGGATTGCCCGCAGCCACATGAAATGCAGGCACGTCCTTTCAATCGATGATTAATTAGTATTGCACAGCTGGGGTGAGCCACTCCAAATACTCATCACAGCACATACCTTGGTCACAACACTGCCCGCGCCAATAGTGACCCCCTTCCCAATCGTCACTCCAGGCAGCACGATGACGTTGCCGCCAATCCAACAATCCTCGCCAATGGTGATGGGTTTTCCCAACTCAGGTCCTTCCGTACCATTCCGGATTGCAGGATCGAGTGGATGCGTTCCTGCAAACAGGTTGACGTTGGGCCCGAACAGCGTCCGCGCCCCGACGGTGATGGGACAGCTGTCGATGAAAACGCAGTTGAAATTGACGAATACCCCTTCACCGAGCTTCACATTGAAGCCATAGTCGACCTTGATAGGTGCTTCGATCCAGGGCTCGTGCCTGAATTGCTCCTCGTCTGCTACGGGGTCGTCTAGTGGAGGGGGGAGGGGGGACTTGTCATCGATGATGCTAGATTAGAGGTGCGTTTCAGCAAAGCGAACCCTTGATCTGATACCCAGCTGTATACCATGGACGATCCAACTCTGCGCATCGTCGCCAATGGCAGTGGTGCTCACCGGTCGACTTGCAGCGGGAACGAATCAAGGCCGGGGTTGATGATTGGGCCTACTCACTCTCTCCAAAGCTCGACCAGGCGTCGGCGGGGGACTTCGTCCGCGTTGTTGAACCGGTTGCATGCATACTTACAGCGAGCGCGGGCTGCGACCAGGTCTGGGGTAAAAGCGCGGAACAGCTCGCCGCGGAGCATTTTCTCGCGCTCGGTGGTCGCCGACATGGCAGATAACGGAGCAGGAAACGAGTCCGGATGAAGGAGCGGAAGGTGCAAGGGCTGTGGATGTTGGCAGCTGCTCTTGCCCGAAGATATTTGGTCAACCAGGGTGTACAGCTCCAAGTGTTGTCGAGGTGATGAGAACGAAGCCACCGAACTGGTGCCAAGGCCGAAGTTACCCCCGTCCGAGTCTACCTAGTAATGGGCAAGTATGACGGATTGGCAGACATCCTTAGGATCCAGCCTGAAATCGCATGATTCCCACGATGTGTCCTGATCGACTGGATACTTCATTTTCGGGCATGCCAGCGATTCCTTCGCTCTACATACCCGTATGTGAAGGCAGCATGGTCGGGGGCTTCCTAGCGCCGTCCGTCATATTCGGCGTTCGGTATATTCGGCCTTCGCTGTATTCGGTCATCGCCATATTGCTATCATAAAAAGGACACTCAGTATCTTTCACCAGCCGTTCTTGTTCGTCGCAAAAGCAAGATATTGACGAGTGCCCGTCAGGACACAAAAGTCCAACAGGGACGGTATTCTTCTCTCGACCATCTCGACAGCAACGAAGCGAGTTCGCTTCTTTACACCTCGGGACCATCACCGGAAAATGACACAATTGAGAATTCTCATCAGTGGCGCTGGGGTCGCTGGCAATTCTCTCGCCTTCTGGCTTGCCAAGCTCGGTCATCAGGTCACCGTTGTCGAACGGTTCTCCCATCTCAGAACCAGTGGCCTCCAGCTCGACCTGCGGGGCCATGGGATTGAAGTTATCAGGCGCACGGGGCTCGAAAGCGCCGTCCGTTCCAAAGCCGTGGCGGAGCAAGGCATGCAGATGGTGGACAGCGCAGGGAGACGGCGAGCCTACTTCCCTGCCAACCGGTCCGGCAAAGGGTCACCGAGCTTTACGAGTGAAGTGGAGATCATGAGGGGAGATCTCTGTCGGCTTCTGTACGATGCTACCAAAGACAAAGCGCAGTACGTCTTCGGTAACTCGATTGAGAGCTTCGAAGAGAGAGACGCCACTCTGGAGGTCCGATTCGCCAGCGGAAAGACCGACCGCTTCGACATCCTCGTCGGCGCTGACGGCCAAAGATCACGCACCCGCAGGATAATGCTTGGCTCCGACGCCGTGGAGCCCTTTCATCCCTTGGACGAATACGTCGCCTACTATACAGTTCCCCGACCCATGGAGGATGGAGAGGAGTTCATCGCCACCTCGTACATTGCGACTGGGGGGCGATTCGTTTTGACCAGAAGACATGATCCGCAAAGAATTCAAGTTTATTTGACCGGCAAGAGCGTCACCGAACGGCTCAAACGTGTCCAGAAAGGCGACGTTCGCGAGGAAAAGAAGGCGTTTGCAGAGGCCTTTCGAGGGGCCGGGTGGCAGGTCGACGCCATGCTCGAGTCACTGATGGAAGCCGACGATTTCTACTGCGAGTGCCAGGGCCTCGTCAAGCTGGATCCTTGGTATCAAAACCGCGTCGTGCTCCTGGGTGATGCCGCGTATTGTCCTTCGGCAAGTACGGGCATGGGCACTTCTAGCGCCATTGTTGGCGCATATATTTTGGCTGGAGAAATTGGGAAACACTGTGGACGACGCGGTGATCAAGGCAAAGAAACTAAGAACGGGCATCTGGCGGCCTTCCAGGCTTACAATGCCAAGTTTCGGCCCTTCATGAACCAAATCCAAAAGGGCGTTGGGGAGCCAAGTGTGTTGGACAAGCTAGAGTGGTCGCCCGTTACCATAAGGATTGTGCACTGGATATTGTGGTTAGCATCATGTTTGAGGCTGGATTTAGTTGGAGGGTTGCTAATGGATCAACCGGTGAAGGGGTGGGATTTGCCCGAGTATAAAGAGATAAGGGATTAGGCTGGACTTGCAACACTGTACGCTAGACGGTGATCTCCCATTATATGCTATGAAACAATGAGCATATTACATATTCCTGCGCTCTAACATGATGCGAAAGGCGCGGCCGAATGTCAATTTGAATCTCACCTGCTCGAGCTATATATCTTGTCTGTCGGCCTGGAATCATCGGCAGAATTCGGCGAACGGGCTAACGTGGCTTCCTCGGAACGCCCGACCTTTTCCAGCCTCCAACCCCCAAGCCCGGCGGAATCTCCTCATTTACTCCCATGAGTAGCCGCGAGATATCGTCATTGGCCAGGCGCAGGCGCCCTGCGCTGTCCTGCGAGCAATGTCGTCGGCGCAAGGTCCGATGCGACCGGGTAATGCCTTGCGGACCGTGCAAGAAGTTGCGGCCCTCCTTGGCCTGTTCATATGTCCATGAAGGAAAGGCCGTCCTGGATGCCAGAAGTGAGACGTCTGCCATTGGCGGCGATGAATCGGAATCGCAAATCCACGGTACTCAGAGGGCCTTGCGCGATGTTGGGAATGAGCCTGTCAGAACAACCCCAAAGGCTCGGCTAGAACACCGCGTGCGAATGATGCAAGATAGGATCGAAGACTTGGAGCATAGAATTCCTGCACATAGTCGCGGTCGTCAGTATACGGCAGATGAAGCTTCTGGCATCGCACACCTTCTGAACGAACTCGACGAACGCGTCCAAGCGCTGGAGCGGCAGTGTTCGACTCGCCAACGGGATGGACCACCTTCTCTTGCGCACTCGATCTCTCCTCTAGCGCCATTTGTGAAAGTCACAGACAATAAAACGGAGATCTTTGGCACCACCCATTCGGCCCATCTGTTTCAACAGGTAATCATTCTAGTGCGGCAGAGGGCTTTCTTCACATTAACGTCAGTCAGCTTCACTACCTGCGCGATTTTCGTAGGACAGCTGTCCATTCTGAAGATGAACTCAGCAACCTCTTCCGGGAAACTCGCTCCATGAGGTCGATCATCAAAAGCTGGCAAGTTCCGCTGCTGCACGATCCGATGCCAGATTGGCTGGATGATCTACCGGGCAAAGAGACCTGCGACCAACTCGTACATTGCTACCTACGAACAATGGAACTGATCTTTAGGGTTCTACATATACCCTCTTTCCACGAAGACTACGCAAGATTCTGGGAACACCCTCCATGCGCTTCCAAGGCATTTGTATTGAAGATGCTTTTAGTCCTTGCGATTGGATCCGTATTTCACTCCCAACAGGGGCTCAGTGATCTCCGTTTACCCGTTCGACGTTGGGTTCATGCAGCACAGTGGTGGTTGACCGGCCCGACTTCGAAGGAGACTAGGAATCTCGAGGCGTTGCAAGTTTATTGCCTGCTGCTTCTCTGCCGCCACGCCCACGCGATAGACAAGCAGGCGACCTGGAACTCCGCGGGTACATTGCTCCGGCTTGCAGTAAGCCAGGGACTTCATCGCGACCCTGGAAACTTCCCGTCAATACCTCCTTTCGAAGCAGAAATGAGGCGGCGTATATGGGCCACGATCATTGAATTGAACCTGCAATTCGCAAACGACGTATCGATGCCTCCTCTTCTGACGCTTCGCGGATTTGATACAGCGCCGCCTTCGAACCTGAATGACGAAGACTTTGCCAAATCCTCCACAAGTCTCCCATCACCCAGGCCCAAAGACAGATACACAAGCTCAGCGCTGCAGATTGCCCTTCTGCATTCCTTCTCGACCCGTTTCCACGCATCACAAACCGTCCATGACTGCAGTCATGAGCAATCATACAGCGTGGCACTGGATTGGGGTACCGAGGTGCGCACAGCCTCTAATGAACTTTCAGAGCTCTTCCAAGGCTTTTTTGCACAGACGGTTGGGTCCGATTCTGGTCCAACGCTGTTCCACTACAGACTGCTCAACATTCTTCTCCACCGTGCGCTGCTCAATATCTACCGCCAGTTTACCTGCGAGCCATCCAAGACCCCATCTTCTATCTCGCTCGCAAACTGAGCCTCGACTCCGCTTTGGTAATCGCCTCATACGCCGAGAGCCCTGATTCCAATATTGCGCCTGAACAATCAACACAAGACTTTCACCGACTCTGCCTCTCTGGAGCAGGCTTATTCAAAGGTCCCCTCTCCCAAGACGTGATCGTCACCATTGGTCTAGAACTCATGCTTCAAGCCGAAGAAACACTGACCCGGGAACCTACATGCTCCAATGAAGAAGCACCAGTTGCCATCGACCAAATCGCGCAAGATCGTCGTGTGCCTTTGCTCCGGGCACTTGAACGGATACAATCCATCCTAGGTCAAAGTATATTCAACGGAATACCATGCATGAAACGGTACTGCCTCATAAGCGGAATACTTGCCCAGGCCCAGGCTGCGCATCTCCGTGATGCGGGGAAACAAGCGGTGGTTCGAGACGCTCTTCTTGAGAGCATGCGAAGCTGCCGGTCATCTCTTCATGGATTCATCGCTCGTGAGAGGGATAATCTTGGTACTGACGAGATGCTGCCCCCTGAACGGGCGAGCCAATCGAGTTCTGACAATGCCATGCTGTCGAGCTTGAGCCCGGGAGCTTGGGTTAGTTTTTGGATCCTTAGATTTGCGTATCCTTCACTGACAACTCCCAGGCGTCGGGAATTAACTTTGATTCTTTCAGCTTCTGGGATTTCCCATCGGCAGCCTCACCTACTCCTGTGGATTGATCGGGGATTTTAATAGTAGTTCCGCGAAACTGTTCCGAGGATGGTTCGAGATGAACACATTGTGTTCCATCTCATTCAGCACTTTTCTTTACCCCATCCTTGTCTGATGAGTTTGAACGCTCCCTATCGTAGATATTTCACCTTTACAGTTTCATTCAGCCATAGTGACGACCAGATTTCCCAATCAGGCAAACCTAGTCGGATACTGGTCGCAGATAAGGCGCAGAGGTATCTGCCAGCCCACAATTAATCAATATTGACGGCTAGTCGGAAGTGGTTCGAGCGACATGGATAGTGAGCAGTGCATATATCATTTTGCTATAATTCCACCAGTGGATGGTCCAAGGTCAATTTCAAGCCAGTCCGCATTAGCTCATTCTCTCAATGGCCTCGGCTAATGTCAAACGCGCTAACTGTATCTACAAATATAGTGGCCCCGCCACATTAGTCCAAAGTAGGTATCCTTGGTGTACCCCACCACTGCCTATATACACACTCGGATGGGGGCAGAAGTGCAGCTCGCTTGTGGATTCCGTTACCAATTATACTATATCCATGCATACATGAATATGTCCGAGATAGGTATACCCTAACTTGTCAACTCAAGTTGAATGAAATCGAATTATTTTAGAAACCCTCCCCTTCGTTTCCTGTCAAGTGTAGGACTGACAAGAAACTGCGAAGACAAACTCTTAAGAGGGGGTCTCTACAACTAAATTACCCATCTACGCCTAGTATATACTCGATTCAGAAGTAAAACGCGAGAGTCACATGACTCTCCTGAATAGCGGGTCATCAAAGTGGCCTGGGCAATCCATACGAGCGAGCCTAAATGCCTATGAAAATTCTCAATTTCCATATCCCGGCCGATCGGGGTGAAGGTGGGTCAAAATGGTAGTTTTGGCGCTTCGATTTCACTCTAGACAACCGCAAAATTTCGCATGACAACTGGAACGGGCTGTAGAAGCGTTTCTTTATACTGCGGCGCGGACGCGGTCATACAGTAGTAAACCGCTGTTCCACCCAGATCGACAAGCCCTGGCGGACTATTCGAGGCCCACGACGACATTATGCTTATTGCTTTCGGAAGCAGATGTGGTCCCTCCCCCCCTTTTGTAGCGTGGCAGTGTGGACTCCGAGAACACATGTATATCCATCGGAATTAAATCGAATTATTTTATAAACCCTCACTCTAGTTTCCTATTTAGAGTAAGATTGCCAGAATCCTTCCGCTTGCCCTGGCTCTAAGTGCACCCATCCTTCGTCTGCCTCTAGTATATATACAGTAGATTTATCGTGACAGCCTTCTAGATTGCCCCGAATACATTTAAAGGAGTGCAGGATTGTATCCAGTCTTCCCGATGATCTGAGAAGGCCATGTGCGGTTTTTAGAAAACGCCGGGGCATAAAAGGATGGTTCTCGCCATCTCGAAATTTCCCCGTGCAAGATTAATATCTTCGCCGAACAAAACTTCTCATCGGATTTCGCCAAGCGCTACGCTGCGTCTTGAAAAATGCGGTCGGCATTCTACCATATTTTCCTATTCCTACTTCTTACGGTATACGGCCTTGCCTTGCCGGCTGGGTAAGGAAGAGTCCTTTAACAATAGCTGAACTGTTATTGATCGAGGTTTATATAGATTACACCCGCCTACTTGCGACTCCGATTCCGATGGCGGTCCTGTACCGATGCTTACGATCATCAACGATAATCAGGACGGCGACGAGTACATAGATATATCGGATGCGATGACGCAAACTGCGACTGTGCTTCGAAGAATTCTGGGATTCAACCAAGAACTTCCGCAGGTTTTCAACCACGTTCTTAACCTCTACTTTCCCCTTGAATTCAAGGCCGATATCCTCTCAATCTGGGAAAGAATATTAGACGAACGGGTGGTGCACGGTATAATAGTTGATGCGAGAAACTATATACCCCAAAATTGCGTTTCCATGGAGAGGATCATGTCAAATGAAAGGCCCTCAGCATACACCCACTCCTACCCTATAGGTTCAAAGATGCACTTTTGCAAGGAACCCGGGACGACGGCATCGATGCAAGATATGAACCTTCTTGATGATGTACGGTGCAGTTCGATTGGTGATACTCTTACAAATGATCAGCTGTCAATGAAAGCCACATTGATGATTCATGAGTTATCGTGAGTTGCCCCTGCCTTGGTGACTTTCAAAACCACTAATCCTATTATGCGTTGATTAGGCACACATGGGAAGTGAGCCAAACGATGATCGAGAAGTACTATCGCACCGTGAGAAATACTGTAGATGTCGGCTACGGATCACGGACATGTCGATCCATACGGCAATCTTTACCACATTACTCAATTGCCAATGGCGAATCTTTTGGTATAGCTGCAATGGTCAGTAACGTCACCACCTACATGCTACTTAGTTATATCTTGGGTATTCATGATTTCCTTTTGTCTAGCATCTCTACTACACCGCCGTGTGTCGAAGACCATTCCTTGGTGTGGATCTCCAAAATATGGGCCTACCATATACGTTTTTCCCAGTTACCGGAGGAAGAGACGTATTAGCAGGTCTATGGAAGGGAGTTATGCCATAATGAGCACGATAGCAGGATGAGCATGATAGCAGGATACCTGAAGATTTGGGCAGCCCTCAGTGCAGTGCCGATAGCTCTCAGTCCAGAGGATCTTCCATTTTCTGTTAGGGTATTTCGCAGCGAGCAGGCCCCTCGGCCAAAATTGGGCATACGTTAGCAGGAGGAAAGGTGGTATATGGAGCGGGGAGTATGGGGATGTCGCTGCAGATCCACTCCGGTTCACACCTAGAGGAAGGACGGCCCGTGGGCAGTTAGATATATCCTTCTCTCCTCTTCAGGGATTAACGTAACCGGTAAGCGAACTGGCCACCCCAAAACACATAGTAACCATGATTTTATATTTCAACCAGCATATGTCTATTCTGCTTAAAAATTTGTATTATATCATTTCAAAATACACACATAGACTGTCTTAGAGCTCTGTGGTTCTTTAAGTATTGAATTTATTATAATTTCTTAAATTACGCTGTATTTTAGGCCTTGTCAGTTCAAATATATATTTCTTTACAAAAACCCTTCAGAATTCCCTCAAACTTTCGAATTAAACTTTATAGGCTATATACAATATACTATTACAACTAGAGCTTTTGAACGAGCTTAGTGGTTGATATATGGAGTTATAATCTATCGCTTTTACTATGTGTTTTGGGGTGGCCAGCTGTTACGTTAACTAGTTTATTGGAGCAATCGCATCATCTCATTTCTTGCCTGATCCAATCACCCATAACATCATCTCTCCTTCTCCCTCTCTAGTGCACTTCTTTTCTTCGTTTCTACCTGGCCTTCTCAGCTTAGTTACCTCCTTTGTGTTGTGGGCTGTGTGAGCCTGGCCACACCTCTTATCCTAATATAAAGAGAATGTAGACCTAAGCTATAGTATATTTAGCTTATAGAGAACCAGTCCTGCATAGATCCTCTCGATATAACTCGATCTTTATTTTCATGTAAGAAGTAATAATGCTAAGTACATCTTAACATAAATGAAATTAATAAGTATCGCAATAGGTAGATAGAACGTTATGATAACAGTGTAGCTAGTAAGGGATAAATTCTGATTTGTTAAACGTACGCCCCCAAAATTGGCAGATTGGGAGGAATATTAATACATGTAGACTTCTTGCTTCCAATTGGTCAGGTCCTGTTCTGAACTGACATCCCAGTACTTCAGCAAACCATGTTATAGTCCTCTAACCCTTTATTCTTTGACGTAGTTGCCAACACAATAACAGGGGTTGTCAAAGTCATGATTCTTTTGCATTACTCAGATCAAAAGCATTCAGGTCCCTGATAGGCGTATAGATAGAATGATTTTTATCCCCCTCAGTGACCTATATCTCCTACTATTGGACTGCCTATTCTACTTCTATTTTTCCTTATTATGTCTATCCGTATTAGTTCTATCCTATACAGACTGTTCAGGTATTCCTGGGCACATAACCTTTCCATTGAGCCAAAAGGCCACTATATCAGTCCTCCTTCGGATTGATATTATTGAGACAGGAAGAAGCAGAATAAAGGCGTGCTAGGTGGTGTGGAAGGCCGGATTGTATGTTCGATCAGTTCGTCATTTCATGGCGTTATCTGTTTTCATGCTACTGATCATGAGTAGCCCCGTAGGGCAGCCTTTGGCGCAGTCTCCCAGCCTTCCCGGATACCAGTTATGCTGCATCCGGCTAATAGAAGCTTAATCGATTGATTCAATGATCGCAAAGGGCGTATCCATGCCTCCTCTTCTGACCATCCGCAGATTTGATACAGCGCCACCCTCTAATTCAAGGCACCAGCACGAGCCTCTTAGTCTGCTCCTCCTCCGACTCCCAAGCAGACGCCACCTCAGCCATGGGCACAGCAAAGATCCCAAAGGGCTGTTCCATCGTGGCCATCGCATTCACAAGTCCAGGCATCTCTCTCTTCAAGTCATCCTTACTCAGGCTTCCCACCCCCGAAGCCATGATCCGAATAGGTTTGATATTGATCAAGCGCGCCGGCACAACAAGCGTGTCATGGCCCGCTAACCCCCCAGTCTGGATATACTGCAAGTTCTCCCCGGGCCTGATCTCCGCCGCCTGGAGCAGCTGCACAGCGGCAGGACCGCCCACGTAATCCAGTACGATATCCACGGGTCCGACGTGCGCAGGCAAAACGAGCGGGTCGCGCAGGACTACGCGGTCGTCTAGTCCCTGGACCTCTGCCAGCGTGTCCTGGTTGCGCGAGAGGCCGACCACGCGCGCTGCGCCTAGCTTGCGTGCCACGATCGCCGCGGCCCGGCCGCTGAAGCTTGTTGCGCCGAGGATCATGACCGTGCGGCCTTCGCAGCCGCCAATGGCTCGGCATCGCAGGGCCATCCAGCTGCTTGCCACGTTGTTGGATAGGCCCGCGATGATGGTGGGATCGGCTTGCGGAGGAAGTTGCACGAGCTGGTCGCGTGCGACGTTGGCGCGCTCGGCAAAGACGGGCGCTGCGAGCGTGTTGATATAGTACAAGGTGCCGGTTGTTTCGTCGAGCCCGACTCCGTCGGCGCTGGGGTCAAAGGGGAGCGATGCCTCGTAGGCGCTGGGGTGTTGGCGGCCTGCGCGGCCTCTGACGGCTCTTGGGACACCGGCTGCGACGATTCTCAGTTGGAGTTGGTTTGGTGACGGAGCTGGGAGGTCGGGGGCGTCGATGTATTGCGGCGGCAAACCCCAGGAGGTGACGCGTGCAACCTTCATGGCGAGTTATGGCGGGTGACGAGTAATGTAGTCTGGGATCGTGCAAGCAAAGATGACTCTCGCAAGTGGCTGTCTGCGAATGTGTTTGCGAGCCAACTAACCTGATGAGGCGTGTGGGAAGCCGAAGTTGAAAGATGGGAGCGAGAAGCCAGTGTTATAAGTAGAGATCCACAAGACGCTACTTCAGTCATCTACACAATATAAGCAAGCGCCCAACAGACGAAGGTATACTCGTTTCCTATGCATCGTGCTCTCCTCGGTCGAATCTAGTCCGTCCGCGGACGAGCCTGGCACTCTTCGCGCTTGTGTCTGGCGGGCCTCGACCTGTCCATGACTCGCGGCAAGTTTCGTCGGGCGAAAGTAAAGGAGCCGGCCGACTTGGGCTGATAGAACAAAGCAACAAATGGCTCGACCGAGGTCTACGGCCGAAATAGACAGCCCGGGAATAGGTTCTATGTCAGGCTATGAAACTCGTTACGAGGCCCCGGGTGTCGGAGAGGAAAGGGGAGATTCAATCCTTATGGTGTTATTGACAAATACACGGTTCGCTATAACGGTGTGTACAAATTGCGCGATTACATGTCAAAACCAAAACCAGACTACATATACACGCACTCGATGCACGACTCGGCCCATCGTATCCAGCGCCAGCTAAATCCAAGCGGAGACTCGTAACTCATAAATTCGTATGCGATTGAATTTTGCAAAAGTAGAAGAGCGCCAGACTAGAAGTGCTCCTTCCAAAACTTGAAGCGAACGTCTTTGGTGGAGGAGAGCTTGGCCGCATCACCAATCTGGCGCGCCGCCGTGTTTGGCCCGCAGAAGTAGACTCCGATCTCGGTGGGAGAAGCGCTCTGCAGGCCCGCCATGTAGGTCTGATCGAGCAGACCGAGTCGCATGGCCGTGAACAAGCGTTTGAAGTCCGGGCGGCCAAAGTTGGTCCGGCTGCGCAGTTCGGTCAGCGGGTCGAGCGCCTGGCCGACGGAGTTGAGGTAGATATTTGCAGCGGTATCATCGTCGAGCCGCTGCGTGAGGTATGTGTGGATTCGCAAGAACTCGGTGCTGCCTTCGTGGGCGGCAGCGGTGGCAGACTGCGATTCCAGGGACGCAAGCAGAGCTTGGAACCATTCAAAGGAGGATGTATCTTTGCAGATCCAGATAAATTCCACCCGCCGTAACCGACGGGGTGGGTTCGGACTGGACCGCAAATGCCAGATGTTCTTGAGGATGGAGGCCCACGGCGTGACGCCAATGCCGGTGCCAATGAGAACCGCGATTTCGTTCTCGAACACGTCCTCTGCGGGCGCACCGTATGGTCCATCGATGCGGATCTGGGGCATCGTTTGCCCGTTCTGCAGCGCAACCTCGTACATACCCATCGGGTCAAGGCCCTCGAGGTCTTTTGCTTGTGCTGGCCCGCATCCGAGAGCATCTCCGAGGGCCCGCGTGAAGTCTCCTACCTGGCGAACGTGGATACTGACGTAATTGTCGAACGGACAGGAGGTGATTGTGAAGGGATGCCACTGTGAGTTGGAAACGTCGGGAACCTGGAGAAAAAGCCACTGTCCCGCCTTGTATTTCATGGATGGCTTGCGGAATTGAACTTCCATCGCGGCTATTTTCAAAGAATCAGCACCGATACTTTCTCCGATAACTTATTCTAGGATGCACTCGGGTAGGCTCTCTGTGGGGGGGGGAGCTTATCGACGTACCGTATGGATGACGAATGACCTTGGTGATCACAGTCTCACGTCTGGAGCGGATTTCACGATAAAGTCGTTCAAAGAGATATAAAGCGGCCGCGACGAGCTCCCATCTCCACCCCTCATAACCTATGCAATGATCCCAGAATGGCTCACCCGCAAACGGTGAGAATGGCTCAGCAGTATCCCGCACGAAGCAGCCAGTGGCATGGGTGTATAGAGCCAGCATAAATGGGACGAACAGGTGGTGTGTATACCAGAAGGTCTCGTAGGCCTGTTGGCGAATGCGGTGGTGGGCTGTAGTGTACATCAACATCATGCACAAGAGCATAACGTGTCCAGTGATCCCTCCTGCTTCGGTGTAATGGATTTGCACGGCAAGCACAGGACGGATATGGTCTTTCTCGATATTATAGAAACTGACGTGCGTAAGTATCATCAATCATACAGCGGGAAGGTCGGGAGGTCCGCTTACTTGACATAATGGGCTGCGGTGTGGATTCCAGTGAATACTAGCAGCGCGTATGCTATTTGGCGATGAAACCATGCGGACTCGTCTAGCGGAAGCCATCGAATCTGGGGCCTAATCCATCGTACTACGTTCCGACACATGGGCAGAAGGATCAAGGTTGCGTCCACTGAAAGGACCAGGCCAGCACCTCGCGAGATCCAGACTGAATATGTTAGGACATTCAGGGACGCTAGCCTTTTGTCTGACTCCTGGATATACCTATAGGCGAGGTTAGCGAATACGGCATCCATTGATATCACACACGATGAGAACCAACCATCCGGCCGCAAAGATGCCGATGTGTGCTCCCCAAAACAGGAGATAGAAGATGATCTTCGAGCCGGTCAAGTCGGCCCGTTTGAGCCAAGATTGATTAGATCCGATCATTTTGGCAGTTTTTGAGCGTATCGGCCGGCGATACTTGGGGAATGGCGAGGGTTAAAGGAGCGACGAGGAACGTAGGTTGGCCAGCAACCTCGTAGTGTTGATGGGAGGGACGAATTTGGACTAAAGACCCGGTTGACCTGGAGATCTTCGTATATCTAGCGGCGTAGAATGGACGGGTCGTCTGCGCTTCCGCTTCTCCATGAAATGGCCTCCCAGTTGCAGCCTCGCCACCAAGCGATGATGTATACTTGTATAGACGATCGCAAAAATGCCGCAGCTCCCTATCGAGAAATTCCAGGGCTTGGGTGCTCAAAAAAATGGACTGCGACAGCGACCCTGCGGTTCTCAGTGGATGCCGAGGTGTGCTTGACAGATGATGCAAATGGGGATTTCCCTGGACACACTCGAGCGAGACAGCTAGAGGTCCAGGGTGCACGGCAAGCTTGTCAGGATCGAATGGGTCATTTTTGATGCAGACACAGACGGGAGGTGATAGGAGGCAAGACTGCGGAGGTGAAAGACGTGGTTTTGCAGCTGCAGGGATGAGGGGGGACGATCTATAATTATGTCGCAAGCGAGAACACGCGCTCTCGCCCAATCGACCTGGATGTCTGTGCGAATCCTCTTTGAGAGCCACAATTCGCTTCGCGGATGTGATAGGAGTCGCCGAGTGGCCCGAGCATGAAGGCTGGGGATTAATTCTACACCGTCTTACGTCCAACGCAATCTGACCACTTTCGCTGCTCAACGGCCGGGTTGGAAATGCTTCACCGTTGCCGTGGCCGCTTGGCACTTGCAGGGTTCGTGCGTTTGTCGAAAACCGTGAGTTTTATCTCTCTCTTCTCTGTTTCCCCTCGTCTTCGAACTGTCATGCATGCCCGCTTTCTCTCCTGCTGGCTCTTACTCTCACTTGCTGCCTTCTCCAATCACCCACTTGAAGAGAACCGACTGTGATGGCTGATGTGATGCGCAGCGCCAAGTGGGCCGAGACGGTCCTCGTTCAACCAGTGATCTATATTTGGGCGGGTTGCCGTGTGATGAAAAGCACAGCGCGTGCAGATGGCCTGCGATAGGTTGGCCCCAGAGTGACGCTCTGTCTGGGCTTCTGTGGACACTGGCCATTCAGCAGCCTCGTCTTGTCTTCCTCGCCCAGCCGGAGTCTGTCTCCAATCCATCATGGATCCGGCAGGATGGTCCAGCGTGGCGGGCGTGATTCAACTCCACGCGGGCCTTCAAGTTCGTCACTGGTGAGATCAACCGATCGAACGCTGATCGGAATCAGACAAGTTGCGGTTTCTATTCTGATTGCCCAGATTGTGCTCCATCGTCTACAGTACTCCCGGCGCTCGGGCGCAGGAAGCCGATTTGACTATACCAACCCCCTGGCCTGCGATGACTCAAAGTCGAGCACCGAATGGCGGCGTGAATGATCCCGAGGTGTCCTTTCACTGACAGTGTCGTGTCAATTGCTTCCTCTCCTACAAGAACGGCCGTCCTGCAGCTTCCATGAGCCTTCCATGCCCCTCCCCCACCCTCGGGCGCGCACTGCATCGCCGGCTAAAGACTCGGGGATGAGGATGCCGAGTGGACCGGATTCCGACCTCTCTGCCCCTTGCCATGATACCTCTGTTACTGCTCGCCTCCTTGCACCGTTTATAGTTGCCAGTCCACTGGCTTTGATCCGCCCACCTTCGGCTCCTATATGCTACTACAGCGACTCGCCGGCCGCACGCTCGTTCGCCAGTCTTCGATTTCGGCCGATAAGCCACCCCACGCGACCGGATGCCACTCCCTTCGCTCCCGCTGTTTCTCGCGGCGCAACAGCACGCGCGCAATGATCCCGAGAAGGTTGCCATTGTCGACACAACCAAGCAGCAGTCGTTCACCTTCACGCAGCTCCTCGAAGATGCCGCTGCCCTGCGGAAACACATTCTCGAGGTGCTGGGGCTGACCACCGCGGGGGATCTGGACGAGCGGCGCATCGCGTGTCTGGCCCCGAACGGATACGACTATGTGGTCGCCCAATGGGCTACTTGGGCGGCGGGCGGAGTCAGCGTGCCTCTTTGTGAGTGATCGCGAGGCTCAGATGGGCGGGAATTGACAGCCCAGGACTGACTTTAGCGGAACAGGCACGAGTCACCCCGTGAAGGAGCTTCTGTACACCATCGGCGACTCGGATCCATCCCTCATCATTGTTCATCCGACCTTTGAAAAGGTCGCCCCAGGTCTCCGCGAAGGATGCACGACAGATATTCCGTTCATGACCCTGGAGCCGTTCACGCGCGACGATGCGCCCTCACTGCCGACCTTCGCCCCCTCGCTCCCACTGGATCGCCGGGCCTTGATGATCTACACATCTGGCACGACCGGCAATCCCAAGGGTGGCGTCAGCACCCACGAGAACATCACCTTCCAAGCAAGCTGCCTCGTCAAGGCCTGGGAGTATCGCTCCTCCGACCACCTCATCCACGTGCTCCCGCTGCATCACATCCATGGCATCATCAACGGCCTGGCAGCTAGTCTGTTGAGCGGCGCCACCGTGGAAATGCACCCCAAATTCGACCCGAAGGCCATCTGGGACCGCTGGCAGGACCGCGGCTCCTCGACCTTGTTCATGGCCGTGCCGACCATCTACTCTCGACTGAACGACTATTTCGACGCCCACATCCGCGGCACAGACCGCGAGGCCGCCGCGCGTGCTGGCGCACGCGCTCTACGTCTCGTCGTCAGCGGTTCCGCCGCGCTGCCCACCCCCATCAAGGCCAAGTTCGCCGAAATCACCGGCCAGACGCTCCTGGAGCGCTACGGGATGACCGAGATCGGCATGGCGCTGAGCTGCGGCCTGGAAGTCGAGAAGCGGATTGACGGCAGCGTGGGCTGGCCGCTGCCGGGCGTGCAGGTCCGCCTGACGGATAAGGAGACTGGACGCGTGGTCGAGGAGGCGGAGCAGGATGGCATGATCGAGATCAAGGGTGGTAACGTCTTCCGCGAGTACTGGCGGAAGCCCGAGGCGACCGCGTCCGAGTTCACGGTGGATGGCTGGTTCAAGACCGGCGATGTGGCGAAGCGCGATGCCGCGGGCGCGTACTTCATCCAGGGCCGCGCGTCGGTGGACTTGATCAAGTCCGGCGGGTACAAGGTCTCTGCGCTGGAGGTGGAGCGGAAAATGCTGGCGCTGAACTCGATTCAGGAGGTGGCCGTTGTCGGTGTCAAGAGCGAGGAATGGGGCCAGCAAGTGGCTGCCGTGGTCAAGTTCCGTGAAGGGGTATGTTGGAGTCCCAGCTTCTCTGCGCCTTGCCTGTTACTGATATTTCTAGACCACTCCGTTGGAATTGCCCGCTCTTCGAACTATCCTGAAGAGCGAGATGGCACCTTACAAGATCCCGACTGTCTTGAAAGCGGTGGATGGCATCGAGCGTAATGCTATGGGCAAGGTCAACAAGAAGACTATCCTGCTGAAGTACTGGCCGGATAGGGCCTGAGTGAATTTGGCCGTAAATGTAATTGTGCTTAGCGATACATCCAGGGCATTGAGCATTGGAAGGATAGACTGATGGTGTGATGAGTATAGATGACACACGGGTCAATAAAGTCAGGGTACGCTCTGTACTTCCATGTTCGTATGATTGTACTCATCATTTCAGGTAGATAGCGGGTCTAATAGACTACGAAACACCGTGGCTGCGATGATCACACACACAGCTACGTCTGGAACACCCAGCGCGGATCCCGGTCACCAAGGAAATCACCCTCCGAGTCTCCGATATCCCCCATCAAAGGCCGCAACCCCTGTGCCTCTCGAACAGCTTCCTTTTGAGCATTTTCCTTGCGAAGCGCCTGCCACAAAACTGCCACCACGCCAATGTTAGCAACCAGATACCCCAAGGCAAAACCATGCCCGAGGAAGTAGCGCGGACTGGTCTCTGTACGATACAGTTGTGTTCCAATGACTGCACCGATATTGCCAACCGAAATCTGGAGAGCGTTGGCGATGCACCGTTTCGTTTGCCCCGAGACATTGTTAGCTGGCCACGACAACACGATCGCCACCGCAGGATAGATACCGGCGGCAGCGAAGATAGTGCCGACGTAGGACACGCCGGCTCGGTGGTCCGACAGCAGGATGATGTATCCGATGCATGCCAGGACTGTTGAGCCCATAATGAACGGAGCCCGGACCCGCGTGCGCTCGGAGAGCACAGCGACGCTGAGGGTCAGGATGAAAGCCACCGCGTACGGGGGCACAGTCAGCAACTGTGCTTCTGCAGCGGAGTACCCGAGCTCCGAGATGATGGTAGGCTGGACAGCGTGAGCAGAAAGCAAAATTCACATTATGGGGGTGACTGACCATAAACAGTGATAGGGTATACATGGGCAGAGACATGGTGTGAAAGGCTAGTCCGTATAGCCAGACCTTGGGGTCTTTGAATGCATCGCGCACGGCAGACCAGGTAAACTTTTCATCCCGTGTCGCGTCACTGTCATTTTTGAGGCGGAATTGAATGAATTCGCGCTCTTCGTTGGAAAGGAACTCTGCGGTTGATGGGTAGTTGTAGACCCAGAAGTAGGCGATGGACGAGACGACAACGGTCAAGAGCCCTTCCTAGAGCAGGATACGAGTGTCAGTGCACGTTTTGACACAGTCAAATCATAGCCATTCAAGGACGTACCAGGATGAAAATCCAGCGCCAGCCGTTATACCCCCCGACGCCTTTCATATGCGCAATTCCCTGGCAAGAGTTAATTGGCGTTAACCAGACAAATGGGAGTGAGAGACGAACCCATGCAAGGACACCACCAAATGCACCAGCAAGTGACGCAGCGCTGAAGAAAAGCGAGATGCGATAATGTTGCTCGTTGCGTTTATACCACATGGAAATGTAGTACACAACGCCGGGGAAGAGTCCACTCTCTGCTACGCCGAGAAAGAACCGCGAGGCCAGGTACCCTGAGTAATTCTGTACAACTCCCAGTAGGGTCGCAACAATGCCCCAGATCAACGCCGTAGTGGGAAGCCAGATTCTAGGCGTTGTCACTTTGAGGGCGGTATTTGCGGGAATCTCGAAGAGCACGTAGCCAACGAAGTACAATGTCAGTCCGGTGAGATATTGATCCCCGGCTGCGTAGAGACAAGTCATTAGCATTCTGGAGTCTGTATGTACAGGAAGATGAGCTTACATATGCCAATATCCGTGGCCATTCCTTCCAGGCGGGCATTTCCAACTGCATGAAACGATTAGTACTGGCGTCCTCGAGGTGGGCGTTGTCAATACGACTACGAACCATTGCTTCGGTCGAGGAAAGAGAGTAGATAGAGGAGGGTCAGTGGTGGAAGCAGCCGATAGTCTAGCTTTCGTAGCAGGCTTTTCTCGTTGATACCCGCAGCTTCTGCAACACTACTAGACGACGGCGAAGCAGCGATGGCCTTGGCCCCGTCAGGAGCTGTATCGAGCTCGCTTTTCTCCGCAAGGATGGCCATGACAGCAGCAGGTATGAATAGAGAAGCTGTCCCATATCCGAGAGGTCTGGCGAAGGCTATAATAAATACACGCCTGCCGCATCATTGCGGAGCACATCATTTCGCGTGCGCTTCACGCGATGGCACACGGCAAACCGATCGGCGCCATCGGCGCCCGTTGAACGTGCTGCATCCTGTCAACTCCCGGCCGAGAAAAGTCAGTCTGCGCAAGGACGAATGAGATCATAGCCGCGACATGATTCTTGGGGTGAGCGAACGAGGTGAGGGTGATTCGCAATCCGGGGGTCGCGATGACGAGCTCGGGTGGAGAGAAACTTCGACTCAGGGACCACCGCTGGCGGCAAAAGAAGAGAAACAGGAGTTTGTATGGAACTATAGCAGGATCGAGCTCGACTCGCCATGGGAGCTTGAGGTGAATTCCACCCATTTCAGTTGGCGAGGGGTCTCATTGTACCATTTGTTCCTCAAACTTGGCAACTGTGATCGGAGGCTATCTTCCGTCCACTGACAGATAGATCCTGTGGAACAAGTATCCTTGAGAAGGTCTTGTGTCTCCCTTTCGACTTCAAATGTGTTGGCTGAAGAGGTTGGTTGGAGGGATTGGCAGCTGTCAGAGATTAGGTCCACGACCATAGTGAAACCATCCCCTTTGGAAACACTATGGTTGAAGAAAATCAACTTTGAGAAGAGTGAGCGCACAGAACATCGCCTCACTCGCGCATCGGACGAATCTTCTCTGTCGCTGCCAAATCGGCCTGATGGCTGCGGGGAAGTGAATGATCGCCATGGCGAAGGCTCGGGAGATTCCCGTGCAGAACAGCCTAGGCTAAACAGTCGAGAGAAACTCCGCGGTTGATAGGCGTGACAAACTCCAAAACCTCCCGCTGATGTATGATCCCACCCCATAAATGCGCCTTCGCAACCCATCTCCGCCATGGACCTTCGCGACGTGTCTGCTGCAAGTGCCTTTGTGCCGTATAGCCTGCGGCATCCGCTTGAGGCGCTCTCGAGCTTCGGTCCGACCTTGAACGAGGCGACATTCGGGCTGCTGGGATCCTCCTTCCAGCCCGAGCGCGACATCCCCAGCCTGGATGGCAAGATCATACTGGTCACTGGAGGCAACACTGGGCTCGGAAAAGAGACCATCCTGCAGCTCGCGAAGCACCGCCCGGCCCGTATCTACCTGGCCGCGCGCACGAAGAGCAGGGCGCAGGCGGCAATGACGGAGATCCAGACGCAGCTCCCGTCCCCCGTCGACATTCGATACATCCCGCTGGATCTGTCCTCGTTCAAGTCAATCCGCGCCGCGGCCGCCCAGTTCCAGTCCGACAGCGACCGGCTGGACACCCTGATCCTCAATGCCGGCACCATGGGCAACCCGCCAGGGAAGACGGAGGAGGGCTTCGAGGTGCAGCTGGGCACCAATCACGTCGGCCACTTCCTGCTGGCCAATCTGCTACTGCCCACGCTGCAGACAACCATCGCCCGCGCCCGCACAACCGGTGCGACTCCTGATGTCCGCGTCGTGAGCGTCTCCTCGGCTGCTCACGTCATGAGTCCTGCCTCATTCGAGGAGATGACCTCCACCCCGGGCCTACTGGCCTCGAGTACCTGGTACCGATACGGGGCCTCCAAGGCCGCGAATATCATGTTTGCGGCCGAGTTGGCCCGTCGACACCCGGAGATCCTTTCGGTCTCGGTGCACCCCGGTGCCGTCGACAGTGACCTATACCTGCATGCCAAGGCGACCGGCTCGCTGATGAAGCACAGTCTGGACGTGGTGATGTCTCTCTTCTTCCGCTCGGTAGCCAGTGGGGCCCTCAATACGCTGTGGGCTGCGGGCACAACGCGAGCCAATCTCGTCAACGGTGCCTACTATACCCCCGTCGGTTCCCACAGCGACGGAACGGCCTTTGTGCGTGAAGCCGACACAGCCCGCAAGCTGTGGAACTGGACGGAGACCCAGATTGATGAGCGGAGCTAGAGGGGATGTTTCTTTGTCTCCAGGTCGGATCTTTCCATTGTCTATAATTGCTCTTTGTATATACCATTTCAATCGATGATGACTGTCCTTTTGGATGTGATGAATGGCTGTCTGGAACAACTCGAATTCTCAGTCATCGTGGCTTGGCCTCTTCACCTATTTCAAGCTACATGTAGTCAATTGACCTCTCGTCCGGTCCACCTTCTGTAGCTTTAGCAGACTAACCTGAAACTAATCTGGAACAGGAATGGTTCTGCTGTCAGGCACCGCAAATCCGAACCAATTTGCGAGTGGTTGTGTTGTTGTGATCCGACAAAGAAATTCCAAGTGAAAAAAAAGTCAGTGATGGATCGATCGCTTCCTTCGAGTCTCGCTTCCCATACCCCTTTTGTTTCGACCACTCCAACTGTGTGCCCCCATCGACGCACGATCGCATTTCCCTTCAACTAATGTTCTAGTAGGCAATGGAGCCCAGCTCTTCATCATGGTTGGTCTGGTGCTCAAAGTCAGAGTCTTGCCGCCGAGTCTTGCTTCAACCAACCATAGTGGAGGGGAAGAGCTGCATGACAACCTCCAGAGTCGCCAACCACAGGCCGAGCGCGAAAATCATTTTTCTCCATTCTTGCTGAAGAGGATCCCGAAGCCTGAACAGCTCAGACTGGTAGATATCGTACCGGAAATCTTAGCCAGATGGGCCATACTCCATCCCGAGGAACCGTGAGTGGCGTCACTGATGAGCACCAGGGCGGCGATCAACGGTCGTGAGAAACTAATCTTATCTCCAGAGAGCTGAAGATCCGGAAGATTTACGATGATGCAGACCCCGGCACGGATATCTACGACGAGCTGAGCCTGGCGGAAATATTTGTGGACGGAGGCAAGGCTCGCCACGACCATGGCTGTGATCAACGTGCGACGATCCAAATTATTCCCTGGCCCTCCAATTCAGTCGGCGCAGTTCGACCCGGATCAGTTGTTCAGGACTACCATCGGATAGCAAAGCCTGGTCGTCAAGCCAATACCCAAGTATCTTCACGTCTGAGACGATTGTCGATTGTCTCCGAGGCAGAGGAGCGTGGTTGTGAATCCATACGCCCAGAATCAGCTCGGCAATCCCCACGGATTCCTTTGCCTACCGTTGAGCCTAATAATTCAGTGGCGATTCCCTCAAACGTCGCCATCTTTCCTAATAGTCCCCCTGCATCCCAGGATAGCTGCACTTCAGTGAACGAGGCGGTAAGGCTTCGCGGGCCTGATGTCTATTCAGGTGAGGAGCTGCTGCGGAAGAGGAAGCGACAGCAGACTCCTGGGCCAGAACAGTTTACCAAGCGCTCTCGGCTCCAAGAAGATGTAACCAACTGGCGACGCTCACCCCGTTCCTCGCCGATGTTTCACGACGAGTCGGATGATGAAGATGACGGTTCGCAACCGGAAAACGATTACCCCAGATTCCGCGACCCTTTCCAGCCGGAGAGCTTTGCTCATGAGCTCTCGCGGACCGGGGAGACTGGATCAGAACTTGACCGTGTTGGCAGTGATGTAGACTCGCCTATCATCTTGTTTTCATCAAGAGAATCCAGCCCCGCGCCCCTACCAGACTCCAACCCTGCACAGGAGGGCTCATCTTCAGATTCTGCTGATGATGATTCTGTCATCGAGATATCGTCGGCTTCGACACAGAGCCCAAGCAAACAGCGCGATCCGTCTCCAGAGAATTACTACTTGAATGGCGTCAACTATCCCGGCAAGCCCAGCAAGATCCAAAGGCTCCGCAAAAGAGCAAATAAGGAAAAGCGAGAGAGAATTGACATTGCCGAGTCGTTGAACGACAAAAACCTCGATCCCAGGCTCCGTCGGATCTACAGGAATATGTCCACCGCCCTCCAAAGGTTGTCAGGTCAGCAAAGCAAGATCTCCCGTCGAGATCTGAAAAGGCTGCGCAAGGATCTGAAAGCAGTGAAATCGACCATTGCGTCCGAGGTGAACGGTAGTTTCTCGCCTCTCGCCCAGTCGAGTGTCGAAGCAACCCAATGCTCGCGCATGTCGAGCATTAAGATGGAGAACTCGGCCTTGCCCTCTCCAGCCAGGGAGGCAGTTTGCCCCAGTTCATCGGTACCACCCGTAGAGCTGGATGACCAAAGCCGATCATCCAGTTCGTATCATTCAATGTCCTCTTCCAAACCTTCATCCCCAAAGGTGAAGATACACTATTCACCTTACAAATCCAGGGTACAGCTCACCCCTCAATCCTCGCCGGGACAGGGACAAGAGAGTCGAATCGGATCTACGATTCAAGAAGAGATCAACTCCTACCTTGAAAGGGAAGAAGGGCAGCTGGCGTTTCTGCGGTTTCAAAGGGCGCCTCGACGATTGAGCATAGAATCAGAAGGCTCGAATAGTTCCAGCGGCTCATCGGCCGATTCAATTGATGACTCCGGCGACGATAGCACGTACCAGTAAGTTCACCCTCGCCGGCAAAGAATAATATTCCTGAGATACCGCAGGGAGGACGGTCTACTAGGAGCGGCAAGTGGACTATTGCCTAAAGTCCCGTGTATGGATCTCAAAAAGAAATTATGGGATCGCCAGAAAGCAGGCAGGCCAGAAGAAGAAGAAGATACGCGCCCGAGGGCCGACGGCGGTAACACGGATGTCAGCAGCAGCGAGGATGATGCCAATACTAGTGATGGTAGCGATGACGGTGACGATGAGGAACGGCAGCAGGAGCCAAGGCGATGTTTGCCCTCGTGTCCCCCCTCGTTAAAAACCCGACCTACATTTTACATCGAAATACCTGCCATGCCCGCCCAGAGGCCACCATCTGACCCGATGGCAACGTCATTGCCAACAAGATCGCCTACTGCCCCTAGTATCCCACCGATTGTCCCGTGATTAGGGCCATCGGGGCTATCATCGAAGGCATTGCCAGCGCTGCAGTTATCATCGCCGCCAGCGCCACCTAGATCACTCTCCAAGACCCCCTTGAGGTCGCCTACACGAACAACACTGACTACACCACTCGATCTGTCATCGTCCAGAACACCGGTGGCGGCATCTTCAACAACGGCCCCATCGTCAACCCAGACGGTGGACGCCCATGCCGGACAGAAAACAAGCGCGAACATGCCTGTACGAAGCCCGTCGAGAGAGCTGCCTCCTCCGAATCGATTTGGGGGCTGGACAACGATCAACAACCCGCACCGGACAGCTCAAAATTGATCTTGCAACCATGTTGTCTTGGTATCGACGCACATTCGGCATCGAACCTTTCCAATCTTTTGCAGTTTCCATACCCACCCATCCACGCATGGCTGTTTCCCTCCCTTTTTTCTCTTTGTGTACCAAACCTTTCTGTTCCATACGAGGACTTTCATATCTTAGCGAATACATTTCCCAGTCTGACTCTGCTAATTGAATCAAAATCGCCCTTACAATTTAATATGTCGTGGGCTTTGCTTTGTGCTTATCCACCTAACATACAGATTCCACGTTTTTGCTTTCCATACAAGACGAAGGTACACATGAGATGGCGGAGAAGGAGGGCACAAGCTAGGGGGTGGATGGATGCCCTGACATGCATACAACGAGATCCCCTGTGTTGGCCATGCATAAGGAAAGCAACCTTGACTCGATATCTGCATTGGGTAGTTAGCGGCAGCTTCGCGAAAGGAGACATGGGGCACTTATAAGAAAAAAAGGGCCGTCCCCATCCACCGAGGCAGAGGGAACGGCAGTCCACCAGTAGTCACCCTGCTCAGACACCTGCCCCACATCTCGAGAAAACCGAATCCCCAAGCATCATTCAGTCATTCCTCGATAGCAAGAGCCGTGGCAATCCTCTCCCGTCACTTTAGACTCACTCCAATCGAACTCAGACTGCAAGGCCCAGCCGAAAGCATACAGCAACAGAGCATGCAGCGCAGACAAGCCAAAGCTTTGATCCTCACTCGAGAGAGGTCCCACACTGCAAGAGTGCATGCACACTCGAACCGGCTAAACGCCTGCAAGCAAGATTGACCGGATAATGAAGACTTGGAAGCAAAGCAATCGAGGTCGAAAAGCCCACAAACTCCGGCCAGAACAACAGCGACCACTTGAAAATCGATGATCAGCGCGATGAAAGAGGGATGTCGAGTAGCACAGCAAAGACTGAGTGAACGCAGCTCGCAATATTCGGAATTCCGGCATGAAACAATAAACGAAAATCGAGATTGGGTATGGTTGCAATATCATCGACCGAACCAGGCTTGCAGGATCATCCGTCTCCTAGGATTTACCGTACTCGCCGGAGATCCACGCAGACGCCATGTCAAGAATATAAAGCCGGTCTCTTGTATGTAGTACAGTCCCCTCTGGAACAAGTTTTTGTTTCCTCTCCCGCAGGAGGGCATTGGAATGAAGCGAACAAAGAACATTCGGAAAAACCGCTTCCTTCTCCTGACGGAGGAGCAATGAAATGAATTCATTGTGGAGAGCCATCGCCCATCGATCAATTTGCAAACTACATTGCAAAGAGATGGTTAACACGGGAGGTCTGAGTCTTCTAAACGAAGTTGGACTGTTGGCTGTTGCCGTAGTCCAAGATGCATGCCGAGGAATAGCAGAGCCGGAGAGGTAGAAAGCAGGGGCTAGATGCCCAGGCATCTCCATCGTGGAAGTACGTGCGGGACGGCAGACAGCGTCGAAGAATCGTACACAGGCGAACAAGATTGAAAACATCCGCCCAGAACGGGTAGATCCATTGCCGGGCCGGAACGGGACAACAGTCCAGAAGCTTGATGAGAGCATCATCAAAGAGGCATGAGATGAGAATGCAGAAGAACCTCGCTACGACCTTGTCTATGAAAGCTACCTGGGTAGATTCAGGGAAATCAAGGTCGATTCCGACGAGTGGATCCTCCTCAAACGTCGAAATCATGTCTGTGTGTGATGGTACCTGTTGTGTTCTGGGCGCCGGATCGGCACCGAACTGGGTGATGCCCTAGGATATTCAATGCCTGAACGTCGCATATGACCCTCGAGTGTGGGGCTGTCGTGATGCTCCCAAAGACAACCTCTCTTCGCGAGGTGCCCGACGTGCTTCACCCACTTTTTCTCTCCGTTCCCTGTTGTTCAGAGCAAAGAACAACCACTCAATTGTGACCAGCACACTGTATCCAGCATGAAATACCGACGCCTGGTCCATTGGGACGCGGGCATAGTAAGTCATCTTTTCTGCCAGGGAGGCTCTGGATGAATCGAAAACAGTTTCGTACTCCCGTCCATCACAGACGGGTTCGACTAGTCGTGGTATTCGGTGTGCGTTTCCCGTGAAACTTTTGTCGTTGTAGACAGTCGGCTGATGAGGCTTAGGGTTAGGATATCAATTGTACCGCCCTGAAACACAAAGGAAGCAGGTCATCATTTAAGATAGCGGGCAACAACTGAATCACAAGAGGGGATTGCTGTACAAAGACGCCTCGAGAGGCAAGAGACCGAGGGCTCCACATGCTCGACCGACGTAATGCGAGGATACGGACGCGTGTAAACAAATCTTCGGTTCGACGTAGGCTCTCTAGCGACAAGCAGGTTCAAAATGGTCGATGCATCACACACAACCTTCACGATTGCAGGCTCATGAATATGTTGGACGGAATTGAATGAGAGCGAGTGTAGTTGTGAGAGGAGAAAGGGCTGGGGATTCCTTGAGAGCGCGCGCAATGCGCGGTCACGGGACTGGCGCTTATTATGTCATCTACACACATTTCCCGTTTCGGCCGGATCAAGTGGACCGCAAAATAGATCCGGCCATTAAGAAGAGATTGCCGGATAAAAGAATGGGAATAGTAGAACATCGTCTTAAGAAGGGCCACAAAGTTCCCTCCGCGGCGCAGCTTTTACCAAGACGAGCTCTGTTCTTGGATACAATCCCTTGATTGGTCGACTATCCAGATCAAGCGTGATGAGAAAGATCACGATCAGAGCTGCTTGCTGCGAAAGCTTGTCGGAGCTCAATGTCATATTTCTTCTTATCAGCAAGCTTGGTCGCCACAAATCTTCCTACATCTCTCCCCTAGTAAAAAGGCATGACTTCACCGATCTCCTCTGAGCCGTTATTCGACAATAAGGGCTGGACGTGATCATAGAACAAGCTGAAGAGGCCCGTAGGACTGGAGAGCGCCAGGGTATACCAAAACGTCCCAGTCGCCCATGCCTGCTCCATAACCTCCGACAGTCGTAGCGGCGTTTCCCCGGCCTCATTCGAGAGGGAAGTGCGGAAGAGTTCTGTCTCTTCAATATTCATGGCGGTCAACAATTCCTTCCGAAGTTTATCATATTCTCCAACATCGATGTCGTCCACCCCCTGATTAGTCAACCAGTAAGGCGGTTCGACCATTTGAATCGGCCTGGAGCAAGCCCATTCGAGATCGACCAGGCAAGTGATGCGCTACTCATCATCAACAAAAATGTTGCTCTGATGAAGATCTGTTAAAGTAAACGCGAAGGGTCCGCGATGAAAGTCTCGGCGGAAAAACAATGGCGCTATGGCCCGCATTGCTGCCAGTGCCGACATTTGATAGCCGCAATCTTGTACACTATTCACGGCATTGGGCTGATACCGTAGGCGGCTGTCATGGACCCCTAATATATCCATGACATAGGACTCAACGGTGGAATAAGTATAGTCCCGGGACAGTCCAGTCGGGATCTTCTCATTTTCCAACTCGTGCAACTCCATTGAAAGCGGGCGGTTGTTCAATGTTAAATAACCTTCCTTGTTGATGATGAAGGATCCAATGCGAGGTAAGGGCGTCCTGCTGATACTTAACAGGATCTGAGAAAGACTTTTGAAGAAATTCGTCCGCAACCCGACATCGTATTGTTTTTCAGCCCAAGTGTTCGAAAGCATCGTCCCTTGTGTTTCCTCAATACACTCTATCAACAAATATCCCGCCTCGTTCACACTGTCCAAGCGGGCACTAATGGAACTTTTATGGGGAATGTAGGGCGACGGTACTGGCAAGCGAAGCCATTGTAACAGCCGATGGCGTAAGGACTGGAAAAAACGGCCCAGGAAAGGTAAATGTTCAATTCGCGTGAACTACATTGTGAGGATTAGTGGCCATGTATTTAGTAAGAACCAATATTCTCGTACAGTTTCACCTGTTGACATCGCAAACCCGTATAGCCGGGGGATTGGAACGTCTGGACAGTTCTGTTGGAGCCAGGCATAAGCACCAGCTTCGCATTTGATCTTTTCATCCCCATTCCCAGGTCGAAAGCCCTCGCCGACACGGTACGGGAGAGGAAATCTGAGTATGACACGATGTCCCGGCTGCCGTCGTCCCTTCCAGTTATCAATAGTAACGGGAATGCACACGTTGAAGCTGCCACGGAACCAGTCCTCCATGTTTGCAATATGGCACATGTCGGTCGATCCCAAACCCAAATGATGAGCTATAACAGCTTTCATCCATTCTCGTCGGCCATAAAGATGAGAGAAGAAGCGGGACTGCTGATCGAAATATCCTAGCTGGTGGAGAATATTTACCTCGCGTTCTTTAGCGAGGGAATAAGTGATTTCTTCTCTGAGGAGCCGACGCGTTTCCATTATGATAGGGAGTTGGGCTAGATTTTCGCGGAGTTATGCTGCCTAAATTTGCGCTTATAAGCTCATGGATGAGTCGTAGTGCTGCAGGCCCCAGGCCCTGAGACCAAAAAGGGAAGGAAAAGGGGGTTGCAAAGGGGAAACTCCAGTTTTGGCTCAGGGAAGCCGTTGGCATTATTCGGGACGGACAGACATTTAGCCGAGCTGCTGATACAGTAATCCGTTAATTTGTGTATTTGTGCCCCTGAATATCAAAACCTCTGTAAATTGATCGATATTGTGAGCCAGAATTATCCGGTCATATCATACCGTAGTCGAGAGCGCCAGGATTCGCTACCGACCTGTGCCCAGAAAGTGTAATTCCCTCGGTCGCGATCATCAATCCTATGCATTATCAAATAAGAAACACCCGATGACTCTGATGTGCACTCAAGAAAGTCCCGAACGGGCCATTCGAGTCGGAATCATTGCATATGGATAAGCTCGAAAGGAATTAATATCAACTTCCGCTTTCCGTCCTCCGCGTGGCTAAACCCCCATCGTCTAACCTCCACTCGGCATGTCCGAAACCAGCCGATTCCGGTCTACCTAAAATCATAACTACTCATGTGTCAGTAAGGACAGGGAAAAGCACGTTCTAAACTTGTTCCACATTAATTTTCATAAACCGCATCAAATCTGGCGCACCAAAAGCGTGACAGCCACCCGGTTTGTATTTATTTCTTTAACAAGCCCAACAGATTGATGCTCTTGGGGCGCTCAATAGGCATGCCCAGGGCCCGATCCCAAATCAGCTGCACGAGAGGCCCGAGGGCACGGCTAACACCAAATGTGACAGTGTAGTATAGCGGCTGGTGGAAGCCATAGTGGTGAAAAAGTACACCCGAGGCAGCATCCACGTTAGGGTGAGGGTTCTTGGTCTATGGAGAGGATTAGTGGTTATGTATGCGAAGTCAAGTCAGAAGTCATACCTTGCCGTGCTCGGTGAGCACACCGGGAGCGATTTCTGAGTTCTTCTTAACCAATTGGAAGACCGGGTTAGCGAGGACATCGGGGCGGGTATCAGCAAAGTCCATCAAGGCCTCAAAGCGTGGATCGGGCTTGCGCAGAACACCGTGGCCGTAGCCGGGAACCACCCGGCCCGACTTCAGAGTATCCCAGAGGTAGGTGCGGACGTCTTCATCGGTGTATTTGGTGCCGATCTGGTCTTGCATGGCCAGAATCCAACGCAGGACCTCCTGGGCCGCCAGTCCATGGAGTGGGCCAGCCAGACCCAGAAGACCAGCGCTGTAACTCAGATATGGATCACTGAGAGCGCTGCCCACCAGGTGAGTAGCGTGAGCGGAGACATTGCCACCTTCGTGGTCTCCGTGAAGGGCTAAGTACAGACGCAGCAGATCGTGGAAGTCCTCGTGCTGCGAGCCACCCTTGCCGAGTAGCTCAGCAAAGTTGTAAGACCAGTCTTGCGCGACGTCCAGTTTCTGTGTTCCAATCGCATCAATATCGCTGGGACGGAATACCAGCGCCGCTACGCGAGGGATCTTGGCGAGCAGCGAGATGCTGTCGTCGAAGGTGGGCTCCCAGTACTCGGCCTTGTTGAGACCGTTCTCGTAGGCCTGGGCGAACTGGGACTCGGTATTGAGAGCGGCCACCGCAACCGACAACTGGGTCATAGGATGCATGTTCTTAGGGAAGGACTTGATCAGGTTCAGGATGTGCGGGGGCAAGTGAGACTTCTCTGCCAGCTCGCGGGAGAAGGCTCGGACCTGAGCCGTCGAGGGAACCTGGCCGGTGAGGAGGAGCCAGAACATAGCCTCGGGTAGCATCTCGGTGCCCGTAGTCCCCCTGGGCAGCTCCTTTTGGCAGTCTTTGATGGTCCTGCCGTGGAAGCGGATGCCCTCATTGGGGTCCAGCACGGAGCCCTCCCACAGCATGGCCTTGAGGCCACGCATGCCACCAATGACGTTGCCCACCTTGACTTCACCGATCGTCTCATCGCTCTGAGCCTTGACCTGCTGGAGCAGCTCACGCTTGGCGGGGATGACCTCCTTCAAGGCGGTCTTCAAATCGGGTTCAGCGGTCGCATAGTGTCGGGCCAAGGACGGTCGCGAGACCTGTCAGCTAGGGTTAGTCTCGCAGGGAATTTCGGGACTGCGCTCAACGGCACATTGGGCAATCTGTGAGGCGAACAATACTCACCTGGGCCAATCTGAAAGCGTGGCGGGTGGTTCTCAGGTGAAGCGCCATGACGTCCAGTAGGGGCGGTAGAGGGACGATAGACACGATGGGTCCGGGGAAGGGAGGTGGGGAACGGGTGAAGACTGCGGGGAGAATGGAGGGATTGCAGGCGATCTAGGGGCGATCCCAGCAACGGAGGAGGATGAGTTTGCAAATGAGATGAGAGCAGAAATTTGGAAAATTAAGGAGGCGATCCGACAGAGAAGTGAAATGGTATAGTGATCACCACAACATCTGCAGCGTCGGTTGAACGCGGGGGTCATTCTTCATCCACTCTCTACCGAGGCCCGGCGGCTGCATGCGGCCGAGTGGCCTACCCAGAGAAGGTGGGATATTTCGATTTTGATTTCATAATTCGTATACTGGCAAATTGAAAATCAACGATTCTACCATCATCCATCCTTCGCAGTGCCTGCAGAAGAAGTCGTCTCGATGTCCACCGGCCGTCCGCCCCATATGTAACTCAATAGTCCAGAGGCGGACCCATGAAGGCAAACCACAATATGACACGTTAATTGTCTCGCACTTCAACCTCGATCTCTACTGCAAGTAGATAAGATGGAGTGAGAAAAGGGAAGAAGGCTTTGGTCTGACACGTGCAAGCCCGTGATCCAGTGACGTAGTGGTGCCTCACGCACGAGGCTTCCCAAGTCACGCGCAGAGAATTGCCATATGCAGGCATTCTAACGAATCTTCGTGATCAATAATAATCCGTTGGTATTTTCACCATGGTCGCAATACATACGTCGTATATATAATTAGAGCTCCGCCTGTACCACAGCATGGGTCATATACGGCCAGAACGGTATTGAGCAGTTGTCTTTTATTTACCTACCACAAAATTTCATAGGGACCGCTGCACATTTCCAATGTTGTTGACACTCCATCTTATAACTGGACAATATCGGAGATAGCTCGTCATCGCTATCAGTGCATCGGTGCCCAAATCTGGCTGCCGAGTCCCCCCCTCAATCGCAATCCGCCCGATCTGCTCGTCTTCAGTACCAATGATATCTGTCACTGAGCCCTTTATCTCGGCAACCTTATCTCCCCATCATTTCGCAGCATGGGAGCGGAATGATGCCCGACGAGGGATAAAAGAGAATCGAAAAAGCGAGCTTTCTCCGATTCCCTAATTCCGTGACACCGGTTCAGGAACGGCGTTGCCAGCCCGTCGCTCAGTGTTAAAGAGACACAAGGTGCTTTCTTGACATTGAATCCCTAGTCCACTTAGCCTGGTCTAAACCCCACATCTCCATCCCTCACAGAACACAATGGAAACCTTTCGCCGCCCCTGCGTGAAGTCTCTCGCCCACCGGGGAGTCATACAGGGCGTCACCATCTCCACCCCCCAGAAGCACGGCAGCCCTGGATCAGACTTATGCCACTACTTTGGTGGTGTCCGCTATGCCCTTCCTCCCTCGCAGCGATGGCGCCGTGCCCGCCAGCTCCCGTCAACCTTTAGCTACGGCAACCCAAATACACCGGGGCGATGCGAAGGCGGCGCAGGAGTGTGTCCGCAGCCGGGCTTTAGGAGCCCCTCACCACCAGACGAGAATGCATGGACAGAAGACTGCTTCCAGTGTAACGTGTGGCTGCCCACAGGGGAGCCACCGAAGGGAGGCTGGCCTGTCTTTATATTCATTCGTACGTGCTTGCTGTCTTGGTCTAGTTGAAATGTGCCGAATCGGACGGGCTAATTCTGATCCACGCAGATGGTGGTTGGCTACAATTCGGCTCCCCAAATACTTTCAATGCTGCGGCTCTCTTGGGTGAAACCGATTTCAAGTGCGTGGTGGTTATGCCTGCATATCGTGTGAACCTGTTCGGTTTCCTCTACTCGGCAGAATTGGAACAGGATGCGGCATCAGTTGGAGAGACGGTGGGTAACCATGGATTCTGGGATCAAAGATTGGCCTTGGAATGGACCAAGGAAAATATCCATCTATTTGGTGGTAATCTCGACCTGATCACAATCTCAGGCTATTCTGCGGGTGCGTATCGACTGCTCGATATTCGTCAAGTTGCCCACCGATTTCAAAAGCTAATGTGTGGCCACGAGAAGGGGCAAACTCTGTCTTCCATCAACTAGCATATGATCTCCGTCAGCACGACAGTCAGTCCATAATCCGACAGGCCTGTATCTGGTCCAATTCACCTGCCGTGCAGCCCAAACGCCCCGCCGAAACCCAGCTGCAATTCAACCAACTCTTAGCTGCCCTGAACATTTCTTCGACATTATCTCCAAGTGAAAAGATCGCTCGTCTGCGCTCGCTACCTCCCAAGCAGCTCCTCGACGCAGCCAAAACAATCGAAGTGCACCAGTTCCGTCCCACCACCGACAGGGCATTCATCGACCCCACGCTTTTCGAGTCCCTCGATAGCGGTGGATTTGCGCGCAAGCTCCTCGCACGTAAGATTCGTCTTATACTGGGCGAGTGCCGTGACGAGCGATACCTGTACAGCATCTGGTTCCCACCCAAAGCAAACACGTTGTCTGCATTACGCACACGCCTGATTGCCGACTATCCGGAACACATCGTCGACGCGGTCATCCCTTTGCACTACCCCGACGGCAAGTTACCTTCTGACTGCAGAGACTGGAACTCCGATGCATGGGGTAAGGTCTACGCCGACATGCAGGTGTACCAGATGCAGCGCGGCCTCATCCACGCGCTCACGTCCAACGCGGGTGGTGTCGATGCGTCGCGGCTGGTGCACCGGTACCGCATCGAGTACCGGGCGAAGTGCGTGGATAACACTCTTCCTACCGAGTGGGGCGTAACGCACTCGTCGGATTATCCGTTGTGGTTCTGGGGGAATGGAGATGTATTGACGCCGGCTGAGAAGAAGAGCGCACATGAGGCGTTTATTGGTCCGCTCAGTAGGTTTGTTCAGGGCTGGGATGTATCTGGACCTGATGGGTTTGGTTGGGGTACCAGTGGACATCAAAGTGTGCGGACACTTCGCTCAGATGGTGTTGTAGATATCAAGGGTGATCCGTTCTGGGAGGAGGGCGTGAGGGTCTGGAAGCAGCTGAGGGAGGTTGATGGGCCCAAGTCAAAGCTGTAACATGTGTCCATGTTGGGAGAGTTTAAAAACAACAGACCGCACATTCGAGGACGGAATATATCAAACGCAGTCATTGGTTGTTGCTTCACCGTAGGGAATTGGCTGCAAGTAAATCATTCCATTCATTCTTCGCATTAGGCTAACATCTACTTCAAAATCCCGCTCTTGTCGGAAGCACCAGACCCCTTCTTCATCGCAGCCGCAGCCTGCATATCTGCCACCTTGGGTGGCAGCACCAACGCACTGCGATCATTACGCCTATAGAAGTCGGCCAACACCTGCGCTGTCTTGACTGGTTGGTCCTCCTGAACAAAGTGACCTGCTTCGGGGAAGACCTGGAGCTGATATTTCCCTGCAGAAGCGATCAGCACAAGCACGGACTGAGTGTTTGGATGCGGAAAAAGCCATACCTTGCATCTGCCCAATCATTAATTCTTTATCTAGTCTATCCGTGCCCGCCAGAAGGAGCAGCTTCCCACCTCGGGCCTCGAGGAATTTGCGACTCAAACCAATGAACCAGTTCTCCCAGAAAGGCTTTGTGGCAGAGAGATTGGTGCGCCAGACCCAAGGGCGCGAGGCATCTATTGGTTGGGTTTCTTCGTATAGCAAAGAAGGAACGGATGCCCGAGCAGAGGTGGTGTTTCGAATGGTACGTGAGCGCGTGCTGGGTGATTGGATTAGAAAAATAGAAGGTAGCGACTAGGGATGCGGGCGACATACTGCCACTCAATACCTGATGCTAATGAGGGAAATCGGGTTGGTCGGGTGGAGAGATATTTCTCCATACTCTGCAGGGCATCCATAGCAGACCCTGTCGCAGTCAGATCAAAAGGATTTGGGCAGGTAGGGAACCGGGGAAAGTGATACCTTCAACCACGTCTAGCACCGCGTAAGCCAACACCTTCGAACCAAGTTCGCCTTTCTTCGCCACGTCTGCGACGACAGCGCCACCGAGACTGTGGCCCACGAGCACCAAATCTGGGAGGTTCTCCCATCCCATCCGTACTTGAGTTTGACGGATCACATAGGCCAGGTCTCGGCTCAGAGTCTCGAGACTCAGATCAAGGTTCATCTTGCCCTCGGCTTCGGCCTGGGCCGCCTCCGCCGTGGAGGGGGTTTGGTGCTCGAAATTTCGTTCTTTTGAGACGATAGTCGTGCGGCCATGGCCTCTGGCATCGAGGGATAGCACTCCGGCTTTCGGGAGGATCTTCCGGATCTCTTCCGCACACGTTGCGAAGGAGAGACCGGATGAGCCTGCACCGTGATGCATGACAAATAGTGGGCCTGACACTGATGGTGGCGTCAAGTAGACATGATGGATTATGTGGATGTTGTCGATTTCTTCGGGCAGAAAGAGTTCCTGTGCGAAGAAGTCGGTCCATGCCAATGATTGTGAAGGTTGCCTAGGCCAGAAGGTCAATTTGGCGGACTCATCGCAATGATTCGAATAGTAGAATACTACACTTATGCGATCACAAATCATTGCACAGGCTTGAGTAGAGACGGGGTACACGTACCGATTGCCCGTTCGGGCAAATAGATGTCTCGTCGGCGACGGGACGAGCGTTCCGGTTGACGAGAGCGATGAGGTGGAGGAGCCATCCTCGTCATGGGTATCTTCGGGGATATTCATGTCTAAGATCGGAGCCTCTGGAGGCAGCTTGGCCAATTTGGACTTGGCGAAAGATCTCTGAAGCTCGCTCATCGGGTGCGGGGACTTCGGAGGGCCCGTCGATCCACAGCGATGTCAACACCGATTGAAATCAGGCTGGGGGTGAGAGGAGGAATTGATTTCGGCAGCAAATATGAAATATAATGAGCATGCGTCTATCAACAAAGGCGTTCGACCACCCACGGGTGCTTGTCCATACAGCGCGAAGTCGGACGATTCGCGACAGCATCACCAGGTGCTGACTAAGAACAGAGTGGCCACGCCCAGGTCTAGAGAACATTTCCCATTGGAAACCAGACGATGGTAATTATAGAGATGGATTGGAGGATCAATGCAGTGGTACCGTAGTGAAAGGCATTTCGCGGTTTTGTAGATATTGAGGCATGCACGCAGGCAAGCAGCCCCGAGGGTTGAATCGCGATGCAACACTCGAACCGATAGCGCTTCATTTCACCCACACCCACGGGGTATCGAGTGTAGACATGGAGTATATATATACATCGCAGGTTATCCTCTGCTATAGCAGAAAGAATAAGGGCCCGCCGCTCAAGACGCAAACAAAAGATCAAACCAACGCCAATATGATGCAACGTCTTCCCAATGCTCTAGAAGTCCGTCACCCGTCCTCCATAGCTCCAGTCACCACCAGATCCCCATCGCAACGGCTCATTCTTCGGTCCCCCAACTTCTCCCGTCTTAGGATTCTTCTCGCCCTCAAACTCAGGTTTCACCCCTCTCGGCGCATCTGGGTGGAGCTCCTCGCCACTGCCATTCACCTTGATCTCTGCCTGGGGAGATTGGTTGACCTGGGGGGTGCTGAAAGCACCGGTTGAGCGGCGTTGAAGCTCTTCAAATATTTCCTGCTCTTCCTTGGGGAGGCGCGGCGGTGCTGGGGCATTCGCGAAGGAAAATGACGGTTTGCCATCCTCGTTGGCTTTGCGCAGAACGCCGGAGGTGGAGATCGGCCGGACGGCGAGGCAGTTGACCATGGAGGGGAGACGAGCACGGCGCAGCAGCATTGTGGATGCCATGGCAGTGCGGCAATGCCAGGGGTATTTCTCTGTGACAATGAAAGGTCAGAGTGCGGACTGGTGGAAAGGGCGCGCCTTGTGAATCGATGAAGTCGAACGAGTCGGAACCTGTGGCGCCGATCCCGCCGGTGACTCAGCGATCCCCGATATCGCCTGCATTTTTCTGCTCATGGTTTACTTCTCTTGATCTTCCCATTGCACCAGCGTCGGCAATCCATTCGACGAGAACATATCATCCGTCATGTCCGCTCTCCGTGTGGCCGCGCGCCGCCTGCCTCGTGCGACCCGGCTGGTCTCTTTCACTGCATCCCCGCTCCAGCGTCGATTCGCAGCCACGTCCAATGCTCCCCAGGATGTGAAGTCACAAGCGAAGGTATGAGACTTCAATTGCATTGTAAACGACTAGAGGATTGACGGGATTGCAGAAGGAGGCAACTCTGCCCAATCCTGACCCGTCGCCGGACTCTCTCACACAGTCCTTTATCAACGAGCGGGCTCCGTTCATGGTTCCGACCTACGTCCGCCCAGCACCCATGATGATGAAGGGCCAGGGCTGCTATCTGTGGGATATGGAGAACCGTCGGTACCTGGACTTCACGGCTGGAATTGCAGTCAACTCATTGGGGCACTGCGACCCTGAGATTGCCAAGATTGTTGCGGAGCAGGTGCGCACTTTACTCCATTCCGGCGAGAGTATTTCTCTGCTCAGTTGCTCAATTGCTAACTCGGAAATCAACCCTTCCAGGCCGAGACGCTGATACATGCCTCTAACCTTTACCACAACCCTTGGACCGGCGCTCTTAGCCAGCAGTTGATCAACCTGACTCGGGAATCTGGTGCGATGCGCGATGCCTCGCAAGTCTTCATCTCAAACTCCGGAACCGAGGCCAACGAGGCTGCCATCAAGTTCGCCCGCAAGGTCGGCCGATCCCTAGACCCGTCGGGCGCCAAGTATGAGTTCGTCTCATTCCACAACTCCTTCCACGGCCGCACGATGGGCGCCTTGTCCGCGACTCCGAACCCCAAGTACCAGACCCCCTTCTCGCCCATGATCCCCGGCTTCAAGTACGGGAACTACAACGACATCGAGCAGCTGCAGGCTCTTATTAATGATCAGACCTGCGGTGTGATTGTGGAGCCTATTCAGGGTGAGGGTGGTGTCAACGTCGCCACGCCGGAGTTCCTGGTGGCTCTCCGGACGCGCTGTGACGAGGTCGGCGCCGTGTTGATCTTCGACGAGATCCAATGTGGACTGTCTCGCACTGGTAGCTTCTGGGCCCATGGGCACCCATCCCTGGCTCCGGCCTCTGGCGAGGCAGCGCACCCCGATATCCTGACTACCGCCAAGGCCCTGGGCAACGGTATTCCCATTGGCGCGACCATTGTCTCCGATAAGACTGTCGCTTCCCACATCAAGACTGGGGACCACGGCACAACTTTTGGCGGAAACCCCCTCGCCTGCCGCGTTGCTTACCACATCCTCGAGCGCCTCGCTGAGCCCGAGCTTCAGAGCGCCGTTCAAGACAAGTCGAACTCCTTCGTCTCGGGCTTCCAACATTTGAAGGACAAGTATCCTGACGTGATTTCGGAGGTCCGCGGTCGCGGCCTGATTCTTGGCCTCCAACTCTCCTCGACTGTCGCTCCGAAGGCTGGCGAGATTATCACTGCCGCCCGTGAACGCGGCCTGTTGATCATCACCGCGGGTGATGGTTGCATCCGTTTTGTTCCTCCTCTGACTATTACCAAGGATCAGATCAAGACTGGGCTGGCTATCCTCGAGCAGGCATTGGATTCTGTCGTGGCCAAGTCTTGAGGATTTTCATGTCGGTTTGAGTGACGCTTATGGCGTGTTTATTTTGCTGTCATTTGATATACCATTCTGTTGTTTATTGCCTTCCGGATGACAAGCGTGTAGTCTCTGGATTTGCACTGTGCCATGTTGCATACCATCTATAGACAGCGTGAGACGATTGGTTAAGAGTTTATCTTCGTTGTATACCAAACCAAAAGGGCTCAAATACAAAAGCATCAATGTTTCGGGATATTCCAATAGCACACAACTGCCCTGTCCGTGGAGAGCAAGTGATGTTTCTAAACTCGGCAAGGTTGACGACAAGGGCTAACCACAAGTTGCCAGAGGCTCCTCCAGCCACCGAATCCAGGCGTATACCCTTCAAGATGAAGGTATATTCACGAAGCGTTTCGCTCGCGCGTCTCGATGAGTCTATCAAAAATGCGAGCAATGCTCTTCGCGCTCTTTTTCGGAATCCTCTTCTGGTCGTGCTCATAGTCGATATAAGTAACGCCAAAGCGCGTCTCGTATCCTTCGGCCCATTCGAAATTGCTATAGAAAACATCACATTAGCATTGACCGGCCCAGCCTCAAAGACAATATAGTTATTGACGTACTCCATCAGACTCCAGGCCATGTATGCCCGCACGTTTACTCCGTCGAGGGTGTACGCATCCGCCATGGCGCTGATATAGTCCTGGAAATATCGCACGCGGAACTCATCTTCAAGCAGCTGCTCAAGCGGCATATCGTTCTCGCCCAGTACGCTCGTGCCATTCTCGGTGACATAGATCTTGGGGTACCCATAGCGTTCGCTGAGCCACTTGAGTAGCTTACGGAACCCCAAGGCACACGGCCGCAACCACGGGGACTGGGTGATAGGCCCGATGCTATGCCCGTTCTTGTCTTCGGGGAGGATCTCGAGGTTCCCTGCGACATCTTCGGGCTCGGGTTTCCCCGTTTTGGCCCGGATGTAGTTCGCGCAGTAGTGGTTCATGCCGTAGAAATCATTGCTTCCGTGGACCAGCGCAATGTCTTTGGGCGTCCAAGTTGGGAGCCGGTCGCCGAGTTGCTTGATCATACTGTCTGGGTATTTGCCGTGGTAGATGGGATCAGCAAACCATGAAATCGCAAACTCGATCTTACGGTCGCAGGCTTCGACATCAGCGGGATTTTCTGCGTCCCAGGGTTCAGTCCAGTCGCCTATGGAACCGTCGTTAGCTGAAGGTGACCGTGGTTTCGAAGCTTCGTAGACTATACCATTCAATGTGATCCCGATCTCGCCTTCGTCTTGCACCTTGAATTCGTCGCGGTAGATCCTCACTGCAGCCCCGTGGGCGACGAGGATGCTGTGGCCCACAATCCACGGCTCCGTGGAGCCGTCCCCGACCGCACACTTGCTCCGATCACTGGTGCGTCCTGGAGCGAATGATCCCTTATTGTATCCGAGAACGCTACTACACCAGGGCTCGTTGAAGGTGATCCAGTGTTTGACTTTGGAGCCGAATGCCGCAAACACCAGGCGGGCGTAGTTGGCGAAGTCGGCCACAAACTCTTCCTTGTTCAGGAATCCGCCGTAGCGTTTCTGCAGTTCCTCCGGGAGATCCCAGTGGAAAAGAGTGACCATCGGGGTGATTCCAGCGGCATGCAGATCGTCCACGAATTTGAGGTAGAACTGCAGGCCCTTCTCATTGACGGGATCGTTGCGGCCGCCCAAAGGGATGATACGAGACCTGTAGATAGGGCCGTGTCAGAAAGACCGAGAGTCGATCTCGCTGCGGCGTCTCTCACCATGATAGCGAGAACCGATATGCCTGGGCACCGCAGGCCTTCAACAGGGCGATGTCCTCGTGTGTCCGGTGGTAGGAGTCGCATGCGATCTCGCCGGAACTGCCGCCAGCGATCTTACCAGGAATCTTGCAGAAGGCATCCCAGATAGACGGTCCACGTCCATCTTCATTCACCGCGCCTTCAATCTGGTAACTGGCGGTCGCAAAGCCCCAGAGGAAATCCGATGGGAGCGTGGACTGAGCCCCGGATTCCATAGTGTGGAGCGGTGCTCTTTTTCTCTCGGTGGCACTCTGTATGCTGAACCGTTCCTTGCTGGCCATGGTTATATATCGACGCTCCTTGGGAAGTCCGACGAGACACGCAAGAGCTTCCGGATTGTGACAGGGACGATCTCCGCCGCCCGGAGCTCATCCCGCGCCCAGAGCGTGGGGGGCTCCACCGCTTAATCGCGTCAGATGGGACGAGTTCGCACTCATCTGATGACGAAGGTTACCTTTCTTTTCTGCCGCCCCAACAGGATTTTGTACTAAATAGCATCATCGAGTTGTGACTCTGAACCATGTTGTTGATGTTGCCAGATTAGGTAGTATTTGAGACCCGAGGCCTGAAAATATCACATGACTATCTTGCCCTTGCCCTAAACCCCATTTTGAGTTTGACAGGGCCGCGGCTCAGCGGAGTCCAACCTCCGCCTGGTCGATCGTGAAGCTGCGCTGAGGATCTTTGGAATGTACAGAAAGTGCTGAGAAACGCAACAGAGACGTTCCTCGACTGATATTACTCCTCCTCGCACGAGACAACCTTCGAAGCCGCCACCATGGCCATGAACCAGGTTCCCGGCCATAACATCTATGTCGGCGGGTTAGTTTCCCTCCTCCAGAGCGCCCTACTTTAGCAAACCATTTTCCGACGCTGTTTCGGTTCTTGCATGGGGAAGACATTTGGCAACCTTCCTTCGTTTCTTCTGCTAACCAGTGCTCCACTCCCATAGTATATTCAGCCTCAATAACAAAGCGGCCTTGGAAAGAGCCAATATCACCCACATCTTGTCGGTGATACGGCTCAATCCAGCTCAGGACGTGTTCTCGTCTTATCAGCATCTTTCAATAGATGTGGATGACATGGATGATGAGAATCTATTGGAGCACTTTCCTGCCGCGATCAAGTTTATCCAGTCTGGCTTGAATGCGGGCGGAAGCATCCTTGTGCACTGGTTGGTTTCTCTTGCCTCCCTTTCCATTCTCTCTGCTTTGACTCTTCTGGAATATCTCGATGTTGCAAAGAAATAACATGAAATTCAGCGCCATGGGCAAGTCTCGTTCAGCGACTATCTGCATTGCTTATTTGCTCCACCGGCAACGCAATGCACTCACGCCCCAATCAGCTCTCGCGCTCATTCGAGAGAACCGGCCACTTTGCGACCCAAATGATGGCTTCATGCAACAGTTGGATATTTATTATGAAATGGGCTGCCCGGATGAGGTCACTAATAACCCTCTCTACCAGCGATGGTTGTATCATCGTGAGGTGGAGGAAAGTGTGGCCTGTGGTCGCGCTCCGGAAATGAAAGCAGTCCGCTTTGAAGACGAACAACCTCTTCGGTCTCCGGACACTCCCGGGCGCTCTGTCGAGGTCAAATGTCGGAAGTGCAGGTACGATTTATCTTTAGCGAAAATGAGTAAGAGGAAAGGCTAATCATTCACAGGCGCACACTCGCATCTACCCCGTTCATCATTCCTCATGAACAGGAGAAATCCAGAGGTATCAAGGCTCGACCAGACGCAGAGTGTGCTCATGTGTTCCTACACCCGCTCAAGTGGATGCAACCAAGCTTGTTTCCTTCCGATGGGGACGCTGACCCAGAAGGTGGAGACTATTCCGGGGATGCCCCCTTGTCAGGCCGCCTCACTTGTCCTAATCCCGTCTGCGGCGCCAACATAGGCAAATTCGCGTGGCAGGGCATGCGATGCAGCTGCGGTGATTGGGTTGTGCCTGCTATTGGTCTTGCCAAGGCCCGTGTAGATATCGCCAGCAAGGTGAATCTCGTCCGAGGACCGGGAAATCTTCCTCCAGCTGCGATGGGGATTCGCATGCCTCCGGGGATGCGGTCCGCTGAAGCCAACACGAATGACTCTGGCTCTGGGCGAGGGAATCTTTGACCGTAACATTGTGGCGAATAATACACTGCATACATGTACCATTATGAGTGACGAATACCTCCAGCAAATGCTTGACGAGTTCCTATCTCGAAAAGAATAGAGACTTCTCACTCTACTCCGTATAGTCCTGCGTAATGCCCAATGTTGGAATGAGTGTGTGGAGAATCGCATTAATAGTTTATCCTTTTCCTGTATGTTATGATTAGTTAAGCGTACGCCCCCTAAATTGGCAGATTGGGCGTAATAGCAACACAGATTCATCATTGATTCCTATTGGACGGATCCCCTCCCGATCCCGACACCCAATCTCGGTTATATCACGTGAGCGGGTCACCCCGCCTAGCCCCGCCAGCGTCTAATCAATAAGCCCAGCAAAACAGTTGGCAGAAACTCTCGACCAACCTTCCTAACGGCTTCACGGAGCAAGTGATGGAATCGAATCACGAAATACAAAAAGCGATAGAAACGCGATCCACCCACTACGAGTCCGAAGAGAGGTCGAAGACAAGGGACATTCAGCAAGCAGTCAGCCCTGTGGTTGCAGATGAAGCCGAGCGGATAGTCCGAGAGTCAGGACAAGACCTGGTGTCGGAGAACTTGGATCCAACGGGTAAACATTACCCATTCCGCATTCTGCAACCAAATAGACATGTCGAGCGTGTAGTCGTGGAATGGTTCATGGTTAGGCTTACTCATCCTCTGGTCGTCCAATTTCTTAACAATCAACAGAATCCATCGAATATTGCGAGAGTAGCCAGCAAATTCCAGCGAACGATTTCCTCCGATCGAAGGTCGCACCTATTACAATAGTTTCTTATATCAACTGCTCGCATGCCGCGCCCTGGGACCCTGAGCGACGGACTGTCTCCAGATGACCGAACGAAAATAATAGTTTGGATTGCTTTGGGAAAACTTGGCCTTGATAATGGGCTTCTGCATAAAATGGAGAGCGGACAGGATATGAGTTTGGACGGTCATAAGAGGATCACATTTTCTGGGAAAGCGGGGGGGGCTGGCAGTGTTGTTATTACTGAGTATGTGATGCAAATTCTTTAAATATTCCATTGAAATGAAGCGCTTGAGCCGTTACTTGATCTATATCCCTAGGAATTTGTGATTAACCAATCATCTGGGAATGGCACCGTTCCGTGATATAAGGGGGGAAGTGGATTAGAGACCGAATCAACCATTGCATCACCTTCCTGAAACAATATCCCATCTGCAGAAGACAATAGATTCCAGTCCAGTAATTCAAGTGCAGGAATATTCTCACTTGGTGGAAGAGGGTTTGGTACTGGCTCAGGAGGCTGGTTATGCCGACTCACGCAATTTTCGAGAGTATGTTGAGGGAACGAGGTACCCCAATCTAGTAAATCTTGGTATGAAGCTGGCCGCTAGGAGGACAACGGATTTGCTGTTTCGATAACAGGGCCTTCCTCTCGTTGAATTGAGCCCGTGGTCTCCAGAGATGACTGTCCCCACTCAAAAGGGATTTGAGTCAAGGTCGCTGGATAGGACTCAGGTGAGCTAAGCATAGCTTCAGGTCCACCGACTACCTGAGAAGTAGAGAGCAAGGCTTGCTTGGAAGCCACTCTGGATGGCCATTGACACGATGTGGGGGTGTCCTCGTTTTCGGGAGTCGGAACATCCACGGAGTTCACTGGCGATGGTTGCTGAGCTTCCTCGGGCGTAGCCGACCCCTGTTGACTCTGCCAAAGCCGGGGGTCTCTTGGGATGCTTGAGAGGATCTCGGCGGCTTGTGCATCCTCGAAGGGTGACTCATTGGTATTGGCGTCGGCAGAAGCTCTCGGGCTTGAATGAAAGTCGTCTTCGTTCACAAAAAGGGAGGGAGAGGGGGTACAATGATTCGCGAAAGCTGTTGAGGGCGTCCGAGCTGTGGCTGGATTTGCGTCACTAATTTTCTTTTCTCCCAAAATAGTAGTTACCCACATACATAGGTGTCTATCATGCGATAATTGGTCTTGACTGGATTCCGCGTCCTCAAAAGACTGACTGGTTGGCGTCATTGCTGCAGCGCTGATGACTTGACTTTCAGTAGAAATTTGGGTATGGCCAAAACAGCTGGCCACCTCATTATAATGAGAAGGGCGTACTGTTGAGTCTGCCAAATAGTAAGATATGATGGAGCTCAGTGCTCGCTGCAGATACGATCGGATGCGGTATTGAGGGAGCGTTTCTATGAATAGGTTAATCGCTTCAATCTCGATAAGAGACTATAAGTGTCTCTCAAAACTAAATACTGAGCATAGAGTTGACGTTGTTCTTGGGATGAGAGATATACCTTCTTACACTGCTTTCTTGAAGGGAAAGCACCATCTCTGTAGGTGCTAGTTGTCGCCATTTCCACCCGTGTCGGGAATAGCGAGTAACCTTGTCCCGGATCTTTTCATGCTTCTCGCGATTAAGCCCAGGCCAAAGCTGCTGTGTCATGGAGCGCAATGCGGTCGGAAGAAACACCCTTTTTCGCTGGCGCCCTAAGTTGCCTTTCGGTTTCCTTGGTCTTGCTCTTCCTCTTCTCCCCTCGGAAAGTATTTGCTGTTGTTGTTGCTGTACTTCTTGTGAAAGCGTCATCAGTAGGATCCTTCGACGTAATGGATCAACCTCTTGGAACCTCTCTAGATCGTTGTAACACCTCCGGGTGATATTTTCGTTAGGTACGTCTCTATGCCAAAATAGCTCTGGACTGTTAGCCTATAGAATTGAGTATGCCAGTAAAGCATCTGTCTGTTCCGTTGACAGCTCCCAGTGTTTTGTGATGCGGGAAAGTATATCAATATCTTTGCTTCCGAGTCTTTCGCCATTTCTGGATAAGAAGTTCCGGAACCAATTTTGACGTTTATTGAAGGCTGATTCTGTATCTTGTTTCTTCCTCGTCGGGCGCTGTAGTTTTGTGCGAAACACGTCATGAAGAGCGGTTATTTGATCAGGGGATTGGATTATATTTTCAACCAACCCACAAATTTTCTGGGATATTTAGCATCGGATTTTAGCAGATTTAATGAGACTCGCGTACGTTGTCCCCAGCCTCGCAGACCAGGCGATTGATGTTGAGAAGACTAGAGCGTACATCTTGGTCAAGCTATTCCTAGTCAGTAGGGCAACTTGGAACATTCATTGTCAACCTACCTGTGGGCTCATTTGGGACATGTTGGATGTGTTTGAGAAGGAGAAGACGGCCGCTTCTGAGAAACGCGCTGTTCTCATCTTGCTGACAAAAGGTGGACTTTTCCCACTATCTTGGCAACCTATATGCGTGACCAAAAGCGCTAATGCAGCAGGGATGGGACACGCTTGTCCGGTCAACGAAGTCCCATCACACCTTCAGATACCAAATTTGCACTAAGGGCTCAGAGCTTTCGCATTCAAATTCAATTTGGTGTTTTCTGTTCCACACAAGTAAATATACACCAGTATCATGGAGCAAAACTGGAAATCAAATCCTAAACTAAGTCGACTACGTTTATTCCTTGACAGACTTCAGTAGCCCCGCTCATACTCATCTCCGCTGTATATGGCCATACATGTGTTCAGCTTAATCGCCGCTACTCCCAAAATGTGGGGTCATTCTAATTAGAGATGTCTCTCCTTGATCTAAAATGATTCGATTCTATGGTCCCATATTCCCTACTCTCAAATCTCGGATACTTGGCCAGTGATCTTTGAGAGTCATGTTTATGTTTTGTCTAAATCCGTCGCGCACGGAAGGTCAATGAGCCGCATGTTACAGGCCACGTCAATAATAATTCCTTCGTTAGAGTGATGTGAGCAGATGATAGGTGATAGCCATGGTTTTTGACGCCGAGGCTTGTGACATTTGGTGTGCGTAATTATCGTCTGTATACGAAGTGAGGCTGTTTGTGCAGCTGTGCCTGATCCGGAGTAATTTCTATTCGGTGGTGCTAGTTGGGCCTTCTGAAAAGCAAGATTATACAGGGTACGCAACTTAGTTGATCTAAGCGTGATGATATTTAAAGCTCCCTTTATACTCTGTTTTGAGGATGGAATCACATATGCTTTGATTTTTGAATGTCTCTTGCTATACATATTGAGACAAAGTCTTGCTTGTTTCTCAACTCTGAAAATGTCGGTCAAGGCAAAGGGCACTGAGATCAAAAGGTTACAAGAACAAGCCCTCGTCAACCTTCCATTGAATGGCCTTTTATTGTTCTCTGGATTCGCAATGATCCTCCCAGCCCAAACGATTTCCACTGGGGCTGCTACCTACATTCCGAACCTCAAGGCGGCATCAAATACCACATGCAGAACATCAGCAGCCGCGGATGGATGCCTGATCATGGCAACACTGGTGGGGTCATGAAGTCCAATTTTCTCTGTGTTCTTATTCATGTTGCGACTGTTCCCCGTGCGATGCATACCCAGCTGGATCAAATAATGAGATCCTATGATGGGAATGTCAACTCTATACCAGGTGTTACTTGTCGTGTGTGGGTGATGATGATCATGCGGAAACTTCTGCAACATGGAATTGTTCAATGCAGCAGAGTAGATGCGCTACAGGAGGATTGTATAGCGATTGGGAACCAGTTCAGTCCACAGGCTGCCAGGAATGACCAGCCCCGGCCAGTTGTGAGATCGAGGGTGTGTACATGTATATGAGGGAACTTTAGAAAGCTTGCATGACTGGGGTACCTTTGTCTCCTTGGTCTTCCAAACTGAATTTCTTTATATCTTGCTTCTTATCCTTGGCACCACTGCTGTAAGCAGTTGGCAGAGCCTGTTCAAATAACAGCTTGCCCAGCCTAGTTCCAACGTTATATAAGCAGTAGTAGTAGTACCTAATCAAGTTCGCTATCCTTGCCGAGCCCATGGGCTATGAATAACGGTGATGTTTATAAGCATAAACTCCGACTCGGGTCCTAAATACATCTTTGATCGTTCGTTCCAGTCTAGGATCCCTTTCCCTCACCCCATTCTGCCCATCTGCACAGGGCATTTGGGCAGTACTCATCATAGGATATTCCTCTAGCGCTGCAATAACTGCAGCTAGAAGGTCCTGCAGTATTTCATACCCTCCTTGTATTCGTGACCTTCTTTGCCAGCTCAAGCTAGTTGTCCGAGGGGGCAGGTGTACTAGAAGTCCGAGGACCACGCTAGACAGAACTAGTAAAATCTAAGCGTTTTGTGGTTGATGTTGTTGTCGATGACGGGAATCCAATCTGCGTACCACAGCACAGCCGCTAACGAATAACCAATCGTAGGCATAGTGGCACGATCTGTTATCAATAGTCACAGGCAAAGCGGCGCAGTTGGTTGTCGGCAGGGCGGCAGTATGATGCCAGCATCTCTCAAAGACGAGTGTGAAACACAGGGGGAGCAACACCAAGGCTCATGTAAAATATTCATTCGCGGCTCTCTTAAAATGCAATGTAAGAATCAACAGTCAGTTTGTTCAGTGCCCTGTCACACTCCAATTCCTTGCGGTATTGATTGCCCCCCATCCAATCAGCCACTTGATACCACCAGCTATCCCGTCCAAATCTCATAGCCGTAGTAAAGTCCCAGTATTCAGGGCACCAACCACCAGACTCCCAGTCAATAAAGCCAGACAGATGGCCATCAACGCCGACCAGAATGTTGTGCGCCTTGAAATCGCCGTGAGTGAAGGTGATCCGGTGTGGATATTCACGGATCTCATTCGCATGCTTGAGAGTCTTCAGATATTCCTCTGTTGAGTTAAAGCTGTGGCCACTGGCCGGGCTCAACAGAAAATCGTAGAGCTCGGATTTGTCGGCAAATGGGCCCATTACATGATAAGGCACCCTTGAGCTGTGTATCTGGGTCCCAAGAACTGAAGAGATGCGTTCAGGGTCAGGTGGAATCCATTGTCGCATGGCGTCGACGCATTCTTTGAGCTCAAAAATCCATGGCTCCTCTGTTTCGACTTGTAGAGGTTCATCCATGTTCACAAGATCAACACCAGGGAGTCGTGTCATCAAAATCGAGTAAAGAAATGGGGCGGAGTTGGGGTGCTCTCCGCAAGATATGACTTTGGGAACAGGCATTCCAGCAGCGCGAGCCATTTTCATAGCAGCGACCTCCTCGAGACTCGTTCGATTTGTCCACTTCAAGACAAGCCCAAAAGGTAATTGCAGAATAAAGGGATCACGTATACCGAGCCACGAGCAATACCACTGTGAGAGGTGATACAGTGCTCCATGAACGACACCCCAGACTTTTCTGCTGGTCCTTCCTGGGATGGCTGGCACTGGGGGAGTTGTCTTCGAAATCGTTGGCGACATGGGCTGAGGCCAGGTAAAATCCGGTCGCAAAAAGGGAGGCATCCGTGATTTAAACATCATCGACACAGTTCTTTTGAGTGATGTGGTGGTGTCAAGAGTATGTGGAGATTGCCGTCGGGGGAAACAAGGAGCATTTTCAGGAATGATCAAAGAGGAGAGTGTCAGTTTTGGAGAGGAACCCAACCAATTGGAATCCATGTGAAGTCTTCATCGCTACTCCGCCCAATCTGCCAATTTATACGCTGAAGTAATCAAAACATACAGCCGACAGGACTAACTATTAATATGAGGCCCCACAACTCTATTCCAACAATATAAAATAAGCTCGCTCACTCCCCTATAGGTAGTCTTCCATCATTATTGGCTGATTACTCCGTTCATCCATGCCTATGTAGAGGAATGTCAACCGATTATCATTTATCACAACTTCCCTAGAATGCCTATCGTGATCGTGCATGAAGACGGCACGGAGTCACCTAATCTTGGAAGTAGACAGTATATGTATAGATCAGAATAGGTTGGCTGTCACTTTCGATGCTTTGATTCGCACGCCCACCACACGTTGGAGCAAGCAGATGACGGGACTCTGGTCCTCTCTCTCACAGATGACTGCAAAGGTGACATCGTCCTCGCCGGTGCAACTTCAGTTGATGCAGTAGCGCCCCTCCATGTGACCCGCTAATTGGCCCGTGACTTCGGCGTTTCTGTTTTTCTTGGCTGCTCCGCGCTTCGAATCTGCCTCAACTCTCCTTCACCAGGGACCTCGCCATGTCCAAAGCCACTCTGGCTGTTATCGCCGCTGCCAGCGCAGCCACTGGCGCGGGTGTCACGGCGCTGCTGTACTCTAAGCCTTCTCGGCCCCAGCAGCCGCAGCAACAGCTTCCTTCTCCCCTGACCACCGGCGCCGTGAAAGTGCCCGCAACCACTCCGACCCCGACTCTGGCGGCTAAAGCCGCTGGCGGTCCCGTTGACCCAACTGGTGTCCTTCAATATGGCTTTCCAGGCCCCGTGGCCGACGAAATCTCCTCGCTGCCTCTGACCGGCGCCTACGACCGTCGAACCCGCAATCCCGCCTGGGTCGCTGAGCACATCACGCCGCAGTCGCTCGCTTTGAACAATGCCGACCGCCGCCACAGCACCTTTGCAGAGGATCTATCCATCCCCGCGCTGTTTCGCGCCAAACTGGCCGACTACTTCCGCTCCGGCTACGACCGCGGCCACCAGGTGCCCGCCGCCGACGCCAAGTGGTCCCAGGAGGCCATGGACGACACCTTCGCTCTGAGCAACATGTGCCCACAAGTCGGCGAAGGCTTCAACCGCGACTACTGGGCGCACTTTGAGACCTTCTGCCGTGACCTCGTCAAGCGCTACCCGTCGGTGCGCATCGTCACCGGCCCACTGTACCTCCCGCACCGTGACCCCGATGGCAAGTGGCGCGTCAACTACGAGGTCATCGGGAACCCGCCCAACGTCGCGGTGCCGACTCACTTCTACAAGGTTATCTACGCGGAGGATGGCTCCAATCTCCCGGGCAGCAAGGTGGCTCTCGGCGCGTTCGTCCTGCCCAATGCTCGGATCCCGAATGAGAAGAGTCTGTCGGAGTTTGAGGTTCCGCTGGAGGCGGTTGAGCGTGCATCTGGGCTGGAGTTTGCGGCGAAGCTGGATCCCAGCCGTCGTCGTCGCCTGTGCCAGGAGATTCGCTGTGAGGTCGTGGTGCGCGAGTTCAACAACGCCAAGAAGAAGGTCACGTAAATACTGGACGAAAGAAGGATGGAGGGAACAGCATTAGTACTTCGGCCAGATGGCTTCGTGTATATCTAGAACATGATTATTTTGCATGGCTCGGGCGTTTGATGACCCTCTCGGGTGATATCATTCAGGGTTAGATAGCCCTGCAATTGCAAGGCTGCCGCCAATTACTTCTTATTCTTTCTTGCTCTTTTGACTGGCATTCAACATTGGAAAGCCACACCACTCTTTGTGCCCACGTTGCCGCCTCGGCCGGCAAACCCAGTACCTTCGGAGCTGATTTCCACCAAGCCGGGTCGGATGGCATCCTTTTCCTTGTCCTTCTTCTTCGATTTCTTTTTTGCGCCGTTGCCATCGGCGTCGCCGGTTTTGTCTAAACTGCGATCTTGCGGTGTGATATCGGACTCGCAGACATAGCACATTATTCGGCCGTGGAGCACCGCCGTTCGCGCCTGTTCTTCTTGGGAAGCATGAGGATCGGGGTTGTCGTGGGGAGTCATGAATTTCGTGACACAGGGAGAGCAGATGACATGGCCGCATGGTTTCGCAACTGTATTGCCGGAGATATTTAGCAACGCTTCCAAAGTATGAGAACGTACTCGTCACATACGCATTGCCTTCAGCCCATTGCTGAGATTCTTCTTGCAGCTCGGGCACACTCGTGATACCGAGCCATCTGTCGCCTTCTCCTCGGTGAAATGCACATCGACCAGTGACTTGAGCGAGTAGTTGTGGCGGCTGGCTTCTGTCGACCCAGGACATACAGGCGCCAACTTGACGGCCTTGTTCGCCGCGATCTCATTTGGATCCGTCGTCGGCGTAAGCGACGGCACCCAGAACGACGGGAGGGCCGATTTGCTTGACTCGGACTGGGGACGTTAGCAATGGTAACAAGTCCCAGAAACGGCAGTCCATGAGGGATAGGAATCCTCACCTTTTCCCGCTTGAGCTCGTTCTTCAATCGTTCCTGCTCCTCGCTCGCCACCCGCGCCATCGCCTTCTCGTCCAGCTCAAACACTTTCTTCCGCTGGCCGTCGATCTCAACCTCGCGCGCCTTGAACGCAGCCAATGCCTCCGATTCCTCGGCCTTGCGCTTGCGTCCTGCGTTCGTCCCCTGGTTCGCCTCTAGCCCCATCGACACGAGCTCGAAATCATGCAGCTCTTTCTGCCGCGCCTCCTCCAGCGTCCGCTGCTCGTCCTCCGCCAGTCGTTTCTTGGCATCTTCGCGCTCGCGCTCGAGCCGTTTGATCTCCTGTCGCTGGGCGAGGAGGTCACTGATGGCGCATTCGCGGCAGAAGAGGTCGCCGTTCACGGCGCAGGCGACCACGGGTGTGCGGGCGGGTTGGAGGCAGAGTCGGCATGAGGCGAATGGGAGGAAGGAGTCGCGGCCGATGACGCTTCGTTTGGTGCCCCACGCTGAGCGCAGGAGCCCGCGCTCGTACGAGGTGAAGTGTGGCAGCGAGGTGTTGCGCTTGGAATGCGCCATTTTCGAGCGTGGGGGTTGGGGTGTTTCAAGGTGCTTGGGGAGAATGTCGTAATATGAAATAAGTTGGGGAGCTTGCTTCCTGGGCGGATGTCATTGGCTCGGCCAATCGGAAAAATTTAACTACATCATCTATGGCTGTATGCAGAACGTTGTTGACATTATGTATTTCCTGTATTTGATTTTTGGGGACGATATCGGCATGATTTGGAGCTGGAGATCTACACCGAGCTGTTCAATAGCATATTCAAGACTCCTAGGTCATATTGTCCCGCAGAGTGAAGGTTATTCCGGGTCTTCATATAGACGGTAAAAGAGTCGATGAACATGTCGAGGAGCACATTACATGCTATCGCCTCTTTGCACAGAAGGTGTATCCCATCATCTGTCAACCCAGTCAAGACTAAACATCAGCTATGGCGCTACCAGTGAGTAGAAACTAAGCAGAAAGGAAAAGAAATTTGACAGAATATTCATCAATTAAGCTTACATGGTCTAGTCTAACAATGATTTTGGTCTCATAACCACCGAACACGCTGTGCAAACTGAAAAAAAAAAAAAAAAAAAAAAAAAACCATTGAGAAAAACACAGAAAGCGCCCACCCCGAAAGACCTACTGCGCGCCATTAGCAGCGCCGTCCTTGTCTTTCTCCAGATCCGCCAGCACCATGCTCTCCACCGCCTTCATGCCGGCCTCTTCGCTCTTCTTGGAGCCGGCATCTTCGTCACCCGCGACAGCCTGGTCGAGCGCCAGCTTAGTCTGTCCGAGAGCATAGATCTGCTCCTCGATGGTGTCGCGGGTGACGAAGCGGAAGATCTCCACTTCGCGGGTCTGGCCCACCCGGTGGGCGCGGTTCTCGGCCTGGACGTCCTCCTGGGGGTTGAAGGACGAGTCGAAGATGACGACCTTGTTGGCGCACGCCAGGTTGATACCTGCGCCGCCAGCCTTGGTCGACAGGAGGAAGACGGGAATGTCCTCGCGCTCGTAAAAGGCGTCGAGGATGGACTGCCGGTCTTCGACGCTGGTCCGGCCATCCAGGCGGACGAATTCGATCCGCAGGGTCTCCAGAACGCACTCCAGGATATCCATGACCATGGTAAACTGAGAGAAGATCAGGGTCCGGTCACCATTGGCGATGAAGCGGGTCAGAAGTTCGCGGAGCTGCTCGACCTTGCCCGAGTCCATCCACTCCGAGTTCTGGAGCTTGTACTTGCCCAGTGACTTTGGGTTGTCGAGGCACATGCGGTGACACTCGAAGTCATTGTAGGGCTGAAGCTCTTCAAAGATGATGTTGGGATCAGACATTGACCACTTATCTTCCTTGAGGCATGCCTTGGCCATCTTGCGGAGGATCAAGTCGGTGTAGTGGCGGCGGGCAAGAAGGGGATGGATGGCGGCTTGGCGAAGCTTCATGAGGATATTTGCCGACTTGGACCCGGTCTTTTTGCCGGCGGCACGGTCTTCCAGCAGCTGGCGCACCTGATCCTTCTCATGGTCGTATATGTCACGTTGCGATGTCTTCATCTCGCAATATTGCACCCGGGAGTGTTTGGCGGGGAGATCGATGACTTGGTGCTTCTTACGGCGGAGGACAAACGGTTTCAGCATGGATTTGGCACGCTCAATGCGCTGAGCGGACAGAAGGGCTGCATGTGATTCATCCGTTGTCTTGGCTTTGTTTGAGAAGATTGCGTTTAGGTCATCCTTGTGTTGGTTAAAAATACCCGGCAGGATGAATCCGAGAAGCGATGCGAGCTCCTGGAGGTTGTTCTGCAGTGGTGTCCCTGTGAGGAGGAGTCGGAACCTTGCTCGAATGCGAATAAGTTTCTCGTAGAGTAAAGATTGGTGGTTCTTGAGCATGTGTCCTTCATCATAGATGCAAGCACAGAAATCCTGATCCCGAAGAAACTTGGCATCGAGTTTGGCTTTGGCAATGGTGTAGGTCGTAATAACCACGTTGATGTTATCGCGGTTCTCCTCGATTTGCTCACGAATCAAAGCACGTTCGTTGAGGCCGGCGTAGTATGGCATGACGGAAAGGGTCGGACAGAATTTCTGGAACTCGCGAAGCCAATTTTCAATGGTCGATGAGGGCACAACAACCAGGTGGGGTCCCTTGATTCCTCGCTCAAAGAGATGTGCAAGGAAAGCAATGACTTGGCAGGTCTTGCCGAGACCCATGTCGTCAGCAAGAATGCAACTCATTTTCTGGTCAAACAGGAGTTTCAACCAATTGATGCCCACAATCTGGTAATCCTTCATCTCCAAGTTCTCAGCCATAATCGCTGGCTGCGAGATGAAACGAGACTGAGCTGGGGGTCTTCGGGAGACAACCACAGGCCCATCGCTGTCATCGGAAACATTGCCGTCTAGAGAGGGGCGGTTTGAATTAGACGAAGGGGTTGCAATTCCAGAGTCGCTCGGGTTGGTCGTATTCAGTGAGGTGAGTTCGAGTTCGCCATCCCGTTTGCCGAAAATGTCCACACCCCATTTCTTCATCTCATTTGCAATGGGCTTCCCCAGCGCCTCACATTCTTTCACAAGAGCATCAATCGCCAGATAGCCAGTCCACATATCCATACACTTCTCAACAATCTTCTCACCAATGGGCTTGGGGGCCTTTCGGGGCTTCCCTTTTCCTTTTGGTTTGGCATTCTCATCCACGGGAGCAGTGACGACACGTACTTCATCGAGAGAGGCAAACGGACGTTCCATGGTGATCACGTTGGCGGTTTCCTCGGGGATGGCCGCAATGTCGGCAAGGTCGCGAACATCGCAGGTGTTGAAGAACTTCAGAACCTTGAGATCCAAGCCGCCAGCGGTGGAATCTGGTTCCTGAACATCTGAATCTTCGGAGCCCGAGAAGGCTGCCTCCGGAGACTCGGTGAGTGAGGATACTTTTCGTCGACCTTGCTGGAGGCGACCAAGCTTTTTCTTCGGGGGGGTATCATCATCGGAGACAATCGAGACAGTTGTGACAGGAGATGAAACGCGACCTTTCGCTCCACGAATGAGACGGCCGCGAGGCTTCGAGTCAGTGGGCGGTTCCTGTTCTCTCGGGGCAGCTGGAAGGTTCCGTGAAGCCCACTTGTCGTGAATGGTGCCGCGGGCCTTGATTTGCTGCTTGGCCATGGGGGCTGAGGCTGCACCGCCAGCGGGCGAGGCAATTAGCTCATCTTCAGAGGAGTCAATAGTAATTGTCTGACCGTCACTCGCTCGGACGGGTTTCGCCGTGCCCGTGAGATGATCCAATGCGGCATCGTAGTTTCCGCGTTGGTCCATGAGCGCATCTACACATTCCTGGATAGACTTGTTGGGCAGAATCTTGAGCATGCGTTCAACTTTGACCTTGATCCGGTAGTCGGCAATGTCCTGCAAAGTCGAGTACTGGAAGTTGACGGGCTGGGCACGAGAGGGCGCATCTTGTTTCGCCTTCTTCATGGCGACGCCCTTGATCGAGTCGGCGGAACTCATCTGATCAGCTGAGCGCTTGACCCCGTTCGAGCTAGGATCGTAGACCGCAGCCGAGGTGATTTCCTTGAAACGATGCATTGGGCCGCTCTCACCACGCACAGGCGACTCGGCCACCTTCTCGGGGCTTCGAGTCTTCTCAAACATGGCGGGTTTAATATCGGTGCTTCGACTTTTGTGCTGATCTTCGTCGTCCGAGGAGCCCCCTCGATAGGTTGGGCCGTCGTCGAAGTCAAGGATGGGGGTTCGTTTCGTCGGTTTGACAGTAGTTGAAGGGGGACGAAACTGGGTTCCCGAAGGGGCCATGAGAGAAGATAAAAGGCCCCCGCGCCGTGGTGGTGAATATGAGGGGCCCGGTGGTGAGGAAGCGGCTACTTGAATGACAGTTTCACTCGGTCGTGAATAAGGAATGTCGACTAGTTGCGTGGGCTGCGTCAATCGCTGAGAGGGCGTTAGTGAATGCGCCCCAGCTGGTAGGGTGGCAATGGTCTCATGGTCGCCGTCGGGCTCGGGGGTGCTTGGGGCGAGCTTCTTGTCCCGAATAGGAGTGTCAGGCACCGAGTCATCCATTGCGCAGTCCACGGCCTTGTCATTCACTTGAGGCCAGCCTCCTGTCTGGTCGCGAGAATCCAGGAACTTTTTTTCTGCCGGCGGAGACGGAGACGCGATCGCGGGCGCGCGAGCATCACGTGCGCGTATAGATCGCGAATGCGCTCTAACTTTATTTCTGCTTCTTGTCGAATCGAGAGAACCTGAATAGTAATGGGCTATCAAAGCGCTCGTTACAGCAGCATTTGACCCAATTGAGGCCAATCTCGACTTGGGATGGTGGTCACCCACCTCATGATGCCTGTCACTGATAGCTTTCTGTGCATCTCGACATACGGACGGTTCATCCAATCCAATTATCTTTGGACTACCTATTAGCTTCCAGAGCCACTGGGAAAGAATATTTTGGGGTTCTTTTTCAAGAGTCGGTACAACTATCTCCTTATGTTGGTATCATCATGAAGAATTGGCTGGCAGATCTGCGCCAAATGGTCAAATGTCGTCATCATCCGGGTCGTAGAGATCCAAATCCAAAAGAGCCTTGGGTTTGGGTTTCGGCGCTGCGACTGAAACAGATCCAGGTGCCCGCACCACATCACTTGCCGAAGATCCAGCCTGAGCTGCGGCTTTGGCGGCCTCATCTTGCCTGGTGTCCACCGCAGGGGCCGGGGCTGGAGCTTCTGTTACCCCAAGTCCCTCAGCCTCACGAATCAATCGATCCACCTCCTTATCAGGGTCACCACCTCCTGCGAGCTGGATTTGGCCCATCAATCCCATGCGTATCCGTTCCTCCATTGGATATGGCAGCATGTACACCTCGCGCGTGACGTTTGCCGAGTCATCCAGCCATTGTGTCGCGTTTTTCGTGACTGACGCCACTGGCTCCGTGCCATCATCTCTTTTTGGCTCTCCATTTGTCCCTGTCATCGTCGCATCCTTGTCTAGGATCTGTGGCCGCGGCCCTTGGCGTTTCCCACTCCCAGCACCGCCGTTGGCAGCATCTGCAGCAGCTTCGTGGTTGTACTTGCTGATACGTCGTGCGAAGTCCAAGAGCAGTCGGTAATCAATTTCCTTCCGGGAAGCTGGCTTGTCGGTTCCAGTCCGGTCTTCTTCATCAGACTCCAGCTCGCTGTCACTGTCCTCGTTGCAGCACGCGGTTCGAATCTCATTATCGAATTCCTCGATATCCCTCACGATCCCCTTTACACGATCCTCCAGCTGCTCTGCCTCGGTTCGTAGACGTAATATCTTGGCGTAGTTCTCTTGGTGCAGACGGAGTGTGTCGATGGCGGATGTAAGGGCGTCGTCGGCGTCAAGCAGGGCGACAGCTGCAGCTGGTGCTCCGGCAGCAGCGGGTGACGTTGTCAGGGTTGTCAAAAGTGCATTGAGCTTGGTTTCGACATCGGTCAGGGAAGACTGCATGTGGGCGTCCATTTTGAAGGGGGTTTGGAGGGTGCGCGCGACGGCACCGAAGCAGGAGAACAGCCAGTATGAGATCACCCAGTTTCGAGAGGCCCTCAACTCTGCATCCTTGAAACAGGCTGCTTTCAGTAGCGACAATCCGGCACTCTACTGGTCCACGCTCAGACGCGAATTGAGCCCTGACGAATCGCAGGCAAAGAGTCGCAAAGAGAGAAATGCGGAGCTGCGGAGTCGGTTAACACCGGTCACGTGGGGGCGCTGTCAGTGGGAAAGGACAAAGGTCGATGTCAAATCTTGACGAATTGAATAAAGAAATGACTGGCCAATATCTTGTCCTTGGTACTTAATGTACAGCCCAGTGTGATTGGTTATGTCGCCAGAGTGAGTGGCTCACCACTGCCAAGTGGGGGTTACGCGATATATTTTGCAGTGTCAATCCTTAGGACCTCTACCGTCCCCGACCTATTACTCAATTCCACTGTTTCGTGATTTTCGCTACAATTGGAAGCCAATTTTGCGACTAGCTCAGGCCTGCCGTCTGTCAAGTCAATCGAGTTAAAAAACCAATATTGCACTTCAGCCTCCCCTCTCGCGATGCGAGCATGGGCCAGGACTGATTCTCCTCAAGCTGTCAGAGCCACAACCAGAGCCTTGATCCAGAATCCATTAAAAAATTGGGCCGAGGAGAGCTATGCAGTGGCACAGGTCATATTGGACACACAGAGCAGCAACTCAAAGGCTTACGTATGGGAGCTCCTCGATACAGCTCAAGATGGGTTGATTGTTCTTCCGGAATGCGATGGCTGATAGGTTGGTGTATTGTATACCGTCATTATTTTTTGAAAATGATTGCCTACCACCTCCTTACTATTAGGATCCAAGACGGATTATGCACCACAGTGTGAAGACTACTTGCTGGAGACGCGGCTAACCGAAGACTGGTGGCAGTAGTCTTTTCGACGTTGGAATATTTGCAGTACTCAACCGTCTATGTCTCATGGGCCTAGTACCTCGAGTGAAAATCGCCTCAAAATTGAGAAACGGACAGCCCACTTGTACCCAGATGGGTCATCGCCTGGTTTTATAGTTCCCGGCCACCCATATTTCAAGATATCGATGGCTGGAGTGGCCCACACTCATAGCGTGGGCTTCATAAAGAAGGGCCTCGGTGGCCCCTACTTTGACCTAGAGAAGATTTGGGATGAGCACACTTACTATGAATTTGGCGACCGGTTTTTCGAAAGGACACTGGCGACGATGGTACAAGAGCCATATGTGAAAATATTTTCACGGCGAGAGGCCGTTATCAAATGAGCAACACGCGATGTTACTTGAAAATATCAGTTGACTGGAGGCATTGGCCGAGCTATCTCAATGACGTCATCTCCAATAACCCCGACGATATTGCACTCGAGCCGATCAGTCGTACGATTGGGACTGATCGCATCATGGATGAATCTATCGTTTGTCTGGCCCATGTGAAACATATTGACTGGCCGTGGATTCTCTATCCCTCAGTTCATTGCCAGACAGCAGCTGCTCATGGGTTGCCCGGATTTAGAATCCCCAGGATTCCACCGACCGGGGAGCCTCTTCGTACCTCGTTAACATCCGTTATCAACATCCACGGAGGTCGTCTGTACCATGAGCATATTGCATGGTATCACGCAACTGTGCTGGTGCAGTTGAGCCTGTTGCCAGAGTGTCCCACCTTCCCGTATGCCCTGATCGACAGCACAATTCCAGGGTCCGGGAGACGATTCGAGTATCGAGTTGCCTCAGCTGGGGCAGAATCTGCATACCACTTGAATTCGCCTATTTTGGAGTCCACTGTCGTTTTGATATTGATTATCTTTGTCATGTGCTGCACATATTGATATTTATGGCCCCAAATATTTTTGGACCCCCTGATGCATGGCCGTTGGCCTATAAAATCGAAGTTTCCCGCAGTGGTCTCGAAACAGTAATCGGGCACGCGGAACCGGAAAATGGGTCGATCATAACAGCAATCGATGGTAGCCAATCGCCATGTCGATCCCCACCCCCGATTTTCTCGCGATTCTGTCCGAGTCGGGCATGCCAAGCCACGCAGGCCGTGATCGACCGTTCCGAATACGAACACGTCTTGACACTTCTCCCTCCGCTCTCCGCTCTCTCTCCACGGTCGCAGCGGGTGAAGGAAAAGACCCCATCCCTCTCAAGACCATGCTAGGCGGCTTTCTAGGCTGGATCCCGCTACTTTTCGAGCCCCTGGCCGACTGGTACATCCCGCCCATTCAACCGCAAGCGCGACTGCGGCCGGAGAACCGCCCTTGGCAGGAGATCATCACCGGTGTCTACGGTGTGCCACCACTGCTGAAGATTCATGACCGGAACAGCGTTGTGAAATGGAGTTTTGAGCGCGACGATGTCAAGCAGCACCTTCCACCAAACCTGAAGCGCTGCCTGCATAGCCGAGCCAACGACGCAACCGATATCAAGTGGATGCGAAACGGCACCAGCGTCGCCGCCATCTACAGTGACCTTGCCCTGGTCGTCAACCATACCCCGGATAACCCGGAGACAGACAAGCTCATCACCTTTGCTGTCTGCCGAGACAATGAATTTCTGCATAATGCGCACACGGTGGAGGCACTACCAGGGAGTCTCCTTGCGGTCGGGACCACCGGCCAACGTCCGTGGGATGGCATTTTGGTGTATAATGCCAGCTTGGAGAACCCCCTGATCGATGATCCGCCCATTCTACAGAATATCACGGGCCTACGAGCCATCCATGCCATGATTTGGGACGAACAAGCCCAGATGCTGTGGGCGACGGGAACAGACGCAGCAGCCGATGGCTCCGACCCCATTCCCGCATACGGTGTCATCCAAGGCTATCCATTCGATGCGGCGACCGGCCAGCTACGCAAGGACGACGCATATGTGTACCGTCTCCCCACCGCATGGGACATCGATAGTGAATGGGGCACCGGAAACAGCTGGTGGGCTGGACCTCATGACCTGGTGCCGGTGCCCAACCAACGCAAATTCATCATCTCAAATGACCGCGGCCTGTTTGCATTCGACATTGAGCTGGGACAGTACACTGAATCGTACGAAGAAGTCACCAACAAGTATATGAAAGGGTTCGAGGTTACGACTAACGATCGACATGGCATCAACCGTGCTGGCCAGTACGAAGAGCTGCCCATGTCTGATCTGAAGGGCTTCAACCTTGCTCCCGATGGGAGCTTTATCTATGTACAATCGCTGTGGCAGAAGTATCGGGCGTTCCATATCAGTCTTGTGGTGAATGGCGTGCGGCGGAAGATCTGCAAGGGGGATGAAATCTATCGATCGCGGTGGTGGGGAGAAATCGATGGCTGGCCTAAGCCAAAGACGTGATCTTTATTGGAGCACTTAATAGATGTTGTTATACAGCACTTTATTTTTTCATGAACACTTGATTCCAGATTACACATCATGACCTCTCCGATGCCTCCTAACCGCAAGACCAAAGATGATGCAGAGTCCGCAAAGCAACCCAGATTTCTTCGGGCTGGAATGGTCAAGGTACGCTACCATTTATGGCATACCTAGGTATAACTCAACGCCAACCATATATTCTACTTCAAAAGACCTCTCACTAAGTGCGCTCGAGATGGCTATTTTAGTGACACCACACCTTGCGAGCTCCATTTCCATAGGCCAGTGGGTCTGGAAGTCCGTAATGCAGTTTTTAAGGCGACTAGACAGATCAGTGCGGGCCAGTGGAGATCATGCAGCCTTGTGGCCGAGCTTAAACGGGATAGCTATATTTATGCCGTATGAGCTTAAATTTAAGACGAAAAGAAGGACAATCAGGCTTAGACCGACATACATGCCCGAGTCTTTCTACAATTCCGAAGATTAAGGAGTTCTGCTACAACACCGGGATCCGTCCCATACTAGGCATCCATGAGCAGCCCCTGCATCCTTGGCCGTGAATTCCATGCAAGTATGGTTCGGCTCTGGAACCACAATGATCACGGCTCGTGGACGAGTCAAACCGCTTGCCAAACGGGGCTATCAATCAGATAGTCGGGAACCCGGGGCTTGGCATTATTACCACAAACGGCATCTCCGAGACTCGGCCAATTCTTAACTCCATCACCCTTGGCATATCAATCAACACCTTCGCTCGGATCTTCGCATCCATAGCGAGTCATTCCTTTCCCTGTAAATAGTCGCTCCCAGCTGTGCAGTGGCTTGTAATCACCGGGAATCCGCCAATGCACCATCTCAAGGCCACCGTTCCATCATCTCTGTGATTGCGTCATCAACAAATTGGCCCCCAAAGCCCCAACGGCCAGCTCAACGCCAGCCAGCAATTGATATGCACTCTCTGTTTCCAGGGCCCAGGAAGTTCGCCAAGAATTGAAGGCAATGACTGATTATCCAGACCCAGTGTCGCCTCAAGGCGAGGAAGGCGACTCATCAAGAGTCATTCAGAGACGTCGTCGGCCCCCACTCTCGTGCACGGAATGTCGCCGCCGCAAGCTCAAGTGCGATCGCTCGCTTCCATGTGGCCAATGTGTTCGGTCCAAGACCGCCGATTCATGTGTCTTTGTTGGTTCTCAGCCGGGTGTATCTTCGGAGTCCTCGCGACGCATGTCACCGCCCGTCTCGCGCATGCGACCACCCGGAAACTCTAACGACCAGTCTGGAGGATCCGGTAGCATGTTTGTCTTTGACTCGAAGCAGAACTCCAAGTCGAATTCCAATCGCGTCTCCAAGCGCAGCCACCAGGATGAGTTACATGAGATGCGGCAGCGTCTGCGCATGCTGGAAAACGCCCTAGCTAAGCCGAATGCGCTCCGCACTCCCGAGACTTCAGTGTCCGATGTCTTCTCGGAAACGGGTACTGGTACTGTTACTAATAGTGCGGAAGCTGCTGGGGTTGATGACCGGGTGCGACTTTTGCCTGATGCCAGTTTCCGGGGCAAAAAGAAGAAAACCAGATACTTCGGCCGCAGCCATTACACAACGACCGTGTCATTTGTGAGTCATGCATCTCCAGACTCCATCTTGATATTCTTGCTGATTGATTATTTCTAGTTTCAAGATATTGGAACATTAATGCGGCGAAGCCCTAACGCTCCCAAGGACAAAGAGCTCCTGGACATGAAGAAATTCAAGACCGAACTCTGGTCTCGCGAAACCCAGTCCCACCAGCGTGCATTTCGGGAACAGGCATTTCAGCTCGACGAAATGGTACCTCCACGAAACGTGGCTGATCAGCTGCTCCAGTTCTATTTGGATACCTTTGAAACGACCTATCGGATTTTGCACGTTCCGACGTTCTTGAAGCAGTATGCCGACTACTGGCACAGCCCCCAGAAATCAGACCTCGGTTTTGTGGCTCAGCTATTGGCAGTTCTGGCAGCCGGGAGCTGCTTCTATGTTTCAACTCCGGAGAATGACGACCGGGATACCTACCAACAACCCGCAATGAAATGGATCATGGCGGTCCAGTCATACGTCTCCTGTACCTTTGTGAGCCCGGATATTGATTTAAGGATGGTACAGACACAGTGTCTTCTTTTGGTAGCCCGTCTTGGGGTTGCCAGTGATGGCGATGTGGCCTGGGCCTCATCCGGCTCACTTATTCGTTCGGCAATGACCATGGGGCTTCATCGTGATCCAACGCGCTTTCGCAAGAGTTCGAGTCCATTCTGGTCCGAGATTCGGCGCCGCGTGTGGACGACAATTGTGGAACTGGATCTCAAAATATCCTTGGACCGCGGCGTCCCACCGTCTGTCGACTTGGACGAATGTGATTGCGACGACCCATCCAACTGGGACGATTCGGACTTGACAGAGGATATGGAGACGAATCCCGCTCCTATTAGCACGGCAATGTACACCCAGAACTTCTACCAGACACTTCTCACAAGGACACTACCATTGCGTTATCGCATTGCCAAGAAAATCAACGCCCTACGGTTCGATCTCTCATACGACGATGCCCTGCGAATGGGCGAGGATTTGGTTCGCTCGTTGCAGCACGCGTCTGCTTTGTTTGACGACAATGCAGCAGGAATGAACCCCCTTGACATGGCACGGCAGCGATTCGCACAGTCCCTGCATTTATTTATCATCCGCAAGTTCTTGCTTGCACTGCATCGGCCCTTTTCCCTCAGCGTGGTGCGGCTACCGAAGTGCTCCTACTCGCGAAAGGTCTGCCTTGAGGCATCTCTTGAGATTCTTTCACAGATGGAACTGCCCCCATCCTCAGATTCCGTTCTCTATCCGCATATTACTCAGCTGGGGAGTGGCATGTTCCGCGACGAGACTTTCCATGCAGCAATCACGGTATGCGTGGAGCTATCGCTCCAGGCGCAAGAGATGGGAAATTCATCAGCCCCGCTGATGGATGGGATCAACACGAGTGTCTTGATGAGCATGGTGCAGTCTCAACAGGGCGTTATGTTGCAGGCAGTTGAGCGAACACTGGACGATTTTGGACGGCGGATTGGCCCCGGTGGCAAAGGCTGCAAGCCTTACTTCTTCTTGAGCGTTATCTTGGCATCTGTCAAGTCTCGTATTAAGGGGGAAGATCCATTAACCAGTGTGGAAGCAACGTCCAAGAGGGCCGTCCGAATCGGTCGCGCCATGTTGAATAACGTCCCATATTTCGATGCCCTGGCTAGTGTCGATCGCCAGCCCCCGCCTGTACAAGTCGGTGACCTCCATTCCATCTTGAAAATGTATACATTTCAGCCACTGACTGAGGTCTCTTAGACACCAATTCCCCTTGGCGGAGCGACCCCGAATTCGGCATCTTGGAATGATATCGAGCCTGCTTCGCTTCTCTCAGCTGACTTTGGGGATTTTACTACGGTAAGAGAGTCGCCACTTTGAAAATTGTAGAAATCCTGTGCTAACTGGACTAGCCTCTGGATATGGGCGGCTGGTTTGATGGTCTCGATACCGGCAGCACCGGGCTTTGGGACAACGAGCTGTTTTCTAGCTTTCAGCCTCTCTGAGGGTTCGTTTTGATGAGATACCCATTCTGCGCTGTAATTAATCATAAATGTATGTTTCTGGCGAATCTAGAGCCTGTGGAGTCTACCAGATTGCCGGTATGCATGGATCCATCTTCTTCTAGGTTATCGAATTCTGCCACGGAAATTGGAGTCTGGCTCATCGTCAGTAGGATCGTACTTACTCCATTCTAAGGACATAGGCCAGTCCATGAAGATGCAGTCGCTTTTTCAATGCATAAGCTCTTATCGGCGCATGGTCGAAGGCAATTCCTGATCTGGCTTCGAGCTAGCTGGTAGCCAGCTATGACCGCGACCCCTGCAGGATTGTGACGAGGGTGTAACCAATCCACCCAGCCGCGTTATCATCGCGCGTGGGCCGTGAAGGAACGGGAAGAGGTGGCTGGGGCTCGCGGTGGGCCTCCAAGGTGATGTCAACCTTTTGTTTTCTTCTTCACAACTCAGACCCACCAACCACCCGCAGCCACTCAACCACCACCAAATCAAATCAAACCTCAGACACCATCATCATCCATGGAGTGCTCGAAACGCGGGATGTGTGGGTGCCAATCACTCCCCCCCCCCCGAGTTTCACAAACAAGCTCTGGGTCGCGACGGCGTGGGAACACAGGAGCGGTCAGGATGCATGGCGACCGAAGCAGCGCACGAAATGCCTCCGTCTGCAGCAGTGGCGCGCTGACCATTGTGGTGAACCCCATTGCCCCCCCCGCTGGTTGCACTACAGCCCGTAGTGCTCCAGATGGGCTCCAGATGGCTGCAGACATGCGAGATCCCCGGCCAATCCACGCTCGATCGGCGCCCGCCAATCTGCGCTATTACATCGCGATCATGCCGATCGTGCCAGCTAGGCTGAACCTGTTGTGAACGATGGAGTCCCGGCGTCAAGGTGCCTCGACACGGCCCAATGACCTCGCTCCGTCTCATCGGTCGATCGGGAAACCCACGCCAGCTGAAGATTGTGGAAAGCTGAGTCCTTTTTAGGTCCTTGCTCTCTCCCCGGCTCCGTGCACGGCGAGCTCGACCTGTCTTCTTCCTTTTCTCTCTCGTAGGACTGTGTCGTTGTTTGTTTTCTAGCTTGTATAGTACCGTGATATCCCTCTCCGTTCTTACGCTATGCCGAGCGAGATACCCGCGCCCCCTGGCGTGCCAATCCTGGGCAATATCTTCGACGTCAACCCCAATGAGACATGGAACTCTCTCAACAAGCTGGCCAAACAATATGGTGAGTTCCCATGTTGCATTTTGCCTCGCTGATGCTGTGCGCACAGCAAGACTGACTGGCCTTTCTAGGCCCCATCTTCAAGATCAACGTCCTCGGCCACCAAATCGTGTTTGTGGGCAGCGTCGCCCTCCTTGCGGAAATCTGCGACCAGACTCGGTTCCGAAAATGTGTAACGGGTCCCGTGGTGGAGATTCGCTACGCGGTGCACGACAGTCTGTTCACTGCCTATGACGACGAGAAGAGTTGGGGCATCGCACACCGCATCATGATGCCGTATCTCACGCAGGAAGCGGCAGATGCCAGCTTTAACGATATGGCCGAGGTGGTCCCCGATCTGACCAAAAAGTGGAGCGCTAGCCCGAAGCAGCGAGTGAAGGCCAGCGATGACCTTGATCTCTTGCTCTTGGCATCCTGTATGAAGTGCTTCTTCAACGAGCGTGTGTTGGTGCTTGGCAAGGAGGACGCAACGAAGAAGAAAGCCTGGGATATGGTCCAGGCTTGGGAAGGTGCTACGATGGAGGCATTGAAGCGGCCAACGCGCCCTAAGATCCTGAACTGGCTGTACCAGCGCCGGTTCACAGACATGACCAAGACGATGCGCAACTACGGCCGGGATATTGTGAAGACCCGCAAAGACAACCCCGAGCTTGCGCGGAAGGATATGTTGGATGCGCTGTTGAACAACGCCGACCCCGAGTCTGGCGAGAAGTTGAAGGACTCCCAGGTCCTGGATGAGATCGTCAATATCTTCATTGGTGCCGCTACCGCCGCCAACCTGATTACCTATGCCCTGTACTACCTGTCGGGAAACCCCGCGGAGATCAAGAAGGGCACTGACGAGATCGACTCGGTCGTTGGTGATGGCCCGCTCGATCTGGCCCACTTGAAACAACTACACTACGTCGAGGCGATCCTCCGCGAATCGATTCGTCTGTCCGCTACCGCCCCGGGCTTCAATATCGAACCCATCCCTTCAAAGACCAAGGGCCCCGTCCTCCTCGCCGGTGGCGAGTACCAGATCCCTCACAACCAGCCCATTATTGCTGTCCTGAATGCCGTCAACCGCGACCCTGAGGTCTTCCAGTATCCGGAAGAATTCCGACCCGAGCAAGTCCTGGGCGAGAAATGGGACAATTTGCCCGCCGCCGCCAAGAAGGGCTTTGGCAACGGCAAGCGTGAGTGTATCGGCAAGCTCTGGGCCTGGGAGTGGTCCTTCTTCACCCTGGCTAGCATTTTGAAGGAGTGCTCCTTTGAGCTGGAGGACAAGAACTACGAACTCCACGCCAACGGTGCCTTTAGCATTAAGCCGATGGATATGTACATGCTTGTGGGCCCGCGCCAGAAGTAAAGGGCCTCGAAACAAGTGATCGAAGAGGAATTGGAATTGGAAAGACGGAATCAATTGGAGGACAGTCCCAAATGAAATTCATGGCTGTATATGTTCGGATATTAGTTACGACTCTGCTTAGTGTACATGACCCCTGTCAGTAATGAAATATTTTCTCGGAATGAACTGATGTCTATTCTTTTTTCACCTGGGAATGGCACCGACGGAATCGACACTTACCTACCATAAGGGCGTGTATCAGAGCTATAGATGTGCCGTGACTCTGTCACAATGTGCTTGCCACGGTATGTACTAACCGCAGATCCGGTGCTATGCGTGCTTTCAAGTTGGACCAGGGACCGTGCTGGAAGTGCGTGTAATCATCCAAATCCCCCTGGCGCATGCGAGTTGATCGGAGATGCTCGTCCCTTGCACATGCAACGCTCGCACATGGCACCAGGGGTTCCTGACCATCTCTGGAATTGCAGTTTGCGGGGGACGGTTAATCTCATCCTTCGTGCCGAAGCCGACTGGAATGCACCGATTGGCCCATCATCCACCACCAGTGGTCATCGTCGGTTAATTTCCATGTGGTGCACGCGTTCATCAAGCCACCGCGGCGGCGATTTCGCGACGACGGGAATTTGCCGACCTGCCGGTCAAGGTCGGGTGAGCTCGTGTCGGAGCTTCCTGTTCGCCTTGCTTCGCCTCCAGCTTCCCCGCCAATCTGTGCCTTAAAGTCAACCAGCATGCCCCGGATTTGCGGGGAACCCGTCAAATTCCACTTTTCTTCTTGCTGCCGTCATCTTCTCCGTGTCGGGCTGCTTGCGACGTGGTAGTCGCCGCGCAGGATCCAGAACTTCAGGAGTACATGCGAGTCTTTCTTGCACAGACGGATTGGGTTCCATGATGCGTGTTTGAGGCCGCGTCAACCGCACAGATTCATCCGATACAAATAGCAATGGGCGCGAGGATCTTTTCATATCCTTCGGTTATCTGGGCTGGGGACAACCAGGACGACCCCCAATTCACGAGCCCAGTCCCGGATCATGTCCAGCCCGAAGAGCTCCAGCACAATCCATGGCTCCCTGGGGCCTGTCCATTCGTGCTTCCGGCAGACCTGGATCCGTGGGTCGCAGAGTATCTGGACTGGAGCGACGAGAATGCCATGAAACCTGCAAGAGAACCTCCGGGATGCCAATCAGAGCTCCACCGGTGGGATGGGATAGCCTTCCCCAGTGAACACCGCGAATTCGAGACGATGCACAAGGAGAGGTAAGCCGCCTTGCCTAGTTGAAGACACTAGCGTCGAGACGCTCAGCTCTAAACATTCGCAGCCATCCCAGCGACTCTCCCGCCTTGATCCGTCCGCTTGGCTACCACGACCTGTCCGACGAACAACTCCTGTCTTCTCAGCTAGCAGCCGAAAGAGCGCTCTTCATGACGCCTTTTCATCCGCCCTCCTTCCCTACCTTCTCAGCATCACCGGCTTCTGACCCCTGCGGCAGTCCCGATATGACCCCATCCAGCAGATGGGATGTAGAGCATGGCCGAGGTGATCTCCCCTCGTCACAAACCTCGCCTGCACATTCCCAGATCCTAGATACTGGCTACCTCACATCTACCACAGATGAGGACGACAGCATGACGACATTGGAGATGCCGGACGGCAGCACTCGCCTGTCGTCGAATTGGCTCCCGGTAGATCCTACAGCGGGGTTTACCATCGGCCCCAATTCATCTCGGATGCATCCTGGGAGATGGCCCTTAGATGTCGAGGGCTTTCACGATATGCGGGAAGCTTTCTTTCATTCATCCTGACTGGAGTATAGGGATGCAGGTTTCAGCTAAACTTTGGCATCGCCTCATTGACCACTCAAGACCCACGCGGAGCTTCATATGGCTTGTGGTAGAATTTACTGTGAGATCACCGGGATTAGTTGAGTTGTCGAGTCAGACACTGGTCTTTCTATCACTCGCCCCAGTCAGCAAAAAACACGAGCTATTATTGAGGACTCTGAGATATCGCGGAATGAGGAGATTATATCTCTGATATGAGCAAGCTACATTGAAAGACTTGTCGACATGGTTGCAGCTACGTCTGAAACACAGGCTATACAAGTTGTGAGTATTGTTAAAAACAACATGGTGCTGTGGTAAACTTATTACCTGGCGATCAAGCGATACCCACAGTGGAAGGGACAAGGGCTTGGGCCAATTTCTGGCATGCTTCGCTATTATGGGTGATTTTTATGGTACTGCTCGTGTTGGAATTATTTTGAGAGAGCGAGATACAGGAAGAAAAGATGTCTCTTTAAGCAGACCTAACCGAGGTCTCCACAAGGAAAAGTGCGGCACTGAAAGAAACAGAATATCACTGAAGAGAGAAGAATTGGAGAAAACGCAGTTCGACTAGGACAATAATGTTGGTCTGCGTAGTAGATGACCATCCGCTGGAATGGCAAGGAAAAAGAGCACAAACATACTGCCCAACCAAGATAACTGGAACCCATATCTCCTCAGCCCGTGCTCTCCGCGGAAGGATTCCACGCTGTAGGAATCAGACGGCATAATCATCCTCTCGGCGAGTGCTCTTCACCGAAATGTCATGCTCCACAGCGATCCCAAGTTGCACATCCGAGTCTTGAGAGATCTTACTTGCAGTCTGGTCCGAGTAGCACAGGGTCTGAGCAGCCGTGCTGGACGTCAACTCGGTTGTGACATGCTTGCTACGGAGGGTGATATCGGCCCCGAAGGCGAGCGCCTGCCAGAGGTTGCGGCGAGGACCAGGGTCTGTCGAGGGAATGCGCTGACGGTTCTCGAGAGCCGCGCCAGCCCAGATGGATGACAAGGGGAGGGAGATAGTCACTAGGGTCAGGACGTTGGAGGACAGCTCGGGGACAACGATGCAGTACTGAAGAATCGAGAACAGGGCGGGGATGGTCATGGTCTGGCACCCACATACAAAAATGACCTTCATGGGACCGAAATCACGCACTCCGAGCCGACTTCGCTGCTTGATGGCGTAACCCAGCTTACTGACAAAGACGGCGCAGAAGAAGCAGATACTGATGGTGATGACGATGTTGGTTGCGCTCTCGAGCCACCAGATGGGCGTCATGTCGGCCACCATCATGATATAGATGTTGTTCTCCACCATCCAGCCCATTCGGAATCCAATGGGAACCAAAGCCATCAGGACCGACACGCCCAGGAGAGCCCGTCGGTACCGCCGACGCAATGTTGCACACACCACTTGGACCTGCAAGACCAGCGAGGACTCGACGCAGATGACGAGCAGCGTCTCCAGGACGACAGAGAGGACAGAAATGACATATGCGCTTCGCTTGACGGAAGAATAATCGTAGGAAAAGTAGGGGTAGACGTGCTCAAACCCGGTGGTGAAATGAATGACCTCGAACAGCAGCCGGGTGATATTGAAGAGCAAGGCCAAGCCGTTGAGGAGGAACACGGCAGAGGCCCGCTTTTCGCGTCGAGTCAGCAGTAGCAGGATCACCAGGAGCACGATCGAGGCGCCGAGCTGGCATCCGTAGTTGATGCAGACGCGGACATTGTACTGGGCGAATTCGTCCAGGGCCGAGACCGAGACGTTGAACGGGTGGCCGTTCGCATAGCGGAAGGTGACCTGCTGCGTGTTTGGATCGAATGCTGCCATTGCGCAGAGAAAAGAATCTTTGATTGAAAGGACTGGAATTTGAATTGGAGATCGAGGATCAAGAAAGTTGACGGCTGGTCAGGGATCTTCGGTATAAGAATGGCATGGCGGAACGCATCCAGACGGCGAGTTGTAAGCTACCGTGGAACGGGCGTCGAAGTGAAGACCGGTCTAATGACATGGTGAAGAAGTCGAGACAGACAATGGAGGAGTTGAAGGTGGTGATGCATGCTGGGAGCGAATCCATGGTTGGGTGGCCGAAATGAGAAACGAGAGGGTTGCGGGAGAGAACAATACTAACGACAATATCAAGGACAATCTTAAGAACAAAGAGAGGGCGGCGATGGCTGCCTGGGTGCCTGGGTGCCTGGGTGCCTGGGTGCCTGGGGCAGCAGCGCGTCTAGACCTGTCGATTCATAGACAAGATTAGTTCCAGGCGAGAGGAAAACTTGGGAAGTCATCGACGCTGCCTTGGCAATTGGGAACTCAGCAAGCACGGTTCATGCATTCCGTATAGATTTTCCTGTGAATTGCTATATCCAGCTAGTTTTACCGCTTTTGGTTTGGCCCTTCAACACGAGTAAGGCTCGCTCAAATTACGCCATGGGATAACTACTTAACTAACTAGGGGGCCAGAATGATGATAATGATGCCAACTCTGGGGTCTTGGCCTGGCGGGCCCCTCCAGCGCCCCGTTCGATACGCAGCCTGATTAGATAGTGGATATATATATACGATTTCATTTGCCCGACATGAATCCTTGGGGCTAAAGCCTTGACGATCCGAGCGGGTTTGATGGTGGCATCACCTCGTAGAGGAAAACTTTTCTGAGTTTCTGTTCGAATGAAAAATATACTTCTCTATGCCCCTCTTTTTTCTGTAGGGAGGGCTCAAGATGCATCTCTTTCATTATCTCCTTGTATCGATCATTCAGGTCTCCTTAATATGTTCGACATTCGCAACGCCCCTCCTTCTCCCATCCTCGATTGATCTCACGCCCGAAATCAAAGCGCTTGGTGGCGGCTACGAGACTGTTCGTCCGCTCGAGTCCCGTGATGTCAAGCACTCATGGTGGCCATTCAAGAAGTACGATATCCCCAAGGGGAAGCAAAAGTCGCCCGGGGTCTATCGCGTCGGTGCCAACTGGCTGGGACTAGGCGGGTATAAACTCCAGTTGGACGGCAGCCTGGGATCAGGGAGCTTTGGACAGGTCTTCCAGGCGACGCTATACAAAAACAGACAGGAGACCCGGGTAGCTGCAAAGTCCAGCACAGGCTATGACACAATCTCCGGTGCCATTCTGATGCAGGAGGTGCAGGACCTAAGCCCATATATCCTACCAACCATCTCCTATTTTTTCGTTCCGGGGGACCCCACTACTTACTGGCTCGTGATGCCCAAGCGCGAGCTTGGAAACCTGTTCCAAATCAAGAGAAGCCAGCGATTGGAAATGCCACATAAGGTTCAGTTGTTTCGGAAACTTCTAGACGGGCTAGCTACCATGCACCACAATGGCATTGCGCACCGAGATCTCAAGCTGCCGAACATTCTAATGCAAGACATGGACACCCCCCAATGGGCCGACTTCGATAGCGCCACCAAAAACGAAACCATTTCCAGCTGGTTTGGCACGCGCGAATACGTCTCCCCAGGTACATACCGTTGACCCTCGAGAGTGAAGATCGATCTATATATCCCTGTCTAACAAGTATCGCCCGGTAGAAATCGTGACACATATAGAAGACCACTCGCCAAAGAGCGACGACATCTTTGCAGTGATGATGACCTTTTTCTGGCTGATAACTTATGATAATGGACCACGCAAGGTGTGGGACGCGGTCAAAGGTGGCCAGATGGAGAAATCTAACCTCCCGGGTGAGATTCGCGAACACGTCCGTGGCCTGTCCGACGAGATGGTGGACCTCGCTACCGATTGTTTGTGTAAAGAGTCGGAAGGGCGGCTGGATATTGATGCGTTGATTAAGCGCTTCGAGGATACTCCGGAGTATCAGGATTCCCTTGGAATGGATTGTTGATTGGTTTTGCATGAAGAACAGTCTGTTATTATTGCTCTGATAGCCATCGATCACCTGGTGGCAATGGCTGCAGTATATCAGGCACTTCCCGGTCAAAAGTGAGTACCTAGGTCACTGGGCACCTGGTGGGCTTTTTTGGTGGTTACCAGTAAATACTAGGTACATAGGAAAGTAAGTAAGGCATTTCTGATAAGCTATATAATTATTAAAGCTCTAAATAACTTTACAATAGGTAAATCATCCCTAGACACGGCAAACCGAGTTTACGACGGCTAATTGGAATCAAAGAAGTTTTGATGCTAAACTGCCGGAATTACCAATTTAACCTGGAAGGGGCGAATGATTAACTAAGCCAAACATAGTTGGAGAAATGACTATCGAGCGGGTGCCAACTTCATGGAGGGTGAGTATGCTAGGTGCAAAATAAGAGAAGTACTGGATAAGGGATTAAGCGGCGGTCTCCAAAGTTATGGGAATGCGGGCGTTTCTGGCGTCGATTCAACGGGTCCCCAGATTCTAGTTGTAATACTACGCGGTGCCCATCGCACGCCATTGGAGATCGTTCTATGCTATTCTGGGCCGGAACCTATATCCCGCCCTACTCTGTAATCGAAAGATCACCCGAATTACCGAGTTGCATTCATCTACAGATACGATTTCTGAATGCTAGAGCCTCTTCTCGGTATCCATGGGTGGTTTACAGCATCACCACTAATCCGGTATAGGTATATATAGATATATACAGATAATTCTAGAGAGATGTATATACTCGAGCCTCAAGATGCTGCCTCGTCGAAACCCAAGCCGAGTGGGTCGTCGGAGCCGAATTGGCCCGACTCGCTCGTCTCGGAGACTTTTAGATCGCGGAGTCGATGCTTAGTCGTATATACTCCATGCCTACAGTACAGTGTTCCTCCATGCACGGCCAATAGAGTGCTGACAAACTACATGCTGGCCTCCGGGGCCCATCTATGAATAATTTTATTGACTTTCCGGGGGAGAATGGCGAATAGGAATGCGGCGCCTTGGTGGATCTTCCGTGCTCCAGCATCCATTCTTCACGATTCCCATCGGGGAAAAAAAAAGGATTTTGAGGGATTAGAAATCAGATGCGCGGGTAGATATAAAAGCGTGGGAATGGTTGCTTGCCTGGGGCAAACTCGAGTTTCAAGACACGCCTGCGTCTATTCGCGCTCTGAATCCCAACTCACGTCTTTGCCGGTCTTGATTCACTCGTCACCACCAACCACCACCATCATGACGTGGCCCGATGTCCCAGTCAAACCCGCCGAGGGCATCTCATACTTCACGCCGGCCCAGAGTCCACCGGCAGGAACGGCGCGCGACCCCCAGACCAGTGGAAAGCCCATTCCAAAGCTCTTCCAGCCCCTGACCATCCGAGGCCAGACGTTCCAAAACCGCGTCGGGGTAAGTTCGACCACAATCCATCCGGCCATGCCTCTTCCCGAGACACGTCGCTGATTCGACTACTCCAGGTGGCCCCGATGTGCCAATACAGCGCCGAGAACGGCCATATGACCCCCTGGCATATGGCGCACTATGGCGGCATCGCCATGCGTGGCCCGGGCATGACCATTATCGAAGCCACCAGCGTCGTTCCCGAGGGCCGCATCACGCCCGGCTGTACGGGTCTGTGGCAGGACTCGCAGATCGAGCCGCTCCGGCAGATTGTCGAGTTTGCCCACAGCCAGGGCCAGAAGATCGGTATCCAGCTCGCCCACTCCGGTCGCAAGGGCTCGACCGTGCCGCCCTGGCTCGGCGGTGTCACTGCCACCGACGCCGTGGGCGGCTGGGTCGAGAACGTCAAGGCCCCCAGCGCCATTCCCTTCGCCAAGGGAGACATCGTCCCCAAGGAGATGACCAAGGCGGATATTCAGGAGGTCAAGGATGCCTGGGTCGCAGCGGTGCGTCGCGCCCTGGCGGCCGGCGTGGACCTGATTGAGATCCACAACGCCCACGGGTATCTGCTCTCTTCCTTCCTCAGCCCTTCTTCCAACCAGCGCACCGACGAGTACGGTGGGAGCTTCGAGAACCGGATTCGTCTCCCCCTAGAGATCGCGCAGTTGACCCGCGACACGGTCGGGCCCAACGTACCGGTCTTTCTGCGTGTTTCGGCCACCGACTGGCTGGAGAACAGCCTGCCCAACGAGAACGGCTGGAAGCTGGACGATACCATCAAGTTTGCCCAAGCGCTTGCGGAGCAGGGCAGCATTGACCTGATCGATATCAGCACCGGTGGTGTGCACAGCGCACAGAAGGTGACCTCCGGCGTTGCTTTCCAGGTGCCCCATGCCGCGGCCGTGAAGAAGGCTGTTGGGGACAAGATCCTCGTTTCCGCGGTTGGGACCATCAACAACGGTGTTCTGGCCGAGAAGATCCTGAACGACGATGACATCGACTTGATCCTGGTCGGCCGTGCTTTCCAGCGCGACAGTGGTCTGGCCTGGCAGTTTGCTAAGGACTTGGACGTGGAAATTGCCATGGCCGGTCAGATTCGCTGGGGGTTCGTCAGCTCCCGCAATGCATCGGAGTACATTCAGCCCAACTCGGTGAAGGCCTCGATTTTGGATTGAGTGATGACGTGGGACGTTTACATGGCATGAAGATTTAGAGCATGATTACATAGACCATGATTGATGAGCGACGAAGTTAAATTATTCCAATTTGGTGTTTTGAGTCTAGTAGCATAACAAGGTGCATCTGCAAGTTGAAAGAGGTCAATGACTAGGAGTGATCTAGGTTGCAATTTGAACTTGGATCTAATTTAGATCTCGTAAGATAGTATTCCCTTGAAAGAGCATAGCGTCCCCAGCGAGCCCTGGCGAGTCTTCAAAGCACCAGGCATATCCGAGCAGAACCCCCTACCGGAAAGGGATGCGTGTTACAACATCGGCATGCGACAGGCGTTGCATCCCGTTCGCTTGCGGCCACGAACCCCCTCGGGCGCGAACTTCTTTCAAGCCCGTTCATTGGCTCCCAAGATGCGTCACGGTTGGTCCTTGCTCTCGACCGATCGTGCGAATCGTGGTGACAGATCCCCTGCCTGCCCGCATTCCACGCGACGATCATCGCTGCAGAGCACCGCGACTCCGAACCATGGAAGCCACCGCACAATGACAGCACCAGGGTTGCAATCTTGCTCTCTCTCGAACTAATTCCGGCTGAAGAAGAGGATCTGTCGCGGTGGAAGTGGCTCCATCAGTCGCTCCCTGGACTCGTTCGTCCACTCCTGGGCCAGGGCGTGATGCTGATTCGAGGGATACACGCCTTGTTACCATGCCAGCACTCCTGGTGTTGTTGGAATGTGGTCTTTCGATCCACTCCGCCATCGCGCCGGGCCTGGGCTGAGCGTTGCGCGCTTCTGCTCTCTTCTCGCTCTCTTCCTTCGTTGCTGGTTGTGCCATCCGCAGGGCTCTGCTATCGATTGTTGCGTTCCACGACGGCAATACCCTCATCGACGGGCAGCTAGCAGTACAAAACGAGGATTCTTTGTCTGAATACCCTAGAGGTGCCCACTTGGTCGGCATTGTCGATGATCTAGCTCGCCTTCGGTGATCTTGATCGATATCATCCTTCATGAGGCTGGTCGGCCATACCTCGCGGCCCTCGTGGGCGGGGCTACTAACTGTAGCCATGATGGGGCCATGGACTGTCCAGGCCGTCAGTCTGGATGTCGAGAGCGCAGGTAATCAGCTCGTCATTATCGACTGCATAATCTGGGATGAGCTGACCTTATGGCAGACTCCATTAAGAAAGCTGCAAAAGCCGTGGCCACGAATATGATGGGCTACTACACGGGTATGAACCCCGGCGACAACCCCGGCAATCTCCCAGATCCGTATTACTGGTGGGAGGCCGGTGCCATGTTCAACGCCTTGATCGACTACTGGTACTTCACCGGCGACGACCAATGGAATGATATTACGATACAGGGCATGCTGTGGCAGGCAGGCGAGAATGGGGCATTCATGCCCAACAATCAGACCAAGACCGAGGGCAACGATGACCAGGCCTTTTGGGGCTTTGCAGCTATGTCGGCCGCGGAACGCAACTTCCCCAATCCCCCTTCCGATAAGCTCCAATGGCTCGAGATGGCCCAGGCCGTCTTCAATACCCAAGCGCCACGATGGGATCCGTCGACGTGCGGCGGAGGATTGCGTTGGCAGATCTTCACCTGGAACAACGGATACACCTATAAGAATACCATCTCGACGGGTGGGTTCTTCAACCTAGCTGCGCGTCTAGCAAAGTACACCGGCAACCAGACGTACCTAGAATGGGCAGAGCGAGCGTGGGACTGGACGGAAAACGTCGGCTTCATGACCCCCGAGTACCACTTCTGGGATGGTGCTAGTGATCTGACTAATTGCACCGAGACGAACAAGATCGAATGGACTTACAACAACGGCGTCTACCTGCTTGGTGCTGCAAACATGTACAACAAGGTAAGCCGAAGCCGCCTAATTGGAGACCCAGCCGCTAACCCATGCAACAGACTGGCGATGCCAAGTGGAAGAACCGGGTGGAAAACATCTTGAAGGCCTCGGATGTCTTCTTCACCGATCACCCACCTAACGTGATGATCGAGCGTGCATGCGAGACTGTCAACACATGCATGGTCGACCAGCGATCTTTTAAGGGATACCTCGCCCAGTGGATGGCTGCCACGACCCAGATGGCACCGTTCACTTATGATATGATCATGCCGAAACTGAAGGCATCGGCGTTGGCCGCTGCGAAAAGCTGTTCTGGCGGGACCGATAAAACCACCTGCGGTCTGAAGTGGACGGATGAGAAGTGGGACAACACACGAGACTTTGGTCAGCAAATGGCGGCTTTGGATGTGATCCAGTCCAATCTCATCACCAGGGTCGCTGCGCCCGTCACCAGTGATAATGGTGGAACAAGCAAGGGAAACCCCGGTGCCGGTGGCGAAGCGCCCAAGCCCAAGCCTGATGCTCTGTCTTACCCGATTAAAACTGCCGACCGAGCAGGGGCGGGTATCTTAACAGCTTTGATGATGGTTACGATCGGGGGGTCAACCGGGTGGCTGATCTGGGATTGATTTTGATTGTTTTCACTGTCTTGCTTTGATTGACTGGGTGCAGTGGAGTTTGTGAATAGCGCTCAGAATTGTTCTATAATGATAGTCCCCAACTTGTTTCGATGAAGATCTTGTGATGTTTCCCGTTTGATGATGTGATGAATCTGTGCTAGCTGATCTTCGTTTCAAGTTCGCCCACTTGAACAAACCAGGAAATCTAGCTTGATCAATGTCTCGAAGACTTGATCTGCCAGGGCATTTGGCTCGTAGCATTGAGAAATTCGACCAAATCACAACTCGTCTGTATGCTCTCTCCGATAGGTTGGGCAACATACGTGGCAACGACGACGAGCACGGCCAGCTAGCTCGGTATCTAACCTGATGACAGACCACCCAGATCGCAGTTGACGCCAGGTAGGCTCCACGTGCTCATGTTGCTTCTATGCCACTCGGGGTCTGGTGCGGGAAGACCGCGCCGCGATTCAATTTCCAGCAACAGCGCATGGATCTCAATGGCCCAGTCTGAATGGAAGGGCAGCGTGTGTAAGGGCTAGCCAGGTAGGACCTCGCGCATAGCTTGTTCAAATCTCATCTTCTTCCTCGTCAAAGTCATCCTCCTCTCCCATGTCGTAGAGGATGCGGCCTCCCTCACCAGGGCCGTCTCCATGCTGCGCATCAAAGTACGGTAGCACGACACCCTCTCGCTCCCGCCTCTGCCTGTCGGTGAGCCCCAGCTCAAACGTGGACTTGGGCTCCTCATCGTCAGTATTAGTATCGTGCGCCACGGGCGGATTGAACAGGATATGGTCATCAAGAAGCGTGACAACCTCCTTTACCTGCTGCGATGAATACCGCGATGCAGGGGGGAGTAGATACCACTCCAGAACGCCGCGGCCGCTCTTTCGGCGGTGTTCGAGCTCTAGGACAATTCCCTCCGCAGCGCCTGTACCGGATAGCTTGTCCACTCGCCCGAGGAGTACGCCATCTTGTTCTTCTTCAAGACCGAAGACAGGCGCAGCTAGACTGCGGTCTCGGGCAGCTTTCTGCGCCAAAATATGGGAGAAAGAATGCAATGTGATCACGCTGGTGGCGAGATAGATTAACACTGAGAACGGCGATGGCGCGTACGGGTTCTGTGGAGAAAGACCGGGGATGTCTTGGTGATATGTCACCACTAGAGATGCTTCCGCTTTTGTTGCGGACATGCCTGTTGGGGCTATGAGAGAGCCGAGGAAGGAGGGTAAATGAATGCCAGAGTTGAGTGTTCTCGAGCTGAGCAAAGGATTGATCGCATCCAATATAATCAGGCGTCCTAGGATCGTGATTAGCTCAATTAGATTGAACCTGCCGCAGGCATATTGAGCGACTTACTTTTAGATGGATTGACGGGGGCAGTGGAGGGGACTGCTGCCACCACCTCTTTCACAATATCAGCTGGGCTTTTGTGGCGGGCGGATACAAAAGCATCTACTCCATCGGGTCGTTGTAGTGTCTCAAAGGCCACGAAAGTGACATGGGCTTTGGAGAGCCTCGCGCGTCTGATGTATTCTTTGAGGAGGGGTGTGGCGGGTTGCTCCAACGAGTCCAGAAGCAGTGTCAGCGGCGACGCGGTGTCCCGCAGATTCAAAAGTTTAGAGATTAACAGCAGATTGTGCGTTCGCCGGTGGGATAAGTTGGCCGGGGCCATTGTGTGCAGGAATCAACCGTTGGTTGAGGAGGTGAGGTCATCGCGACGGCTGAAAAAGTTCGCGGTGGGTGGAGTATACGTGGGACACCGTAAAAAATGGGTCTGCCACAGCCGCTATACCGACCTGGGAAGGGCAAAATCTCAAACTATACAATTAGCATGTTGACGTAGCTATGGGTTTTTGTTGACTCGCGTCGAAGCTGGCGAGCATCCGTGTTTCTCTGATGATCTTCTTTCGCTATTGCAAAGCTACTGAATGCCACCACATGCTCTGCCTTGTCAGCCGCACCTAGATAATATCGCTGGCAGTTCTACTGTCGATGGCTTGTTCCCCATCGCCATGGCATCCAGTTGTCATTATTATCAGTCTCTCCGGTCCCTCCGAACCCATACAGCAAGCCTCACATCTCGGTGATGTGGCCTAATACCAATAATACCACACGGCAGAAGACCTGGCTTGCCCCGTTTCAGGGCCAATTGTCTCGTAACCATACAACGGTTCCACATCCAACATTCCCAGAGCCAGAGCAACATCCTGGGTTGTGAGTAATATACGTTTTCCGTCCCGCAGAGGCTTTCACGCCCCCTCCAGCTCCTGCGCAACTCAGTATTCCACATCGCGGGCCAGGTTCTCGGTGACATTGGGGCTGAGGTTGCCGACCGACTCGGATATTGTCCGGATCGCAGACGGGCATGGCATGGGAGAGCTCGGCGCAGCGAGGAGTGGGAGGTCATCGAATGGTGGTATGTCAGTGACAGCGGCGCATAAAGGGAGAGTTGACTATCGGATGGGCAGATTGGAGAAAGCGAGTCGCATGCTGAGGGGCGCCGTCGACGGGGTTCGGGTGATAAAAAGAGGAAGCGTCGAGTCAACGAGGCTGTCGATGGTCAGCGTTTACGAGAAAGAGAGACGCGAAGGAGACTGGCGAGCAGGTTGAATTTCCTGCGATCAACGTCCTTTGGCGCATCGAGAAGACGCGGTTGCTTGCTATAGTGTCCCCTAGACCTGTCGGCATTTCCGGTTGGGGCATAGCGGCATCGTCCATATAGTAGGAACTGTACGCACTGTACACGAAGCAAAGGGCTGCAGTAACGAACTACTTGGAACCATGGAAATTGCATCGTAAATCATATGCAGTACGGCGTGAGTCATGGTAATCAATACAATAGTCCAGCAAGCAATAGAACAGGAACCGTAAACCCGAGACTCCCAACCAATCCAACGAAACAGAAAACACTGTCCACTCCTGACACCTCAAGACGCGCCGGTTGATTGAATTGCATCCGGCTCTACAAGCTCTGTCTGTCCTTTCGGAGGCCCACACCAATATTGCGCCAGGAGCTGAGTGAGCTCGACGTTCTCCTTGGTAAAGTCGAGAAACTGTGTCTTGCGGACAATGAGAGTCTTGCCATCATAGTGTGACTCGAGAACTCGCGCATGCCGTTGGCCCACAATAGAGATCAGGAAAACCTACTCCCAAGGCCCAAGGTTAGTCAGCTGATCAGGGAGATTTTGTGAACGTTCGGGGGATTGTAAACACACTGGAGGAATGATATGAGGACACAGCTTCTTTTTGCGCAGCCGACTGGCAGTAAGAGTAACGAGCGTCAGGATCTCGCTTCGGAGCAGACGGTCATCCGCGATGACGGGGGTGCGCATTAGAGCCTTGAGATGTGGGTATTGGAGGTCGGCCTTCTCCAGCGAATGGTCATCGCTCATATGAGCAACCGAATCCACCCACCATTCATAGCCACCCCTGAACTCATGCAATGTGCCGGTCCTGTAGTCTCTGAGAAATGGTCAGTCTATATCACTGGAAAAACACAGCTTGCTTGCCAGGAAGGACGTACGCTCCCCAGGCAGGCGAGGTAGTCATCGTGGCTGGATAATGCTGCTTGTTGTAGAAAAAGCAATCCCGAAAGTGATTTTTGAGGAATCTGGATAGAGCGTCTGAATTTCTGTCCGGCCGGTCTGGGATAGGCGGTTGGTTGAGAAACCTCATTGACTCATCTTCCCACCACTCCAAGCAGTACGGAATCTCTTTATCATACTTGGCAAAGAACTGCGGCAAGATTTGAGCGTTGCCATCGAGGGAGAGGGGTGCGGTCTGAATATGAGCCCTGTTCAGGTCGATCGGCTCCAGGTGGTTTCCACTGGTCTCGTTATGAATCTGACACCACATGAGGCCCAAGGCCCGATGTCGAATTTTGCGTTCACGGTGCCAGAACTCATAATCCATCGCGCAGGAGGTCTGGCAAAATGGTCGACAAGAGAGCAAGCGCAGATGAGAAGGTGATGTAGTGGGAATGGAGAGTACGTGGATCGGGGATGGTTTATGCATACGCCAAGACGGAGCCTCATGTCAACACCCACCCGTTGCCGTGCGCAACCGCTCTTTACCCGCTGCCGCGTATAACTTCTCTTTAAGCGCCCTAGTGGATACACTCAAGCTTCTTTAATTAGTTTACACTTCATCGGTCGTCTCATTTGCCCTCTCGGTACATAGTCCTGTGGTTTATGATTGGTTTCAATCTTCTGCGACCCAAGCGTATCGCCCGAGAGGACCATGGCCATACCCTGCCAGGGATCTATCTACTATCACCGCGCATACAGATCGATTCCATGTGGCCATTTCGCTATTTCCTCCGCGCGGTGAAACAACCATGGAGTCGGAATGCGCTTTCCTGGGCGCTAACTTGGAAACTTTACGCGTACAGATCCTACTATGCTTCCTTCCCTTTCCTTGCTTCGTGATGACCATTTAAACAGAACAAGAGATCGGTATAAACTGGTCTTTCATACCATTCTTCTAGAGTTTGCTGTGCCCATCCAGTGCTGATTGTGACTGTTGCATCACACCCCCATCTCCCAATGTCAAGACAGAACATGGACGGCCCACCTACCACCCGAGGTGAGTGGGAGGAAATGAACACCAGCCTTCGGCTGACAGGAATCTCAATCCATGATACTTGCAACGAAAGGCAGAGCTTCAACTCCGCCTCCAAAATTGAAGAGGCCCAGTACGTCTTGCTTCGCGTCATATGGAAGCATCTGCTTCCCAGTCATCTCAAGTTATCACGCTATCATCTCGGTGATTGGAAGAAAGAAGCAGACCGCCGTCTCAAGAGCATGGAAGATTGGCAGAGCTACTGCGACAGCTTCTCTGCCCGACATCACAAATCCAAGGTTCTCCCAGGGACATTTGCGATGGCACGAAAGTATCAGATATTGTGTGGATTGTCCGACGACAACGAGTTCAGATCCGACTTTACACCTGTTGCGGCTCGCCTACGCAGCAAAACAAGCCTAACGCAACAATTCCGCCAAATAAGCCTGAACGAATCACCATCAAAGGTGAAGGAGGGATCTATACCCGAATGGCTTCAGGACGACTCAGATGACTTGGACGATATACCGCCAACCCCTTCCTCTGAAGGTCCAAAAGAGATCCTGAATCAGATGTATCCCCCCAGCAAAGATGAAGAAATCGTTAATTTTGCCTTGATTGATTTCCTCAATGGCCTGACGGTGCATTTCCCTGATGCAAAGGACTGGACCCCACACCGGGTATCTCTCAAAGCAACATTCAAGGACCGGTCCTACGAAGCACGCACGGATGGATACCTCGAGGACAGCTTCAAATCAAATAAAGTACGAGCCTTGGTTGAAGTGAAGCCAATGCAAAGAAATAGCAAGTTACTACGCATCTGTATGCAGGAAGCTGCTGAGATGGTAGCATGGATCAAGAGTGACCCTGACCTCGATGGGCCACTGAACTTACCTGGACGGTTAGTATTTTCTATATATCTATTCTATTCCTCTATTCTTTCTCTCACATTCACCCACCTCATATTTACCTCATAATCACCTCACTATCACTACTTACCTCTATCTCACTATACTAACATGCCTAAGTCGAGTTCTTGTGTCCCAGGACCGCGAAGAGATTTATATAACCTTCGCAGAATACAGCAAGGAGTATGTTCACTTTCTGAACAAGAAGTCCCCTCCAGGCACTGAACCCCCGTTCCTCACAATGCGATCTTATGGTCCCTGGGTCACCTCCACCATGAGGGACATGGAGAAAGTGGGCAGTATTCTTCTCGCAATAGCGCTGCGAGCCCATTCGTTGCAGTGATTTGGGACCTTCACTTGCATTGTTGGCAACATTTGTGTGTACAAATGACGTTGCATATAACAGTCTTACGGGTATATCATTAAATTACAATATTCTCAAGCGTCATTGTATATGAAATATAGAGTAGCATTGTGATCATCATGTAAGCTTGGAACTTTCAGGGAGACATTCAGTATCACCTATTTTCCAGAACTATCCGTAACATAAACTCCAAACTACAGTACATATGGTCTAATCGATAGATGTACCATCGCATTTGTCCTCAACTTGTGCAGGCTATTTTCAGATCAAAGGGCTTACCAAGGTAGCTATGGGTAGGTAGAGTAGGTAAGGAGTAGAAGAAGAGAGGCTATACAAAATCGAAATGTGTGCGAAGAGCTCGATATAACTCATCGGGTTTAGTACAACCTAAATAAGGAGGTGTAGATTGCTGTAGAGCCCCGACCTTTCACTGTGACAGATCCATTTCTTACAGTAGAGATCATCCGAGTTCTGCAGTGGATGAAGACCCCACTTGGCGATGCCCGACTAGTCTAATCTCTATGTAGTTTCTATAGTGGGATTATTGCGATCATGGAATCATGAGAGTGGATTGATGATTGCTACTCGAAGATCGTCGGGTGGAGCGGTCTGAGGTAGGCCTACAGCAGATTGTTTGTCGAGGACCAGTTCGTGGGAAGAGGATCCAGGGAGAACAGCGCATCCTCCCCAAGAGCCCATTCAAAGTCAGCCAAGAACTGTTCGTCGAGGCGAAATGCATCTCCGAGGATGCCGCCATTCATGGTGGCACCTCCTGTAGTCATGTCGCGACTGGTATCCACGCTGGCCCCTACGCGTCCTGCATCAGTAGTGCCTAGGTAACGCGAGCGAGAGTAAACAGTACCGTCGGCCGGCTCTACCACTCTCCTTCCGCTACGGGATTGGGGGTCGAATTCATCCCGCCACCACCAGACTGTGTCGAGAATCGGACTGAGCACCAGTCGGCCGCGGATGCGTAGCGCGGTGTACTCGCTGCCATCGGCTTTGCGGAATACCCTGTTGCTGTTCCAGGCAGCGTTCAACACAGTTACCGTCTTGGCGGGTACGTCGGCAGGATCGACGGACATCTCCTTCGCCAAGTTTATTGCGTTGAATAAGCAGTTCCGTGCTCGGCCGGTCTCTAGCCCCTGGGAGAGGGTGCTACTTTTAAGGATGCGCAGTAGCGAAATTGAAGCCATGAGAAGCCCGAAGCTCATCTGAGCTGGCACCATTGCCAGACATGACAAGCGGTCTTTGAGGGATTGAATATAGTCGATAAGGCTGCAGGCGGTGACGAGGACCCGCGGAAAACACCCACTGGAGACCAGTGTCTGGATCTTATAGAAGTGAAAGCTTTGGATAGACATCCGACAAAGAAATGTATGAAACCTCTCGTCATCTACCAGGCACTGTCAGTATACCAGCTCGGGCAGCATAAGATTGAAAGCCAAACCTGTGACCGCCCGAAGCTCAAGGTCATCTACCTGGCCCTCATATGTACGGAGGATAATGTCTAGCGAGCGCTCCTGGTCCAGAGACATGGAACGCATGCCGTTTTCCATCACGGCCTCACTGCATCGTGCAATCAGGTCTTGGCAACGAAGCTTGAGTGCCATCCATGAAGCGATTTTGTCAAAGAGCGCATGGCGCTGTGCTGGATCTTGCGCTTGGTTAACCCGAGGCAGCTGGCCCTTGGTCACGCACACTCTGTAATCAAGAATTAGAGTGACTCAAGCGTACTGACTTTTCGCAATATAGACGTACCGTTGGTACACGATAAGGGAATGTGCCCAGAGCTCCGAGCGGCGGAGTAAGTCAGCCTCGGAAGGCACGGGGGTCTTGACGCGCGAAAACTCATGGCTAGACATTGGAATATGCAAGCCATTCTGCATGGCAATGTGAAGTAGTAACCCGCTCAACGGGAAGGTCACATCAGGATGATCTCCTTTGGGAAACGGCCACGTCAGGAGCAATAGAAGAGCCTGGATGGTGTGCCATGGCGGGGAGGATGACACCGCGGAGAGAAGAGCCATCTCAATGATGCTGCGGGCCAGTGCCATCAATAGCGTCGGATTCCGAGGGTAAGCCCGACAGGAGACACCTATGACGGACCAAAAAAGGAATGGCGACTGGGCAAAATATGTATTTGGTCGAGTAGTCGGATCGAGGATCGGGAGGAATTGTGCATACTGATGGAAGAACCTATGTCTCCACGTTAGCCATCATTTCATATAGAGAACAGAATGTGCCATTGCATGATACAGCCGAAACAAGTCATCAATCTCCTCGCTACTAACTTCCACGCCATTCAGGCTTCGCGGTTTTGTTGGATCACACCCTTCTAGTACCGGTCCCGGCTCCGGGGTGTCATGCGGCAGACCTGCCGGAGCTAGGAGCTGGGGTGGATATGAATCGGGTGGAACCTGCGAGGGCACTGAAATTGAATCACTCCCAGAGGCCGAATGTACGTCCATCTCCGCCGCAGCTGTCAGGAGGGCAATCGGCGAGGGGTGGGGATCCGCTGGGTGCGAAGCCCGTAGCTTTTGTCGCAGCTCATCTGACTCCCGTTCCAGTTCTGAAAGCCGCCTGGGATCGCCGATACGTCAGATTCCATGGAGAAGAGTGAGTGTTAATGCCCGTATGAGTGCAGACATACTTGCGTTTGTGTTCCCTTTTGAAAGGATCGGAAACGACACAAGTCGCCTTGACCTTGCGGCATCGCGTGCAGGGCTGGTCGAGGTCGAGATAGACATCACATTTGGCCTGGAGCTGTCAGATTCCGGATTCCACCTTCCCCGTGGGGCTTCGTATCGGGGATTAGACCTTTTGTTGGCGGCACTCAGTACATGCCTTCTTCCCTTTCTTCAGAGGCCTACGGATAGCCATGTTAACATGTTTGAAGACGACCACGGGGAGATAGATCTTACGTCGTCATGAACTGTCCTGTGTGACTCCAAAGCGGAGTCTGCGCGAATTCCAGGTAGACGGCGAAACCGGGGGAGCAAGGGAGACGATGGCATCGTGGGGAGTGAATGATGGCTGTGGATAACCGGTGCCGGGACTGGCCGGGATGCCGGTGCCGGCATGTGGTCGGAGCCAATCAGGATACGGATTGGGGAGAATGTCGACAGCTAGTTATGTTCGCTGCTTCTCATCTTATGACATCGAAGGAACCATAGTTATAACTAGTGACGGCCCAGAACACATTGATGGAACTATCATGATCACCATGGCCAAATGCAATAATTGTCTTCGATCCACTCCTGGGAGTGACGATTTTTCGACCGCGAGCACAGTACTGTGTCAAACGTCTCCATACGTCCATATTGTTTTCTACAGAAGATGGTCACTGTAAAGAACTCCCGAGAGTAATTTGCAAGCTACCACGATCTGGCAAATATTGCGTTTTTCTTTCCACTCGCGCAACATATATGCCATAGATGTCCCAATGGGGTAAGCAAAAATTTCACTAGTCTCAGAATCTACACATGGCCCATTGATTTTATGAGCTACCTAGGTATTTTCATTCTCACCTGAAGTTCTGTCAACAGTCTCCATACCAATATATATACTGCATAGTCATGACAGGCGTTGTCAGGGATCCCAGGCCTGGATCTAGATCGGTCACGTGCACTGAACCTCGGCTTCGAATCCGGGGAACCGAGATGAGCGTGAGCGTTTCCCAACACCTGAGATCGACCTCCTCTCCCTCCCTCTCTTCCCTTCTCAGCCACCTCGCCATGATTATACGATGAGCTCCACCAATTTTGCCGCTGCACAAGAGCGGGTGCTCGAGCGCCGTCGCCTTCGTGAGGCAGAGGCGTGTGCCCGACGTGCGGAGCAACAGCGAGCGTCTCCGATTAGCCCGGCCATCGTCCAGCGTCTTCCATTTCCCCTCAATCGTCTATCGGGATCAGGATGGATGCTGTGGAACTCAATCAAGGGCCGCGAGGGGACGCAACCGGCGTTTCGTGTGGGGCAGGTTGACGCTGAGCTGCTAGACGAGGAATTACTCGGACTTCTGAAGGGCCAGGTCGGGGACGCTCTCAAGTATTTCGGGGTATGCACATTTGTCATGGCTACGGATACCACCCAAGATGTCCTGAATGCTAACAGGTCGACAGCCACAGATGCGGGAAGATTGGTCCCACGAGATTTTATTTGCCCTACGCGCCGTCCTTTTCAAGCTCTCAATATGGGATCACAATGCATCATACGGAGCCGCATTACAGGGGCTGCAATATACTGATAGCCGCAGTAAGGGACCGGTGCATGCAGCTCCGACAAAATGGCAGAAATCCCTGTACGGTCTACTGACAGTGGGCGGTCGCTACGCCTGGGATAAATGGGAGAGCTGGTTGATCGGGCAGGAAGGTGGCTACGAGGAGGTCAGTCTTTTATCCCAAGTATTTCGAGGACGTTCTGTTGACCGAAAACCGAAGCCATCACAGGACGTGCGAATGCTATCGCGTCTGACGGATTTGATCTCTACCACGCACTCGATCGCCGCTTTTGTCTCTTTCTTAGTATTTCTCGTGAACGGACGCTATCGCACACTGGTTGATCGAGTCCTCCGCATCCGCCTTACCCCGCCATCTGCCCAAGCCAGTCGCGAGGTCTCCTTTGAATACCTGAATCGACAGCTTGTCTGGCACGCTTTCACAGAGTTCCTTCTCTTTTTGCTGCCTTTGGTCGGCATCAGTCGTTGGCGGCGATGGGTGTCCCGTGCATGGCGCAAGACCCTCAATGCGCTTACGTCCAGCGGGGATAATGATGAGACAACGGAAAAGCAAGGAGAACTGGCTTTCCTCCCCGAGCGGACTTGCGCAATCTGCTATCGAGATCAAAATCCCACGGCAACCACAGAGACCGACATCCTCGCAGCTTCGGCATCGGGCGGCATCGCGGGGTCAGCACAAACTGACATCACTAATCCATACGAGACCGTGCCTTGTGGATGTGTCTATTGCTTTGTCTGCATTGTGCAGAAGATTGAAGGTGAAGAAGGTCAGGGATGGGTCTGTCTCCGATGTGGCGAAGTCGTCAAGAAGTGTCAGCCGTGGAATGGCGACGTGCTGGAAGAAGCACGGCCGCAACCCGCCCCGGGAAAGATTGTTGGATTTGCTATGGATGATGAGCCAGGTAGTCCTGCCGATCCCACAGAACAGACAAAGGAACCCGTTGAAAAATCCAGCCCGCTAGAGGAGATTACCTCTGACGCGGCTTTACAGCACTCAAATGAATGGTCTACGGAAGAGAACGAACATGCGCAGAATGGACATTTGACCGGAGGAGAATCCGACTTTCCGGAGAACCCCTTCAAGGCATAGGATTCGCTCGATCTTGCTGGCGCTTGCTCTTGTTTTGACATTGTTTATACGCCGGGATCTTCGAAGCTCCCACGATACCCATCCGCACTGGAGCCGCCCTGTACATATTAACTTATCACCTTATACATATCCCACAGCGCCGTTTCTGTGTTCCAAACGCTGTTATCTCATCCAGGCTACACCACAGAAGCCAACGACTGCACCAAGGAGTGGAAATACACCTCTGCCAAAGTTGAGCCATGCCCATCTCTGTAGCAACGCAGGGATCTCGGCGTCTTCCCTGGCCCGCTTGGCTTTCTCCTCCTCGCTCATCACCATCCCCTTCGTCCCTTCTGCAAGAGCAGCGTCGTCGCGTGTAGCATGAGCCCTGAGTTTGCCATTGGTACTTTTCATCACAGTCAAGGTCCACGGCACGATGCTCAGGGTGGTCACAACGGCCGTGACATAGAGAGTAGTCCAGCTATACCCCATCGGGGTTGAGGTGGGAGCATCCCTCAGCGCCCAGGCCAGATATCCATTAGCCAGGGAGGCCAGAGTGGCCAGCGGTGGGAAGATCTCTTTGCCGCGCTCATACACATCCAGCCATTGATGCGTGAGGTGAGGAATTGGAGTTGCAGGGACTTGGCGAGCAGCTCGCACGGCTGGGGGTGGTTGGCGGGCGGGAAGGACGAGTGTAGGGACATTCATGACGGAGAGCGACATGATGCCTCCTGGACATAGCCTGAGAGTCAGCTCTATACTGCGAGTGCATGTCTGTTCACGCCTATCATGCGCAGTTCTTCTTACCAGCTGTCACGCCGCAGCCCAGTGTGCCGATCATTTGCAGAATGAGGATGTCGCACGCCATCGTACCGAGGTATACTAGTGAGACAGAAGCTGGATCTTGTCTCACGTCCTGGGAACCATGAGTCTCACGCGAGACTGACCATCTTCCGACATGCAAGAGGCCGAGGTGTTGGGAATGAGTAGCTCGAGTTGTGAGTTTCTTTGTTCTCTCAATGACGTTAGCGCGGATTCGGTCCCGAGGGGCGAAAGCATTTGACAGCTTCGCCATTTCTTCGATTGACGCTTGGCGAGGCTCTCTAGATGTGTCGCATTGAAGACCCTCATGATTATCTATGCGAATCTAGGCTGATTCACCCCCTGCGCGGCGGAGCATGGCAGCTCACGTCGAGGGGAACAGACGCAACTCCGATCTGATCAATCCGCGCGCTGCGACTGGCTGAGGCGCAAGCATCGCAAGACTCCACCAGCGTCGGACTGAAGTGCGAAGCTTCTGCTTCTACCGAGGTCTCAGGGACATCTCCAACTGTGTTGGCAGTGCTATTTTCCGTTATTGCCTGTATTCTTCATTCCGTGCTGCGAAACATCGCACGTCTCTGCGGCCATGGCCTCCAACCCGTCCGAGGCGAAATACATCAACTTCCCCAGTCTGCCACCGGACGCCAAACACCCGGATGGATCCCCCGCACTCAATCGCCATTCTTCAACCATCACCCGCGGCCATGATTTTCCGGGCGCACGGGTAAGTCGAACGCTCGCCATGATGAGATTGATTGCATTGTGCTCACGCGCCATAGGCGATGCTGTTCGCCGCGGGCGTCCCCGACAAGGATGCTATGGCCAAAAGCCCCCATGTAGGCGTTGCCTCCGTCTGGTGGGAGGGAAATCCGTGCAACATGCACTTGATGGATCTGGGCAAAACAGTCAAGAAGGCTGTGTCAGAGCAGGGCATGATCGGCTGGCAGTACAACACCATTGGTGTCTCCGATGCGATTACCATGGGCAGCGAAGGTATGCCACACCCGGCCGTTGGAGTAGATGCTCGCTAATCATTTGCCCCAGGCATGAGATTCTCGCTGCAGACTAGAGAGATCATCGCTGATAGTGTTGAGACGGTCACCTGTGCGCAGTACCATGATGCCTGCATTGCCATTCCCGGCTGCGACAAGAACATGCCTGGTGTGGTGATGGGTATGGCTCGTCATAATCGTCCGTCCATCATGATTTATGGGGGTACCATCCAAATTGGATACTCTGAATGTCTGCGCAAGCCCATCAATATCTCGACCTGCTTCGAGGCCGCCGGCGCCTACGCGTACGACACCCTACACCAGCCTAAAGATGGCGGTGACACCAGCAAGACCAAGGACGAGATCATGGATGATCTGGAGCGACATGCCTGTCCGACAGCCGGGGCCTGCGGCGGCATGTTCACGGCGAATACAATGGCAACGGCCATTGAGTCGATGGGTCTGTCGCTGCCTGGGTCGTCGTCCACACCAGCGGCATCGCCGACTAAGATGCGTGAGTGCGTGCGCGTCGCCGAGGCTATCAAGGTCTGCATGGAGAAAAACATCCGGCCCCGGGACTTGCTCAGCAAGAGATCTTTTGAGAACGCCCTGGTGATGACCATGGCATTGGGCGGGAGCACCAACGGCGTGCTGCACTTTCTCGCCATGGCCCGCACAGCCGATGTGGAGCTCACCTTGGACGACTTCCAGCGTGTCAGTAACAAAATTCCGTTTATTGCCGACCTCTCCCCGAGTGGAAAATACTACATGGCCGATCTTTACGAAATCGGAGGTATCCCATCAGTTCAGAAGCTTTTGATTGCCGCTGGTCTTCTGGATGGCGAAATCCTCACCGTGACCGGGAAGACGCTTGCTCAAAATGTGGCTTCCTGGCCTTCACTCCCGCAGGACCAGACGCTGATACGCCCGTTGACTAACCCAATCAAGACCACCGGCCATCTCCAGATTCTACATGGCAACCTCGCGCCCGGTGGTGCCGTGGCTAAGATTACCGGCAAGGAGGGTCTTCGGTTTACCGGCAAAGCTCGTGTCTTTGACAAGGAGTACCAGCTCAACGATGCACTCACCGAGGGCCGGATTCCACGGGGCGAAAACCTTGTGTTAATCGTGCGGTACGAAGGTCCCAAGGGTGGCCCCGGAATGCCAGAGCAACTCAAGGCCAGTGCTGCCCTGATGGGAGCCAAACTGACCAATATCGCGCTGATCACGGATGGTCGCTACTCCGGCGCCAGTCATGGTTTCATTGTCGGCCATATCACACCCGAAGCTGCCGTGGGCGGCCCCATTGGCCTGGTGCGTGATGGGGACGTGATCACCATCAATGCAGAGACAAACGAACTGTCGATGGATGTGTCGGACGAAGAGCTGCAAGAGCGACGGCGCCAGTGGACGCCCCCGGTACCGCAGATTACTCGCGGCGTTCTGGCCAAGTACGCGCATCTGGTTGGCGATGCTTCGCACGGTGCCATGACAGATTTATTCTAGTTTCTCCCGCTAGAAACGAACAGCGTTTTGGAGCATTTGTTGCTGTCGTCTTGCCTCGTAAGCCAGATCTCATTCGGCAGATGAGCGGTGGTCCCACTGTAGTTGTCGGCCCAACTTGCCTATATACTCTCAGAGTGCCATCGCGGCCAAAAGTGAATTCCCTGGCAATTGACGGAAGTCTCGTAAAGAACTTGTCGGCACGAAAACACGAAACATCACTACCTATGCCACTTATTGACCTTAATTCTTGCTATTCTCTGGGTCTCTGGGATTCCCCTCGGGATTTGCCGAAGACCCTCACCACCCCACAGCGGGTCCAGTTGGAGGATCCTCTTCACAAATACTTCTACCAGACTATACTACGAGTTCATGGATGCTAGAAGACAAGTAGTAGACTAGCCATGATATCATCTCTCGCATCCTCCGCCGGGTTTCCTCGTAGAAAAGCTCAGCCCAACCAGACCGCAACCCGAAGATAAGGCCGATAAGGCCGATAATGCGCGGAGGGGGGAGGCGTCACATGGACAGCACCTCGCGCATTTCAACTTCGACTTCTTCACGATCCGGTCAATTTGCCATTCCGGATTTCACCATGGGAGACACTGATTCTGCACCCGACATGCCTGCTCCTACACCACTGTCCCCGACCTCTCCCAGGTCACGATACAGTAAACATATTATCGTAAAGCTGCCCTTCCATTAACACGAACAGCGCACGCTGACCGCCATTAGTTGACGACGTACCCGGGCCAAAGCGGAATCGACCCAGTGCCCCTTGAATGGGGCGCCCCGGACGCCAAATCTCGCGGGCCCATCGTGGCATCCCGGAGCGGGAATCTCGTGAAGCGGCGCAATGCGATTGGCGCTCACGGTGGCAGCTACAGCATCTACAACGCGCTGGCCATTGCGGCCGGCGATCTGGATGCAGACTTCAAGCCGGACCTGCGTAACAGCGAGCCGACGTTCAACTTTGCGTGGCAGCCTGCCTGGGCCGACAAGAGCAAGATCGTCTCGCTGGATCCGTATGGCCATGATATCGTTAACCAGTACAAGGAAGAGCTGGCGGCGGGCTGGGACATCCGTCCCACAATGGCAATCACGCGCGCGAATATGAAGCTTGCGGAGATTGCCGAGGCGGTGCGGGATGGCCAGCTAGATGTGGACGGCTCCATCGTCGTCGACTCCTCGGGGGAAGTCCGCGTCACAAAGGTCGCTGTGGAGCCGGTTTGGTATCTCCCCGGCGTTGCGGACCGGTTCGGTGTGGATGAAGGTACTCTGCGTCGGACACTCTTTGAACACACGGGCGGCAGCTACCCCGAGCTGATCACGCGGCCGGATCTCAAGGTCTTTTTGCCGCCGATTGGAGGGTTGACTGTGTATATATTCGGGCCACCGGAGCGAGTCTCCGACGAGAATGTCAAGCTGGCACTGCGTATCCACGACGAGTGCAACGGTAGTGATGTGTTCCAGTCGGACATCTGCACATGTCGCCCGTACCTGGCCTTTGGTATCCGAGAAGCTATTCGGGAAGCGCAGAACGGAGGCAGTGGTGTGGTCATCTACTTCCGTAAGGAAGGTCGAGCATTGGGCGAAGTGATCAAGTATCTGGTTTATAACGCTCGCAAACGGGGTGGAGATACTGCCGACAAGTATTTTACTCGGACCGAGAACATCGCCGGCGTACGAGACGTATGGGTTCCCTTTTTCTATCCTGTGACCTGCTTGCTCATTCTCAACTTGGGTTGAACTGACATCTATTCTCTGCAGATGAGATTCCAAGCACTCATGCCCGACATCCTACATTGGCTGGGCATCCAGAAGATCGACCGTATGTTGTCCATGTCAAATATGAAGCACGATGCCATCGTGGATTCGGGCATCAAGATCATCGAGCGAATCCCCATTCCGGAGGATATGATTCCAAGTGACTCGCGAGTCGAGATTGATGCCAAAATTAACGCGGGTTATTTCACCACCGGCAAGCAGTACAGCATGGACGAACTCGCTCAAGTTCGGGGCCGTGGGTGGGAGAAATGGGAGGATATTTCGGTGAGAACCTCGCTGCATCACCCGCCTCGCGTCGAGTCCCACATTAACAACGTCCTGCAGCATTGAAAGTCGCGTATGAGTGCTTCATTCGATAGCTAATAGATGGAGAGCAGAGACAGAATTTCGGGTATTTCTTTTGTCGAACACTGAACACTACTACGTTGCGTGCTTTTTGCATGGGAATCGATTTGATTGCGTTGTTCCTGCTCGCCGTCTTGAAAATCTAACCTTAGGCTGTCCCAGTTCCACGATCCTCTTATCTCTATTCGGCACGCTGCCCGAGATGCCGGTGCAGCAGACCGGCCCCAGCGCGACCCAGCCGGAGCGCCGCGCCGATCGCGGGCGTTTCGCCGACGCGGATTCTTTTCCATGCCCCGCATAGACTCGAGGGTGCCGTAGGATATATAAGACGTAGGAACCGGGTTGATTCTGCAAGATAAAGATCGTTCCTGGCGAATCCCAATCCCTCTGACTCGCTCACCCACTCTCCCTTCCCCAATCTCCTAGCACGCTCATCGGCCGATCCATTACACCCTCAGCCCGACATCTACCACCATGGGATCGCAAGCACCTCAAGCGTCCTCGCAGCCACGTATCCCGAAATCGGGTGTCTGGTGCCCAGCCGTGACCATTTTCGATTCCGCCACCGACACGTTAGACCTCGAGTCGCAGAAGAAATACTATGCCTACCTATCACAAACGGGGCTCTCCGGCCTCGTCCTCATGGGCACCAACTCCGAAGCCTTCCTGCTGACCCGCGAAGAACGAGCCCAGTTGATCACCGCGGCGCGCGAGGCTGTTGGCCCCGAATTCCCTCTCATGGCTGGCGTGGGCACCCACTCCACCAAGCAAACGCTGGAGTTGGCCCACGACGCCGCCGCCGCCGGTGCCAATTACCTGCTCGTCCTGCCGCCGGCGTATTTCGGTAAAGCAACCAGCATGGCGGTCGTCAAGCGCTTCTTCGCCGACGTCGCGCGCAAGAGTCCCCTGCCCGTCCTGATCTACAACTTCCCCGGCGTCTGCAACGGCGTCGATATCGACTCGGAGACCATCACGGCCATCGTGCGGGAATCGGCGGCCGCCAGCCCCGAGGGCATCTCGAATGTGGTCGGTGTCAAGTTGACCTGTGGTTCGGTGGGCAAGATCACCCGTCTCGCTGCGACGTTTGGTCCATCCGAATTTGCGGTCTTCGGCGGCCAGTCCGATTTCCTGATTGCGGGATTGACCGTTGGGTCGGCCGGGTGTATCTCGGCGTTTGCCAATGTGTTCCCCAAGACGGCGTCCAAGGTCTATGAGTTGTTTGCGGCGGGCAAGACGGCCGAAGTGATGGAGCTGCAGCGCGTGTCGGCGTTGGCTGAGAGTCCGTGCAAGGGCGGCATCGCGTCAACGAAATATGCGGTGGCGTTGTACTCGGCGCAGGCCGCGGGGATTGACAACTCCTTTGAGAAGCTTGTGCCTCGCACGCCATACGAGGAGGCGGGTGATGCGGTTAAGAAGACTGTGAAGGAGTTTATGGGAGCCGTGGCGGACATCGAAAAGTCGATATAGGGACGACGACGGATATAAACAGCTTGTGAGATGTGAAATATATGAAATGCCCAATGCAAGACCTGCCGAAGAACTGTTTGGTTGGGCGTCTACGTAAATAATAATATGCTCTGCTTCCCCCCGCAATTATTATAGCCTGTTGAGCGCAGTTGAACAGGAGTGATTCTACCGCATATTTCAACTCCGCCAGTAGGACCTCGCATAATAGTTTATCCTTTCCCGTATGATTTGATTAGTTAAGCGTACAGCAAGACGAGACTTCTCCTTCCAAGGTTGATTCCAATTGGTTGGGTCCTCTCCGCAACTGACAGGTTGCGAATTCCCAGCGCACGTTGCGAATCCTACACACCCCTTGGGACGAAAAGCTAGTGAGTCATGGCTTCAAATGCCATGGATCACCCCAAGCGTGTGGTGGAAGAGGCTTTCATCCAAGTCAATAATCTGCTTCTCGATGACCTGAACGCGAAAGTCAAAGCATTACCCTCTCGCGATATGACCGACTTGCTCGAGCTCAAAGCTAAAACATATCCTGCACTACGGGAAGTGTTTCGCGAATCTTGTCTGCAGTCTGAAACTCAAATAGCCGACTCCTTTGATGACAACAGTGCGGCTGATGAAAGAGACGAATTCCGACTTCCAGCCAATGCTACCATCCTACGGCCATTAAGTGCAAGTGTGTCACGAGCGACTCTGGAGGTTTCTGATGGATATGAACGATCCCCCGAGCTACCTGCGATTATCGAAAATCTTAATAGATTGGTGGCAACCAGTGAGGTCATTTGGCACCTTGGCTCAACCGCAGTGCTAGGTCTCAACCCAGAGATCGTGATGAAGGTCGGCAATGATGTCGACATACAGCATATCCACACTGTAGACTACATCAAGCAACATGCACCGCGTGTTCCAATACCAGACATACATGGTATCCTTCAACAGCCTGGCAGCAACCGTGTTTTCTTGCTCATGTCACGAGCGCCTGGCGAGCCGCTGGATTCCAGGTGGAAGTCCTTGGGGGAGGACGCAAGAGCTTCAATTAGAGAACAGCTAGATGCAATTATTGGTGACTTTCGGTTCTTGCCTGCTCCGACGTCTGACGAGACCCAGGCCGTGCTTGGTGGTGGCAGCCCTCGCCGTTGCAAGGATGCTCGTCGACAACTTCGTGTTGCCCAAGAATGCATCAACAATGAAAGCGAATTCAATGAATTTTTGACCTCACACCCCCACCGGACCCGTACCGGCAATATCACTATGATTAGGTCATATATGGAGGATGGCCACAATATACTTTTAGCCCACGGTGACCTTCATCCACGAAATATCATGGTGGTCACCCACCTTGATGACTCCTTTGTTGACGACACCCCGCCCAAAATCTCCAGCAAAATTGACATTGTAAATCAATCAACTACTCGAGTGACCATCACAGCAATCCTTGACTGGGAAATGTGTGGCTGGTACCCCGAGTACTGGGAATACGTGAAGGCCCTGAATACTATTACCCCTGGGAGTGATGTGGATGACTGGTGGGCCTATTTACCACCGAAAATAGGTGTATGGCCTAAAGAGCATGCGGTTGACTTGATGCTAAGCAGATGGCACGGCTGATAGGCACTCAAGTCAGATACAACCAACGACCTAGCTTTTATTCTTCAAAGCTACGCAAATGTGAAGGTTGCGAGTAGCAGTAGCCAGATGCCATTGGTGGTTCAAGACGGCCTCTATCTTCGCGCGACCGCGACGATGCGGGTTGTTTAAAGGCACCGCCTACCGCTGACCCCAAAGCGAGACCTAAAGAGAATCCAGACGGTCCACACTTTCTCTTCAAGACAACGCACACCGCTACCATGGAATTTCCTCCACCACACGTCCATCCACCTCAGTCCTCTCACACTCATACGATCATTCTGCTGCATGGTCGCGGTAGCGACGGTCTCGAGTTCGCCGAAGAGCTTTTCTCATCTGCAACCACCCAGGGCAAAAGCCTGGCCTCCTGCCTGCCCACCTATCGTTGGGTCTTTCCAACCTCACGCGATCGATGGAGCACTACGTTCCAAGAGGAACTGTGCTCCTGGTTTGATGCTTACTCCTTGAACGATATCCACGGCAGACAAGAATTGCAGCGCGATGGACTGAAGGAGTCTGTTTGGCATGTTCTGGATATTCTCGATCGGGAAGCTAAGCTGCTGGATGGCCGGCTTACCCACATATATCTTGGAGGTATTAGCCAGGGCATGGCGACCGCTTTGTGGACTTTCTTCGCTGCGATTGCGATGGGTCGAATTCAAGGACCTCTCGGCGGTCTGCTAGGATTCTGTGGCTGGTTGCCATTTGCGCAGCAGCTTGAGGATTTGCTACCAGAGCAATCTCTCGATAGCGCTTCCATTCTCCAGACACAGCGCCTGATATCTGGATTCTTCCTGGACGAAATTGCCGGTCCCGAGATCTCGGTAGCCAATCAACCAGTGGATAGCTCTGTCCTAGCCACTCCGGTGTTTTTAAGCCATGGAGCAGACGATGTGTGGGTATCGGTGGAACTCGGACGGCAGGCATCTCGAATCCTACGGAGAGTCGTACCACGCGTCGAATGGCATGAGTTCACTGGGGCCGAAGGTGATGGCCACTGGATCAAGGAGCCTGATGGCTTTGACCAGATCCTTCAGTTCCTTGAGACTTGACTTGCCCGAGTATTACGCTATATCTAGAAATGGAAATGTTCGTCCTTTTGTACCTCCGAGTCCGACGGACCGACGGTGTCGAGACAAGCCGCCCCCGGTTTTCGATGCTGGTTGCTGCCCCAACAAATCCACTGCACTTGAGCGATTCACTGAGATTTTGAGGCTGCGAGTTTTGGCATTTTGCCCCCAGCCAACTCTATAAATTGCATCTGACCGCTAATGATTCCCGCATAGAATCACAATCAACCACCGATGAATATTACACCCGACGCCATGGCCCCGTTTAAGGTGATCATCGTGGGTGGCAGCATCACGGGCCTGGCTCTAGCCAACATGCTCGAGCAGTACGGCATTGACTTCGTTGTGCTGGAAAAGCACGATCAGATAGCGCCTCAGCTGGGAGCCGGCTTTGGGATCTGGCCGAATGGTGCCCGTATACTTGATCAGCTAGGATGCTATGAGACCTTGGAAAAGGTCAATGAACCTGTCAATTCGATTGTTGGATACGACGGAGATGGCATCAACCGTGTGAATCAACCTGAAATCGGTCATTGGATGGAAGAACTGTATGTTTCATGATGGTCTCTTGGTGTGATATATTGCCACTGCGTCATGGCGTCTGCTAACGGGGTTGCAGATTCGGATACAAGATGCGTTTCATGGAGCGGCGGCATATAGTCCAGGGCCTCTTTGACCGTCTGAGTGGCAAGTCAAAGATGCGCACCTCCACCGAGGTCGTCAAGATTCTATCTCATCCTGGTGGTGTTACGGTCGAGAGTAATGACGGGTCTGTGTTCGAGGGGGACCTGGTGGTCGGTGCAGACGGCATTCATAGTCGTGTCCGACAGGAGATGCAACGCTTAGCTGGAGAAGAACCTGGTGGGAGAGAGCTCTTTCCAGACAAAGATGGTGAGTTTGCTAACAGAGGCTGAGCTCGGCCAAGAGTTGTTGGGACTGAGCTAATGTGTCTTGGTTACAGCTTTTAAATGTACACATAGTGGCCTTTTTGGCATCTCCAGGGCGCCTAAAGCCTGGAGGCAAGATGAGGCTTTGCAAAATTTCCGCCAAGGGCGGTGCTACTTGATAGGCGGAGGACCAGATGAGATGCTTTATTGGGTTGTCATGTTCCAGAACGGCCACAAAACGCAAGGCCAGTCCATCCCCCGCTATACCAGGGAGGATTGTGACCGATTTGCTGCGAGGTGTGAGAATGATCTCGTGCGACCGGGCGTTCGGTTCGGCGAGATCTACCGACAAAGGCGCCAATCTGCACTGGTGCCTCTTGAGGAAGGCATACTGAAGAGATGCTTTTACAAACGACTTGTACTAGTGGGCGATTCGTGGCACAAGGTGAGCCTCGGTTTACACAGTGCCACATCACCAGGATCTTTATCAATTGACCATGACTAGATGAATCCAATAAGTGGCCAGGGCGGCAACCATGCAGTCATGTCGGCTGCTTGTCTTGCGGATGAGCTCAAGTGTCTTGTGGAGCGTGACGAGGCTAGTATCCAAAGGGCCTTCCGTGGATATCAACGAACCCGAGAGTCCGAGGTTCGAGCTGTTGTGGCGCTCTCCCATCAGATACAGCGAATGCAGACCTTGGAAACTCCACTTCTCAAGTTTACCCAGCTTTATGTAGCCCCAAGGATCCCAATCGAAGCGATCGCAAACGGGTTGGCTATAATGCTTACCCCGTCGTCAATCCGGCTGAAGTGCTTGCCTCTCCCCTTGCGACAGGGTCTGCTACCATGCAATGAAGAAGTCAAAATTCAACCAAAATCTCGCTCAAGCTTGGTTAGTACCACTTGGGTACTTTTGCTTGTTCTTGCAGTGTTGGCATTCTATCCATCTGTGCTCCATGGCTCAGTCTCCCAGAGTCTCTCGCATGCCTCTCTTGGTGGGTCAAATGTGAAGAAGGCGTCCATGAACCGGATACATTACAATTTGTCTTTGACAGCAGTAACCACCATCATGTGCATCGAGTCTTCGCGACAATTCTTCTTCATGCAAATACTGGGCAGGTAAGTATATTATCTCATTGAAAAAAAACGTCAAGACTGCAACTGCTGACTCGATCCAGCGCTGTCCCATTCGGGATTCTATCTTTGTTCATTGGTTGGGAACTGGTCATACCCATCTATTTTGCGCTTTTTATCTACTTGACTGGGGCGAGGCCTTTTTACTACCCATCAGCCCGAGCAGTGGATCTGGCGACGGTGAAGGCGCTTCAGCCTGCCTATATTGCCACGTACGCTCTGCCTACCATTTACTCGTTCATCTCGTCCGCCTTCCCGACCCAAATGTGGATGATCGCACACGCCGGCTTTCCTGTTGTTGTCCAGGTCTTCCGTACTCTGGCCGCGCAACGTACTCCCGTTGCAAAAGGCCCCCGTGTATCCTTTGGTCACCAGGACTCCAAGTTGTCCGATATCTTGTTCAACCTACGGAGCGCACAGCAGGCTGCCTTATTTCTGAGCGCGCCAGACTACCGGACCATCACGCAGCTAACGCACGTGTATAGACACGGGTCATTTGGTACGCTCTCGAGTGACGAAGCCTCGACCTTGCTACTCGCGTACATCATTGCGATCCTCGGGGCGTTTGCGTACTTCGATGCACGACGCGTAGGTGCTTGGAAGGGCGCACTCTGGAAAGATATACCGTTTGGGACCCTGGTCACCCTCGCATTCAGTCCCACCACGGCCCTTTGCCTGTTGTGGACAGCCCGCGAAGCGAATTGGACTCAGGCGCGGCAGCGAAAACCGGACGAGACCTGACCGGGAATTCTAGGGAGAAACAGAAGTCGTGTGCTAATCGCCGGCAAGGATCCCGGCTCTCGCGTGTCCTCGTCAGACGATGGTCAAAAGTCCCACTGTCGACCCCGATGTCGTAGAAGTAAACCGTCGTCCAAGTTTCCACCACCAATGCTTTCTTGCACGGTGGGGAGGACTGCCATGGCATGGCGTCATCCACTACCTTGACTCCACATGCTTTGACTTGACTATTGTTCAAACAGCGTTGCAGTTGCGTCCCAGCCCGTTGGGGGCCGCCCACGCTCTGGCTTCTCCACGTTCGACGGCGCGATCGGACGGAAATGACGTCTGCAGGCACAGAATTGCAGGATCGCCGTGCAGAAAAGCAGTGGATATAAAATGGATTGACGATTTCACGCAGAAGAGGTCACTCCAATAGCAGCAGGCAGCATCTCGACGCCGGGTTTGGGGGGAGAAAGAAAGAAAGAAAAGAGCGATAAAACGATGTCGCCGGGAAGGGAAAAGCAGAGTGGGCAACAACATTCCGTTTTCGGGTGGCCGAATAACAATGTCGATCAGCGTCTAGACTCGGTGTCTCTCTCCACCTCCTTTCGAATCCCGCAAATGTCACAAATGTCAAAAATGTCACAGCTGCCATCGCAGGAACCGGCGCGTGAACCGCATTACGCATGCCTCCTTGGCAGGTCCGGACCGGCGGGCGCGAAGATCTAGAATTTTAGACTTTTCGCCGTCCCGAACCACTTGCCGCTCGCATCCACGCTTAAGCTTAAGGTTGGCGATCGCGATCGCCCTCGCCCCAATTCGGCCGGTTACACTCACGCTTGCGTGGAGACGATTGTCCGGCCCAAAGAATGCCGATGTTTTCAATTCGAGGGGAGTTAGCTTCCAGAGGGGAGCCTCCAGGGGTCGATGACGGCATCTATTGGCCGTGCCCCCCCGAAAATCGAATACAACGCCATGATGCTTTGAATTGGACTTTTCCACGTATCACAAGTCCCGTATTTATCCCAGAGTCCTCGAATTTCGCGCCTCTCGTTCCCCGTGCTCGGTCTGTGTCTCTGTGGGCATCCACGCTGTTGGGCGGCTGACGACGGCACCCTTCCTTTCCTTCGTTCTCGCCGATCTATATCAGATCTAGGCATCATCCTGACCAGTGCTGCCGCCACCGTCGGCACATGGAAAGATGGGTGTGCAACTCCAAGGAAACGGCCCTGGTGAGCCGCCCATGAACCCAGAGGTTGCCGTCCCTCTCTTCGTCGTCGGAGGTCTCGTTGCAGTTCTGTTCGCCTGGCGTACAATCATCCGATTGCGACACCGTCGACGATCTAAAATCGCGCTGCGGGTGGATGACCAGAATCAGCTCTCGAGAACAAACAGCTTCAATGCGCGCCTCAAGAAGCATTTGTTATATGCACCGCTCTGGGGCTATCGTCATAGTCGGGAGTTCCGGTTGTTCAGACTCCACATGGGATCGATCCCATTACGGTTGGAGGTGATTCTGCTATTGATCTACCTCGCTTTGAATCTGATTTTCATGATCGTGACGGTCGATTGGTGGGAGGACTTTTCGAAGAAGATGTTCCAGCTCAAGTATGCCGCAGGCCACCTAGCGGTAATGAATACACCGGGGCTGGTGCTGAGCGCGGGGCGGAACAATCTCTTGGTGCCCTTGCTCGGACTTTCTTTCGACACGTTCAACTTCATGCATCGTTGGATCGGACGTGTCATCACCGCCAATGCCATCATTCACATGAGCAGCGTCTTGGCTAACCAGGCCTACATGAGTACGTATGGCGTGGGTTTGGAAGGGAGAGCTTGTCTAACAGCGGTGCAGATGGTGTGGACTACATCTTATATACAATCTGGCAAATGCCCTTCTACATTTACGGCTTGGTGGTATGTTGCAGATGATCGATTTTCCGACGTTCCTTTCTAACCTGGGCCCGCATGCAGGCCATTCTCGGATTTATTTTCATTTTCCTCCAATCATTGTCGCCGGTCCGACATTCATTTTACGAACTCTTCCTGCATCTCCACATCGCGTTGGCCATCATGTCTTTTGTGGCTTTGTGGTATCATCTAAAGAACCTATTGCAACAGCGGGTGTTGCTGGGTACATTGATTCTCTGGGGGCTCGATGTATGTTCACTCTTTAATCTACCCTAGGTGCAGGGACTAACTTGACACAGCGGGCTGGCCGTCTCGGAATCCTGATCTGGAGAAACTGTGGCAAGCGCCGGACCACCGCCACGGTAGAAGTCTTGCCAGGCTCGGTTGCGCGTGTTGACGTTGAAGTTGCGAGAGCTTGGAACTTTCGCCCGGGCCAATATATGTATCTGTACATGCCTTGTCTGGGTCTGTGGACATCACATCCTTTCACGGTGGCATGGAAATCGACGGGTGATAGTACCTTGAACCTCACCGAGAAACGCAACTCGAGCGATTCATTTGCCGCTTTGCTCGGTGGATCTCAGACGACCACCATGTCGGTTTTGATCAAGGGCCAGGACGGCTTTACAAAGAAGCTTCTTCAAAAAGCAGAGGAGTCGCCGGAGGGCAGGATCAAGGCGATAGCCTTGGCAGAAGGCCCGTTCGGTACGCGTGATGATGACTCCCAGTTGCTTGTAAAAGCAAGTCGCTAATACGATACGATAGGCGGTATCCACTCGCTCGCTTCGTATGGGAGCCTGCTCCTCGTTGCTGGGGGCATCGGAATCACGCACCCGATGTCCTATCTACATGAAGTGGTCACGAACTTTGCCTCTCGAAACTCGGCGACTCGGAAGGTGCACCTGGTGTGGATGATTCGGAGTCTCGGTACATTCTCCGTCGTTGAATTTCACGTTGATTCGGCACTGACTGCCGGCCACAGATCACTTAGCATGGGTTCAAAACTGGATGCTTGACATCTTGGGCCATGACTCCCTCAATTCCTCGGTCAAACAGAATGGAGACACATACTTCCAATTCCCAGGACTGATGCTTTCCATTCGCATCCATGTCACTGGCTCCAAGGAAGATGTCGAAGATTATATCCCAGCGCCCGAGACTCCGTGGACCCAATCGGCCCCGTCAACTGTACCTGTTACGGTCCAGTATGGCAAACCGTGCTTCCAGACACTCCTGGAGAACGAAAAAGCGGAGCAGGTTGGCGCACTGGCTGTCAGTGTATGTGGTCCTGGTGGTCTTGGCGATAGCGTTCGGGAGGCAGTCCGGAATGTACAGGGCGAGAAGACGGTGGATCTGTTTGAAGAGGCGTTTTCATGGTAATTGTTTACCGGAGCTTGGTGGTGCGATGGCGTTGTTGGCAGTTTTGTCGCGATGGGTGGTGGTTAATGTCGCGTTGGTATCCTCTGTGAGGTTAAAAATATCTACACATCTTATACATACCAGAGTAATCCGTCCTCCGAAGCATGCTATCCTCACCATCGCTAGGCTTCACAGTGGTCGGTCTGCATCTTATTACTGCTGCATAGTCACTGCAGCTCACTATGTACAACCCAGTCCGGCCACTCACAAAATCCCAGAGCCATCAAGCCCGTCCGGCGGGCGACTGTTCAAGATAAGTGGTGCCATCTTTGATCTGGTCCGACTTGGAATAATCCGTGCTTACCGATTCAGCGCCATCGAGATACCGGCCTCGGCCATTCCGATGACGGAACTCTGGATCGGTGTCCCCGTCGGCGAGGGTGTCATCTTTCCACCCATGTTCCGCATCCGGATCAACTCCGTCGAACATCTCGTTGATCTCCTCAAGCGTCTTGCCCGCAGTCTCCTTGAGACAGAAGAAAGTGAACCCCACGATCAGGATATCCAATAAGCCGAAGAGTAAGAACGTGGCCCATCCAATGCTGGCCATAATATACGGAGTCGAGAAACTCCAGACGAAGTTGAAAAGCCACTGCGAGCCGACGCCAAACGCCACTCCCGGCTCCCGGATGCGCGTAGGGAAGATTTCGCTCGTGCACGGCCACGGCAATGGGCCCCAGCTGAAGTTGTAAGCCATAATGTCAAGATAGATCAGGGCGACTGTTGCGATGCCCGCAGAAGAGACCGCGCCGTCGTGTGGAGGGTAGCTCTTGACGACTGCGGCGGTTGCAAGCATGCAAAGCGCCATGAAGGCAGCACCACCAGCCAGCATTGGGCGACGTCCGAACCGGTCCGACATGAAGACGACAAAGATCAAGCAGGCGACCACCTTGATGGCGCCGAAGATGCCGGTGAGGAGAAGATTCTTGTCGCCGGGTCCCACGAGGAGCGAGAAGAACTGCGGACCAAAATATGCCAGTGCGGTCGAACCGGTCGACTGCTGTGCAAGGAACAGGCCGCCACCAACGAGCAGGCGGCGCAAGTTGGGGCGCTCGAGTAGCTCCTGGAAACGGAATCCCGCCGTGACATGGCGTTCCTCGTCGAGGCCACGGCGCATCTCGGCAAACTCGGCGTTCACTGTAGGCCCGTCACCGGCGCGAATCCAGACTAGACTGTGCCAGGCCTCTTCGGTCTTTCCATGAGCCAACAACCAACGCACACTCTCGCCGAGGGTTAACATGCCGAGGCCCATCAGGAAGCCCGGCACCAGTTGCAAGCCGATCGGCAGTTGCCATTGCGCGGCATTGGTAGGCATTGCTTTGACGCCGTAGTCGATCCAGTACGAGACCAGAATGCCGATGGTATAAGTGAGCTGGTAACAGCTCCCGAGCTGGCCTCGGATCTCTTTGGGACTCATCTCCGACATATAGATGGGGATGATGGTCGCAGATCCACCAATGCCCAAGCCGCATATCACGCGCCCGATGTAAAAGGCGGATAACGAGTGCGCGTCAATCACCTCCAGCACCACGCCGATACAAAAGACCAGCGAGCACAGCATCATGGCTATCCGGCGGCCGAGCCGGTTGGTCACCGGCCAGATGAAAAAGCACCCGGCCAATGCGCCCGCCTGCTGGATGCCGACTGCGATCGAGCTCACGCGGGTCTTTTGCTGCGCAGTGAATTCAAATGATTCTTGGAATGATGGAAATGTCAAAACGCCACCTGAATTTCGAAATTAGAATGGCCATTGGCTCTCGCTAGGATGCCCTACGTGGTGATAGTCCCTACCAATCACTCCTGAGTCATATCCAAATAGTGCACCGCCGCAGCATAGCACGGCAGCGAACCAGTATGTGCGCCATCGGGCCTTGGACACGCGCGATGCTTCCATGTAGGGTTTGAGATTTTCGCGGTCCAATTGAGCGTCGAGAAAGCGATCCGGCTGTTGGGGCAACTGGGAATACAAGGCCCAAGAAGTGGAGAGAAAGCTCTGGTTCCACCAGCCGGTGAGTCGGGCTCGCCACGCTGCAACTATAGAGTCAGGAGAAGCGGACGAGGCGAGCTGGGAGCGAGCGGACATTGATATAGTGGGAATGTCATGGCTGGCCATGGTCGTGGGGGGTTCTGCGAGCGAGAACCAGAGCTGCGAGAGCTGCGACGTGCCAAACGAGCGCAGAATGGCCAGTATAGTCTGGGTCTGGTGCTGCATCGGTCGAGTCTGGGCGCGGTTGATCTCCGGATTCGCGGGTATTATGTCATGGACTGCCGAGGGCCGACGCGCAACCCGGTGGGGAGATCACGCCATAGGCGTCTGTGTTGTGTTTCGTGGATGCCAGTTTCACCATTCCATGGCCAGGGCCAGCTGGAGAATCCAGTTCGCCGTTGCAATTCGAAATACATTGAGTGTGGTGGCATGGATGAGATCAGTGAGGAAGTGAAAACGTTAAGATTGTGGGCACCGGGGGAAAATCTCCTGCGGTACAGCCAGACACACTGATACATCGCCAAACATCATTACGCACGCTAAAAATGCCCAACAGAGCTTCCCCGCATGTAATATTACAGCCGATGACCAGGCGCCCTTTTTCCCCTCTGGAGAAGTCGGGAAACTTACACCGCGTCCATATTTAGCGCTTTCACCAACCTGTTCCTGGGAGATCCTGAGCGATCCACCATGGCACTAACTCACGCTATCGTTATCGCCTGCCGACGGCCGATTGGCGATTGATCGCAGCCGAGCACGAAATGCGGCACCGCCATGGCGCAGCCCCTGTCGTTTTGCTGGGATCGGGGACGCGGCCGAGTGGCATAAGCTGCTATTTAACACGCATAGCCATGCAGCTGCCCCTCCTGCTGCTCTCCCAGTCTCGTGGGATCTTCCTCTTTTCTCCTGCATCGTCCCTTTGCTCTCTCTTGTTGAATTCTCTTGTTCCACCATGGCCAAACGTCCTAACTTCCTCGTCGTTGTCGCCGACGACCTCGGCTTCTCCGACGTAGGCTGCTTTGGTGGGGAGATTCGCACCCCCAACATCGACCAGATCGCAAAGGAGGGACTGCGCTTTACAGACTTTCATGCAGCCGCAGCATGCTCGTACGTGTCCCTATGCAACCCCTGCAGTAGGTAGTTCACTGCCGACGACTGACATAGAATCTCCTCAGCCCCACACGCGCAATGATCATGACAGGCACCGACCACCACATCGCCGGCCTAGGGAACTTGATTGAGTGGACCAACATCTCCGGGCAGAATGGGCCCAAGGGCTCCGCCATGAGCACTGCACCCCAGCGCGGAATGCCCGGCTACGAGGGCTATCTGAACGAGCGGGTCGTGGCGCTGCCGGAGCTGCTGCGCGATGCAGGATACCACACCGTGATGTCGGGCAAATGGCATCTGGGTCTGACCCCGGAGCGATCGCCGCATAAGCGAGGATTTGTGCGGTCCTTTGCCCATCTACCTGCCTGCTCCAACCATTATGCGTACGAACCACAGCTGCGGGACCAGGACCAAATCCCAACTTTTATTGAGGCTAGCTACATTGCGCTGCACACGGAGGATGGAAAGTATGTACGCCATCTTCCCGAAGGCTGGTATTCCTCCGATGGCTATGGCGACAAGATGGTTGACTACCTCCGCGAGTGGAAGGAGAGCGGTGGCAGTGCGGGGCCTGATGGTAAAGGCGATCGTCCGTTCTTTGGCTACCTACCTTTCACGGCACCACATTGGCCTCTGCAGGCGCCGCGAGAGTACATTGACCACTACCGCGGTGTGTACGATGAGGGGCCTGATGTGCTGCGCCAGAAGCGACTGCAGCGGCTGAAGGAGCTGGGCATGGTGCGCGAGGACGTCGAGCCGCACCCCGTCGACGCGGAGGAGGTCAAGCCATGGGAGGAGTATACACCAGAGGAGCAAAAGAAGTCAGCCACCGCCATGGAGGTCTTTGCCGGCATGGTGGAGTGTATCGACTCGAACGTGGGCAAGGTGGTCGAGTACTTACGATCGATCGACGAACTAGACAACACCTTCGTGTGTTTCATGTCCGACAATGGAGCGGAGGGTGCTGCCTACGAGGCCTACCCAATGGTGCAGAACGGTGTAATGCCGCATTTGCAGAAGTACTACGACAACAGCCTGGAGAACTTGGGCAATGGCAACTCATTCATCTGGTACGGTCCGCGCTGGGCGCAGGCCGCCACTGCCCCTTCGCGCCTCTACAAGGCCTACACCACCGAGGGTGGTGTCCGTGTTCCCTTTACCTGCCGTTTCCCCAAGAACATCGATATCAACCCCGGCGACGCTACCGCCGCCCAGGGAGGTATCACTGATCAGTTCGCGACGGTCATGGACTTGGCTCCCTCCATCCTGGATATGGCCGGCATCAAGCACCCCGCGCCCACTTACCAGGGCCGGGAAGTGGTGTCGATGCGCGGTCAGAGCTTCCACCCCTGGGCGATTGGAGAAGCCGACCGCATCCACCCACGCGACTTCATCCAGGGCTGGGAGACCTGCGGCCGGGCCGCGCTGCGTTGCGCTGACTGGAAGATTGTCTTCATCCCCAAGCCAAAAGGCCCTGAGCGCTGGCAGCTCTACAATCTTGAGAAGGATCCTGGTGAGATTCACGATCTCGCGGAAGCCGAGCCCGAGAAGCTCAAGCAACTCCTCAAGCTGTGGGATCAGTATGTCCTCGAGACCGGCGTTATCCCTCTGTGTCCAGATCTCGGTGACTTCTTGGAAGCGACCGAAGCCCAGATGCCGGAGAACGCATGGATGGAATTTGATTACTGGAAGCAGGGCGCGCGCGACACGCCAGAGAAGTTCACACGCCAGCCGCCCAGGTTCCAGCGTGTGGTGAAGCAGATTTAAGGGAGACATGGATGGGAAGTTGCATGTAACGATACTCTAGACCTGATCACGATTCGATGATGTGAAGATAGAAATTCCTCGAGGCTTTCCTCACTCCATTCACCTCTCATTCAGATACCTCTAATCCCTTATATCTCCTAATCTCCCCTTCTTAACTTTCCTTCTTCTCACCCTACCACCTTCCACCATACCCCACCGCATAGACGATTTCGTACATTTTCATCCTGTCTCATCTCATCGCTTATCTCTGCGTGGCCCAAGATGGAGACACGCTCAACGCCATCGTCTAATCCCCAGGCCGAGCGAGACAAAGTCCAGCGGGGGCCGGCTAGCGACGAACGCCAGCTAGCGGGGGGCAACGTCAGCAACATATCGTCGGCTAGCCGACAGGAACGAGCCCCGCATAGTCAGGCCTAGTAGGTCTCCTTCCACCTGCAGTCGGTAGTGCTCGCAGCTGACATCCGTGAAAGTGCAACCCGAAGACCCGTCCCAACAGCAGTATGGCGCGGCCATGACCATTCGGCGGTCTCAGGCACGGCTGATCTCCCTGGGAGATTAAGTAGAAGGCCCAACCACGAGGACATCGACGTCGCGACCCTTTGCAGTCCTCCAAGACCTGGGATGGCTGCAGTTCGAAAGCCCACAGCCCAATATCACCAGCATCACCAGAGTACTGCCTAGGGGGAGATGCTAATAATCAAGCATGGGAGAGACTCGAGGCAGCGCTCGAGCTCCTCCAGGCAACGCATCACACTGACCAGCAACGAGCGCAGACCATGGAAGGTCTTATTCATACTAATGATGTGACTCTGTCGGTTCTTCGTATAATCGCCACCCGTACTACTGTGCCTGGCGAGGAGGTACAGCGCCAAATCTCGGCTATTCGAGAGCAAGTACGCGCTATGCGAGGCAGCGGTCATTGAGACTAGTGATACATAGTACCTGCTTTTTCTTGCGCTCCTATTTTTATCTTCGGAAAATATGTCGATGGAATTGACGAACGGGGTTTCAATCCTCGGCATAATAATACTCTTTTTGTGACCCAAATGAAGCCATTCCCAGGTTCCTGATAGGCATTTAGATATCATGACCTTGATCCAGTAGACTCTCCCCAAATATCTTAACCTCTGTTCCACCTTTCCATCTTTCCTTCTTACATCCATCTTCATCTGTTCTGTCCGACATGAATCCTACATCACCACTGTCGTCTCGCTCTCTCGCGGTCTCGCGGTTTCTCGTGTGCCAACTGCCATTGAGGAAGGAGGGCAAGGAAAGCGCTGTAGCCTCATAATCCAACCAATGTCTGCAGCAGTGGTTCAAGACAACTGACGGATTGGGGACCTCCTGGCCGCCAAGAGCACGATTTTGGCGGAATGGCAGGGGAGGGTTCAGAATGCCGAGCGATAGGTCTCTCGGTGCAAAGGGTATAGAGCGCTGCCACTGGAATACCACTGAGTTGGATCTTGAAAGTAGCTCGAGTTAGCCAGGAGCAAGGTTGATGAGTTAAAGAGTTTGGCTGTCTGCGGGCCCGGGGAAGTCAAGACCACCAAATCCAAGGGGGGATGGGTATACAGGAAAAGAATACACACGCAAAAGCTACAGAGACATTCCCCGCTGCCGTCGATATTCCCACAGCTGGTGCAACTGGTCAAGCAGCATATCCTTGGTCACGATGATATCGTGTTCTCCTGGGTTGACTGCGATCCTAAAGAATCATCGCGAATCGTGTAGCTACCCATGTAGATACATATGTAGGCAAATCTATCTGTGAATATCTTTGAGGAATCAATAATCCCAATAGGGTGCTGAACGTAGTAAGAGTATCGATACATAACTACGACATCTCTTTGAGCCTGTATATAGTTATTGACTAGGTAGCTAGTATGTCATAAACAGTCTTAACTGGGACATGTGAGATTCCTGGTAAAGATTGACGAGTCACAAGTATATTCTTCAGTTCAGGATGGTAGTTGAGAGCCATTAATCTATCTCCTCAGTCTATGAGAAATAGACTTCCCGCCAACACTCGGTAGGAAGCTAAGTGTTTTGTAGCCGAAAGGAGCCCCGCGAAGCGTTGTTGTATATTTGCAAGGTTGGCATGTCTTTCACTCTATAAACCACACCCGCCCCTACACCTTCTATCCGTGTTGAATCATGAGGCCTCGAAGAAATGTCCCAAGGTGCGACCACATTCAATATGCACCATTTGCTTCAGCGAGAACCCATTCCGTCAAGTTCGCAATGGTCAAACTGACCATCTTCGTCCGAGGGATCTCGTGCCCGCCGCCGTGATTATAGGTCCGGCGCTTTGCAGGATCACAGATCCCAGAGAGATGCACGCCCGCTGCATACCGCGGATCTTTGGTACCGTAGACATGGACCGTGGGCACGGAGATACGAGTCGGACAAGTGATCTCATTGCGCAATTGTTCTTCGGAGAGGCCGCCATCCAGCGACTCTAGCCCTGTCCACCGGTCTCCGCCCTGCGCCAGAACCGCCGTCGACCCAGCCTGCTTGTTCAGTGCCGCGCGCGACGCGGCATCACGCTCCTTCGCTTCCGCCGAGACGTGGAATCCCAGCTCCTCGAGGATGTAGAGTGGGCCGCCGCCGCAAATGAACATGGCCGCCTTAAAGGGCGGCGGGAGATGCGGTGTCTCTTCCTGGTGGAAAAGCAGGAGACTGGATGCAACCACGCAGCCCTGTGAGAATGCCATGGCGAGGTCGTACGGTCCGTGCTTGGCGATATACTCGTTCAGCCGGGCGCACGCGTTGCGCACCTCGTCGACCGCGACGCCCTCATACCAGGAATAGTAGGGCGGGGGGTAGAACAGGTCCACGCCGGCGGCGGCAGTGCTGGAGAACGTGCCGTCGAGGAAGTCGAATTCGATGTCCTTGTTTCCGAGCTGCGCGCGGAAGGAGGCTGTGGGGGCCGGATTAGGACGGCTGGTAGAGGTGGAGCGGAAGTTATAGCTTACCGGTCTGCGACCGGAAAATGGCACCGCTGGTGCCTTTTCCGTGGAGACAAAGGACCTTCATTGTTGATCGCAGGGTGGGGATTGGAGGAGGCTGCGAGAAGTCGGTGTAGGAAGGGAGCCGGATATGGCGTGGCGGTGCCGAGGGGGAGCTGTTAGTCGGTTGGTGGATGATGGGATAAGCGCGCACGCTGCCGAGTCACAGTTAATCTGGCTATTAATTGCAGAGACGCGGTGATCAGGGGGCTTAGTGTTCATCTTCGGAGTCCGACTTCGAACGGCAGACCGGCACTTGGCTGTCGCGACTAAGCAGCGTGGGGTTCCTGATAAGCTTGGCGGGTCGCGAGTCTGCGATCCATGGATCCCGCCAACCTTGGAAGTATGAAATATGAAATGATCGATGATCGAACACTTTTTCCCTCAAAAACCGCCAACCATGATAACGCCATTACCCCCTCCTATCGCGTGTTGAATACTGCAATATCGGGGAAGATGGTTGCCGGCAGTCATCTGGCGTGTCATTCCACGCTGATGCAGTACGTCGACCTCTGAATGTCACCCAACCAGGCATTGAATAAGCGCGCACTCGCTTGTTCGGAAGCAATTTGGCATCTGTTGATGATTGATACCTCGGTATGCCTGTATGGTGCTGCTCGGATTACTCTGGACCGGTGTGAGCGGAGCGATAAAGACAGCATGTATACCTCGTCCAAGCCATGGGTGCGAGTTGACCTAGAGGAGAAATTTGGCAGCAAGGAACCCTACACCAACCAGACAGGCAAGGCTTGCAACCGAAATTTCCTTGCAACACAATATCTAGTGGGAGCGGGTTGCATTGGGTCCGCGGTTTAAGCTTATCCCAACCCTTGGGGACTCACCTTGTAGATTGCGGATCGGCAAGCACGCCAATTAAAACTATTGCTGAAACGCTCTGTCTAAGACTCTTGTACATTATGGGACTATGGTTGACCTTTTCATAATCTGTACAGTCCTGACTCTTGCGACTTCCGAGGGGCTACATTTGCCTGTGTCTAGATACACAGAAGACAATCTTGGAAGCCAGATACAAATGCCTACCTGGGACATGTGGGCTGCTTCTCTCGCAGGGCTGTTTGGAGCTCTCCGAGAGATACTACATACTACCACGGTGGCCAGATAGGCTTATCGCAATCTGCCCAACTGATACCAGAGCTATTAAAAGAACTCGATGATATGTCTGCACCATCCGTCGCCATACAGGGGATAATCATCCATTGAGGAACAAGGGGACTCTCGTCTGACAGCAGTTATAGCTATTTTTGGCGGCGATGATGCATTGCTGGCACTGGCTGTAATTGGAATGACTGAGATGTGTCATCTATACTTCGGGCGGCGGTTTCAAGAGTAGAGCTCTGTGTGTCATGGTCTCCGGAGACCTGGCCGCTTGCGATTCGCCAGCGGCAAGTGTGGCATGGATGCTCGGCCCGCTGCATGGAATTGGGTCGTCAGTTAGTCTCCAATCGGGGGAGGGATGGCACAGTTTCCGAGGCCTAAGGATTGCACAAGGTGTACTGGGTGTGCTGGTACAACCAAGCACAGCAGTTTATCGATCGGGTGCACCGTCGGGTCGCTCCGTCGCGAAAATGATGCACCAGGTGGCGCTGCATGCAGCTCCTTTAGGATATCTGGGACAGGACATGAGCACGATAGTTCAGACAGGCCCATACTCCCCAGTGTGCGTGTGTATGAGAGCCCAAACTTTGCAGAAGGGATCCGATCCTCGATGATCGCGAACAGGGGGAGAATGGCGACGAGGTCGAATAAGATGCAAGAAGAAAGCAGAGAGCGAAGCGGATTGCGAAGCGATCACTCCGCGATCACCTGATCCACGCCTTCGTTGCACCACATTCGTCGCCTCGTCGTCTTTTCATCTGCATTGCGCGATGCATCATCCAGGTCACGCAGGACGAGGACCTCCGATCTTCATCCCAACTATGTACGCCCTTGCCGTGGCCCTGAAGCAGTTCGCAGTTCGCAGTTCGCAACTCACAGTTCGTGGTCGGAGACCAGAGATCGCCCGGCTCTGAACTGTCGGTGTCGATGAGTGGAGTCGCGCGACAAGGAGGGCTCCGGCACGACTCCATCCCAACTCGCGCTTCGTGGCCTTGACTCACAGAACACCGGGCGCGTCTCCCTAGGAACCGCCATTTGATTTCTCTCAGCGTCCGATCCCTTGGGTGTTGTCTCCCCACTCGCTGCATCCTATTTGCCGCCGTTGCCGGGGACGTTGGGCAGAAATGGGTCGCTCGACTGCATCACTTTTTCTCGCGCTCGGCGGCCTTGGGATCCTCTTCCTGCAGGCCGCTCGCGGGTGTGTCTGAAGGAGATTCGGCCTCGTTTAACGACTCCTCGCCCATATCCTCCCTGTTCCACGCTTGCGTCGTGGGTGTTTTGTACCGCTACACGAAGCAAGAAGACAGCCCGAAAATAAAAAATTGGCTGGTGGTACCCACTCCCCACTCCACCAGACCCATGTTTCTCCATGATGCTGCAGCGCTGCTTTTCCTATCTGGACCATTGTGTGCCCTGATTCCCAATCCAATCTCGCCCTGCGATGCTTGCTCCTGCACCGCTTCCTGCAGGTGGGGGTCGTGCTGCCCTCACCCGGCCCTAATCAAGCACCGGTGCTCCCCAACTCCTCATGCCGGCCACCACTGCATGGAGACCGAGGGCGACGTGGTCCAATAATGGGCCATGTCCTCGGGCAGTTCATTGATGACGTTCCAGGGCCCAAACTGCACGGCAGCCAGTTGTTGTCGCCCACCCGGAGAGCGGACGAACCCTTATACGCTGCCTCACCATTGCGGTCCAATTGTAACTCTCTCGTCGCCAGAAAGACAAGCATATGCTTCTTTCCCATTTGGTCTTCTAATACAGCACCACCCGGCCCGTCCTAAAGTTTCTCTACTTCTCATTCTGTTCTCAGTCCTCTCCTTTCCTTGTATTCGGCCTGACAGCAGCTTGTCACCATCTTATTGTTCCATTCTTCTGGCGTCACGCGCCACTCAGCATTGCCCACCTCAATTGATGATACGTCATTAACTCGGGGACATGGGGGGCAAGAACTCGAAAAAGAAGAAGAATAAGAACAATAACACTCGCCTCCCAGCCGGCACGACTCCTAATCTTGATCCGGATCCTCAAGAAACCAACAACGAGCCCGCGCTCGAACCGGCGGCTATAGATGCCGAAGATGCCGGCATTCCAGTATGCAAAGCTCCCTAAATATGAGTATCAGACTTTCGAACGGCGCTATCAGACCTTCGATCGCAATACTTATACATTCTCTTACTATCCTATTCTCAATTCCAATACCGATCGTCTGACGGGGGGCAAGGACCAGGACAACAAAGACCCCAGTTCCGAGGAACCGAAGCAGGAGGAACCGAAACAGGAGGAACCTGCCGCTCCCGCCGCAGAACAACCCAGCAGCTCTCCCACTGAGGGCTCAGAAGCACCAGAGTCTGCAGGTAAGTAGCACGTATGAGATAAATGATACGACCAGTGGAGGAATTCAGAGTACATTGGCTGTGCGGGCACTCACATAAAGCACGCAGGGTCTACGGAGGCAACGACGCCACCTGCCGAGGCTGGCGAGGCTGGCGATGTCACTGGAGATGACAAGGCCGAGGCCAAAGACACCCCCGCCGCTGAAGAGCCTGAACCGAATGCAGAGGGCGATGGCACAGCCGAAGAACCTCCTACGACGGACGCAGAGCCCGAGAAGACCGAAGAAACCCCAGAAGCAACAGACGACAATACACCAGCAACTAATGACGGCGGAAGTGGAAACAATGGTAAGCACCATTCAATCATGCATCATATTCGTGGCCTAATAAACATATAGACGAAGATTTTCCAGACTGCAACCCTGAGGCCGGAGTTGACGAAGTAGAGGCCGAGAAGGAAGAGGCTGCGAAGCAAGCTGCAGAGGATGCGAAGGCCGAGGAACCTCCATCGGAAGCCAAAGATGAACCTGCACCTGACGCCAATCCGCCGGCTGATGAGAATGCTGATCCGGAGGCTGGGAAATCCGAAGACACTGGTGAAGACAAATCCCAGCCAGACGGAGCACCGGCTGCTGAAGCCACAGAAGAAGGGGCCCCTGCTGCTGAAGGTGCCAATCCCGGGAAAGATGAATCTGCGGAACCCTCTGGCACTGAGCCCCAAGCCCAGTCGGAGGAACCTCCAGCATCAACGGATGCGGAGCAGCCAGCAGCGCCAAGCCTTCCCCCAGCGGAGAGTCCTGCAGAAGATAAGCCCTCCGAGGAGCCAGCCTCAAGATCAAACAAGAACAAGAAGAAAAAGGACAAGAAAAAGGCTAAGAAGGGTGTAAATGGAAAGCCTGCCAAAACAGCCGATCCTGAACCCGCTTCGGAACCAGTGTCAGAACCAGCTCATGAGCCTTCTACTGTTGCGGCATCTGAGCCAGCTGCTGAGCCCGAATCCGAGCAACCTGCTGAAACCGGATCTACGGAAAGCCCAACACCAGAAACCGCGCCAGAAGAGCCCTCTGAGGCTAATGCACCCCCAGAAGTCACAGGTGACGCAGCCGAGGAAGCTGCCGAAGCTGGAGAAACGCCCAAGGAATCAACAGAGATCGCGGTGACAGAACCGCCAGCGGCCGAGCCAGAAGTCTCACCAGAACCTGCCAAAGAACCAGAAGCACCGCCGCCTGGAGAGCCCGCTGCACCCGAAGTATCCCAAGAAGCAGCAGAGCCCCCGGTTGAGGCGGTTAAGGCCCCTCAGGAGCCATCCCTGGCCGAGGCTGTCACAGCAGACCCTGAGCCTGAACCTAAATCTGGCTCAGAGGCAAAGGAGGAACCAGTCGAAGAGAGCAAGGACATACAGCCTCCGCTTGCCGATACGGTTCCAGAGCCGCCTGCAAATAAATCAACAGAAGAATCAACCGACGGGACAACCCCAACCGATAATGCTGGCGAAAAGCCTGCTTCTGAACTAGCACCGGAAGAACCCCCAGCTGAAGCAGAGCCAAAGCAAGAGCCAGAGGTTGCGGAAGATTCACACTCCGCCCCCGCTGATGTTGCCGAGGGACCTGCCGAGGAACCTGCCAATGAAACGTCACCAGAGGAGCCTATATCAGATGCGCCTTCTGCCAACGAAGCAATCCCCGCAGAAGAGCAACCCGCTGCTGCGACGGCGGAATCTAGTGGAGAGGAGGCGGAGACTAAGACCGCGGAAGAGACTGCACCTGAAGAGCCGTCTATTCCAGATCATGAGGACTCTCCTGGGCCTGCCAGTGATTCTCCCGCACAGGCGGAAACTGTCGAAGAGTCTCCAACCGAGCCCCCACCTGAAGAGGCTGTCAAGAATGAAACTCCGGCTCAAGATGCTCCAGCTGCTGATTCTACTGATGAGAATCCTCCTGTTGCGCAACCTGTTGCTGGGCCAGCTCCGGAAGAGGCCCCGCCTAAAGCAGAACAAGAGGCTACAGAAGGGGCACTAGCCGGGCAACCTCCGGCCGAGGACGCAGTGTCTGAAGAGCCTGCAGCAACTAGCGAAGAACCAACATCTTCCGAAAGCTCTCCTGATCCCCCCAACGAACAGATCCCTCAAGACCCTACACCAGTTGAGCCAGAAAGCGTCGATCCTGCCCCAGATGTGACACCCGAGCCACCAGTTTCGGAGGAGCAATCTCATTCGGAAGAAACTGCTAGTGCTCAAGTCGACGAAACGCCCGAATCGCCACCTGCGGAGGAGTCAGCTACGGATGATGTTCCGGCTAATGAATCGGCTCCGGAGCCTGCACCCACTGAAGAGCCGGCACCTGAAACAAAAGACGCGCCAGTTGAAGAGGGGACTCCTGCCGAGGCGCCGGCCCCTGCGCCTGCAACTACTGAAGAAGCTCAGCCTGCCGCATCTCCCGAGGAAGCTCTTGCCGAGACAGCGGCAGATCAGGCCAAGGATGTCCACGTAGAGGAGAACGCAGCTGCAGAGGAAGCTCCGACTGAAGAGCCACCGGTTGCTGAAGCGCCTGCTGAAGAGCCTCCTGCTGAAGAGCCTCCTGCTGAAGAGCCTCCTGCTGAAGAGCCTCCTGCTGAAGAGCCTCCTGCTGAAGAGCCTCCTGCTGAAGAGCCTCCTGCTGCTGAGCCTCCGACTGAAGAGCCACCGGTTGCTGAAGCGCCTGCTGAAGAGCCTCCTGCTGAAGAGCCTCCTGCTGAAGAGCCACCGGTTGCTGAAGCGCCTGCTGAAGAGCCTCCTGCTGAAGAGCCTCCTGCTGAAGAGCCTCCTGCTGCTGAGCCTCCTGCCGCTGAGCCCTCTGCCACTGAACCATCTGCTGAAGACCCGCCGGCTGCTGAGCAGGCTACAACAAAAGAGCCAGCAACTCCAGAACCCGCACTCGAGGATGCCACACCGACAGATCCTGCTCTCGAGGAGGCTGCGCCTACAAAGACACCTGATGATTCAGCCGAGGCCGTCCGCGAGAACCCCCTTGAGGAACATCCGGATGATTCAGTAGAAAAACAGGCTTCTCGGCGACGGAAGAAGCGATCACCAGGAGATCGTGAGCGACGATACTCGAAGACATCATCTGAAGGGCGCCGAGAACTTCTCCAGCGTCAAAAGAGCGAGCGCAGCGTGTTCACTAACCGATGGGCGAAGGCTCTGGAGGAGGCCCGCCGTCAGCACGACGAAAAGAAGAAGGCAGAGGCAAGGGCCCAGCGAAAACAACAGGCTGTCGTGGATGATAAAGTGAAGAGTGGCGTCCCTCCAACTGAGAAATCTAAACGCTCTGACCGCTCGTCTTCCAAAGAGAAGGAGAAGGGGAAGGACAAGGCAAAGGAGGCAGAGCCCCCTGTGGTTGAATCGAAGCCCAAGCGTCGTTCTTCCGACCAAGAGCAAGCCCGGTCCTCCAAGGCTTCATCCTCCTCCAAGCAGATGTCGACTTCTACGCCCAAACCTCGTGCCTTCCTTCGCTACATGAGCAATGGACAGTCAGATGTCAGCGGACCTCTTCTGCGAGTCAACAGCTCCAAATCCTCGACGCCACCACCATCCGAACGACCTCGTCGGGCCTCGACAGCCCAAAGCCATGGCAGCAGCCACCGTGAACGTCTGTCGAACGATGAGAAGCTATCTAGCGACCGGTCCACTGGATCACACTCCCGTCGCGAAGAACGACGGGAGGAACGTCGCCGAGAGGATCCGGCCCGGCATGAGAAGCACGAGAGGAAGCCTCGAAGACGATCTACCGAGGAGGCCGAGTCGAGCAAGCCAGAGGAGCGAGAGAAGAAGCCTGGCAGCTCGCGCCGCCAGCATCAGAGCAACAGGGAGAAAGAATCGCGTTCTCATCATCGCCGGCACCGACATGAGACGTCCCCGCCACAAGAACCGTCCAAATTGAAGGGGATTTTCAGAAGTATTATTGCTTACTGAGCTAAGCGACCTTTGTTACCATTTCGACCTTGTCTTTCACTATATGGATATTGGCCCGTTGTTATGAATAGTTGAGTGTTCAATGATGTATGATGTTGTATGGCTGTATGACTTTTCCCTATTCTCTTTGCATTCAGCGTAGCCACTGCGCTCTTCGGACATTTTCTACTTTCAGATTACCCACTTCTTGGATCTGTTAGCTCAACACGTTGATGGACAAGGTCAGTAACACTAGTAGGGCCATCATCTCTGAGGTTGTATGGCGATGAATCCACGTTGGGCGTGTTCCCCGAGCATATGGATAAAGAAAAATCCCCGTCGTCGATAACAGAATCCCATCAACTCACTCTCTGCAGGGTTTTTCCTCAATTCGACAATTCTCGAGCCTTCAACCCCTCTTCCACTAGTTTGAACTGTACCACGGTGAAGTATGTACCATATGCGATCTCCCAATCATGCTCAAGAACCATAACAACTCCCAGGAAGGTCTCCCGGTGGCGCCGCCGAGTTTAATTTTCCCTCTGATATGCCGCTTCTCGCCCGAGATTCAATCTCTTTGTTCGCCCGCTACTTCGCTCAATCTGTCCCCCTGGGTGACCAACGAGTTACCCATTGCCACCCTCCATCCACCCCGCTGCTGTAGACGGTGGATCAAGATCCACAAATTTGTGGGTTTTCGGTATGCCATAACGGGTAACCCGCGACCTCTGGAGCCCCCAATGCTCACGTCGCGGTGTTTTCGCAGCAAGCCGAGTCGAGTGTAATCGAGGCTGCTGGATGATTCGAAGCATGAGGTATTCCGTGCCCTGCGACGAAAGGTTGATCTCTCAAATGGATTGCGGTGCTAATTTGGAAGTCGAAGACTAATACTGATATTGGCCCAAGTGTCTGGTCATGGCTATAACATGTGAAACTCCATCATGTCCGTCATATTGTACTACTATACACCTATACGGCAGAATCCGTGAGTACATCTGAGTGTTTCCGCGCCCTCAAGGTCTGACATTCCGTTGCTGACTCGGGATTGTTTAGCTGCATATGTTCGCCCGGTACTCTCTCCGATCCAAGCTGAATGCAACCTTCAGCGGCCATTCATGGCCGATCGGTGGCCTATCCATCCATACTGTCTGCGCTCTGTACATATGAGTTTAGACAATGATAATCCTTCGGAGGTCTTCACTCCGGGTCACGTCCGAAAACGGTATCTGCTTCGCGGCGCGTATGCTGAGTTCACTTTGATTCTACGCCAGTGCCTAATGCAATTATCTAGCAGTACCATGTGGCTAGATCGATCGTGCCCGTTGCTCGCGTTATTTCTGCCGATTTCCATTTCGGGGTACCCGCTCCGGCTCGAAAGCAGTTGCTATGCATCGACTGCTCACGATGATGTGCTATTTGAGGGTTGAGATAACGAGCCATATGTAACTCACCCCTCGGGAACTAGAGATGCACTGAAGCTGCGGGTAACTGTAGATATTACTCCGTCTTGGTCCCTCCTTCTGCAGCCATCTCTAACGCCACGTTCTAGATGCCCGACTCTCGCTTCAAGCGGTGGAACCCCTGACCCGCCATTGGAGACAATACACCAACGTGCTGAGAGACATGATAGCTTGACGTCATCGCTAAGGATTCTCATGGACTTAATTATGGATCTCGTAACCCAAGGCTCATGATGACCGGGACTGCTGGTTACGGGAAACGATCAGCGGGCTATCCTCGAGACTTGAAGTATATCTCGCCCTCTTATTCTCGTCTCTAGGAGCAAGCCTCTTCCTTGTGTTATGTGATTGAGTTCAATGGGAGACTAGTCTTTGGCCACCCAGATTTTTATTCTCAATCTTTGTCACCTGAGCATCCCCAGGCAGATTCATATTCGTCATGCCTCACTTTCAGGATGCAGACTTTGGAGTCGGAGTCACTCCTTCCCAACGAGATCAGCCCGGAGACCATCCTATTCCCACCGAGTTGGGAAATACTATGGAGGTCCCGGCTACCCGCAGTTCGATCAGCGATACTTCCGCTATCATGCATCATCTCAGCTTGTCACCGTCCATGAAGGACCGCCGGGGATCACGCAACTCCTTTGGCGTGTCTCTCCCGATCCCACGATCTCCACGGATGTCGCAAGTGCGACGGTCGACCACGGGTCGATCTAGCTTAGCTCCTCGAGATATTCTCGCCGCTCAGGTCCAAGATATGTCGCAGCGGAAGGTGGACGCGGTCAAGAACATGGCATTTGCATTTGACATCGACGGGGTTCTCGCTCATGGAAATGAGCCCATTGAAGATGCCAAGATTGCTCTCACGATGCTCAATGGCGACAATGAATTGGGAATCAAGTTCCCCTATATTCTGCTCACGAATGGTGGCGGCAAGCTGGAAGAGGCTCGCTGTGCACAACTCTCGGAAATCCTCGAGCAGCCGATTTCGACCGATCAGTTTATTCAGTCGCATACACCGATGCAGGCATTGGCCGAGTACTACGAAACAGTGCTTGTTTGCGGTGGGGAAGGCTTCAAGGTGCGCGAGGTTGCGGAGAGCTATGGGTTCAAAAACGTGTATCATCCCAAGGATATTCTCGCGTGGGATCCCACGATCTCCCCGTGTCGTACCTTCACCGAAGAGGAGCGTGAGCAGGCCCGTCTGGAGGATTTCTCTCAGATCAAATTCGACGCGATTCTGGTCTTTGCCGAGTCGCGCGATCAAATGACCGACTTCCAGGTCATCATCGATCTCCTGCTCTCGGAGAATGGTCAGCTCTTGACGCGTGCGAAGGATCACTCGAGCCATATTCCAATTTACTTCTCTCAAGGCGACCTGGTCTGCCCGACTGAGCATAAAGGACCGCCTCGGCTGAACCTGGGCGCGTTCCGGATCTCCCTCGAGGCGCAGTACAAGGCCCTCACCGGCAAGGATCTCGAGCGCGTCGTGTACGGGAAGCCTGAGCGGGCGACCTATATCTGGGCCGACGAGGTGATGGCCTCCTGGATGGAAGAGATCCACCAGGAGAAGCGTCTCCCGGAGCATATCTATATGGTCGGGGACAACCCCCAATCCGACATCATCGGCGGCAATCTGTATGGCTGGAACACCTGTCTGGTCCGCACCGGCGTTTTTCAGGGCAAGGAGGGAGAAAATGACCCTCACAACCCGGCCAATTTTGGTGTCTTCGACACCGTCTTGGGAGCCGTCCAGGCTGCGATCCGGAAGGAGATCGGGGCGGATTTCCAGTTCCATTGGAATCCGACGATCAACCCAATTACGGCCGGAGACTCTTCGTCGGCCATCGAGTGAGACTGCTTGCTGATTAGGGGACTTTCAGACAGACCCATAGGAGGAAAATGAAAGAACGGGGAATCCAGACCCGCGAACGACTGCGTGGCACGCGTCAAGGTAGACAGACGGTCCTAGAAATCTTTTCTGTCGTCTCTCGTTGTAATGGACTAAATCGTCCGTCTTTGCATTAAGACGTCGTTAGAAGATATTCCATCATACCTAGAAAATGTTCTATCTTTATTCGCTCGGAAACAATACTGTGTACTTGCAGCATCGAGAATCCAACTCCACCCTAGTAGTAACGACTGTATAGTAACTGTCGTAACTATAGCAACAGCCACGGTCTTGGCGAGTTGGGCGTGTAGGTGGATTAGGAAGTGATCGACATTACTCGTTGGGGCAGGGCTCAACCCTAGCTGGCGTCCCTTATAACCGCGCCCTTCTTCCCCTTGTTTCCTCTTCTATTCTTTCTCTTCCATCACCTCGTCTTTGGTCATTCTGCCGTCTCGAGATCAACTGAAGTTCGACTGAGAGTCTGATTCTCGTACACCACCCTCACGGGTGGTGCCTCGGCGCTTGCCAGTTGCGTATGTGGTCATATGGATATTCGGGCACATTTCCCCCTTTCTGCATCAGTGTGCAGAGAACGCTCGTGCCAACACGAGCCAAGGGGGAGTGTGTTGTGTGGCGGGGACACCAATAAGAACCCCAACCTGGGCAGCTCACAGGGTGAACTGGATTGATGTCCGGAAGGACTGGCTGGAGTCGTCGAGGAATCTGGGCGTGGCCGTGCCATCCCTCCAAGACTCTCCCCACCATGGCCGTATTCTTGAGCATCGCCTGCATCGTACAGCGGGGATCGGGTTGCTGACGCCTGATCCCCATCGCGCTGAAAAGCCAGGACGAAGCCGGCGTGCACGATGGCGCATCGCCAACGAGCCCAAGCTGGGAAATTCCTCTACCTCGGTAGAGAAAAAGGAGGGTGGTTTTTCCCCTTGAAACGGCACTCATCCTAGTCACCGTCCTACATCCGCGGGGTCGATCCCATCACCCCACCGCAGTCGTGGAAGGCGGCCGGGGGGTGCAACATGACTCCAGTCTTGGAGGGACCTGCTGTGGCGGTTCCTCGACGAGCCGGGCAGGTTTGAAGCCGGTCTGGCTCGGCGAGGAATCAAGACAGAAAGTGAATTGCTCGATAGCGATGGACACGAGTGGAGTGGGCCCGGGGGCAGTGCCCGGTTGGATCCAGCGACAGGCGCGCCACCTCCACTATAATCAAATCAATCTTTGCGGTCCAACATGCATCAATCAATCTCCTATGCACCCAGATATACATGTTCACATGGTATGACTTGCTATCTATACTGTCCAAGACGCATCAAAAATTGTTTGAAATCATCGTTACCATAATCAATGGCCAAATATTCGAAGATGCTGCAGTTTAAAAGCGCTCCATGAGTCGCTTGCGCACCGTCCACATGCGAGCCCGCTTCCCGAAAATATACATGGGGATCGACATCAGCAGGCAAATCAGCTGGATGCCTCCAATGGCGAGGAAAACCGTGCGGGAGCCATCGGATTCCAGCCAGTTCTCAATGAAAAGGGAGAAAATGAGACCGTGGAGCACATCTGGAGGCGAGCGGTGTTAGGACCTATCTCAACGGGAAACGCAAGGGGCAGAACTCACTCTTGCTAAAATTCAACGTCACGAGCGCCTCGCCGGCATACTGACGGTAGCTGTCCAAGCAGAAGGTGATGGCGGTTGTGCTGCCCAGACAGCAACCGAAGGAAATCAGACCGAAGAAAATCGTAGGGACGATCCACGCGTCCATCGCCTGCGCGCTCCAGCCAAATCCCATGAGACCGATGGTGGTCGCGAGAGCGATCGGGATGGCCATCACCAGACGGAACTCGGGTTCGTAGATGCCACCATTGCGTCGTGTCAGGAACCGGGCGACAATGTCGGACACTTTGCCTGCGACGGCGGTGCCCAGCAAACCACCGATAAAAGGTGAGATGTAGATCAACCCGGTCTGGAGCGCAGTGAAGCCGTAGTGGTGGGAATTTTCGTAGACGTAGGAGACCGACTCCGAAAGCACAATCAGCCAGCCAACAGACAGGGCATAGACAACTGCTGACCATAACACGGATGGGTAAGCATATAGGATGAAAGGCCGAGCGGCGATCTTCAGCCACTTGTCTTGGGCGATACGCCCATTCCAGACCTTGAGCAGTTGGCTATAAGGGATCTTTGGTCGTTCACGTAGCCGGTTGGTGTATTGCACGGCCGAGCTGTGTGAAAACCCAGGATCGAGAGACTCGCTGCGTGAGGGGGATAACGCTGTTTGCCGGGCTGCTTCCAGGTCTGCTGGACTTGGGGGTGGAATGACTACCGGAGAGGGCGGGTGAAGAAGACCCTCGTCTTTATCCAGGGCCGGGGTGGAAGGCTCCGTATCAACTTGGCCTTCAGCCGTGACGCGTTCGGTCTCCGGAGAGACGTGATCTGATTCATCTCCTGTAAAGTGCTTCTCATTCTCTGGCTCCTCGACAGCGAACCCAAAATGGGCATGCTTAGGCTTTCTCGACACTGGTGCCGTGTCGGTATCATCATGGGGCTCTGGCGAGTCGTCGGCAACTTGGACATGAGAGCGGCGCCCCCGGAATCCATGCGACACAAGATCAGAAACTGTCCGATGGGTGTGCGGGCGCTTATGCGAATGTCGAGGGCGAGGGGTCCGGTCCCAGAAGGTCTCCGGAACAAAGAAGAATAGAAGGAAGAAACATCCACCGACGATGATAGAAACCACCCAAAACACCCAGCGCCAACCGAGGCTATCAATCACGGCTGCGCTGGCTAATGGAACCAAATTCTTCCCACCAAGGAGCAAGAGCGTGTAGATTCCAACTCGGTATGCTCGCTCGTGCAAAAAGTAGATCTCGGCGATGGTCGCAGAGGGCAGACATTCCACCGGGCTCACTGCGATTCCTTGGAAAATGCGAGCAACCACCAAGCTCGGGTAGTTCGGGGAAAGCGCGCACCAAACGCCCGAAATGATAAAAAGTACAGCTCCCAAAAGATAGACGGGGCGCTTTCCGAATAGAATGGCGGTTGGCGACATGATGACCGATCCCAGCCCGAGACCCAGCATGTAAAGTCCGGTGGTGTATGCCACTTTCTGGGTGGTAACGTGGTATGTTGACGCAACGCCAGTAAATCCGGCAGCCAGGATGGTAGTCATACCTCCTCCCATCAAGCAGTAGAAACCGAGAGAAAGCAGCGCAGCATCTCGCTGCCAGACTGGCCAGTTTAGAGGATCATTTACGGAGTCGTCGGGCTGAGGGTTTAGGACAATCAATCCGTCCGCAGTCCTCTTCTGTTGTGGCACCACAGACCGAGAAGAGGAACGGGAAGGCGGGTTGGTGGAGGGGATCGACGAGGTCGACATTCGTTGCGGTTGATGTCTCAACCCCAGCGGTTCATTGCGATTCGACGAGAGCAGAAGGATCGTTCCTGTATCGCGATCCCAAGGCCGAAGGTTAGCACCAGCTCGAATCTCATAGCCCTGACAGGACTGCCATAATCAAAAGCAACCTGTAATCGAAGCGCGCTGAGGCTGCCCAGGCTCCGTCACTCACCGGGTACTTCGTCAGTTTGCTTGTCACTCAGAATTCCTAGTGTAGATTTCGACCGATATGTGGGTTGCTCGTTTGCCCCTTGCTGCTTATCTGCCTTCTCTCCAAACATACGCTTCCAGCGCGAGGCCCTCTGCTCCGAGCCAGACTGCTGTGATTCGGCCATAGTGGAAAGAGGGTGTGTTCGTTCTCCCGCGGTTGGATATGTATGCGATCAATCTGAGCTGCAAGGCCAGCGCACTAAACGGAGCATCTTTAGTTAGGACGTTCAGTCTTTCCCCGGTCCCATCTCCAATCATGTGGAGTCTCGTGGCTGATTAGGGGTTGCGTTCATGAGTCACTCACGTCTCTATGCTTCCCAAGAAGCTCAGGACCGGTGTATGGACCGTCGATAAGCCGTCGAAGTGAGCCTAACAGTAGCTACCCCGCTCCAGGCCAAAGGAATGGAGGTAAATAGAAGATGACCGGGTCTTGAATGTGTTTAGGAAGTAATCACCGCTTGCGATACAACCCAAGTAGCGGTAACAGAGGAACGGTCCAGGACATAGCTTGATAAGATTCCGGGGGAAGTATGCGTAACGGGCGAAGGACCCCTGGGGAGGAGAAAGCAAGTTGAGAAAAGGAATGGCAATAAATAGAGAAGCAACCTAGACAACCCAAGGGCTCAAATCAACACGATCTCAGTGGATGCGCAGTGCGGAGAAGAATGATGAAAGGACGCTGAGCGCCCGCATTTCCGTTTCCATGTGGCCCAAGGCGTGGGCGGTGAGCTTCTGGAGACCCGCTTCCTTCTTCCTGATCCCCAATTGAATCAGACTGGAAATCCAGTCGTCCTCCCACTCTCCACCATTGGGGTCTGCGTGCTCGCGAGGTCTTCACACCGCACAACTCTACGATATGCAGCTGACTGTCGTTGTGTGGCCCGAGGGCAGCCATCCTCACAATCGGAGTCCGGCCTGCGCAGCGTCCACGTTTCCGGCGGGAGCACAAAGTTATCGACCGTTATCTCACTGGTCCAGTTAGAACGCCAGCTCCACTCGACGATCTGCAGTCCGCGCGAGATAAAGCCATCGCAGCGGGAAACGACCGTGATGTGCTCGCGCACGGCCTACCGACGCCGGTGAAAGCTACACTGGGGCCGCTGCGCGCAGGTGGCCATTCCTGAGACACGCCAAGCGCCCCTTCTTGATCCCTGGATCTGGCTGGTATGCCCAGTCCTCGTCCGGGGACGCTCTCGTACGCTAAGGCCCCAAACCGTGCGGATCGGTCGTCTCGTGATTTTGGCTCAGATGATTTTCTATGATCCTCTCAGCTGACTCGGGCGCTGTATCAATGCCGTCATCGTGCAGTGCGCGTTCGTGGGCAAGGACACCTGACAACTTAAAAAAATGCGCCGGCGTCCAAGCTTGTGTGAGGTCGGTGCTGTGTCGACAGGCTGTCGATGCTGTCACTCTGCAGCTGCTCGTTAGTCCGCGTATAGCCTCGGTGCTTGGCGGAACTATGACCGGAAGGAGGGTAGAGAAGGGTCTCAATGTATTCAACCACTGGTACTTGTCTCTCGGTTTTAAGCCTGCTGGATGCCTGGAGTTCAAATTGCGGATGGAATCCGCAGAGCAACCAAAGTAACAGCCGATCTTGCCACCATTGAACACTGGCCCACTAAATCGCCGGTCGAACCCTTCCCTGTCAAATGCAGCTTTGATTAGCGCCGATACGCAGACCTTGAAGATTCGGCCGGAACGATTGGAGCATCCATGTCCTCCCGGCGGACTAGACCCATTTCTTCAGCCCCTGTCGGTGTTTGTTGTTTGCTTGCTTGCTTGGTTTCTGTCGGCAGAAATTACAGTGTACAGTGGTAAAACTGTGCGTTCGCACTTTTTGGCCTAGTGGTACTGAAAGGGCTAAAATCACCTGATTTTCCATGTTGACAGTTTCTTAGTCTCCGACAAGCAAATGCTGCTGCATCCCTGAGGCCGCAGTGAAATCCCACGCGATCGCTGTGCTGACTATTATATCAACCAATTCCATCTTTTTTATCTAATGTCATCAAGAGATATAGATTACCGGTCAAAAGCCTCGTCAATCATTCCGCAGAGCCGGAATATGCAACACTATGTCTTTTTCCTGGGGACCCTCGTGGCATCATGGCACGAGCTCAGTGGACTACGGGGACTTTTCATGAGCGCGTAAGAAGTTCATCAAGCCGGCATATTATTTTCAGGAATTCCATGTATATGGCCAACCTATCACCCATTTCTTCTGCTAATTTGTTGACGCCCAAAGATGAGCGATTCACGAAATCAAGATTCGGCCTCCCGTCGTAATGGGGAAGCAACTCCATTACTGCCGGCTTCAAATGACCAAGAGTATTCTATACTTACCACATACCAAAAGCGACTTATCATTCTAGGAGCCGCACTGGCATCGGCTTTCTCGCCCTTGTCGGCCAATATCTACTACCCAGCGCTGAACTCCATCGCCAAAGATCTTCGAGTTACTCCATCCCAAGTCAACCTAAGCATCACCACATACATGGTACATTGACGAGTGGATCCCCTGTGGAGGGAATTCCAACTTGACCGATTGTTCGCTGACCGGTATCTGGTCTGTTAGATATGCCAGGGCATTGCACCGGCATTCACGGGCTCCCTGGCTGATCAAGCCGGACGTCGCCCAGCTTACATTTGCTGTTTCTCCATCTACATCGTGGGCAACATTGCTCTCGCTCTCCAACACTGGTTCCCGGCTCTTCTAGCCCTTCGAGCCGTCCAAAGTTGCGGTAGTAGTGGGACTGTCGCCCTCGCTTCTGCTGTGGCAGCTGATATTATCACCTCTGCAGAGCGAGGGTCATACATGGGCATTGCATCCCTGGGAAACATCATTGCTCCCTCACTGGGCCCCATCGTAGGCGGTGTTTTGAGCCAGTACCTAGGCTGGCAGGCGATATTTTGGTTTCTGGCAATCGTAGCCGGTGCTTTCTTTGTTCCCTTTCTACTCTTCTTCCCAGAAACGTGTCGTTCCATCGTCGGGAACGGGTCAATTGCCCCGTCCGTCTGGAGCCGCTCACTTTACAGCTACATGGACCAGACAACGATTTCGGCCATACCACCTGCTCCTAATTCAGTCCGTCGCCTTGGGATTCCGAATCCTTGGGCAGCCTTGCAGTTACTCTTTCGTCGACCGCTAGGACTCATACTCCTCGCAAATGGCGCAGTATTTGGAAGCTACTACGCTGTCACGGCTGGAATTCCAGCCCAGTATGCAGCGCTATACCACCTGAATGACTTGCAGATTGGACTCTGCTTCATACCCGCCGGTTTAGGGTCGCTCCTCAGCGCGACTGCAAATGGCCTAATTGTGGATTGGAATTATAGACGAACACGACTCAAAGCCGGGTTACCAGTTTGCTACAACCAGAAGCATGACATGCTGACATTTCCCATTGAGCGCGCAAGGCTACAAATTGGCCTTCCTATGATTGTGAGCTGATATAACTGTCTCTGATAATTTGGGTTGCTTGTTCTGATGGCCTCGATAGGGACTTGCTATTTGCACTATTGCAGCGTACGGCTACTTGATTGCTCAGGAAACACCGTTATTCATCGCTTTGATGATGGTGTTCCTCATTTGCTTTTTTATCACGGCGGCCTACAATGTTATGAACATCTTGGTCGTGGATCTAAACTACGAAACCCCGGCTACCGCCATGGCCGCGAATAATCTGGTTCGTTGTTCCCTGGGGGCCGGAGCTGCTGCTGTAGTAAATCCACTCATCCAGAGACTTGGAGTGCAATGGACATATCTAGCTGTCTCGGGGCTTCTGTTCGTGACCAGTCCTTTACTATTAGTTGTCTACACCAAAGGCTGGGGTTGGAGACAGAAAGATGCCACAATGAGTGAATCAGTATAAGCCCATTAGTCGGCAAGGGCGCTGATTTATCGATCAATCTCTATTTTGTCTCTTCTGGTGACTCAATCTTCAGTTTTGACACGAGAGTTTTGTTTCCGAAAGAACGAAGCAGATGCATAGCCATTACGCAACGGGTCGATGCATGAAGCTGAGGTCCCGTCGGACAAGGACTCCGAAGCGGCAGATCGAACCTTGGTTAAAAAGCGGCAGGGAAAGGCTTCAGCCGCTTCACATTCTGGATTCAGCAAGCCCATATCCTTTTCATTGGTCAAGTCTAAACCTTGAGGCAAGTCACGCTGGAGTTTGGCTGGCCGCGCCTCTATGAGCTCATGGATGACAATAATGGCCACTATCGATGCTCTCTTCCGGCACTGGGGGCTTCCGAGGTATAATCTAGCTTCTTCCATCTATTTCTACGCCAGGTCAATGTTCTGTACTCACCAAAGTCCGAGGCAGTAACTGCTTTCGCGAAGAGGCAGACCTCAGCTCGTTCACATTGTAAGCCCCGAGGATCGTAGTTGAGTCCACGAGAGCTGATGGAATATTTCACAGATATTGCTCTGATTGATCCAAAGTTCCAATGCTCTCTTCGTGACCAAGTGGAAACCCCCCCTTCACTGCTACCTACAATCCTCATGTCCGAGCGGGAAGAGAAGCAAGTCTCATCATCGACCGACAGCGACGACATTTTCATCGACCCATCAGAAAGGACAGAAGACTCGAATGAGAGATACTATGCAGACAATGACCCCAGATCCCAGGAGACGTCGCCGCCTGCACCTCACGTCCACTTCCGATCCAATGACAGTTTCCGAGAAGATGTCGCTCGCCAGTCGCCATCGGAAGACCTTGGTGCAGAATGGGATAAGTCGCATCGCCATGATATGGCACATCGGCCCTCGTTGCCATACTCTCATGAGTCTGCCGATATCGCCGATACGCCCGCTCAGGATCGAATGCAGCCCGCCGACCAGGACCACATAGCTCCCGGTGAAATGCCGACAGCAGAGCAGGAGAAGCCGGCTGAAAAGGGACAGGGAGAGGAAAGAGTCATTGAGCCTGGAATGTTGAATCTGCAGGCTGCAAAAAGCCGCTTCCGCGCGGCGACTCGGTCGCTCAAGGAGAAAGCAGTGCGTCTGGGAGAGCTGATGGGCCGGCCTACGTCGGGAGGTGACGATCTACATGCGGGTGTGTACCGAGCTGACTGGGCGACTGGGAGTGAAGTCCCACTGTCGGATGTCACGGACAATAAGCACAAGACTGATGAAGAGAAGCGACAGCATCAGAAAGGAAGTAGCTCCGAGGCCCATCGGCTGGTGCGAGACCTGACGCAAGACCATTCCGCCCATCGTCGCAAATCCCGCCCAAAGCCGTATCCGCATGGGGGAACGGACTACGTTGGAGGGGAAGACGAGTCGAGTCTGGAGTCAGGCCTACGGTATCGCTCTGGTGGTGGTGGGATTCTGTCGCAGTTGATCAAATTGAATGGTGGACAGCAGCAACAGCAACAGCAGCAGAAGCAGAAGCAGCAAGCTGCGGAACACTCACGATCTCCGAGTCAGTCCTCCATGGAATCTACTTCTCATGATGCGGCACCATCGAGTGCGGCGTCTTCGGTATCGGGGACAACAACACCAAAAAAGGGCATGCCCAAGTGGTATAAACGGCCCCCGAATACTTCAACCTCAACCCTGATCGGCGCCTCGGACAATATGAGTGGAGCCAGTACCCCGGTATCCAGTGAAGTACTATCGGCTGCTTCGAAAAGACGCGGGAAGCAGTCTGATCGCAAGGTGCGACTGGAAGATGAGATTCGAGTGACCATCCACATCGCGGAGATCATCTGTCGACAGCGGTACATTATGCAACTGTGCAGGGCACTGATGGCTTTCGGTGCCCCCACGCATAGATTAGAAGAATACATGCAGATGACCGCCAAGGTTCTTGAGGTGGACAGTCAGTTCTTGTATCTACCTGGGTGCATGATCATGTCGTTCGATGATCCTTCGACCAGAACGACTGAGGTGAAGCTCATTCGAGTTGCGCAGGGTGTCGACCTGGCGCGTCTATCCGACACCCATCTCATTTACAAGAACGTGATTCATGATGTTATCGGCATTGAAGAAGCAATCCAGGAACTGGACGAAGTCATGAAGAAGAAGCCGCGATTCCATAAGGTGATGGTTGTCGTGGTCTATGGCCTGGCCACCGCAACAGTTGGACCGTTCGCGTTTAATGCACGACCTATCGATATGCCCATCATCTTTCTAAATGGGATGCTCGTCGGAGCCATGCAGTTCGTTGCAGCACCTCGCTCGGTGCTCTATTCCAATGTCTTTGAAGTGACCTCGACTGTGATGACGTCCTTCCTGGCACGGGCCTTTGGGAGTATTCCACGGGCTGTCGTTGATGGGAAACGACAATATCTCTTCTGCTTCTCCGCCATTTCGCAGGCCTCGATCGCGTTAATTCTGCCGGGGTTCCTGGTACTATGTAGCAGTCTGGAGCTCCAGTCTCACCAAATCATTGCCGGCTCGATCCGAATGGTATACGCGATCATCTTCTCATTGTTCTTGGGCTATGGCATCACCGTCGGTACAACTATCTACGGTCTTATAGATAATGCTGCAGTGTCGGACATCACCTGTCCAAGTCAGGGCGCCTTCGCCAATCCATACGTGGCCCGATTCCCATTCGTGGCCATCATGACCGTGTGGCTTCTGATCATCAATCAAGGAAAATGGAAGCAGTTGCCACCCATGACTATCATCGCGTTGTCTGGGTACATCAGCAACTACTTCAGCACCAAGAAACTAGGGTCAAACTCCCAGGTAGCCAATACCGTCGGTGCATTCACGGTTGGCATCATGGGAAATCTTTACAGCCGTCTCTGGCACGGGCATGCCGCCACGGCCATTCTGCCTGCTATCTTCGTTCTGGTGCCGTCGGGGTTAGCTGCGACCGGATCGTTGATTTCCGGCGTGCAGTCGGCAGACCAGATCCGTCAGAACGTTTCTTCTCATGGGTCAGGTAGCTCTGCGCCTGGGGCTGGATTGGCGTCCAATAACTCGGCATTCAGTTTGGGATTTGGTATGATCCAGGTGGCCATCGGCATCACGATCGGCTTGTTTATAGCGGCACTGGTGGTTTATCCATATGGGAAGCGCAGGAGCGGGCTGTTCAGCTTTTGAACTGGCAAATATTCGTATCTCTCATCGAATTATATACATCTCGGAATTCCCAAGGCATTGTCCTGGTGCTAAGATTACAGGTGTAGGTTATCATGAGCCGCTACATAGAGGGAACGGGGATGCTCTCAAACCCTTTCTGGCCGGGCTTGCGGTGTTCCACTATGACTTGTAAGCCCCGACGCCCACAGTACCCGTCGTTGCCGGCGATGCGGTCGACTGTTTGGAATGAACCACCACCATCCTGGGTGGCATCCGAGACCCAGACGGTCTCCTGGACGCTCTGGCCCGGTCCTTCGGTGCGACGAGGATTATACCAAGGAAGACCCACGAGATGGTTCCCAAGGTTGTGTAGAAACGAGTATAGTTTTTCGAATCGCCGCGTCACGCCCAGCCAGGACAGCGTACGACGGTCGTATGCCACCCGGACATACGGGTTCATGTAGACCCCCGTGTCGGTGATCTCATCCACCTTGTTCTGGGGATCCTGGATGTCGGCATGGATCAAGCAGCATTCAGAGGCCTCCCAGAATAGATCAGGCCCAGCTCGGAAGCGCACTGGGGTTGTGAGGCTTCGTGGCTGTGTTTGGAAATATCTCGCATCAAAGGCTACCATGCCGCCCCAGCAGCTGCGGACCCGCACGGCGTCCTTCCCTCGGAGGACATCTTTCCGGCTCTCCCCATGTCCAGCCGTGGAAAACCAAGGGAAGAACGGCAGACCCATACTGTAGCCCTGGAGATCGCGTGTGGCATAGGTATCGTAGAATTTGAAGGGGTTGTCAAAGTCGACGGCGCAGGCGGCCCGGTACTGGGATACACCATTCTCGTTGACGTTCGTTGAGAAGAGCAGCTGAAGCGCATCCACTGGGTTGAAGAGGATGTCATTAAGATAGAGAAGTTTGTCGTACCGCCTCTCCGGGTGATCGTCGAGTGGCTGCAGCGCTTTGTTTCGGACCTGGGCCAAATATTCAATCCGCTTGACGCGTTTCTCCCCGCCCGGAATGGTCACAGATGGAACGCTCTTGTAGTCCAGATGCTCTTCGAAAACAATGGACTTCTCAGACGGGATTTGCTTTTCCAGCTCTCGCAATGCCGCTTGTCCCTCGGCCCCGCTATCATTCTCGTAGATACTCACGAACACGTTGTTCGGTCCGAGCATGTCGACTAACTGCAGAAGCTGGGTCCCCCATTGGCCCCCAGCGAGTTCACCCCCGCGGTCGTATAAGCTGGCAGCAATAAAGACCTGCTCGTTGCGTGGGTTCCCTCGACCAGCGTATGACTTGTCCAGGGCCGACCTGCGGAGAGCGGAGTAGTGCGCTGGTGGATGCGTATAGGAAGGGCGGAAGATCGAAGTGAGCAGGACAAGGGCAAATATGATTCCGAATACCACATGTAGGTAGCAGCAGCGACGGCGGAATAGAAATCGTCGACCACATGTCGGGCGCGCCGAGCTCGCCAAGATGGGTCGGGTATTGGTCTTGATATGACGGTATCCGGAGAAGGATGAGAAGATTCGAGACAGCCACGGGAGCCGGGGCGCGCCTAATCGGGAGGATGGGGGAATCTGCGATTCAAAATCATCATCGTCCAGGTTGAAGGTGCCCTCGGAGTCGAGCGAGGAGCGCGACGCGAGCTCATACTCGTCCGGGTGCAAGAGACGGGCAGTCATGACGGAGAGATGCAGTCGAGACTCGGAGTATTCGTACTCAACCCATCATCCAGGCAGATTTCAGCATGGGGTATTGTGGACTGGCGTGGACGAGACAGCCATCGTTGGGCTTCCGCTTGCTTCTCCTTAAACTGGCTGCCTCGTTGAGCGGACGCGAATTGCCGCTTTGGGATCTGCTTATGTCAGATCTATTCCCGTGACCACAATGGACTATCGGGTATTCAAATACGTCAACTTGAGCATGAATGGATAAGATATGCATGGTATGTTTAGTGTAATATGTGCATTGCGGTGTTCTGTATTAACAGTAAATATTCTGATCTGGAATCCTACGGTATTGTGAGAACTGACTTAGGGGAAGTATATATAAACGGATAGACAGGCCTGAATTCAACTAACTTACTTCTACATTGATAACCGAGACACCGGAGATATCCAAGAGCGGGTTGCGGGCTTTCACGGACGTTATTCCATTGTAGGGGTATACAGAGAAAGAGCTGAATATAGATTAAATTAAGTATTATATGGGCATCATTCATAGGAAATAGTGTGTCAGAGAGCGTAGTGGAACACAGCTCATGATAGTAGAATGAGCATCGAATCAAGGTGACACGCGTTTCTCCACCTCGGATGATTCTGCCCAGGCTTCTTGCCTTTGTGCAGCCTTTCCCGCAACCGGTTTGTGGGCACTCTTCTCAAGAGATCCTCTGGAATTGGACTCGGACCCCACACGCGTTGTTGGAGTGTCTTTGGTAGAAGAGATAGAGATAGTAGTAGTCACGAGAGGTGGAGAGAATGCCGATGAAGGCTGATCGCCCGCGGCCGTGGAGCTATACTGCTGATTGGACTGAATGAACCGTTGCATAAAGGGGCGGAAGAGTGGCCACACAGGAGGGATGGACATGGTGATAAGGACAACCCACTCTTCGACCTCACCCCAGCAGAAGAGAGCCCCGACACCATCTAGAAGAGATCAAATTAGCAGGCGGCCAATGGCCTCATATAAACGAGCTCTGCATACAAGATGAATCTTCGGTGAGGATAAATGACGCGGCCCATGTTCGGACGATGGCAGCCACGCCAGCAAACACACCACACCCCATGAGGAAGCTAAGACCCCATTTCAGCTTGCGGTCGATGCGAAGCGGCAACAGCATATGGATTGGCACCACGGCGAGATAAAAGTCCGAAAGAGCGGCAATGGTGCCAATAAAGTAGGTATAGTAGACGCTTTTGTGGTTGTCGCATTGGGACTGGCGCAGAGGATCCCAGAGAGCATCAACCGGGCTACATTGAAACCAGACCATCACGAGCTGTGGAATATTGAGGACGATGTTAATTGTGGCAACAGCGATAAGACTTTGACGGATTCTAGGATCTGGACAGGTCATGGATTAAGATCCTGCTTCTCCGTGGACACCACACATCCAGATGAAGGGCCATAGCTCACTGCTCTGTTGATTCATTTCAATTAGAAATGCTGCCACAGCCACCTTGCCGGTGGGAATCGCCAGGTTGAAGAAGAAGACTGTGACCCAGGTAAAAAGAAGGAAGCTGTGCAGCTCGTCGACTTTCGAAATGACTGTGATGTGGTTTCCGAGGCCGTGTAGAACAGACAGAATGCCAAATATTTGGGTAATCGCGGTGAAGAACTATATCGTACCAGTCGGCAATCTTCCAGCGGTAGCACGGAGTGGAGAGTTCCATACCCATGCAATAAGAAACCATATCAGGGCGCTTGTCCCGAATTTGTTGATCCGCAAGCGCACATAGACGCGGAGGGCCATGAAAATTGTGGCAATGACGGCGAGGGCGATTCCCAAGCGCAAGTCTCCGGGCCCCCGGCCACCGTAGGCAGGAAACTGCTCGTGCAGAGACATTACAGAACGAATGATGAGGGACACTTGAACTCCACGGTGCCCATTGTTTTCCGGGAAAGACAGCCAGGCAGTCACGCCTGAGGAAATCCGGTAGCACGGCGCGGCGCCTGTCTTAAATCCCAGCGCATCGGAATCGAGGCTAAAAAGCGGAGGTCCTCATCTTCGGTCTCTTCGTCGCACAATCCGATTGCAAAGACCATTGCGGGGACCAGGGCAGTGCAGCAGGATCAAAAGGCTTGATTGGTACGATCGTGATGGGCCGCCGTCTGCCATCATGGTAATTGGCCGTGGATATCACAACCCAATTTCCCGCGCCAACAGATGCTACTCGCCGTCAAGGGACAATCGGGCTGTGTGGTTGCAGCCGTGACATTGACTCATTGCATTCGAGACTGCTCCAACCACCAACCACACACTCTCGATGCTCTGGCCCACGTCCATAGGAAAGCTATCGTTCAATCAGCGGCTCCATCGCGACTCGCTGGTGCACGGAATGTCTCGATCACCAGGGATCGGAGCAGACGGTGGTTCCGGAAAGCTCGTATACATGGTGGACAAGCTCCGACTGGCTAGTCTCGTCTCGCAGTTCTGCGGGATCCATGCATCGGGGAAGTCGTCCTCACCCCTGAATCATGCAGCGGACTGATTTAGGGTTGGCCCATGGGAAGTGTGAAGTTCGTTCGTGCCGTCGGACTGGGAAGCGTTTTGGAAACAATCCAGAGGATCGAGTGATCTCGGTGTGTCACGACCCACCTTTTACCTTTCATATTGACGCGACGGACTTCTCGACGCCCCGCGGGCGTTCTTCAGATAAGCCATGTTCACCAAGTGGAACGAAAACAATGAGTATTGCGGAGCTGGATCGACTAATATGTTAGACTCACTCTGCCTCAAATCGGTCCATCTTCACTCGCTGGTCCTATCGGAATTCCACTAGCTACACCCGAGTGCTACCACATCCACATTCACCTCTTCCTCCATACACTCACACATCCAAGATGACTGGCGTGCCATACGAAATCGCAGACTGGAAGTCAGCGGTCGCCGTAAAACGCCAGGAACTCTACGAGAGTATCCCGCCATCTCATCGACTGCCCGCCGGACTCGCAGATCGCGCAGCGAAGGGAACCCTCCAACCAGAAGATCCGGAAGTCCTGCAATGCGGGATCCTGAACGATCGTGATCTCGAGATCACCAACTTCACTGACGCGGTAGCTCTCGCCTCCGCCATCTGGACGGGCAAGTACACCTCGGTCCAAGTCACGGAGGCATTCTGCAAACGGGCCTCGGTCGCGCAGCAATGCACGAACTGTCTAAGTGCCGTTTTCTACGATGCCGCAATCCAGAAAGCGCGCGAGTTGGACGACTACCTGATGCGAACGGGACGGCCCATTGGCATCCTGCATGGACTACCTGTCTCCGTGAAGGATGTATTCAACGTGAAGGGGCAAGCAACGACAGGCGGTCTCGTCTCGTGGCTGCCGAATATCGCCTCGAACAATGCTACCGTGGTGGATGGCATTGTTGCCGCTGGTGGTATCCCGTACGCAAAGACGGCAACTTCTCAGGCGTGTCTGATGGTGGAGTCCATCACCAATGTCTTCGGCACGGTGCGAAACCCGTATAATCCCCAACTGAGTGCCGGTGGCTCCAGTGGAGGCGAGGCAGCCCTGGTTGCGGCCAAGGGCAGCATTCTTGGATCCGGTACAGACGGCGGTGGTAGTATTCGATTTCCGGCCATGTTCTGTGGGCTGTGGGCGCTGAAGTGTTCCCAGGGTCGAATTCCCACGGGCAACTGTGCTGGTGGTCCTCGGAGCGGCAGTGAGTCGGTCAATATGGGAGTTGGACCCATGGCGAGAAGCGTGGCTTCTCTGGAGCTGTGGATGAAAGCGCAGCTGGCTTCCAGACCGTGGGATATCGACTCGAGTTGTATTCCTATGAGTTGGAACGTCCCGGAGGCCGAACGGCCGCAGAAGACTTTCACCATCGCGGTGCTTTGGGATGATGGGATTGTGAAGCCAGTACCTCCAGTGACGGTAAGTGAGGAACCTTGATATCTGTCGAAGAGGCGGATTGGCTGATGGGAAGAAAGCGCGCCGTGCGCGAAATAGCGAATCTCCTCCGCCAGCACGGCCACAGAGTCATAGACCTCCCAGAAGACCGGATCCAATCCATCCACCGCCAAGCCATGTCCTGCACAATGAGGAGCAACGTCCAAGATGGAGGCGAAACGGTGATGAAGCACATTGAAGCCTCGGGTGAACCAGTCGTGCCTCGTACAGCGACAGGCTCACCAGCCTCACGGCTAACGGCACGAGAGATCTTCGACAACCACATCCTCCGCAGCCGCTTGATAAACGAGTATGACGAGCTCTGGAAGAACTATCAGATTGATGCTATTCTCGCGCCGGCAGTGTGCCACCCGGCTCCGCCGCATGGAAGATACATCAGCAACTCGTACGCTACTGTGTATAACATGTTGGACTATGTGACCGGTTCCATCCCGCTCTCTACTGTGGATGCTGTGTTGGACAAGGCCAATCGGGAATGGTATAACCGTCCGCCCTATGACCGGATTGAGCCCGAGCGGTTTCCGTATGATCGTGGTGACAAGGATATGATGGACCTCTGTAAGTGATCTTTCCTCTCGAGCTACCGATGGGGTATAGATCTCGCTGACGGCCCAGATACTTCCCCAAATGTTTTTGAGAATGCTCCATCGGGCGTACAGCTTGTCTGTAGGAAACTGAGGGAAGAGAAATGTATTGGAATTCTGAAGGAGGTTGAGGCCCTCATATCTCTCGTGCAAGGGTAGATACAGCTTGCCTGTTGGATATATAACTCTTAGAATCCAAGTCTCCGATTGGCCTCAATCCGCATCTGCCTCTGTCCAGACGCGATCCCCTCCTCATCCACGTCAAACGGCGCAAGCCCCAGGGCCCGTTTTCCTTCCAAGGACAAAATATTCTTCATCTTGGCCCCGTGGTCTGCGTGCTCCTTCTCCAGCTCCCCGTGGGTGTAATTTGCAAAATCCGGTGGAATTCCCACCTCCAGGAAACTCTTCCGCGTCTTCACCAGATTTTCCAGGTTGTATTGACACAACGGGGTGCACGCGTTGTAGCTGACGGAAGAATCGCGCGTTCCTGGGTGGAATTTGTCGACTTCGTGAATCAGGTCGCAGTGCCAAAAGACGTAGTCGCCGGGTTTTACAGGCGGGATGCCGACCATGGTCTTCGCCATCTCCAGGTGCGGGTGGAGGGCATCCGTGGGGAAGAATTGTAAGTTGCCCGGCGTGGCGCCGGGGAATGTTGCGGTCACGTCGTCGAAGGTCTCATCTTGGATGAAGAAAGGCCGGAGCATGAGATAGGCTGTGGAAGCCTTGAGGCTGGGAACTAGACGGAGGGTTCCTTCGCCCGTGCCGGTGTGGGAGAGACTGATCCAGCCTTGGAGGGAGCGGAAGACAGAACAGGACACTTCTTGTTGTGAGCTCGACGTTCAATGCGTGTGCAGGATAGAGATTGGGGCTTACTGCCTGTGTCATACAGATCAGTCTTCGCGTCTGATCGGTAGTCCGCGTTCCACGGATCGTATTCTTCCCATTTGCCCTCGAAGATCTTCCGGTAGCATTCTTGGTATTGTCCATCCTCCCAGCGTTCGATGGCGCCGCTATCCTGATGCGCGTCGAGTGTATACTCCTGGTCTGATGAAATGAGTCTTTGTACAGTCCTGACTGGTTGCGAGACGCGTACGCTTAGAGGGGTGTCTGATTCGAAACCGATCCGCATAACAGACTTGACTCCCCAGATCAAAAGGCGTCTGATCAGAACTCAGCCTCCACAACTGACTCACAGCCTGCATCGCCTGCAGCACCTTTTTGTGACTCCGAATCTGCACTTGCGCCGGCGTCCAGAACAAACTGAAGTTCTGCGGATCATGGACCGGGAATCCAGCCACCTTGGGGTGACTCTTCGTGTACTGCTTCAGATCAGCCTCCCATTTCGAGGCGGTTTCCTCCGACACGACGCGGCGGATCACGACGCAACCGGCGTCACGAACTGCGTCGGCTGCTCCCTCGGGCAAGATGCCGCCGTTGTTGAGGATATCGGCGAAGTCGATTTCTGGAATGGAGGACGGGCCTAGTTGAGCGATACGGTTGGCTTCGGATGCTAACACCTTCTTGAGACGGGCGTAGGACTCCTTGACTCGTTCCCGGTCTGAGGCTTTGATGATGGACTGCTTGAGGTCGGAGAAGCGTTGTTCGAGGATGGGGCATCTGGTTGGTCATTATTACTTCTACTATGACAAATTCAGACAGATTGGGCCGACTCACTGTAGCTCCTCCACAGCCAGACTTTGGACCTGCGACATGTCGGAACGATTCTGGAGTGCACAGCGGAAAGTTCGTGATTCGTGAGGAACGATGATGCCTCTAGACAGATCGATGGTTTTATATGTCCCTCAATTCTCGTTGGTTGAATTCAATGACTCAAAGGTGATTGACATGAAAACGGAGGTCCACATCCTGTCGGGTCGAAGAGAGTGAGAGGACTTATCTGTGGACAAGAGATACTTGGTTGCCCGCGGGGCGTCGAGGGTCCGTCGTGTGGACCACGATGGAAGGATTCTCAACACGGCCACGATAATAGGGATTCGATCAATTCTTACATTTGGGGGTGGGCCTTCTTTTATGCATTGTCCATCGAGAATGCTTATGTCGAATGACAGTACAGTCAACTAGATCAAACCTTCACCCTGTCTGCGTCGATCCGCGGGCAATTGTGCGCACTGAACGTACTGTCAACATCATGCATCAATTAAAAAAATAGATAAACAGGAGGTACTATATCAACATCCCCCACATTCATTGAGCAAGCCACTCTGGCATGGTATATTCAGAAATACTATCCACAGAATATGCTGGCTTATCTCCAGTCTGCAAGGCCAATCTTAACCGAGCAACCTCTCAACTCTAATGCAGATGCCGTGGAAACAGCCTTTCAAAGAACAGGTTGAGTCTTACGCTGGGTAGAGCGGCGAACTCGAATCGCACGGACAACTTCTCCAATAGTCTCTGGTACCGTTGAAGCATAGCCTGGCGGATATGCAGCGTGTCCTCGTCGACGGTAGAGAGGAACACAGTGAGCATGAAGCTGCCGATGATGCCGAGGTTTCCCTTACAGTCTGCAGTTTTGCCAGTTAGTCCGATGAAATACAAGCAGTCTTTACATATATATGGGTTGAGACAGAGAGCATACAGCTGAGCCAAAATCCAATAGGGCTCTGAGTGAGCATGAGCTCGAGAACAACGAGAAGGTTCTCGAAAAGCTGGAACTCGTCGACTCCGCCCGACACTGCAGATCCGAGGGCCCCGTGAATTAAAGCTTCGATTGCATAGTAGGCAAAGATTAGTGCATAGGCTACGCTTTGTGAGCTCATGGCTTGATTCCTGGGGACAGTCTGTGCAGAATAACAAACCATTTGGATCTTCGCTCTGTGGGCTGGCCGTGAACATATGCTGAGACTGCCATTCCTGCAGCTTGGAAGCCGCCTCACTGGCAAGAAGCGAAGCGTGATGCTCCTGTGTGGTCTCTGGTGGCGTTTTGAATGAATAGAGCATATCTAGCACATCTGCCAGCACGGGGGTGAGATGACACAAATTAATAAACTGCTGGACAGATGGCAAGATTGCACTGTCCAGGTTTCCCCAGTCATTGGTGAAATCCATGATGTTGAGGCTTCTCACTGTGAATTGGTGATCGGAGATATGACTGGGTCGTCCTAACCAGCTTGCAAGCCTTTTTTCCCGTGGTCAGCTCTGGCGGTCAATGGATTATCAAGGATACCGGTGGTTCTACCATTTGTCCTGAAGATAGACCGTCCACCACAGGATTCGTCGCAGCTTACGTTCTCGCGGTGCTATTTCCAATCGTTCCGGCTCGATATGAAGCCCTACCTCCTGCGCGACAGCAACGGTCTGTTGCTCCAGTTAGCTGATTTACGACTTATGTATTATGCCGGTGCGCACGACAACCTACCTGAGCTGTAACGACCCAGGAGCCCGGATGATTCGGTTCCCGCACACATTTCGGGGGAAACTGCAGATAAAGAAGCAGTGTTTGGACCGTCCTGAGGTTAGGGTTACGAGTTTCAAACATCACAGACTTGTAGACGAACGAAGTAAGCACTTCTCTGTTTATCTCTGGCTTTTCTCTCGGCACGCTGGAATCAGTCCAGAAAAAGACAGCCATGCTGTATACGGCGGCCAGCAATGAAGCTGGCACAGTACGCGCCGTGATAGCGTCCTCGAGTTCTCGGCGACCTTCCAGGATGGGCAGGGTAGGGTGAACGTAACGGTAGTACAGATCTAGCAGTTCCTGGTGATGTACACCGGCCGTTGTGGGGATCTGGCTAGTGTCGAAAGGATCGCCTTCGGCATCCAGTAGGAAATTAGGATAGACCTAGATGTTTCAGACCGCTGAGCACACACACACACACGGAGAGAGAGAGAGAGAACAATCGACTCATAGACGTTACGTACTGTGAAATAAGCAGAGCCGGAGGAGCCTGCAGAGGCCCTCCAGATCGTCCAATTGCTGGTGCCGAAGACGCAATTGGAATCGAACGGGAGATGACGCAGTAGGTTCACACCTTGGTCCCCCGTTCGACCGGCGTATAAGAAAGCCTGGCCGGGCACAACAGTCGTCTGGCCAGGGAGAGGCGTTGTCATTATCGGCCCCTGGGCTTGCATCGACGTTGATGAGGCCGACGGCGACAATCTTTCACCTCCACCATGGCTCTGTGGCGGCGGCGACTCGCTTCTTCGCGGCTTCTTTTTGGGAGGCCCTGAGAGAAAGGTACAAGCGAGCCCCCGATGCCGACACAGACTGCATGTGTTGTGGCCTTCCTCAATCAGACACCCCACGCGTCGTCGACGACAAGCATCGCACCTTGACGGACAAGTCAGCGGACGCAGGCTCTCGCTGTATTCAGCCTCGCTTGGGTTGATAGCAGTATGGCATCGACATCATCTCCACTTACGGCTTGTTCTTCTTGGATCGGTATGGTCGCTGTTGCCCACGGGATGCATCCACCATAGCGCTGGGAGATTGATTGATGTGAAGCGCAAGGCGAGATTTGAGCGAGCGAAGTGGCCGCGGGGCATCTTTCGCATTGGCTTTCGGTGATTTCGAATGGAAGTGGAATCGAGCAATCGCCCCGCGGGCGTTTTCCTCGGGAACGCTGCATTCTGATTTGTTGTCGAAGTCGATAACAGGAGGAATGCTTGTCGTTATCAGAAGAACAACCGAGGCCCACCAAGAGCTATCCAGAAGCCACTGTGAGTTTGGAAAGGGGAAAGTCGATTGGTTGATGCGGTGACGAGGATGATAGCTGTAAGGCAAAAGTGTGGCTGCACGGGAGCCGTGACGTTGAGATAGTCTTCGCTCTCTTCTTTCCTCTCCCCTCCCTATAAAGCTGACCACCTGGCCGTCTCGACGATGCTGCAATTCGGGATTTGAAATCGATACCCGTAAATCCTACTTCCGCGACGAGATCGAACCAGTCGACGCCTTCAATATGGGTCTGCAGAAGCCTCGTCTCTTGCAGGAGCTGACTCCGCGTCTAGTCCGGGTTTACATGCTCTGTTCGGTGTGTTGCTCTTCTTTATTGGGAAAGACGACAGTTTAATTTCCCTGTGTCAGTGGAAACATGTTACTGATTCATCCTTGAATGTCTTCAGATCGGGGCTATGGTGCGTATGGTTTCTTCGCGTCCACATCCTGACATTGTGAACTAACGTACGTAGAACTTTGGCTTCGACAACAATTGGTGGGGCTCTGTCATTGGTATGCAAAGTTTTCGAGATCAGTATGGCAGAATTGAGTCGCCTGGTCAGCCCAAGACTCTCCCTTCGACTTGGATATCCGCTGCCAGTGGTACCCCCATTGCGGGATGGATCATCGGCTGCTTCATGGCCGGCCTCATCACTCGCTCCCTCGGGCGAAAGCGCACTATCTGGGTGATTTGTGGCATTGCCATCGTCGGGATCATCCTCCAATGTGCCATTCCATCGTACTGGGGAATCATGGTCGGTCGTCTCATCAACTCCATTTCTATGGGTGAGAGCTTTGCATACCAATGATCCACCAAGACAGCAAACTAACGCCATGCAGGACTGGAGAGCAACACGGTTCCCGTGTACATGTCTGAATTGGCCCCGGCGGGCATAAGAGGTGCCCTGGTCAACTTCTATGAGGCATCGCTAATGGTGGGAGCTATCATCGCTACAGGGACAGTGTACGGCACTTCGGTGCATCTCACCGGTGTATGGACGTACAAAACAGGTGAGCAATGTGTCTTCCCACAGAGGTACCAGGCTCATATAGCCCAGTCATGGTGGTCCAGATCTTCATTCCCATCGCCCTGGCAATCGCCGTGAATTTCATCCCAGAGTCACCCCGCTGGCTCCTCTCTCAGGACCGACGCGAGGAGGCACTGAAAGCTCTTGAATTCATGCGTCATGGAACTGCCAGCCCAGAAAAGATCCAACTAGAACTCTCTCTCATGGAGCAAGCCAACATTGAACGGCAACAAACAGTCGAGGGCAGCGGCTTCCTCGACTGCTTCAAGGGAACCAACGGCTACCGCACGTTCATCGCAATTGGCGTCCAGGCACTGCAGCAGTCGCAGGGAAACTCTTTTACAACGACCTTTCTCGTCACTTTCTTAGAGCAGTTGGGAGTCACCAACTCGCTCCTCATCAGCTGCGCGAATATGTGCATGTGCTTCGCTGGCACTCTTTTTGCTTTCTACCTAACCGATCGGATCGGTCGACGATGGATGCTTATCGTCGGCGCCTTTTTCATGGCTGCCCTCATGTGGATCGTCAGTGGGATGGCTGCGTGGTTGCCGGGGGGTGTTCAAGGCGTTTCAGCGCAAGGATGTGTCGCCGCTCTACTCATCTACGTAAGTTCTCAAATCCCTGGAACTGCGAAGAATACTCATCCATTGTCGCAAATAGAGCATCTTCAGCACCGGGTGCTGGGGATCCGTCATGTGGACACTCACCGGTAAGCCAGCACATCCTTTGCGATTCCTTGCAGTCATTAACAACATAAAAAGCCGAGATAGGAACAAATCAACTCCGCGAGCGCACCATATCCATCGCCACAATTGCCGGCTTCATAGCCAGCCTTCTGATCACCTACATCAACCCGTATGTCCAAGACTCCCCCGGCAATCTTGGAAGCCGGGTCGGTCTAGTCTACGGCAGCATCTCCATCCTATCCATGTTTTTCGTGTACTTCCTCGTCCCTGAGACAAGCGGACGCAGCCTGGAGGAGCTCGACGAGCTGTTTGAGGCTAGAGTACCAGCATGGAAATCGACTAGCTTCAGGGCTACCGGTATTGGAGCGACAATTACTTCTGTTGAGAATATGGTGCCAAAGGGGTCGGTTACGGCGCGTGAGAAGCTCCAATATGTGTTGCAAGGGGTAGAGGCTGAAGGTGGGACCAATGATGTTGAGAAGGCAATTAATAAGGAGGCCGACAGTTCCGCTAAATTTTGATTTCGATGGGCGCCAGGGTGGATTGCCGTGATCAGGTTCTGTACATACGTCTAGATCTTAGAGGCAGCTCGGGAGAAGACAGTTGCGGTTCACGAATTTGAACTGGTTGATAGGTTTGTCACCTTCGATAGCTTCTTCCTCATCTATGCATCTTTAGCTTTGATTCGGGCCAGCATGCGAATGGGGACTACTGTAAATAGTTGCTTTCGCTCAATATGTTGATTTGCGGTACAGTGTAGGGATTCCATGTGGAAACCATGACCAACCGACTATGAATCGATGATGCATGACAATCGCCTAATGGCGACTATCTGAGCCCAATCGGGTTTATCAAGGCGGGTTCACCGAAACTATCGCACTTGCAGGGCGTCGTCGAGCAGTGATCGCCACGGGCGGCATAAATCGGCGTGGCCACACGGGTTATAAGTCGTTCGATAATTGCTTCTGCATTGCGCCAATGAAGGCTGAAGTACCTGGGAGGATTGCCATCTATTGGGAGGACTTCAAGACGACCAAGGGCGGGTCGTGATGCTCTTGATTGGAATAGTGCATGTCTGGCCAGCCTGGGTCGGACTTTTGCTTATTCCTGGTTGAGTTCCGGGTTTTCAAGCAGGCGACCTCTATACATAATCATACATAGGCTCATCGAAAAGGACTACATGTAGTCATCATGATCACTCTCACTGATTCTCGGGAAGGAAGACCACTCGAAAGCCTGGAATGTCCAGCTTGGTGCTGGACCGCAGTCCTGCGGCCGTAGGACCCACGGGCTGCGAGTAGGCAATCGCTGTCTCAGACAGCGCGCCAAAAGTGTTCGGCACTGTCACGAGGCGCTTTCGATGTCCATTTGACGCTGGCGCTGCCTCGGGCTCATCGGCATCCGATACAATGCCAAAGCAGTAGGTGAGGCCAGAGTCCAGCGCAGGAACAGTTGTGTGCGACGGCGGCGTGGATACGAAGAATTGGATCAAATCTCCCGCGGCTGCGACCTGCGATAAGTGCGAGAGATCGTCACCAGCTATCTCCCACTCAAAGGGGAATGGCATATCCTGTGGCGCCTCGGCCGTGGGATCAAATACACAATCCAAGAGTGTAGGCTCATCGCGGTAGGATACTCCAGGAAAGCTCATTTCAGGATCGAGGGAAAGCAGGCCTTGTTTCTTGCCCCATCCGCCTCCACCACTCATCACGCGATGGAGTCGACCACCTTGTTCAAGAGACCTTTGCACTCTTTCCTGCGGAGATTCCGAGTCGCAAACTTCAAAATGAGACTTTTCAACCAAAGCCCACACAGAGACTCTGTGGTCGACAATTTCATGTTCGTCAATGTAGCGAGGAAGCTCTTTCTCCAGCTCTTGAGAGGCAGGCATTGGTTCAAGAGAATTTGGATCAGTCGATTTAGCCACTTGCCTCAAAATGTTCCCCATGCTCGTAATCACCTTTCGCCGTGGGGTGACAGGATCCAAAGGAAATGTAGGCCGGATAGTAGGACTTGTGCTCTTCGTCGTGACGAGACAACTCGAGAGGTCCACCAACTTGTCCATGGAGTATGACAGATGTTCTGGATCACCTTCATTCGCAGTAAATCGCATACCGAGGAAGGTCCGATCTTTGCCATTGGTAAATACGGTATGTGCGAGACGCAAGCCAATCTCGTGAGCAGCACCTCGGGGGCTGGGCTTTTCCACCTCGCTTTGTAAAGAGACCACCAGGCTAGGCTCCTCGCCAGCTGTTCCGCCGATGCGACGTGGTGGCGCGGCCTTCCATTGCACCTCGTGGGGTTCAACCATCAAAAGGGACAAGCCCTCGTATGCTCCGTCTTCTGCTCCTAATTTTTCGTGTCCTGCGCCACTGGGATCTGGAATCTTATCAACGACCGCCGCAACAGCATAGCGAAAGGGGATAGATCGAAGCACCGAATGCTGAAAGGAGAGTCTGTCGACGAGACGTTCGAGGAAGGAATTGGCTGGATCGATCCAATGGGCAAACCCGGGTGTGACGACAAGGAGAGTAGCGAAATCAACACCCGACACTATTGTTGGGTCTTCGACAGTCGTACTGGGTACATTGGAAAGGCTTGATAAGATGTCTTCTGGATCCTAGAGTTGAATATCAGTAGGCATCACTTGAAATGCTCTGCGCGACTCACAATATCCTGCGGCGTGGTCGTGAGCCATGTAAATGCGTGAGGCTTTCTCCAACGCGAGCTTGGTTGAGCTCCATGCAAGCTGCGCACGCTCCGGGAAGGGAGCTGCATGGGAGTCAATGCTGCTGGTATGGCACCCAGGTTGTGCCTGGGGATCAATGACCTCATCACAACGATCTCAAGGGCAATCCTGCTCTATGATCAATGGGCCATGCCTACTATTCGACTGGGGCGGGATTGGGAGCTGCGCCGGCAGAATGTTAGTCATCTCAATAGGCGGTGACTTGCTGTGATAATCTAACTCCTTCCGGAAGGTACGCCCGCGGATTCCTGCGGAGGCCGCGGCGTTGTTTCCTTCTGCCTCTTCCTGTGACCTTCTCGACCTCTAACAGCCCATCCCGTTGGTTCGCCTGCAAAGTGCGCTTGAACTCCACTCATTAGGGCTGCTTCGGGCATATACAAGCCAGGTCTTGCGTATGTCCGCGGCCTCCGCGGAGTCAGTTCACTCCAAGCACTACCATTCCAGAGCCGCGATAGATTCTACATCATGAAACGCAACAGTCAAGGGGACCCAGTCCAAACGACTCACAAATGGAGCCGACCACCTCTCTCATGCTTGGCCTGCCGTGAGAAGAAACGCCGCTGTGATCGTTCCCAGCCATGCTCAAACTGCATGTTACGGAGTATTCCATGTGAATACTCCGGACAAAGTCCGGAGAGATTAGGGAGTCCACAGCCTGTTCAGGTGTCCAGCTCGGTTGGTTCAAGCCAGAATGCTTCGATCTGTCGAATACCTCGGCCGGAAGTGCCTCCACAGTATGTACACCCTTCGGCGTTCTTGCCTGCTTGCTAACGCCCCGGAAGTAATACAGACGAACTTCTGTACCGAATACGCAGGTTAGAAGAGACTTTGCTTGGGAGGGCAGAGTCACTCGCTGATCAGGGTGTTACCCACCCGGCCTTATTTTCAGCTTCAAGGTCTGCAGTGGAGCCAGTGTGTTGTTCCTTCTGTCCGCAAACTACCGAGCTAGGAATAAGAATGCTAACGCAGCAGACAGCCGTTTACTTCCCATTATGTAACTCCATTCAGTTTTCATCACCTACCATCGCCAAGCGAACGCGAGAGGTTTGACATGGGCGCTCCCAGTATCATTGAGTTGACTAGGAAGCTTCCACCGCTCCGCCAGGCAAGAGAACTTGTCAATCATTTCGCATCAACATTGCAACCAACTGTCGGGGTCCTCCATGTTCCATCTACTCGGGATCTAGTAGAGAAAATATACCAGAGCTTACTGGAGGGTGAGGATCCCTCTTGGGCTGACCTGATGCTACTGTTCAGCATCTTTGCCGGTGCAGCACTGGCCTGGACTCCCGGGCTACTGGAAATACTCAATGCAACGCGAGAAGAAGCAATGGCCGCATTTAAAGCGTACACGCATTATGCGTATGCCATCCTAGATCATCCAACCTACCCTTTACAACCGTCGACCACGGCACTAGTGGCCATGAGCATCATGGCTCACCTGGTCATGAACACAGACGGCATTCCCATGAAGGTTCCCATGCTCCGACAGCGTTGCTTACTGATGTCACGCGAGCTGCAAATCCATCGACTGGATACTGCCAAGAGTCGCGAAGAGCGCCGCCTCAATGGTTGCGATGAGATCGATGTCGAGGTGCAAAGGCGGATTTGGTGGAACATGGTAGCCTCCGACTGGCTGCTCTCTTTCTCTGGTGGCTCGCAAGAAGGTGCATATATCTTCCAGCCGAAGCACATGAATGTGAACCTGCCCAGCAATACGGACGACGAATTTATCACCACCGCCGGAGTGCAGCAGGAATTTCCCCTGTCCATTCCTACGTCCATGTCTGCCTTCATCTTTCGCGTCAAGGGGTCTGAGCTTTGCCGCGAGGTCATCGATGCTCTTCCATCCATCTTGCTGGACTCTCAGGCGCCAGATTACGATACCATCCTCGACCTAGATGCAAAATTCCAGGATGCTTTCAGCCGTCTTCCTGAATTCCTGAAACTGGACCCGGTAAGCATTGAGAGAACTCGGGAAATATGTAAGGAGAGACCATATATTGCCTGGCAACGCCTCGGCATCCATTTCAGCCTTCACACTCGCCTCTGTCGGCTCCACCGACACTATCATCTCGAAGGCATTACAAACCGCAAATACGCTTACTCGCATATGGTGTGCATCCACTCCGCACACAAGGTCTTGGAAATCCGACGTTCCATGGATGAGGTCTCTGCTGACGTTGGCCTGATGCCGGGGAGATTTTGGACAGTCATGCACCATGTCTTCTTTGCTGCTCTCATCCTGGCCATGAATGTGTCATTTGATCCACACGCCCCCAATGCCGCGGAGCAGAAGGCAAAGGTTCTTGCTGCCTACCATACCTTGGAGAAATCAAAACAGGAGTCGGGATACATGATGCAAGGAATCCAGAAGAACCTCCAGACACTCATGTCCACGCTTCACAAACAGCGGACACAAACGGCCGTTGCCTCACAAAGGGATGCCAGCGTAGCGCAGAACAGTGCTGCTATCACCTCTAGTGATTCTGGATCCATTCCTCTGCCTGTCCAAGGATTTGGTGACTCGCTAACATCCCATGGTAATCAAAACGCAGACATTTTACAGCCTTCATCTCCCATAGCTGCTGATGGCATGTCGGGTGGAAACCTGATAAACGACATTGGCGAGGAAGGTTGGGAAAGGGTCTGGTCGGAATTCGTGGCTGTCGCTCCCGAGCTCGATGTTCCCCAGTGGAATGCCTTGCTGGAAGACGTCGATTTCAACCCTCCGCTGGATTTGTATTAATCGATTCTAGTGCCAGTTTCCAGGCAGGCTACCTTACAGAAGTCAATGATGAAATAATGAAACCCATTAGGGTGACCTACATCAATTTGTTTCATGCATTATTAAGGATAGATTGATTGAATGCGCCGAATCTACATCCTTATCCATTCCCATTTCCCTATCATTCACACTGTACAATATTGTAGAATGATAGTTGTAGCCGAAAACGCCATATTCATTACATCGTCCTCAAGCCGAACCTTGTTGGGCGTTTCCTGAAACCTTGGGGCCAGCGGCCATGTCTTCTTCAATACTGAGACTGCCATATCCGGTATCATTACTAGCAGAGCGCTCCCGACGAAGGGGCTTGCCCTCACGAGAGTCCATCGTATCTTGATCAGCATCGCTCTGAAGAGATTGATCAGAACGTCCTCGGCGACGGGGAGACCTCCGCTTCTTTGCCGGGAGACCTTCAGGGGGCGTATGCAAGTAGTCATCCACATTGATCCCTGCGTTCTCACACAGCATGGTGCAGGATTTCACAATTACCTCTACCAGGTTGGAAGAGAAGCCGTAGAAGGCTGGGTTGTAGGCATTTCGAGCCCAATAGATGAGTTCTGCAGCAACGCGGCCGAGGTTGGGTATGTCACGGGGACATAAATCAAGTTTTCGAGCCACTCGGGGCTTTTCTTCGGCTTCGTCATCGGCGGACGATGCAGCATCTGATGTTGGTGAAGATGGACAAGATGAGTCAGAAGAAACGATATAGTCGACATCTGACGCGAGAAGGTGCAATAAGTGGTAGACCGCAGAGAAACCAAGCAAGCTCAGCTCAACAGGGTCGATGGGCAGCTGGTTGAACCAATTGATTGCCTTCTGAATGGTGAATGAGGTTGGCAGAGAGTCGTCACCGGAGGATCGCGCTGTGACAATGGCAGCAATCATGGCACAACGGACAGCAACTGATATTTCATCCCGAACGGAGACGGGCAGTGACGAGTCCAGGAAGTTCGCGGAATGGTTTCCTTCGTCCTTGCGCTTGTCCTTCGGGAGTGCAGCAAGAACAGCACCGACGTTTTCTATCCGGTCCTGGTTAAAGAAAACAGCTTTCATCACAAGAGCACGGGTATACGCTGCCGAAAGGCGGGGAGCAGAGTCAAGGGCCATGCGGATCTTTTCCTTGAAGACATCACGGCTCAACTTAGACACCGGTCCTCCTTCGCTCGCCTCCAAGTACTTGAGAAGCGCATTCTGGAGAAGATGGCTAGACCACCAGGCTGCGAGGGCGTCGACAGAGCACTGGATCGCGGGGTCCTCATCAACGACATCCAAGAGCACCTCATCGTCGGCGGTACCTTCTTGTGTGGGTCGATTCCAAGTGAGATTCACCGCACGCTGTATAATGGTATCAATCATGACATCTTCACAGTCAAGCTTGATGAGAGCGGCGAGATGGCCGGGAAGCTGGTCGGGATGACCTTCAGGCAAAGCGTCATTGATATCCCGTGCAACAGCCCACTGGTACTTGGCGAGCGCGCGGGCGACATCGTTGGAGATATGGAAAGACCACGACCCGGGTTCTCCGACCCTCCAGAGGAGAATCCGAACGTGCAGGGCTTTCAGCATCATTCGCAAGGGGCTGCGAGGAAGAGTGCCCGCGGCGAATATGGTGAGTACGAGTCGGCTCTTGCTGATCTCGGCATCGCCACCAGTGAGTTGAGCATCAATAGCAATATCCCAGGTTTTCACGCGGCCTTTCTCATCTTCCTCGGTAATGCCAGTGGCCCACGAGTAGAGCCTCCAGCCCATCAGGCATCGTAGAACGTATTCGAAGCATCGCGACGTCACGACATACCATTCTCGGAAAAAGCGATGACGCGGAACACCAACTCGTTGCATGCTAGTAAGCCAGGCCTGCCGACGGAAGTCACTCGAGGTGGGTGGTGCATGTTTGCCGTCAGACACTGACTCTTGTAGGGCGCGCTGAGTGACCGGTTGGGCATTGAAGAGATAGACAAAGACAATGAATGCGCTACCGACGATGAGTGTGGCAAGAAGAAGAAAATGCGAGATAGCCCGCGCGTGCCACGAGTACCAGAAATTCTTCATGTAAAACTCCCAGTGAGCAAGCGTGGGCGAGTGCAACCGGCTAAGCAGATTTAGAGGAAGAGCGAACAATCCCTTCTGCTCGGACTCGGAACTTTCCGAGCCCATTCCTTCCAGGACCATGAGACCGGCGAGGGCGCCCAGCATGTACTTGTTGGGAAGCTTGGATCTTCGACGCGACCCATCCTCTCGCCCAGTATTGGTGTTTCGCGTGGAGGATTTCAGGTACGATTCGGCGAAGATTCCTCCACTCTGTGCTGCCTCCGCACGCATTCGTTTGAATGCATCGGGGACCTTGATGAGGCCCTCCGGTGGGTGTTGAGAAGTGGGTGAATTTTCACTGGCAATCTCTTCCGGCGGGGAGAATACACTCGGGGACGTGCCGGCGTTGGTATCACTTGAAGCAGTATAGCTGCCAGGGGAAGAGACGGAAGCAGCTGAGGTGACAGCCTGATCCGCTGCTTTGTCGACTTGACGAAGTCGGTTCTTCAGCGCGGTGTTCTCATCTTCGAGGCGTTTGTTACGTATTTCAAGGTGTTTGATGTATTCGGTGGCCTTGGACAGAATGGAAGCCTTGTTCAATTTGCTGGCCGGAGTAGCACCCTCGGCATCATCGTCATCGTCATTGGAGTCACCATTGGGATTCTTCATGGCTCGCAGACTCGGGACGCTCTCGCGCAGCTCGGCGATCTTTTCGTTCAAGTTTGCTCGATATCGTTTCTCGATCACATTATGGGCGCGCTTCTTTGCAGGCATTTTCTTTCCGGGCTGCACAGGTCCTGTCACCGTCGTGACATCGTCGTCGCTGCCCGTCTTCCGCTTCCGACTTGCACCAAGGCTGGAAACGGGTGATACCAGGCCCGGTTGGCCATCGGGGAAATTGGAAGCATATGAGCCCTTCGAATTCCCGTTGTGATGCATCCTGTCAGCCTGGTCCGACGGGATTTCCATTACACCAAGTGGAAGATGGGGCGAGAAGTCCTTCGAGTGAACATGAATCGGGGAGTTCGTCGTCGTATCCGGGGAGACGAAAGGGAGCTCCATGGAGGGGTTGGCGTGCCTCTGATCGTTCTCCGAAAACATGGGCTCGTCCCATCGCATCCATTGAGACCAATCTGGATTAGCATTCTCTGCTGTTGCCTGCGAGTACATTTCGCGTGGGTCATCCCCTGCCGGATGTTGCTGGGGGGAGAAGAGCTGAAAGTCGTTATCCATGCCGGGAGTAAATATGATGCTGGAGCATCTAAGGAAAAGACCTCGGCCAATGGTAGAGTTGATATCGAGCGAGAGTATTATCCAGTCTCGAAAAGAGTCGACACTACAGTAGCAGGTTAGTCTTGAACATTGGATGCTTACAAGGGAAAGAGACAATGTCTGGCTGCTAAAGAAAGCCGACCCGACTACCTACACACTGTGCATAGTAGGTAGGTGCGCCCATATAAGCTACGGGCAAGCGAGGGTGGAAGTAAAGGAGCCTGTGACCACTTACTGTGTTCTGATGCTCGATCAACAGGATTAATGCGTCCTTGAACCGTCTGGGAGTCCAGGGAGTGACAGGTAGAGATGGACAAAGGCTGAGGAGAGAGGGGGAAAGATGTCTGCGAGTCGCCGGTGGTTGCAGGGCATTGGGGGAGCTAGGCAGTCACAGATACCCACCCCGAAATGTGTAGCGCCGGGGGTCCGGGAAGGTGGATTTCTCTTTTCAAAACAATTGGGTTTCCGCTGCAAAGGCGATCATCTCCAGAAGGCGAGGATTGGTGGACCAGGATTTTGCCTCGCGCCATGCGACGACGACATACGAAACCTGCGATGTGGTTGGGGCGAGCAGAGGGAAAAGTTGAGCGATGCTGCGAGGCCGAGTCGTCGTATGATCGCGGCCCGCCGCAGTTCCGGGTATGGTCACCGGGTGACAGCTATTACCGCCAAGTCAGGATGCTTCGGGGCCAATGGACGGTCATAACGGGTTTTGCCATCGTCATCTATGTCAGCTATGATTGGCTGGTGGGCTGGTCGTCCCCTGATGACTCAGCACCGCGTGCATGTGACTTCCTTTTTCCCCTTCGAGAACAAGCACTCTCTGCCTTTTACTTCGGCGATGAATGGCCTTACGAACTGCAAGCCTTCAAACGCGTTCCACCTCCAAAATTGACTGAGTATCCAAGTGGGCTGGGCTGCATGCCGATTGCCCACGGGAGGAAAAAGAAGCTCCAAAAATGAACGAGCACGCATTGCAATCTTATCTGATCGGGTGGCAGTGGATCGTGTCCCCACCCTTCCTTGGTGTACAGACGCACCAGCGGGCTCGGAATTCGCCCGCCGGCGATCCAGACGAATTAAAACCGCTCTTCCGGCGCTCCAGAAGCCATTGTCGATGAACCATCCCGATGTCGGCGGATAAATCCCGTCACAATCCCTTCTTGCAAGCCTCTACCATGCTAGATGCCCCTCGCTCCCTGGCAACCCTGCGTCACCGGTCTCCAGTGCCAAATTGGTTTACCTTCGGCGCTGAGATACTTGCCGATTTGAGACATTTGCTCACAGAACAAACCCTAGATGATGTCGTCCTGTCTCAACTCACCAACTAGTTATTCATCTCCCAGAGGCGGTTTGCATTCTACATACGTGGTCACCTCCCGCCACCTCCTCCAGTCTCTTCTCAGCCCTGCAAGGCACTGGATCTGTTTGCCCAACATGCTTCGATCTTGTCCAATTGGAACCATGCTTTGCATCTGAATGCCCATGACAAGCCACTTGTGATGACCATGTAACCATGGGGTACGGATGAGACTTGATGGCACTCCGTTGCATTTGTTATTTCAGTGCCTTGTTGTGTCTACCACAGCTACTGGTGTCTCTTGATGGATAATAGCTACTGACTTCGGTACTTTCTCCGCGGTTCACTTGGACCTTGACTCAACTTGCGAACATCAGTCATTTAGTGTAAGCGAGCTCCTTGTACATGCTTACGATGAAGGATTGGGTCGACCGTTCCAAAGTTGAAAATGAAGTCTCCAATTATGTATCATCTTGTCCCGAAGAAATCACTGCTATTTGGACTATTCCACCTCAACCGGTACTAAGAGGGTACCCGTACCTAGGTATGCTCTCGTTCACCAGTCATGCCACTGTGGTTAGGTCACACTCGACCAGCCGGCAAAGGCTAGGAATTCTTAGTGATCCCCCCATTCCCACTTCAGATTAGCATTCATTCGAGCTAGACTCAATATCTCCGCTCCCCGCTAGTCCTTAGCCGGCGTTCCTGCGCAACAGATGCGCCGCCCCAGACTCCCGATCTGATCATCTCTTCAAGCCGGATCGGCCCGAGAAGGAGTCTAGTGCCAGAGAATACCGGTGGAACCCACGTTGGATTCATTCAGCAGCCAGTGTTCTGGACTTCCAAAGAGAGATCAATGTGGTGGTGCAGTAATGCTGATAAGCAATGGGCTAACCTGCCCTGGTGGCATAGATAACTCGTCGATAAATATATTGTTGCCGCAGGCCCAACCGCATCAGCCGACGAGCGATCGTTTGACAAATTCTATGGCAGCGCATTTCATATCTACAACATGCAACAACATGTCTTTTTGACCTGTACTTGTGTAGACTGGTTCCTGGAATTCACTATCAAGAATATTTTGAGCCAGGTACGCGTACAGCCAACTGTATTCTGACAACCTGCCAGTCCAATCCACCACTACGAGATACCATTGCAAAAGGAGTATGGCTGGCATGAATATAATGTTCAAATAGATAACGGCAAAGAATGAGATGAAAGAGACCAGTGACACTTCCGAGGAGAGTCCAAGCGAACGAGGATTATCGGGGCGACCATTCAGAGCTCCTGTATAATGTCACACAACTTCGCCTCTCACCACACGGGCGCAGCCTTGTCCCGTCTCTGACCCCCGGTTCAGCAAGGCTGGATATCCTCTCCCCCTTGCTCCCATTACCTGGCACCGTCAGGCCGATTGTGTGATCTCCGTTATGCGACCGAGATACGACGCTGATGTCTGACCACCAGTGCCGCGCACGCCGGGTATACTCACAGCGAAGAGCATCGCGATTGCGTTGCCCAGGAGCCGAGGGCCCAATCGGATCGCGATTCCGATTCCAGCGCAGGGCTGGTTTCATGCAGCGACCAAAATAGCAGCGGCCGTGCCAACGAAGCTTGATTCATCCATGTTCCCACCGTTCCTTGCGCAACTCGACAGAGACGAACCTATCGCCACCGCGCGGGTGCGGCGGCCCAGACCGGTCGCCTGGCCGTCTTGCACGGATCGACATTGCCGCCGCTTATCGACCCCCTATCCCCTTAGCCCCTATTATCCCCTATGATGCGCCCTGTGGCTCCATCCAGGAATGTTGGGCCGTCCGCAAGGGATAATTGCGTGGCGTGAATGCTCTGTTTCAAACTCGACACCCGGAGACTGCATGGCGGTTGGAGCTGCGCAATGTCTTCTGGAAAAGCTTGGCCTGGAGGGCAACAGAAGCGTCGACTCGACTTACCCTTCAACAGCGATCGATCGCGAGGGAGCTAAGAAAAAGGATAAAAAAGCTACCACAAAATGGAACCGATCGAAACGCACTAGAACGATACCGACCCAGGCGACGGGCGACGGGCAATCGCGAGGTCCTGCAGGAGTGGCCTAGTCTCATTCTCGTCTCGGGCACCGGCAAAATCCCTCATACTTACGCATCACAAGGTTCCAGCCTGTATGAGTGATTTTTACTTGTAAAGAATCGCAAATCGATCATACATAAAAGGAGACGGATGTGCGCGACAGTTTCGCTTCCATTCATTCTCAGCCTCAACCGTGGTTACGAATATCCTCTTGGAACCCAACACAATGGCATCGCTCGACCGGTTTACGAAACGACTCTCCGGGTCTCCCAATGCCCGCAATTCCACCAATGTCTACGGCTCTCGATTTGCATCTGAGCATATGCCCTCAGAAAAGCTCCCAGACGAGGAAATGCCCAGGGATACTGCCTATCGCATGATCAAGGATGATTTGGTGCTTGATGGAATCCCCATGCTCAAGTAAGTGATCCAAAGAGCCAACATGTAGAAATCTGAGAACTATACTAACATGACCTTTTAGTCTGGCGAGCTTTGTCACAACCTACATGGTAGATCATTTCTCTCCACGCAGAATAGGCACGGTCTAACTTGCAACAGGAACCCGAAGCCGAAAAGCTCATTTTCGAATCCTCGAACAAGAACGTCATTGACCACGAAGAGTACCCCATGTCCGTAGAAATTGAGCAGCGCTGTCTCAAGATTCTTGCCAATATGTTCCATTCCCCGGAGAAGAATGGTCATGTCACTGCCGTTGGTACTGCTTGCATCGGATCCTCCGAAGCCATCATGCTCGCAACCCTCGCTATGAAGAAGCGTTGGCAGAACCAACGCAAGGCACAAGGCAAGGACATCTCTCAACCCAATCTCATTATGAGTACTGGCGTTCAGGTCTGCTGGGAGAAGGCCGCGAGATACTTCGATATTGAGGAGAAGCTTGTCCCTTGTACCCAGACGCGATATGTGATTGATCCCGCTCAGGCAGTGGACATGGTCGATGAGAATACCATTGGTATCTGCGCAATTCTGGGAACCACCTATACTGGGCAGTATGAGGACGTCAAGGCCATCAATGACCTTCTCGTTCGCAAAGGACTTGACACCCCCATCCATGTGGATGCCGCTAGTGGTGGCTTCGTGGCTCCCTTCGTCAACCCAGACCTCGTGTGGGATTTCCAACTCTCCAATGTCGCCTCCATCAACGTTTCCGGTCACAAGTATGGTCTGGTGAGTATACCAATCTTTTCGCGCCTACAGCTGTCCCGAACTAATAACCCCGGTACAGGTATATCCCGGAATCGGATGGGGTCTCTGGCGATCACCAGAGTACTTGCCGGAAGAGTTGGTCTTCAACATCAACTACCTTGGTGCCGATCAGCTTAACTTTACCTTGAACTTCTCCAAGCCTGCCTCGCACATCATCGCGCAATACTACCAGATGATCCGTCTCGGGAAACGAGGCTACCATTCTATCATGTCCAATCTGACGCACACCGCCGACTACCTCACAGCTCAGCTCGCGGAACAAGGATTCATAATCATGAGCGACGGTAATGGCCAGGGCCTTCCAGTTGTTGCCTTCCGTCTCAGCGAGACGCAACGTCTCTTTTTCGATGAGTTCGCACTTTCACACAAGCTCCGCGAACGTGGCTGGATTGTCCCCGCCTACACGATGGCCGCAAACTGCGAAAAGATGAGCATGATGCGCGTGGTCGTGCGAGAAGAGTTCACACAAAGTCGCTGTGATAGTCTGGTGCGCGACATCCAATTTGGTTTGCAGGCCTTGGCCGAGCAAGAGGTCCACAACATCCAGCGGTATCAGGCGTATGTTCCTCCCATCCTCCTCGCTGACAGGATTCCTTGCTAATCGAGCTGCCTTAGGATCATCCAAAATCATTACATGATTTCCAAGAAGCTCTGTTATGATCAGTCTTGTGTACAGGTCACCGAGCTCGCCCCGACCCAGGAAAAGGTCTGAAAGGACAACGCATATGCATCGGTTTCGGTTTCGGTTTCGGTTTCGCATTAAATACCAGATAGATAGCATTGCCAGTTAATTCATTAGTAATCATTTGCAAATTCTTGAGCAACGTGAAGTAGCTATTCCACCATCACTGATATTGATATTGACGCAGTGCAGCTGTCTGACTTGTGACGTCATGGGTCGAGTATGGATCGAATGTTGACGCTTGAAGTGCATCGCATCATCTGCCTTCGGAGTATATTCTGGCATTGCCTGGCTTCTTAATCTAAGTAGGGACACAACGCTGGTCATGGTATTCCAGTTGATGAATTATCACTGCATCTTACGTCCGTATCTAGTCAGATAGCGAACTCGGACTGAGTTCAGTCGCTCGGCCCTCGCTGCTACCAATGGCCGAATGGCGATAAGTTATCCTTGCGGCCGTCGCTCGATCTCTTCAGTCGCCCAGCCAAGCCCACAGTCTATCTTGACTTCTTTCCACAACCTCACCTCACCACTTCGATACTGACTACCCACCATGCCCTCTCATATTCTTCTTCAGAATGGCACTATTCTCGTCCCCTCCGAACAGCCTGATGACCGCGTGATCTCTCTTCGATCGCACTCACTCCTGATTGAAGACAATAAAATTGCCCGCATTGCGCCCACTATTGATCCTCCCATGGGAACCGAAATCATCGACTGCACTGACAAAATCATCTCACCGGGATTTATCGACACACATCATCACCTATGGCAGACGCAGCTCAAGGGGCGTCATGCAGACCATACCTTGGTAGAATATCTTCCCAACGGTATGGTACTGACCATTGTCTTTCATCCGCTTGGATATCATATGCTGATCGGAAAAAGGGAACATGCAATGTGCCAACTACACTTCGGACGATGTATTCTGGGGTGAGCTTGGTGGCTGCCTTGAAGCATTGGACGCAGGCACGACGGCAGTAGTAGATCATGCGCACATGAACATATCGCCAGCACATAGTGAGTTTTGTGGCATCATGTGTAGTCGGAGAAAATACTAAAATATCTTCAACAGCCTCGAATGCCGTTGAAGCAACGGTAGCATCCGGCATTCGGTCGGTGTTTTGCTACACACCTACTGTGAGGGTTGAGAGCTGGAAGCCAGACCTAACGGTTGCCGAAGGCTTGTTAGATGACTGGGTCCTGGAGCATCTCGAATCGCTTGCTGCTACTGCACCCTTCGGGAATGGCCGAGTGCAGCTGGGTCTGGCCTTTGACGGCTTTAATCTCCCTAAAGATCAAGTTGTCTCCCTCTACAACAAGGTGCGGGAACTTGGTGTCAGGCTCATCACATCTCATTACGTCCGCACCGTATTCAGTGAGTTCTCTTTAAGGAACCTTCTATACTTGGTACTCACCTCTATTAGGGGACGTCTCACTTGTTGAGACACTCGACGCCTATAACCTCCTTGGCCCTGACATCCTCCTGTCCCACGCAAGCAATCTCCTCGTGAGCGATGCGCGGAAACTCAACAAAGCAAAATCATGGATCTCCAGTACACCGAGTACAGAGCTTCAGATGGGACATGGCAATATTGTATGTTTCCAAAAGGGCTGTTTTGAGATCAGCTCGCTGGGAATCGATTGTCATAGTAACAACTCCGGCGACATGGTTTCACAAATGCGTCTTGCCCTACAACATGAAAGAGCCCTGCGTAATCAAGACGTCATTGCCGAGGGCAAGACTATACTGTCCCTTGATCTCCACGTCCAGGACGTCTTCCGACTCGGGACTATCCAAGGAGCGCGGGCGATCCGCAGGGAAGACAGCCTGGGGTCTATTGAAGCTGGCAAGCTTGCAGATCTTGTCATCTTTGACGGCAGTAGCCCTGGTATGGTCTGCGCGTTTGAAGAGAACCCAGTCGCAGCTATTGTGCTTCACTCCTCCGTCCGAGACATTGATACAGTGATTGTCGATGGGCATATTGTAAAGCGTCATGGTAAGCTCCTTCCAGTAAATATCAACCCTTTTCTCCCAGACGCAACTATTCCACAGCAAACGATAAGTTGGGGTGAGGTAGCAAGAGAACTGGTGAACAGTCGAGACAGGGTTCAGCACGCCATCTCCCAGGCGGGCGCGGACGAGCCTAGGCGTCTAGTGGATGGATTTCTGGGGTTATCGTACTTGGACAAGGAAAAGCTGGTGAGGCTTTAGGTTATTCGATATCTGCAATAACAGAAACATTGTAAAGCAGTGACATGTTGGGTGACTCATGAATATGTATTGGCTGTACGCACCTAGAATATGGAAGATGATGTATGTTACCAGAAATAACAGTTTTGTAACAAGGTCGGGATCAGCTGACATAAGCAGGGGACTTCCACCTGGCCCAACGAGGCCGAGCTTTTTGTAACTGCTCTTTCTCTTGCTCGTCATTATCTTATCGCGTGGGCAAAGCTATGAGAGGCTGGATATGAGTAGGCACAACTACTGATAGCATTTTCTGCATTTCTTCGCATTTCTCGGGGCGGCGTGCTAGGTGAAAACTCCTGCGGCAGGCATTGTTGATCATATTTGCGTTCACAGTACGATCGCAGGTATGGAGAGCTATGAGCCCCCGTCTCATGGACTGATTATCCAGACCGTCCGAGATAGCCTGTCTGAATTGACATGGACGACATGTGTGGCTGTTCTGGCATTTTCCTGCCTTGCGACCCGCTTGATTACGGGGCTTCAGAGTCGGCAGCGAGACGACGACTCTTCGGAACCACGGACTGCGCAACTGGCACCATACTGGTTTCCCTGGCTGGGACATGGACTCTCATTTTTGTGGAATCATGTTGGTCTTTTCGAAGCCTTACGGTTGGTAAACTCACGAGGGAATATACTCTCGATCGTATTCGCTAATCCATGTCTAAGTGACTCCATGAAAGAGCCGACCTTTCGCGTTTATTTACGCGGTGAGACCCACTATACTGTGGTATCACCATCTATGATGAGAAGCATTCTATCTTCACCAGATACGTCAAACACTCCTGTTCTCGACCAGGCGTTGCAGAACGTCTTCGGTGATCGCAGCCTCGTGCGTAACCTCGGCCTAACCCGCAATCATGAGGTCAACGATGATGTTTCCGGAATGATGGATCGGGATTCTTTCGTTGCAGAAGCTTCGGCGCGAATCAGTCGTCTGGTTCAACGGAACACCCCCAGCTTGGTGACATTCTGCCGAAGTCCTGTGGACCAGACTCCCTGGGAGCGTGAAAGCCAGGCGTCCCTGTTGGAACATGATCAGTCAACGTGCGAAGTTAATCTCTTTACACTGGTAAAGAGCTTTGTGGGTCATAATCTCACCACTTTCCTCTTGGGTGAGGCATTTGTGGAAGCATTCCCTGGTCTGCTTGACGACCTATGGACACTTGACAGTAATTTTGTGATGCTGTTTATCGGCACCCGTCGTTGGGTCCCTTCGCCTGGGGTATCTGCCGGACATGCTGCACGCGATCGACTACTACATATAATGTCCATCTTCTACCGCGCTTTCACGGCTTGGGATGATGGAATTGACCCGGGAATTGAACTTCGTGAGCTTGACGACGTCTGCGATCTTTTCAAAGAAAGGATGCGCACCTTCCGCAAGCTGGAGCTGTCCCCAAAAGCCAGTGCCGCTGGTCACCTATCTTTGTATTGGGACATAGTTGAGCATGTCACGAAGGTGACTTACTGGACGATTGTTCACATTTTTGCCGACAATACGCTGCTAAAGGACATTCGGGAGGAGCTTCTGTCATCGGTAAAATCCTCCCGGCTCAGCCGCCAGGAAACCGGGTTTCCCATAGACGAGCCGCCAAGGGTCGATCTCGACCTGGAGAAGGTCCTAGAAACGTGCTCATTGCTCAAAGCATGCTATTACGAATCCATCCGGCTCCATTCCGCGTCAATCTCTTTCAGAAAGTTAGAGGCGGATCTTACCCTCACGGAGTCTACAAAAGATGCCGCTGAGCCACGCACGTACAAGATTCGGAAGCGCGAGAATGTCATCATGCCGCATGGTGTTTATCAGAATGATCCAGATCGCTTCTCCAACCCGGATCAATACGACCCGCTGCGGTTTATCCTAACAAATGCTCAATCAGGCACCAAACAAGTTGATGCAGACTCACTTGCACCTCTCGCACATGGAATTTATGGTCCCAAGAGCAACAGTATCACAGAAAGAGCAACCCTCGGGTTAGTTGCAGCGATCGTGTCGATGTGGGACATATCCGCAACTGGTGAAGGCAGCCTCTCCGTTCCCAGCCATAGCGACAAGATGTCATGGGGTGCTTTCCAGCCAGCAAGAGAAATGCGGGTAAAGCTGAAGTCAACAGTATGAATATTGTTGTTGAAGAATGACGATGTACTACCAAAATAATTTGCATGTATCTCATTCATCGAGACGGACACGAGGATAACAATCCTGTGTCAATACGTATAACCCAGAATTGAGTGTCTCTGAGTTTGCAGATTCAAGACCAGTGGTGCACATTGGCACTGGAACCTATCCACTCGTGTCCGAATCGAACTAGTGACAATTGGAAACTGAGCAAATCCGAGTTGAAGCACTATTTAACAAAGGTGGAAAGAGGACTTTGGTCTCCATGCTCAATCCGGTCATATCTCTGCCTCAGGCGTTACAATCCAGGTCGGTGCTCGGTCCTACTTTGATCCACCATCCTTATCTTATCGGTGCTGGTGGAAATTATCGGCGTTGATTGACGCGCCGCAGCAGAGACAACTCGTCTAGGAGGTTGCAGACACGATGCATAGGGGTATCTCAAGAGTGAGCCTGGTCTCACCTTTACACTTTCATACCCACGCGTCGACATGGACCCCCGTGCGACAGGCGTCTCTGAACTCCGCCATTGGCCGTGGCATTCGCCGCTCACAAGCTGCAGGCACTTCGTCGGCGAGACCACCTCCCAGCCGGAATCGCAGAGAATCAAGGAATAGCAGCATGCGTGATTTCGACCAGGATGAATTTGTAAGGACTGGCAAGTTCCAGGCCCTGCCCCGAGTGCACCAATCTCGCGGTCAGTCGAGGTGGACGCAAGAACCTTCCTCAAAACCGAAGGCAACCGAGAACCCCAAAACGTCGAAAACCCGATCCCGCGCCCATCGTGTGACTGATTCCATGCCCGAAAGAATCAAGGACAACGTCAAGGTCCCTGACGCGATACCCTATACGACCCCAGCATCTGAGTTCATTTACGGCACTGGTGCGGTGGAAGCCGCACTCCGGTGCAGCCGGCGACAACTATACAAGCTTTACCTCTACCAAGCCTCGGGTGAAGATCTAAGCCCAGCAAAAGTGGTTCTTCGGAAGCTGGCACTGTCGAAAGGAATAGGGATCAAGATGGCATTTGCAGGATGGGATCGACTTCTTGACAAAATGAGCGCCGGTCGGGTACATAATGGCTGCGTCTTGGAGGCATCTCCTCTTCCGAAGTTACCTGTGCGTAGCCTCCATGCCGTTGAGTCCAGAGCTGCAGACCAGTTTCGAGTCGAACTCGCTCCGCAGACTCGGGAGGAAGCTGCCGTGAATGGGACAAACGATCGGGTCTCCATCCTTCAACCTCAATCCTCAGCGCAAGATAACCCAACACCACGGTTCCCTGTTGCACTACTTCTCGATGGGGTTGTAGATCCGGGAAACCTAGGAGCAATTATTCGCTCTGCGTACTTCCTTGGGATCGACGCCATTGTATTCGCAGGCCGCAACTCTGCACCTTTGTCGCCTGTGACCATCAAAGCATCCGCCGGTGCCGCAGAGAACATGGCGCTTCTCCATGTCAAGAACGAGGTCGACTTTATGCAGAAATCTCAGGCCAACGGCTGGAGGTTTTATGCTGCGGATGCACCTGGACCAGGCGCTACCTATCTCGACAGACACTCGCCAGAAAACGAACATAATGTCCATGCCCTTCCCACCACACAGTCGCCCAGTGTGCTGATGATGGGCAGCGAAGGCTCTGGGCTGGCCTCGCATATCAAGTCGCACGCCGATGCAATTGTCAGTATTCCGGGGGCCCGTCATAGTGCAGAGCTGGGCGTCCAGTCTGATCCTGCCCGTATCGACAGTTTGAATGTGAGCGTGGCTGCTGCACTACTCATGGAGATGTTCTTGCGCACTCCTCTTGCCCTGACCCAGTTGGCTAAGAAGTCCAAGGACACGATGTGGTAAATTGCCCATGATGTATTTCCTTTCGTGGCATCTATGAAAGATGCCCTTGTATATTAGAAACCCGAGCCATGGTATCTCCCACTGGTTATATTTGTGTGTACTTATTAAATGATCCCTGTTCAACCTTGACTACTACAGCTACAGTATCAGAAAGCTGAATGGCTGTTTAATGGTCCAGGAAATGCCAACACATGGGAATGATGAACATGCTAATTTCATCCCGATGCAATAACGCGTCCGTTTGCACGGAAAGACCAGAACTGTACTATTTACTTCCGATCATAACACTACAATACTCCCGATTCACGGAGAGCGTTTGTTGTATGAGACCAGGACGGGATTTGGAGGCGCACGTATCTCGATCAAGATTAGGCTACTGAAAAGCTCTTTCCACCTCTTGTCTGAGGCTTGAGCTCTCCAATCATGACTTGCCTCGCCCTCCATGCTGCCCAGTCGCTCACCGAGCGTGTTTCTTCTTCTTCCCCATCACGCAGCAAAGGGATGATCCCCCCTTTGAGTCTTGACATTGTCGCGTCCCGTCGTGGCCTGATCAGATATGCCACACTTCGCCGTGGGACTTGAGCCTGTTCTCCAGGGGCCTTCACCACGCGGTGCAAAGAGCTTCGCAGAAGACCTCCCGTCCACTCAACGACCGTGTCACCAATATTGACGATTGCGCAGCCAGGCTCGGGTCGGACATATCTCCAGTTCTTCATTACATTCTCGCTACTAGCGGGGAGGATCTGCAGTCCTCCTACAACGTTGAACAGTAGCGTCATCGTCCCGATGTCGGTATGACCTCCAAGCGTGATGGGGCTGTCCTCCGTGCCGGGGTGTGACTGACTGAGTAGCAGGCGCACTGAGGTGTCTGACGGTGCATCCAAGGGACTTAGCGTCCCTAAAGTACCAGGGACAAGGCCGAGCTGCGTGTCTAGGTGGCCCAAGACGACACTAATTGCTGCATGTGCGTGTTGGATGAAAGCACCACACTCGTTGCGGCGAGACTCGACCGAGTCGACATTTTGGCGCGGCGGCGAGTTGCCCAGAATATCATCTTGATTGATATTGTACAGCTCCACGGAGTCCAGCTTGCCGTCATCGGTCTTAAGCTTACCCGTGGTCTTATATCTAGTCTGAGTCAGTGACCTGATGACACTCTCTGGTCTCGTTTGTGCTCATTTACCCTGTCAGATCCCTGGGTGGGTTATACGCAAACTTGCCTAGGGTCTCTTGTCCAAGCGCAAATGTTTCCGTTGTCAGATCAAACATTCTTCCGGCATGATTGAGCAGTGTTGTGCCGTCATCTGAGCCACTTAAATCCAGCAGAAAGAACCCGAATTCGCGGCATGCCTCGTACATGTTTGAAGCTTCGTTGCGACAGTCATCCTGCAGTGCCCGGAAGGAGATGCGTGGCAGATCTACCACCGGGATCTGGTCCGGAAAGGGAGGACACTTGGTGAAGTATGGTGGCGTCGGCATATTAAACGGAATATTCAAAGCTGACAATCATCTGTCATACTTGCCGTGGCCATCACAGGTTGCAACGGCCTTTTAAGAGGCTAGTTCACGCCAAGTTTCAGGCGACCCGCCAGTTGTGACTCGGGCGATCGCTTCCCTCTGCAGGATTTCTCGGACCCAGTCTCTGCCCCTCATGCTATACTTAGCAGTCGTCTATGCTGAATTCCATAGCTTGTGCGGATAAGGACGGGCTCTACATTAAGCGTCGCATCTCAAGGAGCCTATTCACACTCCCGTGTGGTCCTTACCATTACCTCCACTATGCCAAAGCTCTCTAGGAATCACACGAGCCCTATATAATCCTCAGCATACGAATAGGAGTTGCCGAGAAGGATGTGCTTTACTGCTGCTGTGCATCATTTAAAGTCCAGGATCGTAGACCACATGGCATCTATAAATTTACATTTGGGGAAGTTCCAGCACTTGACCATTCTACGAACCTCTCAAACTGGAGATGGTGGTGGCGTATCCGAGCTCGATTGGGAGCCTGAATACGGTAGAGATTGGAGACAAAAAAAGAGAAAGCAAAGAATTTACGCAGAAACCGAAAGATAGGGTGCACTGGGGAGAACAAGTTCCGAGAGATCCTACAGACCGAGACTTTCGGTACAAGAAAGCTGCGTTACCTCCTGGGACCTTATATTTGGTAAAAAGCAATGCCAAGAATCCTTATTGATCCTATTTGCTATGGATTTATGGTACCTATTGATAGCGGCTGCCTTTGGTTGACTCAACCGTCGCCCTGGCTATTGCATATATTTGAAACAGTTTTCAGCCTCCAGATGTAGGGACTTCTGGGCTTGTAAAGAATCCCTAACATATTCCAGGTATGATGAGTAGAAATAACCATGCCCCGATATTGTAGCAGGCCTGGCGGGTACAATGCCGTATCTTCTACTTTTACAAGATAGTCTGCATCCGGGAGAGTGCCAGGGAAATATCTCTGCTGGACAGGACGTTTTGCACAGGGCCAAATAATAGCAGTGATGAGCTGGCCTTCATTATTCATCCACTATGCATCAGGAAAACCTTCTATATCCTGCTTCCTCGGTCATCACGATGGGTTTAGAACCAAGAATAGTAGTTCAGATTGTTACTTGACTGTAGTGTATTCGGTGTCTATAAGCAAGAGTGGGTAAAGTATTTCCGATTTCAGAACAACCTGCACACTTGTCCACGCCTCGTGCACCGTTTGGCCACCATGGATTGTGAACCCATCGAGCCTTACTGCATATATGTATATCTACAATTACTGGGGCGGGTCGATCCTTGCTGGAATGGCCAGTGGGGAGGATTTGATTGGGTGAGAAGGACTATCGCACGTTCTGCCCGATATGGAACCGTGTCTCACTAGGACGAAGTAGGAGAATACTTGCTCGGCTCTCTATATGTAGTAGTAATGCGTATGCCGTTTTTCCTTTTCGTTGAGTGATCGACAAACTTCGAGTTTGGGTGTAGCTGCTTTCATAGCCTCGAATCCATCGCACTTCCGTCCTAATATGGTATGATCTGGTGGCTGCTGTTTCCACACCGGAGAACGGTCGCAAATCGCAAATCGCTAAAAGGATATAAAGTAGTTCCCAAGCCGACGCCCTGTCTTTCGATCATCCATTCTTCTATCCACCCGCTCGTCCATCCTCAGTATTTGATAGACGGTGAGTTTCTGTCGGTGACCTTGGTTACCGCGCATGTTGCAAACGCACCAGATCTCCGAGAAATCCAGCGTCAGATCATCGCAATCAGCCATAGATTACTTATGACGTGCTGGACTAGGCTAATGTAGGTCCCGCTAGATTGCATCTCAGAAAGGACCCTTCGTCTCCATTCTCTCCCACTTGCTCCAAGCCCAGTTGCAGCTCTCCCCCGGTTCTCCAAGACATTCACTACATCCTTTCCGAAAGAGACCCCAGTAATCAACACCATGTGTCTCGCTCTCGGCCTCCTCTCTACCACCAAGTCCAAGAGCAAGAAGGACAAGGGCGACTACTATGCCCCGGCACCACGCCCCGTTCCCGTCAACTCTCAGCCGCAGGCTCCATCCTCTGGTCAGAATGGATCTTCAAAATAGACTGACTGAATTGTATGTGCATACTGGCCTTTGCTGCGAGGAAGTCCTGAGCCAATCTTTCTTCATACAGGTTTCCTCCATGTTTAAATGCAAATTGGGATTGATATTTTGCCGGTGTTGAAGACGGCAGAATGGATCTTGGGTTATGTGACTGATTGATATACCTGTTTATACCTGTTTGCGCGCTTGTCTGATATCCGTCTCGAATCTCTCACGGTGATGTGAGAGTCTAACATAGACTCTGACTTGTATTTGCAACCGTTCACCCCATCCAGATGCGATGTATGATCGCCGGGTAGTGCCTTAAACACGCCCTTCCTCGCTTCCTTTCCCTTCCCCAGTTCAGTCCTTGGGTGGCTCAAGAAGATTGCCTTATCTCGCAAAATACAAATGGACCCAATCAAGTTCGTCCAGCTAGACCGAGGAACGGCTTGGATGCGCGACCAAGGCGTTGCAGTCAGCCGATTGACGCGTAGAAAGGTGTGACGCGTCGAATGCGGCCGGCTCCTTACCACGCGTGAACCAGAAGAGCCGTACATGATGTGTGTGGGATGATTGTCCAACACGAGTCCCGTTTTATACTCGGAAATGCTGACGAGACCCGGAGGCGTTCGTGGTCGGACGATTTGGGGTTCGGCGCGTCTTCGGCTCGCAATTCTGCTTCGCCCACCGCTCCCTTCCCTTGTTTCATCCGCGCAGAGATGGTCGGCAAGGAAACTGGGATCGAGGCTGCAAATGAACCGAGAGGTCAAGCGTCGTGCTGCTACCTCGCCCAATTTGAGGGCGCACGACCAGCCGACAGGGGGGCCTGCTAGAACTCTGAGTGGGCGACGAAGAGGAAGGGATGTTCGAGTAACCCACGGCCATCCAATGTGAACCACCGGCGAACGGCCATGCGGCGATCTCGTCACTCGCGCGGGGATGCTTAAAATGCGAGGCGCCTGTGTCGCTTGGATCCAAATCGGCTCTCGAGGACGAACGTTCCCTGCATCTCACGGTTGAACGCCGCTCGTTGCGCGCCATGGCGGCTCCGAGGCGAGATATCCTGTTCCTCACTAACAGCGAACTGGGCCAATGCAATGTCGCGCTGGCCGTGGCCGAGGAGTTTTTGCTCCGAGGAGAATTCCGCGTGCACGTCGCGTCCTACCGTCCCCTCGCGAAGCTCGTCGAGGGCTTGAGCAAGCGTGTGGAGGGTGCAGAGCCGGCGCAGTTCCACGAAATCGGGGGCCCGTCGATGACCGACCTGGCCATTCGCAGCGATGTCGGCCTTCTCTGCCACCGACCGGGCATTTCAGGCGCGGCTCAAGGCTTTCAGAAAGTCAGCATGGCCATGTCAACCTGGTCGCCATCCGAATATGGTCGAGCCTACCGAGACTGTGTGGAGATATTGGCCAAAGTACAACCAGCGGTGGTGGTGGTCGATCCCATCCTCCACGTCGGCTTGGATGCTTGCCATATCACCACGGCTCCAATCGTCGTGTTGTGGCCGGTACCCCTGAAAGATGTCGTGGTTCTGAATCAACGCAAGCTTGGGGTCCTATGGAAATATCCCGTGTAGGTGGAACAATAGACTCGGTAGATTTCCAGCCCCCGCGGCTTCACCATACTAACCAACGCCTGCAGGACCGGATCGGGGTATGCCTTCCCAGTACCGTGGAGATTAGTCCTCGCAAACATTTTTTTGGCCTTCAAAGCGGCAGTAGCATTCAGCTCCGCGAAGTCAGGCCCGAATATGCCCCAATCTGAGAAGGACCCCGAAGCACGAAGTCCGTTCCCACTCAGACACGCCTACTCCGAGCACTCCCTGCATCTGACGCCCGCATTCCGAGAGATGGACTTTCCGCTGGAGATTCAGAAGAACGTGATCAGTTGTGGACCAATTTATCGCCACTGCTCTCCTCTCTCATACTCAGAGCCTGAGCTGGACGAGTGGCTGCGAAGCCCGACGGTGCTCATCAGCCTTGGGTCGCATGTCAAACCGACCGAGACCGTTGCAGTGCAGATGGCGAAGGGAATCAAAATGGTCTTTCACGAGAGCCCTGGCTTGCAAGTTCTTTGGAAACTGCAATATGATTGGGAATCATCGAAAGGATTTCAAACGGTCCTAGGTGCCCTTATCGCTGCTGGTTCAGTGAAAGTGGTGTCCTGGATCCAATCCGAGGTCATGGCCGTCCTCCAGACCGGTCATATCGTGGCATATGTGCACCACGGAGGAGCGAACTCCTATTTCGAGGCATGCAAGTAAGTTGTCAAGACATTGATTGCCCTCTCCGACTAGAATTTGGGACGTGCTGACCCTTTCCTGCCAGGGTCGGAGCTCCACAAGTTGTTCTACCTCAATGGCTTGACACGTACGATTGTGCCACTCGGGTGGAGTGGTTGGGAATAGGCCTTCATGGCAGCAAGAAGGCGGCGCCAGGGACTGACGCTGCAGAGTTCTCAACAGCCGTGCTGAAGGTGCTCCGCGACGAGGACATTCGCTCCAAATCGGCGGCGATGAAAGCCCTTTGTCAGAGAACAGAAGGACGGCTGATGGCTCATGATACAATTGTGGAATTTTGCATGCGAATGAGACACTCAGAAACCTATTAGGTAGTTGAACGATACAGATACCCGGTTTGCTTTGCCCGTCGTCCCTTTCAGCCCTGGCTTCTAATTCCGAGACCACATCTGATGATTGACCCGCGTATCTCCTAGCCTTGGGAGCTTGTGTGGGAACAGTAAAGGCTCCCCTGTATGTATTCTGATCTGAGGCGCCATTAAATCTGTAGTTTCTCTGATCAACTCGCGAAATGGATCAGCGTGTACACGGTTTACCGCCGGGATGGACTAATGAGCTGCTTCCCAGGGAGCATCAAACGGCCCATTCCAGTTGGCTCCTTATGGATCGCAGGAGTAAGTCAAGAGTATTGTTGGATCAAGATATTTGTACTGCCTTCTTGGCAGCGTGTGATCGAAGGAAGGGAAAGAGTGACTGGGGTATACGATCCGAATCCATCGTATGGCCAGTTCTCTCGATGCGGATTCGCACCGCCATAACTGGATATAAGAGTCACAGAGCGCATCGCTGCAAGCCATACGTTAATCATTTCAATGCCAGATTCCGAGATCGATGTCGTCGCGTTGTTGGCCCTAACGCGTCCACCCCTTTCAATATCAAATACATATACGAGACATGAAGAGTGTGACTGGGGCTTATCGGTCGCTTACCATTATTACTGTAGTCCATCGTGGATGGGGGCAAAGCCGTCGGGCCGATGCCAATGGCCATATCCGATGCCGTTGGCTTCGGTTCCATGGAAAGAACTGGCTGCAATCCCCGAGTCTTCCAACAATGTATCTGACACCTCTTTGGATTCTTGTAGTATCCCGAGCCTATAAGCATCCGTGGATAGTTCCCGTAGGATAGATGCCAAAGAGGTCTCCAGGGCTGAAGTGTCTCGTCGGATGCAAATCCTACACATGCTATGTATCCATTTACAATCCAGTGAATGAAGCCTCCAGGCTCACAGACCAAGTTAAATGCAAATATAGTTTAACCCGGAAAAAGCACTTAAGACTTTCTAACATCGCCCTCGCCCTCGCCATTGACGTGGAAATCATTCCAGGTCGCCTGATCTGCCCCATTTGGACGGCTCGCACGAACAAACTGATTATCCACACCCTCCACGACAGAAACTGGTCGCACGACCTCAATATCAGCATTGTAGGCGTGGGAAAACCATCGCTCTGTGAGTGGCAGGTGGCCCTCTTCGGGGGAGCTGCCTGCTGGTGTATAGAGGTGAGGGAAGCGCTTCTGCATCCCCTTGAGAACAGTCGACGAAATCCGGTCAACACTGTCGCAGTGGCGAAGCTTGAAAAATCCTGGTGGCTGCGCGGCGCGTAGTTGCTCCTGCACCGCAGTCGAGTACTGACCCATGGCGAATAGTAGAAGATCGTAGTGCAGCAGTGAGGTTTTACCATGGTAGGAACCGCCGCTCTTGGCGCGGTGATAGAGACCCGTCAAAGCAGCAATGGCACCCATACATCCAGTGCCGTAGTCCGAAATCGGGAAGGGAGGTACGACAGGTGTAGAAAGCCCCATGAACTGACCTTGAGCCCAGGCAATACCGGTGACCTGTTGCAATAATGAACGGAGAATTGGTGATTGCATACATCGCGTGGTGAAGAACAACAACTTACGCAGTCGGCAATTTGCTGCCACCCCGCACGTCCAGCCCATTCACCTTCATATCCAAAGCAGTTCTCGTTCACGTAGACGATTCCCTTGCCACGTTTCTCGGCAAGTACGGCCATAGCCTGGGGGCCGTAGCCAAGCTTCTCGAGGGCGCCAGGTCGGTAACCGTCCACGATAACATCCACATCATCCAACAGCTTCTCGAACTCCCGGCGCCCAACCTCGGTCTTCAAGTCGAGGTCGGCGGCATGCTTACCCATATTGCCGTCTACCTGGAAGAAGGGCACATCCGATAAGTGCGGGCTGGTGATTTTCAGAACATCGGCTCCGTATTCAGCCAGAATACGCGCAATTGTCGGACCAGCGATGATGCGGCACATCTCTAGGACCTTCACGCCCTCAAGGATCTTCTCGCTCCCACGCTGGGTAGCGGGAAATGCAGTTGGAGGAACATCACCTTGTAACTTGGTCACCTTCCAAGGAGGTTCTTCGACATTGAGCGCGCCCTGTAAAATATATCAGTATTTTGCTGCAGTTGTCCGGATGTCGACATGCGTTCCACTTACGTGAGGAGTCTTCTTAAATTCTTCGTACTTGAGCGCCGGCACGCCGGCCTGCCGATACTCCTTATTCATTTCCTCCAACTCCGAGACTGTAAACTTTTGCACCTGACCCTCGATGATCTTGATGATTTCTTCATAATCTGTCAAGTCTGGCCGGTGGCCCTCCAGTCCTATCATGTTCAACGTCGCTGTGGCTTCCAAGGAGCCATGAATATGGTAAAATTTGGCCGGGGTCTTGGTCTTGTACAGATTTGCGGACATGCGGCGATACCCATTTGATTGCGCAGCCAACAGATCCGTGTCTGATAAGTCTCCTGTCAACACCCGTTCCGGCGGTTGAAAAATCATTGAACAATCACTTACCCTTCAGCCTGGATTTCACGGCAGGATCTAGTTTTGAAAGCCCATCGATCTTGGCCATATACGCTTGGCATCCAAATGCCGTTGCGCTCTCCAGGCTCACCTGGACACCGCGGGGCTGTGCGCCGCATCCGAATCGGAGATCCGCAATAGCTGCTGCGACAGATCCCTCGATGCCCTTCAGTGCCGCAAGCGTCTCAGTTTCCTTAAAAGGAATCGGGAAGTAAATTTCATTGTGACTAGTTGAGAAAGAAACCCAGTCCTTGTTGGCCAGAACCTCTGGCGGTAGATGAAGGCGTTCCGACTCCTCACAGAGTGCAGAGAAGATGCGGCTTGTCTCGAGGATGGGTGAATAAGACGCAACGTTGGAATGGCTGTCACTTGCCATTGTCTCTTGCCTAGTTATGGGGGTACCCATTTGGTAAGGCCGTCGAGCGTTTGAGTGACTTCCCGGATATCCGACTGTCGATGGACGCAACGGATATAGTTAAAACCGCCGCCAACTTTCATAATAGGATTAGAGAAGCTGAGTGAGTCATCACGAAGATTTTCCCCGGGGCAAAATAAAAAGACATGGAGACCTTCGCGCCGCTGCATATATATGGTGGTGGCAGTCATCGGGTCGACCGGAACTGTCCGTCGGGTGGCTGTAGCCGCGTGGGCGGCTGGACATTCTGCGAACCGGAGCAGATCCGACAAGATTGGATCGGAGAGTTGCAGGTTCTCGGATGCGATGCGCGATAAGATCGGAAGCCGCAGATCACGTGTGATAGCGGTGGCGATAACGCGGTTGCCAATATTCCTGCCGATGTTCACGCTGCTTCTCTTTGTCCTTCCAGTGACATGATGTCCTTGCCCCGAATCAATTGCCGGATTCCCACCTGGTCGTGATGCAAGGGTTCATTGTCTCCTGTGCCTTTTTATGATCTGGGTTCATAATTTACCTGGTGGTTGGATCTTTAACAAGGTGGATAAACTTGATGGGCTGGATGATTTCCTCGCTCAGCACTCATAATCCCAGACCAACTGCCTCCAAAAAGGTCTCTGATACACTCCAACTCGTCTTTTCACACAAGGACCAACGGTGCGCCCGGGGTATCTACCGACGCTGTCATAGCGGTTGAGGGCAATGAAGGAGAACGGTCTGAACTTGGCCTTACCCCAAACAGGTCATCAAACGTTTTCTTCATCTGGCTCATCCTCGTTCCTCTGATCCATCAGCTGTTCTATCAGTGGCGGCAATCTTCCCTGCATAATCCCCAGTCCCATTTTCAAACAGCCGCACGGGAATATCCTCCAAAAAGGATTTGGGAACTGGGTTCCCAATCGAGCCATGAAAGCGATTCCAGTAATCCCATGAAAGATCTATGACATGAATGGCCACATCAAACCCGCGGCTCACAATGAGACGTAAGGCTTGCAGACACCAGAGAAATTTTCTCCGGTCTCCAAGATGCGTATAGGCTCTGCAGACTTGACCCAGGGTGCCGACCACTGTGTGCGCTCCCCACAGCCTCATTCCATCTTGCAGAAAAAAGGGGACCGTCCGGCATATTTGGTCGGTATAGTACACCAAGGATGCGTATTCTTGGTCGCTGCTGGTGACCGCACTATAATGGAGGGGGGCTTCCTCGTGAGTCAGTAACAGGGTTCGAGCCTGGTGTACCAAAGGCTCCATGCAAATCATCCCCAGCCAGAAAATAGTATGTAGCCTGGCGCAATCGATGGACGGATAGCTATATGTAGGCCCGAAGAGGTGGTCGGCCACCGGCAAACTTGCAGACGGTGAGACCCCGGCTGTGTATGGTGAGGGTTTGCCGCCGAGAGCTTCTTTTCGCCGACTATACCAAGTGAGCAGGGTCTCCCTGTGTGAAAGACAGGCCTGGAAGAATTGCCGACACGCTTCCTTATCTGACTGATCAGCCTTGTCCAGTCTTCCGAATAAAGAGCAGATGCCAATGAAGATCTCAAACAGCTGTTCAACCGGGCTGTTGCTGGCAGGTTGAATAAGATATCGGAAAAGCTCCCCAGTTCCTCTCAACACCGGCGTGCTGTATATCTAAAAGGAAAACCGGATTAATTGGTTAGCAGTCCACAGAAAAAGCCCGAGGGTGATGCAGAACGGACTACTCCTAGCTTGATCTGACTATTGTAAATGGCCGTAATGAGAGGATTCGTCGGCAAACTTTGATAGCAGTATTTTAGAAGGGCATGCATGCCATGTAAATGGGCAAATATTGCTTGCACGCCATCCGGGCAATATATCGCCTAAATTCCATGGCGTTAGCTCATGGATGCATGCCAGGGTAGGGCAGAGGGCTGGAGTCACCGCGAGCATCCGGAAAATGACAGTCATATAGAGAGTTTCTTCATTAACGACGTTCTTTTGGATCATGCTGCCCACTTGGCGCATGGCGCTGTTGCACAATCGAACCCCTTGGCGCAACATCGCTTCGTCGTGGTTCATTTTGCCGAGGTAAACACAGCATATGGTTGCAATAGCCTTTTCAAACATGTCAGATTTGTTCGGGAGGGTCGCGAAGCTCGAGATCAGATAATGCCATGCATCGACCCCCGTGGATCCTTTCATGTCCGATGGGAAGTAAGAATTGATAAAAGCCGACGCAATCTGCATACGCATCCCTGGGCTCGGGCTCACGTCTTGCCCCAAAACTGACGAGCGAGTTCGGATGAGCACACCAGGACGACTCTTGATCGTCGGGGCTTCCCTCTTGCCGTGCTGCTGGCGTCGAGTCGAAGCCTCATAGCGAAAGAACCGATCGGTATCGTAACCTGGACATGGGATGCCACGTCCAGTGCATCGTGAACATCCTGGTTCTTCTAGATCACACTGGTAATCTGCGTCAGACCCCAGTTTCTAGCTCTGGGTGGACTCTCTCAAACCTTGATCTTGCGTTTCTTGCAAGCCTGGCATCCCAAGGACTGCCATGGGGCGCCGCCCATTCTCACGCCAAGGAAGACCTGTGTTATCTAGCCAACACTAGAGGGACGTTCAGCGCTGAACGATAACCGACGTCCCGTGCGTCCTCTGGCCCCCACGGTGGAGAGGCACGCCGATCGGCTGCTTTGGTGGCATAAGCGTCCTTCGACCGTTGCTAGCGCGGGGTGGGAAAGCGTTTTCCGCGGAAAGGCCAGTGAATGCGAATCAACTGAGTCGAAGCCGATAGAAGCGCCAGGACGGCAGGAAACACCGAACCTTGGAAGATAGGGATCATGCCGAATCGTGGCGGTCGATCGCCTATCGCTGTCACGAGTGCCCCCTTGCGTCTCGGTCATATAAAGCCTCCGTCCCGGCCGTTCGCCGCACTTCGCATTCTTGACTTCCCACTCCCTCGCCTCGCAAAGTATTTCTCGTCGGCCCTGCTGCTTCAACGTCAACATGTACTTTCCCAAGGTCGGCGACCAGGTCGAGAGCCTCGACACGCCATCCATGATCGTGGACCTGGATTTGATGGAGGCCAACATCCAGAAGCTGATGAACAAGCTCTTGCCCACGGGGCTCCATATCCGACCCCATCTCAAAACCACCAAGAGCGCCACCCTCGCCAATCGATTGGTCCAGGCTGGAGCTAAGGGAGGCTGCGTAGCCAAAGTGAGCGAGGCGGAAGCCATTGCCGCCACGGGGTTCGATGACCTGCTCATTACTTGTGAGATTGTCGGTGCCGCCAAAGTACAGAGGCTGGTCGAATTATATCGCAACCATCGCCAGATCCGGATTGTGGTCGACAGTGACGTCGGCGCATCGGCAATCAATGAAGCGTTGGCCAGCGCAGCCATTGAGGAGCCGCTTGCGGTCCTGATTGACCTCGACGTGGGCCTTCACCGGACCGGCGTTCAGCCCGGCGATGCATTGCCCTTGGCGCGACACATTGGCACACTGAAACATTTGAAGCTGATTGGAGTGCAAGGCTATGAAGGCCACTTGCAACATCTGCACGACAAGGATGATCGCAGGAACCAATGTCTAGAGTCTATGCGGATCCTGACAGGTACCGCCGACACCTTGCGGAAAGCAGGGTTCACGATCGAAGTCGTGACTACCGGAGGCACCGGTACAGCCGAGTTCTGCGCCTCGGTGCCCGGCATCACAGAGCTTCAACCTGGATCGTTCATCTTCATGGATACCGACTATCGCAATGCGGTAGGCACATTCTACTCTAACAGCCTGACGATATTGTCCACGGTTGTCAGCAAGCAAGGACCTCGGGCGGTGACGATAGACAGTGGACTAAAGTCATTGACGACAGATAGTGGATTGGCGGAGTGCAAGGACTCACGATATACCTACGGCGTTCTGGGCGACGAGCACGGCTCCTTAAGCTGGGAAGGGGGCACCCCAGCACTGTCCGTGGGAGATCGTGTTGAAATGATTCCAAGCCACATTGACCCGACCGTCAATCTGCATGATTTCTATTACGCATACCGCCGCGGTCTCATTGAAGAAATTTGGCCAGTGGATTCCCGAGGAAAGGTCCAGTAGTATAGCCGAGGCATGCAGCTGAGACGCCATTTTACTTGGTTCTTCTCCACAACGTTGCGCTTACAGCCATGGGAGTACAAGGAGATCCGATGGGCTTCTCGTGGCAACAAAATGTCCAACGTTGGGCCGGCCCATGCATGCTCTCAACATGAATCATGCACATCTAGAATAAAATAGTAGCAATAGACTGGTGTTCGACACAACAACAGGTGGAACTCTGAACTAACGTTGCTTACCAGGTCTGCTTCGTTCGAATAGACAACTGATTTGCACCGCATGGTTCTAATTGGATTGCAAGCCTGGAATGGGCTGCGAAGATACCCGATACAACCTAGCCAGCAGTATCCAACTAGTCTCGCCTTGGTCGATTGAATTCCATGAGAACAAGGGATACCATCTCCATGCGATTGCAACGCGAACATGGCCATCATTCCCACTGCAATACTGGACAGACCTTTCTCACATGTTCAGCTATCCGCGTCGCCGCCTCCGCGGGGCTTAAGGTGGTCACGTCGAGCTCCAAGTAGTTTGCATGCTCGCTGAAGCGGTGGACATTCTTCTCGCGACGAAATTGAGCGACCAGCGCGACGTCCGTCAATTTCAAGTACGTCTCTCGATCCGACGATGCCACACGCTGGAGGTTGGTCTCTTCGTCGCAGAGCAACACGATCGGCACAAGCGCCGCACCGCGTGCCTCGGCCGTGCACCGATATTCCGCGCACACTGCCGTGCCAAGTTCGTCGTCGGTTTGAAAATCGGTGAATATGTAGCTCGTGTCGAAGGTCGCAGGTTCCGTGACAAGTGTGGAGAAGAGCGCCGTGCGGATAGCACGGCGCAGCGTCTGATAGCCCGGCTGGCTGCGGTGGAGAACGGCGTCGGCGGGGTTCACCAGGAGGTGATTGTGCACCAGCTTGACAGATGGCAGCTGCGCGAGGAGCTGTCGGGCGATCGTGAGCTTTCCGACGCCCGGGAAGCCGTTGATGTGGACAATCGGCCGACAACTTTTGGTCTGTGTCATCGTGGTCGTGGTGAGGATGATGGTCCTTCACGGCGGATGTCGACGACGCAGGGCGATGACCGGAGAAAGCCCGGGGGCGGGGGATAATAACTAATTAACAACGACCTGGGAGCTGTCCAGTTTCCGTGCAAGACCTCGAAGTTACAATTCTTGCTCCGGCATGCCGCTCTTATCTCTGGCTCGCAGTCGCATTGAGTCACCACGAACGGGACGTGGCGTCGACGCTGAAACAAGCCCGTCGGAGTTCGTTGACTCACACTGATCATCCAAATATAAATCGACACCTCGTTGATCTCGTCAATCTCAGTGTCTGGGAAACTTTTTTATTGCCTCTTGCATTGATTGTAGTAGCTATGAAATTCCAGCATAGTCACCAAACCCGCCCCCACGTCTTCGATGGATGACTCCAATCATGGAAAGCCAGACGCTTTAGATCTGGATATAAGTGATTGATGCAAGCCGCAGGGCTACCTTGCACCTGCATCTACTAACTTGAATATAGGGCAAAAACATCAGGGACTCCGTTGTTCTGGACCAATCTCCAGGAAGGTCGTCCATCTAACTGGTATTGTGCGCCGGCGGGCCTTGCTAGACTCGCTCAGGCTGGCGAGCTGAGAGACGGCGGCGGTAAATTCAACCGGACTGACCATGTTACGCACCCAATATGCTACACCTAGCTCGGAGGGTGTGACACGCTTTTTCGTGACAGATGACAACATCACTATCGATACGCCGTGTTGATCTTCCGGCTTGATGCACGCGATGGCGTTGGTGACCGCCTCAACCAGTTCTTCCATATGGGGCGAGTGATAGGCTGTATCCACGCGGAGCTTCCGCGCAAAATAGCCATCTTGTTGCAGTTTTGCCTCCAATTGATTGATTTGTTCGACGTCACCTGAAAGCGTCGTACTTGCAGGGCTGTTCATGCAGGCAACAACGACGGACTTTGGGGGAGCCCGGCGAGATATCCTTGCACATCCTGTGCAGAAATCCCAGTCGCCAGCATACCCCCTTTGCTCGCCCCTTGAGGCCTCCGTTGCGAGAAGATTCCACGAAACCATGCAACTCGCATGGCATCTGTCTGCGACAGATAGACGGCCGAATATGCCGCAGCTGGGTGAGAAAACGAACGTCAGCTTCAATGCGCATAGCTCTCGGGACACCGAAGGAGAAGAGTAATTCGTACCGATTTCACCACTTGAGTGCCCAACGACGGCGTTGGGGTACACACCTCAGGTTCTCAAAAGGTCCACCGGGGCAATCTGTAAAGCGCAGGTTATGGGCTGGCTGCGATCTGACTGGTTGATACGACTGTCTTTGGTCCCGGCGCTGATCTCCTGGATGATATCAAAAGAACATCCCAGACTCGTCAGGATCTCTTGCGAGAGGGCGATGCTTTTGCTAAAAATGGACATTCGCAGAAGCTCCCGGCCTATTCCTGCCCATTGGCTCCCCTGGCCCGTGAGAAAAAGGCTACCCTTGTTTGGGCCTTACGACCAACACGGGAGAATTTGGGCAGCCCAGTCTCCAAGACATGGTGTAGATCGTCGAGGGGGCCGGCCACTACGAAACTGCGAAAGCCCAAGTGCGAACGACGCGTAAGCATCGTATGAGCGAGATCTCTCATCAATATGCAGTCGTGGGTTTTCTTTTTCTCCCGGACGAAGTCACCCCAGTCTTTCGCGATGTGGTCAATTCCAGCTTGATCAAAGCTGGAAAACATTACGACACGTGGAGCTTGATCTCCATCTGGCAGCGTCAAAGTAGAAGCCTTCCCCAGACATTAGGACCGGCTTTCCACAATGGCATGTGCATTAGAACCACCAAACCTGAAAGTGTTGATACTTGCACTCTGGGCCAGATGAGCTGGCCAGGCAATGGTCTCATTGCAGAGACGCAAACGCCATTCATCAAGTCGAATCTTGGTGTTGATCTTTTTGAATCCAGAATTAGGTACCAACATCCCCTTCTCCAGACACAGAATCACTTTGATCAGGCTGGCCACGCCAGCTGCCCTTCAGTATGACCCAGATTGGTCTTTACCGAGCCCATATAAATAGGCTCATCGCTCGGAGTTCGTGTCTTACCCAACGTCATCCCGATGGCCGAAAGTTCAGTTGGGTCCTAACAGCTGTGATGAGTTACTGCGCAAGTTTCATGCCATGCTGGTGCATATCGCCTTACTCCAACCGGTGTTCCAGTTCCGTGGGCTTCAAAGTAAGCTGTCTCACCCATTGACAAGCCATTTGCATCATACGTTGAGCGAATCAAGTTGGCCTGAGCTATGGGGCTTAGGATAGTGATCCCAGGAGTACGTCTATCTTGATTGACTCCCGTGGCACGTACAACGGCCCGAATATTATCTCCATCTGCCAATGCAGCGGTAAAGGGCTTCAAAAGAACGGCCCCGATGCCTTTACCTCGGCCGTATCCATTGGCTGCCTCGTCAAATGAGCGACTGATCCCATCTGGACTCATCATATGCATGGAGGACAGTCGTTGTGTGAAATTCGGATACAAAATCAGGCTGGCACCTGTCACCAAGGCCTGCCACGACCATTGTCAGCCATGTCGTATCTCATGCACATACCAAATCATCCCCACATACCATTCCACAGTCCCCTAGCACGGAGAGCCTGGACTGCCAGATGCAGGGTAGTCAGGCTCGACGAGCAGGCTGTGTCCAGCATAACACTTGGGCCCTGAAGATCGAAGAACCATGACAAGCAATTGGCTAGCATAGTCCTCCCATTTCCAGTGGCTGAATTATGAGGCATGTTATAAATGTCTCTTGTGGAAAGTAATTCATAGTCGTTTGTCATGGCCCCGGAGTATACCGCAGTGTTACTCCCGGGGAGAGTATCGATTGGGATGCCGCCTGGTAAGATCCAATTCAGTTCACCTCATCTTGCCTCGTCATTTACGGACGCACCGTTTTCGAAGCTTCATATGCCACTTCGAGCAGCAACCGCTGAGCGGGATTCATTCCAGCTGCCTCTTTGGCAGTGATTGAGAAAAACGGCGCATCGAATCGAGACGGGTCCTCGTTGAGGAAAAATCCACTGCCGTGATTGATCTGAACTCCGGTCGCATGAGCCCCATTCTAAATAGGACACACCAAGTTTCTTCAGAGGTGTTCATACCGCGCCTTGGCGTTCGTGGCTAGGGTGGTGCCACGCTGAAGCTTCATATCGATTGGAAGGAAAACGGCCATGACCGGTACGTCCCTGGCTCAACATATGTCAGAAGCCCTCCACAGACGTGGCTTCGCCAGAAAAGCGACATCCAATACCAATTACTGCGATAGGTTCTGGCTCTACATGAGCATCATGGGGAGGTTCTTGGTCTGTCATCTTCAAGATCGACAATCAAATGGCAATATGACTCTCTTCCGGACTTAGGATGGTTCAATGCATGGATGTTACTGTGCAAAGTATTAATAGACACCTTGTCTAGCTTCTTGATCACAGCGTAATTTTTGCGAAGATATATACGTGGGTGGCGGAGCTTGCCAATGGCCGACTACCGTGTTGCCATTTCTGTTTCTCATTCAGAATCCTGGGAGCGGTCTTGGACGAAATGACCACGCAGAGAGCTATCATCGTCCAGGAGCCTGGTCAGGCTATCCTGGCCTACGATATCCCCATTCCGCAGTTACCAGATGAGTATATCCTTGTCAAAGCAAAATCTGGTAAGACCATAACGGATTGGCTTTCTCTTACCCCGGCATGTCACTTGCGTTCCAACTCACTTCCATTTAGTTGCTTTGAACACCACGGATTGGCGCCATATCGATTATCTCCCTTGCGGCGGGGCTATTTTGGGCTGTGATTATGCAGGCACAGTCGAGACCGTCGGCGCGCGTTCGAAAGCCCTTCCAGAAGGGGGACCGGGTTGCTGATTTCGTGCATGGCTGTGACGCCGTTCGTCCTGGCGGCGGAGCATTTGCAGAATATGTGATTGCAAAGGGCGACCTTCAAATCCACATTCCCGACTCGATGAATTCCGATGCGGCAGCAACGTTGAGCGTCGGTCTCACCACCGTCGGCCAAAACCTCTATCAAATCTTGCCGCTGCCCTTTCCTGCTACCTCGGAGGCGACGTCCAGTGACGACTCCATTCTTATCTATGGAGGGGCAACAGCCACAGGCTCTCTTGCCATTCAACTGGCCAAAATGTCTGGTTTACGGGTCGTGACTACCTGTTCCGACGCCAATCGCAGCTTCATGTACGAGTTGGGAGCGGATGCGGTCTTTGATTATCACGACGCCAAGGTGGGCCAGCAGATAAGAGATGACACCGAGGATGCGCTAGAGCTGGTTCTTGATACAATCTCTAGTCCCCAGTCCGTTGCCACCTGTAGTGCAGCCCTTTCCTCGTCGGGCGGAAGCTACAATGCGTTGCTGGATGTACAGTGCGCTCGTGAAGATGTGGATTCTCATGTATCGATGGCGTATGATATCCTGGGTGAGCCATACCAGATTGGTACCAAGACATATTCGCCAGGGATGCAAGACCCGGAGTTTGGGATTCGATGGTGGAACTGCGCGCAGACTTGGCTACAGAATCGTCGTCTCGTTCCACATCCTCACCAGCTGAAGCCAGGAGGGCTGATTGGCGTGTTGAACGGACTGCAAATGATGCGAAAAGGCAAAGTGCGAGCACGCAAGCCGGTCTACCGCGTCGATAATGTTTGATATATCGTTGTCGGGTGCCAAAAAGTAGGGATAGGAACTGGCATAATGGAACTACCTACTCCCCTTGCTTCTGTATCTTCAGTTTCGTGAACGCCCCGGAGGGGAACCTTGCATCCATCGCTTGGTATCGATATAGAGGAGTCGAGGGCCTAGAATATAATGCATTAAGTGTACATTTAGAAAAGGAAATCACTACGGAGAAACCCCGTTTTACACGGCGGCGAATCAACCACCGACAAACATAAACACCAGCAGGCCGACCCATCCAGCCACGAAGATCGCGGTCAAAATTCCAGCGCCAGCTTTGTCTCCAGCTGTGATTGGCTTTGGTTTATCCTTCTGGCCAGAATCATCACCCTCGCCAGCATTGGCGTTACTAGAACTGTTTCCGCCAGTAGTTGATGTAACGGGAGCTGCATTGTCCCAGTTGGCCCACTTGACGAGGCTCACGCTGAACACGTTGCTGGCGCTGATCTGTTCTTCCATTCCGGTCCATCCATCCCATTTCGACTCGTACCAGCGAACACCGCAGGTGTTGTTGTTATTGCCGGTGCAGGACTTGGCGGCAGCCGTCGCCGAGGTTTGAAGCTTCGGGAGAATCTCGTTGAAGGTCGATGGCACCAAAAGCGCAACGGACGATAGCCATGAGGAGACGAGTCCTTTGAACAAAATCTCGTTGTCATTGCACCTCTCCCAAGGTTCGCAACTGATATCCTCGAGGACGCCGTTGTGGGGGTAGAATGTCTGGAAACTCTTTTGCAGCAGGCCATTGACCGCGTCCAGCCACATATGATCGGTGGTCTAGAGGGGATATGCCGGTTAGTTGAGACCAGTTGGTGGGACAAAAAGGCGAAGACTCACGTAATTGTACATGTAAGCGGCACCGAGAAGATAGATACCGTAATTGTATGTCCATTGAGCGTTACCGGCAGTCGCGCAGTTGTCGTCCATATTGGTCGAATCGGCCACCTCCCAGGTCTTGTTGTTGATCAGTGGCGAAGAGACTGACCAGTCCCAGACCTTCGTAGCCCAGTCCTTGTACTGTTCATCATGCGTGTACCGATAGAGGCGCGCGGCGAGTTGGAAAAAGCCACCGTTGGAGACCGAATTCTTCATGGTATACCCCGTTTGATAGACATAAAGTTGCCAGCGCAGCCCACCGCCGCAGGTGGTGGTCTCCCATCGAGCCTTCTGGGTATTAAAGACGCCTTGTGCGAGGGATAGCCACGAGAAGCCACCCTGGACATCTGGAAACTTCATTTCCGCTGCAGTGATTGCCGCTAGACCCCAGAACATTTGGTCATCGTTTCCCTTCACAGATCTGTAAGCGGGGAGCAACCAATTGATCCATGCGCCATTGGCATCTTACCAGATAACTACTATAGTTGCTCGGCATGTAATCGCCTTTGTCTCCGGCCTGGTGCTGCATACCAGCGCTGATCTCGGAATTGTAGATGGTGTCTCCAGTGAAGTGCCAGTAATTGAGCAGCGCGCTGAACAGGGCCGCACCTTCCCACCATTTGGTTGGGAAAGCTCCGGGGTTCCCGCCGGTCTCGTTGCCACCATACCAGAGCATCATCCCGTAAGTTGCTTGGCTGGCGGCATCTTTAAGGGATTCTGTTGAGACGGACGTTCACATGGTCAGCCGACAGCTTCCGCGATGGACCAAAACGAGTTGTATAGCTGCGTCACGTACGCTCATTGTTCACGTCGAGGTCGATAGCACTCGCACGAGGCACCAGGAACGACAGGTAAAGAAGGACCGTCCATATTGACTTTGCGCCGGTCCTCCACATGGCCGGGAGGGTGAAGGGGATGTCGATGGCGAGGGTGATGGCTTCAAAAGGCACAGGGCGATGCAAGGGTCGTCAGGGCCAGTCTCAACTGGTCAAGAACGGAGCTCGGCTATGAAGGTCCGGGGGTGGCATCGGATATTGGGAGTGAGAAGAAACTCTCCTGGAACGATCTGAAAATCTTAGCTCGTTGGATTGGCGCCGTCTCCGGGGGGCCATGTCAGCAATAGCCTTGCCCCGCGAGCCTCATTATGGCACCTCCGGTTGGAGATGGGAACTAAGCCGTGGGTTTTTCCCTGAAAAAAAAAGTGGGGAAGAAGCCAGAGCAGCACAGCCTGTGAGTCGTCGGTCCCTGTTACAGGATGTGAACGGGAGTCCATCCACCAGGGTCTGTGTGGAGGGAGTGGCCCACCGGCTATGGACATCAAGTTGGATGCGGTGGGTATTCGTCTGCATTGAGAGATTTCGACTCGTATGAGACGGTTGATCCTCGGGGGGCGATGCAATCCCGTCATCGGGCTAGGTCAACCGATCGTCAGGAGAGCGACAACGTCAGCAACCCTCATCCATCCCCTCGAAGGCTGGGGGCGAGATACATATTAAATGTCTCACCCTCACTGCCACGGCGCTCGGTCGTCACGGATAGGGAGGGACTGGCGATGCAGGTAGATGCGTCGCATCTCTTTTCCTATGGTGACAGCGCAATGAGGATCGGTCGCAGACAACCCTAGGTCGCTGTCGCACCATGCAAAGTCCCTGCGAAGTCCCTGTGGTGGGTGGATACGGACGGTTGGGAAAAGGGTCACACTGGGGATCGACTGGGGCATTCTCTGAATCTTCTGGACGCTGGTCGCCGGGTGCGATCTGCAATTGATTGGTATGGGAGCCACCTGAACCGTTCTTCTATTTTAGGGGGGCCGATCCATTGCCGTGTCGCGACCCCTTGACATCATTCGCAACACCGGCCGATGTCCATGATTGGCGGCGTCGGCGGTCCTGGGCTTGGCAGTTGCCTGCACTGACGCGTCCACAAAGTCCAGTGCTTGTTTGGTCGCCAAGCCGGACATGGGAGATGTGCATAGATATGCGAAAAAGTGCTGATCGGGGGGGGGGGGTGTCTGATTGCCCATGGTTGATACATCTCAGCGGGGGTAAGGAAAAAGCGTAGTGATATACCACATCTGGACTCGACGGCAGCCGCTCAACTGCATCCACCCAGAACATTTAATATATATTCAGTCCACGGCGCAGTTCGAATCGACACATGTGATTCGTTCTCACCCGAGCTTGGGCCATAGTGGCCCATCATTGCAGACGGTCCTGATTGGCGGTTTTTATCACAGCGCTAAACTCCGGGCTTGAGGTCAGTCGGTTCGCATCGACAACCGTATAAGGACGGAGGATCTCGACCATATACCTACCTATACAGAACGTGTCACCAAGCCCCTTGGATGCTTGATCATAAAATGGACACTCACACTGGGTAAGCTAGACCGGTTGTACTCTCTATGTAGACTGATTGGCGCGGGCGTGTTCGCTCTCACAGCTTGTCACGCCGTGGGAAATCTAGCTAGCTACCCAAGTAACCATTCTCAGCCGCCTTGTCATCGTGATGCAAAACTTTCAACGACCAATGCGTGCAGCAAATGAGCAAATCCATCAATCCGATCCATTGGCCTCTGCCCGGACCTTGTCAATCACAAGATGAGCCACTCGCACTTCCGCCTCTTCGGCGGAACCGCATCCTTCGATCAATGCGATCTCTTGTTTGTTCACCACCGCTGGGCAGCGATACGTGGCATTGTGACCTTTCTTCTCGATCCTTTCCGGTTTAAAGACCAGACATCCCACGGTCTTGAGGAGATCCTGCGCGGTATTGCGCGGGTGCTGGACATCAACTGCGTCGGACAAAATCCGGCGCAGGTACGGGAGCAGCCCAAGTCTCTCCAAAAAAGCACTGCATGCGTCCAGGTTGCCTCTGGAGTCGATGAACATCGCACCTAGCGTGCTCTCCACGATGTCCGATAGGAATTTGTCAGCGTGTAGACGCGCGAGTAGCTCCCATGGATATCTCGGGGCATGCTCCAAGGCAGCGGTGATTTCTTCGCCCAAGGCGCGATACTTCTCCAGACAGGCATCACGTGCGGCCGGGATGGCTGGTCCATTGAATCGGAGGAATCGCCAAAGATGGATCTCATCGAAATGAGGGACAAGATCCGGATCGCCGTTCTCGGTCTGGACGACCTTGGCCGTTTCCTCGCCCACGGAAAGTTTCATACAGAGGAACGCCATCAGGTTGGCGTTGACAACGGCATGCTTGATGAGGGTCATTTTTCCTTGCGAGAGTTGTGCTGGATGCGCAGCAAGTACCGAGACGACGACCATGTCGAGCACCGCATCACCGAGGTATTCGAGGCGTTGATAGGATTGCGTAGCTATATCGTGTTCACAGGATGGGTGGGTGAGGGCTTCGGTGAGCAGAGAGGCGTCATCAAAAGTGTATCCAATCAGATTGGCGACTCGAAACTCATCGACGAGATTACTCACGCCCCGAGGGGTAGGCACAATCAGATGTCCAAGATTGCTGGTGAAGATGTCGATCTCTGGTAAGAAGCGATGCAGACAGGCCTGGGCCTTGTATATCCCCCCATCCATGTATGCTGCGCCAATCAGTGCCTCGACAACATCGGCCAGAACCTTCATCGAGAGCCGTCGTTTCCGGGGCCGCTGGGCCAGCTTCTGAGATATGACCGGCGCATTCCACCGGCGGGGCGTGAATCGATTAGTCAAAATAAACTCGTCCAAGCCGGTATCAAGAGCAGCACGGGCCAGGCGTTTGTTCTGGATGAGCTTGTCTCGGCTTTCAGACAGATATCCCTCATGCCACGCCGGTTTGGTGAAGAAGAGCTGGCAGCCCACAGTGAACTTCAAGACCGAGTCTCCAAAGAACTCGTACAGTTGATAGTGGGTGGTTGCCTGCGCCAAGGGGGTCGTGATAGCCGTAAGGACATGGCTAAGATTCTGGATCCCCACCCCTTTGAGGATGGTCTCATTCAGCTTGCTGGCGACAAGTGTGGCTTCCAGTCGGTCGAGGATGGAGGATATCAGGAGCCCGAAGACTGCTTGGGTGGCCGGGAGTCTATCCAGTGTGCAGCCCAATGCCGGGATGACATGGATCTTTGGAGGTCCAAGCTCTCCGTCCTCTCCAACAGGTAGCGCCGTGGCCTGCAAGAAGTTTCGTCGACGGGGAAGTGACTGGCACTCTATCTCGATATGAACATTCGCTCCTTCGCCGGACGCGATCCACTGTCGGAATAAGCGTGGCTGACCATACCGAGCGGTGTCGCGGATGATGCCCACGGGAGGCGTGCTTGCGTCTCGTGTGTAGACATCCAAGGCCTTTTCCGTCCCCTCGTATGTCTGAGCCCATTCCTGCAGGTCCACATGGGGAATGCTGGGAACGAAAAGACAGATAAAATCTCTGTCGGGTCCTCGGACGCGCGAGCTAGGTGCTTGTAGATAGATGGCTGTTATGTGCCGCATAGTCTGGATACTATCCATCGTCACATCAGCAAGCGGTTTGGTTGATTTTAATGACGCTATCAACGTGGGCTCGCTTTCCCAGTATAGAGGGATCGGCTCCGGCATAACGGTCATCTTGGGCAACACAATCGACATCAGCAGGTCCTGCTTCACGCGTCCGTTGTTCGACAAGATAATCTCTGTCTGGTAGAGGTTGGGCGACGACCAAGCCTGGGCCAAGTCCACATAAGGGTCGTATTGCTCCGAGCAGTTCATAAGTGACGGCAACTCCACATCCTCGGAAAACCTAAGCTCGGGCTTTTTTGTCAAAGGCAACAGGTTGTCATTCACCAGGCCAAACTCAAACAAAGCCTTGTAGGCCAGGAAGGCAGTCTCTCTGGTTGCCGCGCGCTCCGTACGCCACCAAGTCTTTCCCTGGGTCCGGCGAACAGCGGGATGAACAGAGTTTGGTAGTGTCACCGTGCTTTTGACGAGTCCGGCCAGATCTTCCTTAAAGGTGAAGACAGGTCTATTGCTCACGTAGTCGTCGAGAGGCAGCACGGAACAAAAGTGGTGCAGATGTTGCAAGGCATCATCGGCCACTAAACACGCACTATCAAAGCAACCATAAGTACGTAGAAGGCAGAAAAAGTGACCAGCAGACATACCCGGTTGATGGTACCGACAAGAATTCACCGACTGTCTCCTCAATGGTCTCTACCTCCCATGCCTTTCGGCGTCGCCTTTCATCATCCTGATAAGCCTCGATCATGGCTTGCTCGAGTCCTTGCCATTTTATCAGATCCAATGAGTCGTCCTCGGTGGAGATCATGATAGCATAGGTAGACTCTTGGTGTCTAGCTCGACCACGTCGCTGAACGAAGGATTTGAGATTAGGAGGCTTGTCATAGCATATCACCAAGCTGCAAGAGCTGACATCCAGTCCTTCTTCCAATACATCAGTTGCCACGATCAGATTTTTGCGACCAGCGCGAAATTCGGAAAGGGTGTCACGCTGCATATCCTGGCTCAGCAAATCTCCCAGCGAGTCCTTGCGGCCGCTATTACTGGACCAGCCGACGTAAGCAGCGCATCGGAAGGATTCCTTTGTTGCCGGATGCATGGAAAGCATTCGGGCCAAGACGCTCACCGTGGCCCTCCGTTTCGCAAAAATCAATCCAGAGAACCCGGGGCGGTCCATTTTGCTAAGGAAGGCAAGAAGCGTTTCAAGCTTGGGAGAGATATTCCAACTCTCGGCACAGTTTTCTAGTACTGGCATTGCCAGAAGGATCTCGAGAAGATAGACCCTTTCAGCGCGATCTAACCCCGACATCGAAGTGTCATTTTCAATTGAATGGCGAAGCTGATCAACCGATGCCTCAATGAAATAATCGGTCGCCCAACCACCCAGCTCCTCGTAAATATGGTTGCTGCGTTCAACAAGCTTCGCAAGCTGGTCGCTGCAAAAGGTTTTTCCGGAAAATGACATCTTCTCAACATTTACTTGAGTGTCCGGCCTCAGGCGGTGCGCTTCTATGTATGGATCATTTTGTACGTCGTATGCTTGGATACACTGTATGAGCGGTTGGAGCAGTCGACTTCCGGTTCCTTGCTGCTGTATCGGGCACGGGGCATAAGTGATGCGCTCCAAGTGTGGCCGGTGAACGTGCTCCAGGAGTTCGGTCCGATGAATGCGAGGAGTCCTGCACACTGCATCTAGATTGGCCTCGATCGTTCTGGGCGTGATTAGCTCGTCATATTCATAATAGATAGAGTCTGCGGGAGCTTACTGGAGCTCCTGGCGACTGGTTCGTGTGATGGGGCTTGCTGTCAAGCCCAAGATTCGGGGTACTGCATGAGGTCCGAACTTGAGTCGAGTGGGGTGGTAATGATTCTGCATGATTCTGTTCGCCGGGTGGCGTCGCATACAGTGATGGGCTATTGGAAGAGTGGACGGTCAGTGAAAAGGAGAAAGCCACCAAAGGAAAATAGTCCCCTGCCTTCGTCGAAAATCATGAGAGCTAGTTGTGAGATTCGCACAAAGCCATGGTTCAAGGCATCCGCGAGCACCGCATGAGTTGAAACAACGACGCGGACGTCTCGAAGCACAGAGTTCCAGATCGACTGGTCCGTCCAGCGGTCTACATTGTCCAACCCAGTCAGGATTCGCGTCTTCACCAATGGGATTTGAGACGCGATGACTTCATGCTGTTGCAGACATAGTGCTACTGTTGGGGCCAGAAACCAGACTAGCTGGCCCGATGTTAGAATCACAACATGATCGACTCTGATCGAGAGCGCTCATTGGATCTTACCTTATCCGGCGTATTCCTCTCTAGCTCAGCGATGATGCGCAGCACGGCTCTAGCATTCCGGTCAGTGGCTCGCTCGTGTTTGAAGGACGGAAGGTGTTGTCGATGAAACAGTGGCATACATATGAGTCTTCCCACTCCCCGTATCCATCTGGAGTTAGATCTGGTCAGACTCGTCTCTGGCCCATCAGAGGAGGGGGTTGATGTACCGCCACGATAATGTTTTGCTGCTGGCTTGCTTCGAGCATTTCGAGTTGATAACGCCGAGGCGTCACCAGCAGAGGCTCGCGCATTTCATCCGTTATATCCATGGGGGAGATTCAGCGTCAGACCGAGCAACGGGGGCGGCGCCCGGTTGATGCGATCTCCAAGCCGATGGAGAAGCTTTGTTTGCGCGGGGCACCAAAGCGCTACGGCCGACGGCAGCGGCCACCTTGCAGCGCTGCGCTGGCGACAACGAAGCAACTCGATGCGCAGTCGAGCGACGACCACCGATGCTCCAGTTGGGCACTTTGCTCGAACTCTGGTGCTGAGGGGGAACCGAAACTAGCCTGCTGTCAGATCCTCAGCTACCTTGAATAGCGGATGGTGGGTGACGAGCCCGGACTTTGCGTCGCTTCGTGCAGGAAGAGACTGCAGGAGCGAATCAAGTCTGAAGTTCAGTGTTGGTGTGATCTGTGGGTTGCACGCTTCAGGCTGATTGGATCTGCTCACTTCAGCCAGGGACTTAATCACCCCAATCGATTACGGATCAAAGCAACCGGATATCATATGCGACAATCTCTCCAGCAGTAAATACACAACTCATCATCAACCATTGATCTCAACGCCCTCATGGAACCCCCCACAGAGAACTGAATGCAAAACCCGTGTGGTTTCCGGCATCAGTATATACCAAGTCGGTTACGCTTGATTGCTCTCCGGGTGAGAAAAAGATCTCCTCGGCGAGGAATCAAACCGACACCATCAAGGCCATGGCCACCTAGACCACCCATAGCGTTCATCGTGGTAGTTGTGGTCGTAGTGGTTGTTGTGCCGCTCTGGCCGGTCATCCCCATCATGCCCGTCACACCCACTGGAGGTCGTTGCCTGGTTCTCATTAATCGATGCCACGGGAGCAACCAATGCCACGAGGAAACGACTTACATGCTGTTGGTTGCCATGTTCATCCCAGCGGCTCCCAAGACTGCGCCGCCAGCAGTCGCAAGAGGCCCGCCGCCCATTTGGTTGGCCACAAATCCCCCGGCGGCGCCGCCAACGAGTGTTGATCCCAGTCCCCTCGCCTCTTCGGGGACCTCTGCAGTGGCAGCATATCCCTGCTGAGTGGACATCGGTGCGCTGTTGTAATATGAGGCGTTCTCACCAGTCGGCTGGTAGGCCGAGTGGCTGCGATCTTGAGGGATTTGCGGTCCTCGTCCGTACCCAGGACCACTGGGGTATTGGTGTCGGGGGTACTTCTCGCGGTAGGCAGGCGGGTAGTCCTGTTGAGATTGGTATTGGGCGTCGTAGTGCGACATGAGGGATGTTTTTTTGGACAACGGGAAAGCCACAAGGATGTGAAATTTGGACTCTGAAAGGTTGTGATGAGATGGAAAGATAATTCCAGTGGATCATTAATCAATTTTATATCCGGCCTTGGAGGAAGCGGTGCCACTCCCATATCTCTGAGCTCAGGCAGGCAGTGCTGATTTGCCTCGACACAGCCTTGATTGAAGTTCATACGTCCTGATCTCGCAAGAGGCCTCCCGATGATCCACATTACGGCCCCGTTATAGAACCATGTTCTACGTCCAACGAGTCAAGGGCCACAATGAGATTCACTGGTCATGCTAATCGATCAGAATCCTAAGCGCCGGCCGAGATAGTCAGAGCAATCCTTCTTTCAGTATGAGTGATATCGGTTGGAATTCGATGTTCATTGCGGTGGCCGGGGTCGTCAATTACGAGATCATGGTGATGGGAACTTGGGTAGCAGAGTGACGGTGGCGAGAGAAATCCTGGCGGTCTGTATAGGGATGAAATCGCCCTCGCGTCTCTCAAGTTCCACAGCACGCTTGTACGACTCGCATTTGCCTCTTCGGGCAATGTTGCTACCTATTTCGGCAAAAACACGTTGTGGGGCAGGGAAGCCCCCGCTGTCAGATTGTATATAAGGGAACACGGACGTATTTGCAAGCCCGGATACTCTAATTGAGCGTATATCCACGATAAGGTTGGACCGATCAACCTTGTTTCTCCCCGATGAGGAAGTAACTCGGTGGCCCCAAAGACGCCCACTTGTACTGCCGGGATTACTACACGGTAAACTGCCCAAATGGGGAGAAGGTGCGAGTGGCAGCTCCACATGCCGATCTTGTTTCATGTCAACAATCTATACAAGTCGCCGCTGATTGGAGACCCGGCACTATACTGACCGGTAGGAATATCTTATCCCACATATGTATATGCCACACATTGGATCGCCTTGACAAGGTATCGCCCCCACGCAGCTCTTCGCCCGATCCCAACCTCGTTGTGCTCTTGCACTCGCTGGGTGGAGGATGACAATCGAAGAGGAGGCCAGCACTCTCTTCCTCTTCTACAATACGAGACCCCAAGCACCACACAATTGACATTTTCCCGCGCGGGCGATTTTCGGATCAGGACGACTCTCGACGCCAAGCGAGATGGTGTTCGTCGCGAAGCTTCTAAGCCACGGACTTGGCTTTACTTCGGAAGCCATCCACGCCCTCCGGGACCGTCAATCATCTCGTCAACCTGCCTCTTCTGCCATCCCTGACGCCGATGCGACAGCTGATCCCAGGGCTTTGTCAGTCCCCACGGATCCCGAAACGAACACATCATTTTCAAGGCAGCCCACTAGGGTGGATGACGAAGCCAACCAGCATGACGAGTGGGCGACGAACCAGACAGACGAGGCCTCCTACAGCCTGAACCAGGACGAGGCCGCCTGGGAACTCGACGACATGGCCGAGCGCATGAGATCCCCAGCACCCGAAGGGCCGACATACGATGGGACGGCCGAGTCAGAGGATGTCAAGATCAACCGAAGAGAGGCCATGGTTCGGAAGCTCATTGTCATGGCTGGACCACCGCCCGAGCGCGTGCAACCGCTGCCTTGCCCCGTCATCATTCCTCAAACTCGGCCCCGGAATAAGGACCGCGGCTTCGTGCACGCATATGCACCCGTGCTGGCGGACTGTGGGATCAGCCAGGGGGTTTTCTTGGAGTTCTTGGACGATTTAAAGGCAGCTAACAAGGTTCGCTCCCTTCTCGTTTACCACTCCCGGATCGGCCAGTGATTGACATGGAACACAGGCTTCGGCCTGGATCGAGGTGACTTTTCTTGCCGGAGCTATCGTCGGCTGTGTGCCATTCATGTCGGCTCAAATCGTCAGTGCTGTGGTCCAGGTGATTGCAGGAACAGCTCGCGAGTTACAAGGCCGCCAGCGTGCCAACACCTTTCTGGGCCGCGTCAACCAAGAGATTTTTATGCCCCGGGGCTTGTATGCCATGGTCATGGCTTTCAAGGATGAGCTCCCCCGAGACCAACAGGACTTTGTGGGCAGGTTGTCAAGCTCATTGGGGAAGAAACTCTTTGCTAGCGAAAAGGTTGATATCAACCAAACGGCCGCCAAGTACATGAGTGCCGATCCCAATCAGTCCAAGTTCCGAAAGGGACTGGATAGCATCCGGCTCACGAGTGGAACCACTCGAGGAGACATTGAACTGCCCCAGGCGGCGGAGTTGGTGTATCCGGACCTGGATTGGGCGGCATCCCAAGTGCCAGACGGTTCTGAGCCCGCCGGAATACGCGACAAACTCCAGGGCGCCAGTACATGGACCCAGCGATACTTTGACAACCGGTCGCATGCTTTCTATGTGAGTTTGCTGTGTCTAGCTTCTTGGATGTGACAAATCACCACGCCAACGCTAACGGATGCATCAGGAGGCGGAGCATCCAGGCTCGGCGCTGGTCGTCCCTGCAAGCCAACGGGCGCCACTGAAGTCCCGCTTCAACGATCCCAATCATCCGGCCAACAGCGGCTCGCTGATTTCGGTAGTTACGGGCGGTCTGATTCCCATGCCGGGGATTGATCGATTGGTGGCCGAGACGCAAGCATATATCCTTCGTGGCGGCTCTCCCCGTGATCCCCAGAGTGATGGCAAGCTAGCCGAGCGCACCGCCACTCGAATGATCAAGAAAAAGCTCCAAAAGGAGGTTTTGTACCTGATTATCGTGAAGCTCCCGACCGAGGAAGAGCTCCAACAGTCGGTTTCGGATCTTGACCAAATGATGGAGCAGGTTGGGGCCACAATGGCCGCGTCGTAAGTCGAGTGGAACACGACTGGGCGCTGCATTGCCCGGATCCATATACATAGATGTGAATATATGTATAGATATCTTCGCCCAAGTGGGTTTGTAGATAGACCGAATGCGCAGTAGTCATGAAATAATACACGCATGTGTCGACGGGTAAGGAGGTCTCGTTTCGAGACTGAAGACACCCACTTCACAACGCTGATCGCCATCGGTTCGACGCCTCCAGGCCGCCGTGGGGTCCCTTTTTGGCCCCCGTAGTCAGTGACGTCGTATCTCGCCGACATTCACCTACCCTCTTCAACTCCAATCTGCCTCTGCTGTGACCACCAAACTCCTATGAGCGGAATTTGATCGTGCCTGATTGCGACAATGGGGGGCATTCCGTACCAATCTCCTGGGTGCCTGGCATGCAAGAAGCGGAAGATCAAGGTCAGTCTGCTCCCCGCTCTCCGGGGACGGTGCGTCAGTGGAAGATGGGTCTGACAAAGAGATTCAGTGTGATCTCCAAGAGCCCGAGTGCGACCGATGTATCAAACGCGGTGTCTCCTGTCCAGGATTCGACAAAGACCGACTCTTTGTCAACAACGCCTCCGTGCGGCAGCGACAACGGCAGCGCAAGGTCTCCGAGCGAAAAGAATCCCCGGCCACTCAGCTCGTGCGCCCGTCGATCCTCTCTCGAACCGTGGCTTCTGGCCCAGAGGTTCGGATGCAGCTTTTCTCGTCCTTTATGAATGCCTATTTTCCCCTCAATACGGCCGGGGCCACAGAGGTCGACGCGTGGTATTACCTGGTCTCGAACTTTTCGACATTGCCGAACAGGTCCGAATTACTTGACAGGGCCATTTCATCCATGTCGGCTATCTGTCTGGCAAAGATCAACCGCGACGATCAACTATTGCGCCAGGGGCTCGAACTCCAAAATGGAGCGATGCGAAAACTAGGGGGGTTGATCCAACGGAATACCATGACCGACGAATTACTGTATACTCTGGTCATCTTCCAAACGCTAGCGGTAACGACACCTCTCTGCACCGGGGCAGTAGTCCCCTTGGTGGCTTCATGACCGACTGATATTGTCGTAGACGATCGACTGCCCGGGTGGCGTGGAAGCGTGGTTCGCCCATACCAAAGGCCTCAACACCCTCTTGAAACAGGCCTTTTCCAGAACTTCCGGCACTTCTCTCAGCCCTCTAGTGAAGGCGATCTACAATAAAAAACAAAAGCTGACCTTTGTGCGTGGTTCCGATTTTCATCGTCGTGCTCGCATCGCTGACGCGCTTCTTTCAGATCCTGTCTGTGACAATATCAAGGCCCAATGTGGAAGAATACCAATACTTGACACATTCCGATAATGACACCAACACGCCACTGGACGGATTGTTTACTCTGTTTATGGGAATCGCTTCCCTCATCAACCGGCAGCACTCGCTGGAGTATTTTGACTATGAGGGTCACCAGCATTTGCTGAAGGATTCTCTTGTACATCGAGATGCCATCTTGTCATGGTACATGCTCGAACAGGTCAATATCGGTGGGCCGCCATCGATTCACGCGGGTGAACCACTCTCGACTGGGCTGGGTATCACAGATCATCTTTTCGGTCCCGCCTACACATTCACCTCACTCGATAACGCTCGGCTGCACATTTTACTTTGGGCAGGATTAGTCTCCATGAACCTCCTAATCTCCGAAATCCAAACGGCAATCTCATCTCACCCTAACAACACCGCCACCATTGCCCCGGTCTTCAATGAGCAACGTGCGGTCTTGGAATACTTTGCCGACCAAATTTGTCGCGCCATTCCCTACTTCTTGCAGGGCTCCATGAGACTGTGGGGGGCACATAGTGTTGTGGGCTCCATGACCCAGCTTTGCAAGGCCTATAGCCATACTCGATCTCAGGCAAGGTTCCTTTGGTGCCATCAACATTTTCAACTAATCGCAGACCGTGGGTTTGAGGCCGCCCGCCACTTGGGTGCGCTGTCATGGAATGAATGGAGTCGCCTGAATCTCAGCTCAATGCCTTCTTCTATTACGGACGCTTCCCTGGACGCGAGGTTCCTGGATGATTTCCCAGAGCCGGTTCCTATTCCGGGAGAAACTCCCTCCGATACCCTAGGAGAAACCACCAATGACTCTGGTGAGTCGGTCAATCCAATTCTGCCAATTCCAACTGGAACCACTCCCCAAGCCTTGACGACTTGAGCTCATCGATGAGTCGCATTTACATGAACGTCGACATGAGCTGCATCCGACAGGCCTTTCTTTCCCACTGCAGCAGCTCGCACCCTACATTCGGGGGTTTCTTAAGCTGTGAGCCAACGAGCCCAACAACAGTGTAATCGTGTCTCCAGATGGTGATTTAATTGCCGAGGTCACCACAGATCACGGCGTGGTGTCGTCACTTGTGCTTCGGAATGCCATGACTGCTGGTGATGAATATTTCGAACGAAGAGCCGAGTCGACTCGGATCACGGAGAGAGAAGCGAGAACGGGTTGAACTGTCTTTGATGAGACTCTGCAGGCATGCTACTGCCAGAAAAGATATTCTTTTCTGGCTTCCCACCACGGGTCAGCCACTCATCTTTCGACTAATGGTTCCTCATGGGGCAACGCCCTAAGATAGTCCGGTAGAACATCCTAAAAGGGAGATCAATTATTCCTATAGCAGTCCCGTTCAAACGCAGACGAGCTTCACCGTATGAAAATACATACATATTCCCCAGGTTCGTGAATATATTTTGAAGATCTTAATTTCTTCACTGCCTTCTATAACCCTACAGGCTTGTCTTGTCAGTAAATACCTACTACTGAACCCCAAGCGTTCGAGCTACAAGGCCCACCTAGATCAACATGCAAGGGCTCTTGAGCAAGTAGAACTTGGACTTCAGAGATCAATATTTTCCAGGCTAACCGTTTAGATGGAGGCCACATACTAGGCTTCGAATTTCGGAATCATTTGAATTTAACAACAACCGGCCCGTGCTATCGAGATAGTTATTCGGGTCGAGCACTTTCTTCTGGATTTTGGATGCAAACTCTGACTACGACCACTGGAAGCTTATGATCATCAACCAGAGATCTTTACAAGCGTGCCACGCCTGGCAAAAATGGTGAGAAGCCCTTCCATGCTCTGAGATTGGGGGGGGGGGGGGGGGGTGGTTGTTATATGTGCAACATTTAGTATGCCGGGAGATTGTACCAAAGTCACCGGCTCTCGGCCCTTTTTATCCTCGTTGGTGCATATAAGTTGGGAAAGGTCCTTAAAGGTTATGATCGAAGTGTCATTTCTCCATCAGGGGCCGCTCAAAATGCATTTGTACTCTAATAGATTCCGGGGTTATATTTAGTCACTCGTCGTCGGAGATTTAGTTTTCGCCTGGTCCCATCCTTCATAATAAGCGATGCATCCAACCACCGTAGAGTTCTTCTGCTTCTATCTTCCTTGAGCTCGAGAGACCCTTGAAAATGTGAACAAAGAAACCTTGGAAGGCAGTGATGGGGAAGACACAACAAAAGAACAACCACAACAGCAAGTTTCATTCTGTAAGATAGCGCGATCATTTTTCTCCATGCACTTTCTTTCAGGGATGACTGGAGTCGGTTCTACTACGAATAGAGAAGCCCTACTATTAAAAGACCCATGGATTGGCGATATGCCGCCACATGTAGCGGACTAGCCTAAAAGCCCCCTGTGGGGATTCGAGAGGTTCTTTGTCCTGAATGATGCGAAGCGTTTTTGTTTTTTTTTTTTTTTTTCATGATACCCAGAAATTTGTCGTATTCTCGTCTCGCCTATGCTTACCATGAGATTCCTTTGCTTAAAGCCGCAACATGAGCATAAAAAGCTCGCTCCTTCCTCTTCTGCATCTTCTCGGCTTCGCAGCTTCAACACCAAATTGCTCGTCACTTTTATTCAAAATGCCAGTTACTCGATCGCAATCCAACTCCTTGCCAAAGCGGCGACATCAAACTCATCCGCCGCCGCCTCCCCCGAAGGCACGAAAGGGTAAAGGAGGTGCGAAGAAGAAGGGCCCTGCAAGGGGAAAGGAGCCAGCTGCTCCAGGCCCCAGCACTTCAGATGTCCCATTATTCTTCCACAAAAAGCCTATCAACCCAGCGGTCTACACTTGGCGTCGACCAAACCCCCGAACGCCCTGGCCCAAACAGATCCCGCCAATAACCGATCCTAACAAGACACCCGACGGTTGGGATTGCAATGACCTAGACCTCGATGAACAGTAAGCCTCCTTTATTGCCAATATATCTCCTTCAAAGGAAGCGCCCCTAATAGAAAAACCCGCATTGCCCAGCGATATCGACACTCAAATCAGACGAGCCCGCGAGAGGATTGAGGAAGGAATCTTGCCTCAGCTCTATGAGTTGAGACTCAACAATTATCTAGAAAGGAAGGCGAAAAGCGAGTAAGGAGCTCACGATTTCACTGCCCAATTAATGTTATTGACTGATCTCGGTGTAGCGCACTAATCGCTTCAGAGCCTGCCGGTCTCAGTTTTGCTGTTATTCAACGCTTGAATACCTTGGAATTCATTTCCCAGGACCTGGAGAAGAAAGCCTCCGAGAACAAGAATGTCGTTCAGCTTCTTACCGTGAATAATATTATGAAGGCTTATCGATCCAGACAATTGACGTCCGAGTTTGGCCTGGTTACGTATTGGTCCCGAGGAGTTCAGGTTCGGGGGCCACGACCCTTTGATTGGGAGGATTTCCGAAAGCTTTCACGGGAAATCAATGACCGCGAGGGACTTTGGATAGAAGGCGTATGATTGAAAACTCCATAGCCAAGCCCCATCCCAGGATACTAAGTCTTGTCATTCAGCTCAACTGGGTCAATCCTCTGCCTCAAGGCGTATGTCTACAGCTGCCGTCACGACGCACGAATGGAAATGGTTGGGAATGCCAAATGCATGACGTGAGACGGCCTGGTTATATCAATCTGTACAAGGCCGACACATGGAACTGATTTGGGATTTACTTAGATTCAAATTGTGCTCCGAATCCCCGGGGATAACGATCCGCGTAACGCCCGCAGCTTCGATTTTGTCGACGATACCGGTGCTTCGAACTTAATGATATTCGAGCAAGACGTGCTGGAGCTGGCAGGCACAAATGGGATTCTCCCTCAATTCACCGGGACAGTTACTGTCGATACTGCCGGCGGACCGGTTACAGTAGAATCCATTTACCTCCAGGCCGCGGTATATGATTCCGTGGGGACTATGGTGATCAACTGGACCAATCTTCAGGCCTTTGTGTCACGAGGAATGGCAACTTCGAATAGGAGAAGACTCAGTGGTATCTGGATCCGGCATCTGCTCTTCCAAGCCACCTCGCCGGACAACCAGGGGGGGTTGTACATGTCGACGGACCTTCAAGAATTGGGGAGCATGTTGCCACCAGCCAATGTAGCGCATGCCGTGCCACCCAAGATGTATCTGTTTCCAGATGCTGCGCCAGGGGTGTCGCTGCCCTACCAACCAGAGCCAATGGACATCTAGTCCTGAGATTGCCTCTGTGGAAGGCATTGGGCTCCTGCGGTGTCTTACTCCGCCTATTCAGTTTGCGATTGGATGTCCATGTAGTATTGCTTTTCACCTCTCGTTGTTGATTTATATAGGTTTTCTTTTGCCATTCATCACTGCCCATGGTCAAATAGAGGATTTCCTAACCTAGTGTCAACAAAGATCATTGCCACCACAAAGGAAGCCTGCAACGGAACATCTTCCCGATTGCAAGGCTATTCTGCCATCATATCAATCGGCAAGATAACTAGTTAATGTACGTGGAATGGTTGTATTTGAAATGACGTCGCAATGCAGGCCCCGCGTAATTGTATTTCCGACCCCGTTTATACACGCGCCAATCTTTTCTTCGCCATCGAGACCTCGGAAGGTGTTGCATCTATGGACTGGTGGGATTCTCGGTGTGCAGAGAAGAGCTGGCCGTTCTCCTTCTGATGGCTGCAGCTGCACACTGCAACTCGCACTCGCGATGGCACCCCGAAAGGGCAAGGACGCCTCCGTGTCGCGGTCGCCTGTTCCGCCCGGCGTGTCTGTCGGCAGGATCAGCAAACCTGGATCATCTTCGCCCAAGCCTAAGCCTAAGCCTAAACGTCGACCGGGCCGACCGTTTAAGCTGACCTTCCCAGCGCGAGCCGACTTGTCACCATCTCAGTCCTCCCGATCCGCACGAACGACCGCGACCCCTCGAGAAATCACGATGGCTCCGCCCCGGACCTTGTCCATGCTCGAAGCCTTGCCCGTGGAATTGATCGAGCAGATCTTCCTATACTCCTTGAACCTCAACTTCGCGCGAGCCTCGCCAGCCCTGGCGGCAGCCGTCTCGAGTGAGCGCATCTATGGCCTGCTCATTCTGCTCGCCATCTGGGACGATCCCCCCAGCTACCCGCGAAGTGAAGCCATCGATCGCGCGTTGGCGCCCTTGAACTATCGGCCGCTCTCTCTAGACGAGCGCGAGCGCCTGCAGGAGGCCGTCTTTCGGTGCCGGTGGTGTACGATGGACCGCGTCCGCGAGCAAATACCCACCGTGATGATTCTGACGATTCATCGCCAGTGGATCAATGCTGGCATTCAAATGACCTCTGAAGACCAAGCAGCACTGCATCGGTTTCTGGAACGTCAAGACGACACGGCTCGCGTGTTCCACGGCAAAGGTGGACCGCTCAAGCGAGTCGCCGGATTGCTACGAAGTCACCCCAAAAAGCAACGCCTGTCCAGCCTCCCCGGTCCGCACCCTTATGAGCTACACATTACACCCATGGTGCGCATCGAGATCCGCGTCCCCACGATGAATACCATTATGACCTTCCCAGCGCTCCATCTGTTGCGCTTCCCGACGCACATGCTTCGCGGCCGCAGTATTGGGTTCACCCAGGCCGATGTAGCCTTCCTGGAGATGCTGCGCATCACCTCGGACAGCTTCAAATACAAATCCAGTGACTGCCCGCTCCTCCCATCAACCACGACCAAGGTAGACCGCACCGCCCTCCACCAAGGCGTGACGACAGCTATTCGCACGCAGAACTTCAATGCGATGATCTCCCTCCTCAAGATTGACGAGTACTGCTTCCGCTTCAACGCCTCCAACATCGGCCACAGCGTCTTCTACACCATCCCCTCCGACCACTTCCTCACCGTCACCCGTCATGGCCGGGACAAGCCCCATCTCAACCTCTCTTTCTTTGAAGCCCTCCTTCGCGCCAGCGCCGAATCCCTCCCCCCGCACTCGACGGAGATTCGGGCGTGGGCGCTGGATAATATTCGTCTAGAGCAACGCAGGGATACCCCGTATAATCAAATGAACGCCCGTTTCGCCCGCTGGCTGTTGAATTTCATGATGCGACTCCCGGATCAGATCGAATATTCTCTCGATTTCCCAAATGCACAATTATTCACCTGTGGACAGGTTGATCCCATGGATTTGGAAGGCTGTTCTTTCATGGAAGAGGTGCTGAACCCCGTGCGCAGACCATTGGACAGCTGGATGGAAGAAAGCATGTTCCATCCCGACGAGTATTGGCTGAAGAAGGCGGATCAGACTTGATAACCGGGCAAAATCGCCCCTGCTTTTCGACTTGCTGGTGTGCCACTCTTAGACCATATGTATTATTCATCCGTGGCTTCTACTGGGCCCTGTCATAAAACTGTACAGTCGATAGAATTCCATAACATATTCCAAATAGGATGCAGGTTACAAACAGAAACAAGTGTACATATACGCCCAGGGCAATGTTGAGTTGGTTTGCATTGGGAGATCGATTTACTGCGGTAGATCGTGGGGCATTTAGAATGGAAACTTGCCAAACAGTGTTGTACAAGGATGCTAATTCGACTATGAACCATATGTAAACCAATCGTGTCGTTTGTAAACAGAAGAAATTGCAGGAAGAAGTTCGGGAAAGGAAACAGGATATATGGGTATTCGTGGTCACCATTTCGACATCATCGCATCACTCACAGCTTCGCCGCGCTGCCAGGCGAGGAGATTTCATTATACAGCAAGCTGGTCAGGAAATCCGCATAATCCTCGCCGGTCACCTGGCCCGCGAAGTAGCGCGCCGCCAGCTGGTACTTGTTGCCCTTAGGGCCCTGCGAGGACAGGCTATCGGCCTGCTCCTGGAGCAGACGGAGTGCGTAGCTCTTGTCAACGCGCTTGCCCTCCGCCGTCGAGACGTTGTGGCGGACCCACTGCCACAGTTGACTGCGGGAGACCTCGGCTGTGGCAGCGTCTTCCATGAGGAAATTGATGGGCACGCAGCCGATGCCGCGCAGCCAGCCCTCCATGTAGCTCAGGCCGATGTTCAAATTCTTGCGGATGCCGTCCTCGGTGATCTTGCCGGGGACGTTCGTGTTGAGCAGGTCGTTGGCGGTGATGGAGACGTCCTCGCGGCGTTTGAAGAGCTGGTTGGGGGTGGGCATGTACTTGTTGAAGACGTCGGAGGCGATTGCTGCCAGCGCCGGGTGGGCCACCCAGGTGCCGTCATGGCCGGCACGCACCTCGCGCAGCTTGTCGGCGCGCACGCTCTCCATGGCCTTGTCGTTAGCGGCTGGGTCATTCTTGACGGGGATCTGGGCAGCCATGCCACCCATGGCGTGGACCCCGCGGCGGTGGCAGGTCTTGATCAGCAGCTTAACGTAGGCTTCCATGAAGGGCACGGTCATTGTGACATCGGAGCGGTCGGGCAGGACGAAGTTGGGGTGCTGGCGGAACTTTTTTATGAAAGAGAATATGTAGTCCCAGCGGCCGCAGTTCAGGCCGGAGCTGTGGTCGCGCAGCTCGTAGATGATCTCGTCCATCTCAAAGGCCGCCGTGATGGTCTCAATGAGCACGGTGCCGCGGATGGAGCCACGGGGGAGACCGATGTAGTCCTGGGAGAGGTTGAAGACGTCGTTCCACAACCGCGCTTCGAGGTGCGACTCCATCTTGGGCAGATAGAAGTACGGGCCGGTGCCGCGGGCGACCAGCTCTTTGGCGTTGTGGAAGAAGTACAGACCGAAGTCGAACAAGCCACCGGAGATTGGCTCGCCATCCACGGTGAAGTGCTTTTCATCCAGGTGCCAGCCACGGGCACGAGCGATCAGGGTGGGCAGGGTACGGTCGGTTCGGAGCTTATATTCCTTGCCGCCCTGCTTGAAGTCAACCTGGCGACGGATGGCATCATACAGGTTGACCTGGCCGTTGATCATGTTGTCCCAGGTCGGGGCGCTGGAGTCCTCGAAGTCGGCCATGTAAGTCCAGACGTCGGAGTTGAGGGCGTTGACAACCATCTTGCGGTCGGTCGGGCCGGTGATCTCGACGCGGCGGTCGACGAGACCAGGCGCAGGCGGCGCACCCTTCCATGCATCGTTCTCGCGGACGTGCTTGGTCTCGGGGAGGAAGTCGGGCAGGTGGCCCTTGTCAATCTCGGCCTGGCGGTCGATGCGACGCTGGAGCAGAACTTGGCGGGTCGAATTGAAGGAGCGGTGGAGGATGGCCAGGAAGGCGCAGGCCTCCTTGGTCAGGATCTTGCGCGCATCGTTGGGGATGCTGCCCAGAATAGCGACATCCTTCAGCTGTGCCTCGACGGAGGACATGACGAAATTGGCGATGAGGATGCTGAGGCGGGCGTGTATAGAGTCGTGGATTCACAGGTGACTAGCGGCCCATCAAACACACGGGGAATTGACGGGAATGCAGATGGATCAACACGAGAGAAGTTGACTCCTGCGCAGGCCCGAAGCATATATAGGTTGCACGATTGCCATTTCCTCCCGACCGAAGGCGGAGACGACGTCAGAGCACGAGCCGCGGTTATTTCGCCCAAGTACCGTTTGTACGGCCACTGCATACTATCGGTACTCCGGGGATTTCACCCACGCTTCGACAAGCCTCGGCGGGTCCCGACGTTGCTCTGCTCGTTCTCTCATTCGACATCCCACGATTCACCCTTCACCAACTCCACCCTCCACCATCTCGACTTGCTCGACTTTCCCGACGGGAAACTCGCCGCTTCCTCTCGGCCGACATCGTTGCCCCCCCTGGCACGATCTGGTGCAGCGCATCTCAACCAGTGCCGTCAACCGCACTCGGGATGCGCCGCACACCGAATCTTATCAGTTCGGCTTCGCATGCACGATGCCGTCCTACTCTTGGTCGAGGGAGCACTTATATCGGGTTGACGATGATTCGTGATGGTCTGGAGGCGAAACTCTTCAACGCTGCACTCCGGCCAACTTGGTTGGATCTTGGACTCAATCCCTGGCCGTCCCCTAACGCACCCGAGGGTTGAGCGTTTCTCCCCGCAGGTCCGGGTTCAATCAACCCGCGGTTCCCAGATCGCGTTCCCTGCTCGGTAGCTTTCGGCTGATGGGATGAAGGAATCCAAGGGCCTCTACACGTTCCTATTTGTCCCGGCGACGATAGCCATTGCCACATGTGATGCCGCATGTGATTGCTGGTTACTTGCGACTATCTACATCTGATATTAATAAGGGAGGATAGGTGGATCTGCATGGTAGCAGGAAGATGAAGCTTGGACAGGAAGGGTTGAATTGGATCGGTCGGGTCAATTAAAGAACTAGTGGGAGACGGGGAGGTTTTGGCTCGGTTTATACAGGCCTGTCGCCAATAATCTCTGCCCATATTCTTTCAGCTGAATTCTGTTCTTCTAGAGTGGGAATTCAGAGCAAAAACGCAGGAGTCGAGACATTCGTAATCCATACCATCGTATAGAGACAACCTGCCTTGGGGGGGCAAGTGAGAGAGTCAACTTTCTGTTGAAGCGTCCTTGAGGCATTCCCCAACGACCCAGTATAAGGTCACAACGTAAAAGCTCGCCCATGTAGGACCGACTGTCAAGCTCCATATGCTAGATGTGTTCGATGTGCTAGATGTGCTAGATGCTCCACTCTGTTAGGATCCTTAGGCAGAAACCGTCCGTTGTGCCCGTCCACACCGCCTGTCAATCCTGGATCAACCGTCGAGATCTCCACCGTCAACAGTCAACCCCCACTGCGGTCGCCCATTGCGATCGTCAACACACCTCGAGCCGGGCAAAGGTACGCGGTCCAATTCGGCTCAAGTACACCGCTGGACATCAGCTGATTCTCTCAAAGTCGTTCACCCTGTGACTGAGCACGCCACCAGTGCGTTGGAGAAGCGAATTCGCCCACAATGATGTCCAGGAGCCAGTCCAGTTTGGGGTATCTCGACGCCGCTCGTGAGGAGTCCTCTGCCGCAGGGATTTCTCCATCATTCAACCAGCAGCCGTCATCAGGTCCGATCAACTTGTCCGGCTTGGTTTGCAATGTGCGCCGAACTACCGGCAAAGAGCCTCATCCCCTAGTGGGGGCCACCACGACCATTCTGGGCGACAAGCTATACGTCTTTGGAGGCCGGATCCTCTCGCGCAGCCGCCCCAAATTAACCTCCGACCTGTTTGAATTGGACCTCATCCGCCGCCACTGGACGAAGATCGAGCCGACCGGCGACATTCCACCGCCTCGCTATTTCCACAGTGTATGTGCTTTGGGCGATAACAAGCTGGTGTGCTATGGAGGAATGTCGCCTGCACCAGGGACACCTAAGGACCCTGCGAATCATGGTGGTGCCTCCGCTTCAGAATCCCAGGCCGAGGTCGTGGTCATGTCAGATATCCACATCTTTGATGTCCCCTCACGGACGTGGACTCGGGTGACAGCCCATGGATCACCCCAGGGGCGATATGCCCATTGTGCCACAATCCTTCCCTCGAGTGCCTGCTTCACCTCGGCCACTGCACCGCTGTCTGCCATCCACCACAATCCGGAATCCTCCACGCCCCACCAAGGCTCAATCGGTGTGGATATCGACGGATTTGGTGGCGCTGAGATGGTGGTCGTCGGGGGCCAAGACAGCTCCAACCACTACATCGAGCAGATCAGTGTCTTTAATCTGCGGAGTCTGAAGTGGACCAACACCAGTCCCCTTGGACGCAGCTGTGGTGCATACCGCAGTGTTGTGGCACCCTTGGTTGGTATGGATGTTTCCGAAATTGGGTCCGCTGCACCCGATAGGGAGAAGCATGAACCCATCGATGATTCTGGCTCGCCGGGATGCCCTATGCTGATCTACTCCAATTATAACTTCCTGGATGTCAAGCTTGAGCTGCAGGTTCGCTTGCCGGACGGGCGTCTTGTTGAGCGACCAATGCAGAGCCAAGCCTCGCCGCCAGGACTACGATTCCCCAACGGCGGCATTATCAACGGCCACTTCGTCGTGAGCGGCACGTATCTCACTTCGTCGAAACAGGAATACGCACTCTGGGCTCTTGACCTCAAGACATTAACATGGGGTCGTATTGACGCCGGTGGCTCTGTCTTCGGTCATGGTAGTTGGAACCGTGGTGTTCTTTGGCCGCGTCGCAGTGCATTTGTGATACTGGGGCATCGCAAGCGAAGCCTTGTTGATGATTACAACCACCGCCGCATCAACTTCTCCCATATTTGCCTGGTCGAGCTGGAGGCTTTTGGACTCTACGACAACCCCTCGCGTACTTCGTCGACATCTGGATATAAGTCACATAGCTCACCGTCCGTTCCGGCGTCATTGCAACAGAAGCTGGCCCAGTTGACGACCAGTGGGCGGCCATTGTCCACCGCATCTAACGAGCTGGGCAAGTTGGCGCTTTCATTACACGAGATGTCTGACATGGAACTGCAAGCGATCGGTGGAGAGCGCATTCCCGTCAACTCTCGGCTCTTGACTCGCCGCTGGGGCCCATATTTCATTCAGCTACTGCGTGAGTCATCGGAAGGAGGCATTGCGGACGTAGCCACTCTCCGTCCAGCTCAAATTCACCCCAGCCGCAACTCCAGCATCACTATCACGCCATCGATTGGCCAAAACAGCAGCTACTCCAATGCCACAACACTGGTCAACCCTTCTGCCCCGCCAAAAGCACTTCTGGAAAACTTGGAGGCTCCCTCCGCCCACGGCCTTGCCCCAACATCCCGACCGCGTGTCCTCTACCTACCTCACACAATTTTGACACTCCAGGTGCTGGTCCAATACTTATATACCTCGGCTCTCCCCCCTCCTGATTCCTCTCTTTGCACGCCCCAGATTCTGTGCTCGCTTCTCCAACTGGCACGTCCATACCAAGTGGATGGCCTACTAGAGGCTACCGTGGAGCGACTGCACCAAGTGCTCGACGGACGCAATGCGGCGGCTGTGTTCAACGCGGCCGCAATGGCAGCAGGTGGAGGCCGGGGCACTGGGACTACTGGTGGGCTTGGCGGTACGCTCGAGGCTCTGAACGGCGCGCACAGTAGCCATCATGGTTCCGTGCTGGGTGCATCGGAAGGCACCAACTCTTACCATAGCGTTCAAGCCTCCGACTCATCCGACACTGAGCATGGCGGCATGCCACCCTCCGCAGCCAGTAGTACCGGCGACCTCACCAACTTTGCACGGAGTATTCCATCGCTCCGCATCGACACCAGCATACCCCATCAGCGTGGCCGTCAACACCGCGGCGCTCACCGCGAACGTGAAGATTCTATCAGCAATGCCAGCACTGCGACATCCGCCTCCAGTGCCAGCTACAGCCAGTCTGACTCCGAATTCATTAGCGACAGTGAAAGCCGCTCGCAATCACGCGCTCATCACCGCCGCGACACTGATGCCAGCCGTCCACAACGTGACGTCTGGACAGGTGATTTGAGCAGTGTCATCGGTCTTCAGAAGCGCGGTCTGCGCGGTCTGATGGAGGGTCGTCGTATGCGCGAACGCAGCGCCAAGCCTCCCAGCATGAGCAGCGGCTCAACTTCGGTACCCCCGTCATCGAGTTTAGGGGATCATAATATCCCTACGCAAAGAGTGGCCGGATGATTCACTGCTTTCACCTGATGCCGTCGGCGGACTGATCGCCTTCTGCAGGAGGCCGTCCATCCTCGATGTGACGCTGTTTTAATGTATCCCACCCCCTTCTATATTTTTACGGATACCATGTTTTGGACGGCCCATTTTTCGTCCCCCTCTTCAATCCCAGCCGGCTGGGACGGCGGGGAGGTTTATACGAGGCAAAGGCCTTCCGCGCCTGTGCCAACAGCACAAAGCACGATAGAAATGGATGATGGTTGAATCGGACGTGGAGTTGAATGTCTGTTCTGTCAATTCAAATGGTGTAAATGGGCTATGATGATGAATCTAAATATGTTGACGCGTCCTTGCGCCGTTCTCTTTGCTTTCACCGGGTTTGCATATAGTCGCATCATGATCAAGCTCTCGGACACTTCAGCTATGCACGAGGGTGGGCTTGAATCGATACCACCGCTTGGAGGGACGCCGCCTCGTTCTTGCAGTGAACCGAGTGCTCTCGTCTCTCAACGAAACTCAAGTGGTAGGACTGTGAATTTCTTCATTTCTTCCATAGTTTCCACCCACAGCTTCTTCTGGAAGGACTGGCCGGCAGATGACTGGATATACTCTGACACGCTGCAGTCACGGAGGTCATTAGTCGAGATCCAGTTCATAGCAGGTGTTACAGCACTCACTCCAGGATTTGCTTGTCACCCAGATGTCTCCCGTGCGATTCGGGCCCAGCAACAACGGCTGCATTGATGATCAACCACCCACCGACTTCAGCTGAGCGCGCCCGCACGAAAAAGAGCACATTGAAAAGGAGACGAATGTGCAGAGGCAGAAAAGCGCTGATGCCCGTGCTGATCATGCCAGGACACACCATGTTCAGAATGATCTTCTCCTTATCCAGCCGAGGCGCAAGCGAGTACATGAACATCGCACAGAGGAGCTTGCTATCCGCATACCGGCACCATGGCACGTACTTTTCCTCTGAGTTCATACGTTCCAGTACGGACTCCTCGGCGCCAAGCGGAGCCTTACTCTCGAAGCTGATCCCACCGTCATGTTTTCGACTACCGACCCAAGTGATGCGGGTTGGAGATCCCGACTTGTCGGCGCTCGCCTCGAGATATGGGAGGAGCTCGGCGAGGAGGAGCACGTTGGAGAGATAGTTGATCTGGAGGGCCTGCTCATGGCCGGTCGAGCTGCGTTCCATCTTCAAGCAGCCAATGCCTGCGTTCAGCACGAGGATATGCACGACAGGGACGTCTCGTTGGAGCGCCTTGGCGAAGTCTTGCACGCTATCGTAACGATCGGCGTCAAACTTGAGGACCTTAATTGTGGGTTTTCGGGCTTTGATGGCTGGATCTTGCTGTAGTTCTTGTGCGCACGATTCTCCTTTGGCGACATTGCGCACTGCCAGCACCATCGTTGAGCACCCGAGTCTCAGTAGTTGCCGCGCAGTCTCTAACCCGAGACCTGCACTGGCACCAGTAACCACCGCGGTCTTTCCATTCAAGTCAATGCCCGAGGGCAATGGGTCGACTTTTGGTTGTCCCATCGTGGTGTTGTGTACGGGCAGTATAGCGGACGGGGCTGATCGATGGAAGATGCTTCTCGCTTACAGTCTTGGAGTCGAGGACGGACAAGCTCAATTTATAAAAGAGTGGAATTGGTCGATGGCTGCAGAATCATGGTCCGATGAGATATCCCATTATTAATGTGTCGACTCTCTGCGCAGGTGGTCTGTCTAATGGTGACAAATGCCCTGAAGTATACACGCGATAGCGCCCGATATTCCGACCGAGAGATGAGTAAGCACTGGGCCGAGCATGCCTCGGCCGAGACAGCGCCATCCGTCTTCCACCAGGAATCCATCTCTCTTGCATCTGATCTATACTCGCATACGAACAGTGTGCCATAGATCTTCCCGCCACACCTGCATCTCCAGTTAAGTTGCCGCCTCAGAGCAAGAGGCTCAATCCAATCCCCGGAAGACCTCCTCAAATCGCAGCTCGTTCCATCTCACATTGGGCTTCAACCCAGCAAACTTCCAGACTCCGTTCACCTTGCGGTAATAGTGCTCATTGGTAGCATGCGAGTGGCCACGCAGCTTCACCTCGGTCAAGTTGACGTCTGTGTACACTTGGTGAGCCGCACGCAGCTGGTGGTGGCCGATCACCTCGGTGTCGGAAATCTTCTCCCACCAGGTCTGTCCAAGCAGGTGCTGCGTCTTGATCGTGGGATCTCCAAGGAACCCGGGGTGCGTCACCATGGCCATGTACTCGTCCGCGGACATGTCATCCCATCGCCTGAGGCCGATCTTGGTGTAGTCAACCTGCCACTCCAGGTGAGATTGGGATCCGTGGTTCAACATGCATTGCAAGGGAATCATACCGTCATTGTCGGAGCGATGATGCCGCGAAGACGATCCCAGTCCTGAGATATCAGTGTTAGCCCAAGCCCTCTGGGACTGTCTCTACGGGATGTACCTTGGCATCGTAGCTATCCGCCCAGTCAAAGACCAGCTTGGAGAGAACCAGGTAGTCTACTACGGTCAGTCCTTCTCTTCGAGGCTCGAAGCATTCTTGAGTATGGATGCACGAACCTTGGAAACTGATGTCCAAGTTGGGCTCCGTGTTGTTCTTCACAGCAGGTGACATCTTGATATGAGGCGAATGGGTATTTTGACAATGATAGAAGTCTGAACCAACTCAGGTGAACTCAAGCGAACGTCCGCTTGAGTATATCTACATGCTCTCGGGCCATTTTAGCTTCACCGACATAGACGCCCCGGATCCGGCGCACATACCACGTACTTCTCTTCTGAATCCTGAGGAATGCAACCGAAACCGCTTGATACGACCTCCTATGTGACCCATCCGGAGAAACCCCATGCTTGGTTTTCCGCATGCGGTAAATGGGGTAGACCAGTCGCCTCTGACGGTTATCCGAATGCAGCTTCCATGTTCTCGAAACAATGGCCTAGACATTCATTTTACAATGGAGGGGGGTTGGCCTTGATCCACTCTGGTCACCTAGACCGGACTGATTGTCCTCGCAGTAGTCCAATCATACCGAAAGTAGAATGCGGCCAGTTCCTACAGCTCTGATTTCAGCCAGGACGCTCTCAGGATGAATAGGCCCGGGAAGGTGCCGATTGAATAAAAAACTCCCTCTCGTCGCCTCGACGGCCATTCGTTCTCACTGCCCTTCTCAAATCCTTCCTTTCAAATCACTCTTTCTCTACCAGAATCCACCCCAGCCTCTACAGAATGGTCGTGACGAACACCACTGCCGCGCCGGCGGAGCTCGCGGGCAAAGTCGCCCTGGTGACTGGAGGAAGCCGAGGTATCGGATCCGGGATTGCCCTGGAACTGGCCAGGAAGGGCGCATCGGTAGCCATCAACTACGCCCGAGACCCGAGCGCGGCCGAGAAGACGGTCCACGAGATTGAAGCGCTGGGCGTCCACGCTGCTGCCTTCCAGGCGGACCTGACCCAGGTCGAGGCGATCGAGACATTGTTCCGCCAAGTTGTGGCTCACTTCGGCCAGCTGGACATCGTGGTGTCCAATTCAGGCACGGAGAAATTTGTCTCGCTGGCTGATACCACGCTGTCTGACTTCAACGACGTGTTCGACCTCAACACCCGCGCGCAGTTCTTCGTTGCCAAGAACGCCTACGACCACATTCAGCCCGGTGGACGGGTGGTGTTGATGTCGTCCATCGCCGCCGGTGTCGGTGTGCCTGGCCACTCGCTATATGCCGGCAGCAAGAGCGCCGTCGAGGGCTTTACCCGCTGCTTCGCCGCTGACTTTGGAAAGAAGCGGTGCACGGTGAACGCGATCGCGCCCGCCGGAGTCAAGAGTGACATGTGGCTGAAGAACTCCTGGCGCTATGCGCCTGGCTGCGACCAAAACTCATCGCTCGAGGAGATCGAGCAGGCCCTCGCCAATGGCAGCCCCTTGAAGCGATGCGGTGTCCCGGCCGACATTGGCCGCGTTGTAGCATTCCTGGCCAGCCCTGCAGGAGAATGGATCAACGGTGAGTGTCGCTTGCGTGAAAGACCGATCCCCCCCCCCTTGAATGGTGACTAATGCTGCGGATTAGGTCAAATCCTGCCGTTGAATGGCGGTGCCAATATTTGAGACTGTACGTAATTCGAAACTATGATTTCTGCCTTGGGGTGTCAGATTGCTGCTATGAATTCAATTTGCCTTTATCTCTCCGCACCCCTTCTGTCTGTTCAGTGCTATAGCTTTCTAGCAAATCGGGAGAACCGACGCGAGTAGATTCTTGTCAAATAGACTGATTGTGGCTCTGATTATCTCGTACTATCTCTGGCGCTGCGAAACATCCAAACTCATGGTCACATTGTAAGAAGAGAGGGACCGAGGCCACCTCCCCAGATGATCATACGTCCAGTATGACTTTTGAAGCCAGCCATGCCGGTCACTTCTCCCTATCGGATGATGCGGTGGAGCAACATGACAGGTCCGGTATCGATTTCCACGATGATGGCAACCGAAATGATTAATGTAACCAATATGATCTAGAATGCGTCAGTAAATTTGGGCGTGTAAAGAACTCCACTGATGCGCAGGGACTTACGGCAAAGAGGAAGATGCCTACAAAGTTCAGCTCCCATCCGCCGGCATGGACTTTCCCTCGCAAGAAGGCGCTCTGTTGTCTCCAAAATCGATAGGCTCCGATCGCAGCGACAATCACCGCCACACAGTGACAGGTCACGGAGAGTGGAATGCCGACCTGGTAAAACTTGAGACGGTCCTCGGAGGCTGGGGATCGTTGCAAGCGAAACAGCTGCGCGATCAGCACCCCTTGCATTGCAATGACGACGGAGGTGCGGATGTAGGCGAGGAATGTTCGTTCGAGCGCTGGAGAAGTGTCAGTTCTTGGTCTACGAGGCTCGTGAGGGACCAAAACCACGATGAGCACCGACCGAAATAATCCCGGTTACTTCTCTGTGGCACGGTCAAGGTGACATTGTGTGTCCAGAAGCGGCAGATCTTGCGCCAGGCGCCCTTCTGTTCTTGATTGGGAAGCCGTGGTGTGGTACGCCTCGAGGTCATTCGGTATTCTTCTCCAGACGAGGCGGAGGGGTCTGAATAGTCGAGTTCGCGGTCTTCGCGCGTCTGGATTTCATGCAACTCGAGTGCCTCGTGGGCATTCGGAGAAGGCGGTCGGGCTGGGACGAGGGCGCTGGCCGGACGCTCGAGGCTGGAAGACGCTGGTTCGGTCATGATGGTCGTGCAGAGCGGCTCTGCTCACGATAGATGGCATCACGGAATAGGAATATGCGTGGAGAGGGGTGCAAGGCTCAGGCGCATCGGAAAATGGAGGATTCGGGCGATCGGTTGCAGCCGATTGTCACCGTGGATCAGTTCCCGCAGGTCGGAGCTGCGCCCGTTGGCACCGATAATCTGCGTGGCCTGCGATCCACGTCATTGCGGGAGTCGACAACATTGAAGTTGTGGGTAGCTAGACAGCAGGAGAGCTATTGACCCTGTCGAGCTCCGGGCGATCTGGATTTATATGGGTCTCTGTAGTCTTCCAACAGCTCCAGAGCCCCAGCTGCATCCGACGATTGGCGCAGCCAATCAGCGCGCACGCCTTCCAGATTGCACCATCGCTCTCCACCATGTTGAGATTCGTCGCCAATTGCAATACGACTTCGAGTTGAGAAGATCGCCTGGAATGCAGGCCGTTGAAGATTGAAGATGCTTTATGCTGATAAGAGAAAGGCGCTTGAGCTGTTGTGGAGGAGCTCAGGTGACCGACGCTGGATGCCCGATGCAGCAGGCACCAGGTGCACGTGATGGGACTCGCGAACTCGCCGACCTTCACTGCCGATCGTTGATTCACTCCTTCACCCTGTCGGGCTTGCGGTGACCACTTCTATCTCGCTGCATATCATCACTGCCCATGGAACTGATGGTGATCATCGCACCCTCGTTCCTCCTTTGATCACCTAGCACCTCGATCAGAGGCTCCACCTTGCCTCGACTTATCAAAAGCCCGACCGCAGCTCAGCCCCGACTCGGTGCCCTCTCACATCGTCTCCCTCTCGACTCTCGACTCTCGAATTCGAATTCGAAGCGTCTTCGTTCATTTGCCGCCATCATGTCATACCTACAACAGCAGCTGAAAAGTTTCAACGCCAGCGTGGTGGAGTCGGCGAGCCGCATGCCGCAGCAGAGACGAATGGCCAACCCACCGGCCTCGACCAGCAGTTCACAGGCGCCATCGGCTGCACCCACGCCCTCATCGTCAACTGATATGAAAAAGAAGAGGCATGATGCCGACATCGTCTATTCGCAGCCCGCGAACACCGGCACTGGCAAGGACATCATGACCCAGGTTCTGTTCGCAATCGAACACATGAAGACCAAAAATGTGCCCTTGAAGTTTGCGGACATCGTCTCCTACTTGTCCCTCCAACACCGCGCGCACGATCAAGGCTATGTGCAGGCTCTCCGCAGCATCCTGCAGATGCACGAAAAAGTCGACTACGACCCTAGCGGCGCAGGCGGCGAGGGCACGTTCAGCTTCCGCCCCCCGCACAATATCCGAACCCCCGAGCAACTACTACAAAGACTGCAAGCCCAAACCACGGCGGCGGGGATGAGCGTTCGAGAACTTCGGGAGGGATGGCCGAATGTCGAGGATGCAATCAACCAGATGGAAAAGGAAGGGAAACTCCTGGTCACCCGGAACAAGAAGGACGACCATGCTAAGATGGTCTGGGCGAACGACCCTTCGCTCATTGAGCATTTTGATCAAGAGTTCAGGCAGATTTGGGATAAGATTAAGATCCCGGACCCGCAGGCGGTCAAGGAAGAGCTGGAAAAGGCCGGTATCACGCCCACGAACAAGAACAAAGTCGTCAAGCCGCGCCCCAAGATGGAGAACAAGAAGGTCAAGAAGCCTCGGCGCAGTGGGAAGACAACCAACACCCATATGATGGGAATCCTGCGAGACTACTCCCACCTCAAGCGGTGAGGGACTCGTCTCGTAGCTTATGAACATGAAACAGACATCCGGGTTGAAACCGGCCCTACTATGCATTACATCGGCGTTTCATCTTCGGTTTCCTATGGCCAGGTTATTTCCTGGCTTTTTGTTTTCTGCGCCTTCATCTACCAGACAGAATGATGTGCCATCTTGTATTATGTGAACAAAATCATCGATACCCAGATAAACTAACCAATTCGATTTGTCCTTCTTATACCTCGGGGTCCCCTTTTGGTCAATGTCGGATCTCCAGGGCCGTGGGAATGGTCTTTCACTGGCTACCCTAGTGGTACATGACCCTGTCGGTGGAAATGTGAATACCTAATATTCGTCTCTTTTCTCGACGGAGTATGAACCATTCTCCATCCAGTGCCAGACGGATGAGGGTAAGCCGGACAGCATACCTCATATTCTTATGATATAATTATGCATTCGTTATTCATGAGAAAAGGACGTGAGTATGTACAAGAGAGCGAAAACAAAAAGGGCTAAAACCGCGATATCACCAAGCCAACACCATTCGTTAATATGCGAGGGCCTCGTTGCCAGCCTGTGCACAGCCTCCTCCACAGCAGCCACCTGCCTGGGTAGAGCAGTCAGCACCCGCCTTGCTCTGAGTAGTCAGGTTGGCACAGAAATCCACATCATCCTGCGATGTCGACGCCTGCGCTGGCAGGGCCTGGCGGGAGGGCCAGATTTGGCGCCCGGCCTGTTCCTCACGCTTGTGGTGCTCAAGGATGAGATCCCGCACAGCGACCTGGAAACGGTGAAGGTCCTCGTTCGCCAAGATACCCGCGTCGAGGGTCTTCTGAGTGTCTATGCAAAGGTCCTTGGCCTCGGACACGAGGCGCTTGTACGCCTGGCTGACCGATTCGAATTCTTTATCACTAAGGGAATTGTGGCGGTAGACCTCGAACCGCATGGAACAGCTGGTGGGTGAGGTTGGCACGAGGCGCTGCATAAAGAAGAGCTGTGGTCTGTTTGGGGAGGCGTTAGCCAGGATTGTCCTGGAGGATGTGGAGTAGTGGGGACTCACGATGCGGTCATGGAGGCGTTAGGGAAATGGAATGTGGTAGCAGCCTTCAGACTGTGAGCTAGCTGCTCGGGTGACGCGCTGGCATAGTCAGTGCTGTTGCCATCCTGACTACCATCCGCGTGCGCGGCTTGGCTATGGTATGATCCATCGTAGTGGTCGGCCAAAAGCTTCCAGTTGTGGGCGCCTTCCATGTCCCAGGAGTGATCGAACTTGTAGTCCTCGGAGTTGAAGTCGTGGAATTGCGACTGCGGGTCGATGACATTGCACTCATCCTCCCACGCAAACTCGGGCTTCTCCGCGGCATCCAGGTTCAGCCAGACGAAGCCATTGGTGTCGACATGGACATGGATGGGGAAGAGGCCATTCTGGCTCTTGTCAAAGCCTTCCAGGTCTTGATACCCAGGGGCCTTGGCCAGCTTCCCATTCAAGCCATAGGACCAGCCGTGATACTTGCAGGAAAAGATCCGAGCAGTACCTTTCTGCTCGGTGACCACGGGGAACGCACGGTGCCGGCAGACATTGTGGAAAGCATTGATATTTCCCTCTCGATCCCTGCACAGAATAAACGGAAAGCCGGCGATATCGTATTGGAGGTAGTCGCCAGTGTTGGGAAGGCGTAGCTTATGCGTAGTCAGAAGCCATTTGCGAGAGAAGACTGCGCGTCGCTCAAGCTCCGACATCTCCTGTGAAGTGTACCATGATGCGGCGAGCGCTGGTAGTGGCGTGTGGTCGCTTTCTAAGGTCTCAGCACCGGCGGTTCGGCCGAAGCCCAGATAGCTTTTCAGTATTGCGGACATGTTGAAGAAAGTGACAATGATTTCCGGCGACCGGGAGATCTGATAGATGATGACTCCATGGTCGGCGGGTGGGCATCGTAGTTATTTATCGCGCTGGGTGTTGTTCCCTGCCTTCGCAGCCAGGGTCAGATAGACCGTCCCAGTGACGGCACCGTCGAGTCCCTGATACCGATCCCTACCCAAAGAGGGAAGCAATCGCTCTCTCGATACCCTCGGCCGATCACGGGACCGGCCGCCCTCGATCGCGCCGCGTCGTGATTGGCGGGAGGCCGCTTGGGAAAGGTGTTGGACTCCGCGACTCCAGCGCCCGGCGGACGGCGTGGGGGAGCCGAGTCGCGCGCGCCACTCGGTATTCTCGGTTCATCCTCCGTGCCTTTGCCAGGCCAGATTGCACCCGGGAACGATTATCTCGAACAGGCAACGTTGTGGATGTCACCTCTCCGGTCGTTGCCTCTGCTCCACCGTCCACACGACTCTGCCAGGTCCGTCGCACATCGGGGAGGCGACGCTCGCTTGGTCATGTTATTATGCAGGCCCCATTGCCCTGCTCCAGATGTCCCCAGGTGGTAGATCACGGAGTTCAAGGAGAGATCGTAAGATGGTCGAGTGAGAGAGAGAATGCCGTCGGTAATTGTCAGGATAGGGAGGGGACCCGACCAATTGGAATCAAGGAGAAGTCTGAGTTGCTATTACGCCCAATCTGCCAATTTAGGGGCGTACGCTTAACTAATCATAATATACAGGAAAAGGATAAACTATTAACGTGAGTCTCCACACTTATTCCAACACACCCCCTCAGCTGTCCTTCCATCCCTAAGGGCAGCTACACCTGCACCTGCACCTACACCTGCACCTACACCTACACCTACACCGGTACCTCCCAGTGCCCCGTTCGCCCTGAATCACTTAAATCCGCTGTCTTCCTAAACCAGCACCTATTTCCTCTTTGGGCTAGTCGATCAGATGACTTACATCGGTTATTGTTGGAATGGGATGTGTGGAGACTCGCATTAATAGTTTATCCATTCTAAGCCCCTAAATTGGCAGATTGGGCGGAATAGCAACTCAGATCTCTCCTTGATTCCAATTGGTCGGGTCCCTCCCTATCCTGACAGTAATAACTGCCGTATCACGTGGCTCCATCGTCACCAATCTGGTAATCTCTTGGGAATCGGGATCGAACTGGATTCGCTCCAACGATGAAGAGAAATGGACCGAGTCTCCTTCCGCTCTCCTTCCAGTCATAGTGAAGTCAGATGGGAAAGTGGAAATGGACGAAAGGCTGATCCACCCGGAGATAATCCAGACACCTGCCCGATCGGGACATTCCCCGGGGAAGCGCCGGAAGCAGCGATGGTCCTCTATGTTTCCTGAAGACGGGGTCTTTCTCATCGGCCGCCTAGCTCTTCTAGCTGCATCTCCTCCACCTGATTCTCTCCTGTATCCTCTCGTTACCCCTGCATCCTCCTCTCCTTCGCTTCCTCTCTCTCTCCACTATGCAAGCTGAAAAGGTCGAGTCATTGGCGGATGGTGACGCTGCACCACCCGCCGCGGTCTCCTTCTTCGATCCCGCATTGAAGGATGTGCGCGAGCGTGTATTCTTCCAATGGGGCCGCACAGTATTCATTCTCTGTATCTTTGTCCTAGCCGTGCTCTCCCTGTTCTGGGGATCCCAGTACGCCACCGAGGCCAAGTACCGCGCGTTGAAGGTGTGGGTGGTCGACTTCGATGGCCAGATCGATCCATACCGCACCAATGACACTCTCGTTGGGCCTCTCGTGGCCAACGTCACAAACAAATTCATCCAGTCAGATAGCCTGCATCTCGGCTATACGATCAAGTCCGCGGCCGCCTTTGACTATGACCTTCGGGCTGTCCGCCAGGGCATCTACGACGAACACGCCTACGCCGCCGTGATCGTCAATCCCAATGCCACTAGCTTGTTGCGCGCCGCCGTCACTCGTGGGAACATCAGCTATGATCCGACCGGCGCCATCGAGACCGTCATCATCTCCGCGCGTGACGAGAACACCTACTATACCTACGTGCTGCCGGACCTCGCCATCCTGCAAGCCACCGTTCTAGCGGAGTTCGGCCCGCGGTGGGCCCGCGAGTTAGTCGCCCTACCGGCCACCAATAATCTAACGAACGTGCCTCCGCAGGCCATCAATCCGGGGGTCGGGTTCTTCAATGTGGACCTGCGCCCCTTCACACCAGCCGTGGCCGCGCCCGCCGTCACCATCGGTCTCATCTATCTGATCATCGTTGCTTTTTTCAATTTCCCCTTTTTGATGCCCATTCACGCCCGGTTCATGAAGCCCGAAGGCCACCCGCCTCTCAAAGTCCCGCACTGGCTACTGTGGCGGATCGGGTCCAACATCGCCGCGTACTTCTTTCTCTCGTTCTTCTACTCGCTCGTCTCCCTGGCCTTCCGAATCCCCTTCACCAACGAGCCAGCACCGAATACCGTGCCTACCAACAACCCCAATGCATACGGGCATGGCTCGTTCGTGGTGTTCTGGATGCTGAACTGGGTCGGCATGGCAGCACTGGGATTTCCCTGCGAGAACATGGCTATGGTGCTCGGTTTCCCATGGAGCTCACTATTTTTGATTTTCTGGGTAATCACCAACGTGGCCACGGGCTTCTACTCTCTGGATCTGGCCCCGAGTTTCTATCGGTGGGGCTATGCGTGGCCCTTGCATCGCATTGTTGAGGCTCTGCGCACCATCCTGTTCGGTACGCACTCTCGGATCGGCCTCGATTTTGCGGTCTTGCTGATCTGGATTGCCGTCTCGCTATGTTTTTATCCCATTGCAAGCGGAATCATGCAGTGGAAAATAAAGCGCGGGCTGTGACAAAAATGTTCAACGGTGGCGGGCTGCAAAAATTTTTTATGTATATATAAATCTCGCCTTATAGGCCGAATATACCCCCATGAGAGAACTTGTTAGGACCGGCTCTGCGAGGCCGTCCGATGAGACGATAAAAGGATTAGAGTGAAGAAACCAGTGACTCGATTCTGAGTGTAAACTAATCGCTGGAGTGCTATCTGTGTGTGCGCAGGGGTGTAAATCCCTGCGCGGTACGGCGGCCCATATAGATCATAGGTAGAGACCATGTGTGCGGTCCCTGCGAAGGCCGAGGTCGTAACAGAACTACTCTTGAGTGCCGATATTATATCGGCAGACTTGAAGTTAGCCAATGTCGACTGACAATATGGAAAAACCATGCTAATATTATATTGTTAACAGCCTAAACGTACTACTATGTGGCAGGTATTCTAGGTCCTATAACATAAGCAAGCTGGTCCTGCTTATTAAATAAAGAATAAGAAAGTATAGTGCACTTGTAACTGATAGAGTATGCTGGTACAATATGGAATAGAGTGTAGCAGCGTGGGGATAGCACAGGGATAGCTTGGGGAGGTGTAGATGTGTCGATTCAATCTGAGCGAAGAGCTACTGATGTCAGGATAGGAGGGGACCCGACCAATTGGAATCAAGAAGTCTGAGTTGCTATTCCGCCCGGGTTAATTGATTGATTGATTGATTGATAGCTTCTGGTGTCTCCTGAATATTCCTATCACATGTTCGCGGCGTGGCTTGCTGAGGCAACCGCGGATGATAGCCACCGTAGGCGAGCCCCGTTGCGGCTCTTGCCTACCATGTGCCAGCAATTAAGCGGTGTGTGAGGCCAACTTTGACGACGACACATATTCCCATACCCCCTCCTGCTCATTTACCCTACAATGATGGACCCATATGAAACGGACCCAGAAAAAATCCCTGCAACCGACTTGTACGCGGATGTGCCCTTTTATGGACGATACTGCCCAACCCCTGATGACTTCCGCGTTTGATTTTCAGCATGTCAACTCCCAGACTAGAGACTCCCTGACATACTGGACCTCGGTTATTAGCCTCTTCACTGAAGACAACCGGATCTACCCCGCTGATAAAGGTGGTCGCGACGGTTTTGCCCTTGGGAGCGTGATCGTGAAGTCCAGCCATCTCCATGTACGTGAGTGTGCCCAGTGCGCAGAGATTGACTTCTCATACGCCGATATGAACGAGATTCGGGCAATCGCTTTAGCAAAGACCGCTCTGAAGGATACCAAAGTGCCAGATATCTATTTTGCGGGCAAGGTATTCACTCTCGCTACAAGTTTATCAAGCTCAATAACTTACATCTCCCCAGGTCAATGGTCGCCAGGTGCTGGTCCAAGAAAGACTTCCAGGGGTTGGATTGTCTGTTGCATGGGCGTATCTTTCCAGCGACCAGAAAACGTCCTACAAAGATCAGGCCAGGAAGGTTCTCCGGCAGCTTCATACTATCAAGCCCACAGAGAAACTTCGATCTCGCTCTTACGTGGTACCAGACCCCAACATACTCAGTAACGGCCGCATCAGTCCGTTAGAAGGGGCTATCCTTTTTTCAGGCACCAATCATGATCCGGACATGAACTTCATGCATAACGATTTTACTGTGTCCAACTGTATTGTTGAGAATGGCAAAGTCGTGGGACTTATTGACTGGGAAATGGCCGGTTTTTTGGCTGGAAGACTGCTGGCGAAGTCCACCGTCGAATCAGAACCCCACAGCGAGAGCACTTTGTGAACGCCAATTTGGGTGAGGAACAGCTCCAGGATATGATGTTCTGGAATGACCTTTATGATAATGCCGCAGAGTTGAGCGAGGGAATTCTCATCAATATATTGTACCTAGAATGGTAAAGCTGATTTTGCACTTGGCTGCAGAAGCGCAAAATATATCCTCTTTGCACGCGCATCGCTACGGAGCTAACTCAGTTCATATTCCCAGAGAATCTTATCAAAGCATGTATTAATCATGAATTGCAATGGAAAATAGGGCACCTGACGAGAGATCTCACAAGCACCCGCCACTCAAACCTTTTCCATTGCTATCCTTCGATTTTCTGCAGGCTCTCCCAGCAAATATCTCTATTCCCTAACCCAGTTTCTGTTATTGTGCGAGACATCTATCGCGCGAGATAAAGGCAATTCAGAAGTTATCCAGAGCTCGTCGCTGCATACGCCTCGCTGCCCAGGGGTGCCATATGTTTCTCCCGACTAGAGTTGGATAGTAGGAGCACTAGAAGAGTCAGGATACTTAGAGCCACGAGGAAATTCGACAGCACCAGCTGAAAGGTACTAATGCCTCCGCGGTAAAAATAAACGCTTGTTCTGACTCTCGAATTCGTATGCCTGAGCAAACACGCGCCCCGCAAAAATCTCTATACCTTTACGACTTTTCTGCGAGAGGCACCGGCCATTACGATGGTTGAAATAAAGGACTTAGATGAGTAAAAAAAAAAAAAATGGTTGATGGACTCGATGCTCTACGTCTTTATAGGAAGAAATATTTGCTAGCAAGTATTTGGAAGCAGAGATCGGAAAAGTGAAGATGCGCGTTTTGATTCTTTAGAGCCACAACCTCCCCCAGCGGGTCGTTATGATGATGATGATTATGATGATGAATTCTTATTTCTGTTGTAGCTCGCTATGATACATGCTGCTATGCCTTGCGGGTCGTTATTCCCCCTCCGTAATCGACAATCCTGCGCTCAAATCCTAGTGTTATGGCACTTATGCAGTCCTGTGATGAACGGTCACTTCCGCTGGACCGAACTGGGTAAGGCTCGTAAGAGGTAGAGTGCTCTTGTACCCGCAGTAGTCTTTCAGAGCCTTTTCGTAGACATGAATGAACTAACGGTGCCCACGGGAGAAATGAAAAACATCGTGGATCGTAACTCTCGCATTAGTGGGCGATTCCGTCCGAGTCAGAGGGAGCTCGTGGTTCTCCGGGTCTGCGATGGGGGAATAGTGAGCATCGTCTGTCTTCGCGGAGAATAACGTCGTGAGGGAGAAAGGCAATAATAGTGACGCCGGGTGGAGGTAAGACGGTTGCAGGGTTGAACAGAACATCCTACCTTGCCGTGCATACTCAGCATCTATCGAAGGTGATGCCTATCTCTGCGGCACAGTCGTCGACTGGAAGTCCCTACTTGCGACTTGTTGGAGCAAAGCGACCCCAAGATCCAGTGAATCTAGAAGCGAATAATGTACTATTTCTGCCTCGTGGATCTATCGTTGAAGGCATATAGATTCTCATTTCCGTATTTGGTCAGCCGTTGAATTGGCTCTATCGTCCACGGTCTCGCGCCGCCCAAAAGACGGCTTTCCTATTGCAGGACAGAATCCCTACGCGATCATAAATATCTATATAAAGCCATCAACAAGGGTCCATCGGCCGACGACAGCGCTGAGAAAGCTTGTCAGTGAAGTCCTGGCCCCATTTCGCACTGCCAAAGACGGTCAGCAAGATGCGCACCTCCCCCCAATATGGCGCATCGTGGTACGAACCTCGTATTGGTATTCACGAAATCTCGCAGATACTCATACTTCTGCTTGCGCGCCGTCTCGTCCAAGTTCAGGGCCGCAAAGAGCGCCTCGGACATCTCGGTCTTATTCGCAGGATGAAAAAGGATACTTCCCTCGCGCATGAAGGACGCTGCGCCGGCAAATTCTGACAGCACCAGGACGCCATGCTTCTCCCCTTGGCAAGCAACATACTCAAAGGAGACTAGATTCATCCCATCCCGAGTCGAGGTTAGGAGGCATACATCGGCCACGGAGTATAGGGCCGCGAGCTCCGTGAAGGGGACCGAACGATGCATATACAACAGCGGGGTCCCTTCGGGCGTGGCTGCTTCGAGTCAATGGAGGGCGGGCATACGGCACTCAGGGATGGCCTCACCGTGTTTGCCATTGATCTTGCCCGCTAGCGTGCTGAGTTCGGTCTCGAGCTCCTGGTACTCTTTGACATCTTCGCGACTGGGGACGGCCACCTGAATGAGAACTACCTTGTTTCGGAGCTCCGGGTGATCATCCAAAAACTCGTCAAACCCTTTGAGCTTCTGAGTCAAGCCCTTAATATGATCGAGGCGGTCCACGCCTACGATGACCTTGACTCCCTTATATCGCTCCTCGAGGGTTTTGATCCGATCTTGAACTTCGGGTTTCCGCAACGTGTCAATAAACTTTTGCGGATCAATCCCAACGATGAACTTGTCCGTGCAGATCAGTCGATTCTTATACTGGATCTGGTTGGGAATCTCTGTTCGAGCACCCCTAGTCCGAGGCATTAGTCTCTACATCGAAATCCGAGCCAGGCACTTACAGTAGACTGGCACACGTGTCGATGAAGTTCTGCTTATACTCGTCTGTATGGAATCCAATCAAATCGCTTGATAAGAGACCCTCAATGAGATGTTTGCGAACCGGCAGGTTCCTCCAAAAGTCCCCCGCGGGGAAGGGCGTGTGCAAGGAGAATCCGATGGCGCAAGCTTTTCCTTGCTCCTGGAATCGGCTGCGTAGGAGCTCCGGGAGCAGCATGAGATGGTAGTCATGTACCCAAATCAAAGTGCCGCTCGTCGCCGACTCGGCAATTGCGTTGGCGAAGAGTTCATTGACCCGCTTATAGGCTTGCCACGGCCCATCGTCGAAGGTCACGCCCGACTGATAATGGAGAATGGGCCAGAGGATACGGTCTCATCCGATGGCAGGGTTAGCTCGGAGGGAAAGGTCACCACTGATCGGGAAGGGAAATCCGTCCGCTCACTGGAGAATGCATTGTAGTGCTCATGCGCGAGGCCACTGTCCAGGAAAATAGGAATGGCCTTGTGCTCTCCGAGACTCTTGACCACTTCTTCCCGGTCCTTGGTGTCTTTGACCTCGATCCCGGGCCAACCAAACCATCGAAAATCGGTCGACTTGGTCAGTCCCGACAGGGAGGTAACGAGTCCGCCACTTGATATGGAGGACTGGAAGGTCCCGTCGACGCGTTTAACCGACAGAGGGAGTCGGTTGGAGACGATGATCAGGTCGCGCTTGTTGTTTGCCGCCATGATGTCGCGCAATCAAAAGGAAGACGGTGAAGAGCGGAGAAGCCGTGTTGGATGCAGCTGGGAGATTATCAGGAGGATCTGCTCAACGTTGCTTGAAGACCATGTTCGCCTCTCGCCGCCGGCATGGCCACACGTACGTCAGTATGAACGTGAGGACCGGGACGACCGAGACCATCGATGGCGAAGACGACGCGCTGCGGCTCAACCAGCTCCTATCGGTGCATCTCGCATGTTATCGATGGAAATCCGCATTCTCCTCCCGGTGGGCCGCTGCATTCTACCGAGGCCATTTAGCAGAGCAATTTACCCGCGCTGCCGTACATCGAGGCGGCGCGAATCGTATGCATCCTCCACGCCCTCGTGGATATGGTACGACACGGGGTCTAGTGAGGGTGAAAGAGTCGATGTGCGTGTGAGAGTGATTGAGGGATACTCGTTGTCACCGTCCGAGATGAGATCGTTGACAAGAGCAGAAAGTGGAAGCAGGGCCGATACGCTGACATCATCACGGGCTCATCCCGCCGCGGCAGCTCCACCCCGGGTTTCCCATCGGCGATCTCTCTACCTCTTCTATTCTTCTACTCTTCTTCTGATTCTTCTCTCCCTCCCTTTTCTCCTTTCTGTCGTATACTCCTGAGCTGCATAAATCCTCCCTTCAATTTCCTCCTGCTTTACCCAGCCCCATCCTGCGTCGCTGCAGATAATTCGTCTCGTCTTGACTCTTCCACCCCCACGGGCGCGGACCCAACTTTCCCTCCATGGCGTCGCAATCCCCCCTCTACATCGGCTTCGACCTGTCAACCCAACAGCTCAAGGGCTTAGTAGTCAACTCGGAGCTGAAGGTCGTCTACGTCGCCAAGTTCGATTTCGATGCCGACTCGACTGGATTCCCCGTGAAGAAGGGCGTCCAGACCAATGAAGCCGAGCACGAAGTGTTCGCCCCGGTCGCACTGTGGCTGCAGGCTCTGGACGCGGTCCTGGGCAATCTCCGTGCACAAGGGCTGGATTTCGGCCGCGTCAAGGGCATCAGTGGCGCGGGCCAGCAGCATGGGAGCGTCTACTGGGGGAACGACGCCGAGCAGCTGCTCCGCAACCTCGACCCAGCTCAGTCGTTGGAGGCGCAACTTCAGGGCGCGTTCTCGCACCCCTACAGTCCCAATTGGCAGGACTCGAGCACCCAGAAGGAGTGCGACGAGTTCGACGAGAATCTGGGAGGACCAGAGCCGCTCGCCCAGGCCACAGGCAGCAAAGCCCATCACCGATTCACCGGGCCCCAGATTCTCCGATTCCAGCATCGACACCCCGACGTCTACCAGCGAACTGCGCGCATTTCCCTCGTCTCCTCCTTCCTCGCCTCGCTCTTCCTGGGACATGTCGCCCCCTTCGACATCTCCGACGTGTGCGGCATGAATTTGTGGAATATCCAGCAGGGCGCCTACGACGATCGGCTGCTCCAACTGTGCGCGGGCAAGTTCGGGGTGGAGGATCTGAGGAAGAAGCTGGGCGACGTGCCGGAAGATGGGGGTCTCCACCTGGGCTGCGTCCACCCATACTATATTCAGCGCTATGGCTTCAGCCCCGAGTGCACTGTCATTCCGGCCACGGGCGACAACCCGGCTACCATCCTCGCGCTGCCCCTGTGGCCGTCCGATGCCATGGTCTCCCTGGGCACCTCGACCACCTTCCTCATGTCCACGCCACACTACAAACCCAGCCCGGCCACGCATTTTTTCAATCACCCCACGACCCCTGGGCTGTACATGTTTATGCTGTGCTACAAGAACGGCGGCCTGGCGCGCGAGCAGGTCCGCGACGCCGTGAACGAGGCTCTCCACGACACCCCGTCCCAGCCGTGGGCCAACTTTGACCAGATCGCGCTGCAGACCCGCCCCATGGGCCAGCAGAGCCCCACCGACCCCATGAAGATGGGTCTCTTCTTCCCCCGACCCGAGATTGTCCCGAACATCCACTCGGGTCAATGGCGATTCACCTACGACGCCAGCACGGGACGTCTGCAAGAGACCACCCAAGGCTGGACCACCCCTCACGACGAAGCTCGCGCCATCGTCGAGAGCCAGTTGCTGTCGCTGCGCCTGCGCTCCCGCGGACTCACCGAGACGCCCGCGAGCGGGCTCCCCGCCCAGCCGCGGCGAGTGTATCTGGTCGGAGGCGGCTCCAAGAACCGGGCCATTGCCAAGATCGCCGGGGAAATCCTCGGAGGTGTGGAGGGCGTCTACAAGCTGGACGTGGGGGACAACGCCTGCGCGCTAGGCGCGGCCTACAAGGCCGTGTGGGGCATGGAGCGACAGCCCGGTCAGACCTTTGAGGATCTCGTCGGCCAGCGATGGAACGAGGATGAGTTTATCGAGAAGATTGCAGATGGCTACCAGGAGGGCGTGTTTGAGCAGTACGGCAAGGCGGTTGAGGGCTTCGAGGAGATGGAGCGGCAGGTCATGCAGCAAGTCCGCGCCGCCAACGGTCGCGCTCCGGTCGATTGACGGTCATGCATCAATGGACCGGGGACTAGCGTGCACCCGCTGCTCGCCACCGGTTCGGTCTTTCAATGATGATGATAACGATGGGATAGACGACGACGATAGAAAGTCGGCTGTCGATCGTGGATGATGCCTGAGGATTTGAGCAGCCCCCCTCGGCGCCGTGTAGATGGCTCTCAATCTCTTTCCTTCTCCAGTGCACTCCGTTTATGCGATTCCTGCATTTCTGCCTATTTTCCCAGGTTTCATGCGTAGATTCGACCTCTTACGTCTCCTCGTTCTTCTTTTCGGCTGAAATGCCCTGATCTTGCAGTCGATCCGGGGCGTTCACGCCATCCATAGTGTATCCATAAATTGGCCGGTTAGGCGGCAACTCAGATTTCTTGATTCCAATTGGCCGGGTCCTCTCCTATTCTGACAGGCGCCAACTTACATGCTCCGCTTGCAGTCCTTTTCAAAGTCATTAGATTGAGGGTGAGGTCTGAAGCAACGCATTGGTTACACGGAGGCATCGCTATCTCATTGGCGTAACCTCTGTATGGAAACCAAGCGGATTCCCCGTGGGGGAGCGAGGTGGTTCGTGGGAAAGCATTTAGCCCTCGGACGTTTTTGTTTACGGTTACAACCCTGTATTGCGAGGGCTGCCTGAGGCAGGACAGTCGGGATGAGTCTGCCGGATAAAAAGATCTGTAAAACAAAAACAAATACCACAAGAGACTGGGATATATTAGGTTTGGTGCTACTTAAATAGGAAGGTAGCGTGGATGACATACTGTACTGTAGAGACCCCTCTTTGTACTGTGTCAGACAGATCATCGGGGTCCTGTTTTCTCCGGTAAATACTGTATTCCTTTTCCCCCGTACAGTGGCTGCGGCCCTGTTTCGGTGTGTAGGTGGTATTTTTCCCTCATCGGACAGAGTGTAGGAGGGGAAAACGATGGAAAAGGTTTCTCCGCCAGCCGCGGCTCTACGTTTACGACTTGCGACGGCAAAACCCTGAATAGTTATAGCTTCACCTGGTGCCGCCCAGCCCGCGTCGACACATTTACAAGACTACGGACGACATTTATATCCCCCCCGCCTCGTTTCCTCCACACGAGTGCCGAGTGCTATTTTTTTTATCTCCCCCATCCTTATCACTATGGCTGCGCCCTCTGTCACAATTACTCCCCAGATTCTGCCCGAGGAGCCCATTGCCATCCCCTCCAACCGCGATGGTGTGGCCTATCTGTACGGCCACCCGCTCTTGAACTCGCTGTCGCCCCCTCTGCACCAGACTGTCTACAACGCCCTGGGTCTGAACTGGACACAGATCCCACTGTCCAGCGTCTATGGCACATCTGCCGCTTACCCGCCGCCATACACGCAATCGCCGCCCATCGAGAAGTTCCTTACCTCGATCCGCTCCAACCCCAAGTTCGTCGGCTCGTCCGTGACGATGCCGCACAAGGTCGCGATCATGCCGCACTTGGATGATCTGACTGAGCACGCCCGCCAGGCCGGCGCCTGCAACACTATCTTCCTCCGCATCGATCCCACGACCGGCCAGCGCCAGTATGTCGGCACCAACACCGATTGCGACGGCATCCGCGAGGCTCTAACCCGTAACGCGCCCGACCCGTCGCGCTTCCGCGGCCGGCCTGCGCTCATCATCGGCGGCGGCGGCACCGCTCGCACGGCGGTCTATGTTATGCGCCGCTGGCTCGGTTCCAGCCGTATCTATATCGTCAACCGCGACGCCAACGAGGTCACGACCATCTTGGAGGAAGACCGCCGCCGCAACCCGGATCCCAACACCCAGGCTCCTCTCGTCCACATCACCGACCCCAAGGAGGCGGCCAGCCTCGAGGCCCCCGCCGCCATCGTCTCCGGTATCCCTAACTACCCACCCAAGACCCCCGAGGAACTCAACACCCGCGCCGTGATCCAGGCCTTCCTGGGCACCGCGGCCGATGCACCCAAGCAGCAAGGCGTCATCCTGGAGATGTGCTACCACCCCGTTCCCTGGACGGAGATCGCCCAATTAGCCTCCACCGGCGGCTGGAAGGTGATTCTGGGCTCAGAGGCCCTGATCTGGCAAGGTCTTGAACAAGCCCGTCTCTGGACGGGGCGCGATCTTGTCGGCACTCCCGGTCTGGTGCAGCAGGTCAAGGACATAGTGGCCAAGACAGTTGCCGAGCGGGTAACCAACAAGTCCAGCTTGTGATTGATATCGTCGTGTCTCTTAATACCATATTAACGATTGTATATGATGGCGGGATGCCTGAGGATTTGGGCAGCCCCCGGCGCCGTGTAGATAGCTCTCGGTTTTCTTTCCTTCTGCAGTGCACTCGGTTTCTTCGATTTCTGCGTTCCTGCCTGTTTTCTGCAGGTTTTCTGCGTAGACTCGAGCCTTTCGTCTCTTCTTGCTTCCTTTCGGCAAAAAGCATCCCTCCGCGCTATGATAACCCTCGGAGTATACACACTTCCCCATGCTTGAAGCCCTTCGCTCGGAGCTCCTTAGCATGCTCCTCGTGCAACAACGCCACCTACCGATTCTAGCCCTATCGCTATTCACTCTTTTCTGCCGTGAATAGTGGTCTCGGCTCACCGTGCAGATCTCAGTGGCTGATCTACAGTCCGCGAGCTTTTCGAGGCTGAAGCCTCGTCTGTTCTACGAGGCTCACTCAACTAGCGCATCCACTCGGTGGGGGCTGACCATCAAAGTCACGACAAGTATATACCCCGAGTCTTCTGGCCCCGGGCTCAGAATAATTATTTCAAGACTGCCTCGTTCCCTCCCCAGTCAAGGCAAGAATCGTTCGCGTTCTCAATTTCTTTCCAGATCCACCTTCTCCCCCGACCATCGGGACTTCGCCAGCCACAATGCGTGCCACAAGCTATCTCGCTCTGCTTCTCTCCGCCACGACTTCCGTCCTGGCCTCCCAGTACGATGTGACGGTGTTTTCCGAGCCAGGCTGCCGCGCAGAAGATGCAATTGGAGGAGCGATTTCCTCCGCCCTTCATGAATGCCAGCACGTACATTTGGCGGGTCAAACGGGGAAGTCCTTCTCCTTCGTTACCTCCGGAGAAACAAGAACTATGGTGATGAGCTGGGGTGATTCCTGCAACCTGCCTGGGAGTTCCTACAGCCTCAACCAGTCGTGGACCTGTCACCCGCTCAAAGACCTCCAAGACATAGCGTTTGAGGTGGTCCCCGAAATCGATTTTTCGACCGACACCCCCCACGTCGACGTTCCAACGTCGTCGACCTTGGCTCAAAGGACCTCGACCTCCGCCACATCAGCGCTGTGAGTGAGCGCGCGTACATATGGCTACCGCGCGAGACAACGGGTTGTCGATCCGAGCGATTCGCCAGCCCTCGATCCTGGAACATTGCTCTTGGAAATTGACTTCACTCGGCTTGAATAACTAGTTAGTATCGTTCACTAGTGAACAGCTAGTCTCGTAGGGGTGCACAAGGCAGCCGATCAGATTGACTTGAGACTCCGTTTGACCCGACGAGCTCGGAAACAATGCAGTATACATTTCAACGCCCAGAAGTCCCCACCGGGGCACTTGGAAATGCAGCTTTGCCCTAGTTACTCCGGTGATCATATGTAATATAATAGCAGCTAGCCTGTCTTGGCCGCCGAGCCTATTCCATTTCGCCCCCATACGGACCACTAACACCCTGTCTCGTAGTGTTCGTCCGATCTTAGACGATATCCATGGATATATCAAAGCCTCGCGATTCCGGTGGTGTTGCGAGTAACTTGACCATTCTCAGGCTGTTACATATCGACCGATTCGTCGAATAGAAAGTCGTCAATACGGATCGTGAGCGAGATTTCTCAGGTAGAGGACGGAAAGACTAAGGTGGATGCTCAGCCTGACAGGATCGGTGCCTTAGCAAACTCGCAATCCTGACGAAAAGAATGCAGGGTACTTATACCTGGGTATAGTTAGCTATGCTTCTGATGGATGTCATTCGCATTAACAACCACTTTTCGCGCAAGACGTCCTCGCTGTTGCAAAGATGCGCTTCCTCTCGTTGAAAACGATCCTCCCTTACCTGGTTATTATCTCCATCCCAGGAATTTGGGCCTTTCCAACCGGCAATGTCACCCTCATAGACACTGAACCCTCGACCGACATCGATCCTCATTCTTTGCAGCCAAGGGCCATGAGCCGTCTTGGACAGATCCTCGCCCGTAGCTATAATGCGGGCAAGATGGTCAACAGCAATGCCGATCAAAACAACCAGATTCGATATTACGCGGGCAAATTTGAGACAACGCCGTGGGAGATATCGTGGTGGAACCCGTTAAAGGACCTCATCATCAGTTTCGCCACCGCGAAAGGGGCGGGCTTCGTCATGATCCCCCAAATACTGCTCCACGACTGTTTTGGGGAGTCTGGGCGGGGCGTGTTCGACAAGGAGATATATCGAAGGACAATCTATGAGCCAGTCTTTGGCTCAAATGGATACTTACCTGAACTGATCAAAACTTGGACGAGGAATGGTAAACAAGATCCGCGCGACTGGTGGTTCCCCGATGGTCTTCTGTTTGTTATCAGCTCGCAACATACAAGCAAAAGTATAGGGGGAAACTATAAAGACATAGCGATGTATGCCATCGCCGTTAACCGGATTCGAGACGATCTCCTTACGCTGTGGACCACTGATCCACAGGGTAGACCGTTGGACAATATTCTCGGGGATCCAGATCGATTCGACTGGAGCACGCTATCTTATAGTCCCGTTACCAACACACCCTTCAGCTCGAGACCACGGAAACCACAACTTGGCGTTGCCATTACTTGGGATCCCTCGACCCCAAAATACGAGATCTGGCTGGGGGCTGAAGACACTGCCAGACCCGTATTTACGGACTCGCCTGCGGTGACGGGGTTTGCGTTCCAGCAATGGGGGTATTACCCCTACCCGACCTATCCATTGTCTATGCCGGAGGGTAAGGCAGGACCGACGTATCCCGGACCTGGGGGCGGCTGCAAGGACGTTTGTGACACGAATTAAGTCCTCAACACTGATCACCTTTCATGTGTTGCTTCAAAAAGTTGAATCAAATCATACCATCTTACCGTCTCTCAATCGGGGCATCGCGGGAGTCTTTGCATTCAGCGTAGATTCGATCTGTTCATCTCTTCTTTTCTTCGGCTGGACGGCATCGATCTGGCACTCGAGATCTTACCCCGGACGCGGGGCATTCCATGCGCTACGCGAATCTATGGACACTCCAAGCCTTTCATTGCTTTTATTGCTGATAATCGATCTCGACCGCCAACCGCACCGGTCCCGGAGATGCCGCCCCCCCGATGCCATCGTGATGGCGGTTCGACTCGGTATACGCCTTGACGACCGTCTTCGCGTCCCGCGTGATGCTCGAACAACCCTGGCCATTCGCCTGGCAAATCCGCATGCCTTGCACCGGCTGGTGCGCCATCTGCGTCTGAATCGCAGACACATCCCACCCCGACCACCCATCGTTCTCCCCATCTCCGAAGCTGAACTCGCCCCAGGTCGACGTATACCCGCCCCAGTGGTCCGTCGGCAGGCCCGTCGTCCCCGGCGCCGCGCCCCACGCACCTTCGGAGTCGTCGTCGAAGGCGACGTACCGGGTCTCGCCGGGTGCGAGGACAAAGGTCAGCGCGGAATGCCCGTACCACCCGTCGATCTTGCCGTCGGGCCCGACCTTATTCCAGATGATCACCGTCCACGGATCGGGATTGGCGCCGGTGAACTGCACCACGTATTGGTACCGGTGCGCTTCCGTCGGACTCACGGCGATGATGTTGCTGCCCCAGGGGTCTCCGACGTTGCCTCGGTATTGCACCTCCGAGCCCCGGGGCTGGCTGCGGCCTCCGAAGCCCGTGGTGAGGAATTCTCCGTTCTCGGGGACCGCGGTCCAGTCGAGGTCGGCGGGGACGGGAGGCGTATTCGGGTGGAGAACCTGGTCCAGTGAGGGAAGGCCGGCCGCGACGGTGGCCGGGAGTAGTTGCGGTAGTTGTGACAAGGTGGGCAGGAGGTGAGGCGCCGCGGAAGCCTCCGTCGGCTCTTCCTTGCCTTCAACGGTGACTGCCCGGGACGGGGAGGTAACATCGACGCCGACGCTGACCGTGGCATTGCCGTAGCCTGGGATGGAGTCTGTGACGGTCGTCTGGATGCTCGGGGGGCTTTCCGTTTCCATCACCGTCTTGGTTCGGAGAATGGTAGTGGTCGCCTCCGATGCGGCCGACTGGGGCTGGTTGGCCACGACGAGGGTTGTCTCCGGTACCGACTCGTGAAGTGCAGCAAGGGTACAGTCTTCAAAGACCGTAGTAGTGATGGTGCGCCATTCGACAATCATGGCGGGGACGCGGTCGTCCCAGGCCGGATCTCTCGGCTCGCGTACCTGGGCACGGGGAATGGCATGATGATGGTGATGCTTGTGATGCCCGTGGGATCCTAGTGTGTCGCGAACGCTGGTCACCAGGAGAAGCGCGATAGAGACGCTCCGCATCGTGACAACGGCGGGCGCAAAGGTGGGTTGTGGATCTCGTAGCACGCGTAGATTTGCTATTCGTCGGGGGCTTTGACACCAACGACGGCGTCGAGCGATAGACGATGCGTGTCGCTGGACAAGATGGCGGTGGTGGACGTGATGGTTGACAATTCCTCCGGACTCGCGACGAGGCGATACAGATTTGTAGTCTACCGTGACAATCCAGGCCCTGGGCAATCTGGAATGTTCAGTCGCGTTCGATCTTGGAAGGGCGAGACGAGATGGACGGTAGCAGCCCTGAATTCCAGCCCATCCGAGCAATCCATTCGGCCTGCAAGGCCCGCGGATACTGGAGTACAGTGTGTCATTCCCAGATGGAGTCCATACGATCAACTCCATTTGAGTTACGGGATCTATGGAATTTAAGGCCATCTACTTTCCTCTCCGATTCAGATCTTCGTACAGGAGCGTGGTGTGCCCGCCTCCTTGGCAGGGTGACCCCTCGCGTGGCGCATTCCGGAGAGACATTCGTCTCTCCATGTTGCGGGACGAAAGGGCACCGAGATGGGTCTCGAATTCGCGCAGACGGATCTGGAGAAGGCTGGACCGGGGTGGATCGGGATGCTTTTGTCTTCACCGTAGGCTGGGCAGCTCTCCTGGCCATCCGTCGACCTCGCTTGCCTCCCAGTCGGGTCTACCTGGCATCGTAGATGAAGTCTGGGGAAGAATTGGCCGCTCGGGGAATCCAAGTGGAGCTCACAAGGAGCTCGGCTCACGCAGACTTCACTGGAAACAAGCTGGCTTGTCCACGCCCTCAAGAAACAGCAACCAGAGAAGGCACGACTCGCAGTCAGAACCAGACACGCCGACGGCGACATCCGCAGCTGTCGAACGGCGTGTTCGGCAATCCATCAAGAGTTGACGGGTCGAGGCAGAGAAGCAGGGCACGACGGCCAACCCAACTAGATGTCACATCGAAGCACTAACCACGAGGAAGGTCAAATGCTACGCAGCGTGGTTCGAGCCAGCTCTAAACTTATGGTTGTAGGTCCGTCGTGTGCCGTCGTCAAGTCTTTTCTGGTAGCTGATCACGGTGTCCCCGTCAGCCGTCTCCGGCAGAGTGACGGACAAATCGAGAACACGGAACGAGTTCGGAATCGGGGTCATGGAACGGTCCGCCTTGACAGGCTGCTCCAGGTCTAGTGGCTCATCAATACTCGGATCCCCGGCGTAAATGCCATTTTCCTCCACTCGGATGACCTCCTCGAGGACGTCCACCAACACTGGACCATTCCAGACTGCCTCGCGATGGGGAGCCGATCGCAATGCCCACACGGCCTGTCGGCGCATGCGAGGGACCCGACATTTGAGAGCCGTATAGAATAGCGGAGGGATGTACCCCAGCTCCACTGTGAACCCATACCCGCCACACTCGGACGCTTTCAGAGCTTCCTTGAAGTCCTTGGTGTGAATGTTCATATGGGCCCACGCATTCCACAGTTTGATAAAATTGGTCAATAGGACGAAGAACTGGTCGGTGTACGAGTCGAACGCCATCTCGCCCTCAGAAGAAAGACAGACCCCGGCCATGATGGTGGCCAGATCATGGTAGACCTGAAGTAGGAGGTATCCGAACCGGTCTCTGCGAGACACGTCCGAGCCCACATGGGCAACCGAGGCGTCGTATACTTTTCGCCATAGGGACAAGTCCTCGAGGATACGTTTCCGGGTTGCACACATCTCGTCATCCGCGGGGATGTCGGACGGCTGCACATTCATATAATGGCGTTTGAGGCAGTGGACTCGATTCAGGAGATCATCGAGTGTTTGGCGGGCATCGCGGAGCGAGGAGAACCGGTAGGGGAGAGCGTAATCCTGCGGGTCTCGTGTTGCAATGCACATGTACGAGGGAACATGGCCGAACATAGCGGCTTGGATGGAGAGGCGGGAGTACGAATTAATCAGGGCATCGTGAGCGAAGTCCTCGGCCGGGCTGAGAATCTTGGGCGACATGGCGGAGCGCGGCTTCGGCGCCGAGATATTTGCGAGTAGCTGCATCCCGTAGCGCAGATGCGCGCTGCCCATCTGATACTGGCCGCGGAGATATTCTAGGGCGACAAAGACCATACAGGTAATCAGCGCCACGCGCAGGCTGTTCTTGTTCTGGGCCGCTGTATTCGCTCGGAGGGCATGGATGGCCTTGTTGTATTGCTGGAGGGTGAACCGCTCGGTATCCCAGCCATAGCGCACTGGGATGGTCCGCGGGTGATACGTCTGCTCGAACCGATGCGCCACCGACAAGGCGACGACCGCATGGCGCACGGAGGGCTCCTGGGCACTCGCCTGGAAGACCAGCGTCTCCCAGAACTCCGAGGAGAACAGACCGGCGAACTTTTTGGTCGTCCGTTCCATGAACCAGTCGAAGGCACTCTGCTCTTCCCGGCTGAGACTTCCGACGGGGATCGGGGTACAGTAGACGGACAACGCCCGATGACCCTGCGGCTGGCCATATGGACTTCCCCCGCCGCCCCAGACGCCGTAGCCATCGCAGACCCGGCCGGTGGAGACGCAGCGGCGACAGGCCGGGCGGCTTTCATCACATTTCACGCGGCGCACCTTGCAGGTTTTACAGCCGGTTTTGACCCTCTTTCTGCTGCGTGCTGAGGTGGGAGGCTCGGGCAAAGTCTGCATGATGGACGAGGAGCCCACGATTGGACTGCAATCTCCATGGTCTCGCTGGGCAACGGGCCGATCATGCCGAGGTGACTCGGCAGCGGAAGAGCTAGTCCCCGGCTGCTTCACGTGGCATTCCCGAAAGCAGTCTAGCCGGGATCCACCAATATCGATATCTAGGAGAGAGATATATATGACTATAGAGAGGTCGGTCTGAAACAGATCGTGGACTACCTCCCAGGTCGATTCACGCTCGCCGATTCATGCGTACTGGGCACCACTGGGGCCAGTTATCTATGACGCGGAGAGTGTGGACGTCAAACCGTCTAACATGCCCGCCTGGCCTCTGCGCCAATCGTCCTCTTCCATCCCGACTGGTCGGCCGGCATTCTCAGATCACCGGGGGTCCGTCCCGGGGACAGCATCGAGGCAGAAGTACCCCATCATGATGTGCCTGATAGGAGATCTGCCTCTGTCACCGACACGAGGACTTTGACCCCCCACCCGTCTCGACCGCCAATCCAATGCTTGCGTTTGCCAACCTTCTCGATCCTTTGCACGTCGTGCTCCAATTCTGTCTTAAGCTGGGTCGGGTCGTCGGCCACTTTTTGAATGGTGATTGTCAACCGCAGGCCTTCCTTTCGGCCTTTTTCCCCAAGGTCATGGGCCCATTGCGCGGAGGGAACGATACGCGGCTTGGACGAGTCAATCGATCCGGTCGGATAGAGCTGACCGAGGACAAGGCCCAGCTTCCCGAGATAGCGGGTCCACCAGACTTCTTCGGGGGTGAGAATTCCCTGGAGATGGGATTTGAGGTCCACGTCGCGCGGGGGAAGTTCTCCGCCGTAGCGCTCCTGGAGCATCAGCGCGAGGAGCGCACGATGGGCGTGGGGAACCCCATGGGTCGAGGCGAGGAACCCCGTGCTGGTACTATAGAGGGCCGCACTAGATGACAGTTCTTTGGACATGGTCGCATGCACGTAGAGGGCATTCGCGAAGGCCTGGACGAGGTGCAGACTAATCGACGGTGGTACCGATCGGCCGCTTGACGGGCGAGGCAGAGCCGCCAGCATGAGCGTCGCGATCGCCTGCGCCGACGAGGGTGCGTATGGCGCGGTGGCCACCTCGAGAGGATCCTGCCGCCGGACCACCGGCAGCATGTCGCGGAAGAGAACCCCTTCGCGAACCCCACCTTGACAGAAATGCGCCTCCTTGATTCCATGCGGTAACGATTCGGCCAATGTCTTGACGAGGAAGGCGACCGACGGCACCTGCTTGCGCCGTCGGTCGGAGACGCGAAAGATCTCGTGCGCCGTGCGGGCGACCTCCTCGAGCGCGTCGGTGTTCTCAAAATCCTCCTTGGGCGCGGTGTATCCGTTGATGATCGAGATCGGATAGCGTTGGCCGCGCGTCTGATGCAGGTAGAGCAGGAGATAACCCCAACCGCGGAAGCCGCCGCCGGACAAGTACAGTGGGAAGCCGCCTTGGGTGCGTGCCTTGTTCACCAGGCGCTCGGGGACTTGAAGACGGTCGAACGCGTGGCGAAAGTTCTCCGCCATCTCCCGGCGTAAGGCCTCGCGGGCTTCCTTGGCCTCGCCTTTGCTTTTGCCCCGGTCGAGATCGGCGAGTTTCTGCGTCAAGGCCGCCGCGCCATACGGAAAGCTCACGGCGCCTTGCGGGCTGATCTGGACGTTGCCGGCATGGGAGACAATCCATGTGATCTGCATGCTGCCGCCCCCCAGGTCGAGCGCCAGGCCTTCCACGTCGGAGAAGCTGCTGGCAATACCCCATGCCCCGATAGCGCCTTCCTCCTCTTTGCGAAGCATCTCGACCGGGAAGCCGGTGGTCTGGCGGATGGCGTCAGTGAAGGCCGTGGCATTGATCGCCGTCCGGGTCGCCTCGGTCGCAATCAGTCGAATCTGCGTGGACGGAACCCCCATCTCCACGCAGACGATCTGGAAGCGGACGATCACACTCACGACGCGGTCGATGACCGACTGTGGAATGGGGATGCGATCGCCCGTCTCGGCATCGATTTGAGCTTCATAAAGAGACACGTTGATGCGATGAAAGTGGACGGTGGGCAGCACTCGAGTCGTTGGAGCGGAGAGATCGGAGATCGAGCAGCGAATGCCGTTACTGCCCAGGTCCACCACGGCGTGGAGATGGGGATTGGCTTCTTGCCTCGCGCTGGAGCGAGGGCCGGAGGGGGATGGGCGGCCGCCTCGCATGCTGGGCTCTGTCAGGCCTCTCATGGATCGACGGGGTAGTTGGTGTAGCAGCTCCAGCGGGTCGAAGCAAAGGTGTAGTTGGTGGGAGAAGGCGGAAGCCGTGAAGCGTGCGCGGTGGAAAGCTTGACTGTGGATGAACTATGTATACGTAGGAGCACATCCAGCGATCTCGCCAATCATCTTGCGTGGTCTCCCTATAAGATCCGAAAGTCGACGAATCGCTTAGTCAAAGAAGTCTATCATAGATAACGGCGTTTCCCACTGGACCTCCGGTCCTTATCACAGTGAGTCACAGTGGAACATCCTCCGATTAAAGATTGTATCATCAAATCGTGTGCGAGACGATGCTTCTCTGGTTGGCCGAAGGGAATCCTTCGACTGCGGGACGCGTCCAACCGGAAGGATGACTGGAGGAGCTAGAAGTATAGTTAATTATACCTGCAACTAGCATCGTCTCCCCACCACGTCGAGGCCACCGAAGAGAGCTCTCTATAGGACCAGATCAGTCTATAGAGTCCTATATAGTCCTAGTCTCGTATGACTCGCATCATCCACAACAACCCAACTAGCCCACCTTTCCTGAGCGGCGTCTTTTCTATCTTCTGTCTCCTCTTCCCTCTTCCCTTCTTCTCTTCGGTCCGCATCGATTCGGATCGCTCTACCAGCCGTTGCGCCTTCGGCTTCTCTGCCCTGCTTGTGCCTCAGCCTCGTTTCGCGCTCACACTGCGTGACGGTGAATTTTTTTTTTCCCCACGATGGCCGCCGAATCCGACCACAGCGCCATCCAACACTTGGAGCTGAAGGATTTTGCCTTTCAGAATGGCGTCACGCTCTCCACCGTCCGCCTGGCATACCGTGTCTTCAACCCAACCGGCCACAAGACCGCCTTGATCCCGACCTGTTTCCGCGGAAGAATCAACGAGACCTACAACTTTACCCGCGGGGCGTTGCAGGATTATCGAGTGGTCGTGGTCGCGTTGTTGGGCAATGGAGAGTCCTCGAGTCCGTCCAATACGCCTGGCTTTCCCGCCACGGTCGACTACCCCGACTGCGTTCGCGCGCAGCATCAGTTGGTGACCGAGCATCTGCATCTTTCCTCCCTCGATGCTCTGGTTGGATTTTCCATGGGCGGCCAATGTGTTTACCACTGGGCGACCATGTACCCTCACATGGTCCCCAATGCCGTGATCATCTGCTCGTCCGCCCGAACCAGTCTGCATAACTACCAGTTCCTGGAAGGCCCCAAAGCCGCGCTCTCGGCCTCGATCGATTTCAACAGCGCGTTCCGCGCCCAGAACGTAGTCCCACGACGAGGCCTCCATGCGTTCGGACGGGCCTACTCGGCATGGCTGACCAGCGCGGAATGGTTTGAGCAGCGGCTGTTTGAGCGGTTCGGCTTCCAGACCGTGGACGAGTGGGCGGACGTTATGTGTGGCGAGCACTACGAAGACTGGCATCCGGACGATCTGTTGGCCTTGCTGCACATGTGGCAACGAGCAGATCTCGGCGCCGCCACGAGCTCACGCAACGAGCGTGTTTCCATCGAAGAAGCTTTGGGCCGCTTGACGTCCCGCATCCTTCTCCTACCGTGCCAGACCGACCAGTACTTTAGATGGGAAGCCAGCGAGAAGGAAGCGGCGCATCTGCGGCATGGAAAGTTGGCGGTGATCCCCTCGATCTGGGGCCACATGGCTGGTGGTGGTGGGAATCCCGACGACGCCGCCTGGATGAATGCGCAGATCGCGCAGTTCCTACGCTGAGTCCGACTGGCATCCTCATTCACGATGTAAATAGAATCAACATAGAGACCAATCGATTTGTCCAAGTCTGGGTGACTGGTCTAGCGGCGATGAGAGATCCGGAGGGATATGCGTCGAGACTCGCCGCCTAGTCCATGTAAAGACTTAGGTTGATCCTCGCCTCCAGGTCATCCTCCTCTCCCCAGCGACACAAATCTGCGCCGCCTTCGTCTCACGCCCTCCTGGCCGAGATGCCCGGCACAGATTGCATCTCGCACACCTCATTTCCCCCTTGCGCTCCCCACCCTCCCTGCGCTCCACTGCAAAGTGTCGATCCATTCCACGCATCTCGCGCAATGCGGCCCTTTCCTCGCAGAGCGATGAACGCTGCGCCCCATCGTGCTGGGGAGTCCCAGGGCTCGGGAGTTATGGACCCAATGCGACAGTCTGTTGATCATCTCACTCTGTCGCGTGTGCATCGGTCCGTTGAGAGAATATCCGGGACGGTGCCCTACACGCGTTGTTTGCATATTATCCGCTGTCCCTCGGACGTCGCACGTCGCACGTCGCACTCTGGCTTTGCCTCTCAGGTCCTCACGACCGCTGAAATCCACCCCGTCCTCTCTCGGTCCAGAGCGGTTCCAAGATGCGCCTCTTCGCGGCACCCCTGTTCACCACTCTCCTTACCACGGGTCTAACGACGAGCTCCGCCACACCGCCGTCATCTCGACTCTGGGCAACTCACTACAACGGCAATGTCTACACGCTGGAATTCGCGGGTGGCCAACTCTCGCTCATCGACACGCTCCAGACATGCGGCGGCATGCCAAGCTGGTTGACCTTCGATGCGGAGACCAGAGTGCTCTACTGCTCTGATGAGAGTGGAAGCGCGGATCCAAGTACACACGGCTCGTTAAGCGCGTACCGTGCGGCGTCGGATGGGAAATTGCAGGAGATCGCGACCACCCAGACGGTAGGCGGAGGGGTGAACAGTGTACTGTTTGAAGCGGGGAAGGGGGAGAAGTTCCTGGCAATTGCGCATTAGTAGGTTTCCCCCCCAAGTCCTCTGGTGCGGATGAGACTAACCGGAATGCGACGAGGAACAGCGGAGGGTCAGCACTCTCGACCTTTGCGCTCCCATTACGCGACAATGCACCCGCCTTGCAGGCCTTTCACTTCAATATGACGCATCGCGGCGCCGTGGCGCAGCAGGATGCGCCGCATCCGCACGAGGTCTTCCTCGACCCGACCGGTTCGTTCGTGATCAGCCCGGATCTGGGCGCGGACCTGCTCCGCGTGTACTCGATCGACGGGACCACAGGGCAGCTGCACCATTGCCCGAGCGTCAACGTCACCTTTGGGAGTGGCCCGCGCCACGGCGTGTTCTGGACGGATGACACCAACAACGCCACGGACGCGGAGGCCAGGCGCGGGTCGTCGACGCACCAGCGCCAGCTGGCAGCCGTCGGCAAGACGATGATGTACCTGGTCAACGAGATCGGCGGCACGATGATGGCGTTTGATGTGGCCTACGCCCGGTCTGGATGCCTGGATTTCCAGGCAACCCAGACGCTCGTCCCCTACACCAACCACAGCATGCCCCAGGGGGCGACGCCCGCAGGGATCCGCATGATCGGGGATGCGTTCTATGTCTCGATCCGCAGTGACCAGGGCTTTGCGCCCAATGATTCCATGGTAACGCTGAACCGCTCGCCGCGCCACGGAGCGGTCAGCCTGCGGAATCGCACGCCTGCGTATGGAAAGGTCCCGCGGACGTTCGTCATCAACCGGGCGGGGGATCTCGTGGCCATTGGGAACCAGGCATCGGCCACCGTGGTGATTGTGCGGCGGGATCGAGAGACCGGCAATCTAGGGGAGGAGCTTGCCGTTCTGCAAGTCGGCGAACCGGGCACAATCGGCGCTGCAGAAGGGCTGAGCAGTGTCATCTGGGACGAGTGATCAGACTAGGCGGAAAGGCGAGCAGGCCTGTCATCCTCGAGTTGGATATCATGACTACAGGTAGCAGTAGAAGATTAGATCATGACGGGACCAGGTCGCGAAATCGAAGTCATTGAATCCCGACCACCCGCGCATGCCTCCGGGCGTAGCTATTGTAGTCATTCCGGTTGCACTGGGGATGAGTAAAAATGGAGTGCAGGTGCAGAAGTATATAATTACATGATGTGATATTCCGCTGTCGGCTTCAAGCCAATCCCCGGTAAAATATCTCATGATCATCATCATTACAAGGATTAAATAAACAGCCAGTCGAGGCGGGACTCATCCAGCTCGTCGATCCAGTCGAAGGAGCTATCGAAATCATGCAGGGCATTGCCGCGATTGTCGACTGGGCCACTGGGGATCTGTTCATCCACCCGTCCAAGCGAGCAAGTCTGGTTCTGCTGGCACGCGCGTTGCTTGAGATCCTGCTTCTGCCACATGAGACGAAGCACCCAGGCGGCATTGCAGACATTGACGCTCGTGACGGCTTGGTACAGGGCACCGAGTTTCTCGAGGAGGAGCGCGCGTTGAGAGATGCGCCGGCATTCTGCGCCGGCAATGAAGGTGGGCCAGATCAGACATTTGAAGTGGGGATCGGAGCGCGGGATAGAGCAAATCTGGCCGACGAGCTCGCTCGCCATGTGGGCGTGATCGACCGGAACCCCAATATCGATCCACGGAGGCGCAAAGCCTTCTCGTGCGCGCGAGAGAACGCGGCTGGTGTAGAGATAGACGGACGTCTGGTAGGCTCGCGCGAGGGAGATGCGCGAGGTGAGATCAGCGAGAAAGAAAGAGTGTTGCATTTCCTGGGCCCAAACGACGGGATTGAAGTTTCGGATGCCTTGGAGGAGCGCTGCGTACGCTTCGAGGGAAAGTAGACGGCCGAGCTGCAGAGACCCGGGTAGCGCCGCGGGTTGCGGGGCGGCAGCGGCGATTTCCGAATCCGGGAACCAGAGCGTGTGGACATAGAAGATGACTTCTAACAGGTAAGCTGGACAGCCCACCCAGGAGGTTACTTCGAGTCGCTTGAGTATGACCGGACTCATGGCTGCAGAGTAGAAGGGCTTTGAGAGGGCTCCCGGGCGAGCGAGCGTGGACCCCATGATCTCCATGATCAAGCAACCATCGACGGCAAAAGCCTCCAGCCCTTGAAGCATTGTCTGGCCTAGCTCGGTCTCGGGGCGGCTCCGGAGAAGCTTCTTTGCACCCTCAATATGATAACTCCATGCTCCGCTGCCCGACTCGAGCAAATCCAAAAATGCAAGAACAAAAATTGCGGCCAAAGTTCGATCGTCCTTCTGCAAGGTAGGGTTGTCAAGGTCCTTCGAGAGCTGATAAAGGGTGCGCTGCTTGAACTCCAGGAAATGGTGGTATGCTTTGGAAGAGGGTCGCCGAGAATTGGCTGGCATCACCATGCTTTCGATTTCCTCTGGTGGGACAAAGGAACAGAGAGTGGCAAGATTCTGGGGTGACCACGGCATCCTAGAATATTCCGAGCTTGAAAGAAGGGAATAGTGCAAAGCCCCCATAGCAGACAAGATATGTGCCAGAAGAGGCGAGGAGCCAACGAGGGGAATGATCTCCCGCCACGGGTTTTTTGACTGGGGGTATACCACAAAGTCCTCCGTCATGTGTTGGTATTGGGAGAGATAGAAACGCGATGTAGGGTTGGAATCCTTAAACAGCGGATCTACCAGTCCCCGGGGTGTCGGTGTATATCGGGTATGACTGCGCTGCGGGAGGTGAACCACCCGGTTCTCCGGCTCCTCTGGCTGGGTCGAGGCAAAGAGCGTCTCTTCTGCGAAATCGGCGAATTCTGCAGTCTTGAAAATCCCTTGCGCCCATGCGTCGGCTTCTGGGCATGATCCAGCGCTAGAGCTTAGTGAGTCGGGTCCGGACAAGCCGATCGAACCGACGCCCACGGTGGCATTCGCTGCCGCCGTGACTGGTATGAACGGAGGATGCTGGACCATAGATTCTCCCATTTGGTTCTTTGCCTCATCGAAGCTGCGACCCATCATTTTGCCTCGACTAGCCACACCACCCTTCACCCACACCAGTGGCTTCTGATATCCCAAACATTCTTTCCCCGCATCCCGACACTTCCTGCAGGTGGGCTGACCATTGTCACAGATTATGCGACGGCGGCGACAGGTGTAGCAACCCTTGGTCATGATCGTAGGCATCGACAGAACGTGGGACCGCGCAACCGGGGATCGAAAGAGCCAAGTCGCGTGGGGTGCAATCGGCCACTCGCCATCGCGGCCAGGAATGAATCGGCGGACAGCGGGGGAAGTCCTCGGGGTGGACGGGGTAGTGACTTGGGAGAGGTGAGACAGCAAGATGTGACCGAGCTTGAATCCCAGCGTGGGCGCTTATCATTCCCAACAGTGGAGTAGAAGAGAGGGTAGGATGGAGAGACCATCCACCCGTGGACGGGTGGGTCCCGCGGGGCTGACTAATGATACGGCCTGCCTTCCGCTTCGCGCTTGCGATGGCGGTTGCACTTCCACTTCCACTTTCACTGGCACTGGCAGTCGCCGTCCGGACCTTCCGCGTGCTCAAACCCATCCGAGAATCTGCAGCATGGTATTCAATCATCTCTGGCTTCGTGGACTGGAGGTAAGTCCTTCATGGTAGGCACGGGTTGTTGAGATTCATGTTGCTAAGTGGTAGCAGATCTGGCTAACCGCACGAGTACGTTGCGATCCTTCCGTTGCGCGTCTGGTAATCTACTCACCTTTAACCTCCCCTCAGCTCCTCCGGAGTCCAATCTTCCACCAGATGGTCGGTCGAGTTCATCAACGCATCCAGCATTATCGTCACGGGATTCCGATGGAAGAGAGTCGCACCAGTCTCGAGAGCCAGGGTAAGGTGCAAAGTTAGATGTTGAGCTGCGCGTCGTGTCAGGGTGGCTGATTCTTGAATCAACAGGAGCGAACCTCAGCAAGTTCGCGAAGTATTTCAAGGAGGAGATCAAAGACCAGATGAAGGGCAACCCCCCAAATAAGCTGTGACTCAGACATTTCCCCGGCATTGGTGGTAAATGTACAGTCTTCACGTGGATGACGGTCTCTTCGTCCAGGAATCTTTCCTTCGCTCTATCTCCGTTCAACACTCAAACATACGGTATCTCTCCGGGATGAGACTGCTTCTCGGTACTCCTTTGCAGAAAACAACCTTGCCCCTTTCTCTCTTCTTGGCGTGTTGATCATCATGCCCGGTCGTGGTGGGAGATTTCTAGAAGAACGGAGCATGGCTAGGTGGCCGATCGTCCCCTTTTTCTCTTCGATTACGATCAGCGCGGCCATTAACGCCGGAATGCTGTGGCACTGCGATTGGTGACAGTAGCCTTGTACCATTCAGCCGCTCGATTGTCCGCCAAACTCCACCGCTCATTGTCAACACAGACACCTCGAAAGCACTGGTTTTTCTCAATCTCCCTAAGTATCTCTTTGCACTGAGGACCCAGTGCTCAGATGAAATAGCATATGTCTTTCGCAGTCGTGTCTTAAGCAATGACTGGACAAAGGTCATCGACACAGATGGCCTCGATGATGGCGCTACGGCTGCTGGGTTTGCTAGCGGCATTACTGTCTGTTTAGATGGTGACGAGGCGTTAAGCAGGATGGAGAATGGTATCCATGCACCATGCCCCACAAACCCTAATTCAGGTTCCTCGGTATATACCACACCCGACAACAACGCAGGCTTTGCATCTGGGTGGTGTACTACCCACTTTACAAAGATACAGAAGGATGAGGATGATGGCTACAAAAACCCGTTACAGGACGATTATCTGATGGCTGTATCGATCTTGGATAATAACGGGAAGTTGATTGCTCGTGCTCCCCTACAACCCATGAACACCCCGTATAGGATCACAGACGACGTTACTCATATGGGTGGGGGCAATTTCACAGTCAAAGCTGGGAGCACTGACAGTAGCGAGGACGAGTTTTGTTTAAGGATCTTTACTGGAAAAGCGATAGCTCAGCCCAGCAATGTTCGCCCGGTAAATGGGACGGTGGCAAGCGCGAGGGCGGCTGCGGCTTTACATGCAACGCCAACCCGGCGACGGGCGCGCCGTCTGTGAAAGACCCCTCGGACACCGTTGACGCTTAGATGGGGAATCCAGATGCTGCCATGACAGATAACTCGCTACCCTCTTTCAGCATGTCAGGCGTGTCTTCATTCAAGAGCGGGACTTGTTACGTCCACGCTTACCAGTGGCAGCAGAATCGAGATAACGACGACAACTGGGCGAATCTGAGGACTTATAGCATGTAGCTTGCGGTATACGACGACGATAACAACCTGGTCGCATTCGCTCCACAATCGCACGGAAACGTCGATGCACAGGTACCATCGGGGTATATCGTCTTCTGTCACCAAAGCCAGAGTGATGACAGTGTCGATGTCAGCTGTGCCTATGGTGGCGACAGATGGACTATAGGTGGCAGTTTTCACCACGGTTATCGGAAACTGAAGCACGACTTCGACTGCTAAAGTGTCTCGGTAGTGGATGTTGAAGCAATGTGAGATTCCCATCTGGTAATCATCGCGCACATTATGTTCTTGTTATATCCCACACCTGGGGAGGGTTTTGTCTTTTGTATCCTTTGGCGACGTTAGGAAACTTTAGGGAAGGTCCTAATATCAGCAAATGCGTGTTCTAGTGTATCATATTATAGTGCCTTCGCCACATTCGACTCCATCATGCTCACATCCCAAGTCTCGGTTGTTGTAATTTTGCGCTGCTTTGGATCTGTTTCACACTCCCTCCAGATGATGTTAACCTTTGTGAATAACTAGCTTTGTGACGTAGCTCTCTTTTCCTTTTCTCTCCTACAGTACATCCAGTCTCTTCGTTTTCATATATCAAACCGGCATTTGACAGGAGGCTAGTACTTTTCCCGCTTTGGATCAATAATATACCGCAATAGGTAACAGCATTCCGCATTGGTTTCAGACGAGAAGTATTTCATCTTCTCCGCGGACCACGATGATGATGACGAGGTCAGATTCCTAATGTAGCTCGCTCTACAGACATGCTGCTATACGGGAATATGGATTCATCATCATCACGTCTCTCCAGCTGGACTTGGGTGGCAAAGCCGACCCTTCTACGTCAGGATTACCTCGATCGAGTAGTCCACGTCTGTATATAACACACGGGGGACTCCATCCCAATGTCGAATCAATGTGTGAGAAGCCCGCGATTAAACATTACTTACACCGTCCCACTTAATTCACCATGAAGCCATCCAAGCCTCGGTCGGCGACAATGAATGAGCAGACCTTTATTCCGGCCACGATGCGAGCCCTATACTCCGCTCTTCCGCCTCCAACAGACCCAACAATCACACCAGAGTCGTCAGACGGACCCGCCCCAGCAGCCAGCTTGATCCTCGACACGGATTTCCCTACACCGCAGCCGTCAGCACATCAATATCTCCTCAAGGTCTACGCCGCAGCCTTCTCCCATGACGAGGTGCGTCTAGCCTCAGCCTTGAACCCATCGGTCACGACGCCACAGATTCCACTACACAGCCTCTGTGGAACCGTGATCGCGACGCCAGCGCAAGACTCTGAACGACCATTGGGTCCACGCTATCAGATCGGCGATGTGGTCTTCGGGCTGTTGAGTTACACCCGGGATGGCGGGGCAGCCGACTACGTTCTTGCCACCGACGACGAACTGGCATTCAAACCGGCCAATATCAGTGTTTCGGAGGCGGCGGCTCTCGCATTGCCTGCCTTGACCGCGTGGCAAGCGCTCTTTCGGTTTGCGGGCCTTGATCCCGATGCCCCTGCGGGTGGCAACAGCCACGGCCAGAGTAATGGCGATCTGGATGGGAATGGGAATCGCAAAAAATTGAGCATTGGCAGTGGCAGTAGTCGCGGGGAGGGTACGAACAATCGCCTTGGTTCGCACTGGTTGAGTGGAAACCGATATAGAAGGAAGAGCGCGGGTGGTGACAGTGGGAATGGGCATGGCAACGGGTCTCGGAACCGACTGTTCAACGGCAATGACTTCCTGAAGAGAAAAGTGGCACCGTTGCGGGTGCTGGTGACCAACACTCGCGATAGCGAGGTTGGTCGGATCGCGGTTCAGCTGCTGCGGTCCGAGAAACTGTTTGAGTACCCGGTTCGGCCCTGGATCTGTGTGACCTGTACCGGGTTGGAAGAAGAGACGGTCCGTCGGGATTGGGATGTTGATGAGATCTTGATTATCCCACACCTGCCGGCTCAGAATGAGTGTGATCTCGGGGCGATGTTTCGATCCCGAAAATGGAGCCCAGTGGATGTGGTTCTGGATTGCACCGGGGGGGAAGTCTTTCGGCAGGCTCATACATCGGCGGTGGTGAAGGAATATGGCACCGTGATGACGGCGGTTGACCAGCGACCCGCACAGGAACCGATGGCGATGGATGAACAGGATGTTCTAGGCCGAAGGAACCGTGGTCTACGTAGCCTCTTTGTCCCCGTCAATCCGGACCACGTCGCCTTGGCTCGGATTGCAGACCTGGTGGAGGGCAATATGGTTCGTGGCAGAAAGGAACAGGAGGTCGATTTGGCCAACGCAGCCACGTTGTTGGATGCGGGCGCTGCCGGCGCTGCCGGCAGTCGACGAGGGGGGATGATGGTCGTTCGGGTCAACTAACGATTAATCTAGATGGTAATCTTGATGCAGCCTAACTAGTCGGCGATTCACCGGATATATATCTGGAGAATCCTTTGTATATGTAGGACTAGAAATTTAGGCCAAAGCAGTGGAATACCTGAAGAAGCAGGAAAGGATATCTCGCGGGTCTGGATTAGGTCGGGAACAGATCAAGAATAATCCAGACTGAGTCAGTTGTTATATAGTGGGAGAGATGGTGACTTACATAGAGATACGACTTGGGAGGTTCAACCCGGTTGAACTGGATTGTGATTAGTCAGAACTATATTGGCATTTCTCGGATTCGGCGGAAAGATAAGCCGGTTTAGCTGGATTCGCTCAGCTGCGAGTCGGATCAGATCAATGACATCTCGCCTGGTCTCCAGGTCCGAAGATCATTCCCTCCTCGTCTCACCAGAAAGCCAGTGCCATCCCACGTCATCCGCCGTCCACCATCTACCATCCAACTCCCTCCGGTCTGAGCTTTGTCGATCTCGTCATTAGATCAAAGCGACTCATGGTGCCCGGCTGCGTGCACATCAAACATGACCACCCCTTCACTTGCCAATGCACCGGCTGGCTCCGTTGCCCCCAAATTGGAAGAACAGTCACCCAACACACATGCGACAGCTCAGGCTGGCCCCAATGCCTTGCAATCACAATTCAATCCCACGTCTGAGGTTCAGGTGGTGTCGTCGCTGGCGAAGCTCCAAGAGCTCGAACGCAGGGTAGGTGCAACCGATCCCACCATCAGTCCAGCCACCTCTCAAGAATGATCTCAGTGCGACGGGAAAAACCGCTAATTCCTCCAGATCCATGAGCTACGCCAATTCCTACCCGAGGGACTGCTGGAGCCACTGGTCCCCATCGCAAACCCCCACAAGCTGCCGCCCGAGCACCCGGTGGCCGAGTCACCGCCACAACTGCGTAATGACCTAGCTCACGTTGCGCGCACCCGGCTCGCCACGATCGAGCAGTTCCAGTCCATATGGCGCGGGTCGGAGCTCAAACCTATTTGGGCGCATGTTGAAACACGGATGCGAGAAGCCAATGGGCAACTCGTGCAGCCCACCGGCATCTGGGAAAAGGACTACGACGTCCTTTTGGCAGAAATACTCAAGGCCGACAGGCTGACCGAAGAGAATCAGCAGAGTAAGGAGGAGGAGGCGGAACGGGCGAAAGTGCAGTCTTCCGAGGTCGAGTGGCAGGCCATTGTCGAGAGATTTATCCAGCGCAACGTGCCTGGTGTTCGTACGCTGAAGGGACAGGATGCACCCACCTTGACCCTTGCTCTTGCTCGAGCCGGTATGGCATATCAGGTTGAGGGGGTGAGGGAGTCTGATGTTCCCGGTATCTCGGAATGGCAGGTTCGGAGCCAAATGGCGCCTGGCCGAACACCGACAAAGCTGGAGCAGTCTATCTTGGCCTGTTTGCATGCGCGGCCGCGGAAGTGGGATCTCGCTTTCTTGCTGGTATCGTTGTCTTGTCATCCATCACATCCACCGGGCGCATGCTAATCTCATTGTGGCAGGACATGATTGCGTCGTACGCCGACATCAAGCAGACAACGTGCGTGAAATGCGCTCGCCTTACCAACAACGCGGCTCAATTACCCACCATTCGCCGTGCTCAGTCCACCCTGTCGCCTGCAAGTCCGGCCGGCGCTTTCGTCTTCGACGCGTTGCATTCCAACTGCGCTTGAAAGTCTTGCTCCGCTCGAGATGCGATATCGAGATCGCAGTCACCTCCTCCGCGAACCAGTCCAGCTCGGATTGATTGAGAACACTATACAGCATAGTGACTCTACTCGCGCCCCGTCCGATCAACACCAGAATGGCGTTTCCGCGCGCCGTTTTAGCGCCAACTAACCACGCGGACCTCGACGAGATCGTCACGAACGATCGACATTCTGCCACGCTTTCACACATCTGACGAACCTATGATATATACTAGACTTTGGGACATATTTTGAACCTCGTTCTGTTATGAGATGAACTGCTCGGATTCGAGTATCGATTCATGAGGTAGCGTCTCAGATATTTCTTGTCGGAGGCGCTATCGCACCATCGAAGTTTGGAATGCTGTCGGTGAATCCACCTAACGCAAGCCGCTGCCTGCGCCGCCCTCATTGACGGGCTATCTCAAATCTATCTTCCAGGGTGTGTTCCACCTTCAAGTCATCTAATTCATTGGATTCGTCATTATCAACAGCAAGCAGGACTCCATGATATGCGCTAATGCCTTCTATTGATGCCTCCCAAGCGGGCGCGAATGCAATTCACCAAAAAATGCCCCGTCCAATGTGCCACGCAGAAAGTTACCCAGCAAGTGGAAGAATGAAAAAGAGAATCGCGTCGCAACGTAGCAATCGTAACACTCCTCCGGGGGAATGAACGAGATTATCTTGAGCTTCGAGCCCCCCACGCCCCGCGGCACCGGCGTTTCAGTTCACTGATCATGGCCAACTGAGAATCCTTGGTCCGGCCCACGGCCTCGGTATTCTCAATGGCACGGCGCAGCAGGAAGCCCATACACTCCTTCACAGAACCCCACGTCAGCAGCTTGTAGACATGGGGGGCGGCGAGGGGAGTGACGTCCCCGCTGGGCGCGGCGCTTTCGAACCCCTCCAGCAGTTCGCAGCTCACTTCGTCGGCCATCCCCTGGAGCTGCGCATAGCTCAGATCGACGCCGTAGTCCTCGCCCTGGACCGCCTGCTGCACCCGCAGGGCATGGGCTTTGCGCACCGACTCGCGGTTGTGGGTTGCGATGATCACATTCACGGGCGGCAGCTCCGTTGGGGCGTTGCTCGCGGGGGCTTGCAGCATCGTGTTGTACTTCCGTGTCAAGAGGGCCTCGACAATCTGATCATAACACCGGTCTGTGTCGTCCTTTTCGGCCCAGATCTGCCGGCGAGGCTCCGTCTTCAGGTAGGCCCCCCGAACCAGTTTCACGCCCAGGGTGTAGCCCTCGTCGCGCGCCGTCTCAAGATGCCGAGCGAGAGTGGCCGGGGTGGAGCGAAGATACGCTTGGTAGGTGCCGTAGAAAATGGCCCGTCCGGGGGTTTGCGAGTTGCAGTACTTCTGGTACTTCATGATCCATGCTTCGATGCCCGGCTGCACAGCCTGTTCTTCGGCGTCGACGAGCAGACGAACCCCACGGGCGATGGCCAGGTCGCAGACCTGCTGGATCGAGGCGTCCATGCCTGGAGACGGGGGCGCTTGCTGCTGGAGCAGGCGAAGGGCATCGGTTCCCATACCGGTAAATCTACCATCCGCCTGGTCAGAATCCATGGATCTGTCTGCCGGGCGAGACACTTACTTGAGAGCCACAAAGTCGCCTTCTTGGGCCATATCCACCGTCTGCAGCGTGCCGTTGAGCCACATCTGCACCTCCGCCTGCGCGGTCGTTGCGTCGGAGGCGGCATCTGGGTTCTCTCCAACCAGGACCTCCCGGGCATATCCCAAGAGAACACCGCGGAAGCCCAGTTCCTTGATGCTGTGGATGGACTGCTGGACCTCCGCTTTGTTCTCGCCGGCGTTGAACTGCTTATAAATGGTATGCTTCACCAGCCAATGCAGCACCGGGTTCTTGGAGACGTCCCACAGCGCGGAGCGAGGGTGGGCTAGCCGCGACAGGGTATAGATGCACGGCCGGAGCAGCAACGACGAAGATGACACCGACAGGACCAGCAAGGAACGCAAGACGGATGACAAAGGTAGTTTCGCCAGCGGAGCCATCAGCGTCTTTCGTGGCGGCGGGGCGGAGCGCGAGAGTGGTTGATAGAGGCTGCTCGCGGCAACCGAGGATCTCGCGTTGCCCGTTCCGCTGACCATTCGAGTGCCCGGGATACGGGTCCCCCGCAGGGAGCGAGCAGTATTCATGGCCGCCGTCGTGTGGCGACCGGAGATGGTGGTAGTTGGAGAGATCCTGTCAGAAGGAAGAGTAGGGCAGGGAGGGAAGGGAAAGTAGCCACACGGTGGGTTTTTAGCAGGTGTGAATGATTCCGGAGGAAGATACTGTAGTTATAGATGCGAGGATCTCGGATTGATACGACGAATGGAACTGGGCCGGTGGCAAGCGGCCACCGGGACGGGGGTGTCGATACATCGGCCATCTCTCTTTGGATCTTTGAATCTACTCGGGCCGGCTGGATCGTCGACGTGCTCCACTTCACCGGGCCGGTCACTTTTCCTTTCTCTCTCTTTCTCCAGAGCCCCGGTTGATGACCGCAGTCGCACTGCGTGAACCATTGTTATCAGAGTCGGGGTTGATTTCGATTTCCTCTCCAGCGTGGCCATGATTACTTCGCATCAAGTGGATGTGGCCCATCGACCAATAATCATATCGGAAATGTTCCCCGTCTGATCGGTCGATCTCCGCCTTCTCTCTCCTCGCAACCATGGCCGACTTCCACTCATCCAGCTCGTCGCCGCGCAACGCCTGCCACTTGCCTTCTGAAAAGGTATTCTCTGTTCAAGTCGGCTCCGAGCTCTTTCGTCTGTCTGGCGCATCAATCGCCTCCGACGGTCGGTCCATCTGCCCAAGACGTTACCCCCCCCCCCCCCCCGTCGGGACACTAACGGTGGTCGCGTAGCACCCTCCTACTTCTCGCGGTTCTTCGAAGAACAACTACGCCTCGGCGATGCCGCTGGGACTGTTCGCACCCTCTACATCGACCGCGACCCGGCGACCTTCCGGGAGATCGCCCGACATCTACAAGGTAAACTGACATGGTGGCCCGTCGCCGGCGCCCGAGACTGAGAGCGCGTAGGATACCACATTCAGCCTCACGATGGCGCCCAATTCGTGAAACTCTTTGCAGATGCGCAATTCTACACCCGTGAGCTGTCGTCTCTCATTTTGCCTGCCTCGGGACGCGCCTACTGACGAGGGAAGCACCGCAGTGCCCCGGTTAATGTCGCAGCTCTTCGAGTCGGAGATTTTTATCCAGATCGGCGATCGCCACTTCCAGATCCCTCGCGATATCTTCTCCAGCCCTGGCGATTCCCCCAACTTTTTCACCTTGGGGTTCGGGGCCTTCTTTGCGTCGCCCTCCGAGGTCTTCCCGGGTCTCGAGCGTCACGGTCTGCTCCGCCCCCCATCGATCACGCCGGCGGCGGTTCCCAATCGATCCGCGGACGTGTTCGCAGAGCTCCTCCATCTGTTACGAGGGTATCCGTTGCATATTCGGAATGAAGACCATCGGGCGGAGCTGCTCCGCGATTGTCGGTACTTCCACCTGCGGGGCCTAGAACAGAAGTTGATCCCCCATCAACTCTCAGTGAACCCCTTTACTCAACGCTCGGAAATCGCCCTCCGACTCGAGGACGTCCGGCCGTCGGGGCTGCAAGTGTCCCGGGATGCGGCGGGATGCTCGGTCGTCTACGCTCGCCCCTTTGTGGATGATACCCCGTCCGAGTTGATCCTCGAAATTGCCGGAGATGCCACGTTGGTCGACAGAGCGACCCAGCGCGCAGACTTCATCGGCGCCACCAAGTCTCGGATCGCCAGTCTGGTCCAGGTGATTGGCAAGAAGTTGAACCTGCCCGAATCGCAGCTGCGCGGGCCTCCCTTGCAGGTGCGTTGCTTGGACCGCGAAGCCGACCTCACGATCGACGGCGAGCCGGGTTCGCAGCATCCCCTCTGGGCCGAGCGGACCACTGACGAGATGCCACCCGCTAAACGCCAGCGCTGCGAGGCGTCTGGGGCCGGGGTCGGGCTGGAAGGCGCACCACTGGTGGTGCACCAGGGACAGTGGCGCTTGCAAGTGCAGCCAGACCAGACTGGCGCCTACGAGCTCATCCTGGTCGCCATCAAGCTCGCGATATGCACCGGGCCCCGCGCCCGAAACCGCGCCCGAGACTTTCTGTAGGGGCGGCTATGCAGCTACGATAGAATGGAATGTATGATAGAAGCAAATCAATGGCCGATTACATCGGCCCCGTCAGGAACGCCTGGAAAAAGCTGTGAAAGAACGCAGGACTAAACTAAAGCGATCAAGTTCACATACGTGATGGGCTGGACAGGCATATCGAGACGGATGGCATGGCCTCCACAAGAATGATCCGCAAAGCCCCACGGTCAGATTCTAGAACTAAGGCTATCTGACCAGACTAGTCGGAATGGAGAAAAAGAGGCGGCAGATTTCATCATGTAACTCAAGTCCGGCGCAACCTAGGAAGGCTCGTGAGGGGCGTTGACGAGTATACGTTCGTCTAACTCAGCTGCAACCGCCGCGTTGACCGGTTGCCTGCGAGCTCCGACCCCAGTGCCCTGGCATCGCCCATGATAGAGGCATTCGTGGACGCACCTTTGGACACGTTCTGCGTCATGATAAGTTGCTCCATTTGCTTGAAAATTGACGTGGAATGATCCACCAAGGATTCCCCGCCTTGGAGATCGTGATTGATCTACCGGACCACGAAGGAGATGATTATGGCGCCATGAGGAACATACGTCGTGCATGAGGGATGTGTACATTTCTGTTTCCTTGGTAGTTCCCCGCGGTATCAGGCCTTGATGATATTCCACAGCGTCTTGACAAAGTCCCCAGTTATATCCTTCCTGGTTCATCTCATTTGCAAGCTCGATTCCCGTGGCACAAATACTTTCAGCGGTGATATCGGTCCTCATTGGACTCGGATATTCGTAAAGAGGCCCTGGTTGATGATACCAACCATCGCCATCTACACCTCGGAAAATAACCTGGCGTGGCCGAGGTTCCTCGTCGAGCTCGCCCTGCTCCATGTTCACGTTCTTAGATTGCGCCGACTCGATCATTGTTGAGATGGACACCCTGACGTGGACCAACAGCATCACCTCAGTGACAACTTGGACAACCAGCGCGGTTACATGCAGTCGAGTCTCGGCTTGCATCTCTGCTCCGAACACCGTCATCATGGCGACCACACAGTTTGGCATTTGCCAACGCTCCAGCTCGACCGTCTCTATCTCAACCGTCCCGTCCGGGGCGATCATCACAGCGACCTCTCTCTCATCTGTCACCGTCCAACTCGACACTTGGTCTCCCGTGTCGGACTACTTGACCGGCTCCCTGCTGACGCACACCCCCACGGGCACCTTGACGTCTTACCTGACGAGTCTCTTGACTAGCATTCCGGCGGTGACCTCGACGGGCACGGGAGGTGGCCGCTTGACTGGCAGTGTGACCGGCATCGCGACTCCTTTTGTATCTCAGCTTGACCCGTGCGAGGTCAGCGCGGATGACGAGCTGGACGATGGATGAACGGTCATGAAAGCACGGTGGGTCGCGAGCAAAATGAAACGGATCTGCATGTATTTGATTTGGACGCCACTCGGATGATCAATGCATCTCGCATGGCCACGGGGATGAGGCTGTCCTCAATCGACCTGCCACCATGTAATATCAGCATTGCCTATGTTCGCCCTGCACCCAAGATGTTTCCATCATTGCGCACCTAGTAGTGGAGATGACTCGTCAAGATGCACCTTGAACGGACTCGTTCAGATCTCGGATTGCATGGAGATCGGGGGTTGTGAAAGGTTCGTGATCTCTCTAGTTAATTATCTCTCACTCTTTTAAGGTGACGGCGGTCTCGGGGGGTTGAAAACCCCGAAGGATCTCGGACCCTACCAGACCCCGAACTGCGCCCTTCCAACTTCCAACTTCTTCTACTTTCTCTTTTCCACAGTTCTCCTGCTAGAAGACGACTGCCCCTATTGAGACCCTGGGTCTACTATAACCAAGAATCAGTCGCAATCATTGCCTTTTTTTTTTTCCCCTCCCTCGTTCAGCCTCTCTTTCTCAAACCCCGAGCGAGTCCTTCCCGGCCTCGGCCGCTCGCAATGGAGCGCAAGCATCCACCGACTGCTCGGGCTTCACAGGCCCCGCGCGTCTTGGCCTGCGTACACTGTCAGCAACGAAAGGTGAAGTGTGACCGCAGGTTTCCGTGTGCCAACTGCGTTAGGCACCGCGTGCAATGCATTCCAGCGACACAGACACGACCGCGAAAACGTCGATTCCCCGAGCGGGAGCTTCTTGGGCGTCTCCGGACCTACGAGGATCTGCTGCGTCAGAACAAAGTGCAATTCGAGCCTCTGCACCAAGATCACTCAGTCCGGGAGCGGGAGGGTAGTAACGATTCTGACGAGGAACTCTCCGACCTGGGCGACGTAAATTGCTCGTCGCACTCGGCGAGCTCGAAGCCCAAGAGCGTCTACCAGGCCAAGTGGGTCCTCTTTTCTATCCACCATCCCTACCTTACGAGATGGATTACGGTGCTCATATGATATTAGGGATATCTGGCATGCCATGGGCGGAGGGGTATGAGAGAACTCTGCGCGAAAGGTAAACTGGCTTGCTGATACATCGCGAATTAGTTCCAAGACACCATTGCCGACTACTCCCGCAGTGACGGTCTTCGTGGCACAGTCATGAAGAAATCATGGGACCAGCTCTTTGAAGATGACGATTATGTCCTCCTGGGGTCGCGCAAGACAAGCGTCGACCTTTCCACTCTCCACCCCGAGCCAGTCCATATCTTTCGGCTCTGGCAGGTCTATCTAGACAATGTCAACCCGCTACTCAAAGTGACGCACTCACCTAGTCTGCAAGGGCAGATCATTGAAGCGGCTAGCAATGTATCGAGCATCCGTCCCGCCCTGGAGGCCCTCATGTTCAGCATTTATTCTATATCACTCTTGAGCCTGGGCCCAGATGATGCGCGGGCGATGTTTGGTTTGCCCAAGGAAGAGCTTGCGACAAAATATCAATTTGGCTGCCAGCAAGCTCTGCTGAATGCTGGTTTTTTACGAACGGACGATCGCGATTGTCTGACTGCGTTGTTTCTCTTCCTGGTCAGTCGACCGATCGGCTCTGCATGTGTTCTCATTCATTACATTGCTCACACTATCCAGGTCTCCATTCACCCTACCACAGATCCCTGGTCCCTGTCCTCGCTGTTCGGCATCGCAATTCGCATCGCACAGCGCATAGGAATCCACAGCGAGTCGGCACTGGCTAAATGTAGTGCTTTCGAGGCCGAAATGCGCCGACGACTCTGGTGGGCACTGATCCTCATCGACGCTCGGTTTGGCGAGTTAGCCGACTCGAAGAGCTCGCTGCTGGGCCCGATCTGGGACTGCAGGGTGCCGTTGAATGTGAACGATTCGGATCTCCGTCCAGACATGAAAGAAGCGCCTAGAGTGCAGGGCAAAGCCACTGACGCACTTTTCGCCGTTCTCCGCTGTGAGCTAGCTGACTTTATTCGGCATGCTCCATTTCACCTCGACTTTACCAATCCTGCTTTCAAGGAAATCACCAAGGCGATCTCAAAGGAAGACAAGCTCACTGCTCTGGAGAACAGCATCGAGGCTGAGTATCTCACATTTTGTGACCATGGAAACCCATTGCATTTTATGGCAATGTGGACGACACGCGCACAGATTGCCAAGTCGCATCTCACGGAGGGTTATGCGCAATATATCGACGCCTCAACACCCCAAACGGACGCGCAAAGGGACGCTGCCGTGCAGTATGCCTTCCGCGTGCTGGAAGCCGACACAAAGATCATGAGTTCGCCTCTCACCAAAGGCTTCAGATGGCTTTTTCTATTCTACTTCCCATTCCCAGCCTACATTCACATCGCCCAAGACTTGATCAAGCGGCCTACCAGCAGTCAAGCAGCACAGGCGTGGAAGACCATGAGCGACAACTATGATGCCCGATTCACCACACCGCTGTATGCCGACAGTCCACTTTTCCGAATCTTTTCCAAGGTAATATTGCAAGCTTGGGATGTTTTCGAGTCGGTTTCCACCCAGATGGAGCAGCCGGTGACCCCGCCCAGAATTGTCTCCAGCATCAAACAGAAAATTACGGCAATTGCACATCAAAACATGAGCTCCACGGCCCAGCAGTCCGATCTTGCTCCAAGCCCGGGGATGAATGACGTGACCGCGGAAATGCCAATGGGATTCGACAACGAGCATCTCTATGGCATGCAGGAACAGGAAGGCTTCCTAGGGCTGGACCCTAGGGCAATCCCCGGTGTTCCTGGACATCCTGCATTTCTTACTGGTTTAGCTCACCTCGACCATCAGAACTGGGCCTCCATGGTCTGGGCTCTACGCGAAGGCCGCGGCTGGTGACATTCACCGAGTCCCATTTCTTGTTAGGGCTCTGTCTTGTATATAGTGACATGGTGAGCAAAAGAGATGGTGTCCGTCTTGGTGATCGGAGTCTGATCTCATTCTCCCAACCGTCAGATGATGGTAATTTCCAAGCCCCTCGTTGTAGCCAAGGACCCAGATACTCCGGGCTATCGTGTCAATAGTACACGTTTGAAGCGGTCGCACTTCGATCTGGGGCTCCACTGAGCGGCTCACGAGGGCCGACGGGGATGTCCTCCTCTTCACTATCGTCCAGATCATCGCGAAACTGTGGATCCTTGGTTTCGTCGGGCGGGGCCCTCATGCGTACTAGAATATCATCATCTAAGGAAGGTGGCTTGTAGAACGCGGGGGGAGTGTGAATATCGCGACCCGATGGCAGGTTCGACAGCAACGGACCGGATGGTGGGATGAGCTGAGTATTGATCTAGCGCGGCGTAAGCATTGCCATAAGCAGTGACACACCCTCGTTCTGATAGCAACCCACCGCATGGAGGACGACGGGAACTTACTGTATCATTCATCCGCACCCACTTGGTTTCCAGCATTGAAATCACCCGGCCTTCCTCATCGCGGCCGGCATCGTCTCCCGGATCCAGCGGACCATTGTCACTACGGCTTCCACTAGCATCCTTGCCAATCTTGCGGTCTTCACGGCGCTCGGTCCACTCGCGTTTTAAGCGTGACAGTCCTCCTTTCGCCCGAGGTGCACTCGCTTCATCGGCGGCTGGAGATGAGGCAGCAGCGCCCCCGCGTAGGCCCAAAGAGGAGCGGGCAGCCCCGAGCCATGCAATCCCCTCGCCAGCTTTGCCAGCCAGCTCGGCATCCACGCCGAAGAACCGACACGCACGGGCACGGGCTACGCGGCTCAGAACGCCGGCGTAGTGCGTGACGTCCTCATCGACCCGACTGGTTCGACCAGACCCCGACCCAATGCTCCCAAGGCCCATGGCAGCCTGCTCGGCATACTCGGCGGCACGAACACACAGTCTGGAGAAGAGGAGCGCGCGCACTTTGGGAATTTCCGGCGCGCGGACCATCCATTCCCGGTCATTCGGGTTGCGCGCCTGGATGCAAGCTGTGGTATACGCGTCGTCCTTGAGAACGGCCAGCAGGGTAGCCTCTGCCAGAGCCAACGACGACAGAGCGGACTGTGCTGCAGTATCGATATCCGGCACCGTGGACGAGGTGGCGGCGGCGAAGGTCGGGGACGAGGCGAGCAGGGTATGCACCGAGCTCGCCTGTAATAGATACTTGGTCGCAATTTGCAGAGCTGCCGCGCGCTGCTCGGCTGTGGGCGTAACCGGCGCGTAGAGCGACTCAATAACTTTCACGCGCGCGAGCCGGCTCAGCACGTACCCAAGCGTTGTCAGCGTGAAGGCGATTTCAAAGTCGATGCCATGTCCGGACACACGCCCACCACGAGAACGAATGAGGTTCACTCCAGACGTACCAGCAGAAGCTCTACGACTCCACGCGGTACTCGCAGATAAGGTGGGCTTCCAGGCCGACTCCAGCTCCGCGCGCAAAGTGACCTCGATCTCTTCGCCGGTGCGAGGATTCAGGTCCGCAGATGAAGAACCGCTTGGATCTCGATCTTGAGCGACCAAGAGATCTGTTCGAGCCGACCGACTACTCAGGCCATGGGAAATGGCAAATAAGTATGGGAGGTATTCGTTCAGAGCGGAGAGGACGGTGGGAAGGTGGGCATCCTGGCGCGGGCCGCGGGGGAGACGCTTCAGGGATTTGAGGGCAAGGCGGAGGGCATGGCGGGCAGTCGAGGCGGACTGAGGGAGTGAGGGATGCGTGGACGAGAAGATGAAGGACTGGAAGGAGAGCGGCGAGGTGGTCGGGAGCGTAAAGGCGTAGACCATGGTGAAGCGCGGGGAAGTCGAGATGGCGGGAGATGGCCGCGGCTGATGTCACGGCGCGAGACGCGGGCTCGCTGACTGAGCATCGCTCTTGGCAGGAGAAGCCCAGCCTGTACGGGGTAGACAGAGGAAGGGAGCGAGGGAGACTGGGAAATGGCTCAAGTTGGCATGGGATTGATATTATAGAACACGCCCCTGAAAATAAAAAAAAAAAAAAAAAAACCAATATATGTCGCTTTTTACGCGCGGGCGAACCACCCGCAGAGACTGGAATACACAATCGGTATGGTTTTACTCTACAGCATCGGTGATGCAGCCTTGACTGGCATCCTTGACGTTCCTGTGGCAGATGAATGAGCATAGGGTCTTCACAGAAGAAGCGTTCGACGAGACTTACCGGGCATATTTGCCCAGGGTACCGCGCATGGTGAGACCCGTCTCGGGCAGCTGGCCAGCCGCCTTGCGTGCCTCCCAGTCCTTTCGTCGTTGCGCCAACTCCGACTCCGGAACATCGAGGTCCAGAAGGAGCTTATCCGCATCGATGGTGATGACGTCGCCGTCGTGAACGAGACCAATCGGACCCCCGACGGCGGCTTCGGGGACGATGTGGCCGATCAGGAAGCCGTGCGAGCCACCAGAGAAACGGCCGTCGGTAATCAGAGCACAAGAGGAACCGAGGCCAGCACCCATCAGAGCAGAAGAGGGTTTCAGCATTTCTACAGATCTGGTTAGTGTGGGTTACATAGGACTGGGAATGGGGTCTGTACCAGGCATGCCAGGACCGCCCTTGGGGCCGGTGTAGCGGATCACGACCACCGTCTTTTCCTCTTTCTTGATCTCATTGCGCTCCAGCGCAGCGATAAAGTCATCTTCGTCGTCGAAGACGCGGGCTTTACCGGTGAAGGAGGTGCCCTCCTTGCCGGTAATCTTGCCGACACTGCCCCCCGGGGCCAGGGAACCGCGCAGGATCTGAATGTGACCTGTGCTTTTGATGGGATCCGAAAAGGGCCGAATGATCTTCTGGTCATCCGGGAAGTCGGGCACGTTCTCCAGGTTCTTGGCGAGGGTCTCGCCCGTGACCGTCATGCCGGAGCCATCAATGAGACCCTCCTTGAGCAGCAACTTCAGGAGCGCTGGGGTACCACCAATGGTGTGCATGTCGGCCATAACGTACTTGCCCGAGGGTTTGAGATCCGCCAGGAAGGGGATACGATCCGAGACGGCCTGGAAATCGTCGATCGTGAGCTTGACCCCCACGGAATCGGCAATGGCGATCAGGTGCAGTACGGCGTTGGTCGAGCCACCGGTGATGTTGACTACCACCATCGCATTCTCAAAGGCCTGGCGGGTGAGGATGTCGCGGGGGCGAATGTCCTCGGCAAGCAGCTTCTTGATCGCTCCACCCGCTGCCAGACACTCGAGGTACTTGGCCTGGGAGTTGGCCGGGTTGGAGGAAGATCCGGGTAGCGTCATACCCATCGTCTCAATGGCAGTGGCCATGGTGTTGGCGGTGTACATTCCACCGCAGGCACCCTCGCCGGGGCAAGCGTGACGGATGACGTCGAAGCGCTGGGGCTCTGTGATCTCCTTGGAGATGAATTGTCCGTAGGCCTGGAAGGCGGAGACGATGTCGATGTCGGCATTGCCCTGCGTGGCGGCGCAGCCGGGCTTGATGGACCCTCCGTAGACCATGATACTGGGGCGGTTGACGCGGCCCATGGCCATGAGGACACCGGGCATGTTCTTGTCACAGCCGGGGATACTAATGTTGGCATCGTACCACTGACCCCCCATGACGGTTTCAATGGAGTCGGCAATCAGGTCCCGACTCTGGAGGGAGTAGCGCATGCCCTTGGTTCCCATACTGATGGCATCGCTGACTCCGACGGTGTTGAACTGGAAGCCGACCAAACCGGAGTCCTGCACGCCCTCACGCACCTTGTTGTTGAGGTCGAGCAGGTGCATGTTACAGGGGTTCCCATTGAACCATACGGATGAAATGCCGACCTGGGCCTTGTGCATGTCCTCCTCGGTAAGCCCGACGGCGTACAGCATCGCCTGGGAGGCGCCCTGGGAGATGGGCTGGGTGATATTACGGGAGACCTTGTTGAGGGCGGTGTCTTCTTTCCCGAAGCGAGCAGGGGTGGTCGAGAGCGCGCGACTAGGATTCGAGACGTGGTCAGCGAGGACTTGGGCCATGGCATCGCTGTCGATACTCACACTGGCGCAGTCGAGCGGCACCAGTTCCGGAGCGCCGCGGGCACTCGTGCCCGGGTTTGAGGCAGCATTGTGAATTGGGAGCGGCCTGGGACGTGGACAGGAACAGACTGCTACACGGGGATGGGAGGGGATCGAGGAGAAGGGATGGGAGCAGAGAGAAATCAAGCCGTAGAAAGATGGAAGGCGGACACGAGCTTCGGCGTCGGAGTTGGACCGTTGCTCCCCGGCTCCACCGCGCCGTCGGCCAATCTTGACCGCGCAAATTGTCATTCCTCCACATCGAGTCTCTCTGATGCAGCAGTCAGAGGGCGCGGTGTGAATACACAATTCTGCACTATGGATATGCATATATATCTATATAGGTCCAATGGCGCCATGTCTAGCATGTACTAATGCTTCGTCGGGCGTCTCCTGATCGCTGCGCCTATCGCTTATCACCCCCTCTCCAGTCATTCTTATCGCCCCAAAGTCCGCCGTGTCTTTGCAACTCCCCCACTGCACATCGCTCGCACCCTTCTCTGTACCCCAAATGACCGGCCTGACAGACACGCAACGCGCCTCATTCGAGGAAAACGGCTATCTGGTGATTCCCGACTACCTCAGCCCCGCCGAGATCGAGTCCTTGCTCACCGAGACCAACTCGTTACTTAACAACTTCTCACTCGATTCACACCCGCTCACCCAGTTCACCACCGGGGACGACGACCAAGCCGACCATGTAGGCGACGACTACTTCCTGACATCTGGCGATAAAATCCGCTTCTTCTTCGAGCCGGACGCCTTCACCACCGACCCCGACCCGCTGACCGGCCGCCTCGCACTCATCCAGCCAAAGCATCGGGCCGTCAACAAGATCGGTCACTCGCTGCACACGCTTTCCCCTCCCTTCAAGGCGGTCTCCTTGAATGAGCGCAACGCCGCCATCGCCCGATCCCTCGGGTTTACCGACCCGCGGGTCCTGCAGAGCATGGTCATCTGCAAACAACCCTCGATCGGAGGCGCCGTCCCCGCGCACCGCGACTCGGAATTCTTGTACACCAGTCCCCCCTCCGCCGTGGGTTGGTGGTATGCCTTGCAGGATGCGGGACCCGGTAATGCGACGCTGGGTATGTGGAAGGGATCGCATACGGGCCGGAAGGGTGGGCACATTGCACGCCGGTTCGTGCGCAAGACGGATGGGAAGGGGACGGAATTTGTGGGCAACGATGGACCGGCGCTCCCCAAGGGCCAGGAGGAGGATCAGCGCGAGGGACCGCGCGACGAGGAGCTGGAGATTTTGAATGTCAAGGCGGGGTCCCTAGTCCTCATCCATGGCAATGTGCTGCATCAAAGTGAGAAGAACACCAGTCCCCGGAGTCGGTTTGCATATACGTTTCACGTCATCGAGGGCGCGGAGGGATGGGAGTACGATGCTCGCAATTGGTTGCAACCGCCCGAGGGCGGCTTTTCGCGATTGGCAGACTGACGTGACGCGTTGGCGGTTGTATATATGAACGTGCGTAGCCAGAGAGTGGAATCGACCATGTGTTACTTTATCACTGTTGGACCTGCGGTCCTTCAGTCTCCGAATTGCACCACATCGCCCTCGGCATGGGGGGACAATAGTCTCGGGGCATCGGGGCTGAATTCTGTACCGACGCCGCGGTAGGCATGAGGTTGCTTTCTCCATCGGCATCGGATGTCAGCATTTAGCCCACGGCAGCAGTCCATGTGCCCCAGGACACTGAATCGCGAACGGAGATCACTGCCGCGGCGGGTGCCTTTGCCCTCTATCCAGCCGGGGGATAACTAACCAACGACTTGCCGATCTACAGCGCATGCAGGGAGGGATTGGTTCCCCCGTCAAAGCATCATCGCGGGGCACGGATGAGGTCTGTCATCATCCTCGAGATCTCTTCCAATCAGGAGGCCGAGCGTAATCATGCCCACGAGAAGGTTGGCCCCAGACCGGAGGATATATGGACGTGGGTCTACATCGTATGCTGACCGTACCTCGCAGGTCTGCCAAGAGCCAAGCAGTGGCTCATTCAGGCGTCCACCAGGCGAAGACTCGTCAACGTTCTTATCATCGGTTTCAGGTTTTCCCGCGCCTCTTCTGCGGTTCCATCGTGGCGCGAGGACGTCGGTCCCTCGCCGGTGATGTATATATCGTGAATCCACTTGGCCATGCCCCATGATCCAGCATCGTGTAGCAGGAAGATATCTCGGCCGCTGGACATGCTCATACTGGGGAGGCTGGAGTTGGCCGCCGAGTCTGTCAGGAGTCATATATATCGTACACTCACTTGAGCCCATGATACGCTTTGACCTGCTAACACCCAAAGTTCCAGTGCAACCATCCATGGATGAGAATGTGCGAAGTGCTATACCCTACTCCTTCGACTATCCCAAGGTCAGACTCGATTGGCCTATGTAGACTTGTGATTCATGTCCATCGATGGCAATGAATCATCGATTCGCTGGGCTTCTTTCCAAGACTGCACAGGGTAACACTCGGGGTCTCAGCATGATACCGAGATGACTGTATCGGGATACGGGGGACGTTGCCAGAGCTGGCCATGCACGATGGCGTGTTCCCATATACTCCGTGTAGTTGGGGGCTACTCCAATGCTGGACCAGTGGAGTATCCGAACGCCATGGGGAGCCGGGGGGATAATGATCGTCCACTACACGGCGGTATGTAGAGGAGAGACCGGGGCGAAGCCATAGTTTATTTTTATTTCATCATAATCACCAGATAATGAATTCGTTGCGCGGCTGGAGAGATTCGAGAACGCCCTGTGAATCCGGTCTTGATGTGTTTAGAGTCAGAGTGCATAGAGTGAGTTTCAAATCACCCCCGTCTTATTTATGACTTCGACAAGTAATTCCAAAACCCAATCCCTTCTTGCGAGTATCTTCTTGCAGCCCCACGCAGCTGTGGAGCCCGGGGCCATGTCCAATATATTGGGGCCGGAATATAATCCTTGGCTTCCAACGGACCCCAATGACTCCATACCTACTGTAACTAGCTAACGCGTTCTATGCATATGTAACTATGCATAAAGCTATCTGTTGGTTACGTCCACATCGTTGGTGGGGCAAACGTCCAAGATATACTCCCAAAACTAGTCGACCCACACGGTTATCAGTGACTAGGATACACATGCCTACGAATCTAAGGGTTGCTTACATCGCGATGTCGTAGCCAAGACGTGGTTTCACGTTGGCTATGGAGATAAGCACGTTGTGCAATTGATTGGAGTAGAAGAGTGCGATCTATCTATACAAGTATGCCGCCCTTGGATATAAAACATCAGATGCACCCAACAGCCGAGCCGATTGGATTGCATCGCGCTGTGCCACACCTCCCCCGGGTGGAAATCGGTTGAAATGCATGTGAGACTATTTTTACTTTCATGCCTGGGTAAGTTGATCGACGATTTGCAGACTGAGAAGGCGATCTGACATCCATGGATGGTGCATTTAGCCCTGTCGGCAACGGCCTTGCCGGGAGTGAGCTCTGGCTCCGGTAGTTCTATCACGCTTTCTTCAGGACACTCGTCAGGCGCCACAGCCACACCGAGGAATTCCTCAGTTACGAAGACTTCAAGTCAGCCACGTACTACGAAGCATGCCAAAGTCTCCAGCTCGACCGCAAAGACCGCAAGCTCTAGCAAGACCACCAAGACCACCAAGACCACCACGTCGACCAAAACAACGACCTCGAAATCCTCCGTGAGAACCGACTACGAGGCTCTCTGTGTAGGGAATGCTCTCAATAAGACCCTTTGGGACGAATTCGATATCACCTCATACGCCGTCAACTTGTAAGAGATCTGGTTGACAGAAGTGATCTGTCTGGGAGACTGACTCATCCAGATCCAACCAAATATCAAATGGCTCAAGCAGCTATCTGGATTACGTGGTCTCCAAGACTCCCGGCGTCCTCAAATTCGAGTGCTCAGCGTGTGTATACCGGAGTCCTCCAGAGCTACTGTCCACCTGGAGCTAATGAATTCTATCTGTGTAGACTCCAGGACTGCATTTTGACGCCAACTGATCTGGGCTGCAATACCGATCCGGGATCTAAGGCAGCGCCTTTTGGCTATGCCATCATCTACTCGATCTGGTATTTTCGACGATGGGTGGGTGGCATGATCCGTGCAATTGAGGCGGGTCAGACCAGCTTGGTCTCTATACAAGATAAAACGTGGTCATTCACGAGCCACAACTTCACCCTTGCGGTATCATCTCTCGAGCTTACCTTGAACGTACAGACAGGGGACTGATAATCTGCTCTATAGGCGCAAACATGGAGAAACTCCATTGTTTCAGGGTCAATGACTGCCGCAGGTGGTATCCTGGCAGCAGCCAAGGTTGCCTTTCCCGAGCTGAATACCATCACATTCCTGAGTGTCGGCGCAAGCTTAATTGGTGGCTTTTCCACCATCGATAATGGTATATTGAGCCACCTACTGACGGAGACGGTCGGCGTGTAAGTCGTGAATCTTGATATCACTGTTGTATCCTTAATGCAAAGTGGCAACTCGCTAACTGAACGCGGGCAGGATCGAAAATCAGCTTCAGGAGGAAGCCCAGATGGGCTCCTATTTGTCCGATGCACTGAATGCTACCTACAATGGATTCGTGAAATGGGGAAATAGCTTTATCAATGGGAAAGTGGTACAGGGCCATGACTATGTGGACTTCGCGTTGAATAATAATGGCATCGTCTCCTGGATCAAGAATGGCAGCTTCCTGCAAGATATCACCGACGACTGGCAATTATCCATTGACGCGACCACAGTGCGATCCTTGACTGCCGTGGCTGTCTCTGATCTCTGGATCCAAGAGGAGGTTTATATTGTCAACACCACCAATGGCTGGACCTGGGGGTGGGACAATTACACCGCTGAGGGCCTCGACATCGACAAGGGTGACATCGAGCGGGCCTACTTTGACAACCAAATCTTCCTGTTCGTCAAGCATACCAATGGCACCGCTCCGAGCAAGGCCTATGACTCGGTCCCTGGCTTTAGGGATTTGGCTTCCGTGCAGCTCACTCCGCAGGATGTCATCAATGCCTCTGCCTGGTCCCTGAACCATGTGGGCTTCAACAAGACATGGGAGCCAAGCCTCGCATCCTCATATCTGACCTCTAAAGATCCGCCACCGCAAGGCCTCTTTATGAATATCCCAATCTGCCAGATTGGCCAGATGCCTGCGCCCAGCGCAGACTACTTTGTGGGGACCGACTGTAAGACTGTTGACGTCGCGGCAGAGGTGAGTCTCGTTTCTTAGTCGATGGATCTTTGCTTGGTCTGATTCTCTCTCTAGTGCGCTTTGAAGAAATATATCAACTGGTCTTGTTCGAGGCAGGTCCAGATTACCAACGGGAAATACCAGAGCTGGCCGTATAAAATGTACGATCAGTAGCGAAGCGGAAATGATGACCATGTTCATGATTGTGTACTTATGTCGGAATGAAATGCCCATAATGATCCACGAAGAGGCCGAGTGGAAATCAGTGTCGATCTGGGATCTGATGCAGTCGATGTAGTGGATGTAGTCGAGATAGTACTGTCGCCGACATCCGGCGTGGGGCGTCTAATCACTGCCGTCGTCCTTTTCCACTTCCACTTCCAACCTCTTTCTCTTCCTCTTCGCCACCCTTCAGTCCACCCCCGATTCCTCGAAATGACTGCGCAGTCGCTGCGGGAGATTTGCGCCTATAATTTGCGCCTGGTGCAGCGCCATCCTCTCTCGGAGATCTCCGGGTCGCTGGGCGACTTGGGCACGTTCTTGCCGATCGCCATTGCGCTGGCCGTGAATGGCACGGTGTCGCTGGCCAGCACGCTCATCTTCTCAGGCTTCTACAACATCCTCACAGGACTCTACTTCGGCATCCCATTGCCCGTGCAGCCGATGAAGGCGATCGCGGCAGTCGCCATCGCCCGGAGCTTCTCCAGCGGCTCCATCGCCGCCGCGGGGATTTTTGTCGGCGCCTGCATTCTCGTCTTCAGCGCCACCGGTCTCTTGCGCTGGTTTGCTAATGTCATCCCCATTCCTGTGATCAAGGGGATCCAGGTCGGCGCGGGTCTGTCGCTCATCATCTCTGCCTGCAGCGGCATGCTCGCTCCTCTGGGCTGGATCAGCCCCTCGTGGGCGGACAATCGCATCTGGGCCCTGGCGGCCTTCATTGCCTTGGTCGTCACTCATATCTATCGTCGAGTACCCTACGCGCTGATCCTGCTTGGCCTCGGCCTCGTCTTTGCCATCGTCCGCACCGCGCTGGCGGGCCATCTGCCAAGCTTTGCGATATGGCATCCATCTGTCGTGGTGCCGGGGCCGCATCAGTGGTGGGTCGGCGCAGTGGACGCAGGCATCGGACAGATTCCTCTCACTACCCTCAACTCGATTGTGGCGGTGGTCCATCTGGCCCACGATCTCCTGCCGCATGTTCGGACTCCATCCATCACCCACATTGGCCTCAGTGTTGCGGCCATGAACCTGCTGGGTTGCTGGTTTGGTGCGATGCCCGTTTGCCATGGATCGGGGGGACTCGCGGCGCAGTACCGCTTCGGGGCGCGCTCGGGCGCCAGTGTGGTCATGCTGGGTGTGCTGAAACTTGTCGTTGGGCTTCTGTTTGGCGAGACTCTGGTCGACCTGCTCCAACGCTTCCCTGCCGCCTTTCTGGGGGTAATGGTGATTGCTGCCGGTCTGGAGCTGGTCAGTGTTGGCGAGAGCCTCAATACCTCAGGTGCGCGGGATCTAGAGCAGGCTGGAAGCGGCATGCTGGGAAATGCCGAGCAGCATCTTGGTCCTGTCCTCACCGATGAAGAACGCAAACGCCGCTGGACCGTCATGATGGTAACGGTGGGTCTGCTGGTTGGGTTCAAAAACGATGCCGTGGGCTTTATTGCAGGCATATTGTGCCATTGGGCTTACGAGCTTCCCGGCTGGTGGGAAAAGGCGCGAAGCCGGCGGTCCCAGGGTCGTCTCCGCCTGCAGTAAGTTTCTACGACTGGGAATCCTCTCGGATTCGGACCGTTTGAGTGTATTCGCTCCATTCGAAGGAGGCACATAAAAGTCTTGACTGGACTTCCTCTCGCATGTATTGTGCAGTATATAGTCGGTATCGTTGATTGCAATGTTTTCCGTCTACAAGAGCTGCAATTTCACCCAATCATCTTACAGCAGATCGCTACCCATCATTGGATTTCTAGAAGCACCATCTGGTTATCTCGAACACGGTTAAATCCAGATACGCACGTCTCGACGGAATTCACCACTACCGCTCCATCCAGGATCCCAGCTTGGTCTCATCGCTCCTCCAGCAGCAGCATCAGCAGGCGTATCATCAACGGAAGAGGCGGTGCCATCTACCTTGGATCCATGGGCTGTCCTTCCGTACTCAAACGCTCCCCGACCTACGTCTGCATCGTTTGTGTGGGAGGCGGTCCCGACGTCATAACTTCCGCCTGATTCCTCCTCGTCCAGATCTGTTATTCGCCGTATCCCTCCAGCGGAGGTGCCATCGGAATCGGTCAGTTGCAGCTGCTCCTGGCCCGTGTGGTCGTATCGACGCTCTTCCACAATGGCCGGCTGCCCTAGATCCTGACGTGCGGTGCGAACAATGGTCGTGCCGTCGGGATCGGTGTGCGAGGTGGTGGAGTATCGATGCCCCGTGGTGGTAGTTCCCTCGCCGGTGTTGGTAGTAGAGCTGTAATAGTAGGCGGAGCTGGTATAAGAGTCGGACATTGTAGCAAAGCGACGACTGGAATGGGTATCAAATGCAAGAGTCTTGAGTGTTGGGTTATGAGTTGCGATGCCCCGACGTTCATTCTGTCGCCGTATTTCGTAGAATCTCAGGGGCGCAGTCGGATATATAGATTCCTCGTGGCGAGGTATGATGGACAGTGACATCATCGCCCCCCCCCGCGGCGACCATCAAGTCTGGAGGAGGCGAACCTGGTGCCTCGGTGAGGCATGAGATCTAAAGCCAGCGATGAATACCCATGGTAGGGTGTCGTCCAGTCTATCTTGTGTTGACACGAAGCTCTATACCGGTATGACGCTGTACGATGGAGAGAACAGTCCTTGGATGATGAGGATGGCGAAAGAATTCTGAACTCGTATCATAGTACCGAGTCGAGAATAACCTGTACGACGATCATTGAACAACCGACACTGAAAGAAACTATGAATGGGGCGACAATGTCGAGCGGCCAATCATCCTGTCTCCAAGAAACATAGGAGATGGTGGTCAAGGATCCTGATCTTCTTATTTAGGGGGCGTACGCTTCACTAATCATAACATACAGGAAAAGAATAAACTATTAATGCGAGTCTCTCAAGAACAATAGAAGACTGGTTGAATTATCGCCCCCGCGACTAGGAGAGCGAAGACAGGGAGATTTAGCCTACGGGAAAGACTTCGCTTTTTCTTGATATTTCTCACGGATTAAACTCCAAAGGTCATAGAGACTCGATTGCTTTTAGGTGCCTTGGAAGAAGGAGAAAACAGGCGGTGGATCAAGTAGTCTATCATACAGGAAAACAGGGTATAGAGTCAAGCACGCATATCAATCATCACCCATCGGACTATTTACTTATAAAGCTCTTGCCGGAGATAATTAGCCCATTGGTAGAGAAAGAGGAACTGCCGTGAGCTGTCGATGGTGTTGGCCCGGATAAGTCGCAGGCTGTTCAAGTATTGCTCGATCGGATCATCACTGTTCGCGCCTTTCAGCGTAAACCAGTTCTTTCCGCTCCTTTTGAATTTTCGGGTCACACTGTCCATCTCCCGGGCCATAATGAATGTTCCAGTTCTTCCTTGCCCATATAGACAGTTCACGAAGACCGTCGCGCCCGCGACATTCAATTCGTTCACCTTCGCAATCAGTAGCGACATATCATCGTTGCTGATCACCCTGCGGTTCGGCCATGCCGTGTAGTGGACCATGTTAAGCATCTTGGACTTTCCAGTTGCTTCTTCAATCAGACGAAGTGTGTAATGCACAATTAAGTCTTCCTTGTAACTTTGGGTATCCACCAGATTCACCGTATATTTGAGCATGCATGTCAGCTCTCCCGTGGTTTTATCAATCTCGTAGATTAGGAGGGGATTGTCCTTGCTGGTAGGGATCGGCTCCTCATCTTCGTGCAGCCGAAACATCGAATCCTCCTCGAGCAAATTCACAAGCACGGCGTTGTTTTTAGCCTTTATCCATACGATATCCCAGTAGAGGGTGTTGGAACCTTTCCCAAGGTATACGGGAGACTTGGGGATAGTGAGTCTTGACATTAATTTCCAGCGAGGACGATCCCAGGGACACACACCTGTGATGCAATATAGGAGGATAAAACCGGGCTGTTCTCAATCCCCGGCAGGCGGCTTGCCTTGAAATAAGGGTGGTCTCCGCCAAAGGGATTTTCTTGCTGATCAATCATATCGTCCAATTCGGTAATGATGGGGTATTGTCGCATATATTGAGCCATGCTGCCGAAGTTGTCATCGTACCAGATCTCGTCGTTGAATTTCCGGTACTTGGTCTGTAGCGACTGCGGGAGCAGTTGGCCCTTTTTGAGACCCGTGTATTTTGTGTTGAGGGCTAGGTGGGAGACTTAGTGTGAATCTCGAGTAGTTTGCTTGGAATTGTACCGTCATCCGTCTGTGTTAAAAAGGCGGGCGTATCATCCCTTATCTCGATTGCTAGCCCTGCGACTTGAGTCCCCAGGGAGGAAAGCAAGAGCAGGCAGATTGCAAGGGCGAGTTGAAGCATCCTGGAACAGGTATAGAATGGAGGGATGATCACCCGGGACACGCCTCGAGAGATATATCACTGGTACATTAAGCCATCAAGCCGGACACTCTCCTGGCAGAAGAATTTTAATCGCCCAGTACAGCGCGATTGGGTCAGCCACGCCAACCTCCGTATATAGATGGATATGCGCCCTGTAGGAGTCAACTACCGAGCCCCCCCCCCGGGGCGGGATAGGGGGCCTTGGGATCCTTCAGCCAGTTAGTCTTTGGTTGCGCTTTGTGCTGGGCGTAGAAGCGATTGAGAGATAGCAGAGGCTGCCAAAGACGGTTCAACCAATGAAGTCCGACAGACGGCATAGGCCCTGTATATCCTGGTGCTAAAGTTCGGCTAATCTGGAGCCAGGATCTGCCAAAAGACCCTCCGGACTGGAACGCCTAGTCTGCTGTGCACCTCCCTCCCTAACGAGGACTAGGCGATGTGTGTATCTACAGGGCAACGGAATCGACTGGATCGGACAATCCTGGTGTACGGAAGAAACCAAGAAGGCGCCTAGAAGGATTATGTGGACGGGGACTCCAGGTGGGCGAGAATCCCGACACGCGTAAGATCGGAAACGTTAGAAGCCAACCCAGCTTCCATCACCCGTCGCAAGACCGAGATGAGATACAATGAGCGAGATGCAAAGAGCAGCAAAGCCACTTCCTGGACCAAGGCATTCAGTCTCCGATTTGAAGCTGATCAACACTCCCCCCTCTAGCAGGATGGCCCCCGGCGGCATGATATCGCGGCCCCAAGGGAACTAGGCTTCGTGCGGCTTATCTCCAGCTAGGCGTGCCCTGGAAATGCAAGATGCCTTCGCCACGAGTGTTAGTTACTCCATTCCCCATGACGCAGGGGCTGTGAACGCCAGACCCTGGACCTCCCTTCGGGGGTAAGCGGCCTGGACTTTGATGTATTTTATTTTGTCACAAGCTGCATATGTGTATTTGCAAAACTATATATATGAATACCTAGTGCTGGATCTTTTCACCAATAGCAAAAATGCCGCAGTTGCCAAAGGTTCGCCACAATACAGCGTGATGAACCGAGGATCTTCTCTCGTATATGTACATACTTCAGCTACAAACATCAACGTCACCTCCAACAGCATACCAGGAGTCTAATACTACGGGTCAGCTATATAAATGTCTCCACTGGCAATATTTAGGCCACATCATGAACGGCCTCTTCAAGCCTCGGCCGTGATATTCTTAACGACACCTTAAAAAGAACATTTCAAGTCCCCCCTCCATATTTAAAAATTCATATATGATTTCCAAACTAAGCTACTACCTATAACCGTCTCCCAAAGTAAAGTGGACCTGTACGCCAGTCTGGTGGCCGCGAATTTGTTGACGACGGATAATTGGGATATTCTCGTTAGCTACTCGGACGTTAAGCTCAATGCCTTACTTAATAAGTATTGGGGAGAGAAGATGTCCGACACGTAAATCAAGGTTTTATGGTTGAGTGAAAATCACGATTGGGATTAGAATATGAACTTTGCTCTCAACCTCGACCGGCTAGGGCTGGAGTTCTACACGATAAGTGACAAGGGGTAGAGCACTTTTATGCTTTCCCTTTGTAGGAACGCCTACCCTATTCTCAGAGACGGGAGTGATAACGGGACGGAAAGGATTCCTGCTGGCCTCTTTATATTAGCGGCCTAGATTCCGCTAGCTACTATAACAGGAGAAACCGAGGGCTTAATTCCCAGCAAGGTACGAAGATGCATATCACCTTATAATATAAGTTCTTTTCTAGTGCTATTTCGTTCCAGGGCCTGGTTAACGAAATGCATACCTAGCTGCATACCCAGTATGTCATTCCTCAAGGCACCCGAGTGGTCCCTTTCGGAAATATTCTCGGTTAATACACCACTATCAATTCCGAGAGAACCAGATGATCAGTTCATAATAGTCAACCCGTATAAGAAATTGCCCAGTCCCCGGAGGAGCTCGGCCGATATTCACTGCTTTGTCAATTACGCTTGCTGGCCCGAATCTTTTTGGTACGTCCTTTATCTTCTGAGCTCGGGTGCTCTGAAGGTCGACGGCGTTTTCGAGTACCGGGATCAATCCAATTGACAAAACCCATCTGTTTATCCTATGCCTGCCACCTTGAATCTGCGTTTGAGAAGAAATTGCTTGTCCACCCCTCCCAGACAATTTCAACGACGTGACGCTTTTTAGAATTCTTATCAAGGCTTAGGCAGGAGACCAGAGAGGAAACGCAACCAACGGACCAATTTCACGGAATTCATGCGCCATTGTCACAACCTACTCTCCCAACCGTTGAGAATTGAAAAACCATCTCGTCCGACGAAAGGTACAATAACCACTTCCTAAAGGGAAGTATTGTCCGACGCGATTTGCGACCGTGGAATGGTTATCTCGCTCAACAGCAAGCTTTTTATGACTTCCCGGTGCAAATATAATCAGCTCCATGGGACTCGGCCAATTGGAATCGAGAAGTCTGTCTTGCTAAACTGCCAATTCAAAGGGCGAAGGATTAACTAATCAAACCATACAGGAAAGATAAACTATTAATGCGAGTCTCCAGGAATTGCTTCCCCGAATCGTGACAAGGGGAGCTCTACGGCACCTGTGTCTTTGGGATACTGACGTGGAACCGTCGGATGATCCTCCCAAAGCCATGAATCGTGATCGTCATATTCCACCCCGTCGATGGGCAAAAGGTGGTGAAGTCAGAGGATGTAACCCTACAGACAAGACGTCGCAAATGGAAAGGTAGCCCGACCTCTCGTAGCTCCAGCGAAAGGGGATGGCGATATTTCACGCAGCATTTAGAAGGAAATCGGAAGGAAATCGGAAGGATGTGAGCTTGTCTGCGAGCGTGGGCGAGGTGAAAGGGGCTCCAAAAACGCGATCCTGCTGCTATGCTGGCATGCCTTACCGCTCAGCGCGCCTCCGATAGACGATCCGCTTTCTCCACCGGGCTCTCAACTCGTGATCTTCCATCCATGTATCTCGTCGATGTCGTGGTCCTGCGGATGCAACCGGCGCGATCGGCGCCTCCCAGTCCCCCTTTCGTGCCATTTTCATGCGGAGAAGGCGTGGGGATGGTGGTGATGATGATGATGCAACATTCTTCTGATCCAATGAGCAAGGGATGTCCGCTCTGCAGGACATGATAAGACCGTCGGCCTGGCGTCGCGACCGCTCTTCGCTTCCTCAGACGGGCATTCGACTGACCACTCGCTCGGGAATTCCCATCGTGGGACGCGCGCCTATCTCATTCCCGTTGGGCCCTGCTGGATCCAACTGAAGATGGCATCGACGGACGACACGGCCAAGCTTGCGCGAGTGGGCACCGTCGACGAGCCCAATAAGCTGCAGGACTGTCCCTCCGCCCCGGGCATTGTGGACGATGTCACCCGTGTCGTCGACCACAAGGCGGAGCGGCGGCTGTGCCGACGGTTTGACTTTCGTCTGCTGCCCATCCTCGCCATCATGTGTAGGTGATCCGTCGCGAGATGACACCGAGTCGGACTGACCGAGGCAGACCTCTTTAATGCGCTCGACAAGGGCAACATGGGCAATGCAAAGACCGATGGAATGACCGATGGTAAAGCGGTGCCCCGTGAATGAACCCATCGCAACGACATGCTGACCCCGTCGTCCCTCCAGATCTCCACTTCAAGCCGAATCAATATAATCTCTTGCTGTCGATCTTCTTTGTGCCCTATGTGGTCTTCGCACCGCCCTTCTCCATGCTTGGAAAGAAGTTCAGCCCCGCTCGGGTGCTGCCAGTATTGATGTTCTCTTTTGGCGCGTTCACCATGCTATCGTCGGCCGCGTACAACTTCGGTGGCATGTTTGCGCTTCGTTGGTTTCTGGGCATGTCGGAAGCTGCCTTCTTCCCGCTGGTGATCTACTACTTGACCACCTTCTACCGCCGTGGCGAACTGGCGCGGCGGCTGGCCATCTTCTACGCCGCGTCTAACGTTGCGAACGCATTCTCGGGACTCATTGCCTTTGGCGTATTCCAGATCAAAGGATCAAGCCTGCCGAATTGGCGTTATCTGTTCATCATCGAGGGCGCGGTGACCGTGGTCTTTGCCGTTTTCGCCTTCTTCTATCTGCCGACCAGCGCCGCCGAGGCGCGATTTCTATCCGAAGCAGAGAAAGCCCTGGCATTTCACCGGATGCAGGTGGATTCGAGTGCAGTCGTCAACGAGCCGTTCCGCTTCCGCGAGGCCCTCGCCATCTTCAAACATCCCACCACGTACGTCTTTCTGTTAATTGAGATCTGCCTCGGGGTCCCGCTGCAGGGCGTGTCTCTCTTTATGCCTCAGATTGTCGGCCGTCTGGGCTACCCGACCGTCAAGACCAACCTGTACACCGTCGCGCCGAACGTGACTGGGGCCGTGATGCTGCTGGTGCTGGCCTTTGCCTCCGACTACACCCGGCTGCGTTCTCCCTTCATCGTGCTGGGATTTCTCTTTACCTTCGCTGGGTTCATCATCTATGCATCTATCGATGACGTCCACCGCCAGCTCCAGCTGGCATATTTCGCCACCTTTATGATGACCTGGGGGACCTCCGCACCGTCCGTGATGCTCAGCACCTGGTATAACAACAATATCGCACACGAAGGGCGCCGCGTGTTGCTGACGAGTATCGGAGTGCCGCTGGCCAACCTGATGGGCCTTGTCAGCAGCAATCTCTTTCGCGAGCAAGACGCACCGAAGTACATGCCGGCCCTAATTGCTGTCGCGGTGTTCGGCGCTACGGGGGCCTGTCTGGCAGGTCTGCTTGGCCTCTACATGTGGCTGGACAATCAGCGACGCAACCTACGGGACGGGGAGACGATCCACGCGCGGGATATTCCCACGGAGCGAATGCGAGATGGCCCATCGTCGCCGCAGTTCCGGTGGTTCTTATGAATGGGACGCCTGTATTCTGTACATATCTATAATGCTGAAAAATCCACGTTCATCTCTCTTCTCCTAGTGTAGAAGGGAAAGGAGGAGGGCCCCGGCAGAATTGCGTCCTATCGAGAGCGGTAAAGGGGGTCCTCTCGCAGCCCGTCTCTCTTTGTTCTTCATTCACCAACAACCCAATCACATTCCGTCTCCATCTCTTCATTGCGTGTTTCGGCTGCACGTCCGTGTGGGCCCTTGTCATTCTCTCCTGAGGCATAAAGTTCTGCAGTGGGATGTCTTGCATACAGCTGAGGCAGTTTCCCCCGCAGCCCCAGGATCGGAGAGATGTGGGGGAACGGTAGTCTGGGGTAAAGGGGTCCTATGACGAAGGTATATACTGTCGCCCATAGCTGTCGAAGTAGCAGGGGTGGGATTCTCTCGAGAGGGGATGATTGTGCCGCCGAAAAAGGCACCGATCTGAGGAAGCTCCGCGGGACGGAATCCTGCAGGTAGGATGGCACTGCAGGCCACGATGCCCACTGAAGCAGATCTGGGATTCACCGCTGATCGGGATGCCCGAATGTGCATTGCAGTGGGATGAAGACGCAGATGGCGCGCAAGGATCGACCTCGCTGTGCTTTACTTAAAGCATGCCTGCTGCCCAGCTGCAACACGGCCGACTCTGTTTTTCTCCCTGGCACGTTGAATCTCGTCTCTCATGTCCAACCCCGGCCAAATATCGCCTCTTCGCCCAGTGATGCGGCACATCACCGGCCACAATGCGTCCGGACAGGCCGTCATCCACTCTTCCACGCCGGGCCAGTGGAAGTCGATCGAAGAAAGCAGCACAGCCTTCAACGTCGTTTATACGACTTCACAGTTCCCTGCTGACCTAAACGACGACCGTGATGTGGCGACACACGAGCAGCTTCAAAAGTCGGACCAGCTCGGCCTCGTCAATCCCCACGGAACGGTCTGTCGCATCGTTGACTTTGGCCCGGACAACCACGCGCTCGTCCACCGCACGCAGAGTCTTGACTACGGGATCGTGCTTGAGGGCCAGATCGAAATGGTGTTGGAAGAGGGCGAGCCCGTACGGATGCAACGGGGCGACGTTGCAGTCCAGCGCGCCACGCTGCATGGATGGCGAAACCCCAGCAAGACCGAGTGGGCGCGAATGATCTTTGTGCTGCAGGACTGCCAGCCGCTGACGGTCGGAGGAACGAGGCTTAAGGAGGATCTAGGGATCGCGGCCGCGCTGATCAAGTCGAGCGGCAACGACCAGTAAATATCGGGGAGGCGGTCCATCGTGCCGGTGGCGTCAGGCAAGGATGCCTGTCAATTGCCTCGTAGGCCTTATTCTAATGGAATGAGACTAGCCATGGTCTTTATGTCCTTGGGCCTTTTTTGCTTCTGTGTTCTGTGGCAGAACAACCCGTATTTCAGCTCTCAGACATCTTACGACCCCGGACGATATTCCTCTGTCGCCCCAGATTTCGCACTTTACTGGTATATACAGTATCATTGCATCCCATCTGTTGACGAGGCACTGCCTATAGGGTCGAGTGTTGACCGTACATGCGCCATCATGACCGTGGCGATTTATGGAAAGAATGCTCTGCTGAGACATTCGGGGAATAAGGGGAGGGAGCGTGCTACAAGGAACCATCCATGGATTACACCGAGATTGGGCTTCGGTCCGGTGGCTAGAGAATGCACGAATATGCATGCGCCGAGCATCGGACTAGTAATATTCAGAACTCACTGCTACAATAGTTCTACAGTAGTTAATCCGATCTGTGGATCATCCCCAGACTCCGGCCCGAGGTTCGAGCGGAGCGTCATCACCCGCATCCACCGCAACTCAGCTTCCTTCCCTCGTACCCTTTCTCGTCGCGAAGGTCCAGCAGCATGTTTCGCGTGATCCCTCGTCGTATGCCTCGCATAGTCGCCCGGCCTGACGCCACTATTTGTCCGACCTCATTCTCCCGCTTCGCCCTGCGCTCATTCACATGCGGTTATCCTCGGATGTCCGCGTCGCCCGCCCAACCCCCGGTGTCTACGACACTACCGGCCGACGCATACCAGCTGCTGCCCACCTCCGAGAAGGCCGGTGCCGCTGAAGATGAGCTGTATTACCAACAGGTCCGCGATGTACAGGCTTGGTGGGACTCGTCACGCTACGACGGCATCAAGCGACCCTACTCGGCCGAGGATGTCGTGAGCAAGCGGGGTGCGTTGCAGCAGACATACCCGAGCTCGTTGATGGCACGGAAGTTGTTCAACCTCCTAAATGAACGCGCCACTGCGGGTCAGCCGGTGCATACCAGTAAGTGTGTCTCCAGAGCCGTGATGCCCGACACGATGAGCTGCGACGGGAACCGGGCTGATGTATGCCGACCGCCCAGTGGGTGCAATTGATCCCGTCCAGATGACCCAGCAAGCACCCCATCAGGAGGTCTTATATATCTCGGGCTGGGCATGCTCGTCGCTGCTGACCACCACGAACGAGGTGTCTCCCGATTTCGGCGACTATCCGTACAACACCGTGCCCAACCAGGTCCAGCGTCTTTTCAAAGCGCAGCAGATGCATGATCGGAAACAGTGGGATGCAAGAAGGAAGTTGACCGTCGACCAACGGAAGTCAACCCCTTATGTCGACTATATGCGACCCATTGTCGCTGACGGGGATACTGGGTACGTTTGATGCCTTCACAGAAGAGGATTGGGAGGAAAATAATGTGCTGACTTTGTACCTCACAGACATGGTGGCTTGTCGGCCGTTCTCAAATTGGCGAAGCTGTTCGCAGAGAACGGTGCTGCAGCCGTTCACTTTGAAGACCAGCTGCATGGAGGAAAGAAGTGTGGTCATCTCGCAGGCAAGGTCCTGGTCCCCATGGGTGAGCATATCAACCGCCTCGTGGCTGCGCGATTTCAATGGGACATGATGGGCTGTGAAAACCTGGTCATTGCACGGACCGATTCGGAGAGTGGCCGATTGATCAGTAGTGCGATCGACGTGCGTGATCATGAATTTATTCTTGGAGTCACGGAAGAGGTTGAGCCGCTGGCGGAGACGCTCCAGGCTATGGAACGGGAAGGAGCATCACCGGCCGAAATCAACAGATTCGAGCTTGAGTGGGTGAAGAAGCATAAATTAGTGACATTCGACGAAGGTATACTGCGGCAACTCTATATATGTTCTTCCCAGCTAACTTGATCTAGCGGTCGACGCCCACCTTGAAGCAGAGGGTGCCTCCCAATCTACGCGCGACGCCTACCAGGCCTCCGTCCAGATGAACCCCAATCTTTCCTTCTCCCGCCGGCGGGCTCTGGCGAGTGATCATACAAAGTCTCCCGTGGTGTGGTCCTGTGACATCCCCCGAACTCGCGAGGGATTCTATCATTACCGTGCTGGATTCCCAGCAGCTACTAAACGAGCAAAAGAATTTGCGCCCTATGCAGACCTCTTGTGGGTCGAGACCGGTGACCCGGACGTTGCAAAGGCCGGCAAGCTGGCGGGTGAGGTGCGCGCGGCTCACCCGGGCAAGAAACTTGTGTATAATCTGAGCCCTTCATTCAACTGGGTGGGTCAAGGATTCGATGAGGCTTCGCTGAAGTCCTTCATCTGGGACCTTGCCAAGCATGGGTGAGTCCTGCTTTAACGCGGTCCGTGGCTATCAACCTCCATGCTGACCCAGCCAGATTCGTCTTGCAATTAATCTCCTTGGCTGGTCTCCATTCAAACGCCACCATCACGACGGAGCTTTCCCGTGCCTTCAAGGATGAGGGTATGCTCGCCTATGTTCGTTTGGTTCAGGCCCGTGAGAAGGAGCATGGCGTCGATGTTCTTACTCACCAGAAATGGAGTGGGGCACCATACATGGATGGAATTCTCGGCGCTATCCAAAGTGGAAGCAGCAACAGTAAGAGCATGGGCGAGGGTAATACAGAGCAAGGTGCGTGATATACCCAAACATCTAAGTATCCAGCTTCAAGGCATGCTGATTAGGCCGGGCTCCTTAGGTTTCTGATATTTCGATCAAGCTCTTCCAGACCTTCCCTTCAAAAATGTTCTCGACCTTACTTTCCTATACCCGACGATAGAAATGACAAACATGTTCCATATGACGTTAGTTCAATGGCCCACGGGCTGGAATAAGGCAGCAATACACAATATATGCGTCAGGGTTGGTTGGCAGTAATGTATCTGGCGCCACTCATGATCATGTCATTCCTAGGTAACAAAGAGATCAATGATTCGATCGACAAACAATGAAGCGGGTCAGGCGAGTTTCATCCAAGTCAAAGAGAAATGTGGCCGCTGGCTTTGTTTAGGATCGCCCGCATGCTCCTCGACGAAGGGAAGAAAGCCCTTTGGTTCTACCCCTGAATCCATATGCCTTATTGGCATTTGTCGAGGCCCTGGAAAAAGTTTACCTATAAGTATCAGTCGATTGCCTTCATCCAGTGATTTTATCTCTCCCTCCAATCCCTCTTTTCTCCCGGTCACTAACCTCGACCTCGAAGAGCCTTAGATTCGTAATCTCCAGCAGTTCAGAATGAGCCCTTCAACACCAGCTCTGGCTTCCTTACCACGGGAAAGCAACAACCCGGCGACATATCCCTTACTCAACAAAGAGAAAGGCGGCGAGGAGGACGAAATTTACCGGCGCTTTGCTTCCACTTCACGCGCCGCTGCCTTAGTCTCCGATCTTTCCAAAGATGCAGAAGCGATACGGCACTGCTTGACCGAGTTGCAAGGGCATAGGATCAACGGGTTGGAAATGGTCATGTCATCAGAGCTACCTCAATTACCCACCAATCTTGATAAGCGCCTTGGTCAGATGGAGATCGATTACGTGCTTGTTACGGCTATTCTATACTTGTACGAAGGCCGGCTCGATCAAGCGATGGAGGGGACGGAGCGGGCTCTGCAGATTGCCAAGGACCAGAACAACGAAACCAGCATTAGTAGATGTCGCTACTGGATGGGTCGGGTCGAATTTCAGCGACGAAACCTAGCGGCTGCTCAGTCATTCTTTACGGCTGCGCAATCTTGCAAAATGCAGGAGGGAAGTATGGAAGGCGAGAGCCTGGAATTTTATCTTGGGCTGTCCAGTCCCACGGTGAGCGAGGAGTATCGCAAGCGAGCGCTGGCCATACATCACCATGAGCAGCTTGAACGTTTCTCCAAAAAGCAATCCCAGGAAGCATCGGCGTCAGTCCATTCAAGAAAGCGCAAGCGGGATTCGATACTGTATGATCTTGCCGCACGGCTTGTACGTCAATCAGACTGTGGAGAGATCGAGCAACATACTCAGGAACACAGAGTGAGAATGGTCTATGACAACGAAGATCCGCCCCAGCATATAGATCCATCACCTCCAGGAAGAGAGGGATCTCATTTCGCTAGCACACCAGCCGTGATGGAACCAGGTCCTCGGCTTGAGCAATGTCAGTTCACCCTCCGTTGCTATCCGCTGGGGATGGCACCTCGCACGCGCCCAGCAAACATTTTTCTCTCTCGACCTGGCGAGGACATTTTCTCTGTAGATCAGTGGCAGTCGTTCGATGGCAAAGTCAAGAATAGAGCAGTGACCATGCAATTTTTGGCGCAGGAGAGAGAATATATTGCCAAAAGGGTGGAGAAGATGACGAGGATCAGCCCTTAGACACCAGTAGAAAGATTTTGCAATATGTTGTTTTCAAAATGCTAATTTCCACGCATTTCTCTGATCGTATGCCTCAGTCCAAGGACTGAATATTCGTACATCCCGGACGTTGTCCCTAGAGATCCGTCGGTATAGTTGGTGCTTATCGCGGAGCATCCGCATCATTAGTATTTCCGGCTCACATGGAGAGGCCCACCGCCGGAGACGGATCAACAATCCCCCTCGCCGCGTTTCCCAAATGGGAAGGCGTCCAGCCCTGGGAGGTGTCCGCCCATCTCGCAACAACCGAGTCTCATCAACACCGCTGACTGGTCACCCATCCTCTGCTTGTCGCGCGCGATTGATCGACTTTGGTACTTGGTAAAGATCAGTGAAGATAAACCAACGGGTGACCCCTCGTCATGGAGAACCCAGATTCCCTTGCGGAGCTTTCCACCCTGGTGGAGCGGACAGTACGTGATCCCTGATTCAGCATTGACCTGTATGGCACTCGCCATGACAAGGTTTAGTCCGCAGAAGAACTTCGACTGACCACCCTTAGCTCCTCGACACAGGTCGCCTATTCAGGAAGTCCGGCTCAATGCCCGTAAGCACCCATCTCCAACGCTCCATTCCTTCATATTATGAGAGCTTCCAGAATGCGTTGGACACTCTGTCAGAACAAATTGTAAGTTTCGGTTGCCTCATTTGATATTACTGGGGGTCTATTCTGACGGCCCCACAGTTTATCGCCAAAGCGTTCCTAGAAAAGGATTATGAAGCGATCAGGACACGAGAAGCCGCGCCACAACAGATAGCCGGGATGGACATGGAGCATGTAGATCAGCAAATGGCGATTGAAACACAACCACCGGTGCCTGAGAGGACCGAATTGGATCTCGATCCTATCAAGTTCGAGGCAAAGACTGAAGATCAAGCTGAGGGAGAGCTCGCAGCACCCACAGACGCCCTTCCAGATTCCCATCTCAGCGATGAGTTGATCGTGAAGGAAGAAAAAGATGCGCGACAAGACTCAGGGTTCCTAGGGGCCACCGACGGACTCAACTTTGACTCCGTCCTCAACGACACGGGGGGTTCAAATTCCTTCAATCTCAGCCTTGACTTTGGCGACGATGATGTGGGCAATCAAGCCTTTCTCTCGGGGTCAGCCTTTGGGAATGCTGCCCCTAGCAGTACCGATAAGCCAGCGGCATCGCTGCCACCAGAAAGCTCCGGCGGCCCCGCCCCAACCAGCGGCGATATCTTCGATATGGAAATACAGAAGACTGACGGGGAATCTAACATGTTCCCAGACCAAGGCACCGGAATGGAGGATATTATGGGGCCCGGTGAATCTAGTTTCGATGATTTATTCATGGAGACCGAAAATCTCGGTGACAACGGTACGGGCAATCTCAACCAGCTGGAAGGCGACAGTCTGATGAACATAAGCGAGCTTGATGACAACTGGTTCAATTGACTATGGGGAAGAATGCACTTAATGATTGGCACTTTATTACCACTCCTTGTTACCCCGCCGGTCATTTTAGGCTACAGGCCAATACTCTCGTCACGGGAAAGAAATATCGGCGTTATTCGAAGAACTATACGCGTAGTAACAACATCATGACAAGACAAAGTTCGGTAAGTAGCTCTCCAGATTACAATCGTATCACATCCCGCATGAACGTGCTCGTCCAGATAAAGTCCTGGTGACTGGCTCGCGACGTCAATGAAAGATCGCCGCCCCTCCTTGCCAGCCTGGAACGCACTCAATCGCTCCGCCGCCTCAAAGCTATACTGTGGGCCCTGGTACTCGTGCCGGCCTCGTGTGAACCACCATAGCGCTGTGAGTACCATTAATCCCACGATGATAACGCTCGTGTAATTCATGCTGTGCACGGTTGCAGGCAACACCAAAGGGAAGCAGAAGAAAACCACCGTGATCACAATATACATTAGCGCAAGGATGTTCATCACCATGCTGAGTTTTTGTCCCATATAAAATGGCCCCGGGACCATGTTCCGTCGCCCGGATAGTACATGCGGGAAGATGGCGCCGGAATAAGACAGCGAGCTTAGCACAACGAACGAGAAAACCAGAGCCTGGAAGGCCGTCGTGCCGCCGACATAAATACATCCGCGACGATTGTTCCACTTGTGGAGGCCCACGAACTGAGGATCGGTGGTTAGTGGTGGTATTGGCAACGGCGCAGCTGGAAGCAAGAGACGCACTTGGCAATCACGATCCCCAGGCTGGTTAGACTCCACAATCCAAAATTCCGTTTCAATTCTTGCTTGTGGCCAAGAGCCGCCTCCAGTCGTATCTCGTCAATCATCATGAAGGGAGTCACTCCATCTGGTGGTGTTTTCGACGCAACCTTGACCATATCCGCGCCGGTTGCCGCCTCAGGCAGCTTTGCCGTCCCGTTTTCTTCCATGCGTTCTTTCCCTCCTTCACTTATATGCCTTCTTGCTCTGGTCGTGAAGCTCGGGGGATCCTGTCTTCTCGCATATGGACTATACTGACGATGACAGTAATGCCGATACATCCGCCCAGCTGTATTGACACACCTGCAATACGCGGCTCCACCACGCCGCGTTATCTGATTGACCCGTGCGATGTCGGATCTGATACGAACGGAAAGACGAATGGACCCGCGGTAGCGTCGGCTCCTATAAGCCCACCGTGGGCGCCGTCCTTCCGACGCGCGGCAGTTTTCAACTCCTCTCCCTTCAGTGCAGTTCGTGCAGTTTGCAGTTCACCATGGCGGCCCCGCGCAGTGTGCAACGCCTGCAGCAGACGCTCTCCCACGTCCAGCCAGCCTCGGCGTCGCAACAGCTCTCGATTGTGGCCGGGCCGACGCAGCCCAAACTGCTAGACGTTACGCTCGGCGAGCTCTTAACTTTTCAAGCTCTGCAGTATGGGGACTATGAATGTCTGGTCTTCCCCTGGACCGGAACCCGCTGGACGTACGCCCAGTTGAAGGATGAGGCCGACCGTCTTGCCCGGGGCATGTTAGCGATGGGAATCCAGAAGGGTGATCGCATTGGCGTTATGGCAGGCAATTGCGAGCAGTACATCTCTGTCTTCTTCGCCGCGGCCCGGGTGGGCGCCATCCTGGTTGTGCTGAACAACACCTACACTCCCTCCGAGGTCTACTACGCTCTCAATCATACCGGTAAGCCGCTCTCGGTGTCCCTGTGCATAGCTCCGGTCGCAGTGCTAACGCGGTGATATCTTCATTTCTCTAGCCTGCCGGCTACTCTTCATGACTCCGCGTATTGGGCGCCACAGCCTCGAAGAGGTCCTTACCGAACTGGGTCCCAAGCCCAAGCACAGCGCGACGTCCCAGTCTCTAGTCGAGATCGTCATCCTGCGTGGCAACTATCGGAACTTTTCCACCTACACCGACGTTGTTGAGCGCGGCCTGTCTCAGATGGCCCATGTGCTCCCAGATCGCGAGGCCGAATTACGGCCAGACGACGTCTGCAATTTGCAATTCACTAGCGGCTCAACGGGCAACCCCAAGGCGGCTATGTTGACCCACCAGTACGTGATATCGGACAAGATTCGGTCTGCAAGCGATGAAAATGCTCCGGCTAACTGTGCACAAGCAACCTCGTGAACAACTCGCGCTTCATTGGCGACCGTATGGACCTCACCTCCTTCGATATTCTGTGTTGCCCGCCGCCGCTCTTCCACTGCTTCGGGCTAGTTCTGGGCATGTTGGCCGTGGTGACGCACGGATCTAAGATTGTCTTTCCCAGCGAAACGTTCGATCCCAAAGCCGTGTTGCACGCCATTTCAGACGAGAAGTGCACAGCTCTCCACGGTGTGCCCACCATGTTTGAAGCCATTCTCAGCGTTCCCAAGCCCTCCAACTTCGATACCTCCAACCTCCGCACAGGCATTATTGCGGGTGCCCCGGTTCCGAGGCCACTGATGAAGCGTCTGTTGGAGGAACTGAACATGACGCAGTATACAAGCAGCTACGGTATGATCATGCTGAGTTTCTTCCAGTCCATCTCTCCCCGTCTTGTTCCCGCTAACTCCATTGCCAGGTCTGACCGAGGCCTCACCGACCTGCTTCAACGCATTCACCACGGACAGCATCCACACCCGCCTGACCACTGTTGGAAAGATCCTGCCGCACGCACGCGCGAAGATTGTCGATGTGCAGGGCAAGATTGTCCCGGTGGGCCAGCGGGGCGAGCTCTGCATCGCGGGATACCAGCTCACCAAGGGCTACTGGCACAACCCGGAGAAGACGGCGGAGACCCTGGTGACGGATTCGGAGGGCGTCACTTGGCTAAAGACCGGCGATGAGGCCTCGTTCAACGAGCACGGCTATTGCACCATCACTGGTCGGTTCAAAGATATCATCATCCGAGGTACGTCCGTCCGTTCTTGATACAAGCGGTGGCCCCTTCTGCTATGACGGTTTCAAACTGTTTCCCCCTCTTCGCCTGCTCACACCACTAATGCAGGCGGCGAGAACATCTATCCGCTCGAGATCGAAGAGCGATTGACCGCACACCCAGCCATTGAATTGGCCTCCGTCATCGGGATTCCCGATCAAAAATACGGCGAAGTGGTCGGGGCCTTCATCCAGGTGGGCGTCGGCCAGAATCGACCGACGGACGAGGAGCTGCGCGTGTGGACCCGCGAGACACTCGGGCGCCACAAGGCACCCCAGTATGTGCTGGCCTTTGGCGAGGAGGGTGTGCCCAACACGGTCCCAGTGACGGGCAGCGGCAAAGTCCGGAAAATGGAGTTGCGGCAGATAGCGGCGGCGGCGCTGGCGCAGCGGGCGCAGGTGTAGGGGCAGGAATGGCAATAGTTAGTTGTGTGGGGGGATTGTATCATCGAGCTCGTGGCCTCTTTCCCGGTACATATCCCGTTCCTGACTTCGTCTCCGTTCTGACATCGAAGGAAAAAAAAAATCGGGTGTCTGTGGGGGTCCAATCTTATCAGATGCTATGATTCGACCGGTGGTTCGACACTAGTAATACTTGACGAAATGTGGATTGCGCCGGGAAAAGTACATGTATGTACGAGGCGTATGTATTTCGGGACGAGGGAAATGCCGACCGGCCCAGCGAGGCATATTTCATATTATTTATGTATGGATACCTAGGTACGTATGTACATACCTCGGTTTCCCCGAAGCGACTTGGTGTCGGCGCTAGCCGCGTCCTTTCGCCTCGAATCAGATTAAATCGCGATCAGATAATCGTCTGCACCTGGTCCACTGTGGCGGAAGAAGAAGAATCATCCATCTCCACGGTGGATCTTGTTCCGTAAAAAGGTTGATCGTATATCGTCATTCACTGCAGGATTGTTACCAGATGTCATGTAGTATGCATTTCTCCCTGGAAATCCTCCATATCCGTCATACCCTAATCTGGCAATCCGGTCCCGGGTGGACTATACACGGGCATGCTGCAGCTTCGTAAAGACTCTACAATCGTCTACGTCCGCTGTGAATGATGGATCTAAACTTGGTATGAGTTGATGTCCGCTGGAGCGCGATGTCCCAAAGATGTACCAAGTGGGCTGTCGCTGTCATCCTGCATTCGATCTATACACGTCTATCCTGCAACTCGCTCGTTGGACTGAAAGCCACCCGCATACACAGGCTAGTCAATTTAATGGACTTGGAGGACGAATGGAATCGAATTGAGTTAACCGAGTGCACTAAACAGAAGACTCGAGATCCCAGGGGATCCTCGCTCAATTTATGCAGTCCCAAATCCGAAATTTCCTTCCTATACATATTCTATTGAGGCCTGCTCTTCCTGAAAGTACTAGGGAATCCAATGCAAACATGCAGTGCTGGAGACAACTTCAGTATGGAATAGCTCGCGAACTTTGGTCGGAAGACGGTTCGACTGCCGCATTGCCAGAAGATATGATGTCCGGCTTGAATGTGACAACTACAGAATTCACCGGACGATAGGCATTTGATCGCACGCTGCAGCTTTCTTCCGCGAAGTCAGTCAGAGATCACCCGCTCTGAATTTACTGAATTGATTGAACACGCAGACACGTACACCCCCTGAACCCCAGTAGGAAGCTTCTGGAGGAGATTTGATCAAGAATCGAGATTCACCAAGCCCCGGTCGGGTTGAAACTGGATGGTTGACAGGCATCAAGTGGTTTTCACGATTGCAATGGTTGAGAGTTGTATAGCTGGTTTCTGCCTGGTTCCGGGGGTTCCCCTGACATCCCCTATCGGACCCTTCCCCCTCGCTTCACATCTTCCACGCACTGGCAACTCTCAGCCTTCGAACAAGTCGGAGACACCAGGACGATCGTGACTGAGCTTATTTCTCCTTGTTCTCTTACTCCTTCTCCTACCCCCCCCCCCCCCTGCCCGTTCTGTCAGGCTGAGTTTGTCACGGCAAGCGGTGTTTCACACCATCTCGAGACGGGCGCCTGTCCTCGTGCACCACGCATGAACCGTGAGACGATCCTCCGTATGGTGCGCAGGTGTGACCCCGGCGGTATGATCACGAACCGGCAGATTAAATGGTACGAAGAAGAGAACGTGCAGTATGAAGCGACAGATTACGCCTTCAATGGCCAGTTGTGGGAATGCTACCTGTGCCACCGCGAGTTCCACCAGAGAAAGTCACTGGACCAGCATCTGAATTCGCCCACGCATCAGCAGAAGGTCTACCATTGTCCCAATCGGCAGGCACACTGCTCCCAAGAGTTTGTATCGCTGGCAGCGTTGTTCAATCACCTGGAAAGCGAGAAGTGTAGCTTTATTCGCTTCGACAAGGTGCAGCAGGTGCAGCGACAATTGACAGATTCCATTTGGAACCAGAGGCTCCTCGCGCAATGGTAAGGGAGAGGGCAGTGGCAGCGACGATGGACCGAAGATGGGCTGGGCCTCTGTCATACTCAAGAAAGGTCGTCTAGAGACCCCTCGCTGGGCTGGTACACTATTCACGCAGCGCCATCAGGTGGGATTGGGAAGATCACAGCATGGTCTGTCGTGCAAGCCTTGGTACCTCATGGCCAATCGGTGCGGCCGCAATCTACGCCGCGGAAGGGGGACACATCATGTAAAGTAGGAAACGCCACGAATGCAATTTTTTTTTTATTCATGACTTCATCAAAGGCCAGCCCGGCTGTCCTGCTCTATCTTGGGTATATATTATGCCACACCACCCTCATGTCTCTGAATCATGCTGAGCCCTGGACAGCCTGCTCGGGTCGTGTTCGACCAAGTCCCTCTTTGGCATAGAAGTCCATGGGATACACGCCTTGGTTGGCACGGTCCCAGTTCTCCCGGACACCAAGTGCCACGAGTGCTTCGTAGGGTGTCAGCAACGGGCGCGCGAATGCATAACCCCAGTCGATGCTGAGGCGCGGACATGCAATCTGCACCCAGCACTCAACGTCGGACATGGAAGCAAGTTTGCCCGGGAAGATTTCGCTAAGGAGCAGGTTCACCACCGGGATACCACGCTCCGCCAAATGCCGCTCGATCATCGCCATCGTGTTGGGATTGCCTTGGCGGCCGAGCGAGCCCAGAATAATGCCCCACTTGCGGGCCGACTGGGCTGACGCGATAGCATCGCGTCGGATGGTGTGCATCTCTTCGTGATCGTATGTCTCGCGAGTCAAGGTGCGTGAGTAGGGGTCGTAGCGGTACGCGGGGATGGAGGGATTGTGAATCATGGCCGATTCGAGATGAAAGCGGCCGTCGCCCAGATAGAGAAGCACGTCAATTTCCGAGTCCGACAGCTGCGGAGACGTACAACCGAGGATTTCACCCTTTGAGAGCGGCATAATTTGTGGAACAACCACCCGGAAGCCGGCGCGCTCCAGAGTAGGCTTCAGTCCGTGCAAGGTTGCGTTGAACTGGATAGTGCCGACCGTGGCGATGGTCTGGCCGGGTTTGAAGTTGCGTTCGAGGGTGGCAATCAGATGGCCAGTATCGATGCTGATGTCAACAAAAATGTAGAGCGTCTTGATCTTCGTCACATCCACGGGGATCAAGCAGCTATGGGCGTAATGTACTAGTAGATCACAGCCGAGGGCGCGGGCCGTGTAGTCATCGATGCAACAGGCGCCGTAGGTGACATCGCCCATGATCAGGGTCTCAATCCCTGGACAGAATTGTGTGAGGATATCGGAGATGGTTGTCGCGAAGATCAATAGGCCCTCCGGGAATTGTAGCGCCACGCGCTTGGCCCCGGACGAACGTACCCGGTGGATGGTCTTGGGGATCTCGAAGGAATAGTTCCTGGGGAGCAATTCAATAGCCGCTAGGATCTCGGGGTCGTTGAGAATCTCAGATGGCACCTGGTTCAAGGTACGCGGTGTACGTCGAGGAGCAGCTGCATTAGATGACACGGGATCAGTGACACAATCTCACACTTCCGCGGAGAGTGGGACATACTCTTTTGGATGGTAGTGGTCTCGACATCGGAGCTTGGGGCATCCTTCTGGGCTTGTGCATCGGCCATGCGCCTGCCGACAAATCGTTTCTTTGGTTGTCGCAGCGAGCCGTCCATGATGACGGAGCAGGATGAACGGGGACAGCGAACGAAAGATGACTGACATCGCATTCGCATTCAGCGGGTTTTCATCCCCGCAATCGTATTTTTTCTGCCCCCAGTCACCGCTTCATGCGCCCGCAGGATCAGGCACGAAGGCACGAAGGCACGAAGGCATCAAGGCATCAGCAATATACGATGGCGGACTTATGCAGTTCTTCATTCTCTGGCATTGCTCGACTGTCCTTCGATTGTCAAAGAAAAAAACTCAGATCGCTGAATGCCACCGCGCGAGGAATGCTTCAAGTGATGTTCCAAGCGAGACGGAGAAGGCGATCGGACGAATTGGAGTCACGATAGCCTCGGTTGATCCAAGAACGGGGCTGAATCGCAGCCGCTTAACGCAAAAGGGTGCTCAATAGGCTTTGTCCCCGTTCACCATCTCAGGGACACAGTCGATCCCGCTGCGCGCATCTTCATGCCTATGATCCCAAAGACCCTTCTGACGTCCGCTGAACGTGATTCGTGGTTCGTGGTTCGAGATTCCTGTCTGGAGTAAGGAGGTCGCGTTTCGTCCGACCTCAGCTCCACATCTCACGCCTCCTGATAAGAGGATCGGGCGATCGGAGACCTCAGTCTCACACGACCGACCCTGCGACCATCGACCATGGGGGAGCATGGCAATGAAGGTGTCCCTGAGGCCGTTCCACTGACTCGCCAGCGGTCGGCATCCCTTGCATCACAATCCACCTCCGACTCGGGCCTCTCCGTGGCCTCCGCAACGTTCCTTGAAGCACACAAGACCGAGATGATGACCCCAGCAGATGATGATGATGATGGAGAGGAACCACGATACCGCGATATTGAATATGGAGAAGACCCAGGAGCTGAGGAGCCTTTTCTACCCGCTCGGAAGAAGCCTGCGTCGGGCAGTCGCACCCGTCGGGTCCTGTGGCTACTCGGTCTGCTCTGCGTCGGGGGCTGGGTGCTCGCATTCTTACTCTTCCTCGTACAGAAACGACCCAGTGCTGCAGCACCATCATCAGCCTCAACTAAAGCCGTCCATGACTCAGACTCTGCAACGGGTGGTACGAGCCACGGCAGCTCGGTGACACTACAGCAGGTGTTGGGGGGCGAGTGGTCACCACGATCGCATGCAATTTCCTGGATTGCGGGCCCAAAGGGCGAGGACGGGCTCTTGGTCGAGCGCGGTGAAAGTGGTGATGGATATCTTCGCGTGGAGGATGTTCGCGGCCAGAAGGGCCAAGTCAGCAGCTACGAGACCCGCGTGTTGATGGAGAAGGCCTACTTCTGGGTCAAAGATGAGCTCGTCAGCCCGGTCATGACCTGGCCGAGCCCAGACCTGGAGAAGGTCTTGATCATGTCTAACATGCAGTCGAACTGGAGACATTCGTTCTACGGGAAATACTGGATCTTCGACGTCGCGACTCAGACTGCCGAACCTCTGGATCCTGGGAACCCGAGCAATCGTGTGCAGCTGGCTGTTTGGTCTCCCAAGTCTGACGCTGTGGTATTTGTCCGGGAAAACAATGTATACCTCCGTAGGTTGTCGTCCTCCGAGGTGGTTCCCGTTACTCGAGATGGTGGAACGGATCTCTTCTATGGCGTCCCCGACTGGGTGTATGAGGAAGAGGTGTTCTCTGGCAACACGGGCACTTGGTGGTCTAGCGATGGCAACTTCATTGCATTCCTGCGGACGGATGAATCGACAGTCCCTGAATATCCCGTCCAGTACTTCCTTTCTCATCCCTCGGGCAAAGCGCCTCTTCCTGGGCTGGAGAACTACCCGGAGGTTCGACAAATCAAATACCCCAAAGCCGGCAGCCCCAACCCAACTGTCCATCTGCAGTTCTACGATCTGCAGAAGAATGAAGTCTTCTCGATTGCTATGCCTGAAGATTTTACGGACGACGATCGCATCATTATCGAGGTGGTCTGGGCATCCGCGGGCAAAGTTCTGATTCGCGAGACCAACCGAGAAAGTGACGTCGTCAAGATATTTGTGGCGGACACGACGACCAGAAGCGGCAAATTGGTCCGCTCTGAAGATATCGCAGGTCTCGACGGCGGCTGGGTTGAGCCCTCACAATCCACCCGCTTCATTCCTGCCGATCCTGAAAATGGCCGGCCGCATGATGGGTACGTCGATACGGTGATTCATGAAGGATATGACCATCTCGCCTACTTTACGCCGCTGGAGAACCCTGAACCCGTCCCTCTCACCAAGGGAGACTGGGAAGTTGTGACTGCACCTTCGGCGGTCGATCTCAAGAGGAATCTGGTCTACTTTATCGCAACGAAGGAAGCGCCAACCGAGCGCCATGTGTATCAGGTCAAGCTCGATGGATCTGATCTTCGACCATTGACTGATACATCCAAAGCGGGATATTTTGACATCTCCTTCTCCGATGGCGCTGGCTATGCCCTGCTGAGCTCCAAGGGCCCGGCGGTCCCCTGGCAAGCGGTCATCAATACGCAAGGCGATGATGTACAATACGAGGCTGTCATTGAGGAGAACCCCCGATTAGCTCAGATGGTGGAGGAATACGCTCTCCCTACCGAGGTTTACACCAACGTGACAATCGATGGGTATACGCTTCAAGTGTTGGAGCGCCGCCCCCCTCACTTCAACCCAGCCAAGGAATACCCCGTTCTCTTCTTCCTGTATGCCGGACCGGGCTCTCAGACAGTTGATCGCAAATTCACTGTCGATTTCCAATCCTACGTTGCCTCGGCCTTAGGCTATATCGTGGTGACAGTGGATGGCCGGGGAACTGGGTTCATTGGCCGTAAGGCACGGTGTATCATTCGTGGTGACTTGGGCCATTACGAAGCACGAGACCAAATTGAAACGGCCAAAATTTGGGCAGACAAAGACTACGTGGATGAAAATCGGATGGCAGTCTGGGGATGGAGCTTCGGCGGCTTCATGACGCTGAAAATCCTCGAACAGGATGCGGGCCAAACATTCCAATACGGCATGGCCGTGGCGCCTGTGACAGACTGGAGGTACTATGGTAAGTCAAGATTTAGTGAACTGATTCAGATCACAACGATTCTGTACTGATGATTGACACAGACTCGATCTATACTGAACGATACATGCACACCCCCGAACACAACCCTTCCGGCTACGAAAATGCAACAATCACCGATGCAAAGGCCCTGGGCCAGAACGTCCGGTTTCTGATCATGCACGGTGTCGCTGATGACAACGTCCATTTGCAAAATACACTCGTCCTGATTGACCGACTAGACCTGGCAAACGTCGACAATTATGACATGCAGGTCTTCCCGGATTCGGATCACAGCATCTACTTCCACAACGGACACACTCTGGTCTATGAACGTGAGTTTGGTTTCTCCTGAGTATATTTGTGCTCCGCAAGAACCAAATTACTAATAACAGCAGGTCTTTCGAGCTGGCTCATTAATGCATTCAACGGCGAATGGCATCGTATCACGAATCCTAAACCCGCGAATGATTCAACGTGGAGTCGGGTCAAGCGAAGTTTAGCGCTTGATCTTCTTGGACACTGATTTTCCAGAGCCTCTTCCGTGTTGATAGAAATACCCTTGTGCAAATGCTCCATACTTCCATTATGATATACCCTGCTCCATACATCCGTCGCATTCCCTTCAAGGCGACACCGCACATGTCCTCAAACCACCTTGTTGGTGCCTCACTAGCCCGACAGCTTCCGGAGCTGGGGTATCAAGGCGTCGTAGGCCGTATTATGGATCGGAAGGTCGTAAGTCGGAGTCGAGGTAGCGGACGCGCATCCCGATGCAGCAATAGCAGTAGAATCATGAGGTTCCCATGTTACCGCGTGCCAAAAGTCTCACATTGTCTTCCCAACAAATGATGACGAGGCGCCTTCTGGAATGGTTTCCATGGCCGAAGAATGTCTCTCCTGATGGCGCTGCGAATCCTACGATCGCTTCCAACCCCCTATCTCCGATCAAATTTCGCGAGACGGCCCCTAGAAACTATGGAACAGGCGGATCATGCTGCCACTGGTGTCGGAGGAAAGTCCCTCTGGATATCTCCCATCTGGTTTGTTTTTTCTATGCTTATATTAGTTGTTACAGCGCTAGGCCAAGCGACCACGTCATTATTTGGGCGCTATGCATTCTAGTACCCAGAGTCCCTATTGTACAGGCAAATCATTTTTTTATATTCTAGTTGATCCAGCCCTTAGGTCCAGCCCAGTTGCCCTTCACCATCGCGTTATAGTATACCCAAGGGAAGAAATCCTTCTTCAGATGGTAGAACGAACGGCGCGGGGTGGCCTGGTCAATCCCGAACCAATTGCCAAATGTCTCCTTCGGTTCGGGGCCGTACTTGAACTCCGCAAGCAGGACCTTGCCATACTCCGTCAGCAGGGGACACGATGTGTATCCGTCGTACACCGCGTCGGGCGCCTTGCCCTCCATGGCCTGGAGCAGGTTGCGCACGACCACGGGGGCTTGGGAGGTGACAGCGGCGGCGGTCTTGGAAGTGGGCAGACTAGATGCATCGCCGGCCGACCAGACGTTAGTGTACCTCTTATGGCGGGTCGTGGCATTGTCGACATCGACGAATCCGGCTGCGTCGGCGAGGGGGCTGTCCTTGATGAATGCCGGTGCGCCCATCTTGGGGGCGACGTGAAGGAAGTCAAACTCCTTGGTAACCGGCTCCTTGCCATCCGGGCGGGCGAAGGTAGCCTTGTGACCGTCGACAGCGACAAGGTCGTGCTGGAAGAGTGCGTTGACGCCGCGTTCTTGCTGCATGGCAGTCAAAGCGGCGTTGTACTTGGGGACACCAAACATGACTGGCAAGCCAGTGGCGAAGTTAATCTGAATGGCCGAGTTGGCCGGGTCACTCGGGTTGTAGAGGCCGTGACGCTTCCAATGGTCCAGCGCGAGCCACATGATCTTCTGCGGTGCGCCGGCGCACTTGATGGGGCCGGCGGGCTGGGTGAAAATGGCGGTGCCTTTCTGAAGCTTATCGATGGACGGGAAAACCTTGCTGACGGAGTTGTAGAGGTAGATAGACGAGACCGGGGCATCTGGGTTTGCCAGAGCTTCTGGGAGACCCTTGATGGTGCCGGGGTTGACGCTGAGGCCGGGTGCAACGATCAGCTGGTCGTAACCGACCTTATCGCCATTGCCCAGGGTGACAAAGTTATTCTCGGGGGTGAAGGTGGCCACGCTATCGTTGTAGAACTTGAACTTGGCGTCGATCAGCTCCTTCATGGGCCGTTGGAGCTCCTCCTTGGCCTTCAAACCACCGCCGACCAAGGTCCAGCCGGGTTGGTAGTGGTGAAAAGTGGCTGGATCGACGATGGCGATATCATCCTGGTTGAACTGGCCTGACTTCAAGAGCTGATGGCTGATTGCCATGCCTGCGGAACCACCGCCCACCACGACGACCTTATGGCTGCACGACGCGCGGACCGGCGCTTCGGTTGCGAAGCTGCGGGAGCTTGGCACTGCTTGCGCACGGCGGCCAGCGGCCGCAACGACTCGACGGCAGAACATCGTCGAGACCTTCTGGGGGGTTTTGAAGAACGATTGACGGAATGAGACGGAAAAAAGCGAAAGACTGCGAAAACTGGGGCGGCGAGCGAAAGCGGCGGGAATTGAGTTATCGAGGCCCCGCGCGGGCGTTGATTGGCTGCTTCCGCTCGGCGCGATTGCAGCCTGATCTGACAGGCAGCAATAGTCCGGCTTGGCGCGCCGATCTCGCTTCCAGTATAGTTAAGACGTGAACTATACAAGGCACCGCTGCTCAATCGACAACTATGCGGGGTTTGGATATTTCGAGGAACGTGCGCTCATACGGTGGACAGATCGTTCTATGGCGCCATACGATCCCGAAGGTCTACTCTTAATGTGGGAGCCGTATCATCATTAGCAGGAGAAGTTGGGTGAATGGATGTTTTGTTTCTCCTTCCAGAAAGATTTCGACGTTGCTACTGGAGTCACCCAGGACGACCCTTGAGGTGAGGGGTACCACGACAAGCCGGTGATTTCAGTAAATATGAAGCGGTTTTTGGGGCAGCCGCCCAACTTGTTGCATTATTTCGACGCCAGCACAGGCCCACTCCAACTGCTCAGGAGACACTGGATGATCAGTAGATCCACGGCATCATGAGCCAACGACTTTGCACCACATCTGCGTCCTTCCCAAATCTCTCTTTGTACCACTGCTTGGTCGTCTGCGCCGTCAGGCCAAGATTGACAGCAACAAAGGCCAAGCATGTCAACAGTGTCTTGTTGACGATTTGGCCCGGGGGAGCTCCAATGATGGCGAGGGACAGGTAGATGATGCACTCGGCACCGTAGTGAGGGCACACAGCAGGGCGGAAGAGAGGGTGGTCTGGGAGGGTGTACTTCTCAAGCGAGAAGAGGTAGTGGTGACAGTCGTGTTGCAGACCCGAGGCAACGAGAAAGAGCGGCACGCAGAGAAAGGTCCGCAGACTTGGGGCGTTCGTGATTTTCACATCATCCACAGTGAGAGAGCGAGAAAGGATTGATCCTGTCCAATGGTCAGCTCCCCTGTGCATAGACTTCCCCTATCACGAGTCATGGATACCTGATCCCTCAATCCAAACCGCAACCCCAGCGAGTGCGTAGAATCCCAGGCCGACCAGCCAGTGTACCACGGACATTTGCGACGACGAAGGCTTGGAAAAACAGAAGCTCTCCCAGAGCCGCCGCGACCCTTGCATAGTCAGCAGGATCCAGCAGACCAAGACTTGATGAAGAGACATGGACTGCTGTTGATGCTCTGGGCTCACGCGGGACGCGATCGCTTGGAACGCGCCCCCGCGGCAGAAGAGCTGCGTGGCCCAGAACACCGACGACAGAACGGAGGCGATGTAGAAGTGGGTAAAATAGCCATGAGGAACCTTCCAGCTGGCCAGATAGTCTAGCAATCCCGAGGTCGCCGGCGCGCCGGGCGAAGTTGCGCGTGGGCCATAGAGGAGGAAGCGGGAGCGTAAAGAGGTGGGAATGCTAAGGGAGAAGGTCTGGTGCATCATCGGGATGAGTGGACGCCCTCGGAACGTTTGGGCGAAGAACAATCATACCGTAGCGGCAGCGAAGAGGAAGCAGAGGCGCAGAGCGTCGATGACGTCCATGGTCATTGGTGATGGAGGAGGAAGGGGGGGGGGGGGAGAGAGAGAGTCGAAGTTGGCGGTCCAGAGCGGCGGCCGATCGGCGAGAATCTCCAGACAGGAGGGAACCGTGGAATCTACATTGTACATACATACATCGACCCTGCGACACACTACGTCCGTTCTGCTCTGGACCACCTTAGCATTCAAAGCATCTCTTCGTCAGCTCTCCAAACTCAACGTCATCACCACTGGCCACAAAGAGAGCGACCATGAAGTGGTCGTCGGTACATCAGACAAGTCATCGCCCTGAGGTCTCGTTGATCACCTCTTCAACCAAAGGCCCAGGACTCCAACGCCAGTCATCTCCATGGCAAAGTTGTCACAAAACTGCAGCATTGGGTGCCCAGCGGTTGCGGTCGTGATGAATTGCCTCGCCAGTGCCAACAGGCGATCCTCTCGATGCAAGGGGTGCAGCGTGCATTCTGCATTGGAGAGCCGCTCGACAGGTCGCTTCATTTCCCGCTGGCTCAGAGTCGACACGGGCGGCGCAGATGCAAGATGGACGTGCCCAGTGGCCAGTGATTGGGCCGGCACTGGGATCGCCATTGACGCTGCTCGTCCCCGAAAGCTGACCTCCACTGTGGCGGCCTAACCGGGATGGTGGATTATTAATACAATTAGGGAGCCTTAGGTAGAAAGGCGGTGAGAGGAGGTCATAAGGACCCAGGGGTGGCTTACCCCACTTAGCTTCAGCATCCATCCTGATTCGCAGTCTTCAATCGGAATTCCATCAGTTCTAACTCCTTCTGTGTGTGCTTTGTCTTCTACCAGGCCCTGAGTGGTCCTGGTTACTTGTTATTCATTTTCCTCTTCCCTACCATTAGTGGTTTTCACCACCGACTGGAGTGAGCAGCCGAGTTGCGATAGAGACAGACTCCATCCTCCTAATGTCGCCTAGTGCCTGCATAATTGGATTGCTCCTAGATCGAGGCAAACAGCCAAGCGACCCAACACTGACCTACGCCACACCAGGTACACCCGCGAGAGTCACGAAACTACAAACGCAAGTGATGCACCACAGGAGCAGAGCCGCGGAAGCGGATCGCGAAGAAACGCGCTGGGCAACGCGCGGGAATCACTCCTTTTCCACGATCGCATCTTTACTGTATGTACATACTGTACATGTTTCTCCCGGCGGCACCGCTTTCCTTCAGCTCCACCGTGTCTTCATGAATCGACCTGTCCATTGCGTCTCGGAGGGCTGCCAGGCCCCCTCGATCTAGACCTGAACGGGCATCGCTTTGCTGCCAGGAACCGCGCACCCGAGCAAATATAATGCCAATTCCCGAGCTGTGCCGACCCAAAAAAGCCGTATGCAAAAGAAGAAAAAGAAAAGAAAAGAAAAGAAAAAAGAAAAAAAAAGGCAAAGGGAGAGGAACGATTGATCAATTATGGGAATCTTCTCTCGAGTCCTACGAATGCTCCTTCACTCCATCTTTTGGTCTGAGGTTGCCACTCACACTCCCAGGTGTCCCCGATATATACACACGGCACGGAATTACTTTCATTCTATCAATATTCGCGAGCATGGCCGTCTCATCGCCTCTGTCCTCTATGGTGACACTAAAAGTCTACGTGAAAGTTTTCGCCCCAGTGGTGGCATCCCACAATTCCATAGTGGAACTAGCCATGAGAACCAGCCCTCAAATTCCAACCGAGGAATATGACCCAGACCACGAGGCAACCAAGTTCTTCCTGGGCGAATTCGACGACCTCGATGACATGACAATGCGCGATCTAGAAAAAGAGATTGTAGCAGAATGGACCCGCTTATATGGAAAGTGAGTGTCCATGTGGAATCTGGGTCGGAGTAGAAGCAGATGGACGAGATGCATATGGTTAACCATGCTACACATACCAGGCAGCTTCGTGTTTACTCTCTGTATGATGACAAACACCCGGAGATCGATATCTCTTTCCAGAAGAGCGTTGCTGAGGTCTTTGTGGATCGAGGCAAAGCTCGTGCGGATGGCCACGACCAGGCAGCCATGGTTCGAATCATCCCGTTTCCCCCCTCTCTCCGTTTTGAAGAGGAACGGCTCTCGCAGGACTACCACGGTGTCGCCTACGATGTGAGTTGTCCACCATTCGAACCGGGAGAGGCGATTCTTGGGAGCCACTCGCCTTCGCTCTTTGAAGAAGATGGGCATCAAAATGACTTGTCACCTTGCCAGTCTACAAAGGTCCAGCGTGGGGTTCGAGCTCCTGAGACCTATGATGAGGATGGCTACTGTCTTAGTCCTCGCGATGAATTCCACGAATACATTCTGAATTCGGTGGGGGGGTACTCGCGAGAGCCGTCAAGTACTCAGCTCGGCACTCCTCCAACCTCGCTAGGGTCCAACGATTCCGCCGACCAGGAGCTATGGAACGCGCCTTCTGGTTTCACGGCAGAGGAACAGGTGCTTCAGGGGATATCGAAGAAGCGGACTCGGAAGCGAAAGCATTCACCCCCAGGGGAGGGTCCGTCTAAACGCTTTACGAACACTCCGGAGGCCCTCGAAACGCGTTCCTCTCCAGGGGACGGTACGCCCAACTGGTGGAAGAGCACACCTGACGTCCCCGGTGGGGGTCCGGAGCGTTTTGCCTCAGAAACATTCAGTCGGTCGCCATTAAGCCCGGATTCAACATCTCCAGGCAGCCAGAGCACCGCTGTTGGCGGGCGCTCGACGCAAGAGCCTTCCACCCCCAGCCGACAATCGAGAATGAGCTGCCCTCCAGGTAAAACCCCCGAGGAAACCTGTGAACGGATCACAAGATACAGAGAAGAACAAAGCGATGTAAAAGAGATTCACCGAAGGCTAGCAGATCCAAATACTGAGCCCCAATCTCGCCCATTGATGCAAAGGATCTCTCGAGCTTACAAAGTTTGGAAAGCCAACAACCACGAAACGAGCACTATAGCACGAGCGGAACTAGATAACCTGCTGAAGGAGTGGCGATCATTAGAAAGCAGCACACCTGCCAGCGAGTCGTCGCTGTCGACCATCTCATCAAGGATAACGCCGACGCCTCCGGAAATCCCGCCGTCGACACCATCTGCTGCCTCCACGCTGTCGCCTCGGTCTCGCGAGAGTTCTCCTGATCGTTGGCCAGAAGTGACTTCCTCCCAACGTGCTAGGCCCCGAACAGCACCTCAATCTACGTCGAATTCACATTTCCGGCGCTCCTTGGCTGCCCCTGGACATTATCACCCTCCTCCCCCGAGAAATGATCCGGGTGTCGCCGGTTCATCCCTCGTAGGGAGCGATTTCATCCCCCCCTTTCCATCGCCAGAACCGGTGCAACTCCGCGAGGCCTCCGAAGCGAGACGCCTAGATCGAGGATCAACAGCAGAGAGCTTTTTATCAATCTTCGCCGATATCACGAGCGAACCGGATGACACTTCTAGGGACCCTGATTTCACGTAAGTGACGGCTAGATCTTTTCCCCTTTCAATGAATCGGCAGTCATTAACAGGTCGAAATAGGGAGCCGCGCTCCCGTACAAGGCGGAGGTTGCCATCGTCACGATTGCAGTCACCCGTGCTTGAACCAAATGCTCCCTCTCCTCGCAGGCAGAGTCAACGCCGTCGCCCCCAAAAAATAAACAGAAGACAACAGTCACGGCAGCCGCAGCGTCCTCAAAGGCTCGATCGAGTCGAGCCACCGCCACCAAGACCGGCCGATATTGCCCGTCGCAATGACAATGACACTCACCACGCTCCTCGACAAAGCGAGCAATTGCGAAAGGCCGTATTAATTCAGAACATGGAACGACAAAGCGCAACGCCTCAGCCCCGTCTAATCCCGGCAATCAGCTATTCCTCTTCGGGATGGACCAGTGTAAACGGTTCTTGATGATGATCAATTTGGAGGAATGGCTGCATCGTGTTTCAAGTGATGTATTGGAGGCGTATCTTATCCGTTATCCTGCGTGTATGTCAGAAACACTTCAATGCCCTCCAGGGATTGCTGCTTTGATGTATTATAAGCAAAAATCCAACACAGTTATCCAATAGCAAAAGATATTCGACTTGGGCTGTGTGATCGGATACATAGATCTAGAATTGATCGGGTCTTCTCCACGCCGGATGACTCATCCCGCGGAGTCGAGACTGCAAAATTTCCAGCTGTTCTTCCCCCCCCCGCAGCGCTGTACTTGCATTCCAATCGGCCATGCCTGTAATCGAACCCTTTCTCTCCCCTGACCTTGCTCTAATGTGTGGGTGACCTGAAGAGAAGCCATGAACGGCCTTTGATCTCCCATTAGTGCCTCCAACTTGCTCGATGCCCGTCACAGTCGGCCGCCTTCGGACCCCTCACTCCGCTTAACTGAGATCGGCCGACTCCGAAAACCCTCGGACTGTTTCCCTCCCACCCACATCCTCCGCTGCTCCTCGTGCTCGGGTCACGCATCATGTCGCCTGCGCCCGTTCAGGTCAGTTCGACCTCGAAACTGCCGTCGCCAGGCTTCAATGCCGGCGCGCGACCCTACCGTTCCCATAAGGTCCGCGCCTGCGACCTCTGTCGCAAGCGCAAGTCCCGGTGCACCGTCGACATCCCCGGTCAGTCCTGCCTGTTATGTCGCGTGCAGGGCGCCGACTGTCACTATCAGGAGGAACCCGCTTCCGATCTATCGGGGCTGAGTGCAGTCGAATCAAAGCCTTGGCCCAGTGCGCCGCCGGCCGAGCCCGTCTCTGGGCAAAAGCGCAAGCGCAGCCCCGAGCGCCTCTGCAACTCGGGCTCTCGCATCCCGACTCGTCCACCGACTAATGGGCCCAGTCCCCAGGGTACCAACTCGTCCTCCGGCCGTCGAGGAAGCGAGTCGCGGCGCAAAGGATACGACGACGACCCTCGCAATGAATCGGTCCTCATTGTTGGCCCGATGGTTGCGGAAGATGCACAGGTCATTGAGAAGCATATGCCCCCGGAGCGGTCGAGTCTCTCCGAGGAACCGAAAAGTCACCCTTACAACATTTATTCAAGTGACCCGAGGAAGCCTGTCCTTTACACAACCATCTCACGAAGGAGGAAAGGTATGCGGGTCGGAGTTCCGCCCGGTGAGAATCAGAAGGAGATTCTGGAGCAGATCCTCGGTCCTTTTAGACATGACCTCGTGCGACTCTTTATTGACCGTTTTAACGTCGCGTTCCCCATCTTCGACGGGGAATCATTCTGGGAGTCTTACATCACCGAGTCGTTGGAGGATCCTCCCGCTTCGCTGATATGTCAGGTGTATTCGATGTCTCTCGTATACTGGAAACACACCCCCAAGCTCGCATGCCACCCGAAGCCTGACGTTCGATATGCTGTCAATATGACTGTGGCCGCGTTGCACGAGGAATTCTCTGCGCCCGGGTTATCGACGATCAGTGCCGCGTTAATTGACTTAACGGGCCGGCCTATCTTCTCCATGACCGGAAATGCCATCAGCTGTGGCCGCATGCTCTCTTTGGCCAACTGTCTAGGCCTGAACCGCGACCCAAGCCATTGGAAACTCTCACAGCAGGAGAAGGATCAGCGGATCCGCCTGTGGTGGGGAGTGGTGATTCACGATCGCTGGGGCAGTTTCGGCCACGGCGTTCCGCCCCAGATTGCGAAATCCCAATACGATGTGCCTCTTCCGACGGTTGATGGCCTGGCACCCTCAAGCACTCGCACAACTGAGCGTGTGCGAGCCGCCTACTGTCATATTGCCTTGTGTAAGCTGACCGAGATCCTCGGCGAGCTCTTGCCTTTAGTCTACGGCCTTCAAGCAAAGCTCGCACGGGAGAGTTCTAAAAAGCTACGACAGATACGGACTGACCTAGACTTGTGGGAAGACTCTCTTCCCGACTGGTTGAGAGCACCGCAACACCACCGAGGCGAACAGGTCTACGCGTCGAGTAGCCTCCAGCTCGCGTTTCTAGCAGTCAAGATGCTTGTCAGTCGAGTCGAATTGAACGAGGTCAACAATGGCGACACGGATAACCCTGAAGCACGTCGCTACTTCCAGACCGAATGTCGCCGGTCCGCAGAAGATATCGTGCAGTTCATCACCTCCCTTCGGTCGGAAAACTTCAAGGAGTTCTGGCTTCCCTACAGCGCCTTCCATCTAACATCCACCGCCACCCTTCTCGTCCGCTGCGCCCTCGAAACCAACGACACCCAAGTTGCCCGCTCTTGTCTCGCCAATGTGGAGAAACTCCGCACCGTGCTGCGCCGAGTACGCGAGGAGGAAGACTGGGACGTTGCGGATATGTGTCTGGATCACTGTGAGCGGATCATGCACCGGCTCCCCGGCACCGGTGCGACGATGGACCAAGCAATGACCGCATCAATGGCGGACAGTGGCCTGGTCAACCCAGCCGCCATCTCCCTATCCGAAACACAGACCAACAATGACATCGTGGACGATATGATGTCCATCTCAAATACGTTCGGAACCATGGACGGCTTCCCCTTCGACATGACGGGCATCTGGGACGTCTCCGTTTTCCAGGATGTGAACCTGACATGAGCGTTGCCCTTCGGGGGGTTGTCTCCTTGTATAGCTGTGGACACCCGGCGTGTATTCTACTTCAACATTACCCCCATTTCATATACCCAAGAGAGAGCGATGTCTCCTCGT